>NC_090405.1:40101975-41434475 GCF_036365525.1 Heterodontus francisci | reverse complement strand
GGGGTGTGGGAAGAGACGAGAGGGGAAATTTACCCTCCATTTTGCTCCATCAATCCAGACGAATAAACTCATAGCATCCCCAACACCCGAGTGGCTCTTGAGGTTTCTAACCTCCATAGTTATCCTACTTGGAAATCTACTCAACGTGTTACTCATTGTTGGAACAAATATTATCCTGTAACCAGTCATAGATTGGCCTTTCACCAGCTAGAATCAACATAGTTGCTGCAATGCCCTTTAGCACCACAGAACAGGCTCAGGAGCTGCCCAGAGGTCCCCTCACTTCAGAGGCACCTCTCGTTACTGCTCGTGAGTCTCAGTGAAAGAGAAGGTTCAGTTGACTCCCGCTGCTCTTTGTGCAATTTATGCTGTTTTATACAGTAGTGGAGTGCTCTTTCTTTTACCACTCCAGTGCAGTACTAAGGTGGTGCTGCACTGTCAGAGGTGCCTTCTTTCGAATAAGACGTTAAACCGAGGCCCCTGAATGCCCTCTCAGATGGGCATAAAGGATCCATGACAGTATTCGAATAACAGATGGGAGTTCTCGCTGGTGCTAACCAACAAAATGAATGATCTGGTCATTTCCACAATGCTGGTTTGTGGGAGCTTGCTGTGCACAAATTCGCTAATCCGTTTCCTACATTATGATAGTACTTCATTAGTTAATGTGCTTTGGATGTCCTGAGATCGTAAAAGGCACTATATAAATGCAAGTTCTTCCTTTCAAAGAATGTCTTCTTTTCGAAGAATAACCATTACACTGCGTTTGAACTTTTGGTGTAGCGGAGCTCCCTCCAGTGGCTATAATTTTCAGTACAGCTTAAAACATTGCTCGCTGCTCTGATTGATTTTCAGTTCCTAATTAAAATCGCCAAATTCCTCACAGAGAATATCAATCAGTTCAAATTGGGTCACAATAAGCAGTAAGGAAATAGCTGCAACAAGACGGCACTCAATAATACAGGATGAAAATTATTTACACATGGACAGAGATGAAGAACTTTACAAATATAGAAGCTCACAAGTCCATAGGTCGTCTTGGTGGTTTGACAACTCTTGCTCAGAGACTTTGCGTTCATGCTGTTCTTTCTGAAGTTTCTCCCTCCCTTCATTCAGTTTCTGTTGCTCTGCTTTCAGCCTAACATACTCTGTTGCTTTTCTCAAGATGACCACCTTTCAGGCCTGGTCATTCTTGGAAAGTTCCGGCACCTCATCTCGAAGAGCCAACAGACTCTTAAGGACATTGTGTGTCCTTCGCCTCTCCTCATCCTCTGCGTCTGAAGGCCTGGGGCTCAAGGTCGAGGACTTGTTGGGGGAAGAGTACTTGGCCTCATCGAGATACCTGTCCATTCTGGCTCATTGTGGTGCTGGCAGTTCTCTGGACAGCAGAAGTGAAGGCGTGGCATAGTCATGCTGTTGCTGGGATTTCCAGACTGCACCGTTTGATGCTGGTCAGAGTCTGTGAGCGGGTTCCAGTCATTGGAGATTTCCCCTTGGCAATGCCCTCGTGAATAGTTACGATGCCGAGATCCTTACATGCTGGTACTCTTGCCACTGCTGGTCCGCTCGTGCCACTGCAAAGGATGGGTGACCCGTTACATGCATATAGTTTGGCAATTGTTGCTTGTATCATCGATCTTCAACAACTCCGGTACATATCTTTGAGGATTCAGACTGGTAGGATATTTGCACTAGCACCAGTGTCAATCTTGACCTTGAGTGTTTGCTTGCCAGCTTTCTTTGGGCACGTGATGTTAATAGTGGAGAAAGTTTCCAGTTGTTGGACTTCATCGACATGATGTGTCAGGTTCACACTGCGGAATGATTGCTCGTCTTCTGACTGAGACTTACTTCTCTTTGGGTCTTGTCTCAGGTCTGTTTTGCTGTGAACTTCATGCATCAGCTTGCGTTTACACAGGTCTCTGGCGCTTTCCTTGCTGCTGTTGCCGTGTCTGTCTTCTGTTGGCTCATGTCCTACTGTGGCTTCTGACTGCGACTTTGGAGCCAGAATTCCTGCATAGGCGGGCCCAGTGTCCTTTTACACCACGTGCCTTGCACAGATCTCGAAATGCAGGGCAATTTCGCGCGAGTGGGACCGACCACACAGCTTACTTGCTCTTTTCGACCTGGTTATGGTACCAATACTGTTGGCTGCACTTAGTGCTTTCAGGTGCTGTTGTCCAGCTACAATGGCCTCGTATTTTCTGCCATCTTCTAGCAGTGCATCAATGCTGTGAGCTTTCCCCCCCAAAGAGGTCTTTCTGAAATGCTTCAATGGGTATATAATCACCAGCTCCATTATTCAGTTTGACAGCTCAGCTTCAGAGAAGTCTCATGCAATGCCCTTGCTACTGCATCTCCCAATGAACTGGTCTATTGATTCCTATGGCTGTCATCTGTACAACATCAATTCCAGGCGGTGAATTCTGAAATTCACTCATAATCGGAGCTGATCTTCCAGCGCTCTCCATATCATTGTGGGATCTTTCTGGTCCTGTTCAGATAATCCAGAGGTATTGATTCTGTGCAATCCCTCATTTTCAATCACTCTCATTTTTACAGCCTGTTTTTCTGGCTCTGCACTTACCTGGCCTCTAAAGCATGATTGCATCCTCTGTTGGAACAGTTTGAACTCTGATAGGATATCCAAGGCATTCCACTTCATGCTGGGAAAATTAGTATCCATGTCCCTGCTCTTCTTTTGCTTCAAAGCTTGCCTTAAGAACTAAAGTCCTGGTTCTGTGACTCTGTACTGCTTCCCTTTAAGAAACTCTCAGTTTATTTGATTGGCAGCAGCAGCTTCTCTGTCTGTCTGTCTAGCTTCCAGCCTATAGTCTGTCTATTTACACAGCTGTCCAATAGGTATTTTAAGTGCCTTTTTTTCTGCTAGTCTGTTTATGCAACCATTCAATAGGCAATTCCTATCCCTTGAGTGGTTTTATGAGTTATTTTTTAAACTCTGGCTGAATGAATGAAAGTCCTTCACGCTCGAGTGATTTAAAGGGGTTTCGTTTTATAGCATCAGCTGCAAGCCGGATGAATAGAGGATTGAAACGCTTTTTGCTGTCGGCGCCTTCTGTCATGGCACCAACCTGATCAGCCTAGGAGGGAGTCGGGTCTTTTTTTTTAATGGAGACTTTAAAAAGATCAATTTTGAGGCACTTGAGGGGTTTTGGAAAAAAAAAAAATCGCTCTGAAGAACTTCAAAGCTTTTTTCTTTTAAAAGCTGTATCCCTCGCCGGTCGGCAGAATGACTCACCCGACTCCCTTGCAGCCTGTCGTTCAGCTCAGTCTTCTATAGCTTAAGGTCAGTGTTTTCATCTTTCCCTGTTTGGGTCAGTGTTTTTCCTTAACTTTCTCTCTTCCAGCTGTAGGGAGGTAGTTTTTAAAAAGCGGTTTTCCTGTGGTCTTCAAATTTAATTTTTTCCTTCTCCCCACAGCTGCCACCATGCAGTAAGAAGCTTTTTTTATCCACTGCTGCCACCATGCAATGAGAAGCTTTTTTTTTTAATGTTGTCTGATGCAACATAAATGAGATACATGGCTTTCAGTTTGATTGAAGATCTTAAACAGGTTTATTAAACAGCTAACAACTATATACAGCAGAGCTATTACAGAACTTGGTTCTTGGTATTACAGTTACAGAGTGAGGTTGGCATGTGGTCACATGATTGTGTCCTGGTACTTAGCTCATTAGCATACTAAAATCTTAAAGTACATTACTCTTAAAGGCAATCACATAACAGTCAGTAGGTCCAACAAGCCCTTATCTTTTGCATAGGTCACCTCCACCTATCCACCCTGTCGTCAAAGCAACCGAAAGGTCAGGAGTGCACATCTCACCCTAACAAGTTGCAAAATTGAATTCAATAATATCTAGTCATTTGGCATCAGGAGAAAAAAAAAATTGAACGTGAAATCTGTTGGATTGCTGTTAAAATCCAGGCAGATTCACTCACGCCCCTCAGCGAAGGGCTCGCTGGCACCCCCACCCAGTCTGGCCAACATTTGGCTCCAGTCCCACACCGGTCAATTAAGTCTTAGTGCCCATGAAGTGGACACTTGAGTTGGTGAACACTGCAACCAGGAAGGTGGGAGCCTGCCACCACTCTCTCAGGGCAACTAAGAATAGACAATAAATGCCACCTGGTAGTGCCACCCACATCCCAAGAATAAAAGAAAGAGATAAATTCTATCTCATCATGTTGTTTTCTCCATCAATGCTTCCAATTGTCATTTGAATCCTGTTTTGTTTCATTCAATGGTCTTCACCAGTAACATTGCTCAAGCCGAGGCAAGGTGCCAGTTGTGGCTCAGTTGGCAGCCCTCTCACCTCTGAATCAGGTGGTTATGGGCTAAAATTCCCACTCCAGGAACTCGAGCACAGAATCCAAGCGGACACTCCAGTGTTGTACTGAGGGAGTGCTGCACTGTTGGAGGTGCTGCCTTTCAGCTAAGATGTTTAACGGAGACCCATTTTTCCTCTTCATTGGAAGTAAAAGATCCCATCGCCCTATTTTGAAGATGAGCAGGGGAGTTCTCCTTGGTGTTGCGCCCAATATTTATCCCTGAACCAACACATAAAACAGATTGTCTGGTCATTATCACTTTACCGTCCATGGGAGTTTCTTGTGCACAATTTGGCTGCTGTATTACAACAGTGATTGCACTTCAAAAATATTTCATTAATGGTAAAGCACATTGGGATATGGTGAAAGGTGCTACATAAATATTCACCATTAAGGTGCAAAACTTTCATCTGACTGCTTTCTTACTCTGCACTTCTCAACTTCCAACTTGTCTCAGGTATTTGAACTCATTGCTGTAAAATTGAGGGCTGCTTGAAAACCGGAATGATACCTCATCAAAGCCTTGACATTTTCACAGAAAGCAAGCCTAGTTTCATTAACCTTCATGCGTATTTAATATCCAGAAACAACTGTAATACTTTGTGTATTCCGCACACCAATCAACTCCGTACAAGAAACAGATCATACTGACCCTAGCCCCGGGACTCCAGTCGACAATAATATTTATGTGAAATTAGAATATTAGTCACTGTTTCCGTAAAGTCTCACTTTCCTCGTGCGTTTCAAAAAAAATGCCTGTGGGGTTATTTACACTGAAATGTAACAGCGTTGCTCAAAGTCTTCAATTGTGCATCTAATCATGACTCAATCTGTCGCAAAGCCTTCGCTGACATTGTACCTCGTATTTGGAGCCTATGTATAGGAAGCCAGAGAAAGTGATATCAGATTGAATATTACTCAATGGAGGAACATATCCTAATCAGAAGAAGCCTCCCGCAGGCTTGGAATTTGGAGCACAGTTATCGTGAATCCAGATCCAACAACAAACATCTGATAATTCATGTGAAAGAAGGAACTTGCACTTAGATAACACCTTTCACATCTTCAAAACATCCCAAAATACTTGACAGCCAATGAATTCCTCTTGTGGACAAAACAGAGCAAGCAGTATGTACACAGGAAGGTGACACGAATGGAAAATGAAATAAATCTATTCATCTGTTCTGGTTGGTGAAGGAATGAATGTGGCATACCAACAAACCTCTGCTCTTCTTCAAAAAGGTGACATGGGAATTTTCACACCTATCCCCCACCCAATCAGTCTCATCTGAGAGACATTACCACTGACAATGTAAGCACTCCACCAGTACTGCACCAATTATCAACCTAGTTTGTGTTTAAGTCCTAATGTGGGGTTTGAACCCGCAACCTTGTGACTCAGAGAGCAGAGTGCTACCCACTGCTCTAAACACAGAATGCAGGTAGAACAGACCCCAATTTTCTATCAGTAATATTGTTGACCTTGGCAGTCCTGATGAAGATTCACAAAGTGTTCTTGTACAGGGATGAATTATGTTTCTCAACATACTGTAGAACTGAAGGGCCCCCATTATCTTTCATGCTGAAGAGGGAGCATAAGGACTTCGCATTGCAACCCATGAGATAAGCAACTGTTCTCTCACTCCGGGAAATTTCTCCAGCACCCATCTCAATACAATTAACCATTGGCAGAGCTGGTAAAAGTGTACGGTGCACATAAGTGCTTTCGGTTTAATCACAACGCTGCCATTTTGCTTTGGATTGCGAGGCAATCTTAGTGCAGGAAAAACTCATGAACTGGTGCACTGGAGCATGCAACGTGATGAATTTGGAAATAAATCACAGGCTCACTTTGATGGAAAGTCATAAACAATAAAATGTTGCTTCAAGGCACAATTGCTTAAACGGCTTTGAAAATCATAGATCTTTGATCCTTTTGCCTCAGATGAGCCTTCACATTCCCACACCATGAAAACACTACAACGGGATCAGTGGCTTCAGATTTCTGGTTTATGTGGAGTCCCACTGCTTTATTCACATGCGGAGTTGCTTTGAAAGGTTGCCTTGATGATTTTCTACTTGTCCTTTCTGCTGGTGGCCAGTGTAGGCCCCAAAAGAGTTTCACTAACCAGACGATAATGGGAAATAAAAGTAGCTTTAAAGGCAATATTTGGCCTTTGTCCAACTGAATGAAGCCCGTCCCCTCCCCCACTATTATTCTAAATTCCACACAGAACAACTAACCGAGTGTTAGCTATGGCTCAGTGGTAGCACTCTCGCCTCTGAGTCAGAAGGCTGTTGGTTGAAGTCCCACGCCCGACACTGGAGCACAAGATCTAGGCTGACACTCCCATGCAGTACTGTCGGAGGTGCCATCTTTTGAAAACAGAGGGCCTGTCTGCCCTCTCAGGTGGACATCAAATATCTCACAGCACTAGCTCGAAGAGCTGGGCAGTCCTGGCTATTTCATGACTAAAATAAAATCTGATCATTTACCTCACTGTTCCTTGTGGGGGCTTGCTATGCACAACTGGCTGCCTTATTTCCCTACATCAATGACAACAATTCAAAAAGTACTTAATTGGCTGTAGAATGCTTTAGGACATCCTGAAAGGTTTTTTTTAATAAATGAAAATATTTCTTTTTAATATATACCCAAGCAGCAAAACTCTGGGAGCAGGTTACCACCTGACCCTCTGGCCTGTTAAAGGGAAGACTGAAGAGGACAAAAACTAGCTTCAAATGGATATTACAAATTCAAATGAATGCTAGCCTATATTTCCTCACTGGGTTTCAAGAATATCTACTGCTATGTACATTCCCTCTTACTGTCTTCACCAAGACTAAGCAGACAAAAATTTCAATGAGTTTCGTTCTTTTACAGTATTAGCTGAGGCCAGCCAAACACGTTAAGAGAGGAGCAAATGTTTAGAGTCAATAAGTGCATTAAAAGGAAGTTCAGTGTCAAACCGGAGCACACCAGTAAAATTATTTCAATGTGCAGTTTTGCAGGAGAGAAGTGAATTGAAGGAAGACATGTTTCCAAATTGTAGCCCATCCAATCGTGTCATCTGCAGAAATGACTTGCATTAAGTTGAGAGGCGGAGCAGTGGCGGTGGGTGAATTTGATATCACGAGACAGAATTGGTGTGTTTCATAAACCCATCACACCTCAGAGTATACATGAGACATTGCATAATTCTGGACACAAATATCAATTACAGTGCAGAAAGAGGTCACCTCGCCCATCATACCATGTCAGCTCCATGTCAGAGCTGCCCCTTTGGTTCCATTTCCCTCGGTCTTCCCTTGTACATTTTAAATACGTTTTTCTTTTTCAGGTATTTATCTATCAATTTCCCGATTCGCTTGGCTTCAAATGTTCTGTATGTACCGGATACTTCCTATAATTGTTTTCTAACGAAGCCTCATTCAATTTTTCGAAATCCTCCATTTATATTTCCAGCACTAATGCTAAATTTATGCCCTAAATTAATCCTTAAAAAGGGTTAAACTATATACTTTACTATTGTGTTTACTAGTCATGACAATAAAAGGAGGATAAGTGATAATTGCAGGTTTTTAAAACTGCCAAATAACCACTTCATAAATTGGTTGCACACTCACTCTTAATTCAGAAGTTTATAGGGGCACTCCAGGATTTGACATGCAATGAGTTGACACTCCAGTGTTGTCTTGAGGGAGTGCTGCAATGCCTATAGGGTGCAGTCTTTCAAGTTAAACAAAGAACCCCTCTGCTTGCTCAGATGGATGCTTTTAATCAACAAAAGAATGTTTTTTCTGGTGTGCTGCTCAACATTCATCTCTCAGTCACCAGCCCAGACTAACTATTCGTTAGCCAAGTCCACCCAGCCACATCAAGACTATGTGCAAATTGGCTGCCATAGCTGTCTACATAGCAACAAGCCACTGTGTTAGTTGCGACTCAGTGGTGGCATCTCACCACTGAATGAGAAGGTGGGGAACTCAAAAGATGATCATCTGTCCTCCTGGTCAGGAAATATGTTTAAAGACCAAAACCTTCATCCAAACAAATGTAGAATACTGCAGATGCTGGAAAACTGAAATAAAAACAGAAAATGGTGGAAATACTCGGCAGGTCTGGCAGCATCTGTGGAGAGGGAAACAGAGTTTTGGCAGAACTTGAAAACGTTAGTGATGTAAAAGGTTTTAAGCATGTACAGAGGCAGGAAAAGGGGGAGGAAAGATCAAAAGGGAAGGACTGCACTAGGGTGGAAGGTAGGATATATTAAATGAAACGAGGGATGATGGTGGAACATAAAAGGAGATGGTAATGAGGTAAGTGAAGAAACAAAAGATGGGTCCCAGAGGAGGTACAAATAGGAAAAGCAGAATCATCAACAGCTGCATCCAAAAAGATGGAGTCAGAGTTTACGATCTGAAATTGCTGAAGTCAATGTTGAGTTCAAAAGACTGTAAAGTGCCTAATCGAAAGATAAGGTGCTGTTCCTCGAGCTCACGTTGAGCTTCATTGAAACAATTTAGGAGGCCGAGGATAGAGAGGTCAGAGTGGGAGTGGTGCGAAGAATTAAAATAGCAGGCGATTGGAAGCTTGGGGTCATGCTTGCGGATTGAATGACGGTGTTCTGCAAAGCGGTCACCCAATCTGTGTTTGGTCTCCCCCATGTAAAGCAGACTGCATTGTGAGCAGTGAATACAGTATACTAAATTGAACCAAGTAAGTCACCGGTTGTTTCACTTCAAAGGAGTGTTTGGGGCCCAGAACAGTGGGAAGGGAGGAGGTCAAAGGGCAGGTGTTGCACCTCCTGCACATGCGATCTGAAGGTGCTGTGGGAGGCGAGAGGTGGGAGGGGAGAGTGTTGCTGTTCCTTGAGTCTCGCATGTATCGGCCTCCTCGCCTGAAGGAAATATCCACAGGAGACGGTTACCACCAGTATCTCACCCCAAACAGCAGTTTCTCACAGGCAGACCAATATTTTCTGTCTGCCGCTCTCAGCAAGTCCTTCGTGGTAATTCTGTAAAGAGTAGCACAGATATGCTGTTGAGGTTTAATTGCATTGCAATGCCCTTCCTCGAAGGCAGAAGTAAGCCCCCTGTGATGCCAACTATGGCATTGTGAACCAATCAAACAAGTTTAAGAGTTGAAAATCTTGTTGTGCACAACAGGCGAAGTAAGCTTTGGCTGGCTTCAAACTCCAGGTATCTGTAGGCACTCTCAGTATTTCAAGAACTGATTAGCCAAAGGCAAGCTGAAATCAGAGCGGAGCTGCAGGATCTGTAGGCTTTAAGACACACATCCTGATCTCAATAGTTTTCTGATAGAAGTATAATTAGACGGTGCTTATGTATTAATGTGCGCTAATCCTCTGTCACATTTATACGACCCTACCTTTTAATCTACCCAACCCCTGCTGCTTTTGTAACTAGCTTCTCAAAGGCAATTAAGGGTTGGAGCCATCACATTTTACATTGCCATATGAAAACAAATAGCTTCACTCTGTGCTGGCACACAGGCCATTTCAAAGGAAGACAGTTTTCATAAGAAAGTGTTGGCTGAACCAGTCTTCCTGAGTGATTGCAGTTCCAGATGTAGCACACTGCCAATATACTGGCTCTCTCATCTCAACTCGATGACTCAGTGCCATTCTCTGACAGACGCCAGAAGGAAGTGGGCCCAGCAAATTCAACGAAAGCTCTGAAAGCCAATGAGGCAGTGGAATAAAGTACATGGAGCAGTGCATTGTTCTGTGTAACTAGTGAATAGCAAACCAGAAAAGTGACATTGGCTGCAGTTCTTAAACTGCAAAGTACCTTTTGTTGGAGAGAGAACACTATGGATAATCTTCACCATAATGACACTGTGCACAGGGCGGAGATTCCCCCCCCCCCCCACCCCCCGCCATTACGTCACCCAAAATTGAACAGTGAGGAGGCCCAAATGCATCGCACTCCAACTTAAATCTTCCTCCCTCCCCCGCCCCCATACCCCCAATGCCCTCCCCCTCCCAACAAGCCTCCAGCAAGGAAAGCAGCCTGCAGTCTCTTCACCACCCAACCACATGTAACTAACAACAGGGAAAGAAGGCCCAGCAGCCCAGCCACTCCCCTACCTTCACCAATGGTGCGTTCCAGTCCCAGGGACTACGAGGAAATAAAGAAGAGGCTGTTAATCCTCAGAAGCAGCAGCAGACGGCCGACTGAAATACCCTTCCCAACCTTATGGAAGGAGATAACACAATAGTGGCCACATTTCCCTGCCTCCCGACCCAATGACTTTGCCAGTTTAGAACCTTGGACCAGTATGAGGCGTGACAAAAAGGCCTCTGCCCTTCCCTTCTGCCACTGCCCACATTTCCCTCATCAGCTAACAAGGGCCTGCCGCTTAATGCCAGGGATCCAGTCTGAAGCCTGCCCAGTGCAGATCATGATGCTCAACCCAAAAGGCTGTCAGCAATTGTTCCCTTTAAGCAGCACAGTGGCACAGTAACCCTAAAGTCTCTACACAGGCTGCGCACAAGTTGGCCTCTTTTTAATTACTGCGCTTGCGCAGCTACATAAAAAATTATTTCAGTATGCAAAAGAGAAAGGGTTTGTCAAAGAATTTCATCTGAAGACAGCATCCCTTTAATGTGTCTTCCCAAGTTTAGAAAACCCGATGCATCCTTACAAAACACAGACTACAGAATAGATTGATGTATAAATATTCTTATTTTTTTCCGGTTATGCTCTGTAAAACCCTGCAAGTCGGCCCATGTTTATATAGGAAATCGTGCAACTACTATACATGCTTATATAGAAAGAGCATGACTTAGAAGCTGTCACAAATGTAAATTCATGTAAAATCTAACTGGTGGAATCACGTGTCCTCCATCCTGTGATACTACGGTTGCTATTAGTGTCTAATAAGTTCTGTTAATGGATGTTTAATGCCTAGTAGTTGAAGGTAATAGGGTGAACAGGTGTTAGGTGTTTAGTTAATTGTACTCAGATGTGTGTATAAAAAACAGCTAGCCAGCCAGTACTGCCTGGGTGTTGTTTGGAGTGCAGAAATGAGCTCTGTGGCAAGCAATAAACAGTCTCCACCAAAGCATCCTCGTCTCAGTGTCGTCTTCACAAACAGGCTTAGAGGTTTCTCCAACAAAGACTTGAGGTGTTATGAATCAACTTTTCCCCTCTGCCATACGTAGGAGAACGCTTAGCTCCCAGACCTTTCTAACACTCTGAAATTCACAACCTCAACCCACTCAAGAAGCTAGAGCACAAAATCGTTTGACACTCCAGTGCAGTACTGTGGGAGTGCTGCATTGTCGAAGGTGCCGTCTTTGGGAGAAGGTGTTAAGCTGAGGCCCCCGTCTGCTCTCTCAGGCAGACATCAAAGATCCCATGGCACGATTTCAAAGTGCCCTGGCCAACATTTATCCCTCAACCAACAGCACTAAAAACAGACATTCTGCTCATTATCTCCTTGCTTTTTTGGACCTTGCTGGGCGCAAATTGGTTACAGATTTTTTCAAAATTACAACAAGTCATTGGCGGTAAAGTGTTTTGCGACTTCCAGAGGCTATATAAATGCAAATCTCTCTTTCTTCTCTTAACTTCCACCCGTTCCGTCCCCGCCAGCGTGAAACTCTTTCCGATGCTCCAATTGAGCTGCACACATACGTCCTTTTGGAAGAATTTCTGAGCCGCATGGTGGAAAATCCCAACAGCACTGCATCTCTGAAGAGTCATGTTGTTTAGCTTATTAAATAAGTGGCAGTATAGGATGCTCCTCGGTATCAGGAGGACATCAGAATATGACAATATTCGTATGGGATTTTAATGTTGAGATGGGAATTTTATTGAGGGGGTTTAGTGCTGAGGTAGGGGTTTTATTGAGAAGGTTTATTCAGTGGGTTTAGTGCTGAGGTGGGGGTCTTATTGCTGGAGATAATGTTGAGGTGGATAGTTTATTGAGGGGTGTTTTAGTGCTGAGTTGGCAGAATGTTGCTTCGCATTTTCATCTCAAATTTGAGTCTCCTCTGCAAGCCAAATCCCTGGTTCCTTGTGTCACTGCTGGTTTTCATAGAAAGGACCTCTGTCTATGTGCGAGCCCCAAGTGCCCAGAAATTATCTCGGATAGGCCCTTGTGGCCATACCCTCCATTGAGTGCCACATGAGGGCGACGACATCCATCATCTTTATTGCTCCTCTTATGATATGGACCTTCACAACCCGTGGAGCAGCATGCATCATCTTCTCCAGCATCATGGCACAACTAATAACACTGCCAGTTGTCTCGGCCAAGCCTCGCCACTGAAAGGGGTGCATTAGCCAAAACAAAGCAGCTTGGCTTATGGTCTAACCTTGTTGCTCTTATCTAACCTGCACAAGCAAACATCTTGCTCGCCTCAGCTGCCTGTGACACTTAAGCTGAAGTCCTGTTAGCACAGGTGGCCAGTGTGCGATGGCCGTTCGCATGTAGAAGAAGCGACTGCGTAGCCCACGCAGCTGCCCTAGGCAACCAAGCAGCTCTATTAAGGAGATGGCTTGCTTGTCCCCTGCAGGGGATAGCCCGATAAAAATAAAAGCCTTGCTTCACCCCCTACATTTCCTGACAAAAAGCATTACATCACATGTTGGAATGTCCAAAACCTAACGGACAACATTAGAGATGCTTCACTCCCTTGTAAGACGGCACACATCAACTATGAGATCTCCTGTACAAGCGAAACACTGTTCACAGGAACTGGTTCACTCCGTAAAAATGCTTACACCTACTACTGGTCTGGGAAGCCCGATGGGACAAAGCGTGAGCACGGAGTCGGTTTTGCCATCAGAAACAAATTGATCGAGATAATTGATGAACCCATGTCACTTAAAGATTCACGTCTGTATGTATCCCAATAAATCCAACAGGTTTTAGTGTCATCAGCGCTTGATGAACTTGACCAACTGTTGACAAATGTACTAGAAAGTGACAAAATGTTTCTTTTAGGAGACTTCAATGCATGCGTTGGAAAAGACATTGATTCACTGCCATCTGCATGTAGGACGCCATGGTATTGGACCTGTGAATTCAGATGGACAGCTGTTAGAGCTCTGCAGCAACCACCACTTTGACATCACCAATGTGCTGTTTCCTAGGAAAGACAGACGGAAAGCGACATGGCAAAACCCCCGTCACACCCACAGGCATCAACTTGATTTTATTACTGTCCGATGGCGGGATGTAAAGGATAACCGGATCTCCAGATCTATGCATAGTGACGATTGTGGAACCAATCACACTCTCGTCCTTTGTAGGTGTTCCACTTTATTCAAAAGGAAAGAAAGCATAAACATCAAGCCCATCCATGGATAAATGTGCAACTCCTCAAGGAGAGCCAAAAGAGAGGGGAATTTCGTCTAGCATTAGCTGATGCCTTTGCTGAAAACCTACGTGTGCAACAGCAAGAGATGTTCTTGGTGTAAGAAAAAGAAATGATGCTGACTTGTTCAAAGCTCATGTAGCTGATATAACTGCAATGAATGAAGCAAAGAGGAAGGCAAAAGTGCAGTACTTGGCCACTAGCAACACAAATAAGCTGCAAATGAGGGGAAAATCCCAAAGCATCCAGCAAGAGAGTGTGGTAGACATATGAGTGAATCTCTGTCAACGTATCCAGACGGGTGCTGAAAATGGTGATGTTCATGGAACGTTGGCTGGACTTTTATTTTTATTATTCATTTTTTGGGATGTGGACGTCACTGGCCAGGCCAGCATTTATTGCCCATCTCTGATTGCCCTTGAGAAGGTGGCGGCGAGCTACCTTCTTGAACTGCTGCAGTCCTTAGGGCATAGCGACACCAACAGTGCTGTTAGGAAGGGAGTTCCAGGATTTTGACCCAGCGACAGTGAAGGATCGGCGATATAGTTCCAAGTCAGGATGGTGTGTGACTTCGACGGGAACTTGCGGGTGGTGGTGTTCCCACATCTGCTGCCCTTGTCCTTCTAGGTGGTTGAGGTTGCAGGTTTGGAAGGTGCTGCCTGAGTGGGCTTGGTGCTTTGCTGCAGTGCATCTTGTAGATGGTACACACTGCTGCCACTGTGCGCCAGTGATGGAGGGAATGAATGGCATCCCATCCACAAACAATCAAACAGCTTGCTTTTTCCTGGATGGTGTCGAGCTTCTTGAGTGTTGTTGGAGCTGCACCCATCCAGGCAAGCAGAGAGTATTCCATCACATTCCTGACTTGTGCCTTGTAGATGGCGGACAGGCTTTGGGGAATCAGGAGGCGAGTTACCGCAGAATTCCTAGCCTCTGACCTGCTCTTGTAGCCATAGTATTTATATGGCTACTCCAGTTCAGATTCTGGTCGATGGCAACCCCCCAGGATGTCGATAGTGGGGGATTCAGCGATCGTAATGTCGTTGAATGTCAAGAGGAAATGGTTAGATTCTCTCTTGTTGGAGATGGTCATTGCCTGGCACTTGTGTGGCGCAAATGTTACTTGCCACTTATCAGCCCAAGCCTGGGTATTGTCCAGGTTTTTCTGCATTTCTAAATGAACCACTTCAGTATCAGTCGCGAATGGTGCTGAACATTGTGCAATCATCAGCGAACATCCCCACTTCTGACCTTATGATTGAAGGATGGTCACTGATGAAGCAGCTGAAGATGGTTGGGCCTAGGTCACTACCCTGAGGAACTCCTGAAGTGATGTCCTGGAGCTCAGATGATTGACCACCAACAACCATAACCACCTTCCTTTGCGCCAGTTATGACTCCAACCAGTGGAGAGTTTTCCTTCTGATTCACATTAACTCCAGTTTTGTTAGGGCTCCTTGATGCCATACTCAGTCAAATGCTGCCTTGATGTCAAGGGCAGTCACTCTCACCTCACCTCTTGATTTCAGCTGTTTTGTCCATGTTTGAACCGAGGCTGTAATGAGTTCAGGAGCTGTGTAGCCCTGGTGGAACCCAAACTGAGCATCACTGAGCAGGTTATTGCTAAGCAAGTGCCACTTGATAGCACTGCCAATGACACCTTCCATCACTTTACTGATGATTGCGAGTGGACTGATGGGGCGGTAATTGGCCAGGTTGGATTTTTCCTGCTTTTTGTGTACAGGACATACCTGGGCAATTTTCCACATTGCCGGGTAGATGCCAGTGTTGTAACTGTACTGGAACAGCTTGGCTAGAGGTGTGGGACATTCTGGAGCACTGTTCAGTACTATTGCCGGAATGTTGTCAGGGCCCATAGCCTTTGCAGTATCCAGTGCCTTCAGCCGTTTTTTGATATCACGTGGAGTAAATTGAATTGGCTGAAGACTGGCATCTGTGATGCTGGGGATGTCAGGAGGAGGCAGAGATGGATCATGGTGATGGTTGTGTCGGGTACATTGTCTGTGAGGTATGACGTGGTGAGTATGACTAGTTTGTGGGACAGCTCTCCCAACTTTGGCACAAGCCCCCAGATGTTCGTAAGGAGGATTTTGCAGGGTCGACAGGGCTGGGTTTGTCATTGTCGGGGCCGAGGTCGATGCTGGGTGGTCTGTCCGGTTTCATTCCTCATCAACTTTTTAGCAGCTAGGTACAACTGAGTGGCTTGCTAGGCCATTTCAGAGGGCATTTTAACAGTAGGTTTGGAGTCACATGTAGGCCAGACCAGGTCAGGACAGAAGATTTCCTTCCCTAAAGGACATTAGTGAACCACATGGTTTTTTGTGACAATCATTAGACTAGCTTTTTAATTCCAGATTTTTTTTTAATTAATTGAATTCAAATTCCACCTTCTGCCATGGTGGGATTCAAACCCACGTCCCCAGAGGAATACCCTGGGTCTCCGGGTTACTAATCCAGTGACAATACCACTATGCCACCGCCTCCCCCAAGATGCAATGGGCCTTCTTGTCACCAGATTTGCACCGCTCCGCACTACTATGGGAGAAATGATTACTTCCAAAGAAAGAATTACAGGCCATTAGGTAGATCTGGATCTGTGCAATAGACAAGATGCAATAAGTAATGAAGCACTGTGCTTTTTTGCCCAGTTAAAGATGTACCCTCCACCATGTAAGACGTTACAGATGCGCTAAAAAAAGACATCTGGTAAAGTGCCTGGTGCTGATGGATTGCTAGCAGAACTCGAGGCTGGTCGGGCCTCGTCTGCATCAGGAACTGTTCTTGTTCATCAGCATGTGGGAAAAGGCAGTTCGCCAGGAAATAAAAGATGCCCAGATCATAATCATGTACAAGATCAAATGTGACAAGCCAGATTGCAACAACTACCACGGCACTTCACTTTTTGAGTGTAGTTGGAAAGATCTTTGCCTGGTGCCTGGATAGTGCTCAGTCACCTACAAAAACTTGCCAACGATGTCTATCTAGACAGCAATGCAGGCTCAGAGAACATAAGAACAAAACAGGAGCAGGAGTAAGCCATTTGGCCCATCGAACCTGCTCCATTATTCAATAAGATCATGGATGATCTGACTGTGGCCTTCACTTTCCTGCCTGCCCCCCCAATAACCTTCGACTCCTTTGTAGATCCAAAGTCTGTCTAACTCAGTCTTGAATATATTCAATGACCCAGCCTCCACTGCTCTCTGGGGAAGAGAATTCCAAAGATTAACAACTCTGAGAAGAAATTCCCCCTCGTCTCCACCATAAAAGGATGACTCCTTATTTTGAAACTGTGCCCCCAATTATGGATTCCCCTTCCCCCCCCCCCCCCCCACCGCACTGAGGGGAACATCTTCTCAGCATTTACCCTGTCAAGCCCTCTCAGAATCTTTTATGTTTCAATAAGATCACCTCCCATTTTCTAAACTCCAAAGAGTACAGGCCCAACCAGCTCAATCTTTCCTCCTAAGATAACCCCTTCAACTACGAACATGATCTTTACCTTGAGACAACTTCAAGAAAAATGAAGAGAACAGCAGAAGCCACTGAATGTTACATTTGTAAACATGATCAAAGCCTTGGATCTGGTCAGAAACGTAGAAAACAGCAGAAGTAGGCCATTCGGCCCTTCGAGCCTGCTCCGCCATTCATTATCATGGATGATCATCCAACTTAGTAGCCTGTTCCCACTTTCGCCCCATACCCTTTGATCCCTTTAGACCCAAGAGCGATACCTAACTCCTTCTTGAAAACAAACAATGTTTTGGCCTCAACTGCTTTCTGTGGTAGTGAATTCCACAGGAGCAGCGATGGTCTGTGTTCTCTCCTTCTTCAAAAAAAACTGTTGTCCACCAAAACCATTCCAGATCGTAAAATCTTGTGAAACGAAAGGAAGAATTATTTACAATGGAATGACATTCCTTTCCTGATTTGTTCCCAATACACAATGGAGTGAAGCAGGATTGTGTTTGGCATCATCATCTCCTGCCTCCTCGTGTCTGCTTTTCGGGATAAAGATTTTAGAGAACAAGTCGTACTATTGACAAGATCAGACGGAAGTCTGTTCAAGCTGCCCAGATTAAGAGCAAAGACCAAAGTGAGACACGTTCTGAGACGTGTACTCCTGTTTGCTGATGCTTCTGCGGTGTATTCAGCTGAAGGCCTGCAAATCAATTCCAAGTGCCTTTTCAACTGCTGCAGAGCAATTTGACTTCACGATCGGCCTACAAAAAGACAGCAACCATGACTCAAGGTGGTCAGTCTGAAGCAGCATTACAACTAATCGACACTGGATTGAACAGTGCAGAAAATTCTGCTACCTGAGGTCAACGGTCCCAAGTGAAATGAAGCTCGATGAGGAGATGTCAACTCGTATTGGTAGTGCTGCTGCGATATTTAGAAAGCTTGAGGCTCGAGCCTGGTAAAACTCCAAATTCAACTGCCACACGACTAAGAATCTGGAATGCCTGTGTATTAAGTAGGCTGCTGTATGGTGCTGAAAGTTGAACTACATATCAGAAGCAGGAATGCAGATTGAATATGCGTTGCTTGAGAAAGATCCTTGGGATGCATTGGCAGCATGGAATACCCAATAGAGAAGTACTGGAGTTTTTTAAAGTCAGAAAGCATCATGGCAATGCCCAAGCGATGTCGACAATGATGGTTGGGCCAGTCTTTAGACTGGATGATGGTGACCTACCAAAAGATGCTGGTACGGAGACCAGTAGATCCATTGGATGGTGAAATCTAATATGCAAGGACTCAAGCAAGCTAGATATCAGCTTATGCCAGATTGACTTAAACACCTAGGAACACAGTCTTCACATGACTGAATCACTTGGTGCTGAAGCCTCCACACTAGAGCACAGAAATTTGAAGACATACGTCTTCAGATTGCCACAGAAAAGCCCCATTGCAGGAGGGAGCAAGCAGCAGTAGCCCCTGCATCAGCGAATGATGACCAACAGTGTAGTGTCCCCATCGCAGCCAGCAATGCCTTGCTCGAATTGGACTGTACTCCCACCTGAAGGCTCACAACAGATAAGCAGTAGGTGTGAATTTACGGCAACAGTGCAAAGTCGAAGATTCCTATCGGAATGCTGCTGGCTCATGGATACCTTTTGGGGCATGCAGTCTGTAAAATAGATATGTCTTAAAATGAACGTCAAGCAACAGAGAGATAATATGAAAGGAACAGAAGTCTCACCAGCAATGACAACATCACTTTTCATTAACCTTCAATTGCACTGCTACAGCAAGCACTAAAAATGATCAATTATTGTCAGTATTCCAATCATTATCGCATCACCATTAATTACGTTTGTCATTATTGCCAACATTGCTTTTCTGAGGTATGCATGAATCAAACACTTGTTCAAATTAAGACCAATCCAGTCAATTTATTAGTATTTTGTCAAACATATCAGGATAATGCCTGCTTAGGGGAGTGTTACCAGATGTTAAGGTCGGACTCATTTTTTTGGGGGTGTAAAATGGATGCACCAATTTAACAGTGGAAAGGTATCTGCATAGACGTTGGGCCTAAGAGGAAGGCCCCTGCTTGCCGGCAAGGTTGATGTGGGTGCTGCTGCAGTGGTAGAAGAAGAGAGTAGAGGTGGGAACAGCCTGGAGATCAGGATGTGGTTTTTCTATTTGTCAGCCCTCAGACTGGGCCCAGACCAAAATCTACCCCCAGTCAGTTTGGGTAGGGTTGCTTTGACAATGTCATGAGTCATCATTAATATTATTAGAATTTCTAAGAGTGGGCTCCCATGATGTGTTA
Source organism: Heterodontus francisci (assembly GCF_036365525.1). Lineage (NCBI taxonomy): Eukaryota > Metazoa > Chordata > Chondrichthyes > Heterodontiformes > Heterodontidae > Heterodontus > Heterodontus francisci. Next base: position 41,414,970 of record NC_090405.1, on the reverse strand, counting down.
GCTTCTTTTTTTACTATATATTTGCTTTTGGGATGTGGGTGATGCTGTCAAGGCTTCAAAATAAAAGCCTGCTTATTCTTACAGAAGCCTGCCTGTTTTAAGTGCATTAAATCACAATAATGATTTGTCTGTTGAGTGTAGAATTTGCAATCCTTATCTCTACTTTTAAAATTGTTAATGCTATCAGAATGGTTTATCTCACTGAAATTTAGACAATACAGCAAAACGTAAACTACAGACACAGTCATAGGCAGAGAGGTTAATTTTAAAAGGTAGTCAGGTTTGATAGAGAAACGTGTGACCGGCTTTGCCGATAAGCTAAAAATGCTGGAGGACGGTCAAAAGCCAAATACTTTGGGCTGGATTTTACCATAGGCGGACGAGAATTCGCCACCGTCGTGAATGTCAGTGGCAAACTCGCTACCGCCTAGCCCAGAGATCCGATCCGCATTTTACGGGTCCCCAGGCTTTAATTGTCCCGAGGCGGGACTTCCACCCGCTTGAGGGAGGAGGTCCCGCCTCAGTGAGCTGCCGGCCAATCAGCCCAGCCCAGCCAACGACATGGAGCCAGGAGGGAAGGCAAGTTGGGCATGCCTCACCAGGGAGATCGGTCGTGCCCTGGTGAGGCTAGGATGGGTGTTTGGTGGGGAGGGGAGCATCTTGGGTCCCAGGGGTGGGTTGCGAGGCAGGGGCGGCCTTCAATCGGGCACACTGTGCCCGACTGGAATGGCAACACCCCCCTGGCGCGCGGAAAGTCCGGTAGCTATCGCTGGGTGGCCTTTTATGCCCCCAGCACACCCGCTTGCCACGGGTAAAATATCCATGGAGGCGGGCGAGGGCTTAAGTGGCCACTTACGGGCCTTGATTGGCCTCGGGCGAGCAGGCTGTTCCCCTCCACCCCACCCACCCCCACCCCCACCGCTGTAAAGTTGACCAGAGGTGGGAGTGGAGCGGATAGGCCTCCCGGAGCCTACCGCTCAAATATACGCCGCCCCCATGCCACCATCCGGCCTGCTGGGACAGTGTAAAATTCAGCCCTTTAAGTCAAGTAAAGTAACCCACTAATGTAGGGAAACGTGGCATGTTCATTATTTTGTATTACTACATGAAGGTAAGTTGTACACATTGAATTACGTGACTGTGATCATTACTGCTGTTCTGCACGTACACCTCCCTCTAAAATATGGCCCCATAACTGTGTGCATCTAGCCTCATCTCATGAAGTTTAGCTCAGCCTGCCTTCAAAGAGATTGAACAATCATTCAACAACTTATATTTATATAGAATTTTAAAATCAAGATGTTACTTGACCAGGAGCCAATGTAGATCAGTGAGCACAGGGGTGATAAGGGAATGGGACTTGGTGTGAGTTAGGACATGGACTGCAAAGTGTTGTATGGCCTCAAGTTTATGGACTGTGAAGGTGGTGATTATCCAGTCAGACGGGATGCTATTGTTACGTCCCTGGGTTATGTTACTATATGTATGGATATAGGACAGTGGGAGGCAACTTCTTCAAAAGGCAAGATGCTCAGATCACTTATGCTAATGCGATTGAGCTGGAACAGGTATCCTTGGTAAACCCGGTTCGTAATCATTATTTTTTCAATGTACACTAGACTTCATGACATATTGCAATAGATCACGTTGCCTACAGTGAACACTCACAACTATGCAACATATTGCAGGTCACTGTGTCAGTATCAGTCCAATCCTGCATGATACACTCAAACAAACAGCTGGGTTTGGGTGGGGCGGGGTGCAGAAGATCAGCATTGACTTAGTTCATTGTAAGCTAGTCCTCAACTACACTGAGAAAAAGTAATATTCTGTAAGCCCCAGTGTTTAATTTTAAAGAGTGCTTCATAAGTACAATCAAGAGATTTTTTGGCATGGGGCATATCACTGCTGGTCCATGAGTAATGGGGACATTAGCACTTCATAAATAGCACTGCCTGCAAAAATAAAATCAGACTGTGAACTTCACATTAACAAACAACAGTATGCTTGTCCCCTGAAGCAGCCAATGAAAAATGGTACAAACACCTAACCACAGGCATCATTAGTCACAATCAAACTGCAGAGCATCCCAGTGAGAGCCAAGGTAATAATTGTACCCTAGTTTCATTTTAACAAATCCAAACTGGACCCAATTCTTTAAGCTCAGAATTTCAATTGTAGGTTACATGGGGGTACAATACATAGTTGGCACCTTGAAGACTAATTGTTGCCTGACTCACAGAAGCTCTCGCATTGACTGTCCCTTGGGTATCTGAAGGAGGTGAGGGTGAAGCGGAGGAGGACGATGATACAATAAATGCAAGGCATTACTTGAAAAGCAACTTAAAAGGTTAGCACTTCAAAATCCACGCTGCTTAAACAGCAATAAAATTATCTACAATTCACGTTCTGAGCAAAGAATGCTACATCTAAATAGTGAAGGGAGCACCCAGTGACTGTTCTGTTACTGATCGGTGATATAACAGAAACAGAAGAAGTGAGTATTCATGAATATTTTAGCATTTTGACTACATTGGAATGAATTTTAATGCCCTTCCTTTTCCTCCAAACTAATCTTTTAATGGGTGTCCTTTCAATATGTAGCGCTGAGCAGCAGGAAAGGGAATATTTGAATAGTTACGGTCATATGAATATTGTCATTCTGAAGGCAGCTATTTGGTCAACGTTAAATGTAGGGAGATAATGTAAGTAATGATACAACTTTTAGTCATTTACAGATTGTCCATTTTGCGTCTAGACAAAGGAAATATCAGAAAAACAGCAAGCTCGGAGTCGCACCATTTAATAATAGACACCAGCTCGAGATGCCCTCAACCTCACTACTGCTCCACCACCACTGAAAGTGTGCTGGAAATCTCATTTACAATGAAAAGAACAACTTGCATTTATATAGTGCATTTAACATCGTAAAATTATCCAAGATGCTTCACAGGAGTGGTATCAAACAAAATTTGACACTTGGCCACAAGGGGAGATAATAGGACAGGTGACCAAAAGTTTGGTCCATCTTAAAGGAGGAGACAGGGGTAGAGAAGCAAAGAGGTTCAAGTGAGGGAATTCCAAGCTCAGCATTCAGGCAGCTGAAAGCACGACCATCAATAGCGGAGTTGCGAAAATCAGGGATACCCAAGAGGCCTGAATTGGAGGAACGCAGATATCTCAGAGGGTTGTAGGAGGAGATTTGAGACATAGGCCTTGGAGGAATTTGAAAACAAGGATGAGAATTTCAAAATTGAGGCATTGGCAGACAGGTCAGTTTTGGTCCGTGTAGGAAAGTTTATACACAATAACAGAGTTTCTATCACACTTCCAGCGCACTTATAGTGACAGGAGGTCCAAGGAAATTCAGGGCCAGTGTCTTTCAGTTGAGATGCAATAGTAGGTTTAGGTGGGATACAACAAAGATTCCCAACTTCCAGCCACAAACTGATGCCATGCAAAATATGCAAATTTATATTGTCACGTATGGATCTCAAAGACTCATTGTGGCCACTGTCAAGTTGCAGAGAAAGCATTTTCCCCATTCGCCCTCAACTGCCCCATGTATTTCATAAAGTTGCTGCATTTGTGCATTAATTGCCAACTAAACTCACCACAATAGTTAGGGGTGCTACTAAACAGTGTGATTACCTTTTCAATTTGGAGATTTATGTAACTGCAATGCCAATCAACCTCTCTGGGCCGGAAAGGTGGTGTCTCAAACCTCCACGTAACAAATTGGGGTAATAGATGTCTCTAATTTTAAAATTTTAAATCTTTTTTTTATTACTATTCCTTTCGCTCTTAATCCAATCTTTCTTTCCCCTTCTGTGCCTGATTTGACTCTAATTCACCCTATTACAATGGCGGTCGTTCCTCACTTTTTTTCTCAATCCTTAAATCTTAGCGTTTAAGGAAATGAACTGTGGGTTCCATTGTTCACTAAGGTCCCAGATACTCCATTGCCTAGGCTGCACTGTTAACAGTTACAGAGAGAAAAAAAACTTGAGCTGAAATTTGAGGGATGAAGCACAGACTAACGGGGATGCAGCATGAGATGCCCCTCTCTAGTGTTACGACCAGGTGAGAAAGGGGTTCAGAGGTTCCCTCTCAGCCATTGCCTGGTTTATCCATAACAGGGTTTAATTTTAAAACACTGCGTTTTTAGCTCCCCCTCAGTGAATCCTTGTTCACTGCTTTCCAATTGCAAGGCAAAGAAATCAAATCAGACAGGTTTTCTTAGATTTAAACAAGAAAGGTGGAAGTTTATTAATCTTAAACTCTAATTCAGTTAACGACTACGAATACGCGACACGACCACACTAGCATGCATACGCAATACACACACGCAGATAGAGACAGAAAAAGTAGAAAGAATAAAGGGGAAAAGTTTGAGGCAATAGTTGGGTTGTAATTACAGTCCCTTGAGTTTGATGTGGAGTCTTTGGTTGCCGGTAAGTCTTGCTGTTCATTGGGGCCCAGTGCACGCTTTAACATGTTCCGATGTAGGAGTCTTTTCTCTCGAGGTCTAAGTGACTTCAGTGGGTCTGGAGGCTTGTGAGAATGCGAGAGAGCGCCAGCCAGGAGAGAGGCTTCTCTTGTTCCAGGTTCCGTTGTAATCTGAAGTTGGTTTTCAAACTGTCCTGTGAGTACAATTCAAAACTCCAAGTTGGCCAGCAGGTTAGTCATGTGACTAACCCCTTATTTGGGAACAACCGCTCCCGCGGGTTGTGAATTCCAAAGCTCTCGGTGGGGGGTGGGGTGCTATAGTGCTGTCTCCCATCCCGACAAGATGTGGATCACCATTGCCCAGACCAATCTCTGTTAACAGAATCAATGAGCAATTCTGTTGTCTCCCCAAGCACTGTCTCTTAGTATGCAAATGTCTGGTGATCTCTTTAAACAAGTCCATTTCTTCACTCCAGCAACAGTTTAATATTAATGTTTGCATGATGAAATTAATATGCCTCATTCTTGGCAGGTGGGGGTCTTCATGACACTAGCAAATTCTGGGCTATTATGTTCCAGCACCCATACAAATGGGGCAGCAACTGAACTTGATCCTAGCATTTAGACCTCAGGTTTCAAAGACCTAGCAGAGAGCTAAATATATTAAGCTCTTGTCACAAAACGCAATAAGGGCTGTTTTCCATTACTTACATGAGGCACTGAGGGCACCCTTTGCAGCAACAATGGGAAAAGCAGGCATTTGCAATCAGTTGTAATCACTCACGCGAACCATTCAAATCCCACACAGCCGTTTGAAACAAGCAGTCTCTGTACAAACAATGACATTGCCCAATATTTCCTGGCACCAGTGTCACATCACTGTCAGGCCTGTTGTTAGAACTCAATAGCATCTCTGAACTGGGGGGAAAAGGAGAATCTCACAATACAATCCTAATTGCATCAGTCGTATGTTCAAGCTGCAAGAACCAATTTACTGAGAGAAGACAACAATCATGTAAATCTCAGCTTTGGCTTCACAAATGAGTGAATGTACCAACAGCCTGATTGCTACCCAGCTTTATTCAGAAGCAGAATAAAAAGCCAAGATTCATTAGCCTATGCTAGTAATCCCTTCCACACTCCCCGATTTCTTCAGCATAGAAAAAGTGGGCATGTTAATGGCTACGACAGATATTCAGCCAAAGAGAAAGTGGCAGATTTTAAGAGGATTGAGGCGCATTTTTCGAACGTGCCGCATTTGGTTTACCCCGCAGCACTCAAACAAACAGTGAGACATTGCTACCAGTGCAGTCTCGTTGAATGTCAGCATAGACTGAAGAATCAGCTGTGGAGGCTGATTCACCACGCTCCCAATTGTCAGGCCTTTAAAATCACCCGTAGGAAAAATCAGTAGACTCACAGATCCAGGGTGCTGAGCTGCGCCACAGATTCTCCTGTCTGAGCTCTCTTCAAATCAGACTCCTCACCTGGAGCACAGGCTCTCAGTTTTGGGGCTTGCGTACCTCCGAGCCGTCAGTATCTTCTTCCTGGCTTCCCTGTATTTCATGTCTGCTTACACCAGTGAGGATGCAGGAAGAGAAGTAGGGAAAGAAAACAGTCCATTTGGAAACCTATTGAAGAACTATGGTGGGTAGACCTGGATGTAACTTGAATTACTGGATTAATTGAAGTAAATGGCTTTGAATTAGGAGTGAGATGTAGTTCAATGAGTTTCCTCACTTCAAATATATTATATATGGCCTTGAATCCTCTAAAGTTGACATCAAGCCTTGTTGCACTGTTTCCTGCTCTATCTCATTCTCTCTCAGGGCCCTGAATTTTAACTCCTGCTGTTTTCCCTATCTCCTGCAATCTAGAATAGAATGTTAACGTATAGACTTTGTTCTTATTCTTTCATGGCTTGCGGACATTTCTGGCAAGGCCAGCATTTGCTGTCCATCCCTAATTGCCCTCGAGTGTCTTGATAGGCCATTTCAGAGGGCAGTTAAGAGTCTGGAGTCACATGTAGGCCAGACCAGGTAAGGACGGCAGATTTCCTTCCCTAAAGGACATCAGTGAACCAGATGGGTTTTTATGAAAATCTATGATAGTTTCATGACATGTTTCATGGGGCGGCACAGTGGCGCAGTGGTTAGCACCACAGCCTCGCAGCTCCTGCGGCCCAGGTTCAGTTCTGGGTACTGCCTGTGCGGAATTTGCAAGTTCTCTCTGTGACCGCGTGGGTTTCCGCCGGGTGCTCCGGTTTCCTCCCACAGCCAAAGACTTGCAGGTTGATAGGTAAATTGGCCATTGTAATTTGCCCCTAGTATAGGTAGGTGGTAGGAGAATTGAGGGAAGGTGGGGATGTGGTAGGGAGTATGGGATTAATGTAGGATTAGTATAAATGGGTGGTTGATGGTTGGCACAGACTCGGTGGGCTGAAGGGCCTGTTTCAATGCTGTATCTCTCTATGACTACTACTGAGACTAGCTTACAATTCCAGTATTTTTATCAATTAATTGAACTTATTAGTTAACTGAATTTAAATTCCACCAGCTGCCGTGGTGGAATTTGAACCTGCAAACCCAGGTCATTGGCCTGGGCCTCTGGATTACTAGTTCAGTGACCACTAGGCCACCATCTCCCCCATTGTCAATATAAAAGCTTGGGTCACCTACTCAGTAACAGCATAGAAACAGGCCATTGGCCCAAATGGTCTAAGCCAATGTTGCTATTTCACATGAGCTTCCTCCTACTCGGGTTACCTATTTCCAAACTGTCCCTGTAACCCTCTCTTCCTTTCTCCCTTGTGTATGCAGCAAGCCTCCCCTTTTGTTCACCTGTCCTAATGTCTCCTTCTTTGGCTCTGTGTCAATGTTCGATTACGCTCCTTTGAAGTGCCTTGGGGCATTTTGATGCTTTAAAGGCGCTCTATAATTGCAGTTGCTGTTGGATGAGACACAGAGCAGCCAAATTTACACCTAGGCCTCCTATGGTGCAATGTGTTAATGCATCAGCTTCCTTTCATCGACAGGCCATCTATCTGAAGACGTATTTTGATTACAACAGCATCGAGAATTCCTGAGCGTCGGGTCTAGACATCTGAAGGCACTGCTGCCATTAGCAGGACGAAGGAAGCCATGCTGCACAAGAGATCCAAGTTCTCAAAGGGTTGTAGGACTGGAGGAGGCAACAGAGATAGGGAGGGGCAAGAACATAAGAACACAAGAAACAGGAGCAGGATTAGGCCATACCACCCCTCGAGCCTGCTCCGCCATTCAATGAGGCCTGTGGCTAGAGTTCAAAAATCTATCTCACCCTTGAATACACTCTGCGGTAGAGAATTCCAATGATTCACAACCCTCAAAGGAGAAATCCCTCCTCATCTCGGAGGCCGATGGAGTGATTTGAACACAAGGATGAGAAGAATTTAAAATTTGCAGTGTGGGTGAACTGGGAGCCAATGTCGGTCATCGAGCACAGGAGTAGTGGCTGAGCAGGACTTGGGGTGAGTTAGGATACAGGTAGCAGAGTTTTGGATGAGCTCAAGTTTCCAGAGGGTGGAAGGTGGGAGGCCAGCCAGAAGAATTGGAATAGTCAAGTCTGAAGGGAACCAAAGCATGGATGTGGGTTTCAGCTGCACATCCCAAGCTCAGGGCCAGATAGAACAGTGAGATTGCAGATAAGGTGATTCAGCCTGAGACAGTTATCAGAGAGAGGGACAGAAGTGGTGGCAGAGGAATGAAGTCACAGTCAGGACTGGAGACAACGGCTTCGCTCTTCCCGGTGCTTAGTTGTCAGAAATGTCTGCTCCTTCAGTAAAGGTGGTCAGCCAGGCAGTCTGACAACACAGAGAGGGTGCAGGGTTCGAGAGAGGTGGTGGTGGGGTAGAGCCGGGTGTCGTCAGTGTATATGTGGAGGTGTTTACATTAGAAGGCTGTATCAAAGGAAGAGGGGTTTCAGGCAAGTGGAAAATATTGATATTGATGACGACATAACTGAGGCAGGTAAACTTCCGAAACACGAAATGGCAAAGTTTACGCACTCGGTGAAGAGAAGGCAGCTTGAACTGAAAGGCAGCTCTGACTCTCTAAATGAATGACTTTGGACTTGTAAACTAGGCGTGCTATTACTTCTCAAATGCCATAGCATTCTAATACACTGCCAAGGCAGAATCACCCATCTCTCCTCACCTTGGCCATGCATGCCCTGTGGACAAGCTTTCCCTGTCATTGTTTTAAAAGGGAAAGGATGTCCTGACTGCATTATAAAGCAATTTGCGCTTACTCGATGTGATGAATAGGTTTGGTTTTTTTAAAAAAAAACACAGCCTTATTATCATTCCTAAATTAGCAGCATCATTCAGCCCAACTGGTAATGATTTCTCATGCTTCATTCTCAAAGTAGAACACTCTTGACATCCCAAGCTTTGGGGGCAAGCCCTGGTGATGTATAGAACCACGCCTGTAAGTGCTGGGAATTCAGCAGAGAGATGGCTATATTGACATGCTGCTCACCTCTTGAATAGCTCCAACCTAGTCAGCATTGTTGCATCTAAAATAGATCTAACAGAGTAGGAGAAATGTGTTCGCCTCAGGTCATTCTCAGCCAATTAAATCTCTCGTCATCTACCTGTACATCCTCTGGAGAGGAAACTGTGTTTTTTGATCCTTTCATCCACTAACTCAGTGCAGTCTTAATTATGTAACTCACCCTTCACAGCATTTTTATACATCTACCCGCAGTATACACTGCGGAGAGGCTTCAACATAACCTGCAGTCCTAACAGGAACTTGTACACAAAATGCTTTTTTTTTTGTAAATGTTTAGGTAGCTCACACATCGATTAGTGGCCTAGCACTGCACATCAGGAATCTGACAGTTCCACAAGAAGGTTTGACAATTCAGAGAGAACGAAAAGGAATTTCCCTCAGAAAAGGGACTCTCATTAAGGTGCCTTTTAAGATCAGAGAATCACGATTGACTTTTGTTTTTCGAAGCAAGGTTTTCAATTTATCATACACTGCCAATGCACAATGTGGAGTGAACCTCAAGGCTCATGTGGTTTATATATGTATTTGCTAAGATCTACATTTAATGCCCCTCTTTTTAAAAAAAAAAGTTTGTCTCTTGGTTGAAATTCTCATTTTTTTTGTCCCTCCATCCAGAAATTCTGTGTTAAAAATTATATTAGCTGGCATGATAGTGCCACTCTGAGGCCTACAGACCTCATATCTCAACTGTGTCAGCTAGGCCCCAGTTGGTAGGACTCTCGCCTCTGCGTCACAAGGATACGGGTTCGGCTGGAGCACAAAAGAAAATCCAGGCTGACACTCCACGGCAGTACTGAGAAATTGCTGCATTGTCAGAGGTGAAATCTTTGGAATGAGACATTAGACCATGGCCCCATCTGCTTGCTCAGGTGGCTGTAAAAGATTCCTTGGCACTATTTCAAAGAACAGCAAGGGAATTATTCCCGGTGTCCTGGCCAATATTTATCCCTCAATCAACATCACTAAAACAGATTATCTGGTCATTATCACATTGCTGTTCGTGGGAAGAGACACGTCCGGCGGTCGTGAAAAGCACTGTATAAATGCAAGTCTTTCTTTTCTTCATACGTCATTCTCAGCCTCGTTTTTCTATTATTTTGGCCCACCCAAATGTGCTTGTTGAGCATCTTTTCAGCTTCAGCAGACACCCCAAATCTACATTCTATTGCAGAGCGTTTTTGATAATAAACCTGTAGAACAGCTTCCATTTTTCCTCATTATTTTACAGGTGGATATTCCTGCATTTTTTCCCTTTTATTTTTCTTTCCTTCCTCACCTCAAGGTACTGACTTTTGTTGAGGTACCATTCCAGGAGCCAGAGACCAAACCCAACGTCCAGAATTAACAAACTCACTGAGCGGGATGGGGTGGAGTGGGAGTTTGGAGTGGGGTGAGATGGAATGGTATTTTGAAGAGAAAGGAAAAATACCAGCAGGAAAATTAACATTTTATGTACAAAGCCCCTACGTTCCAATGGAAACGGACTCTGACTGTGTAGCCATTAAAAGATCCCTGAAAATTGAACAAATCAGACAAAGCGATGTTGAACATTTGAGAAAATGAAAGCACTGATTGCATAGCTGGACTATTCGAGAATAGTTCGAGTGAAATTTTAATCCTCTGAAGTTACACTCAAAAGAACGACAATTTGTTGGCAATTACAGGTTCCACATCAACTTGCTTATCAAACCATTGTCAATCCTGGGCGCTACGGCACTTGGTATTAAGAAGCTTTATAGGATAGTCCAATTTGAGGCTCCAACATAGCTAAAGTTCTAACAAATAGCTACATTATTCAAGGTTGATTTGTGACTTATGCTAACTACTAAGTCTCCCAAAAACTGAAGTTGACAATATATAGGTGTTCTGTATCTCTCTATATAATATATTTAAAGTATAAAGTGCACTTCCTGTAAGTGCCATACTCATTTCCTGTTATACTTACACCATCATATTTGCTGAGATTGTCACAGATCTGTGAGATCTTTGGCCCGTCATGAGCAACACCTCAGGGGATCTCCTCGGCAAATCGTCGCATAAACCACACACATCACGTAAGTGACACACTCACTTTGTGTCACATTTTAGCCTTCGCACTTCGGCTGCTACATTTTGGCAACCAGCTCGAAGTAATACAACACCTCAAAAGCACCACCGAATTGAAAAAGGTGGAGAGTATGTAAATCAAAAGCCAGGAAATTGAAAAGAGCGCTCAGTGGGCCCAATAGTACATTGCACTACACTTGTCATAACATCCCTAAAGTTATGAAACAATGCATCATGCCAACTCATGGACAGCAACACCAAAAATAACCTGAAGGACAAAAAAAAGGTCGCTTTACCTATTAAGCTTTTCCATCAACAAGTCCTTTCAAGCATGACGGAAGGATGGATTTAGACTAAAGGGGAATAAAGGTGTTGTCCATTGAATATCCACATCAGTGACCTATCTAAAGCTCTACTTCCTATCTATTTAAAAGGGGATAGGTTGATAGTTATAAATGTAGCCATTGCAATTATGAGAGATACCATCTGCTCTTAAGAAAGAAAAACTGCCGACTCTTCAAAAGGGAGTTCATGATTTTGCAAACATCAGTCTTGCAAGACAGAAACTTTTCAGTACTTTCCAATAATAGTCTGCCTTCATGTTTACTTTGGAACAGTTTCAGAAGATCCAATCTCCATTTGCTAGAATGGAATCAGCTTGTAGAGTAGCCTAGCCCTGTATGCAGTAGAGCGCGAGTCCAGAGACCATGGAGATGTGGAGGAATGGATTTTTTTTCTGGTATTATTATTGCGCTTTGTGAATTTACTGCTCGTGGAGGTGGAGAGGTCAATGCTGAGACAACAGAGCAGTTTGCCATATATTTTTCTGCCGCTAATGCCAGCAAGAAATTTGCTCAAGTATTTACCCAGGTCAGAAGAAGTGCAATGTCTCCTCCGACTCAACAATTCTTAACCCAAATCTCAGGAATAAAATACCTGCACTCATGCCAATATGGCTGTTTGATTTTCAAATCAAGTATTTTTCATGTTGTTATGTTCTCTGTTTGTCCAGGCTAGGCTAACAATCTAGTGCTAATTATAGAAATAAAGACTTTCATTTATATAGCATTTTACGCAACCTCAGAATGTTCCAAGGTGTGTTACAGCCAATTCAATACTTTTTTTTGAAGCGTAGTCACTGTTGTAATGTAGGAAACATGGCACCCAATTTGCACACAGCAAGATCCCACAGACAGTATGTGATAATGGCCAGATAATCTGTTCGAAGTGATGTCAACGAAGGGATAAATATTGATCAGGGTGCCAAGGAGAACTCACTGCTCTTCTTCGAATACTGCCGCAGGATCTTTGACGCCCACTCAGGAGGGCAGACAGGGCCGCAATTTCATCCAACAGATGGCACTTCCAACAGTGCAGTATTCCCTCAGTGCTGCACAGGAGCACCAGCTGAGAATGTGTGCGTAAAAGTCTCTGGAGTGGAGCTTGAACCCACAACATTCTGACTCAGAGGTGAGAGTGCCACCCACAGAGCCATGGCTGACACATCATGGCCAAAATTGTAATGCCCCAGGATCAGGTTTTCAGACCGCTAAAATTAATTTCACATAGGACTCTGACACATCAGAGAAAGGAACGCATTTAATCCAACAGCCAGGGGTGGATTCAACCGCCTGGCTCCAGAAGTGGTCTTCTAACTCACTGCATCATCCAGTTCACCTTTGGCTCTTTGTTCAGAGCTGTGCAATTAACCTCATTGTGCCCAAGGATGAAAATAAAGGATTTGACTCGCTGTTTAATTCACCAGTCTCAGTTCGGACTGTGCCCTTGGAAATCATTCTGAAAGTTAATTATTGCAGCAGGCTCCGTGACTTCTACCATATTGGAAAGCTCCAAATTGGCTCCATGCAGTTTGTGCCAATTGATTCAGCTCCTCCTAAAAGCCCTAGGCTGAATTTTCAATTCAGATGCAGAACAAACGCAGTATTTTATAAGTTGCAACAAGCTTAGGAAGCACTGACAAGACATATACCACGCAATGGACAATTTTGCCAAAGAATTTTATCAAGAATGGATGAATATAATTCCCAACAATGAGACTTCAAACCAAGTGCAATCAAGAAAATGGGACATCTGATCCTAATCACGGATACTTTGTTTTACTAGTTCCCATGCCTTGAACGCTCAACCAACCGAGCTGTTATTTTTTTAAACAATTATGAGTTTCGATTGAGTTTAATATATTTTATAGCTTCATAAATATAAATTAAGGGAGTTTAACTGCAGTGAACACAGCCATATTTTGCTGATATATAGTTAAGCCTTCAACTATATACCTTAACTTACATTTCTGTAGTACTCAGCACATTCATCGAAGGAAAAGTGAATTCATAGCAAGAAGCTGACCTGGATTTCTCCTGTGTGAATTGCATTACTGAACAACCCTCAGTGATAGCACGCTTGCCTCTTAGTCAGAGGGTCGTGGGTTTAAGTCTCACTCTAGAGAACTGAGTGTAAAATCTAGACTGACCGTCCACTGCAATACTGAGTATGTGATACACTGTCAGAGGTGCAGTCTTTCAGATGGGATCGTGAGGCCCCCGTCTGCCCTGCCCCAGGTGGATGTAAAAGATCCTGTGACACTATATTGAAGCAGATTGGGGGAATTCCCCCTGGTTTACTGGCCAATATTAATTCCTCAATCAACATCACCAAAACAGATTATCTAGTGATGGTCAAGTTTCCTGCATTTACAGCAGTGATTGCACTTCAAAAGAACTCAGGACATCCTGAGGTCATGTAAGGTGCTATATAAATGCAAGTCTTTCTGTTGCCTACAAAACACTTTATCCCAATTTTTTGCTCTGCCTTGTAATGAGCCAACATAGGCACATTGGGGTTACAGCAAAGTACAGTAAGATTTTAATCCCTGTGATCGAGAGACATGACAAAACAACTTCCTCGCACTCCTATATCTTGAAAGGCAAACATTTTAGGACGAGCCATTTTAGGCTTGGAGGACACGTGAAAATTCAGCAATCTCGCACAAAGCAGGAATAAAAGGATCGAAATTCATAAGCAAACGAAGATTTGAGAATTGTACTGAAATACATACGTCAACGTGGACAGATGGCCCACAAATACAGCAGCAATTCTCCGAGCTGGTAAAACCAATTATACTGTGCACGCTTACCACTGGCACTTTGTTATCTTCATTGGCGCACGTTCCTGGTTCACACTTTAACAAATGAAGATTGTTTATCAATCTGATTTTAATAAATGATAATAAGTCTGTCCTGACAGCTTCAGTAATTACTTTTGCCGCCTGGTACACCCCTTATCACACAGTGCCAGCACTGTGGCTGACATAACTCGGTTCCATATTGATTGAAACGAGGAATAGAGCAGTCACTGTTGATCATCAATAATTTCACTTGCCTTTTTCTGCATAGGCTGGCTGCAAGCAGCGAGTCCCAGCCTCAGAGAAACATCTACCTGAAATGCAATTCTGGAAGCCTTCCAGTTTCGACTGAAGTCAACAGGGAATAATTACACCGCCAGGTTATCGTCAGTTGCCGTGTCTGGGGGATGCGGCTGTGTCACCAAAGTGCAGCCAGTCTTGACGCAGTGCTGCAAATGGATTAGATGCGCACTATCACGTGTCCAGGTTTGGTCTACAGCTGCCATCGCTGAGGTCTCATAAGAGCCTAGTCTTTTTCTTTTTATTTGTTTCATGGGATGCGGGCTTCGCTGACAATGTCAGCATTTTTTGCCCAACCCCAATTGCTCTTGACAACTGCTTAGCTTGATAAGCCATTTCAGAGGGCAGTTAAGAGTTAACCACATTGCTGTGGGTCTGGAGTCACATGTAGGCCAGACCAGGTAAGGACAGCAGATTTCCTTCCCTAAAGGACATTAGTGAACCAGATGGGGTTTTACAACAAACAATAGCTTCATGGTACCATTACTGAGACTAGCTTTCAATTACAGATTTTTAAAAAATTAATTAATTGAATTTAAATTCCACCAGCCGCCATGGTGGGATTTGAACCTGTGTCGCCACGGCATTAGCCTGAGCCTCAGGCTTACTAATTCAGTGACCTTAACACTATGCCACTGTCTCGCTGAAAAAAAAAAATGTTGGTGTTTATGCTCCACACGAGCCACTTCCTGCCCCTCTTCATCTAATCCATCCTGGGAAACCGCAGCTAATATTCGACCCACTATCCAGTTGGACCTTCAACCTTCCTGGAGGACAGTGGAGAGCGCTCAACTGAATCCATACAGGACACGGACAAAGCAGCCACCTGCTCCATAAGTGAACGACCGAAGTGTGATTGTGGCCACGAGCATCACATCAACCTGCCATCCAAGATCTGTTGTGGGAGACATCTCATTTCTCCACTTGGCATCTCAGGAGGCTATCGAACAAATAGCCAAATGAGACATCCAATTGCAAGCTTCTCTCATCATACAAAACTAGGAGCAGTATCTAACCACATCAGCACATCCTTCTATTTCTTTCACCCTCATGTGATTATCTAACTTTCCCTTAAAAGCAAAGTTATTGCCTGAACTGCACGGTGCAGTAGCAAGTTCCACATTCTAACCACACTTCGGGAAAATTACATTTTGAATCCCTAATGGATTTATCGATGACCATCTTATATTAATAACAGCCTGTTGCTGTGTTGTAGACTCTATGCAATTCTGTGTAATATGCAATTCTATGGAAGGATGTACACTGCATTCAGAGGAATACTCAAGTGAGGAGCAGAAAAAAGAATTATCTGGAAAAATGACAACAAAAGCAGCTGGATGCACTTTCCTTCCATCGAGAACTACTTGTATTTTTATGTGCAAATCTCATGAGTAAAGAACGGAGGTCATAAATAGAAAATGACTCACGGTCTGTATTTCAGGGAGTGCACATGCATTAATTCATCTGAATTTAACAAAAACAAATCTCCAAAAACTTGCTGAATCTCGACACGCAATGCTGGACAATTCTCAGTATAAAATCTAAAATGTGCTGTAAATACACAAACTATTTCCAGCCCGCCTACCAGGAAGCAGTCTGGAAGTGGCCATTTTGAATAATTATGTAGCAGTCTACACAGATTGAAAGTGCCAAGAAATATAGGACAAGCGATACAGTAAAATAATTTTGGCAGTGGCAAGAGGAGAAACTATTATTCCAAAAGGGACCAAGTATTTCATACTTAATTCAGTACGAATTGCACCATCAGGGTTGGATTTAGTGGAACTGGGGTGGGGGGGGGGGTGGGGGGGTTATTCAGGGCGACGGGTTGTTTTCCACCAGGGGACCTCCGTGGGCTATAGATTGCTCACAGAGGAGGCCACTCACCCGCATCCCCTCCACCACCACCACCTCCCCCCCACGTCCCCAAGCCCGCTGGAAGGCCGCCATATTTTACTGGGTGGCCTCCCCATGTGGTGGAGGCCTCCCCACCCACCCGCTGCCTTAATGCCAGCAGCAGCAGGAAGAGGCCCTTAAGTGGCTGACAATAGGCCTCTTAAGGGCCTCAAATGGCCTCTGAGCGGGAAGGCCAACAGCCTTTCCCGCCCCCAACTTAATTGCGATGCAATGTGAAGGCAACGGGCGCGCTGTGCGGACCCCACACCCCACCGACTAGACAGACTCCAGGGGTAACAGGTGTTGAAAAAGCTACTTAGCCTTTGAGGCCATTACAGACAAAGTCAAAGAAATGCAGTCCATTCATGCAGGTTTCCCTCGTGTATTGGTTATCATGTTCGCCTCACATGCGAAAGGTTCCTGGTCGACCCTGGGTGGAAACACCTTTGCTGGAATGGATTGATTGAGCTGAATGGCCTGTTTCTGGGCCGTATAGCCTATGTAACGAGGCGAGAACATAAAACCTGCGAGTCTGTTTGGTTCTGTACCCTTCATAGAATCTGAATAGGGAGGTAACTAGCAATGTCAGTCGCAAATAATCATTTAGCTAAGATATGTAGCTGTGCACCGCGGGTGTACCATCACCACACGGACTGCAGCTGGTCAAGGCGATGGCTCACCACCACCTTCTCAAGGGCAATTAGGGATGGGCAACGAATGCTGGCCTTGCCACTGACGCCCACATCCCACGAACAAATGAAAAAGAACCTGACTGCAATAAAGAACAAACTTGCTTTTATGGAGTACCTTAGCACATGCCAAAGCACTTTGCAATTGTATGGAATATTTTTGAAACACAGTCACTATTGTTATGTATGCAATTATAGCAACCAATCTGCATACACAAGGTCCCACTAAGAGATAAGGCAATACTGATTTCTTGGTTGAAGGGGGGGGGGGGGGTGGTGGGGGAACGTTGTCCAAGACAACTCCCTGATCTTCAAATAATGCCACTGGATCCTTTAAATACTCCTGAGTAGGTAGTTCAGTACCTCAGACAGCACTGTGGATACTGCAGCTCTTCCTCACCAGTAATGGACTGGTGTCAGTTTAAATTAACACGATCTAATGCTGGCAGTGGGACTCAGGCCCAACCTTCTGTCCTTGAGAAATTACAGTGCTCCTAACTGGGCCAAGTTGACGTGTTTCGCTTTGCCTTCAAGAATAAATAGAAGAATAATTGTTGCACAGAAGCTCAGGCAGAGAATTGTGTTTAGAATATGCAACAATTCATGTGTCGAGAACAGTGAGTCATTCCATGGAGCTATGTTACGATTAGCATCAAGCGCCTTCTCTAGTTAGTGAAATTGATGCAGTGCAAATTAGATGCGACACGAAGAAGCAATATCTTAGATAATAACTTTCATTCTAATTTCTCTGAAGAAGTAATTACAAAGGCCAGGCCTGTCTTATCTTAAAAAGAACGAATCTTGCCTTCGCTAGCATTTTCAGAAAATCGAACAGTTAAAAGAATGTGTGATGGATGAGACATCAAACGGAGGCCCCAACTGCCCTGTCAGGAGGCCGTAAAAGATCCAGGGCACTATTTGAAGAGGAGCAGGGGAATCCTCCCCAGTGCAGTGGGCAGTACGTAACCATCAACCAATAACACTAAAGGAAGAGTTTATCTGGTTACCGCACATTGCTTTTTGTGGGAGCTTGCTGTGTTTCCTACATCGCAATGGTGACTAGACTTCAAAAGTACTCCAATTTCTGGAAAGCACTTTGAGATGTCCTGAGCTTGTGAATACAAGTCTTTTTCTCTTTATGTAAGCACTCATCCAAAGATATATATAAACGTACAGATTATTCTTGGCGACATATAATATATTCATCCTCCGTCATTTCCACCACCTCCAGCGTGATGCCACTACCAAACGCGTCTTCCCCTCCCTTCCCGTCAGCATTCCGAAGGGATCGTTCCCTCCGTGACACGCTGGTCCACTCCTCCATTACCCCCACCACCTCATCCCCTTCCCACGGCACCTTCTCCTGCAATCGCAGGAGGTGTAATACCTGTCCATTTACCTCCTCTCTCCTCACTATCCCAGGCCCCAAATACTCCTTTCAAGTGAAGCAGCGATTTACTTGTACTTCTTTCAATGTAGTATACTGTATTTGCTGCTCACAATGTGGTCTCCTCTACACTGGGGAGACCAAACGCAGACTGGGTGACCGCTTTGCGGAACACCTCCGCTCAGTCCGCAAGCAGGACCCCGAGCTTCCGGTTGCTGGCCATTTCAACACTCCGCCCTGCTCTCATGCTCACATCTCTGCCCTGGGATTGCTGCAGTAGAACATAGAACATTACAGCGCAGTACAGGCCCTTCGGCCCTCGATGTTGCGCCGACCTGTGAAACCATCTGACCTACACTATTCCATTTTCATCCATATGTCTATCCAATGACCACTTAAATGCCCTTAAAGTTGGCGAGTCTACTACTGTTGCAGGCAGGGCGTTCCACGCCCCTACTACTCTCTGAGTAAAGAAACTACCTCTAACATCTGTCCTATATCTATCACCCCTCAACCAAAAGCTATGTCCCCTCGTGTTTGCCATCACCATCCGAGGAAAAAGACTCTCACTATCCACCCTATCTAACTCTGATTATCTTGTATGTCTCTATTAAGTCACCTCTCCTCCTCCTTCTCTCCAACGAAAACAACCTCAAGTCCCTCAGCCTTTCCTCGTAAGACCTTCCCTCCATACCAGGCAACATCCTAGTAAATCTCCTCTGCATCCTTTCCAAAGCTTCCACATCCTTCCTATAATGCGGTGACCAGAACTGCACGCAATACTCCAGGTGCGGCCGCACCAGAGTTTTGTACAGCTGCAGCATGACCTCGTGGCTCCGAAACTCGATCCCCCTACTAATAAAAGCTAACACACCATATGCCTTCTTAACAGCCCTATTAACCTGGGTGGCAACTTTCAGGGATTTACGTACCTGGACACCAAGATCTCTCTGCTCATCTACACTACCAAGAATCTTCCCATTAGCCCAGTACTCTGCATTCCTGTTACTCCTTCCAAAGTGAATCACCTCACACTTTTCCGCATTAAACTCCATTTGCCATCTCTCAGCCCAGCTCTGCAACCTATCTATGTCCCTCTGTAACCTACAACATCCTTCGGCACTATCCACAACTCCACTGACCTTCGTGTCATCTGCAAATTTACTAACCCACCCTTCTACACCCTCTTCCAGGTCATTTATAAAAATGACAAACAGCAGTGGCCCCAAAACAGATCCTTGCGGTACACCACTAGTAACTAAACTCCAGGATGAACATTTGCCATCAACCACCACCCTCTGTCTTCTTTCAGCTAGCCAATTTCTGATCCAAAGCTCTAAATCACCTTCAACCCCATACTTCCATATTTTCTGCAATAGCCGACCGTGGGGAACCTTATCAAATGCCTTACTGAAATCTATATACACCACATCCACTGCTTTACCCTCATCCACCTGTTTGGTCACCTTCTCAAAAAACTCAATAAGGTTTGTGAGGCACGACCTACCCTTCACAAAACCGTGCTGACTATCTCTAATGAACTTATTCTTTTCAAGATGATTATAAATCCTGTCTCTTATAACCTTTTCCAACATTTTACCCACAACCGAAGTAAGGCTCACAGGTCTATAATTACCAGGGCTGTCTCTACTCCCCTTCTTGAACAAGGGGACAACATTTGCTATCCTCCAGTCTTCCAGCACTATTCCTGTCGACGATGACGACAAAGATCAAGGACAAAGGCTCTGCAATCTCCTCCCTGGCTTCCCAGAGAATCTTAGGATAAATCCCATCTGGCCCAGAGGACTTATCTATTTTCACACTTTCCAAAATTGCTAACACCTCCTCCTTGTGAACCTCAATCCCATCTAGCCTAGTAGTCTGAATCTCAGTATTCTCCTCGACATCATTTTCTTTCTCTACTGTAAATACTGACGAAAAATATTCATTTAACGCTTCCCCTATCTCCTCTGATTCCACACACAACTTCCCACTACTATCCTTGATTGGCCCTAATCTAACTCTAGTCATTCTTTTATTCCTGATATACCTATAGAAAGCCTTAGGGTTTTCCTTGATCCTATCCGCCAATGACTTCTCGTGTCCTCTCCTCGCTCTTCTTAGCTCTCCCTTTAGATCCTTCCTGGCTAGCTTGTAACTCTCAAGCGCCCTAACTGAGCCTTCACGTCTCATCCTAACATAAGCCTTCTTCTTCCTCTTGACAAGCGCTTCAACTTCTTTAGTAAACCACGGCTCCCTCGCTCGACAACTTCCTCCCTGCCTGACAGGTACATACTTATCAAGGACACGCAGTAGCTGCTCCTTGAATAAGCTCCACATTTCGATTGTGCCCATCCCCTGCAGTTTCCTTCCCCATCCTACGCATCCCAAATCTTGCCTAATCGCATCATAATTTCCTTTCCCCCAGCTATAATTCTTGCCCTGCGATATATACCTGTCCCTGCCCATCGCTAAGGTAAACCTAACCGAATTGTGATCACTATCACCAAAGTGCTCACCTACATCTAAATCTAACACCTGGCCGGGTTCATTACCCAGTACCAAATCCAATGTGGCATCGCCCCTGGTTGGCCTGTCTACATACTGTGTCAGAAAACCCTCCTGCACACACTGGACAAAAACTGACCCATCTAAAGTACTCGAACTATAGTATTTCCAGTCAATATTTGGAAAGTTAAAGTCCCCCATAACAACTACCCTGTTACTCTCGCTCCTGTCGAGAATCATCTTCGCTATCCTTTCCTCTACATCTCTGGAACTCTGGAAAACTCCCAACAGGGTGACCTCTCCTCTCCTGTTTCTAACCTCGGCCCATACTACCTCAGTAGACGAGTCCTCAAACGTCCTTTCTGCCGCTGTAATACTCTCCTTGATTAACAATGCCACACCCCCCCCCTCTTTTACCATCTTCTCTGTTCTTACTGAAACATCTAAATCCCGGAACCTGCAACATCCATTCCTTCCCCTGCTCTCCCCATGTCTCCGAAATGGCCACAACATCGAGATCCCAGGTACCAACCCATGTTGCAAGCTCACCCACCTTATTCTGGAAGCTCCTGGCGTTGAAATGCAGTGGTCCAGTGAACATCAACGCAAGCTCGAGGAACAGCATCTCATTTACCGATTAGGCACACTACAGCCTGCCGGACTGCACATGGAGTTCAATAATTTCAGAGCAGGACTGGCCCCCCATTTACTTTTATTTTTAGTTATTTTTTTTCTTTTTCTTTTTTTTAAAATATTATTTTGTGTCCATTTTATTTTATTTAATCTTAGTTTGTTCAGTTTGTTTGCCCACTATTTTTTTCATGTTTGTACTTGCGGCTGTTCAATTTTCAGTCCGTTAACACCCTATCTGTACTAATGCTTTGTCTTTCAACACACCATTAACATATCTTTGCTCCATGACTATGTCCTATTTACACCTTCTTCTTTGTTATCTCTTGCCCCACCCCCACTTTACTTGCTTATAACCTTTTACATTTCTAATATTTGCCAGTTCTGAAGAAGGGTCACTGACCTGAAACATTAACTCTGCTTCTCTCCCCACAGATGCTGCCAGACCTGCTGAGTGGTTCCAGCATTTCTTGTTTTTATTTCAGATTTCCAGCATCCGCAGTATTTTGCTTTTAATATAATATATTCACTATTTATAATCGGTGATATCTGCGCTCCTCCAATACTGGCCTCTAACACATCTCCGATTTTAATCACTCCACCACTGGCAGCCGTGCATTTAGCTGCCTAGGCCCCAAATCTCCCAGTCTCTCTACCATTCTTACCTCCTTTAAGATGCTCCTTAAAACATACCTCTTTTACCAAGCTTTTGGTGATCTGCCCTAATTTCTCCTTATGAAACTCTGTCAAATTTTGTTTGATAACACTCCTGTGAAGCATCTTTGGATATTTTGCTACGTTAAAGGTGCTATATAAATGCAAGTTAGCCTTGCTCTTGTTGTGCTTTTTGGGAACGAAAACATATTTTTCTTCTAATCTCCAATCTTGTTTCAAAGTTGATATTGGTCAATACATAGACAGCAAGTCTGCACTACAAGTTTCAGTCAAACAGCGTGATCACATCCACACCAGCTCAATCTCTTAGCAGAATGAGCTGACAGCTTTCACAATGAATGCAGACATAGTCAGAATAGGTGGCCTTTTGCTGCAATGAACACAGACTCAGTTAGGTTAGGACTAGCTGTCGATGACTGTGGTGCATGAATGCAGATTTGGGTTGAATAGGCAGCCAAATTGGTGCCGCAGGCATGGATTATATTAGATTAGACAGCCTCTTGGTGCACTGAATGTAGACATACAAAACAAAGTACAAGTTCTAGCTTTAACAAGCGGAGGAGGACAGCCTAGGTGCCAGGGTACAGGGAAATGGAAGCAGTCTGTAAAATAGACCTAAATTATCCAATTTTAATTTTAAGGAATTTTAATGAAACCTTATCATTTTAGTCTTTGCCAATAACATTGTAATTATATAAAAGCAAAATACTGCGGATGCTGGAAATCTGAAACAAAAACAAGAAATGCTGGATTCACTCAGCAGGTCTGGCAGCATCTGTAGAAAGAGAAGCAGAGTTAACGTTTCGGGTCAGTGACCCTTCTTCGGAACTGACAAATATTAGAAAAGTCACAGATTATAAACAAGTGAGGTGGGGGTTGGGCAAGAGATAACAAAGGAGAAGGTGCAGGTGAACATTGTAATTATGTTCTTTTTACATAAGGATTTTAAAACAATTTTCTTCCACAACTTTGTGAAGCGCAATTCCCTCTTTGAAAATATTTCACACTATTCCCTAATGAGGACGATTTTGCCTCTCTACATACAATGTTATAGTTTTTTTTAATAAACTTACTTTCATTAATTTATGATGCACTGTATAATATGCTGGTGCTAATGCACTTTTTCCCCCCACAAGGCAATATGTTTGATATGGCACTAAAACTGTCAGCCCACATTTAGCGTCACCCTCCACATGAACAAGAAGATTAAGATAGCCCACAATATTAATGTCTATCTTGATGGATTTGAAATACAGACGAGGTATTTCTACCACAGCAAATGGGGACTTACTTCTGCTGATAATGCTCTAGGAAGTCAACTAAATTCAATGCCGAACCCCAACCTATAGATTTCATCAAAGTGGAGTTGATCAGATAATCCTCAGCTCATAAACCAAACACTTAAAGATTTAACACTGAGCTAAATACCTGGTTCTGATCCAAATGTCTTGGGTCGATCACAAATTAGATTTCACTGCTTGCCTGAATAGTCTCAACGGTTGCTCGGTCCTGACCGCTGAATGATAGGCACATCACTCCCCTCACCATGCAACAGTCCAATTTTCTTTCAGTACGCAATGTTCTGGAATTTTCCCTGCATGGCCTAAATACAGCGCCAGAAAGGAGCTCCTCAGAAACCCGTACTTTTCTGAATTTTGAGATGGAACAGAAAGATCATTTTGATAATGAATCTTATTGAGCCATTGGGAATCAAAAATAAATTTACAAAATCTCAGGGATCAAAGTAAATTTATTTTTTGTAACTAAACAAATATTTGAATTCGAGGCGTAACTGATATCATTGCATGTTGAACTAAATAGTCCTCAATACTGCCTCAGGCAAAGAAAGACAGATATTCTGAACGTTTAGTATGAGCAAACTATCACTTGGATAGAATACTTCATTCCCTGCTGGATATTGGGAACACATAAGCCCCTAATTCAGCCGCAGAATGCTGAGAACCTGGTAAATGTGAAGGACCAGAAAAGAAAACTACAGCCCATCTGATCAAGTTCACAAGCGCCAGGCAATACCAAAAGAAAAGATTTTCATTTATATAGCACCTTCCACAAGCTCAGGACATCCCAAAGAGCTTTACAGCCAATGAAGTACTTCTGAAGCATAGTCATTGTCGTAATGTAGGAAATGCAGCCGCCAACTTGTGCACAGCAAAATCCCAAAAATGAGAGTGAGACTGTGGCCAGGTAATCTGCTTTGATAATGTCGGTTGAGATAAATAGTGACCAGGACAAAGACGATGCTGAAACTCCCAGGGCAGCACTGATGGAGTGCTGCACAATTAGAGGGGTCACCTTTTGGATGAGGCGTTAGGGCAAGCAGGACCTCGATTGATTAGGTGGGCATAAGAGATCCCATGGCAGTATTTCGAAGAGGAGCAGAGAGTTCTCTCTCTTGTCCTGGCCAATATATATACCTCAACCACATCACGAAAACAGTTTATCTGGTCATTATCATGTAGCCTGTTTGTGGGAGCTTGCTGTTGTAGGAACTAGGGGGTTAACCTTGCTATGTTTTATCTGTTGAATAAATCTATAAGTTATGGCCTGATACAAACTCACATGAGATGCGAAGTTTTAAAGTAGAATGATTATAAGTTGCGGTTATGCCCAGGAATAGTTGCACATTATGTATGTATCCACTATGTCCAGACTGGCCAAGAGAGTGTGGGAAAATGGCGCACTGACACGGAACACAAAAGTCCGAGTGCATCAAGCCTGTGTCCTCAGTACCTTGCTCTATGGCAGCGAGGCCTGGACAACGTATGTCAGCCAAGAGCGACGTCTCAATTCATTCCATCTTCGCTGCCTCCGGAGAATACTTGGCATCAGGTGGCAGGACCGTATCTCCAACACAGAAGTCCTCGAGGCGGTCAACATCCCCAGCTTGTACACACTACTGAGTCAGCGGCGCTTGAGATGGCTTGGCCATGTGAGCCGCATGGAAGATGGCAGGATCCCCAAAGACACATTGTACAGCAAGCTCGCCACTGGTATCAAACCCACCGGCCATCCAAGTCTCCGCTTTAAAGACGTCTGCAAACGCGACATGAAATCCTGTGACATTGATCACAAGTCATGGGAGTCAGTTGCCAGCGTTCGCCAGAGCTGGCGGGCAGCCACATAAAGGCGGGGCTAAAGCATGGCGAGTCGATGAGACTTAGCAGTTGGCAGGAAAAAAGACAGAGGCGCAAGGAGAGAGCCAACTGTGTAACAGCCCCAACAAACAAATTTTTCTGCAGCACCTGTGGAAGAGTCTGTCACTCTAGAATTGGCCTTTATAGCCACTCCAGGCGCTGCTCCACACACCACTGACCACCTCCAGGCACTTACCCATTGTCTCTCGAGACAAAGGGGCCAAAGAAAGATGTATGTATCAATGTATTAGATTAGGACTAAGTTACGGACTTTGTGTTCAGAGTCATGTTGTTAAATGTATATTTGTATACTGTAGTGGGAAAATGGTGGGAGACAGTGTTTACTGTCACAAAATAGCTTTGCCACGAGACTGGACGTCTTGATTATTGCCCTTTCTGCATTTCAATTAAGACAGATTCAGCCACATTAAAGGATAGATTTGTAGGCCCCATGAGGATGGTAATGCAAATTCAGAGACCATTCAGGACTGGAATGTTGATGGGAACAGCAAACATTCCTCATTGTGTGACAATGACTTGGGCCATCAAGCTGTCTGCAGAGACAATGTACAGAGGGTAGGGTCATATCTGCTGTAATCTATTACAAACCAATCAAGAAGAGACAATGTACAGAAGGTGAGGTTATACCTGACCAATCAAAAGGGTTAAGGTGGACTGTAACGTAATATGGAAGGAATACCATATGGCTGTACTTAATAAAGGGGCAGCACAGTGGCGCAGTGGTTAGCACCACAGCCTCACAGCTCCAGCGACCCAGGTTCTGTTCTGGGTACTGCCTGTGTGGAGTTTGCAAGTCCTCCCTGTGACCACGTGGGTTTCCGCCAGGTGCTCCGGTTTCCTCCCACAGCCAAAGACTTGCAGGTTGATAGGTAAATTGGCCATTGTAAATTGCCCCTAGTGTAGGTAGGTGGTAGGAGAATGGCAGGGATGATATAGGGAATATGGGATTAATGTAGGATTAGTATAAATGGGTGGTTGTTGGTCGGCACAGACCCGCTAGGCCAAAGGGCCTGTTTCAGTGCTGTATCTCGAAAATAAAATAAAAATAATAAACTGTCTATCCTAAGAAACCAGAGTCTGTACCTTGTGGGCCAAAAGCTAGTCAGCATCCACCTAAACACCCAAAAATCTTACACTATGTGCAAATTGACTGCTGCATTTCCTACATCAATGGTTCTCAAATGGCGGTGCACGAGGATCCTCCAGACGGGTACAAAATGCAAATCACTGATGCGCAATGCCACAGCCGAGATCATACAAAACAACAGGCCAGAACCCTCACCCCCACCACTCGCGTGATGTCATACAAATAGACCAGCTCCCGTGGGTGCGGCATGAGTCGTCATAAGCCTGTGCAACAATGTAGTTTTATAAGTAAGATTTATGTTACTCTTGATTTTTTTTTTGATTAATCCAGATGTAAGCTAAGTATTATTGTCTCAGAAGATTATTGCAATTATTTTATAAACATATGAGAAGGTTTTCAAATAAATGTGTTCTCTTATAATATTGTTTATAATAAAATGAGCGTACTTTTGTTTCTGGCATGAATTATTTACTTGCAATATTTAATTTTTAAAAATGCACATAAATTATTCCATTTCGTAGTGAAAAAGCAGTGAAATATTTATAATTGCTTTAAGTTCCCATTAACTCTGATGAGTTTTATTTGTGACGGCAAGTGAAAGTGGGTGGGGTAGGTGTTACGGAAACAACTGCTGTACTACATCACAATAGTGACTACACTTCAAAAGTACTTCATTAGCTGTAAAATGCATTGGGACTCAGAGGTCGTGGAAGGTGTTATAACGGTACTTTTATTTTTTTTTGAGGACTTATGTCTTTTAGAATTATGGACATTGTTCTATTTGGGAAAACTGAAAAAGATTCCATTGACGTTTTCTATTCCCTCAGGGGTCACTGAAGGGACACAGAGGTCTTGTTTGAAAACAATATTTGCTGGAAGTCACCTGTCCTCAAATCAATACCCAGCAGGGGGCTTTTTCAACCTGGAGAAGATGTTTACAGAGAAGTAACAGGGCAAGATTTAAAGGGGTCAGGAGGCTTGACTCTTGACAAATTGTTTTTGGTTTCACTTTGGACAGTGTGTTGGAGTGTGGAGTGTTTTGAAAGAAGTTTTTTTTTTTTAAAACCAGCCAAGAGAGCAGGCACCCGAGCTCAGCCTTTTCCATCTCTGAAAAGCCTGCCAGCTTTTCCATCTCTTTGAGAAGCTTGAAGTGAGTGCAAGAAATAGAGAAATTGATGCTGCATTCCTCTTGAAAGACCTGCCAGAAACCCTTGTTGCCACACTTTGCCCAGAAAACCTGCCAAACTGATCTTCAACATCGCCTGAAAAGAACTGTTCTAGAAAGATCCTAGTGACAGCTGTCTACGTCTACTTGGGACACCACCTTTCCATATCTTTTTTTCTTCAACAATTAGCAAGTATTGGGCCAAAGTATTGTTTTTGGAACAGAGCTCTAAAGAGAAAATCTCTATTTTTTTTGTCAGTTAACGTGTGTGTGTGTGTGTGTGTGTGTGTGTGTGTGTGTGTGCGAGAAAGAGAGAGAGAGAGAGACACTAAGGTAAAAGGAAACTTTCATATTTCACTGTGTGTGTTAATGCTTCGCTATGTTACTGGTTATGTCTTGTTTTATAATAAACTGATAATTTTGTTGCTTATTAAAGAAACCTGGTTGGTGTAATTTATTCTGGGATAAAGAGTTTAGTCTATGTTTGAGCGTATTGGTAACTGGGTAAACATTTAAATAGATGTTGTGACCTGTGGAGAAGTGAGACTAGAAAAGACAGTGCACTCCTACCGCCTCAGTCATAACAAAGGCACTATATAAATGCAAGTCATTCTTCCTCTCTTTTCCTTTATTCGTTTTGCTTCACTGCACTCTTCTATAGAACTGAACGGAATTTTGTGAATGTTTCTTTTTTTTTAAAAATTATCAATAATCATACCAGATTTTGCATTCAGTAATGCAGCACAAACAGTAAGAAAGAAGCAGACAATTATACATTGGGGAATTCTAATTACAGGATTTTTTTTATTATCCATACAATCAGCAAAGCTAAACTGCTCCATGAAAACAACATCCCTATAAAATTATTTAGTGCAGTTTGCCTGTACAATAAACATGGTCAGTAAATTTGATGAGATTTAGGGATGTCAGCCTAGGGTAGAAATGTCAAAATGAATGAATGACCCCAGGACATCTGCTAAATGAACGATCCACAACTGCTCCTACAGCATCTTAAGATTCAGCTCCAAACTAATTCTGTGAGGTGCAATCTAGCCTGCGGAACCAACGTTGCTGTGAGCAGAAAATCCCAGCTCCACGATTGGGGGAAATCATCCAGCAAGTCGTAAGGAATGGGAGTACCATTAACCCATTCAAATAAACTAACCAGGCATTATGGTAAGATGATGGGCTCATATTACTGGAGGTTCCTCAGCAATAGAGCAAGCACCTTGACAGAAGAACCACACCACCAGTCACAACGATCTTGAACAAAAGAATACTAAGACCTTTCTCCCACCGACACGGAGCCTCCTTCTCTCCCCCTGCCACTGATAACGAGCCCCGTCTTGCCTCAGAGTGTTCCACTTAAAAGTTACCAATTTGTTTCACTTAACAAGTCGATAGCATGGAATTTAAGTGGCTTCAACAGTTTGATGTCAGATCCCCACAAACCATGGAAGAAAACATTCCCCCAACTTAATGGCACTGAAACACTTCACAATCAATCTGCAACGCCGCCTACTTAGTATTGCCCACCTTCCTCATACATGCCTGTCTGCACTCTCTTATTTTTTGATGTTTGGGATGTGACAGACACTGGCAATAGCTATATTTATTGTTCAATTCTGGCAATGGGTTCAACAGCCTCAGAAGGCATCGAGAATCAACCACACGCAGATCAAGCTGGTTAGTGACAGCAAGTTACCTTCCTTTAACCAGTTTACAAGGCTATATTTCCTTATGCCCAACTCACAAATGGCTAGATTTATTAAGAATGCCAGGTTTTGATTATCCAACTTGCATAAAGACCATCAAAACCAGACATGCTCCAATAATCTTAACAGGGTAGAAATTTATTATATCATCTCAGCAGTCATAACATCACTGGAATGTTCCTTTCTGTCCCAGTCAGCACCAAATCGGATGAATGAATAATCCTGGGAGAATATATTTTCAACTCCTAAATTCTGTTACCCAATCAATATCTTTTATTGTACTTAAATATTTCAACTCTAAATATCCTGAAGCAATCTATAATTCATATTCCTAGTTTGCCACTGTGTTGAAGCAAAGCTTTCTGAGGGGAGGGGGGGGGGGATTTTCATAATGTTTTTCATTCTTGAACTGAGCAGACCAAGTAACACCATTAGATACAGTTCCTCCAAATGTGAACTGCATCTTCAAAGATATTTTGAGTTCCAGTCTACTTGTAATTCAAAGCAATTTCCTCACACACAAAAATATTATCCCAAAACATTTGAATAAACCAACTTCAGATGAAGGGTGGAGGAAGACTGTATAGAACTTTAAGACGAAGCCTCCAAGGTGGTAGCGATGAGAGTAAGTGGGGTACTGATTCATTCTTGGGATATGAGCACCGCTGGTTAAGCCAGCATTTATTGTCCATCCCTAGTTGCCCTCGAGATGATGGTGGACCTTTCATTTATGTTGCACCTCATCACATCTGCAGGACCTCCCCCGAAGCACTTTGCCAAGTGCCGCAACCGTTATGTCGGCGAAAGACACCACCAAATTGTGCACAGCAAGATCCCAAAATATCACCAGAAGGAATGACCGGTTAATTAGATTTTTGTCAGTGAACTTTGAGAAGAGAATGCTAACCCAGACACAGAGAAGTTGCTCCTTTTCTTCAAATAGTACATGGGATCTTTTATCGTCATCCACGTATCAACAGTAACTATACTTCAATATTTAATTCATTAACTGTGAAGTGCTCTGGGATGCGCTGAGGATATAAACGTTATTGTATAAATCCAAGTGCCTTTTTTCTCTCAATTGAGTAGATAGACAGGTCTCAGTTTAACATATCCAAAAGGCGGCATTTCTGACAAGGCAAAGAATAGTGTGTTTGAACCCACAACCAACTGATTCAAAGTGCTACTTACTGAAGCTGGGTAACATTTATTAAGGGCATGAGCAGAAGTATAATAGTTTTTTTTTTGCTTTATTCATTCATGGGATGCAAGCATTGCTGGCAAGGTCACGATTTATTGTTCATTCCTAATTGCCCTCGAGATGGTGGTGTTCAGCCGCCTTCTTGAATCACTGTAGTCCGTCTGGTGAAAGTAACCCCACAGTGTGATTAGGGAGGGAGTTCCAAGATTTTGACCCAGTGACAGTGAAGGAAAGGCAATATAGTTCCAAGTCAGGATAGTGTGAGATTTGTAGGGGAATGTGCGACTGGTGGTGTTCTCACACACCTATTGCTCTTGTTCTTCTAGGTGTTAGAGGTCATGGGTTTGGAAGGTGCTGTTGTAGAAGCCTTGGCAAATTTCTGTAGTGCATCTTGTAAATGGTACACACTGCTGCCACTGTGCGTCGGTGGTGGAGGGAGTGAACGTTGAAGGTGCTGAATGGGGTGCTGATCAACCAGGCAGCTTTGTTGTGGCTGGTGTCGAGCTTCTAGAGTGCTGTTGGAACTACACTAATCCAGGCAAGTGGAGAGTATTCCATCACACTCCTGACTTGTGCATTGTAGAAGGTAGGGGGGATTTAGGGAATCAGGAGCTAAGTTACTTAAGATGGAGATGAGGAGGAATTTCTTCTCTCAGAGGGTCATGAATCTTTGGAATTTTCTACCCCAGAGAGCTCAGGAGGCCGAGTCATTGAATATGTTCAAGGCTGGAATAAACAAACAGATGTTTAAACTATAGGGGAGTCCAGGGTTATGGGAAACAGGCAGGAAAGTGGAATTGAGGCCAAAGTCAGATCAGCCATGATATTGACTAGGGGAGCATGTATAGCATACTCCTGCTCCTATGTCTCATGTTCTTATGTGCACTCGCCACAAAATATCCAGCTTCTGACCTGCTCTTTTAGCCACAGTATTTATATGGCTAGTCCAGTTAAGTTTCTGGTCAATGCTGACCCCTCCCCCACCCCCAGGATGTTTTATGCATTAACCGTGGCTCAGTGGGTAACACTCTTGCCTCCGAGTCCCATTCAGGGCTTGAGCACACAAAGCAAGGCTGACACCCCAGTGCAGTACTGAGGGAGTGCTGCACTGTCAGAGGTGCCGCCTTTCGGATGAGACATTAAACCGTGGCCCCATCTGCCTGCTTTGGTGGATGTAAAAGATCGCATTGCAGTATTTTGGAGAAGAGCAGAGCAGTTCTCTTGGCTGTTCTGGCCAATATTTACCCCTCAATCAACATCATAAAAACAGGTCATTATCACATTGCTGTTTGTGGGAGCTTGCTGTAGGCAAATTGGCTGCTGCTATTCCGATATCACAGCAGTGGTTACATTTCAAAAAGTACTTCATTAGCTGGAAAATGGTTTGAGACGTCCAGTGGTCATGAAAGGCGAGTCTTTCTCCCTTGATGGTGGGGGATTTGACAATTGTAGTGCCATCGAATGTCTACGGGAGGTGGTTAGACTCTCAAATGTTACTGGTCATGGAATTAAAGGAGCTGCATCCTGACAAGTGCACAGAGAGAGTGCTTTTGGGAACAAAGCTGAGAGATAAAATATTTTCTAAACTTGAATTATCATTGGATTAAAATGATAAACAGTACTCTTTTCTGTTATACACGCCAGTTACACAGCAAAATTTGCCTCCAACTGTAGTTTACATTCATCTGTGTGTGTCGGTTTGGTTCTTAGTGAATGTTTTTCTTTTGTCAGAAGGAATACAAAGAAAAGGATGCGCTATTAATATAGCATTGCTCACGACCTCAGCATGTCTCAAAGCACTTTACAGCCAATGAAGTACTTCTGAAGTGTAGTCACTGTCGTAATGTAGATTAACTCAATGAGATAAATGATCTGATAATCTGGTCTATTTCTATTCATTCATTCATTTGATGCAGGTGTCGCTGGCCAGGCCAGCATTGATTACCCATACTTATTTGTCCTCGAGAAGGTGGTGGTGAGCCTCCTTCTTGAACCACTGCAGTCCAAGTGGGGTAGTACACCCACAGTGTACCATTCTCCCAGTTTCTCCGTCTCCGACGCATCTGCTCTGATGATGCTACCTTCCATGACGGTGCTTCTGATATGACCTCCTTTTTCCTCAACCGAGGATTTCCCCCCACTGTGGTTGACGGGGCCCTCAACCGTGTCCGACCCATTCCCCGCACCTCTACCCTCACCCCTTCCCCTCCCTCCCAGAACCGTAACAGGATTCCCCTTGTCCTCACTTTTCACCCCACCAGCCTCCATATCCAAAGGTTCATCCTCCGCCATTTCCGCCACCTCCAGCGTGATGCCACTACCAGTCGCATCTTCCCCTCCCTTCCCCTGTCAGCATTCCGAAGGGATCGTTCCCTCCGCGACACCCTGGTGCACTCCTCCATTACCCCCACTACCTCATCCCCGTCCCAGGGCACCTTCCCCTGCAATCGCAGGAGGTGTAATACCTGCCCATTTACCTCCTCTTTCCTCACTATCCCAGGCCCCAAATACTCCTTTCAGGTGAAGCAGCTTGTACTTCGTTCAATGTAGTATACTGTATTCGCTGCTCACAACGTGGTCTCCACTACATTGGGGAGACTAAGCGCAGACTGGGTGACCGCTTTGCGGAACATCTCCGCTCAGTCCGCAAGCAGGACCCTGAGCTTCCGGTTGCTTGCCATTTCAACACTTCGCCCCTGCTCACAACTCTGTCCTGGGATTGCTGCAGTGTTCCAGTGAACATCAACGCAAGCTCGAGGAACAGCATCTCATTTACCGATTAGGCACACTACAGCCTGCCGGACTGAACATTGAGTTCAATAATTTCAGAGCATGACAGCCCCTCATTTTACTTTCATTTTTAGTTATTTTTTCTTCCTTTTTTTTAAAAACATTCTTTTTTACATTTTTCACAATCTTTATTTTGCATTTAACATAGAACATAGAACATTACAGCGCAGTACAGGCCCTTCGGCCCTCGATGTTGCGCCGACCTGTGAAACCATCTGGCGAGTCTACTACTGTTGCAGGCAGGGCGTTCCACGCCCCTACTACTCTCTGAGTAAAGAAACTAACATCTGTCCTATATCTATCACCCCTCAACCAAAAGCTATGTCCCCTCGTGTTTGCCATCACCATCCGAGGAAAAAGACTCTCACTATCCACCCTATCTAACTCTGATTAATTTATTTCATTTCATCTTTGTTTGTTCAGTTTGCTTACCCACTGTTTTATTTCAGGTTTGCACTTGCTGCTGTTCAATATTCAGTGTATTTACACCTAATCTGTACTGATGCTTTGTCTTTCAACACACCATTAACATATTGTTTGCCTTTGCTCCGTGACCTTTTGGTCAGCTATGTGGCCTGGTCCAATCTAGACCTCCTTTGTTATCTCTTGCCCCACCCCACTTGCTTATAACCTGTGACTTTTCTAATATTTGTCAGTTCCGATGAAGGGTCACTGACCCGAAACGTTAACTCTGCTTCTCTTTCCACAGATGCTGCCAGACCTGCTGAGTGATTCCAGCATTTCTTGTTTTTATTTTTAGTACACCCACAGTGCCGTTAGGAATGCAGTTCCAGGATTTTGACCCAGCAACAGTGAAGGAACTGCGATATAGTTGCAAGTCAGGATGGTGTGTGGCTTGGAGGGAAACTTTCAGGTGGTGGTGTTCCCATGCTCCTGCTGCCCTTGTCCTTTAAGTAGTGGAGGTCCCAGGTTTGGAAGGTGCTGTGGAAGCAGCCTTGGTGCGTTGCTGCAGTGCATCTTGTAGATGGTACACACTGCTGCCACTGTGCGTCAGTGGTGGAGGGAGTGAAGGTTGAAGGTGGTGGATGGGATGCCAAACAAGCGGCTGCTTTGTCCTGGATGGTGTCGCGCTTCGAAAACTGTTGGAGCTGCTCCAGGCAGGTGGGGAATATTCCATCACACTCCTGACTTGTGCCTTACTGATGATGGAAAGGGTTTGGGATGTCAAGAGGTGTGTCATTCGCCACACAATACCCAACCTCTGACCTGCTTTTATAGCCACGGTATTTTTTATGTAACTGGGGAAAGGGGGTGCGAGGGGGTGGGGGGAAGGGGGTGAGAGGGGAGTGAGCTGAGAGGGGGGCACAAGGGGGGAGGTGGGAAGGGGGTGCAGGGGAAGGGGGGGAGCAGATAATAAAACAGTCCATCAGCTCCCACACAATGCAGTCCCCATGTAACTTTGGGGGTTGCCTTGTGTAGTTTCAACCTCGATACAAAATTTTGCCGGTCTAATTTAAAAAACATTAAAACTACCGTGATTTATTCGCAATATTTTCTTCTAGGATTCTTGGAATGATATCAACCCTGCCAGGTCTACCCCTCACTCGCTGCACCAAGAATTTTGAGGAGCAGGGGCTTTTAATGCCTTTTGGGGGGGGGGGGGGGTGCAGGAGGCGGGGTGCAGGGGTTGAACTGGGAAGGAGGTGCTGGGGGGAGGAAGGTGGTGTGGGGAGGGGGGGGGGGGGGGGGGGGGGGGAGGCGTCCGGCGGGGGTCGCGACCCTGGCGAGCGGGCCAGCTCACAGCCTCCTCAATATCAGTGTCCTCCAGGCTGACTCTGCGCTCGCTGTCGCCATCCAGCCGACGGTAGAACTTCTTTCCCGGCTCCCAGCAGTGACGGCAGAAGGACAACCGAGGCCGGATTGAGGCCCTGAGCCTCGACGACCGCCTCGTGGGCACTCGGGCCGCCTGAACTGTAGAACAGCTGAGAGAATAGCTAATGTAATTTCTAACAGTTGCCCTTTCCCAATCAGCTACAGGGTTACAGACTATTCATAATTGCGAGGATTTTCACAACAGTATGGGAATATTCTGATGAATACAAGGGGTTTAATATGAAGGATGCCCTTACTCTGTATACACAGAGTACAATTATCAAATTCCATCACTTTTTTCAAAATCATTTTGGGGGTAAGGGAGATGTTAAAAAAGCAATTCAGCATAGTGGTGCCTCATCAGACCCCTTTCCTATCCCGAGTGGTGTGAAACAGGGCTGTGTTCTCACACCTACACTGTTTGGGATCTTCTTCTCCCCTGCTGCTCTCACACGCGTTCAAGTCTTCAGAAGAAGAAACTTTCCTCCACACTGGATCAGATGGCAGGTTGTTCAACCTTGCCCGTCTTAGAGCGAAGACCAAAGTATGGAAAGTCCTCATCAGGGAACTCCTCTTTGCTGACGATGCTGCATTAACATCCCACACAGAAGAGTGTCGGCAGAGACTCATCGACAGGATTGCGGCTGCCTGCAACGAATTTGGCCAAACCATCAGCCTCAAGAAAACGATCATGGGATGTCAGAAATGCTCCATCCATCAATATTGGTGACCACGCTCTGGAAGTGGTTCAAGAGTTCACCTACCTAGGCTCAAATATCACCAGTAACCTGTCTCTCGATGCAGAAATCAACAAGCGCATGGGAAAAGCTTCCACTGCTATGTCCAGACTGGTCAAAAAAAGAGTGTGCGGGAAAATGGCGCACTGACACGGAACACAAAAGTCCGAGTGTATCAAACCTGTATCCTCAGTACCTTGCTCTACGGCAGAGAGACCTGGACAATGTTATGTTAGCCAAGAGCGACGTCTCAATTCATTCAATCTTTGCTGCCTCCGGAGAATACTTGGCATCAGGTGGCAGGACCGTATCTCCAACACAGAAGTCCTCGAGGTGGCCAACATCCCCGGCATTTACACCCTACTGAGCCAGCGGCGCTTGAGATGGCTTGGCCATATGAGCCGCATGGAAGATGGCAGGATCCCCAAGGACACATTGTACAGCGAGCTCGTCACTGGTATTAGACCCACCGGCCGTCCATGTCTCCACTTTAAAGATGTCTGCAAACGCGACATGAAGTCCCTGTGACACTGATCACAAGTTGTGCGAGTCAGTTGCCAGTGATCGCCAGAGCTGGCGGACAGCCATAAAGGCGGGGCTAAAGTGCGGCAAGTCAAAGAGACTTAGCAATTGGCAGGAAAAAAAAAAGACGGAAGCACAAGGGGAGAGCCAAATGTATAACCGCCCCGACAACCAATTTTATCTGCAGCACCTGTGGAAGAGTCTGTCACTCTAGAATTGGCCTTTATAGCCACTCCAGGCGCTGCTTCACAAACCGCTGACCACCTCCAGGCACTTACCCATTGTCTCTCGAGACAAAGAGGTCAAAAAGAAGAGAATTTGTGCGACTGGTCCTGTTAAGTTTCTTGCCTTCTTTTTTAAAAAAAAGTGAAATGTTGGTTGATAAATATTGACCAGGACACCAGGGAGAACTCCCCTACTTTTGTTCAAAATAGTGCCATGGGATTTTTTACATCCGCCCAAGAAGATAGATGCAGCAGCTTCAGTTTAATCTCCCATCTGAAAGACAGCATCTCAACAATGCAGCACTGGGCTGTCACCCTGGATTTTGTGCTCAAGTCTCTGGTGTGGGGAAGTTACTTTCTTGTAAAGAATTTTTAAAATGTTAATTGTAACTGCACAACACGCAGAGACTCATTCATTCCTAGTGCTGGACTCACTGAGCACATTCTCAAACATGGCCTTAGTAGTCATTACATTAGTTATTCATCGCAAGTGTATAGGTTCCATGTTAGACTGCAATCCTGTCCTTCGGATTTAAATATAGTACACCCATGGTAGTGTAAAGATTGTGTATCCATTTCTGTCTGTGCTAGTGTAGTGATGAGTCTATCTACTGCATCTTTCCTCCCTCGACATCTGGAGAATCTGTTCGAATGTGATTGCATGGAAAAGAACAAAAGCATTTTACAACTAACGTATTCATACTGAAGGTTAGTCAACGTTATCTAGATAAACTCAGTAACCAATTTGCGCACACCAAGCCCCCGCAAATGGCAATGGAATGAATGACTGGACAATCAGTCTTTAAAGGTATTGTTTCAAAGCTTGTTTGGAATTGTCCCATCTTTTACGTCCACTGAACAGGCAGATGAAGCTTTGGGTGAACATCTGTTTCAAAAAAAAAAGGTACTGCCAGCAATACAGTGTTCCTTCAATACAACACCAGGTCATTAGTCTAGTTTATGTGCCCGAGTCAACCAACAGAAATACTGAAATTAATGTAGGTCTAGGTTTAAAATTACCTCTTAAGAAAAGTGCTAGAATACTTCGCTAAACTTGTGATAGTACTTAAAAAAAAACAAAAGATGGTCTGAAGTCTTGTTTTGTATTTTGCTTGCCAGATAATCCCCATCGACACTTTTCTTGATTCTTTGGCATTTAAGTAGTTTCTTTGGTGCCTTTCATTTTCCTTCTTTTCTGGCCTTAACTTCCCTTCAATTTCTTCATTCTTTTGCCTTTCTTTACGTCATTCTACATTTCTCTTTCCCATTTCAGTTTTCTCTGCTGCTCCTCCTCTCAACCAACTTGGATCAAACTTGGATCAGTGGAAATTCTCTCAAATAGTTGCAGAAACTCTAATAAAAGCAAAATACTGCGGATGCTGGAAATCTGAAATAAAAACAAGAAATGCTGGAACCACTCAGCAGGTCTGGCAGCATCTGTGGAAAGAGAAGCAGAGTTAACGTTTCGGGTCAGTGACCCTTCTTCGGAACTCAGAATTCCTGCAGAAACTCTTTACTTGGTAGTTGCCTCACGCCAACAAGGAGACTGATCGTGGGACTGGGGTAGAAATCTCAGGGCAGGAAGAGAGACTGGATAATCAGAACAAAGCAAATGACTACGAGCAGGACTGAATGGAGGTACCTTTGGGACCACAGTCGGAGCATCAGGAAAATTTGAAGCCCAGCCAGCGAGAGATCAAAGCTGGGAGTAACATTAGACATCTTGAACAGAATGAGAAACACCTTGGGCAGGGCTCCAAAAGTGAAGAGGGAGACATCAGACAGCTAGGAGGTGGAATAGAAATGGCTGCAGACCAGAGACGTTGGATTGACCGAAGAGCGAAGCAGAATTCAGAAGTTCGTGGTAGAAACTAGAAATTGCTGAGGCAGATTCAGATGCTGCATTTATACAGATATTACATAGTATTTACAGCACAGAAACAGGCCATTCCATCTATGCTGGCATTTATGTTCCGCATAAGTGTCTTCCCACCTTACTTCAAAACCGCCCAAACAACAAATCCACCATTTCTCTTGGCTTGTTCCTACTAACCTTGAAATCCTCCCCGAACCCAGCCCAACCCCAAAGTATGGTTTGGCTTCATATCCTCCAATATCTTGGTCTCAATCCACCCACTCTGTAGTGTCCCTGGGGTCAGCTGAAAACAATACTCAGCCTACTCTCACCCAGCTCCTGCTTTCCTTTGTGCCCAGTTCCCGTCTCACTACACAATACAAGCCCAGCATTGCAAGTGCCAGTCTATTCCTTTAGCTAGTCCTGGGATAGCTCCTGTTCCTCTGGCGTTCCTGCAGACGTTATAGGAGTGGAGCCCATCAAGAGAACCACAGTGCCGGGTGCAGAGCAGGTAGTACTATGGGAGCACAATTAAGGTGCATGTCAGGCAGCCAAGGGACAAGCAGAAGGGTTTCGACATTGTCAAGTTTGATGAAAAAATTAAACTATTGATGGACTGATATGATACAACTCAGTATTATTATACAAGAGGGCAAAGATCTGAAAGATGAAGTACAGATTATTAGTAATCATACCCCACACTCCAACCTTTACCAATCTAACCCAAGCCAGACTTGAATTGCTATAGCACCTTTCACAAACTCAGGATGTCTCAAAGCCTTCACAGCCAATTAAGTACTTTTGAAGAGTACTCACTGTTGTAATTCAGGAAACACAATAGTTAATTTGCACACAGCCAGTTTCCTTAGCATAGAAAGAGCACGCACCTTTGCCATTTAGAGAGCTAATGGCATGCTAAACCCTGCAGAGGCAGCAGAACTTTGGAGCAAGCACTAGTCACTGTGGAGGTGAGGGGTGGACCGTCTAATCAAAATGGCCGAAGGTACACATTTTAATACTGCGGCGCTTTGCTGCTTTTCCAACAGCAATTGGTTTCCAAGCGTCATTGATGGCATTTGTACTGCAAGCCTGTCTGCATCATAAGTGACTGACTTTCCATTTGAGTTTCACAGAGTGGAACATAGGAAACAGGAGCAGGGGTAGGCATTCGGCCAATCGAGCCTGCTCTGCCATTCCAACAGCACCTCTACGCCATTTTTCCCCACTAACCCCATATCCCTGGATGTCCCTTGAACTGGTGGCATTTCCAGCAGAGACCCATCAGTCTCAATTGGGACGTCACGGTGAGAAAGGGGCAAAAGCAGCACCTGCACCTGTCGGGATTTTGCAGCATAGCAAAAGGTGGGACTGGTTCTGCCCCAAATTCCTGCCACCCTCCAGCTCAGACTGTGGCATTCCCTTGCGAAAAATTGACCTGGAAGTCCTGGGCTCTGGTTATTTTGTCGCTGGGCGGAGCTGCAGATAACTCGAATGTACACTTGAGAGTCTGTTATCGCCACTCCTCCCCTAACTGTGCTGAGTGTCCACTTCAGCTCTGAAGGTGAAGACAGAGCAAGCGCTAGACATTTCCCCCGGGCTCTACCAGAAACACTGAGGAAAGCAGAATCCACAATAGCTTTGAAAGAAGTGGATAAATACTTGAAAAAAGGCGGCAACGTTGTATGGGAAAAGGGAAGGGGAATACGAGCAAGTGGATGGCTCTTTGAGAGTTAGCCATGGTGCAGTGGGTCAAATGGGCTCCTGTAGTGCTAGATGTGATGGAATATAGTCATAATAGGCTTAATTAGGTAGAATTTAGATATAGTTAATATATTACACCTTTTAGAATTAAAGACTGAATAAATGGTCAGTTTTCAAGATTCGCTGACATTCCTCTTTAAGGAGGTAGAGTTAAAAATTTCAAGGTCTTTCAAGGTCCCTGTTACAATAGAATGTGAACCAGAAACAAGTTGGAAAATCCACTTCAGTGTTTCTGTTGCCAGGGACTTGGAAGATAAACATACACTGAAATACCCTGTGTGACATCAGTAAGAAATAGCAATGAACTTAATTGATAGTGCTGGTTGGTTGGTTGATGTAGGCAGATTGATGCACAAAGAGGGTTCAACCTACCATAAAACACAATTATGGATAATAAAACAATAAATTAGAGAAGTGCTTACAAAAATAGGGGTCAAGTAAATTATAAACATTTTGACCAGATAAATGCTCACAACTACAAAACAGGAAAAAGACACGCAGAAAGGCAACACCTATATGCTAAAAGTTCAGATAATACCTAAAATACAGTATAAACATGAGAGGTTCTGAAACAAAAATTAGAAGTGTTGAATTCCTCAAACAATACTTATCATCCTATGGTTTACTTTTGATGGATATTCGAAGATATTTTGCTGTAACATTAAGCAAGGTTAAACTTTTGGATTCTATGTTAGAAATAAGAACACGTGTTACATCTCTTAGCAATATTTGATATTGTGATAGATTTATCCACTTAGAAGTTTATTGCATGTTAAATTCTTTAATAAATATCTAAAAGTTAATAAATTGTCTCATGTAGTATTCTGTATACAACTACAAGAACCCCCTCTCGGTGTCTCTTTAAGTGGAAAGATACGTAATGAAGATAGCTTTCCAGACCCTTGAGATATTTATGACTTAGCCATAATTATTTATGGTTAATATTCTCTGTTAGTTTTCTTTCTTTGAGGGAAAACTAGTTCAATTCTTTGGACCCAAATAAGTGTCTATAAGAATTTGTCTGGTTTGAACTTAAAACAGGTTCATAGAGATGTACGCCTGATTTGGTTTAGTCCCTATAAGAGGGTTAAAGTCATAAATCACTTCATAGAAAAGTCCATGAATCTATCCTCATCAAGCTTAAATAATTTTCCGACTTCAAATAGTAGCAGCCGTGCATATGAGAAGGAGAAAATGGGGTTCTGGCTCAGTTCAACCCGGTCTTCTCCTCAGCTAAACGTCACTTAGAGGTACGCTAGCATAATGGTTATTTTCCCTGAGGCATGGGCTAATGAGCTCAAAACCCAACTTGGCAGCTGGTGAATTTATGTTCAGTTAAATATTTAGATTTGGAATTGAAAGCTAGTCTCAGTAATAGTGACCACAAAACCACCAGACTGTTGTAAAAACCCATCAGGTTCACCAATGTCCTTTAGGGAAGGAAATCTGTTGTCCTTCCCCGGTCTGGCCTACATATGACTCCAGACCCACAGCAATATGGTTGACTCTTAAATACCCTCTGAAAAGGCCCAGCAAGCCACTCAGTTGCATTAAAAAAACAGCCCACAAACATTTTCTCAAGGGCAATTAGGGATGGGCAATAAATGCTGGCCTTGTCAGCAACACCCACATCAAGTGAATGAGTATAAAAGAAACTTGCCAACATGGGTTATTGCATCAGGAATCCTGCCTGATTTTTCTCCCGTCTAGCCCTGTGACCAATTGGAACATGACTGCTGCAACTCAGATGGCAGCACTCTCACCTCAATTAGATGGTTGCGGGTTCATGTCCCACTCCAGAGATTTCAGCACAAATTTTCAGCTGACACCCCAGTGCAATAGTGAGGGAGTGCTGCACTGACAGAGGTGCCGTCTTTCAGAAGAGATGTTAAACTGCTTCTGGTCTCTCAGGCAGTGTTATACAAATGGAAGTTTGTATTTTTTAAATGACTAAGATGAATTAGTTCAGCAAAGACAAGACATTGGAATTGGAACCTTCATAGTGTGTCAATACATGAAGGATGTGCCTTTACCCATTTCCATATCAGCATAATCTTTCTCACTTCTGCTACCATTGAATGGTGCTGTATCAGAAATCAGAGTACTGAATGTATTTTTCCCCACTCATTTCAAAGGCTATGATTTAAAAGCACTTCTTAGTTTTTAATTCTATATACTTGATACTCAAAAAAAAAGTCATAACTCAATCACACCAATGAGGTATCTTCGATATATATAGCACATATCAATTTGCCTTAAAGTGGTCTATCTTTAGACAGATTATACCCTCCGTAAATGTAACCTTGTACCATCGGGGATGAACTATTCAAGTCATTCAAAATTATTCAGTTTTGAACTCTTCCATTTAATTTTAAGTGGTTGTAATATAATTGAGTATAATGCTAGATGGTTTCAAGTTCTTAGCAGCCACCTTGAAAACTCCCAAACAGAGATGTAGAGACAGCATCCTAACCCAGAGTATGAAAATCCTCTACTCAAGATCCATAAAGGTCTAAGAGGAGTCTGGGTGGGTGGGGGGGGGGGGGGCGTCTCAATCTAGTTCCAAGTGGGCACAAGTCCACACCACAAAGATGTCATAACCAAGCATTATCCCAGGGAGTACTCTCCTCAGCGATGCCACACAAATGGCTGAGACATGGAACAAAACCAACACTGGGTCTGAGGGGCGTACAGGAAGTGGATTGAGGAAAGCAAAAAACAAAATAAAGACTGTTCATATTTCACCCAAGCACTTTAATTCTGCGATGATTTATGGGATTGGTTATTTGATGGTTTAGCTTCTTAAACCGAATCATACAGACCAGGAAACCATTAGGTTCAATCTAGTATAAAAACAAGAAACGCTGGAACCACTCAGCAGGTCTGGCAGCATCTGTGGAAAGAGAGGAAGAGTTAACGTTTCGGGTCAGTGACCCTTCTTCGGAACTAGGAAGGGTCACTGACCCGAAACATTAACTCTGCTTCTCTTTCCACAGATGCTGCCAGACCTGCTGAGTGGTTCCAGCGTTTCTTGTTTTTATTTCAGATTTCCAGCATCCGCAGTATTTTGCTTTTATTTTAGGTTCAATCTAGTTCTGTGCTGTGTTGGCTCATCCCAGTCATGGCAAAAATACAGTGATACAATTGGTTATAGCACCCTTAGGATAACGAGGGAGGGGGGGGGGGGGGGGGGGGGAAAAGCAGCCAGGGTTTCCAGTCCTGTTTGCACATTTAAGGAAGGCAACAACAAATTGGGTTTACATAGTGCCTTTACCATGGTAAAACAGCCCAAGGCACTTCACAGGAGTATCATCAGGCACAATTTGACACCGAGCAACAGGCAAAAAAAAAAAAGTAGGTTTTAAGAAGCATCTTCAAGGAGAAGAGAGGTCGAAGAGGCGGAGAAGTTTAGAAAGGGGATTTTTAGAGCGTAATGCCTCGGCAGCTGAAGGCACAGCAATGGCAGAGATCTGAGATGCGCAAGAGGTCAGAATTGGAGGAGCGCAGATATCTGGAGGGTCGGAGGAAGTTCCAAAGATAAGGAGTGGCAAGGCTATGGAAGGATTAAAAATAAGGAAGAGAATTTTAAAACTGAGGCACTTTTGACCGGGAGCCAATGTAGGTCAGCAAGCACAGGGCTGATGGGTGAATGGGACTTGGTGCATATTAGGATCAGGCTCTTCTGTAATATTCCTGATGGCCAAGTAGTCTATCACAACTCATTGTCTCTGCTCACAAATGAT
The DNA here is from genome assembly GCF_036365525.1 of Heterodontus francisci. Lineage (NCBI taxonomy): Eukaryota > Metazoa > Chordata > Chondrichthyes > Heterodontiformes > Heterodontidae > Heterodontus > Heterodontus francisci. The sequence goes on along the minus strand of NC_090405.1, from coordinate 41,370,889 downwards.
CAGTTGGCATGGCACCAAAGGATGCTCAATATGCGCACAATGATTTCCCAAAGAAGAATGGGAGAAGACTGTTAGAAAAGGGAGAATGAAGGAAAAAAGAAACATGGTTGCATAATAGAATTTAAGGGTAGAATTGCCCTGGTCACTCAAACCTATTTTTATCCATTTATTGATCACTGCTGACTAACCTCGAGAGGAGAGAAGGGTGGCAGGGGAAGATAGATGGAGTTTCCTTAGTGTTGAGCTTCGTCAAAGATAACAAGCCCTATTGTGAAAGATTGGAACTTCTTCAATCCTCTGTGGCAGCCTCAGTAGTGCCAGCCTCCAACACCTGGCAGCTCCACAGTATGTCAAGACACTTTTGATGATTCACCAAAGAGGATCTGGAGCAGTAAGCCCATCACTGGAAGCTGGGATTCTCCCGAATTGGCTCAAAATAACCTGCAAGCCAATGCCCAAAAGGATAGGGTTGCCCTGACTGGACAAGTAATGGGAAGCTTCTCAGTGCTTTGCACTGATAAGCTATGCATTTGTATTTGATTCAACTTCAGCAGCACTCCATCTACATTTGGAGATCCTAAGCTTTGGTTTTTCCCAACCTCTGCCTAACTTCTCTGCACCCAGGATGAACCTGTGGGGGGAAAAAGGCAGCAATCCAAATCGGGCAAGCAGAAATTCTACCCAAAAGAATTTCTCAGTGGCTTCTTTTAGAGACAAGTATGATAATGGGTTTGTCATACCTGTTTTGGATCAAAATAAAAAGCAGCATCACAAATGTAGGCAAAAGGAATGTGCTTCTGATGCTATCTCAAAGCAATTAGAGTAATTCTTCCCCCTCCAGTCTTTCTCGCTGCAGTGAATTTCAAGTTAACCCTCCAGTTATCTTAGTTTAGTTATTCAGGATAAAAAAAAAGCTGTTCTGAATTCTTTAATTTTTCAGATCAGCTGGAACTGTGATTTATCTATTAAACAAATGGTGGCGCACATATGTTGCGTGAACTTCAAGAAGAAAGTCCCTTCTCCATTCCTTCTGCAAGAGTTTGACATTAAACTAATGCCCAAGTCTTAATCCAGCTCCTACTGCACAAGTTTTCAATGCAAGACTGTAATGTAAACTGGCACAAGTTGGCATTAAATTGGCAGGTTCGCACAGAGAGTCACAGGTCTACGTCAGAAATGTAAATAGTGAGGAGTATAGGAACAAGAGGAGGCCATTCAGCCCCTTGAGTATGTGATGCCATTCAATTAGATCATGGCTGATCTGCATCTTAACTCCATCTAACAGCCTTGGTTCAGTAACTTTTAAATACCCTTGTCGAACAAAAATCTACTAACCTTAGTTTTGAAAATTTCAATTGACCCCCAGCCTCAATAGCTTTTTGGGGAGTTTTCCAGATTTCCACTAACCTTTGTGTGAAGAAGTGCTTCCTGACATCACCCTTGAATGGCCGAGCTTTAATTTTCAGGCTATGCCCCCTTGTTCCAGGCTCTCCCCGCCAGTGGAAATATTTTCTCTCCAGCATGAGTGCAGCAGAAGCTGCTGTGGTGAGATTGGGGTCAATACACAGAGTTCCTACAATCACTGTGTGTCAGTTTTCTTTTATTCGTTCATGGGATGTAGGTGTTGCTGGCTCGGCCAGCATTTATTGCCCATCCCTAATTGCCCTCGAGAAGGTGGTGGCGAGCTGCCTTCTTGAACTGCTGCAGTCCAGGAAGGGAGTTCCAGGATTTTGACCTAACGACAGTGAAGGAACAGCGATCTTAAATTTGACACCGTAAAAGGAGGGCAACACTTTCCTTATGCGTCCAAAGACATTGAGCAGGAGGAGGTTTTCTGCAATGCTTACAATATCAATAACCCTTCGAGAGCAAAGGAAATATTGCTCCATTTTTAAGAAAAAGGGGGAACTTCACCCCACATTATTTCCAGAATAGGAGACTGTGCTGCCCATTGCACCTGAACCAACTCGCTGAAAGCTACACAATGGCTTCCCTGCCTTATGTACTGTGCCTGACCTTGGAATGTTAGACAAGGACACTGGTGCCCTAACCTTTCTGGCCCAAAACAGGAGCATAAAATATCTTGAACAAAAAGGGCCAAACTCATTTTATTCTGCCCTTTTGCTGAAACCAAAGTAATATCTTTATCCCAAAGTCTCAGAGGCATCTCCTTAGGATGTTGCTTTTTCGACGATTACATAGCGATGGCTATATCCTCAAAGCGGTGGCCAAAAGTCAGTATTAAAACACTAACTGCTGGTGTACCAACCATAACATTATACACTGCATGCATGATTCCCATTAAGGACTAAAATCTAGAAACCACAATCTCTGTATCACTTCTTCAGGTGAAGAGTCATTAAATGTCACTGCGCTGGAATAAGCCAATTTATCACGCAAATTGCCTTCTCCAAAATTAGCAGCACGTCCGATATCTAGAACCTGTATAAAATTTACGATGGAGGCGTTGCAAAGATTAATGAATTGTGCGAACAGTCAGAAGTAAAGCGCGCAAGGGCAAATGAACACGTTGATAAGGTACCTGTTTGTGGGGGGATATGGAGATGTTTGCGATGATGATTACAACCTTCTCGTTAGGAAATAAAGACGGCCGTAAATAAGAACGACATTTGATAACAGGTCTAAATAATTCCGCTTTACCAATGTTTGCATTTAATCGTGGCAGTTATTATTTGACCTGGCATACGCTAACCCATCCATCATTGGATTACCGGCCAGGACATCAAAGGATTCTGACTAACAGCCTGCATAAATCTTACAGAAAAATGCACAGATTCACCCTTTCCCCAAAACATTCACTGTTCTGCCTTGAAGCTGCTGCTGTGAAACCAAAAATGACTCCCAGTGAGTTACTGGGAGGAGAAAAGCAGAAAAGAATCAGAAATACGGCATTAATATAAAATGCATTAAATATACAGTGCCCAAATGAGCTTGTTGACACACATCTATTGTGTCTTGAAGCACAAGTGGCTTCTTCAGCTTTTTGACTTGCCTCGTGTCAAGATGGACAGAAGAAAGAGAGTCACGCACTGTAGAACTTGAAAATATAAAAGCAGAGGAGGAAAGCACAGAAATGGAATTAGAGGAGATAGCTTCAGTTCAATCGTGAGCACCAGCACAAATACATAATTGCTTCCTTCAACATGCTGTTTCTAATTCTTTAAGTGCACTAAGTGACATTAAATGTATTATCTGTACCATATGACAGTCTAACTGTACTTCACAGAATTGTTACAGCGCAGAAGGAGGCCATTCGACCCATCGTGTCCACACCAGCTCTCCAAAAGAGCAATCCGCCTAGTTCCATTCCCCTGCCTTCTCCCCATAACCCTGCACAATCTTCCTTTACAGTTAACTGTCTAATTCCCTTTTGAATGCTTCAATTGAACCTGCCTCCACCACATTCTCAGGCAGCGCATTCCAGACCTTGACCACTTGCTGTGAGAAAAAGCTTTTCCTCATGTCACTTTTGCTTCTCTTACCCATTACTTTAAACCTGTGCCTCTCGTTCTCGATCCTTTCATGAGTGGGAACAGTTTCTCTCTGTCTACTCTGTCCTGACCCCTCATGATTTTGAATACCTCGATCAAATCTCTTCTCAGCCTTCTCTTCTCCAAGGAAAACAGTCCCAACTTCTCCAATCTACCTTCATAACTGAAATTCCTCATCCCTGGAACCATTCTCGTGAATCTTTTCTGTACTCTTTCCAATGCCTTCACGTCTTTCCTAAAGTGTGGCGCCCAGAACTCAAAACAACACTCCAGCTGAGGCCGAACTACTGTCTTATACAAGTTCAACATAACAAAGCCCAGGATACTGTATGCTTTATTACCCGCTCTCTCAACCTGTCCCATTACCTTCAATGACTTAAGCACATATACACCCAGGTCTCAGATGCTGAGACAGATGCTGCCAGACCTGCTGAGTATTTCCAGCTATGTGGCCAGGTCCAATCTGCACCCTCTCCTTTGTTATCTCTTGCCCCACCCCCACCTCACTTGCTTATAATCTGTGACTTTTCTAATATTTGTCAGTTTCGAAGAAGGGTCACTGACCCGAAACGTTAACTCTGCTTCTCTTTCTACAGATGCTGCCAGACCTGCTGAGTATTTCCAGCATTTCTTGTTTTCATTTCAGATTTCCAGCATCCGCAGTATTTTGCTTTTATTACACCCAGGTCTCTCTGCTCCTGCACCCATTTTAGAATTGTACTCTTTATTCTCTATTGTCTCTCCATGTTCTTCCTACCAAAATGAATCACTTAATATTTCTCTGCATTGAACGTCATCTGCCACCTGTCTGCCCAATCCACCAAGCAGTCTATATCTTTTTGCAGTCCTACATCATTCTCCTCCACAGTTCACAATGCTTCCAAGTTTCGTATCACCTGCAAACTTTGAAATTGTGCCCTGTAAACCAAGGTGTAGGTCATTAATCTGGATCAGGAAAAGCAAGGGTCTCAACACTGACACCTTGGGAACTCCACTACAAACCTTCCTCCAGCCTGAAAAACATTCATTAACCACAACTTTCTGATTCCAGTCACTCAGGCAATTCCGTATCTATCCCTTTTATTCCATGAGCTATAACTTTGCTAAAACGTCTGTTGTGTGGCACGATATCAAATGTCTTTTAAAATTCTACGTATACCATATCAACCGCATTGCCCTCATCAACCCTCTGTTACCACCTCAAAAAACTCCAGCCAATTTGTCAAACATGATTTTTCCTTAAGAAATCCATGCTGGCTTTATTTAATTAACCCACATTTGTCCATGTGACTATTGACTTTGTCCCGAATTATTCTTTCTAGAAATTTCCCCACCAAAGTTAAACTGACTGGCCTATAGCTGCTGGGCTTATCTTTACACCCTTGTGTGAACAAGGGTGTAACGTTTGCAATTCTCCAGTCCTCTGGCACCACTCCCGAGTCTAAGGAAGACTGAAAAATTAAGGCCAGTGCCTCCGCGATTTCCACCCTCACTTCCCTCAGTATCCTTGGATGCATCTCATCCAGTCTTGGTACTTTATCCGCTTTAAGTAAAGACAGCATATCTAACATGTTGTACTTATTAATTTTAAGCCCTTCTAGTGTCTGAATTACCTCCTCTTTCACCATTGCCTGGGTTGCATCATCTTCCTTGGTAAAGACAGATGCAAAGCAAAGATTTAATACCTCAACCATGCCCTCTGCCTCCATGCGTAAATCCCCTTTCTGGTCCCTAATCAGCCCAACTCCTCCTTTTACCACCCTTTTACTATTTATATGCCTATTAAAAACTTTGCGATTTCCATTAATGCTAGCTGCCAGTCTCCTTTCACGCTCTCTCTTTGTTTCTCTTATTTGCTTTTTCACTTCCCCTCTGAATCTTCTATATTCAGCCTGGTTCTGAATAGTATTTTTGACCTAGAATCTGTCATAAGCACACTTTTTCTTCTTTATCTTAATCTCTACCTCTTTTGTCATCAAGGGGGCTCTGGATTTGTTTACCTTACCTTTCCTCTTCGAGGGAACATACCTTGACTGTGCCCGAGCAATCTCTTCTTTGAAGGTAGCTTGATCAAGTTAGGTAGATTACGAGAAGATTTAATTGTGTATAGCTTGAAAATGATGCTGAGTAATATATAACAAGCTGTTAACATCACAAGATGAGGAAGGCCATTTATCCTATTTTCACTCATCCATATAGAATCTACAGCTCACCTGACGCTCTAGCCAATTGATTCTCTAATAATTCGAAAGTTTCACTTCCAATACTTTGAGTCCATTCCAGCTGATCACTCTGTGAAGAATCACCTCCTGATATCAGTCTTAAATTTACCTTTTAGTACTTTGAGCCCATATTCCATTGTCCTACTCTCAAAATTTCAAGTGATAGATTTACAGTTTCCATTCCCTAACCACCTTGTATATCTTGGTAAAGATCACCTTGCAGATAGTTCCCTTCCAGGCTAAGCAGCTCATGTTTATCCAATCTTTCCTCATAACTCATATCAAATTCCTTCGTGTGCTATTTTAACAGCTTGTATTGATATAGGGGCTTTAGCATAATCAAACTTCCCTGATACTCCAAAGGATCAAACAATACTTAACATAGAAGCACAGAAAGACAGCTCACCGAAAGTTTGGTCAAAGGGGTAGGTTTTAAATGTTAATTGTGTATCAATTGTTTAATTGAGGGTTTTAACTGGGGTCTTGAGTACTTATAAGGAGACTCTTACTGACACTGCAGGGTTTGAGTGAGGAGCGACATGTTCGTAATTCTTTTACTCTGTACAATGTGAAACTGAGTAAAGATAGGCTCCAGGATTATCCTCCAACAAGCAGCTTTCTGGAACTTAACATTAACGAGTGACTTAAGGGAGAAGACAGAGGTGGCGGGGCAGAGACAGCTGCAAAGCTCTTCTATACGCGATTGAGAACAACCTCAGCCTGCCCTGACTTCTGTGATTGCAGCTGATGCTCAATGGGAAGAGACAATAGCACCAGCCAATTTGGAGGCTTTAAGTTCAAACCAAAGAAGAAGTGGACTGCTTACATGGGTAGGAAGGAACGTGCTGCATTATATTAACTTTGGTTACTGGAGCCAATTAAAATTCCAATTGGAACTAAAATTGGATTCATCCCTTTTGCTTTGCGTTCCAGACATTTTTATGAGTTGCCTAATGCTCCCACCCCCGGACTTTTAATCGTTTCATACTGCTGATGGTGATTTTCCCACATCAGAGACAGCTCTGAAACAAAAATCAATGGAAGGACGCAAGGCCAGATTAAGCAGTGTATCCATCATGAATTTTTAATACTCTTCTTAGCCAACTGGAAGCTTTGTTTATCAAATGGACAAAAACATACAATCCATTATTCACCTCACATTGGTGCTGTGCATCATTAGTGGAGTGGCTCGAGGCAGTAACTCGTGATGAAACCTCCAAGAATATACCGAACTAGAGTTGGCTACCCTAGTCCCTTTCCAGATGAGTATATGTGGGATATAAATATGAATGGAGAAGGCAGGCCAATGAGGGATTATATCAGGGTGATATGTCCCTATATGCCCAATTCTTTAAAAATTACCAAATGCTCTATTTGATAGGATAGGCTTCGCTTCAGATAGGGTGCAGAGGCGACTTAGCAGAATGGTACATAGGTTAAGGGACTTCAGTTCCATAGAGAGACTGGAGAAGCTGGGGCTGTTCTCCTTTGATCAGAGATGATTAGAGGAGCTTTGATTGAGGTGTTCAAAATCATCAATAGCTTTGATAGAGTCAAGAGGAGAAATGTTTTCCAGTGGCAGCACAGTCAGTAACCAGAGGCACAGACTGACGGTAATTGGCAAAAGAATCAAAAGGCGACATGAGGCAACATTTTTTACGTAATGAGCTTTTCTGCACTACCTGAAAGAGCAGCGGAAGCAAATTCAATAGTAACCTTCAAAAGAGAATTCCTAAATTCTTGGAGGGGGAAAATGTACAGGGTTATGGGGAAAGAGCAGGGGAGTGCGATTAACTGGATAACTCTTCCAAAAGCCATCATAGGCATGATGGGTTGCATCATTCTATGGTTCTTAGGTCAAGAGAAAGAAAAGAAAGAACAAAAGGTCACATTTGAATAAGCACCTGATCACATCCTCAAGTATGTCCTTCATTGCTATTACCTTAATTCAGCTAGGGTGCAGATTAAACAATCAAAACTGCTTTAATTCGCAGCTCAATAGGAAGATTTTCATGGTCACTTAAGCCACTAAGAGTAAATGATGAAGTGAAAATCCTATTATAGCAAGGTCATTAATGAACATTTTAAAACTAATGAGAACAGAAAGTTCCGGAAACACTCAGCAGGTCTGGCAGCATCTGTGTAGAGAGAAACAGAGTTAATGTTTCAGCTCTATGAACTGACAGAACAGGCAAAAGGTAGAAATGTAATAGACTTTGAACAAGTGACAGGGTGGAGAAAGGTGAAGAACAAAAAGGAAGATCTGTGATAGGACGGAGGGCAGGAGAGATTTAAATGATAGCAATGTCATGGAATAGAAGGCAAATGGAGAGCTAATTAGTTTTAGTAAAAGACAAAACATTTGTCCAGAGAGAGAGCTAATGGTATCATAATGAACAGCTCTGTCCGAAAGCAAAAACATGAAAAAAAAGTTGAAGGCCAGCACATGGTTAAAAAACAAATAAGTAGTAAAAAAATGGGGCTCATGGTCTGAAATTATTCAACTCAATGTTGAGTCCAGAAGGCTGTAGAGTGCCCAATTGGAAGATGAGGTGCTGTTCCTCAAACTTGCTTTGAGCTTCACTGGAACACTGCAGCCAGCCGAGGACAGAAATGTGGGCGTGAACAAGCAACCAGAAACTCGGTCATGCTTGCGGACTGAGTAGAGGTGTTCTGCAAAGCGGTCACCCAATCCGCATTTGGTCTCCCCAGTGCAGAGGAGACCACATTGTGAGCAGCGAATACAGTGTGCTAAATAAAAAAAAAAAGTACAAGCAAATCGCTGCTTCACCTGGTAAGTGTTTGGGGCCTTGGATGGTGAGGAGAGGAGGTAAAAAGGCAGGTATTACACCACCTGCGATTGCGTAGGAAGGGGACGAGGTGACAGGAGCAATGGAGGAGTAGACCAGGGTGTCGCGGAGGGAACAATCCCTTTGGAATGCTAACAGGGGAGGGGAAGATGTGTTTGGTGGTGGCATCACACTGGAGGTGGCAGAAATGGCGGAGGATGATCTTTTGGATGTGGAAGATGGTGAGGTGGAAAGTGAAGACAAGGGGAACTCTGTTGCAGTTCTGGGAGGGAGGGGGTGAGGGCAGAAGTGCGGGAAATGGGTTGGACACGGTTGAGAGCCCTGTCAAACACTGAGGGGTAGGGGGGTTGGATGAGGAAAAAGGAAGACATATCAGAAGTGTTGTTGTGGAAGATTGCATCGTCAGAACAGATGTGTTGGAGTCAGAGAAATTGGGAGAATGGAATGGAATCCTTGCAGGAGGCAAAATGTGAAGCAACGTTGAAGTTTTCCAGTTCTACAACGACAACTATTTTGCACTCCATTTGTCTTCTATTCCATGACCTCTATCATTTAATCTCTCCTGCCCTCTGTCCTATCACAGACCTTCCCTTTTGTTCTTCACCCCACCGTCCTTTCACTTGCTCAAAGACTGTTACATTTCTACCTTTTGTTAGTTCTAATCAAAGGTCATAGAACTGAAACATGAACTGTTTCTCTCGACACAGAAGCTGCCAGATCTGCTGAGCATTTCTGGCACTTTCTATCCCCATTTCAGAGTTCCAGCATGTGCAGTATTTTGCTTTTATATTATAACTAACGTTGCACAATCTGTGTATTAAGATATGCTTCCCATTTCCTCATTGACACCTTGTGCTATTCCCTTCCTATCCAAGCTAAGTGGGACTATCCACTATTCTCTCTCTGTAGGGGTACTCCACCCATCCCTGCATACAAGTCAAGTCAGACTGTGCACGAGAAGGGGTATCTTAAAAGGAGGAGGGAGAGGCAGAGAGGTTTAGGGAGAGAATTCCAGAGTTAAGCCCTGGGCAGCTGAAGACATGGTTGCCAACGGTGGAGTGATTAAAAGAGGGGATCCTCAAGAGACCGGAATTGGCAGAGCAGAGATTTTGGAGAGTGGTACCATGACCCTCAAGTAAAAAGGCATGCCTTTATGCGAAGGGCATCTGCGACTCCATTCCAATTCCCCCTTTTACAGGGCAAGTGGAACTTGCACCATGCCCCTAGTGCACAGGGCAAGAGGGACTGCTCAAATACTTGCTGCCCTGCCACAGATTGTGGAACAAGGCATTTCTACATTTTGGGCTGCTATTGCCTACAGAAACACACACACTTTTCACTGTTGTTATAACTTATTCCTTAAAAGACTAATGACAATGCTATTCAGGCATCTATTCCATTGCACCCACTCTGGCTGACATTTGTCAAACAGAAGATGAGATTTTCACTCGCCCATCTTGTATGGTTTACACTGATGAAGCCACTACTCAGAGCGGTACTGAGAGGTAAACACCAAGATGGTTGTAGGGTCAACCTCCAGCCTGTGCTGGCGCAGCCAGGAATTAGGAACCTAGTATTTGCTTCAGTGTCCCTAGATCAGACTTGGCTTGACCAACCCACCTCAAAGGTCACATCGTACACCAATTACTGTCTAGGGTCACACATGTCCAATCGGACAAGGCACCAGAGAAGCAATCAGAACCAAGGGAATCAAATCAAATCAAATCAGGAGAGAAAATGGAGGCGAAGCCACTACCAACCACAGAATATTTTCTCTCTCGCCTGCCCAAAAACAAAAATTTTCATCCATAGACCACTCTTTTGTGAGTTCATTCTTTTTTATTTTCTCTTGGACAGCTTGCTTCAGTTTTAATGAACCCAAAGGCTGTATCACCAGCAAAATGAATTTTGTAGCCTTTCATTTGCCAGACCACCAGAGCGGGAAGTGAGAAAAGAAAGCCAGGCGTATCACTGACGGGAGAGATCAGCAGAGTCACGTTGAGTGTGCTGTTTATTACTGCCACACCTCATTCAATGTTAATGTTTCACAACATAGGCTCATGCAGAACAGCCTCAAAGCCCCCGCTAAAAAGCGGTCAATCACTTTTAGTATAAATTCTTTTAACAGCACCTTGCACGACCTCAAGAAATCCCAACATTATACAGGTAATACTTCCTGACATGAAGTCACTGTTGTAATGTAGGAAAACAAGACAGCCAATTTGCAAGGTCCCACAAACAGCAATACGATAACGACCAGATATTCCATTTATTTTGTGATGTTGATCGAGGGATAAATCTTGGCCAGGACACCAGGGAGAACACACCTGCTTTTCTTCAAAATAGCACCAAGGGATCTTTTATGTTCACCCGAGAGGGCAGACAAGGCCTCAGTTTAACATCTTTTCTGAAAGATGAGACCGTCCGGCAATGCAGCACTGCTTCCACGCTACACTAGAGCGTGGGTCTAGATGTTCGTGGGTCTAGATGTTAGTGCTCAAGACGCTGGAGTGGAACTTGAATCCAAGACCCTCCGAGCAAGAGCCGGTTGTGCTACCAATGGAGCCACAGCTAACCTATCATAATGGATACCATAACTAGTTTATTCATAGATTCCTATTGAGCAAAACTACAAACATGATCTGATATCAAAAAACAAGAGAGGTAACATACGAGAGAGAGGGAAAAAATATATCGGGTTCAACTCTCACTGAATAATAGCATATGCCCCACCATGTATGATTCCTTTCTCAGCTATTTTCATGAAGGCCTTAGCAATCTTGGGGAGAGAGTGGTGTAGTGGTAATGTCATTGAGCTAGTAATCCAGAGGCCCAGGATAATGCCATGGGGGCAGGGGTTCAAATCCCACCATGGCAGCTGGTAGAATTTAAATTCAATTAATTAATAATAATTGAAATCTGGAATTGAAAGCTAGACTCAGTAATGGTGCCATGAAACTATCAATTGTTGTAGAAACCCATCAGGTTCACAAGTTCTTTAGGGAAAGAAATCTGCCGTCCTTACCTGGTCTGGCCTACATGGGACTCCAGACCCACAGCAATGTGGTTGACTCTTAACTGCCCTCTGAAATGGCCTAGCAAGTCACTCCATTGTGAAGGGCCATTAGGGATGGGCAATAAATGCTGGACAACAAATGCTGGACTTGCTAGCGACGTCCATACCCAATGGGGGAAAAAAAATTACTACATTCTGAAATATATTTAGCTGCATGATATATGGTGGCAACATTGTTGGGGCATCTCAAAAGCGAACTATTTTATTTACTTCGTTTTATATCCAGAGGTTCAGGAAAACGTCACTAAGCAGTGAACTGGATCACGCAAAAACTGGACTGGGGTCATATGACTTCCATCAGTACTCTCAACTTGCAGTGCCACGCAAGCCTTAGTTTGATAATTATATAAGAGGTGCAGCCACAGTTTCATTCCACTATTTTCAACTATGGATGGCAAAGACAAAACAAGTGCAGTGTGTAAGATCTCATCCCATCATTTCACAACTGTAGGAGTTATGAACAGCCTGTGTGTTAAACTGAGTGGTGTTTGATAATTTCCTTCACCACCTCCGCACACACTTATGCTCTGCTGTGAAGTTGGAAACATTGGCACAAAAACATGCAAGAAGAACAGGAAAATTATGACTTCATGACATGGAAGCTCTGAGAAACTCACCAAAGACACCATAAACGCTCTAACTGGACCAGTCACTTTCATGCTGTAGCTACTAGAGTTGGTTAGAAGTTGTGCATTTTGCAGCAACTGACTCGCCTCCCGACTTCCCAGAGGCTCTCCACCACCTACAAAGCACAAGGCTGGAGTGCAATGGAATAATCTCCATTTATCCAGATGCATGCAACTCCAACAAGACTCAATGTCACTAGTTCAAAGCAGTCAGCTTAATTGGCAGCCTATCCACTTTGCTTAAATATTGACTCCTTCCACCACTGGCGCACTATGGCTGCAGTGTGTGATGTCGCAACTCGCCGAGGATTCTTTAGCAGCACCTCCCACACCTTCAACCGCCGCAATCTAGAAGGGTGATGGCAGCAGGCGCAAGGTAACAACAAGCTCCCCTCCAACTCACACATCATCTCGACTTGTACATACATCACCGTTCCTTTATCGTTGCCGAGTCAAAATCCTGGAACAACTTCTTATCTAACAATACTGTAGGTCCACTTTCAGCACAGGGACTGCAGCAAGTCAGGAGGTCCACCATCGCCTTCAGAAGGGCAGCTAGCAATGGGCCACAAGGCTAGCCTTGCCAGTGATGCCTATATCCCAAGAATGAATAAAAATATGCAATTTCTCCAATAGTATACAAGAATACTCATTGTCATGGCTCCATGCCTCATCTTCATTGGTTACATCCACATGTGCCATGGAGATTCAGGAGCCAGATAGATATCAGCTCGATATTCTCGTTGATTTTCATACAGCTCATATTGTTATTCTAACTTGCAATCCTGTTTTCTCAGGATGTGGTCAGGACAGGTATTTGTCCATCCCTCGGGTTATCCATGGCCTCACTCATTCGCATCTCTTAATGTCCTCCAGCCCTCCAAGATATCTCTGCTCCTCCAGTCCTGGCCTCAAGCATCTGCGATTTGAATCACTCCACCATTGTCAGCCATGTCTTCAGCTACTGAGGCCAGAATTTTATCACCCCTTCTCCTCCCCACCAGGGAGCGGGTTGGGAGGCGGGGGAGGGGGGATGCCATTCCCACACCTACCCACCACCGCTGTTATTTTACCAGAAGATGGGAGGCGACAAATGGCCCGCCTCCCCCAGACCCTTAAGTGGCCAATTAATGTCCACCTACGGGCCTCCTCCTGCTGTCGCTGGTATCTTACAAGTAAAACCTGGCGGCCTCCTTGCAGGCTGCGGGGGCGCCCACCTGATCGGGCACCCTGTGCCCCAAGGAAGGCCTCCCCAGCAGTAAGGGCTGCCCCCACTAAAACTACCCCCTTTCCCAAAACTCCGATGCCACCCCACTCCCCCAACGAAGACCAATCCCAACTTTTCTGTTCCCAGGCCAGCAACCACGGTGGCTCCTCTCGCTGGGTCCAGTCCCAGCAGTAGCCACCACTCCCAGTTGCACTGCTGGGAGTGAGGAGCTGCCGACCCTCTGATTGGCCGGCAGCTCTTGGAGGCAGGATTTCCTGCCTCGGAGGGACGGAAACGCAGACAGAGGCCAGTTAAGGGCCTGGGCCAACCCAAATTGCTGCGTGGCTTCCAGGCCCAGCAGAGGCGGGCTCTCCGCTGACATTTGAACAAATGGACGGGGCCACCGCCTCAATGTAAAATTCCAGCCCAAGACTCTAAACTCGAATTCCCTCACTAAACCTCTCCTCCACATTACCTCTCCATTCTTGCTCTTTGACCAAGCTTTTGGCCAGCCTTCCTAATTTCTCTCTAAGTCACTCAGCATCAAACTTTGTTTGATAACACTCCTGTGAAGCGCAGTGGGGTATTTCGCACAGTTAATGACACTATATGAATGCAAGTTGTTATTCTCCACCTACAAGACGACGACAGTAACAACAGCTCTGATCCAATATCCAGGCCCACAAAATTCAAGCAGGACAAACCACATAATTAATAATAAAAAAAACAAAAGTGCTAATAGGACTAAGGTGTCTGAGATTACTAGGGCAAGGGATCTGGGGTTGGGGAGGATGGGTGGAGTTGCAACCTCATGTAGCCAATTGGAGGGGAATTGACAAAACGAACACAGCAAATTTGTTTAAACACAGGAGGCTATTAAAACAACTTGCCTCCCATGACCTCAGGACATCCCAAAGTGCTTTACTACCAATGAATTACTTTTGAAGCATAATCACATTGGAAATGTAGCATCCAATCTGTGCACAGCAAGCTCCCACAAACAGCAATGTGGTAATGACCAAATAATCTGTTCGAGCGATATTGGTGGATGTGATAAATATTGACCAGGATATAGAAAAATGTCCCAAGTTAACTCCACTATCTGTTTGCTTGTTGACTGCTTTCAAATATTTTTGGTTAAATAGCAAGCATTTAACTCACCAGCAGGGTACTGGCTCAAAGGAGGCATCACGCCGACAATTCATGGTTGAAATGACCAGATCATTGAAGCATTGCGATTCGTGGATATTCTAAAGCCACTAACAGTTCCCTCACACTGTCATTCAGCAGCTCCTCTAAGCTAGGCTACTAGTTGTGTTCTCAGCATTCATTGTTCTAGATTATTTCCGTGTCAAGTCAAGTCCCAAGAACATAGGAAAGCTTGGCAGATAAGTCGTCCAGTAATCTTTCCTCAAACTACATGTTATCGCGATCACAAACTCCTTCCTAACCAACTTAGTTCATGGTTTCTCTGCCTTCTAAATCTGTCATTGCCCAATAGAATCACAGAATAATACAGCACAGAAGGAGGCCATTCAGCCCATCAAGCCTGCACCAGCTGTTTCTAAGAGCAATCCAGTTAGTCCCACTCCCTGGTTCTTTCTTCACACCCCTGCCATTTTTTTCTCCTTCACATGTTCGTCCAATCCCCATTTTGAGGGTTACTATTGAATCTCTTTCCTCCACCCTATCCAGGCAATGCAATCCAAATCCTAACCACTTGTTGAGTACATTAGTTTTTCCTCATTGGAAAAAGAGCCAGAGGCATTAATCACTGCTAATCTGTGTCCTCCGTTTATTGTTCCTTCAGCCATTGGAAACAGTATCTTCCTGATTTACTGCATCAAAACCCATCATGATTTGAAACATGTCTAACAAATTTCTTTTTAGCCTCCTCTGCTCCAAGGAGAGCCACCCTAGATTTGCCAATCTGTCCACATAATTGTAATCCCTCATCCCGGAAACGGATCTGGTAAATCTCTTCTGTACCCTTTCTAAAATCTTCACATCCTTCTTAAAGTGTTGCGCCCAGAATTGGACACAATACTCCATCTGGGGCTATCCTTCTGTTTTATACAGGTTGAGCCTAACGAATTTCTTTTTTGGAACTTGCATTGTGAATTCCGAACAAACTTATTTGAATTTAAAATTGCTAGCTTGTGAATCTGTAATTTCTTAATTTACAAAGCCAGTTGGCAAGTCAGCAATATTAACTCAGGAAAAGCGGCTTTGTAAATGGGAACAGTTTCTGTTCTGTTCCATCTGTTAACATGAGAGGAAGATTCCTTTGGTTGCTGTACATTACTGGTATCATTAGGATAGTATTAAAAAAAAGAGACTCCTTTATGTTGACTACTCAAAGCTAAAATCATGACAGCCAGAGGGAACATTCCCACTGTGATTACGATGTCACTAACACATGGCAACCAGAGAAGAACTCCTACCTTGCTGTAAAAATAAAGTTTTGAACATTTGCACAACAGCAAGACTGCTGACTTCAGGGGAAACCTCAGTGCGTGACGATACATTACAGTTATTACCAACACCCATGGTGCTCTGATTTCAAGTCTCTGCTGAGGGGCCCACAGTCCTGATTGGCAAACTCACTGGATAGCTAGAGGCTAATGGTATCAACTAATTGCATGTTTTGACCATCATGCTGGAACTTTTCCCCTTTAGCTCAAAGCTGACATCCAGCTTGCAATAACGTGTCAAACAGCTATAAACTTTCTCTGGTCATTCTCAAGCCTGTAGCTTTGAATTTTTAGACTGCAAACATGGGATTGCATGGCAAAGGAAAGTCATATTTTGAGTCACAAAAACAAATATTTTTGCATTATGCCTGAAAAAGAATTTACGCACCAGGGAACTTTGTTTCAATTAAAAATACCAGGAGTGATACAGCACTGAGGGGCTCATTAACAAGGGTTTTATTTGAGCGTTTGTATTCTGAACTCCACCACTTGCATGTCAACAAAAACTCTCGACTGCTCAGGATTCTCATCTTTGCAACTGAACCTTAATGCAACAGGGAGGAGGTACGACGCATTCATATGCAGTGCGGTGCAACTGCAAGTGGGGATGTCACCAGTTCCCAAAGCTTAGCCCCGCATCTTCTGTGGAAGCAAGTTCGGAAGCAGGAAAGTTCTGTGATAAAGTTTATAGCCAGAACTTCCATGTATGAAGCGATTGAAGGTGCGCAGCGTCTAAATTATCTTGAAGTTTGAGGGCCCTTTCTAGGTCCCAGGAGGTTTAAGATTCTAGAGGACTGAGCGATGATCTCAACTTTTCATTTTTCTCTTTTGGAATTAAAATATTACAATGTGGCCTCCACATCTTGAAGCCTACCATGACTGCCTGTCTCCACATGGTGACTGATGAGTGGGCCTTCATGTCCCACCTGTTGTTGTATCAAGGAGTGGAGTTCTGAACAGTTGGAATCATCTGCTGGTTCACCCTTCGGTGTAAGGAAGGCAGAGAAAAGCCAATTGGACAGCTATTGTCACATGTTCAGGTGTCTCTCAAATGCACAGCCCCTTTAACTTCTATTCTACCATTCTTTAGCTGCTGATGTCCATGTGCATTAACAGTATAAAGGCTGGAACTGAAGTGTGGCTTCAACTGAACGGTGACTTCTGGGACAGGTTCCAGTAAGATATTGAAATTCAAGTTTACCAGAATGCATATGCTAATATATCACTGTCAGCTTCTCTTATTTAATATTTCGCAAGTCAATGACATTTAATGTTAGGGAGGTCACACACTTAACCAATAATGGGCACACATAGACTCTTGTCTTACTAAATTATGGGCAAGATGAATGATTGACAAATGACCCTGAAGGTTAAATCTGTCAATCCTTCAATTTAGCATCAATCTGACAAGAACAGCATAAATGCACTACAAAGCAATCCTGCTATTTAATCAGATTTATATTCCATCTGTATTTTTAACCTCATTTGCAAAGACACAGAGAAATAGCATTTATTGGATGAACAAAGTTAAATGCCATTTTCAGAATCCAATTAAGGAAAATAACAATTGTTCAGCAAACATTGAGTTGTTTGTACAATTCCTTTTGTTCCAAATTAATTGGTTAAAAGCTTCCAATTGTTAAGTTAAGGTAGCCTTAACTGTACCCAATAGAAATTGAAACATCTCTTCAGCTAATCAGTCATTAACTCAAGTGTGACGGAATTAGAAAGACCTGTGGCATGAGGGCTCTTTATGACTTATAAAGATATCCATCCCTACCATCTTAATATAGAATGATATAGCACTGAAGGTGGCCATTCAGCCCATTGTGCCTATGCAGGTTCCTTAGTAAAGTTATCTAATAAGTCCCACTCCCCTGCTTCCCCATGGCACTGCAGTTTTTTTTTCCTTTTCAAGTGTTTATCCAATTCCATTTTGAAAGTTGCATTGAATCTACTTCCACCATCGTTTCAGGCAGTGCATTCCAGATCATAATAACTCACTGCATTTTTAAAAATGCATCTCCCCTCTGATCCTTTTGCCAATTATCTTAAATCTGTGCCATTTGGTTCTCAACTCTCCTGCCAGTGGAAATGGTTTCTCCTTATTTACTCTATGTAGTGGGGTACAGTAATTCTATTCAACTGCTTTACCACAGCTCTACATTATGAAGTAAAAAAAAAATTATAACTATCTGTAAATTAAAACAGGTTTAAGTTGAACAAATAAAATGTCCTGAGGCGGGGTCGTATTTCAAAATTAAACAATCTCTCACTTTCAGATACTGCTGGACTTGTGGTACACTTCCATCAGTTTCCATATTTATAATGGGCTTAAATTGCTCCAAAATTGGAAAGGGTGAAATCTCCCCCTTGCCCTCCCGGCAAAAGAAAAATTGTCCATCAAAATTGCTTAACAAGTTTTCCTGATATCCTATTGTGATGTTGAGTGGTTTCCATCTGGATCGCTTACACAGCAGAATGAAAGAACAGATGTTTCAAACACTTCAGAACTCCTTTGAGGCAGCGCTCAGTAATTGGAATGGATGCTGTGAAAGGGATGGTTATGCTGTTACAACTTTCTATTATATTTCAAAAGTAGTGCAAGCATCAAATTGCCAAGCTGGCAACAATGATGTGGGACTGACCTGTAATGGTTGCCAAGGCCTGAGTCTCCTCGTTCAGTAGTTCGTTCCTCACCATGCAGCTGTATGTGCTGTTCGGCTCCAGTATCACTCTGATCACGCTGCGGACGTCAAACAAGCCCTCCTCGTTGGCTACTTGCAAAGTAGTGATGTTCTCAGTGATGTTGCTCCCTTTCCCATCATGCCACTGCACTGTGGCCTGTGGATAGCCTCCTGAGGAATGGCAGGCAATGGCCACCTCATCACCAGGTTTCAGATTCTTGTTAGGTTCCAAATGCAGGTTGGGTTTGGAGTAAGAAGCTGAGACAATACAAGCATTAAAAGATCAGCAAAGCGAACGCGTTCCCAACATGTCAGCATGGCTTGCTCCATAACATTACAAATCCACCAATATCTCTGCACAGGATCATCCAAACTGCAGCTTATGGGTCACATACAAGCCCCAGGTGCTGGCAACCTGGTTCTTGCAGCCCAGGCAACTCAGATCCTATTGTCACATAATTTCTTATTTGCTGGTCTGCCCTGTTTCAATGTTGGGAGCCTCGAGGTTTGCAAAAGGGCCATTTTTAATCCTTTCGCTCAAGTGGTAGGTAGATCCCATAATTGGAACATTAAAATTAGAAAATTAAACTATTTGCAAACTAATGAACACACGAATTTAAATTTTATTCATAATTTCTTCATTTTTTTTTTTGTTCAAAAAAAACTTCCGAGAACCACATAACCCACCAGTGCAGGACTTTTTTGTTGGGTGATGTGAAGAGAGGGATAGAGTGAGGAAGGAAGGTAGGTAGGATGTATGGAAGTCAGGGTTGGGCAAATCAACATATAACCTTCATATAGCTGCCAAAATTGGCATCTACTAAGTCATTTGGTGCTCCTTCTCGTACACACGAAAAGACAAGGTATCAGCTTTCTAACACAAGATGGCCCAAAAACCAAAATTTGTACAGAGCTGTTATCGTACTAAAATATCCCAAGGAGCTTCACAGGAGTGCTATTTGACAAAGCAAACTGACAAGGAGTCAAAGGAGACATTCGGATAAGCGGCCAAAATCTTGGTCAAAGAGGCAAGCCTGAAGGAATGTCTTAAAAGGGGAGGTGAAGAGGTTTAGGGAGAGAATTCCAGTGCTCAAGGCTTAGGAATCTGTTACAGAGACAGGAAGGGGTGAGGCCATGGAGAGATTTGAAAACAAAGGATGAGAATTTTAAAATTGAGGCTTGGCTTTGTTGGACAGGGAGCCAACGTAGGTCAGCAAGTTGTTGTTGTACCTGCCAGTTGGAGCATGATGGACGCGCTCCTGTGGTCTTGGATTCTCACAAAGCAGGTGAAACTGCCCTCGTCCTCGATCCTGGTGTGCCTCAAAAGTAAGGAAACGTTTCCCTTTTCCAGCTCCTCAGGGAAGAGTGCAGTCCTATTCACAAAGCTGTCTGCCTGCTGGTCCTGTTGGAATGAGTACCTGTGCACCATCGTCCGAGTCTCAGTGAGCTGCCATATGACACTGAGGTCATCAAGGGAAAAGTTGGCATCTGTGGTAAATGAACAGTTCAGGGTGACGTCTTTTCCAAATATGGCGACCACAGGGACTTCTGGAACTCGGATGTCCAAAGCTCCTGGAAGAAATCAAAATGAAAAAGCTTGTGAATTCCAAAAGGTTTTGCATTCTGCTATGCAGCCCTAGATGCACAGACACAGTTAAGGGTTAGCTAGTACATCAGGGAGAAAGGAGAAGAGCGATATGCTGAAGGAGTTCGGGTTAGACCAAGTAGAGTCGGAGGAGGCTCATGTGGAGCATAAAGACTAGCACAGCCTAGTTGGGCCGAATGGCTGTAAATTCTTTTAATAGTATCGAATGTCATCCTCTCGTAAACCTTAATTACAACTGCTTCTGTAGTTTGCTCACCACATCCACATTGCTGGTAATTCCTTCAAAGAGAAGATATAAATAATTAAGACGTTCATTATTAATTTAGTCAATCGGCTATCCATAGTTGTATTAAAGCAGGTCACTGATGATTTTTTATTCAATTCAGGCAAATAATTTCATTCTCCCTCCCCCATCCCCACAGGTAACTAACAGCAGCAGAAAACAAGTGTGCAATTTTGTAGAGTGACAGGATTGTTGAATGTCCAAAGGTTATCGACTATAGCTCTGTGGCCCTGCACATTCCCTTCCACAATGCCACTAACTACGTGAATAGGCAAGGATTCCTCCCTCTGCTTACATTATATTACTAGTGTCAAGCTAAGAATCATTTCAGTTCCATTAACTCCTGGTCATCTTGCCTTGTTCAAGTGTTTATAGTGCCAAGCGTTACCTTCCCATTTTCTGGACAGAAGCACAGATGTTGTGTCCAACAGCAGTTCACACAAGCTGCTGTGAAATTGGGTCTCCACTGTTGCTGCACTTCCTAATTTAAAGACGCAATGGAGAATGTACATTTTACATTATGGAAATAGATCCAGCGGAAAAAGAGCCCAATTGTTTTTACTAACACAGTCTGCTCCATTGTAAGGTGCAACATTGGAACAAAGGAACATGTTATGGACAATTAAAAAATGACAGGGGTGGTTTCCCTTTTTCACCTCCCAACTGACCAAAGACAACGCGTTTTTAAAAAGTGTTTAATCTTCTGAGTTTTTAATGGTCCATAAACAAATAACAGGTTCTCTCATAGGTGTAAAGACTGATAAATGTTGATTTAATACTCGAAAATTCACAACTTCACCCACACACACACACATACCAAGATACACGCGTATACACACGCACACAACGATAGAGATGAAAAGATAGCATGCTTGTTCTGATGGTTTTAAAAAAGAGTTCTTTGTGAAACCTTGTTTGTTTCCCCAGGAGGAAGACTTTAAAACAGTTCAGGCCTGTTTTTCCTTTTTCCTGCTTCGCGGACGACAAACTTCAGAAAGTTTCAGGTGGGCAGATGCTTTAGTTACAGACCTCTTTGGTCAAATCTTGGTCACAGTTCAATGGCGAAGATCTTGTTACAATTTCGCAGGTAGGGAGTTTCAAAGGTCACCTTTTTGTCTGTCTCTAGGTAGTTTCAAGATGGTTTTCTGACAGGGTCCCCCTCCTTGCTCGGATGGGTCTCTCTTCCTTCTGACTTTTGCTACAGAAGAATTCTCAATAAAATTCCTTAGACACTTGGTTTCTACTGGATGACCAAAGTTTCTCTCCCACTGTGTTTGCAGAAATGGTGTTTGATGTTGTGGCCATTTTTGGACAATGGGTTTGGATGTTGCTCATCTCCGTGCCATCTTAATAACATGATTTTTTTCCCACACCCTTTATCCAGAGTTAGAGTTTGGAGTCTCCACATCTGCAGTCATTGTAAGCACAACTTGAAGAGGTGCAGCCATCAAAATTGAATGGGCCATTTACATTTCTAATGCTTTCTTCAATACTTGACCAGACATGTCGATCAATTCAGGGATCCAGCAGTTTACCACGTGTATTTGCAGTACAACAGGTCTTGCGACCTCTTACTCCATCTCGTTTTGCAGCACAAAGGTGTCCATTTTGAGTTCAATCAGCAGTTCGTTTTATAGTTCATAATTTCTTCTTGTGTGGACATGGCAAACGGGAGGCCATTCAGCCCCTCAAACCTGTTCAGCCACTCAATGAGGTCATGGCTGATCTGCATCTTAACTCCATCTGTCTGTAAACCTTAACGCCCTGGTCCAACAAAAATGGTGAGAAGCCTTTTGGATACTGGTTCACAGAAGTGTGATATTCTGTCAGTGCACTGAGAGCTTTTTCCCTCCAATGCAAATTCCCTATAGAGTTAAGCTCCAGGTTATTTGCAATGTCCGGGCTGTGAAATGCACAAAGTCATAAACTTTGATCTTACTAGAGAACAAACCATATCTAGGCTTAGCGCTCAGGAACTACAGAAAAAAAAAGACCGATTAATAACGAACTGTCCGCCCTGCATTCTCACACTGCTAAGAAACAAACCCCTTCTACTTGAAGCTTTGGTGGGAAAATGCACTGTATGTTTGGACTGAACTGTACTTCAACCCTTGGCCTCCCCTGATTGATCTTAACAAGGCAGTGATGGAAGTGTTACACTTGACCATGGTACCAGCCAGGGTTGTTCCCATTTCTGATCGCTGATCAATGACTGCCATGAAGTGCACTTGCATAGATGTTAAACAAGGACACAAAGAGGCTACAATGTCTCCTCACTCTCTGAGGTACCATCTTTCGATGACACATTAAACCAAAGCCCTGTCTGTCCCCTCAGGTGGACATAAAAGGATCCTTTGGCACTATTTTGAAGAGCAGGAGAGTTCCTGGGTGTCCTGGCCAGTATTTATCTCTCAAATCAACAATCACAAAAACAGATGATCTGGTCATCATCATATTGCTGTTTGTGGGAGCTTGCTGTGTGCAAATTGGCTCCCACGTTTTCAACATTACAACGGTGACTACACTTCAAAAGTACTTCATTGGCTGTAAAATGCTTTGGGATATCCTGAGGTCATGAAAGGCACTACATAAATGCAAGTCTTTTTTCTTTCTTTCAATGTGTAATCTTTTACTAACCATCATCTGATTCAGATACGAACAAATGGCTACTCGTGTAATCGGAACATTAACAGACAGGAAGAGTGTCTCTGGTACATCCAGCCTGTCCGAAACAGTAGTGATACTTTGTGCATCACCATATAAACACTCTTCTCTCCTCCCAAAAGCATGCGATCTGGGAAAGACAAAAACAGATGAAAATCCAAGGCTGACTTTGAGATGGAAAACTCCTCTCTGAATGAAACTCGTTAAGGACAGCATTCTGGCCCTGATAATATCCTGAATGCAGAAGCAGTGAAGTGCATTCTCATGATCTGAAATACAATCACCTACAGGTGCAAACTGTTTTGATATATATAAATTCCAATGCTGATCATAGACAGCTCAAGAGCAGTCAAGGACTGTGATCCAATAAGCAGTGGTGCCACTGACCAAGCATTTGCTTCTTTGGCCGCACTCAGACAACCCTGTGTCCTTTGCATTTGGACCATGTCTTCTTTCTTCATTCTCGAGAGGGACACAACTGGTTTAATTATTAATGCAAACAAAAGCACTCAGCCCATCATGAATTATTTTCAGCTTTCAATGCCCTGCATGTTTCATGAACCGCCATGCTTCACCCAGGAATGAGATCCAATGGGCCCCCAGTGACCAACCTGCCTGCAGACTCTCGTAATAAGTGGGGAGCATTTTCAAGAAATAAGTGAAAAAAATAAAGTGACATGGAAACTCCATTAGCAGGACTTTAGCATAACAGCTATATGACACTCCAATGCAATACTGAGGGAGTGCTGCACTGCTCGAGGTGCCATCTTTCAGATGAGATGTTAAACCGAGGCCCCGTCTGCCCTCTCAGATGGAAGTTAAAAATCCCATGGGACTATCTTGACGAAGCGCAGGGGAATTCTTCCCAATGTCCTGACCAATATTTAACCTTTAACTGACATCACTAAAACAGAATTATCTGGTCATTGTCACATTGCTGTCAGTGGGAGCTTGCTGTCTGCAAATTGGTTGCCACGTTTTCTACATTACAACAGTGACTACACATCAAAAGTACTTCATTGGCCGGAAAGTACTTTGTGGCATCCTGAGGTTATGAAAGTTGCTATATAAATGCATGTCTTTCTTTCAGACATCATTACACCCCAGTCTCCCCAAGTTTTTTTTTTGTCAAGGGCCATGATTCTAAGAGGTGTGTTGCTTGAAGGACCCCTCCAAGGAACAATGTGGCAAAAATATATAACTTGCTAATCTCAGTCGTCAGATTGGAAAATAGCGAATGTAACTCCTTTATTCAAAAAGGGAGGGAGACGGAAAGCAGGAAACTACAGGCCAGTCAGCATAACATCTGTCTTAGAGAAATGTTAGAAGCTATTATTAAAGATGTTATAGCAGGGCATTTAGAGAAATTCAAGGTAATCAGGCAGAGTCAACATGGTTTTGTGAAAGGGAAATCATGTTTAACCAATTTATTGGAGTTCTTTGAGAGAGTTACATGTGCTGTGGATAAAGGAGAACCGGTGGATGTATTATACTTAGATTTCCAGAAGGCATTTGATAAGGTGCCACATAAAAAGCTTTTATTGAGCTCATGGTGTAGGGGGTAACATATTGGCATGGAAAGAAGATTGGTTAGCTAATAGGAAACAGAGTAGGCATAAATGGGTCACTTTTTGGTTGGCAAGATGTAACGAGTCGGACGCCACAGGGATCTGTGCTGGGGCCTCAACTTTTTATAATTTATATAAATGACTCAGATGAAAGTATGGTTGCTAAATTTGCTGATGAGACAAAGATAGGTAGGAAAGTAACTTGTGAAGAGGACACAACGAGGCTACAAAGGGATACAGATAGGTTAAGTGAGTGGGCAAAGACTTGGCAAATAGAGTATAATGTGGGAAAATGTGAAATTGTCCATTTTGGCAGGAAGAATAAAAAAAAAGCATATTATCTAAACAGTGAGAGATTGCAGAGCTCGGAGATGCAGAGGGATCTGGGTGTCCTAGTGCATGAATTGCAAAAGGCTAGTATGCAGGTACAGCACATAATTAGGAAAGCTAATAGAATGTTGTCATTTATCGCAAGGGGAATTGAATACAAAAGTAGGGAGGTTATGCTTCAGGTATACAGGGCATTGGTGAGACCACATCTAGAGTACTGTGTACAGTACTGGTCTCCTTATTTAAGGAAGGATGTAAATGCACTGGAGGCAATACAAAGAAGGTTTACTACCTGGAACGGGTGGGCTGTCTTACGAGGAAAGATTGGACAGGCTAGGCTTGTATCTGCTGGAATTTAGAAGAGTAAGAGGCGACTTGACTGAAACATAGAAAATCCTGAGGCGTCTGCACAGGGTAGATGTGGAAAGGGTGTTTTCCCCTTGTGGGAGAATCTAGAACTAGGGGTCACTGTTTAAAAATAAGGGGTTGTCCATTTTAGACAAAGATGAGGAAATTTTTTTTCTCTGAGGGTCGTGAGTCTTTCGAATTCTCTTCCTCAAAAGGCAGTGGAAGCAGAGTCTTTGAATATTTTTAAGGCAGAGGTAGATAGATTCTTGATAAGCAAGGAGGTGGAAGGTTATCGGGGGTAGGTGGAAATGTGGAGTAATCAGTTCAGTCATGAACTTATTGAATGGCGGAGCAGGCTCGAAGGGCCAACGTGGCCTACTCCTGCTCGCAATTCATATGTTCGTATAAACTCTGCAAGATTTTCCATCTATTATAGACACAAATTCCTGTGGGGCTCAAGTTGCCAAAATGTGATCCTGGGAGCATATGCATCAAGTTTGCCGGATTGTTCCCTCACTCTAGTTTTAATGAAACAATACGAATTCCAAAATGAAAAGGCAGAAAATGTTGGAAATACTCAACAGGTCAAGCGGCATCTGTAGAGAGAAACAAAGTTAGTGTTTCAAAAGGAAAATGACAGTGCAAGGAAAAAGAGGGTATTCGTGGGAGAAGTGAACAAACAAACTCAGTCGAGAGGAGCTGTAAATGGCAACAGCAGAAAAACGACCAGCAGGTGCTGTCCAAAAAAAAGAAAAATGGGGCAGTGCTTATGATATGAGATTATTGAACTCATTGTTGAGCCCAGAAGGTTGCATAGTGCCGAATAAAAAGATGAGGTGTTATTCCTAGACCTTCTGTTGAGCTCCACTGGAACAGTGTAGGAGGCTAAGGACAGAGAAGTCAGAGTTGGAGTGGGACAGAGACTTGACTCTCAGGGTCATGCTTACAAACTTAAGGGAGGTGTCCAGCATAGCGGTCACCCAATCCGCACTTGGTCCCTGCAATGCAAAGCAGACTGCATCGTGAGCAGTGAATATAATATACGAAATTCAAGTAGTACTATACTGAATTCCAACTTCTGTCTTATCTGCCCATGGAGGACCAGAGACACGTGGGCTGATTATATTAATTAGTGCTCTCATTGCAGAGCCTCAAGGGCCAGGAGAGGTTTGCAAGCCAGTTCTGCAGCCGTCCCCAGTCCATACATAATGTAATTTCGCCAAGCATGGTAGTATGCACGATTCCTAGGTGGTCTACATTCCACGTAAGGGAGTCCATAGACCTGCAAAGTAGAAAAGCAACAGAGAATGGGGACACTGGCAGGTTAGATAGGAGTTGCGACTGGAGATGGCCAAAAAGTGTAGGCACAAAAAGAGTTATCTAGGTATAAGGCTTTGCCGTTTATCTTTCAATGCACCAGAGTGAAAGGGGATACCATCTCAGATAGATAATGATTAAATATGGATTATTTTCTCTTGCATTGCACCTTCACGGGACACAGCCATTTGGTCTATTATGTCCATGCTGGTTCGGATTGCCTTGCCTTTCCCTCCCCCATCCCAACCCACAGCTTTATATCTACCCTGCTTCAACTGCTTATCTATTTTTCCCTTTAAGACAAGCAATAGTCTTTACCTCCAACATTGAGGAAAGCAAACCACATTCCAACAGCACTTGGCCGAGAAACTTTGCTCCTATCCTCTCTAGCATAAGGGAAAATAATATTCAGTATTTGTACAGGAAAAATTGAAACATCACTAAAATGAAACACAGGAAAAGTCTCCATTTTTATTTATTATGAACTTAAAAATTGAAATGACCATGTTTTAGAAATGCTATGCTTTAGCAAGTTTTGGAAAGCAATGCATTTCAATGTGTAAACAGAGCATGCATAGTTAAACTCAAGGTACAGAGAGCAATGTTGGTTATTTTCAGTGATTTATCCAGCCTGTGATTACAACGCCAATGGGGATCCTGCAAAATTTATCAAGGTATAAATGGCAGATTTTCCAGCCTGATATCAGAGGATGTTCACTGCTCTTCACCCAGTACAATTGCAAGCGCAGCATGGCTGAAAGCAGGAGGTTTCTTTTCCTCATTGCATTTGGACGTTTGATGAAAGAGCTAAAGTGCAATTATTGACCAAAGTACACAGTCGATGTGAGGCTTTTATCAATAAAGCTAATCATGTACTGGGGCACAGTGCGAGGCCATTTATCTAAGTCAAAAGAGGTTGTTCTGGCTTTACACACAGAGAGGTTCCAGCCCCTCTTCCTCAATTTCTGGCTGCATTTCAATCACCATATTCCTGATCTACGGCCACAGAGCATGGAGGCGAGTGAATAAGTTGGAGAATCCCTTCGTAGGGCTAGTCCTGGGCCTGGCCAAAATAGTCATCCACGGGTCCAAGAGGTGGGCAGTCAAAGAGGATCATTCAACCATTCTGCCTGGTTCTCTTCTGCGGCTGTGTGCGCACCCTGGAGAGGGAGGCTTGAGGTGTCCACCAGTACACTTGAGGCCTTCTATGACCGCAGGGATTGAAGTCCATGACCAACACCAGGGACAACATTGTGCTTTAAATTTGACGTTTCTTTTTGTCTTGCCCATAATTTGCAGTTTATGGATTGCATCCCTTGATAAAACATTGCACTTTTGCTCATTTAAACTAATTGGCTTTATAAGAGAGAGCTAGCTTTATGCAAACCAACACGAGGTCATGACAAGCAAGGAGGGCAACGGATGCAGAGGTCAGTCATAGTTCAAACAGGAACAAATTCTGTACAAAAAAACCCATTATGATTTAAAAACAGACTGTGAATAACTATATTCCCAAGATGTGAGGAGGAAGACACTACACCAAACTGCCTGGGAAGGCAGACAGAATGTAATGAGGTCAAGGTTGGCTAGGTAGTCCCATGTGTTGACTCATCTACCAATAGATACATTCCGATGCAGCCTAGTGCAAGAACAAATGAGTCAGCAGGCAGCCAACAGACTCCTGCTCGCACCTCATCTGCCTGAATGGTAGAAATGATTAATATTCTGGCTATCAGATGGTTGACAGAGAATCGTTTCTTTCTAAAGAAAGCTTTCTTTGAAAGGGAGGTGGCCTAAGAGAATGGCAGTAATTCCTCGGTACCCTGCTCCCAGTTGAGAATGACACTTGCAGCATTTCTGCCTCTCTACAACCAGTATTCCCTTGTGAGCGATGCTTCTCCGCTGGGTTTGTGAGATGGCAGAATTATCTCTTATACCTGGGCAGTTTTTTTGAGATTAACTTTCAAAAGGGAAATGTGTAAATAGGTGAAGGAGAAAGAAACTGCAGGGCTATGGGGATAGAGCAGGGTAATGGGACTAATCTGATTGCTCTTTGAAAGACCTAGCGCAGACTGGATGGGCTGAACAGCATCCTTCTGCATTATACTGTACTGTTCCATGATTCTCTGATCAAGTCCTTTGCTTTGTCGGTTACCAGAAGTGGCTGTTTAAAGCTGCTCCATGAAGGCTTGTTCCATACAACAATTCGCCAGAGCCATGGTGTAATGTTTCTGGATAGAAGCCTTAAAAAGTTTTGACTCTTCTTTCTCGTTTCTGGAACAGTGCGTGCATTCCAAGTCAGTAAACACCAGCTTACAAATTACTTGCAGTACACTATTTGCTTCTGTATAATTAGTCCATTCGTAAAGAAATGCACCATTAATTTTAGCCTGAATATCTCATTTTTACAGTGCGTTATTTATTGCCCTTCTGAGCAAACAGTAGATTGCAGTGGACTGCCATGTAGCAAAATATTGTTACAGAAAAGTCAGAATTGGCCTTGGGGAGTGCAATCTCATTCCCGTCAGTCATAGCATTGCAATTTTCATAGGAGGTGTGGGGGCTAATAATGGAAATGGACTATTTTTGCTGTGAACACAAGTTAATGCCGTTGGGAAGGAGCCCAAAGTGCAGTCGATGGTGCCCGAATTTAAGGATCCAAGTCATCGAGAGAGATTCACACAAGCCAACTTATTTTCATTGGGAGTAAAGTGAATTGAAGGGAGGCATAACAGCCAATCACAAAATGCTGAGAAGACGACAATGTAGATGCGAGCTGATTAGTTGACTTGAACTGTGAGCAGAGACTGGAGAGGAGTATAAAATTAACAAGCATCAAGCACAATTTAAGACAAGAATGAACTTTTCTCATAGAACAGTGGGTATGTGGAACAGGCACCCAGCAAAACAAGTTAATACTGTGTTAATTAGGCACAAAGGAAACAGCTGGCAAAGCATCTGGTTAGAAATGGAATGGAGGCTTATAACGGTAGTATTGAATGCTCTGTGGAATAGACAGGTTTCTGAACTCCCATCAATGCAAATGCCAAGGAAGGCAACCAGTTAAGAATGAATAATGTAGAATGCCGTGGAATTTGTTTGAACTAATCACTGCCTGTGGTGATTTTATGAACACAATGTTCTAAAATATTTGGAACTCGTGCCTTGCTAGACAAAAGAGCAAGTTAGAGAACTGGGTGTGAGGACAAATTCATCTCGATCATTGATAAGGAGTGAAGAACAATGACCCTAATATCAATTCCTATGGGATTCCACGATTGACTGGCCCTGTGCAGGATACCTATTAATAATTACTTTCTGTCTATGCAAATGCTGCTAGCTTATCTGCCTGCCAATCCAACAAGTTTAACCTTGCTTAGTAGCCTTTTGTGCAGCCCCTGGAAAAGACAGTATTACCCCTGAAATAATCAAGAGTGCCAAGCCTGCTATACTCGCAGCACTCCATGAACTGCTTTGCCTGTGCTGGGATGAGGGAGCAGTACCACAGGACATGCACAATGCCAATATCATCACCCTCTATAATAACAAGGGTGACAGCGGTGACTGCAACAACTACCGTGGAATCTCCCTGCTCAGCATAGTAGGGAAAGTCTTCACTCGAGTCGTTTTAAACAGGCTCCAGAAGCTGGCTGAGCGTGTCTACCCGGAGGCACAGTGCAGCTTTCGAGCAGAGATCCACCATTGATATGCTGTTCTCCCTTCGACAGCTACAGGAAAAATGCCATGAACAACAGATGCCCCTCTACGTTGCTTTCATTGATCTCACCAAAGCCTTTGACCTCGTCAGCAGACGTGGTCTCTTCAGATCACTAACAACGATCGGATGTCCACCAAAGCTACTAAGTATCATCTCATTCCATGACAATATGAAAGGCACAATTCAGCATAGTAGTGCCTCATCAGACCCCTTTCCTATCCTGAGTAGTGTAAAACAGTGCTGTGTTCTCACAACTACACTGTTTGGGATCTTCTTCTCCCTGCTGCTCTCACATGCATTCAAGTCTTCAGAAGAAGGAATTTTCCTCCACACAAGATCAGATGGCAGGTTGTTCAACCTTGCCCGTCTTAGAGCGAAGACCAAAGTACGGAAAGTCCTCATCAGGGAACCCCTCTTTGCTGACGATGCTGCATTAACATCTCACACAGAAGAGTGTCTGCAGAGACTCATCGACAGGATTGTGGCTGCCTGCAACGAATTTGGCCTAACCATCAGCCTCAAGAAAACGAACATCATAGGACAGGACGTCAGAAATGCTCCATCCATCAATATCGGTGACCACGCTCTGGAAGTGGTTCAAGAGTTCACCTACCTAGGCTCAAATATCACCAGTAACCTGTCTCTCGATGCAGAAGTCAACAAGCGCATGGGAAAGGTGTCCGCTGCTATGTCCAGACTGGCCAAGAGGGTGTGGGAAAATGCCTCACTGACATGGAACACAAAAGTCCGAGCGTTTCAAGCCCGTGTCCTCAGTACCTTGTTCTACGGCAGTGAGGCCAGGACAACATATGTCAGCAAAGAGCAACATCTCAACTCATTCAACCTTCGCTCCCTTGGGAGAATCCTTGGCATCAGGTGGCAGGACCATATCTCCAACGCAGAAGTCCTCAAGATGGCTAACATCCCCAGCATATACATCCTACTGAGCCAGCGGCGCTTGAGATGGCTTGGCCATGTGAGCCGCATGGAAGATGGCAAGATCCCCAAGGACGCATTGTACAGCGAGCTCGTCACTGGTATCAGACCCATCGGCCGTCCACGTCTCCGCTTTAAAGACATCTGCACACGTGACATGAAGTCTTGTGACATTGACCACGAGTCATGGGAGTCAGTTGCCAGTGATCGCCAGAGCCATCATGGCGGACAGCCATAAAGGCGGGGCTAACAGTGGCAAGCCAAAGAGTCTTAGCAGTTGGCAGGAAAACAGACAGAAGTGCAAGGAGAGAGCCAACTGTGCAACAGCCCTGACAACCAATTTTATCTGCAGCGCCTGTGGAAGAGTCTGTCACTCTAGAAACGGCCTTTATAGCCACTCCAGGCGCTGCTCCACAAACCACTGACCACCTCTAGGCGCTTACCCATTGTCTCGAGACAAGGAGGCCGAAGAAGAAGTAGCCTTTTGTGCAGCATTTTATCAAAGGCTTTTTGAAAATCTGACAGTGCAATACTGACTGGACAACTATCATCCACCAACTTCGTAACTTGCACCAAAAATTCAACAAGTTGGCGAAACAGGATCTTTTGCCAGAGATGGGAAAGTTGCCCTCCAAAGAGAGATTGAACCCATGTTCTCTGGAGTTTAGGACAATGAAAGGTGGCCACATTGAAACATAAAATTCTTTGAGGGTTTGACTGGGTAGATGCTGGGAATCTGTTACCCCTCACTGGAGAGATGAGAACCAGGGGTCACAGTCTCTGAAGAGGTCAACCATTTGAGACTGAGTTGAAGAGAAATTTCTTCACGCAGAGGATGGTGAATCTTTGGAACCCTCTACCCTAGAGGGCTGTGGATGCTTAGTCGTTGAGGAAGAAGATGCTCTCCAAGTCATAGTGTAAAAGGAGGTAACTCAGACACAGGATGGGCTAAAAATTGATAAAGAGGTACTAGATAGGCTGGCAGTACTCAAAGTTGATAAATCACCAGAACCAAATAAAGGTGCAAACAAGGATACTGAGGGAGTAAGGGTGGAAATTGCAGAGGCCCTGGCCACAATCTTCCAATTCTCCTTAGATATAGGGGTCATACCAGAGGATTGGTGAATTGAAAACGTTACACCCTTGTTCAAGAAAGGGTGCAAGGATAAGCCCAATAACTTCGAGCAAGTCAGGTTATCAGTGGTGGGAAAGCATTTAGAAATGATAATTCGAAATAAAATTAACAGTCACTTAGACAAATAACAAAGCTGCCACTTGAAAATTGGATTTATCACTCCTTGCTTTGTCTGCCTTCAGTCTCATTTGATTTTGAGCCAGCTCTCACTAGTGACGTAGATAAAAAAAAAAGCTAATAGTTACTACAAACACACATGGCGGTCATCCCACATCATGTCGCTATGTGGTACCATTATTCAAGAAGGGTACAGGGATAAACCAAATAATTACAGGGCAGTGAGTCTAACATCAATGGTAGGGAAACTATTGGAAAAAATTCTGAAGGACAGGATTAATCTCCACTTGCAGAGGCAGGGATTAATCAAGGATAGTCAGCATGGCTTTGTCAGGGAGAGATCATCTCTAACAAACTCGAGTGAATTGTTTGAGGTGCTAACTAGATGTGTAGGTGAGGGTAAAGCAGTTGATGTGGTCTACATGGACTTCAGTAAGGCTTTTGATAAGGTCCTGCATGGAAGATTGGTTCAGAAGGTACAAGCCCAAGGAATCCAGGGCAATTTGGCAAATTGGATCCAAAATTGGCTTAGTGGAAGGAGGCAGAGGGTTTTTTGCGATTGGAAGCCTGTGACCAGTAGTGTACCGCAGGGATCGGTGCTGGGACCCTTGCTGTTTTTCGTCTGCATTAATGATTTAGATGTGAATATAGGGAGGTATGATCAGTAAGTTTGCAGATGACACGAAAATTGCTGGTGTTGTAAATAGTGAGGAGGAAAGCCTTATATTACAGGACGATATAGATGGGCTGGTAAGATGGGCAGAGCAGTGGCAAATGGAATTTAATCCTGAGAAGTGAGGTGATGCATTTTTGGAGGACTAACAAGGCAAGGGAATATACAATGGATGGTAGGACCCTAGGAAGTACAGAGGGTCAGAGAGACATTGGTGTACTCGTCCATAGATCACTGAAGGCAGCAGCACAGGTAGATAAGGTGGTTAGGAAGGCATATGGGATACTTGCCTTTATGAGCCGAGGCATAGAATATGAGCAGGGAGGTTATGAAGGAGCTGTATAAAATGCTAGTTAGGCCACAGCTGGAGTACTGTGTACAGTTCTGGTTGCCACACTATGGGAAGGATGTGATTGCACTGGAGGGGGTGCAGAGGAGATTCACCAAGATGTTGCCTGGGCTGGAGTATTTCAGCTATGAAGAGAGACTGGATAGGCTAGGCTTGTTTTCCTTAGAGCAGAGAAGGCTAAGGGGGGACCTGATTGAGGTATACAAAATTATGAGGGGCACAGATAGGAAGAAACTTTTCCCCTTGGCAGAGTTGTCAATAACCAGGAGGCACAGATTTAAGGTAAGGGGCAGGAGGTTTAGAGGGGATTTGAGGAAAACACTTTTCACCCAGAGGGTGATTGAAATCTGGAACACACTGCCTGAAGGGGTGATAAAGGTAGGAACCCTCAACATTTAAGTAGTATTTAGATGAGCACCTGAAACGCCATAGCATACAAGGCTACGGGCCTAGCGCTGGAAAATGGGACTAGGATAGGTGCTTGATGGCTGGCAGGGACATGATGGGCCGAAGTGCCTGTTTCTGTGCTGTATAACAATGACTCTATGACTCCTCGATTTCTTCTTATCCCTTACTTCCTTTGCTCTGCAATTGGGGCTTCTTGTTCAGTCCATAATGCTCACATCCTCTGGAACTCCTTGCATAGTTTCCCCTTTCAAAGATCTTCCCAAAGGTTTCCATTTCAACTGTGCTCATTGCACCCCATCTTAGAAATTCCATACCCCCCCCAACTCACCACTTTTCCCATGATCAGTGCCCACTGTATCTATTACCTCCTCATTTCAATCCCTTCCTGCACAAGGTGTGAGCTCAGCATAAAATCAAAGTTATCAATAGTTATGTTGTCAAAAGAGGAGGAAGTGTGAATTCTATGCAAAACGTTTGCTGCATCCGCTTCAATCACGTTTTCTGCTTGAAGGCTCCACGATGTTCATGCAAGGTTGTTGGGCCAACGTGAGAGAATTTTTCCCTTGCAACAATGTAAATGTACCAGCTCTATCGCCAATCAGGAAAGGTAATGTTTGGAGCAGCGCGATGACTTTCGTTCTTTCATCAGTACCTTCTGACAACTGCTGAAAGACTTTGAGAAATGAGAGATGTGAGCAGACAGGGACAGGTTGGCATCTTCACTTGGGCAGAGTTTTTGCTGTCAAATTTGCACAGTTTAATAAATCAAATGTTGCTAAAGCTTTATTCATGCAAAATTAAATGGCAAGGGTAGAACAAAGGATCATGGCAGGGATGAGGGGCAAATTTAGGGCAGAGATCAGAAAATCCTTCACACGCAGTGATCAAGTGTATAGAGTAGACTCCCAGTAATAGTGGAAGCAAAATACCTAGGATCGTTGAAGAAACAATTAGATGTTGTGGGGAAGAGGGTTCGGATTATAGGACCTTGCTAGATGAAGTTAGATGGGCTGAATGGCCTTCCTCCAGATACTATGAGTATCTTGCGATAGTGGAGATCTATTACTAAACCCTTAAATTCTGCTTATTCTTCGCAGTATTTAATATAAACCGGTTTTGTTCAGTGAAATTATTTTTTGTGCCAGCTCAGCTAATGGGTTCAGCACTGATCCTGCGATTGACTTCAATGTAGAGGAAAATCTGACAGGTGTAACACAATCCCGCTAGTTGCTTGAAAGCTGGATTTGGTTAAAATTGCTCCAGAACTGTCTGAAATTGCAAAGTGCTTCATTCCTATCAGTACAAACACCTCTCATTTCAAATCTGAAAGCTACCTGACTGTGCCCATTAAGAGAGGTTACCAAATTAGCACCATATTAACCCCTCCGCTATTAACCCATAAATAGCTTCCGGGGTTCAGATCGATATTTCCCCTGCCCTGCCTCTGCTGAAGGTGCTGGGATATGAGGAACAGTTTTTAGACTTTGCTCTGTAGTAAGACGTTACCCCGAGCAATTGCCTTCAAGTGTGGCCCAACTTGGGAGCTCAACATCAGAAAATTATTACCTATGGTTCCACAGGTGCTGGTTGCAGAAGTGACCATGATTGACATGCAAGTCAAGAAAGTTAGCACCATTGGGCTACTTGACTGCGTGGAACTTCACCGTGAAGCAGAGTTCAACAACATCAGGTCACTTAGATGATTGAGGAGGGTGGTGGGGGGGGTGGTGGGGGGAGAAAAGAGTGGGGGGGTGTTGTTCGCATTAGGCAATGGAGCACTTGCCAATTTCAGGCAGTGTTAGCTGAAGTAGCAGGGTCATTTCAGACCTTGAGGTAGTCGTTCCTGCCCATTTGCGAGTCCCCCCAGGCGCAGGTAAGGATCCCATGCTCAGGGTTATGAACCATGGCCAACGTCAGAACCAGCGAATTTTCATTGATGGCGGAAGAGCAATAACCTCGAAGGACACCAGTTGCTTTCATAGAGGATCCTTCAGGAAGACAACATCGGTTTCCTTTATTGCACATTTAATGTGAGGAAGGCAACGGGAAGCCACCTCATGTACATTTTCCCTCATCATATTGCTCATTGGGAGGCTCTTATGAGCAACTAAAGAGAAAAGTGAAGGAGCGTGAGGCATGGAGAAATGAGAAGAGAACCTGCCCTTGGACAGATCACCACGACTAGAGTGTTAGCATCAAGCAATAATCTGTGCTACTGCCGAATAGCAATAATTTTGTCGATGAGGAAATCATCACAAGACCATTAGAGAGAGAGAGATGAGGAGGATCATTTGCTTGGCACAAACATTAAGAAAAATTCCAGTGGCCTGCCCCTAATCACTGCACCATTACCAGAGTTCCATAAGCCAAGACAGGAACCACCATATCCATGAAGAAGTAACAAGGAAGAGAGATGAGGGTAGTACAGTTGATGTGGTCTCCATGGATTTTAGCTACGCTTTTGACAAGGTCCCACATGGCAGACTGGTTAAAAAAATAAAATCCCATGGGATCCAGGGAAATGCAGCAAGGTGGACACAAAATTGGCTCAGTGGTAGGAAACAAAGGGTAATTGTTGACCGTTGTTTTAGCGACTGGAGGCTGTTTCCAGTGGCGTTCCACAGGGCTCAGTACTGGGTCCCCTGCTTTTTGTGGTGTATATTAATGATTTGGATGTAAATGTAGCGGGCATGATTAAGAAGTTTGCGGATGACACAAAGATTGGCCGTGTGGTAGATAACGAGGAGGATAGCTGTAGGCTGCAGGAAGGTACTGATGGTCTGGTCAGATGGGCAGAAAAGTGGCAAATGGAATTCAACCCGGAGAAGTGTGAGGTGATGCATCTGTGGAGGTCAAACAAGGCAAAGGAATACATGATTAATGGGAAAATACTGAGAAGTGTAGAAGAAGTGAGTGACCTTGGAGTGAATGTCTACAGATCTCTGACGGTAACAAGACAGGTCGATAAAGGGGGTTAAGAAGGCATATGGAATCCTTTCCTTTATTAGTCAAGGTATAGAATACAAGAGCAGTGAGAATATTCTGGAACTCATTGGTTAGGCCACAACTCATTGGTTAGGCCACAACAGTTCTGCCACCTTATTACAATAAGGATGTAATTGCACTAGAGAGAGGGTACAGAGGAGATTTACGAGGATGTTGCCAGGACTGGAAAAATGCAGCTGTGAGGAAAGATTGAATAGACTGGGGTTGTTCTCCTTGGAACAGAGAAGGCTAAGGAGAGATCAGATTGAAACGTAGAAAATTTTGAGAGACCTGGATAGAGCGGAGGCGAAGGGCCTATTCACCTTAGCAGAGAGGTCAGTGATGAGGGGCATAGATTTAAAGTGATTGGTAGAAAAATTAGTGGGGAGATGAGGAAAAACATTTTCACCCAGGAGGGTGGTGATGGTCTGGAACTCACCACCTGAAAGGATAGTTGAGGCAAAGACCCTCAACTCTTTCAAAAGGAGTCTGGATATGCACCTCAAGTGCCGTAACCTGCAGGGCTATGGACCAAATGCTGGAAGGTGGGATTAGAATAGGTGGATCTTTTTTCAGCCTGCACAGACACGAGGGGCCAAGTGGCCTCTTTCTGTGCCTTAAACTTTCTATGCTTCGATGATCCAGCCTTTCCAAATAAGCAGAAGATGTCAACAACTCTCAATCATGTGTTCAATCTCCTGAGCGCTGCATTACCAGGGACAGATTTCCAGCTAGTTTCCCAAATCCCCAGGGGAGTTCCTCTACCCTCCCTCAAGGGTGAAGGATGAAGGTGGGCAGTGAGATGTAGATGCTTCAGAAACAGGGGCATGATCACCATCATCTTGTGCAACAGTCATCATCTCTACAGCAGCCATCAAGCAGGAGTAAATAATTACAAAAGTGCCCTGACCAAAGTAATACAG
Source organism: Heterodontus francisci (assembly GCF_036365525.1). Classification (NCBI taxonomy): domain Eukaryota; kingdom Metazoa; phylum Chordata; class Chondrichthyes; order Heterodontiformes; family Heterodontidae; genus Heterodontus; species Heterodontus francisci. The sequence continues at coordinate 41,332,915 of NC_090405.1, read as the reverse complement.
AAAGAAAAACAGGATTATCTGGTCATCATCACATTGCTGTTTGTGGGAGCTTGCTGTGAGCAAATTGGCTGCCAAATTACCCAGCATTGTTACAGTGACCACACTTTGCAAGTACATCATTGGCTCTAAAGTGCTTTGGAACATCCTGAGGTGAGGGAAAAGTGCTTTTTTTTTTTTAAACACAGACACACACACACAGATTGGATCATTTGAAAATAAAAATGTAACTTACCCCTCTTCAAATAAACATTTTTCCACAATCTCCACAAGGAGTGTATTCATTTAACACCAAGAGAGGATAGTAAAGGAGGGAGACAGAGAAGAGGAGGGGAAGGGAAAAAAAAATGTAACGATTGGACATGCTTCAATATTTGCATTTTACTTTATGTTTACAGAGGAGGGATTATTGTGTTCACTGGGATTACAGAAGAGATCAGAACAAGTGTTGGGCCATGTTGCGGAAAGCATTGAAGCAGACTTGATGGGCTGAACGAACTGTTACTCTATTACAAAATGGTAAATGTGGTGCTTTTAGTGTAATACTAGCTATAGCATGTCCTTCACGAGTCCATTTAGGATGTTATTAACACGACAACCAGAGCAGCACACCTCAATAGTAATCAAAATGATACAATCAACACCGGTAAGTAAACAGCAGCTTTCTCTCACTCAGTGACTGGAGTCTGCCCAGAGCTAAATTCTCATGCATCATACTCCAGGAATGAGATGTGCTGCAGATGGAGGGCAGGTCTGTACAGCTCAGCTCTGCCTTACGAGGCATTAAATAGCCGAATGTGTCCTGTAACCCATTGGAACTCACTAATGCTCAGCCGGAGGAGACGGCAACTGCAGTGAAATTTCACATCGAGAACTGCAAGTTACAGTGAACATTTGTCTACATATTTAATTAATTAAACCCTTATTCATGATCTATTTCATGTGTATCGATTACATGGAACAGAAGAAATGCTTTAATTTTATGTATAGAAATATTTGCATTTAGAAAACATGTCAGAACACCTTTCATGCTGTAAAATGAATGTTGCTGCAAGGCATTTCACACCAGAGACCCCCTCCCTAAAAGGTACCGAGATGAATGATCAGCTAATGTGTGATTTTGGGGGGGGGGGGGACTGCGGGGGCAGTGGTTTTGATTGAGTGATGCATACCAAGAGAACTTCCCTGTACGACTTCGAGCAGTTCCATCAATGCAGCTACTCAACTGAACATATAACATTCTTCGAGGGATTGACAAGGTAGATGCTAAGAAGCCCGTTTTTCCCCCGGCTGAAAAGTTCAGAACAAGGGGTCACGGTCTCAGGATAAGGCTTCAGCCATTTAAAACTGAAATGAGGAGAAATCTCTTCACTCGGAGGGTTGCGAATCTTTGGCATTCTCTACCCAGGAAGGCTGTTGATACTCAGACACCGAGTATATACAAGGCTGAAATCGATAGATTTTTGGATACTAAGGGAATCTAGGGACATGGGTACAGAGGGGGAAAGGTGGAGGTAGAAGATCAGCCTTGAACTTACTGATTGGTGGAGGCAGCTTGAGGGGATATGTGGCCTATTCCTACTCTCATTTCTTATCTATCTCCATCAATACATCATGACAACTGTACTCGATGGACCAAATGGTCTCCTTCTGTGCTGTTATGACCACGACTTGTGACTAACTGCCATGGACTGTCAGCATAGATCATGCACTCAAATCTTCAGTTTTGGGAGTTGAATCCATAAGCATTTGACTCAAATGATGCCAATTGAGTGAAGCTGGCACGATGGATACAAGGTTTTGACTGCACACTGCCTGAGTCTTACCACCAGATATGTGAACCTGAAGACCCAGCATGCACCGTGCACAGTTTTCCAAAGTCATTATTGCAATAATGAGCAGCCAATTTGCACACAATGTCACACAAACAAACAGTGCGATACTGGCCAGATATTCTGTTCTAGTGATGGCGACCACCAGGACAGTGAAGGGAACTGCCCTGCTCTTCTTCAACATACTCCCATAGGATCTTACACCAGAAAGGGAAGGCAGGGCCTCAGTTTAACATCTCATCCCAAAGACTGCACCCTCAACAATGCAGCACTCCCTCAGTACTGCACTGGAGCGTCAGCCCAGATTTTATGCTCAGGTCTCTGGAGGGGCACTTGAACCTATGATCTTCTGATTACCTACTGACTCACAGATACCTACTGACCCACAGGGGAGGTGGTGGCTTAGTGGTATTGTCACTGGACTAGTAACCCAGAGACCCAGGGTATTGCTCTGGGGACATGGGTTCAAATCCCACCACAGCAGAAGGTGGAATTTGAATTTAATTAATAAAATCTGGAATTAAAAGCTAGTCTAATGATGGCCATGAAACCATTGTCGATTGTTGTAAAAACCCATCTGGTTCACTAATGTCCTTTAGGGAAGGAAAACTGCTGTCCTTACCTGGTCTGGCCTACATGTGATTCCAGGCCCACAGCAATGTGGTTAACTCTTACATGCCCTCTGAAATGGCCTAGCAAGCCACTCAGTTGTACCTAAATGCTACGAAGTCAATAAAAAGGAATGCAACCGGACAGACCACCCGGCATCGACCTAGGCACTGGAAACGACAACAGCTAACCCAGCCCTGTCGACCCGGCAAAGTCCTCCTGACTAACATCGGGGGGCTTGTGCCAAAGTTGGGAGAGCTGTCCCACAGACCAGTCAAGCAACAGCCTGACGTAGTCATACTCACGGAATCATACCTGACAGACAATGTCCCAGACACTGCCATCACTATCCCAGGGTATGTCCTATCCCACCGGCAGGACAGACCCAGCAAAGGTGGTGGGATAGTGGTCCACAGTAGGGAGGGAGTTACCCTGGGAGTCCTCAACATCGGACCCCATGAAGTCTCATGGCATCAGGTCAAACATGGGCAAGGTAACCTCCTACTGATTACTACCTACCGCCCTCCCTCAGCTGATGAATCAGTACTCCACCATGTTGAACACCACTTGGAGGAAGCACTGAGGGTGGCAAGGGCACAAAATGTACTCTGGGTGGGGGACTTCAGCACCATTACTGACCGAGCTGGATCAGTCCTAAAGGACATAGCTGCTAGACTGGGTCTGCAGCAGGTGGTGGGGGAACCAAGAGGGAAAAACATACTTGACCTTGTCCTCACCAATTTGCCTGCCGCAGATGCTTCTGTCCATGACTGTATCGGTAGGAGTGACCACCGCACAGTCCTTGTGGAAATGAAGTCCCGCCTTCACATTGAGGATACGGTCCATCGTGTTAAATGGGATAGATTTCGAACAGATCTAGCAATGCAAAACTGGGCATCCATGAGGCGCTGTGGGCCATCAGCAGCAGCAGAATTGTACTCAACCACAATCTGTAACCTCATGGCCCGGCATATCCCCCACTCGACCATTACCATCAAGCCAGGAGACCAATCCTGGTTCAATGAAGAGTGCAGGAGGGCATGCCAGGAGCAGCACCAGGCATACCTCAAAATGAGGTGTCAACCTGGTGAAGCTACAACCCAGGACTACTTGCATGCCAAACTGCATAAGCAGCATGCGACAGAGCTGAGCAATCCCATTACCAACGGATCAGATCTAAGCTCTGCAGTCCTGCCACATCCAGTCGTGAATGGTGGTGGACAATTAAACAACTAACTGGAGGAGGTGACTCCACAAATATCCCCATCCTCAATGATGGGGGAGCCCAGCACATCAGTGCTGAAGCATTTGCAACAATCTTCAGACAGAAGTGCCGAGTTGATGATCCATCTCGGCCCCCTCCTGAAGTCCACAGCATGACAGATGCCAGACTTCAGCCAATTCTATTCACTCCGCGTGATATCAAGAAACGACTGAAGGCACTGGATACTGCAAAAGCTATGGGCCCTGACAATATTCCGGCAATAGTACTGAAGACCTGTGCTCCAGAACTTGCCGCACCCCTAGCCAAGCTGTTCCAGTACAGCTACAACACTGGCATCTACCCTGCAAGGTGGAAAATTGCCCAGGTATGTCCTGTATATAAAAAGCAGGACAAGTCCAACCCAGCCAATTAACACCCCATCAGCCTACTCTCAATCATTAGTAAAGTGATGGAAGGTGTCATCAAAAGTGCCATCAAGCAGCACTTGCTTAGCAATAACCTGCTCAGTGACACTCAGTTTGGGTTCCGCCAGGGCCACTCAGCTCCTGACCTCATTACAGCCTTGGTTCAAACATGGACAAAAGAGCTGAACTCAAGAGGTGAGGTGAGAGTGACTGCCCTTGACATCAAGGCAGCATTTAACCGAGTATGGCATCAAGGAGCGCTAGCAAAACTGGAGTCAATGGGAATCAGGGAGAAAACTCTCTGCTGGTTGGAGTCATACCTAGCGCAAAGGAAGATGGTTGTGGTTGTTGGAGGTCAAACATCTGAGCTCCAGGACATCACTGCAGGAGTTCCTCATGGTAGCGTCCTAGGCCCAACCATCTTCAGCTGCTTCATCAATGACCTTCCTTCAGCATAAGGTCAGAAGTGGGGATGTTCGCTGATGATTGCACAATGTTCAGCACCATTCGTGACTCCTCAGATACTGAAGCAGTCCGTGTAGAAATGCAGCAAGACCTGGACAACATCCAGGCTTGGGCTGATAAGTGGCAAGTAACATTCGCGCCACACAAGTGCCAGGCAATGACCATCTCCAACAAGAGAGAATCTAACCACCTCCCCTTAACATTCAATGCATTACCATCGCTGAATCCCCCACTATCAACATCTTAGGGGCTACCATTGATCAGAAACTAAACTGGAGTAGCCATATAAATACCGTGGCTACAAGAGCAGGTCAGAGGCTAGGAATCCTAAGGCGAGTAACTCACCTCCTGACTCCCCAAAGCCTGTCCACCATCTACAAGACACAAGTCAGGAGTGTGATGGAATACTCTCCACTTGCCTGGATGGGTGCAGCTCCGAAAACACTCAAGAAGCTCGACACCATCCAGAACAAAGCAGCCCGCTTGATTGGCACCCCATCCACAAACATTCACTCCCTCCACCACCAACGCACAGTGGCAGCAGTGTGTACCATCTACAAGATGCACTGCAGCAATGCACCAAGGCTCCTTAGACAGCACCTTCCAAACCCACGACCTCTACCACCTAGAAGGACAAGAGCAGCAGATGCATGGGAACATCACCACCTGCAATTTCCTGTCCAAGTCACACACCATATTGACTTGGAACTATATCGCCATTCCTTCACTGTCGCTGGGTCAAAATCCTGGAACTCCCTTCCTAACAGCACTGTGGGTGTACCTACCTCGCATGGACTGCAGCGGTTCAAGAAGGCAGCTCACCACCACCTTCTCAAGGGCGCAGTGGTTAGCACCGCAGTGCCATCACAGCTCCAGCGACCCGGGTTCAATTCTGGGTACTGCCTGTGTGGAGTTTGCAAGTTCTCCCTGTGTCTGCGTGGGTTTCCTCCGGGTGCTCCGGTTTCCTCCCACAGCCAAAAGACTTGCAGGTTGATAGGTAAATTGGCCATTATAAATTGCCCCTAGTATAGGTAGGTGGTAGGGGAATATTGGGACAGGTGAAGATGTGGTAGGAATATGGGATTAGTGTAGGATTAGTATAAATGGGTGGTTAATGGTCAGCACAGACTCGGTGGGCCGAAGGGCCTGTTTCAGTGCTGTATTTCTAAATCTAAATCAAATCAAATTAGGGATGGGCAATAAATGCTGGCATAGCCAGTGACGCCCACATCCCATGAATGAATTAAAAAAAAAGATAATAAATATGACAATAAGGCAGAACCCCATTGAAAATATGCTAGAAGAGATGCCATGACTACAGGAAGCTTATTGAGTGATGCATAAACTTAGATTACTATCCAGAGCCTCTGGCTCCAGGCAGACTCTGTTCCATGTATTCTTTTCCAATCTCCTCATTTTGCTATTTTTTCCAATCGAGCTTCATAGATTTCACCCTTACATATCCTTTCTGATCAAGGAGCTGTATCATATAATCATTTAACACACATACGGGTTGATTTTCCATTTATATCTGCCTGCAATTATTTGATCGCCTGGGAGGAAAATCAGCCAGTGGAGTGGTGGGGGGGAACTCGTATGAGGGAGCCCCCTCTCAGTATTCTGTCCAATAATTCTCATTTCCCTTACAATCATGCCCAACTTTTCAACTGTTACTAAACTTAGCAGCAAATAGCCTGAGGCACGGCATCACGGCCTCACTTCAATCACACAGACTAGAAACTTAAAGCCTGGACACAAGGCCCATCTGCAAATTCAAGTGCCCAGTCAATATGAGGTTGCCATCAACAAACTGGATGTGAAATTTATGGAGGGTCAGTTGCAAGGCTGGAACAATACCTTGAAGTTTTATTCACCTGGTCTTCGCAGGTCTAAGGGAAATGTCATGGGCCTTTCACTTGTCATTAGATGCTTGCTCCTTCAGTTGCATTAGATAGAATATATTAGAACAAATTGTACACTGTCCTTGGTGGGCCTGTACTCGAGGAGTTCAAACAGCCTTTTCGCACTTCACACTTTATGGCGTAAATCCTCAAGGTGAGATGTTAAACCAAGGCCCAGTTTGCCATCTCAGGTCCCATTGCAATACTCAAAAGAGTAGAGGATATTCTCCTAGTGTCCTGACCAATACTTATGCTTCAATCAACATCAAAAACAGATTATCTCGTCATTTATCTCATTGCTGTTTATAGGACCTTGCTACGTATAAATTGAACGTCATGTTCCCTACATTATAACAGTGAGTACACTTAAGGAGTAAAGTACTTAACTGGTTGTGAAATGCTTTGGGATAGCCTGAAGTTATTAAATGTGTAATATAAATGCAAGATCTTTCTTAAATTGAGTGCTTCCTTGAGTAGTCCTTGAAGGGAGAAAGGGTACAAGCTTCGGGGTGACGATCCCATTGGCTTTTTGAGCCCGTGCTTTCATGGTGCAAGGACAAACAGCAAAAGTGTTCCTCAGTCCCTGACAGGACAATTCCCATCACTGTATGGTGCTTCAGTTGGTAGATCCTGAAATCCAAATAACTACTTTGAAAGGAAGACTTGATGCAAAGCACAGAGAGCAGTAAGAAGTACCTACCAACTCATATTAGTGTAGTCATTCATACTGAGCAATTCAGAAAATGACTCCAAAATAGATTAACATTTGTGAATTCAATCTTGTCAGTACATCAAGATATGTGAAGTTAATCACAAGATCTAGCTGCTATGATTAAATCACCACATGGTTTCATTTTCCCTCAGTACAACGAATGGACAGATCTATACAAAGCACTCCTTCAAGCTAAACGAAGACAGGAGAAGGAGGCGGCGGCACTGGTCACAGCAAAAGCCAGTGGAGGACCGAAGTCAAGCAGTTTCTCTTCACATTACAGTGATAACGCGTGCAACAGGATTATTGGGTGGGGGGGGGGGGGGGGGTGGAGGCGAGATTTAATCATTCAAGAATCTGTGATAGGACGGCTGCAGATTCTGGATAAGGAATGGATAGATGAGATTTCATGGGCCAAATGGTATTCCTCATCTATCATGCGATTATGGAGCGTGGAAAAAGGCTCCCCATCAATTGTTGCCTCATTTTGCATTGGCTTCACAACATCTGTACTCCAATGAAACACTGATTGAAACCAAAATGGCACAAGACTTTCAGGCTTCAATGAAACATGAAACTATAGGGCAACAAAGCAAACGCAACTGCATTTTGAATACAAGGCAACCGCAAAATACTCGGTATTCTGAAAATCTGAAATAAAAACAGGAAATGTCTCTCTCTCTACAGATGCAGCCAGGTTTGCTGATGTTTTTTTTCCAGCATTGTCTGTTTCTATTTTGGATTTTAAATCTCATTTACTTTGTAATTAATCAGGAATTACAGTACATGTGCAACACAGCAGGGAAGTGATTCAGTGATCAGGGTATAGCATCCTGAATGTTCTCCAAATAGAGTGCTAGGTATTCTCGATATAAAATTATAGTGAGGGCCTCTTATTCATCTCATCAATTATACAGTGTCTAAGCTTGTGGAACTATTACTAATGGAGTAATATCTCTCTAATCTAATTGGAAAACCATACAAGAGTTAGATGAGCATCTAGAATATATTTACTTCTGTCATTTTTCTACAGTGTCATAGTTATTTCATATTTCTCATCACATCTTTGTAAACCACAGAGCTACCCAAACCCCTGCCAATGGCAACCTTGACTCAAGCACTAATTTTTTTATTTTGCCCCCTCCCCCACATATGTTCCAATGGAAAACTGTTTTCTTTTCTAGAAACAGCCTGGGACTGGAGTTTTGTTGACTTCTGTTTTATTTACTTAACTGGGTCTTCGCCAATCAGCCAACTGATGCCTCCTCATCTTCTGATACCCAACCCAACACCATCTGGAACACATGCTGAGGATTAGTTTAATCATGAAGTGAATATTCAGTGATGAATTTCAGGCTAAAATATTTGGAAAGGAACCCATATGTTTAATGTTTAATAAGTTGCTGGGCACATAGATCATTAGCAACTCTTTGAAATTTTCACTATGAGTTTATGTGCCGACTTAGTGCAAGAATTCTAACGGGATTTGTACGGATTCCTAATTTAGCAAGGAACTGATGGACGCTGGTTAGGGGCTAGAATAAAAGGAATAAATTCTTCAAGATAGGCCCTTCCTAATGGAAAGAACAAAATGAATAGACTGGCCTTTTCTTGTTCTTACATCCACATGGTACTGGCATAGGCTTAGGTTTCCTGTAATTCTAATGGTTACAGAAGGTGCACAATTCAGACATTCAATGAGTGGAAAACGAGCAATAATTCTTTTCAAAATTCCAAAACTTCAACAGAACACATCACCACCTGAAACAAGATGGTAGATCCTAAGCTCCTCTAATAGCTCAGCTATCACCCAACATGCACTGAACCATTCAGGCCCAGAAATGTCTTTGCAGTTTCCCAGTTGTCATGCAGACCCACACCTGCCAAGAATGAGACACACATTATTTCGCCACATGAACATTAAAACTTAAAGTTGCTGCTGGGAAGAAAAGGCGGCCGATGACAAGGAATTGCCAGGCCCTTCACCAGAAAGACCTTTTTTGCATGCTGGCAGACAGTGTTGGAACAAAGGACCCAGTCCCTGCTTCTCCAATACACAGAAGCCCTAGTCAGACCAGTTTAGTCACATGAATAACTGGCTGTTTGAATTCGAACTTGCCACAGAGTGTTGGAAACTCAGAAAGCTGTTTGCTCCTGGACTGAACACCTCTCTCCTGTCTGCTCTCATCTCTTTCTCACCAGCTTCGGAAACCACTGAAGACATATGAACCCCAGGAGAGAAAAGTCTCCTACAGTGGACAAGGTTTAAGAAGAATACTGGGCCCCAACAAAAAGCAAGACTACCTACAATCAAGGACTACAGTGAGTTTGAAGCACAATAAAAACCCCTCTTCAGAGATTGCCTCAAACCTCTCCATTTTATTTTTCTTCAGCTCTTTTCTGTCCCTATTTGCATATGCGTATCACGTATGCATGCTAGCTTGGGGCACGACGTGTATCTGTAGGCGTTAACTGAATTAGTTAAGTTTAAATTTAATAAATTTCACTTTTCTTCTTTAAACCTAAGAAAACCTGTTTATGCTCATTTCTTTACTTTATAATTGGCAAGTGGTGAACAAGGATTCACCAAGGGGGTGCTCAAAACAAAGTGTGTTTAAATTAAACCCTGTTACAATAAGACCAGGTGCAGACAGTAAAAGACCCCTAGACACCTTTCTCACCTGGCCGTAGCACAGTTCACACTCAAATTGTTCTTTATACACTAGTTGCTGACTTCTCTTCCCATTCGCTTCAGGGTTCTCTCGGACTCTGTCCCGTTTTCTTCTTTCCTTCTTCATATGACTGGGTGAAATCAATCATCATCAATCCCAACTCCTTGTGAGATTTCAGATGCGGCACAGGTAAAGGCTCGTCGGCAAGTAAGTGATTTCTTCCCCACCTCAAATGTAAAATTTATTCTTCTCCATTGTAATTTTTTCTGGTCTTCCTTAATACAGCTATATCCAGTGCTCCACTGAACTTGCCTCTAGTTTCTTCTATGCTACAGCAGTGCCATCCTGAAAGCTGTGTTGCATCAAGCCTCATAGCCTTCTTGGGTACTTTTTGTCACAGACTTCAAAACTCAAACTCCTTACTTCCTTCAGTCCTTTCTCCAACAATCATTAAGCTTTTAAAACATTTGCCATCAACCAATCTTTCCTTTCTGCTCTATCGCTTTAAACATGGTGGCGTGCTGCAGTTTCGGCCTTGGCCCTTCAGCTTGATATAAAATAAAGGGCAAGTCTTTGTGTGTTAAATTAATGAAGGCAATAAAAGCAATGCTACCTAAATACAAATAAGGTGGTCACAAATAAATCTAACAGGGGACTCGGGGGAAACTTCTTTACTAGAGAGTAGCGAGAATGTAGAACTCACTATCAAAAGGAGTAGTTGCTTTTTTTTTTAATTCATCCATGGGATGTGAGCATTGCTGGTAAGGCCAGCATTCATTGCCCATCCATAATTGCCCTTGTTAAGTGGTGTTGAACTTACTTCTTGAACTGCTGTAGTCCATGGGGTGTAGGTACACCCACAGTGCTGCTGGGAGGGAGTTCCAGGATTTTGTGACAGTGAAGGAACGGCGATATAGTTCCAAGTCATGGTGATGTGGGACTTGGAGGGGAACTTGCAGGTGGTGGTGATCCCATGCGCCTGCTGCCCTTATCTTTCTAGGTGGTAGTGGTTGGGGGTTTGGAAGGTGCTGTTGAAGGAGCCTTTGAGTTGCTGTAGTAGATGGTACACACTGCTGCCACAGCTGGTGGTGGAGGGAGTGCCAATAAAGTGGGCTGCTTTGTCCTGGATGACATTGAGCTTCTTCAGTGTTGTTGGAGTTGCACTCATCAAGGCAAGTGGAGCATATCCCATCACACCACTGACTTGTGCCTTGTAGATGGTGGACAGGCTTTGGGAAGGCAGGAGGTGAGTTACTTGCTGCAGAATTTCCACCCTCTGACCTGCTCTTGTACACGCTATTGATGTGGTTGGTCCACTTATGTTTCTGGTGAATGGTGACCCCCAGGATGTTGATGGTGGGAGAGTCAGCAATAGTAATGCCAAGGAGAAATAGTTAGAGTTTGAGGTGACATACATCAGCATGAGTCAAGGCTTTCAGCAGGAAATTGGGACACAAAAAATATAGATAGTACATATTACCATGTATCTTGGATTGGAAACAGATTAAAAATCTCTGTTCACAAGGGCTGGAATTTTATGTCTAGCAGGAGGCCCCATCCATCAGCTGAAAAGTCGGAGGCGAGCCCACCTCCGCCAGGCCTGGGGATCCATGCTGGGATTTTTCGCTCCCCAGGCCCTTAATTGGCCTTGGGCGAATTTCCACCTCGAGGCAGGAAGTCCTGCCTAATGGAGCTACCAACCGAGCAGCAGGCCGGCAGCTCTTAGTCCCAACAGTGCCACCGGGAGCGCTGGCCACTGCTGGGTCTTCACTTAGCCACAAAAGAAAGAGGGATAATGGCCCCAGAAACAAAGGTAAGTTTTTGGAGCCTCGCCAGGGCCCCAGCGAGGCGAGGGCCCGGGGGGTATCCAGTTAGGAGGACAATGTAGTAGGAGTGGTCAGGCCATGAGGGGGGCATAAATTTCCAGCGCGGGAGAGAGAGCGAGAGAGGACAATGCTGTCTAGTAGCACTCTTCTAATGCACACCTTTTATTGATATTGGTAAACTTTCTCAATTACATTACCTAACAAGCATTGTTGAAACAGAAGCACAGATACTACAACACCAAAGAGGATGGCCAATTTATGAAGTACAGCACTTAAAGCAACAAATTATGGAGGAACTGTTCATGACGAGAATTAAATTGGATGTCATGATAGTATTGGGAGAATCTCCACTGCTGAGGCAGGGCACTCAAAAAGAACACAATTTAGATTTGGAATGAATGAAAATGTATTCAGGCAGCACTTCAGAAAGACATTCTAATTGTAAATCTCAGTTCTCGTGATGGCAGCTGCTCCGAAGCAAGTTATGCCGAGTCAGCGGCGCTTGAGATGGCTTGGCCATGTGAGCCGCATGGAAGATGGCAGGATCCCCAAAGACACATTGTACAGCGAGCTCGCCACTGGTATCAGACCCACCGGCCGTCCATGTCTCCGTTATAAAGACGTCTGCAAACGCGACATGAAATCGTGTGACATTGATCACAAGTCGTGGGAGTCAGTTGCCAGCATTCGCCAGAGCTGGCGGGCAGCCATAAAGACAGGGCTAAATTGTGGCGAGTCGAAGAGACTTAGTAGTTGGCAGGAAAAAAGACAGAGGCGCAAGGGGAGAGCCAACTGTGCAACAGCCCCAACAAACAAATTTCTCTGCAGCACCTGTGGAAGAGCCTGTCACTCCAGAATTGGCCTTTATAGCCACTCCAGGCGCTGCTTCACAAACCACTAACCACCTCCAGGCGCGTATCCATTGTCTCTCGAGATAAGGAGGCCCAAAAGATTAAATAAAAAATGAGACATGCTACTACAAATATTTCTGGATTGCAAGGCCACATTAAGAACATGTGCTTAACATTTCCTTCTGCCTCAAACAGGCTTCTTGCATCTTGGAGCTGCCAGCACAGCCTTCCTGATTGCCTGCCATTCATTCAGTTAGGAGACTGAACTCATTAAGACGACTTCAATCAGTGAATTCACAAATACTTAGTTACTACTCTCAAGTGAACACATTATATAAAGTATTCACCAAAAATAGATTGGAGACCACAGGCAGAGTGGGAAAAAAACAAAGACTTGCATTCATTTAGCGTCTTTCACGATCAGGATGTCTTGAAGCATTTTACAGTCAATGTAGTCACTGATGTAATGATACAAAATGCAATGGACTCAAAAAGGAGCCAGCCCTTGGTGTACTGCGATTGAGAAGAGACCACCTGATGATGATGTCCATTTTATTTCACACTGCAGCAACGCACCATCAGACATTTTTCTACTTGAAAAAGTTGGTGCTAACGGAATCGTCAAAATAAAAGCCTGGAGCGAAGTATCAATAATGAAATCCTAGCAATCCAATTGGTACATCAATTTTTAAACAGAGTTGTGTCATATTACAAAGAAAATTGGTACAGATCCCATCAGCTCCAAGTATCATGTCCGGGACTCCTGGATGAACTACACTATGGAGTTCACCAGAACTTCGAGACACACGAAGAAACTTTAGTTATCTGCGTTGTAATGATATAGCTTTCTGATCATCAACTAACTTTTTCACTAAGCCTTGGGCAGAACGCTGGCACGTTCCACAGCCCTTTTTGTTATTTATATTGACTTGTCCACATTTTCATGTTCAAGGTATTGCTGCAAGGCCCAGTTTTGGAAAATCTCAGTTTTCCGTGCGTCTCCATAATCAACCAGCAAGGGCAGGGCTGCTGGGTCTCCGGTGTGGAGGATCTATTGTAATTATAATTTAAACACGTGATGGAAGTCAAGACACATGACAATTTCTCCAACTTGAACTCATTCTTCCCAGGATCTCCTTGGCTCCTTCCTCCTCCAATCCAGGGGCCATTCTACGGGCTGAAGACAAGTGGATGAGAAGTCCAATAATGGCTGTTCAGTTTGTGAAGGCAAAGTCAGAGAAACACTTTGTGGAAAAGACACACAGGGAAACTGTGACAGCGCCGTGGAGCCAGGAAGACTCTCAGATGGAAGCAGTGTCCAGCAAGTAAAGCCGAGCATTACAATTGTAAAAAGTCAGGAGATTATGGGAAAATCTACTGGAGTAAAATTTCTTCGCTCAAGAGTCGAAGCAGAAGACCTTCACACAAAGAGCAGTGAATCAAGTGTATAAATATCCAGAAGGTAAAGAACCAGGAGATTTTATAGGAGAAATTAATGACCCAAACCAAGAGTTCTGGATGGCAGATAGCTATGTAAATGGACACCTTATGAATTTTAAACTGGACACAGGTGTTAGTGTCACAGTTCTGTCAGACCAAGAGCCACGGTTCATGAGACACTGCCGACAACTGGCAGATACACAGTTGCATAGTCCAGGCAGAACACAACTGAAAGTAGAGTTTTCAAGCAACTCTTCTATATAGAGGGAAGCAAATTATGGAAACCCTACATGTCTTGCATAATCAAGACGTTTCCTGACTGTGTATAAAAGCATGCTTAGACCTGCATCTGATCAAGATTGACAAAGTCAAGCAAACACAGGTAAACAATTGCTTTCAAGCAGAATACCTGATCGGCAGGAAGATAAGAGCACAGCCTCCTGTGTTGCCTAAAAAATTGCTTCCAGGATTGAATGTACGGGACTACGAGAATGTAAGAGGCAGGGAAAACTCTTATAGAAGGTAATAAACCCAAAATTATAATAAAAGATTTCAAATTAGGAACTTACCCAAAAATGACCAAGAGTCAAAGAGTATGGATATGTGACCTACAAAGGGAAGGTCCAGTAATACACAGGCATGAGAACTACCAGCGACTGAAGGAAACATAAGAAATAGGAGAAATATTATCCCTATTGCCCAAAAGCAACAGCCAATCATTTATTTGGAAGATTCAGATGAAGATGAACAAACCCAAACCGAACAGAAGGCTACAATCCATAATACAGAACAAGTCAGCGATCCAGACTTACAAGGAAGACTACTGAGCGTCCCAGTCAGACTACAACCAGATTGGGTACAGTTGTCAAACCTCCTAACCGACTAGTCTGTGAAGTCAGATACTTGGGGGGGGTGGGGAAAGAGAGGGTAGCAGATAAGTCAAGTATGCAAATATGTTGAGAAAATGTTGGATAAAGGTCTTTGGGGGGGGTGGGGGGGTGGAGATGTAGAAGGATGTAAAGGGTTAATGCTGAAGCCAGTGAGAGCAATTCCTCCCACTGTAGGACGGATGATGTAACAGTCACATGAGGTTAGGCTTGGGAGGATAAGAGGTAGTAAGTAGCACGAAGGATGTAAGCTTAGGAGGCTTGATGAGAGTATATATAGTATTATGCTCTTCGTTGACCTTATCCTGAGTCTGAGACTTTCTATGCTACAAAATACACAATGCGGCACAGTGGCGCAGTGGCTAGCACCGCAGCCTCACAGCTCCAGGGACCCGGGTTCGATTCTGGGTACTGCCTGTGCGGAGTTTGCAAGTTCTCCCAGTGACCGCGTGGGTTTTCACCGGGTGCTCCGGTTTCCTCCCAATGCCAAAGACTTGCAGGCGATAGGTAAATTGCCCCTTGTAAATTGCCCCTAGTGTAGGTAGGTCGTAGGGAATATGGGATTACTGTAGGGTTAGTATAAATGGGTGGTTCTTGGTCAGCACAGACTTGGTAGGCCGAAGGGCCTGTTTCAGTGCTGTATCTCTAAATAAATAAATAAACAAACAAACACAGAACAGCCGGTGGGAGAGGGACAAAGATTGAAAGACCAGAAGCCTTTCACGCTCATTACACTCCAGTGGCAATACTAAGGGAGTTCTGCACTGTCGGGGTTTCCCATCTTTAGATTAAGAATTTAAACAGAGGCCCTTTTGCTTTCTCAAGTGGGCATAAAAGATCCTATGACACTATTTCAAAGACGACCATGGGAGCTCTCCCCGATGTCTGGCCAACATCACTAAAAGAGATGGCCTGGTCATTTTCACATTTCTGTTTGTGGGAGCTTGCTGCATGCAAATTGACTGCCACATTCCCTTCTTACAACAGTGACTACACTTCAGAAGTACGTCATTGTTTCAAAGCTCTTTGAAACATTCTAAAGTCATGAAAGGTGTTATGTAAGTACAAGCTGTTCTTTCACATTTGCCCTGCCCTCAACCTCCAAGATTGATGCATAGAGTTACTCTTTCCTGAATGCACAACTGGTAAAATTCCCAAACGTAACCTTGTTCTCATGACCAAGTGCACTTCTGACAGGCAATTGGTGCCATCTACTGGATGGAGCTGATGCATAAATGATGAGAATCAGAACAGCAGTAGATCAAATTTGAACAATTTAAAAGAACGGATCCTACAATGTTATCATTACATAAAGGCAGGGGTTTTCAAAGTTAATCCATTTAAAGGTAGACAGTATGGGGATGGGGAACTTTCCAAGTCCACCCTACTTCCAGAGAGCTTGGAGTGCTGCCTGAGCACATCAGGTTATGACTCATCAGTTGCCTGATTTTTTTTTCACCCAATAAAATTAAGTGGAGTTGAAAATCACAGGCAGCATGCCTGAAATTTGCCAACACATGCCCAGCGGGCAAGACTCTACACCAGGGCAAAGGGTTCTGAGAAATTGGCCCTTTAGAACAAATGGATGTGTGCCTTTGTTGTAACAGCAAGGATTTCACCAACCTTCAGAACAATGCAGCGTTGAGAGATATTATGCAATCACTCCAGCCAGAATCATGAACATACAAAATCAACGAGCAAGGGAAAAAAAAAAAATCAGCTGGTCCATCAAGCCAGCCCCACACCCATAACAACTGGAGCATTGTAACTAAACTCTTTGCCCCTCCCTGCCCTTTCCCCCGCAGCCATGACATCTGCTGGGAGAGGCAGAAAAAGGTATCAGGCATTCGGAAGTGTGCCCATGGTTACGATCGTGTAGTTGGTTATGTTACTGGACTAGCAATCCAGAGGCCATAACCAATAATTCAGGAAATGTGAGTTAAAATCCAGAGAGAGGTTAGAAAAATTAGGATTGATGTCCTTGGAAAAAAGAGAAGGTTAAGAGGTGACCTAATCTAGACTTTCAAAAGGATGAGAGGATTTGATACAGTAGATAGAGAAAACCTATTCCCTCTGGTGAATGGGGTAACAACCAGAGGTCATGGATTTGGCAAAAGATCCAGAAAGGAGTGGAGAATTTATTTCACTCAGTTGTCGGGATCTGCTCTCTCCAAGATGGTGGTGGAAGCAGATTCCATTAAAAAATTTTAAAAAGGGAGTTCGGCAGGTTCTTGAAGCCGAGGAACTTACAGGGTCTCAGGAAAAAGAATAACTAGAGCACAACTGCTCTTTCAAAGAGACAACCCAAGCAACATGGGCCGAATGTCTTCCCCCTGTGCTGCAAGTTTCTATAAACCTATGAAATCCCACCACGGCATTTTGAGAAATTGAATTCTAATTGTTACAACCAAGGCTGGAGGAGTGCACTGTCTTTTTCTAGTTCCACTTCTCCACGGGTCACAACATATATTTAAATGTTTACCCAGTTACTGATAGGGCCAATTATATACTCTATTTTTATTTCAGAATAAAGTCTACCAAATAGGTTTCTTTAATAAACAACAAAATTATTAACTTATTGTAAAACGAGACTTATTCAGTGAAGATGCAAATCATTAAAACACAGATTGAAATATGAAATTTCCCTTCTAACTTAGCCCCCCACACACACACACACACACTTACATTAAATAAAAAAAAGTTTTCTCTGCAGAGATTGCTTTACAAAAAAAGACAAAAAATACTTTGGCCAAATACTTGTTAATTCTTGAAGGAAAAAGCTAAGATATGGAATGATATCAGTTATCCCTTTTCTGACATCCTAAATACGCATAGACAGCTGACACTGGGATTATTTTGGAGCAGTTCTCTTCAGGCGACGTCGAGGATTAGTCTGACAGGCTTTCCAGGAGAAATGCGGCATCAGGGGTTTCAGCTATCACACACTGGATTCTGAGGGTTTCTCAGAGATGTGGAGAAAAGAACGAGCTGGTTGCTTCTCTCTCAACAGGCTGACCCCCAACTGACTCAAAACAAAATGAAATGAAACCAACTCTTGACCACCATAAATCGCTTCTCTGTAAACAACTCTACCAGTCACTAAGGCTGCTGTTGTTCATTTAGCTTAAGACAGGTTACATCCAGTAAGGGTTGTTTTTAAACCAGAAAGCTCAAGTCCCAAAGTCCTTCCAATTACCTTTTTAAAAAAAAAAGTCCAGCATCTATGGAATGACTTCAGTCCTCCAAATGATTCCACTTCCACAATTCTATAACGAGAGTCCTCATAAAAATATATATATATTTTTTTAAAGTACTTCCATAACAAAATCAAAAAAGAAAAACTTTAGATGTTGGTGTCAGCAATGGTGACAGTCGCATAGCTGTTGGGCTGTCATGAAAACACACCTAGCTCACTAAAGGTACTTTAGTGAAGGAAACGTGCCATCTTTACATGGTGTGGCCTATATGTGACTCTCGTCTCTCAACTGTCATTGGCACTGAAAAAGCAGTTGCATCAAACCAGCACAAATACAGACCACCACCTTATCAAAGCAATAAATAGCAGCTTTGCCATCCAAGCACAGATCCTGAAATTAATAAAAAAACAAATATATATGTTTCCAGTGGGAAAGTGTTCAGACTTATATTGCCTCTTATATTCCTGATAAGCACAGGTTAGTTATTGGAATAACATTCCTATTCCTTTAGCTGCAGCACAACCCAATGGTTGAATGAGGCCTTGCACCCTTGATTGTCTAGGTGTTTGGAATGCATCTCTATTTATACAGTGTGCTGCACTGTGTGTTATTATACAGCTTCTTGCTCTCAAAAACAAAATGGTTTAAGGTCATTTTTTTTTTTTAAACAGGGATTTTTTTTTTTTAAGCGACAACACTTCTGATGAGGGAGGGTTATAACTGAAGCCCCTGGGCCTGGAGCAGTTTGGTGAGCAGCAATTTGGCCTGTTAAATTCCAATACACTCTGAGCACATTATTTCCGACACCAATACATTTTTCTAGGATTGAACAAAATCGGAAAGGCTAGATGGAAGTCAATGAATGTCAAGAAACACAAGGTTGGAGCTGTTGGACTTCCAGAAATCAATAGTACTCCAGGGGAAGGAACGCTTAAATTCATTAACTGATTAATTATTTAAAAAAAAGGTCTGTACATAACCAGTGAAAAGACTGAAATTTGATCAGAAATTCCATGAAAATATCTAGATTTAATAATTTACAGCACAGAAACAAGTCCTTTGGGCAACAGGTCTATACCATGCTACATACTCCTTCCACCCTATCAGCATAACCTTTAATGTCTTTCTCCCTCATGTACTTATCTAACTTCCCATTAAATGCATCTATGCTATTCACCTCAACTAATCCATGTGTTATCAAGTTCCACATTCTTACCACTCTGGATAAGTAAGTTTCTCCTGAATTCCTTATTGGATTGATTAGTGCTTACCTTATATTTATGACCAATGATTTTGCTCTCCCCCATGAGCAGTAATATCTCTATAATCGACCCTGTCAAATCCTTTAATAATCTTAAAGGCCTCCTCGCAACCTTCTGTTTTCTGGAGAAAAAAATTCCAGTCTTATTTCTCAATAATGAGCTGCTCATTACCATTTGCTGAACCTGCACCAGTTATGTCACAGTAATTAATACTTCAGACAGACGTCTTCATGCATGAAACTGGAATAAACCAGTCATCAAAAAACAAAATAAAAAGTATCCTTGAATGCAATATAGAAAGTACAATTACAAAATGGATTCACTAGGGTGATTTCAAAATTATCTTAGTTTACTGATTTGTGCTCATTCACATTTGCCCATTATTTTCTATGACCTTGAGATGTACATCATGGGATTCAACAGTACGAATGCATTAACAGGAGTGTCATTCTTGCCTTCCTCCACCACCACCTCCAAGTCACACATGGTCCTGACTTGGAAATACATACCATTCTTTCATCAAAATCCTGGAACTCTCTCCCTAACAGCACTGTGGGTGTACCCACACCACATGGACTGCAGTGATGCAAGAAGGCAGCTCACAACAACTTCCTCAAGGGCAATTAGGGACGGGGCAATAAATTCCATTCCTGCCCATGATGCCTGTATCCCCAAAAAGGGAATATAAAAGACAAACTCTAGATGTTTCTGCCCAGATGGTGTATTCATTGTCCAGTGACAGTTCTTGTGAAAGATCACAGCAGGAGTTTCCCCACCTGCCTTTCTCATTCAAGTTGGAGGGGAAAGTCTGCCCTTCGATAACCAGCTTACATTTTAACAAGGACCCAACAGCCTACTCGAAAACTGGCCCTTTCAGTCGAGCGCCAGACGTGCTGCACCCAGACTGCTAACTGCCAGTTTGTTCAATCGTAGAAATAGGGTAGCAGATCTTCCAAAATTGTGCTAGAGTCACCAGTAATTCAAGGTTAATCTTCTGCTTTAACCAACACAGGGAGACAAATTATTGGAGGAACAAAATAATTTTTTTGGTCTTATTTCAACCATTTTCTTTTTTCATTCTAATACCATCGGAGATGGAGCTCCATCAGAACTGGTGACCTTACACACGCAAAACTCTGCTGCCTGTATCCTAACTCGCACAGAGTTCCATTCACCCATCACCCCTGTTGTCACTGACTAGCACGAGTTCCCAATCCTGCAATGCTTCGATTTTAAAATTCTCATCTTTGTTTTCAAGTCCATCCACATTCCCACCCCCTCCCTATATCTGTAACCTTCTCCAACCCCACAATCATCCAATCTTTGCACTCCTCCAATCATAGCCTCTTGCACATCCCTTATTTGCATCGCTCTACCATTGTTGGCCATACATCCAGTTGCCTGGGCCCTAAGCTCTGGAATTCCCTTCTTAAACCTCTCCACCTCGGCCCTTCTCTCTCCTCCTTTAAGACTCTCCTTAAAACTTTGACCCAGCTTTTAATCACCTAATATCTCCTCCTGTGGCTCGTTGCTGAATTTTGCTTGGCAATGCTCCAGTGAAGTGCCTTGGTATACTTTACTACATTAAAAGGTGCAAGGTAAATGCAAGTTATTGATGCTGTTGTGCATCGAAACCATGGGATCACTTGTGATCTGCATTCACCTGGTAATCTCGATATAAGCAATACAGTTACAAACGACTTCCAGCAAAGCTAGCATTACACCAGGACTTCACAGGACATCAATGTGATAAATTCGGTCTGTGGCAGAGGATCTGACAGATTTTACCGATTCAGCATCTCATCGGCTACGTAGATCGTGAAGTCTGTTGAAGCTTTCTGCAACGACCTTACTGCATTTTATTATGCAGCAAGCCCATCTCATTCCTGCTCATTCTATATTCGGTCAATAACCTATTAATATTACCTATCCGGACCAAGATAAGTGGCTGGGGATATAGCTGTGATTAACTGCATGGGGGGGAAAACAGATAAGCTTCGTGCTGTAAAGGTTGAGTTTGTTGCCCTAGTAATGACCTGCCAGAATCTGTGATAGCTCACATCTGTTACAGCAGGTAGGCCAGACAGCACCAGAAACACTACAGTTTACAATGTGGTAAATGTCTAATGATGGTGCAGTGAAAACTAAATCAAGCACTGGGTAAGCATAAAATCCCCTCCCTTCCAAAAAGGTAGGTTTTGAGTCAACAAGCCCCCTTCATCCGTTCAAACTCATCCTTTCAAAGTGTCAACTCCAGCATTTTCCCATCAAATCCATCCAACAGGGAGATGGGACCCTGTTTTAGCTGCTCAGCCAAAGAGTGACATCCGCCATGATCTGTGGTCAACTTGGTTAAAACCGTGTCTGCTGAAAACTGCTGTAAAGAATCAGGGAGAAGCCAGTGGAAGCATGGGGTTTTTTTTAATTCTTTCATGGGATGTAGGCATCGCTGGCAAGGCCAGCATTTGTTGCCCATCCCTAATTTCCCTGGACAACCGAGCAGTTTGCTGAGCCATTTCAGAGGGCAGTTAAGAGTCAATCACATTGCTGAGGGTTTGGAGTCACATGTAGGCCAGACCAGGCAAGGACGGCAGATTTCCTTCGCTAGAGGACATTAGGTTTCAATGACAAAAATCGAGACGAGCTTTCAATTCCAGATTTCTTTTCCTTCGTTAATTGAATTTAAATTCCACCAGCTGCCGTGGTAGGATTTGAACCGGTGCCCCCAGGGCACTAGCCTGGGCCTCTGGATTACTAGTCCAGTGACATTACCATGATGCCACTAGAGGCTACAGCGCCACTGAGTGGCTGAGGATGGACCAAATCACAATCAGGTGGATACGTCATGGGGTTGGAGGTATGTAAGGGAGTGGCTTAAAAGGGATTGGGCAGGGGAGGTACAGCTACGGAACAGAGAGAATCAAACAACTTACAGAATTGTGGTCACCAACTTGCCAAAGGATTGGGGTAATATCCATGTTTTGTACTTACTGTCTGGTTATTTGTAACTAACCGTACTTGATGATTAAAATTGCTGCTGGGATGGTTGTTTTATTAAATCAGTGTGCAAATGCATCATTGCCTCCAAACTGCACTGAGTCGGCCTACATCCTGCATTCAAGGCCTTGGAGTAAGTAAGTGAATTTGAGCACAACCCTCACTCACACCTTAGTGCTTGCCTGAGTCTTTCCAATTAAGTCAAGCATTTTCCTTGAATAAAAAGGTGAGGGATGAATGCACTCCCAGACTTCAAAAGGCCAAACCCAGCTGAAGTAGGATTGTTCGATCAGAACATCGCAGCCAGGAATCAGTTCAGTTCAAGATGCAATTCAACATCAGAGTTAAGTAAAAAAAATCCACTCCAAACAGAGAACAAAGCTTGGAGCTGAGCTGAAGTTCCATTCAGTCTAGCACATCAATAAATGGTTTCCTTTGGGAAGGACAACTGTTGTGTTGAACAAGTTGAGGATTTAGAGGTCAGTGAATCACTTTTCCAGTTTTGGCATCCAGTGTCACCAAATATTTACCCTACATAACAAGTGCCTTAACCCTAGCAGTACAGAAAGACCCCTCACTACTTAAGCTTCAAACACCCACTTCATCCTTCAAACAACTGTGGCCTCTCCCTTGCGCAAGGCATGTGGATATCTCTTGTATTTTTGTTATGCTGTGAGACATGTGTTAACATCTCTTGCATTCCTGTTCATAAGGACAATGGAAGCACTTGTGGTGTGGACCAGCATATGGGGCTCAGTGGGTGGTAATAACGTGCAGGCGGAGGACTTCGGGACGAAGGGAGAAGAATTCTGACTGAAGAGATGATCGCTGGGGCTCAAATTGGACTCTTTAAAAATTAAAGACAGTGTAACTACACACACACACGCACGCGTCAGGATATGCCACTGATGTGGTAGCCTGGGTTGTTACATCAAACAGCCTGTCTACAACCACTCTCTTGGACAATGGCCTTCTGAAATATGTGTGAATGGTTTCCTTCTTGCTTTATCAAGGTGCAAATATCATATCCATGGATGGTATGCAGCTAATAACCGCCCGCACCCTCTCCCCCTCCCCTCCACCCCCCACAACCACCAATGATGAATATGAGAGCAGAATATGACCACATGCAGGTGGTCTTGCATAGCCAGGGCGGGATTGACAAGGCATGGAAACCCAATCGGATGACTCAATTCAAAGTATTACTTACATGTCAAGGGGCCAGGGTTGGGTCAGAAAGGGATATAAAGCCATAGCTCACAAGGACATTGTTGCTGCAACCGGGAAGCGTGACTCGGTCAGTCACAGGAAGTCGTGCAGGAGAAGTCGTTCAGTGGACCTGACCACCCGGAAACGAGCTCCTATACCTGGGTCTACTAAACAACTGGTGTTGTAAGTATATACTGTTGCTTGGTGAGTTAGTAAAGGTGTTCCACATAAAGTGGAAATTGTATCAAAAGTCTGTTTAGTGCGATTGATACTCAGTATGGGGTCAGGACCTTAGAGCGAAGTGACACCCCCTTTTTAAAGAGTCTTATACATGTGGCATTGTCAAATTATGGACAAGAGTAACCAGCTGAGATTCCCTAAACTAATGTCACCCAAGACCCTCATCGCATTAGACATGGTTTGTTACAAGCCCAAGTGGGAGAGGTAAAAGGACTCAACACAGCACCAACTCAATCCAGCATTTTAGGTAGTCTGATCTACCTCTGGGTTGCTTTTTTTTTTAACCTTGTATGGTTCAAATATTTTCAACAGCTCTGACTAGACTGCATTCAGTTGGGATTTCTCTCCGTTGTCCTGGCCAATATTTACCTCTCAACCAAAATCTTAAAAAAAAATTATCTGGTCATTATCACATTGCTGTTTGTGGGACCTTGCTGTGTGCAAATTGGCTGCTGTGTTTCTTACATTACAACAGTGATTACACTTCAAAAGTACTTCACTAGCTGTAAAGTGCTTTGGGAAGTCCTGAGGTCATGAAAGGTGCAATATAAATACAAGCTTTTTCCATCCTTTTGAATTACAGTGTAAATCTACAGGTTGACATTAGTTTATTGCACCTGTCCGATATGAGATTCTAAGCCCTGGACAATAACGTCTACTGTGTATGTCCAGTGCAGGCAGAGTCAGACTCCGCAACAGTAGCTGCCATGGTCGAGTCGCCTGCTGATGCTCACTGACTGGACTCGTGGAAAATGGCCGGTACTGACAAAGTGTCATAAACATGAATTATTAGCACTGAAAATTGGGGGAGGCGGGGGGGGGGAAAAAAAAAAGTGTGTGTTGGGAAAGTACAGGGAAATGAAACCAAGTGGAAAGCTCTTTCAGAGGGCGAGCAAGGCTGTGAATGGATTGAATGGCCTCCCTTCTGTCCTACAAAATTCTCGGAAAGCCCCAGCAAAGTCATTTGAACTTTCCCATCAATTCCAAAATCTCAAGAACAAACTTGCAGCAAGAGATTTACTTCTGCATGATAAATCATTCAGGAGGATGGTGGGGGGTGTAAATTGGCCTTGACCCCCCTCGCTATAAATTCATTCTCTTCTTTACATAGGCTACAAATAAATCCAGCGAAAGTGAGATGCCATTTCTCAGTCCGAGGCATTGACGCCTTGCATACTTGTAATCGGACAACCGTTACGCCATTAAATACATTATAGTAATTCATTAATAGCTGTGCAGCAGACCATTGGGCAAGAGGAGACACTCCCACCACCTGTAAAAGTGGGTAATTAAGAGGAATATTTTACAAACATTCTGATTTTAAGAAGCACTATAGCATGACTAGCATTGCAACACAGCAGGCTCTCACTGGTCACTGTGACAATGCTTTTGCAGGGCAGTGATTCCTTCCCGTGCTCTCCCCTGGCGGTACTTGGAATGTCAGGAGCAACTGGTATCCTATCCAAGCAGCATGCACGTTAACGCAGCTTAGCTAAGTGCTGACCCGAGGAGAGGAGAGGCACTATAGCTTGGCCAGACAAATGAAAACACTGCCAAGTCGGTCAACAAGACAGCGTCTGCACCCTGGCCAGGTGAGGACAAGATTTCCTTTGCATCTGAAGCACTCGGTGATCTTAAACCCTGGTCTAAATCAAAAAAAAATCTAAGTTTTGTTTCATTAGAAATGTTTTCAAAATAGATGCGAGTGCATTTATTTGCATCTAGTGCACATCTGCTGCACTCCAGATGGTGCATTGCAAAGCGCCACACTTCTGTTACAGAAAAACAAGACCTGCATTTATATAACACCTCTCAACCACAGGACCTCCCAAAGTGCTTTACAACCAAAGAAGTACTTTTGAGGTGTAGTCACTGTTCTAATCCACAGAGTGTGGTTAATAAGACTGGGTGAGATACAGGCGCAGATTGCCATGTGGAAATATGATGTTGTGGCTATAACAGAGACCTGGCTCAAAGAAGGGCAGGACTGGAAAGATAGGAAAGGGAAACAAGGGGGAGGGGCAGCAGTACTGATTAAGGAGAGCAGTGCAGTGCTGGAGAAAAAGGATGTCCCTGAGGGGTCGAGGACAGAATCAATTTGGCTACAGCTAAGGAACAGAAAAGGTGCAGTTACATTGCTCGATGTTGTCTGTAGGTCACCAGCTAGTGGGAAGGTTGTGGAGGAACAAATTTGCAAGGAAATTACGGAGAGGTGCACAAATTATAGGGTAGTGAGAATGGGGGACTTTCATTATCCAAACATAGACTGGGATAATAGTAGTGTCAAGGGCAGTGAGGGGCAAGAGTTCCTAGAGTGTGTTCAGGAAAATTTTCTACAACAGTATGTTGCTAGTCCAATGAGAAAGGAGGCACTGCTAGACCTGGTTCTTGGGAATGAGGTGGGCCAAGTATCAGTAGGAGAGCATTTAGAGGATAGTGATCATTGTATCAAAGTTTAGGCTGACTATGGAAAAAGGACAAAAAGCAATCCAGGGTAAGAATAATTAACTGGGGGAACGCCAACTTCAATGGGGTGAGAATGAAGCTGGGGGCAAATAAATTGGAGCCAAACACTGGCAGGAAAACCGGTAGATGATCAACGGGCTACCGTCAAAGAGGAGACTGTTCGGGCACAGTTGAGGTATGTTCCCTCAAAGGGGAAAAGTAGGGCAAACAAATCCAGAGCTCCCTGGATGACAAAAGAGGTAGAGAATAAGGTGAAGAAAAAAAAGTGTGCTTATGACAGATGCCAGGTAGAAAATTCGACTGAGAACCAGGCTGAATATAGAAGGTCCAGACAGCAAATGAAAAAGCAAATAAGAGAAGCAAAGAGAAAGCATGAAAAGAGACTGGCAGCTAGCATTAAAGGAAATCCCAATGTTTTCATTAGGCATACAAACAGTAAAAAGGTGGTAAAAGGAGGAGTGGGGCCAATTAGGAACTAGAAATGGGATTTACATATGGAGGCAGAGGTCACAGCTGAGGTATTAAATGAATACTTTGCATTTGTCTTTACCGAGGAAGATGATGCAACCCAGGTAATGTTGAAAGAGGAGGTAAATCAGACACTAGAAAGGTTTAAATTGATAAAGTAGTATTAGATAGATTGTCTGTACTTTAAGTGGATAAGGCACAAGGGCCGGATGAGATGCATCCAAGGAAACTAAGGGAAGTGAGGGTGGAAATCATGGAGGCACTGGCCATAACTTTTCCGTCTTCTTAGACTCGGGGTTGGTGCCAGAGGACTGGAGAATTGCAAACGTTACTCCCTTGTTAAAAAAAGGGTGTTAAGATAAATCCAGCAAATACAGGCCAGTCAGTTTAACTTCAATAGTGGGGAAACTTCTAGAAAAAAATAATTTGGGACAAAATCGATAGTCACATGGACAAATGAGAGTTAATTAAGGAAAGCCAGCATGGATTTAAGGGAAAATCATGTTTAACCAACTTGCTGGAGTTTTTTTTTTTGAGGAGGTAACAGAGAGGGTTGATGAGGGCAATGTTGTTGATGTGGTGTACATGGACTTTCAAAAGGCGTTTGATACAGTGCCAAACAGACTTGTGAGCAAACTTATAGCTCATGGAATAAAAGGGACAGTAGAAACGTGGATACAAAATTGGCTGAGTGACAGGAAACAAAGAGCAGTGGTTAATCGATGCTTTTCGTGCTAGAGGAAGGTTTGTAGTGGAGTTCCCCAAGGATCTGTGTTGGGACCCCTGCTTTTCCTGATATATATTAATGACATAGACCTTAGTGTAAAAGGGTACAATTTCAAAGTTTGCAGATACGGAACTTGGAAGCATTGTGAACTGTGAGAAGGATAGTGTAGAACGTCAAAAGGACATAGACAAGTTGGTGGAATGGGCAGACAGGTGGCAGATGAAGTTCAATGCAGAGAAATGTGAAGTGATTCATTTTGATAGGAAGAACATGGAGAGAGAATATTGAATAAAGGGTACAATTCTAAAGTGGGTGCAGGAGCAGAGGGACCTAGGTGTATATGTGCATAAGTCATTGAAGGTAGCAGGACAGTTTGAGAGAGTAGTTAATAAAGCATACAGTATCCTAGGCTTTATTAATAGGGGCATAGAGTACAAGAGCAAGGAAGTTACGTTGAACTCGTATAAGACACTAGTTCGGCCTCAGCTGGAGTACTGTGTCCAATTCTGGGCGCCGCATTTGAGGAAAGACATGAGGGCATTGGAGAAAGTACAGAAAAGATTCACAAGAATGGTTCCAGGGATGAGGCATTTCAGTTATGATGATAGTCCTAACTTCTCCAATCTGTTTTCCTTGAAGAGAAGGCTGAGGTGATTTGATAGAGGTACTCAAAATCATGAGGGGTCTGAACAGAGTGGATAGGGAGAAACTGTTCCTACTCATGAAAGGATCGAGGAGAGGACACAGGCTTAAATTATTTGGTAAGAGAAGCAAAAGTGACATGAGGAAAAACTTTTTTATACAGCGAGTGGTTAAGGTCTGAAATGCGCTGCCTGAGAGTGGGGTGGAGGCAGGTTCAATTGAAGCATCCAAAAGGGAATTAGACAGTTATATGAAAAGGAAGGATGTGCAGGGTTATGGGGAGAAGACGGGGGAACGGAACTGAGGGAGTTGCTCTTTCAGAGAGCCAGTGCGGATACGATGGGCCGAATAGCCTCCTTCTGCACTGTAACGATTGCGATTCGGTAATATAGGAAACGTGGCAGCCATTTTGTGCACAGCAAGCTCCCACAAACAGTAGTAACCAGATAATCTGTTTTTGTGATGTTGGTTAAGGGATCAATATTGACCAGGACACTGGGGAGAACACCCCTGCTCGTCTTCAAAATAGTGCTATGTAAAGGCCTGCTCAGGTCAGGAAAACAAACCCGACCAAACCACAACAGACCAGAGCCCGACCCGGCCTGAGTCCCTCCGATTGTCCCGAGCCCGACCTGACCATCCCTTTACTTACCTTCGGACTCGGAACCTCCAGCACATGAGTGATGACGTCACAGTGACGTCACTCACTCATTCCACAGACTCCGTTTTGTCCCGGACTCCCAGCTCAGGTAAGTTTTTTTTTATTTCAATGCTTACCAGCAGAGCACTTACAGTGAGTGTCCAGCCCGGCCCGGCCCGGCCTGACCTGGACTCGGCCCGACCCGTGCCTGAAAGTCAGATCTGGAAGATGGGTCCGACCCGACCCTGACACGTGTAGTCAGGTCCCATCGGGTTCGGATCGGGTAGCAGGCCTTTAATGCCATGGGATCTTTTATGTCCACCTAAGAGGACAGACTGGGCCTCGGTTTACTGTCTCATGATGCATGATTATCTTTAAAAATGAAGTAAAGCCAGTAATTGACCCGGAGCCTTAAATGCATGAATATTTATGACTGTCCCTCTGACCTTACCACCATCTCAATTTGCCTATTGAAAGCTGTGGTCTTAAAGAGGCAGGCCAGGCTAACGGCTACACAGCATAACTGCACCCCAGGTAAGCAAGTTACCCGAGAGCAATGCCATGGGAGGTCAATAGTTTATCTCAAAAGTTTTAAGAGCATCCACCCCACTTTGAATATTATATCAACGTGTAAAAGCTACAAGAGAAAGAATGTTGATCACTGTCTACGGTTTTTCTTTTGCCTGACTTGGAGACAGAAATGTACGAACACTTCCCAATCTGCACACTTCCCACACCAAACAGCAATTAAATTCTGACCTCCAACTGCATTTAGTCATGGGCATTAGACTATCGAGCTTTAAAGGGGGTAGACTAGCCTAAACACAACTCTGTCTTTGCAGCAGAATAACAGTACAAATACGGCACAACAGCATAGTATCCAGTTTACTGTAAGCAATGACACAGGAGATCCACTAGTGTGCACACGCATATATGAATAAAAATTACTGTTGACAATGTTGAAGTATGAAAGCTCAAGACACATGTACTAAACGCTTCTGTCTACCATTCTAAGAGGTGGTACAACAACCTTGCATTTACTTAGTGCCTTTAACATTGCAAGACATCCCAAAGCGCTTCACAGGAGCATAATCAGACAAAAATTGACAGCAAGCCAAAGGAGGAGATATTAGGACAGGTGTCCAAAAGCTTGGTCAAAGAGGTAGCTTTTAACAAGCATCTTAAAGGAGGAGAGAGAAGGGGAGAGGCAGAAGGAAATCCAAAGTTAGCCGCTCGACGGCTGAAAGCACAGCTGCTTATGGTGGAGTGAAGGAGGGAGTGGCAGACAAAAGCAGCCTGAATTGGAGCAGTGTGGTGATCTCGGCAGGTTACAGGGCTAGAAAAGGTTAGAGAGAGAGTGGCAAGGCCATTGTGGGTTGCGAGCATGAGATTTTATAGAACTAATTCAAGTCTCCAATTAAAACTGGAGTGGAATTTGATGCAAGTGTTGGAGAAATCATCACCCTCGACAGCAGCTTTTCTTCTTTTATAAATATAACGAAAGAGCTAAATATTTCCATGTACGCAGCAGTGGATCTGCTGCTGAAAACAGGGCCACAGTCAAGGCAATATGGATGTAGCTGAAACAACTTTGGTCAATCAAGAAGCATGCCCAAGTACAAAGAATGCTAAAGAAATTAAAACAAACTCGCACAAGCTAAAAAGGTGAGATGGACAATAATGAAACAGCCAGTCAAGAACAATGAAGTAGTGTGCAAGTCAAACCTCATGACTCTTAGTTGTGTTTGTCTGAATATCTGCTCAAACTACATGTTAACCATTGCTGCTTTCAATATGTGTACATTATGTCCACTTTTCCCACATTCATTTCCTCTTCCCTCTGCTGCTCATCATTCTCTCGACCAACTGTGCAGGAAGGTACCCACTACCACCTACCGTTTTGCAGCCACTTCACAGCAGTGCGCTACTAAGCCACGCAGACTTGGCAAGTCCCAGCTTCGATCCCGGGTCTGTGCCGAGCTAGTACGTCTTAGTGGAGGCAGTGGCGTCGTGGTAATGTCACTGGACTAGCAATCCAGAGTCCCAGGCTAACGCTCTGGGGACACTGGTTCAAATCTCACCATGGCAGCTGGTGGAATTTAAATTCAATTAATACATTGAAGCTGAAAGCTAGTCTCAGTAATGGTGACCATGAAACCATTGTCGATTGTTGTAAAAATCCATCTGGTTCACTAATGCCCTTTAGGGAAGGAAATCTGCCATCCTTACCTGGTCTGGCCTACACGTAACTCCAGGCCCACAGTCATATGGTTGACTCTTAACTGACCTCTGAAATGGCCGAGCAAGTCACTCAGTTGTAAAGGGCAACTAGGAATGGGCAAGAAATGCTGGCCTCGCCAGTGACGCCCACATTCCATGAAAGAATAGCTAAGGCTACAGTTGTTTAGAATTAGCCTCAATGACAAGGAGGGGAAGGGGCACTTGGGTGGGCGGGGGGGGGGGGGTGCAACAACAGTAACATTTCACACTCCTTGTCTGCTGACCAGAGACCTCAGCTGCAATGTCAATAAATTATAGGGCAGCCACTGACCTCAACAAAACCAGACATCCCTGCTAACCTCCACGCACACATGCATTTCCGCACTTTCTTTAATTAAAAAAAAATGATCATTCATTCGAACTTTTTGCTCAAAACACCCGAGAACACCTTACATCATGAACCCGGCGTCTCTCAGTGAGCTAAAGTTAGGAAGCTTGTACATTTCCAGCTTATAATGAACCTTGGAGGAGCTAAAGCTGGTTTAAATAAAAGGAGAGTGATGTTTTTAATCAAGAACAGCGTGTGCAAAGTGTTGAGACTGCCTAGTAACCTAATCTGTTTTACAGGCAGCAATATCCAGGTTGAGAATAGGAGCAAGGCACAGACAGATATGGAGTATTTTTCACCAGACTGTTGTTGTATCTCTCCTCATTGCAGCTACTCGAGAGCAGTGTGCATCAGTGCGGCTCGAAGTCTACGTTAATCAGAGCACAAGCAACGTAGCACGAGGGAGACATAAGGACGCACGTACGTATAGGTCAGATAGGATCTTTGCAGGCCGTTACGATGGTCCTGGGTAGGGCTTTCAAGGCAAAGGAAGAATCAAAAATTTGATTTTAAATGCTTCCCTAGAGGCTGGGCAGGGGTGGGGGGGGTGGTGTGTGAATGTAGGACTTATACGGACAATAAGGCATCCGGTTCAGATTGGGTACCAGACAGGGGACAGGCCACGTGAAAAAAAAAACAGACCGTCTGGGATTTCTTTCTTCTTTCTTTTTCTTTTGGGCCTCCTTATCTCGAGAGACAATGGATACGCGCCTGGAGGTGGTCAGTGGTTTGTGAAGCAGCACCTGGAGTGGCTATAAAGGCCAATTCTGGAGTGACAGGCTCTTCCACAGGTGCTGCAGAGAAATTTGTTTGTTGGGGCTGTTGCACAGTTGGCTCTCCCCTTGCGCCTCTGTCTTTTTTCCTGCCAACTACTAAGTCTCTTCGACTCGCCACAATTTAGCCCTGTCTTTATGGCTGCCCGCCAGCTCTGGCGAATGCTGGCAACTGACTCCCACGACTTGTGATCAATGTCACACGATTTCATGTCGCGTTTGCAGACGTCTTTATAACGGAGACATGGACGGCCGGTGGGTCTGATACCAGTGGCGAGCTCGCTGTACAATGTGTCTTTGGGGATCCTGCCATCTTCCATGCGGCTCACATGGCCAAGCCATCTCAAGCGCCGCTGACTCAGTAGTGTGTATAAGCTGGGGATGTTGGCCGCTTCAAGGACTTCTGTGTTGGAGATATAGTCCTGCCACCTGATGCCAAGTATTCTCCGAAGGCAGCGAAGATGGAATGAATTGAGACGTCGCTCTTGGCTGGCATACGTTGTCCAGGCCTCGCTGCCGTAGAGCAAGGTACTGAGGACACAGGCCTGATACACTCGGACTTTTGTGTTCCGTGTCAGTGCGCCATTTTCCCACACTCTCTTGGCCAGTCTGAACATAGCAGTGGAAGCCTTACCCATGCGCTTGTTGATTTCTGCATCTAGAGACAGGTTACTGGTGATAGTTGAGCCTAGGTAGGTGAACTCTTGAACCACTTCCAGAGCGTGGTCGCCAATATTGATGGATGGAGCATTTCTGACATCCTGCCCCATGATGTTCGTTTTCTTGAGGCTGATGGTTAGGCCAAATTCATTGCAGGCAGACGCAAACCTGTCGATGAGACTCTGCAGGCATTCTTCAGTGTGAGATGTTAAAGCAGCATCGTCAGCAAAGAGGAGTTCTCTGATGAGGACTTTCCGTACTTTGGACTTCGCTCTTAGACGGGCAAGGTTGAACAACCTGCCCCCTGATCTTGTGTGGAGGAAAATTCCTTCTTCAGAGGATTTGAACGCATGTGAAAGCAGCAGGGAGAAGAAAATCCCAAAAAGTGTGGGTGCGAGAACACAGCCCTGTTTCACACCACTCAGGATAGGAAAGGGCTCTGATGAGGAGCCACCATGTTGAATTGTGCCTTTCATATTGTCATGGAATGAGGTGATGATACTTAGTAGCTTTGGTGGACATCCGATCTTTTCTAGTAGTCTGAAGAGACCACGTCTGCTGACGAGGTCAAAGGCTTTGGTGAGATCAATGAAAGCAATGTAGAGGGGCATCTGTTGTTCACGGCATTTCTCCTGTATCTGACGAAGGGAGAACAGCATGTCAATAGTCGATCTCTCTGCACGAAAGCCACACTGTGCCTCAGGGTAGACGCGCTCGGCCAGCTTCTGGAGCCTGTTCAGAGCGACTCGAGCAAAGACTTTCCCCACTATGCTGAGCAGGGAGATTCCACGGTAGTTGTTGCAGTCACCGCGGTCACCTTTGTTTTTATAGAGGGTGATGATGTTGGCATCGCGCATGTCCTGGGGTACTGCTCCCTCGTCCCAGCACAGGCATAGCAGTTCATGTAGTGCTGAGAGTATAGCAGGCTTGGCACTCTTGATTATTTCAGGGGTAATGCTGTCCTTTCCAGGGGCTTTTCCGCTGGCTAGAGAATCAATGGCATCACTGAGTTCCGATTTGGTTGGCTGTATGTCCAGCTCATCCATGAATGGTAGAGGCTGGGCTGCATTGAGGGCAGTCTCAGTGACAGCATTCTCCCTGGAGTACAGTTCTAGGTAGTGCTCAACCCAGCGGTCCATCTGTTTGCGTTGGTCAGTGATTATGTCCCCCGATTTAGATTTGAGGGGGGTGATCTTCTTGATGGTTGGCCCAAGAGCTCTCTTCATGCCATCATACATTCCTCTGATGTTTCCGGTGTCTGAGGCCAGCTGAATATGACTGCATAGGTGTTGCTAGTAGTCGTTTGCGCAACGCCTAGCTGTTCTTTGTGCAGTACTTCTGGCTGCTTTAAGTGCTGCGGATGTTAAATCGCTGGGGGCTTTCTTGTAGTTCAAAAGTGCAATGCGCTTAGCGGCTATGACAGGTTCCAGCTCTTCATTATGAGATTGAAACCAGTCTGCATTTCTCTTCGCACTTTTGCCGTAGGTGGTCAAAGCTGACTCATAGATGGCGTCTCTGATGTGGGCCCACTTGGTCTCAGCATCCCCTGTGGGAGTGTTTTGAAGGGCTGTTACAAGTGAATTTAGAAATTTTTGTAACAGCTGTGGGTGAGAGATTCTGCTCGTGTTGATGCGCGGGTGGCCCTTCTGCTTGGAATGATGCAACTTCTTTGGTCTGAGTCTAACCTTGCTGCACACCAGGGAGTGGTCGGTGTCGCAGTCCGCACTGTGGAAGCTGCGTGTGATTTGAACACTGTTTAAGGCGGCTCGCCTTGTGACAATGAGGTCTAGCTGGTGCCAACGACGTGATCTTGGGTGCCTCCATGAAACCTGGTGACAGGGTTTAGTGTGAAAGAACGAGTTGGTGATGCAGAGGTTATGATAGGTACACAACTCAAGCAGTCTCTGCCCGTTCTCATTCATCCTTCCAACGCCATAGCGCCCAAGGCAGGAGGGCCATGAGTCATGGTCGGCCCCAACCCTGGCATTAAAGTCCCCCAGCAGGAATAGGTGTTCGGTGTTGGGGATGCTGCTAATGATGTTATGGAGTTGTTCATAGAACTGGTCTTTAGCTTCAGGTGCGGAACAGAGTGTTGGAGCATAGATGCTGAGTAGGTGTACTGGACCAGAGGTGGTGAGCAGTCGGATGGACAGTATGCGTTCCGAGCCATTTGAGGGAGGCTCTATCATGCTGAGCAAGGAGTTTCTGATGGCGAAGCCCACTCCATGCTGTCTTGGTTCTTCAGGATCCCTGCCCTGCCAGAAGAAGGTGTAGTCTTGCTCTGCTAGAGAGCCACTCGCGGGGAGGCGAGTCTCCTGAAGTGCTGCAATGTCCACATTGAGTCTACTGAGCTCGTTGTTAATGATGGCGGTCTTCCGAGAATCGTTGATTTGTGTAAGGTCTTCCGACAGGCCAGGACACATAGTTCTGACGTTCCAGCTTGCAAAGCGAAGGGCTGGTACCTTCTTTCCTTTTTTCATGTTGTTTGGTGCGGTGTATCAGTCCACCTTTCGGGCAATGACCCTGAGCTCCAAGCACCCATTGAAGCAGGCAGACTGTGGTGGGACAGAACCTTATTGACCGGGGGCTGCCCGGTTTGAGGCGGGCGATAGCTGTCCAGTGAGGTGCAATGACCTCTCCCACCGACAAAGGCAACCCGTGGCGCCCAGTTTCTACGCCAATTTATCTGGACTTATAACCCGTAACTGCTGCCTTCCGTGTTGTTTCAGTCGCTGTGAGGCAACTATGGAGTGACCTCTCCATGGCGCATGCCTGGGCAAATTTATGGAGGTTGAGAGTTGCCCAGTCGTCAAAACCCCCCTCTCGGCCTTTCTGGTGGGGTCCAAAGGAGTGCAGGACACGACGTTTGGCACCAGTATGGCTGCAGGAACTGCCGGAAACATGCCAAAGGTGACACATGACCGCCTACGGGGTTCCGCTCCGGATTTTCTGTTAGGGTTTACTCCCTTAGCCTTGGTCTCTCCCGAGACGCCCACAAGGCAGTGGGGTTGTTGGGGCCCCTACACAGGTGTAGGATGGTGCCGGTGGGAGGAGGGGATGCAAGGGGGAGGGGTAGAGGGAGGGGGTGGGTGCAGGGGAAGGGGGTGCGGGGTGAAGATGGTGCGAGGGGGGGGCGGGCTGGGACGGGGTTGTGAGGGGGTGAGCTGAGAGGGTGGAGCAGGGAAGGGGACGGGGGTGGGGGGGGTGGAAGGGGGGTAAAGGGGGGGGGGAGGGGGGGTGGAATCTGGTGCAGGTAATAAGCCATTTCCTCAGTGCCCACCATCGACGTCCGGAAAGCTCATCCACGTCCTTCGGGAGGTGAAGCATCATTTGGCAGACTTAGAGGTGATTACATTTGCTAAGGGTTTTTTTTTGCCGTGGTTTTAATAAAGGCATGCAGCATTGCCGACAGTGCGCTGCAGATGCTCTCCGAGCCATCTCCCGCGGGCGCTTTGAAGTTGCGGCCGGGGGGGCCGTTCGTGGATGTTTTGGGTGTTCGGGGCACCTTTTCACAGGACTTCTCTCGGGTCCCGCAGCTCCTTCTTCACCTCAATGGACTTACCGCATGCCGTGGCTGCAGACACTCTGGACTGTGAAGACAGCAGGATCGGAGATTAAAGTATCGGCAGCTGTTCTCGTCAGTTTCATCCGGATCAATTTCATTGAGAAAACAAAGAGCAGGTGTGGCTGGGGGAGGGCAGTGGGCCCAGGTAACATACACTAAACTAACTGTTAACTTTTAGACCGTCTGGGATAAAACCAGACAAATGGCCACCCAAAAGAACAGGACTGGGTTCTATTGCGATACCCATGTGGTTGAATAGCCTGCCAACACCAAGCATCTGGACTTGCACGTGTGGAATGGGTACGCATGAGGCACCAGACGGAATCAGACCCAGCACAACAGTCAAGGGAAGAGGTATGAATTTGGGGAATATTTTCAGATAAAAAGTGAAGGGAAAAAAATTACTTCTCCCTCTAACTCAGGCAGGCAATAACATGGGACAGCAGAGCAAGTAAGAGCCAATGGTCGAGGACAAATCCATTACAAAACGAGATCTGCTGGGACAAGCAGAGATTCATTGCTGCCCATCTCAGACAGAATACATCAGCCACAGGATTATACCAGTAGTGGTATTATAATGGAGGGAGCAATTCAGCCCGCGGTGAGATAGTTCCATGCATCTCTGCAACCAATATTTCTCCCATAATTGCAAGTGCGACAGGCAGAATTGAGATAATTGCGGGGGATATTTTCTCATTGCTTTGTGAGGGGTGACTTGGGTCTTTTCGCAGTTATTTGCAATTCTGAAATTCTAGTACTTTTCAAAAATAAAATGGAATTAAAAGGATAACAGGAGAAAATTCTGACCATGTGTTTTCTGTTACGTATTACATTTATCCCTTCACTAGGTAAGTCACAGCGAGTACATTCGGCCCATCATTCCGGTGACAGCTCTTTGAAACAGCTGTCCAATTAGTGCCACTCCCCTGTTCTTTCCCCATAGTCCTGCAAATTTCTCCTTTTCAAGTATTTATCCAATTCCCTCTTGATTGTTAGGACTGAATCTGCTTCCACCACCTTCCCAGCTAATGCAATCTAGATTAGTACTATCAGCTAACTCTGTAAAAAATGTTTTCAACACGTTTCCCCCCCCCCCCCCCCCCCCACCACCCGGATCTTTTGCCAATTACCTTAAACTTGTGCCCTCTGGCAAATGATCTCCCCCACCCCTACCAGTGGAAACGGTTACTCCCGATCTACTTTATCAAAGCCCCTCAAATTGTGGGAAAATCAAGCTAGAATTTAATCGGAAATTATTTTTCTCCATTCGCTATGAACCGTGAAGGATGGAAGGAGAGACCAACTTTGTTCTCGTGTCAATTCTCATCTTTTTTAAAACTATAAGTAAACAGAAGAAAATACACCCTAGATAAATACTGAAAACCACTATGATTATGGACAACCAAAGTGAGTATTAAGGGGCTTACTTAATTGAGGGGTTCAAAAAGAGTCACAGGCCACAGAAACAAAGCTTGCCTGGTTTATGAGTGGTGCCAGTGGAATTTTAGTCTTTCACTCACCCTTTACCCTCTATTATGTTTCATTTTATAAATACACTGTGGTCTTAAAACAAAAGTGGAAACTATGCTAAGGTCAGGAAAACAAGAGAACAGGGATTGAAGACTAAGAATCTACAGTGATCAGGTGTTATAGCTGCAGATAATACAGTATGATTGATAACAAGCTGTAATAACAGCAAGGGATTATTTTTAAGTTGAAAAACATCACAGAGCCATTGAGACTACAGCATCATTTTTAGCTCTGGCAGCTGCAGTGCTATGACAAAGGAGGACAGATGAAATTGCAATAAATCAGCAAGACCTGCATTATATAACTGCCTGAAAAAGGACATTGTCCACATCAAGACTGAATCACACACAGACACACATCACTCTTCCAGACAGAGTTAGCTGATAGTAAGCGGGAGGGTCCACTTCTCCCTAATGTGAAATGTGCTACTTTTAATAAAGTGGCCATGAGATGCTATATTCAGCCCGAGTAGACTTCACAGTGTACTTGAGGCAAACTCCACATGGCGAGATGGACCCCTAGGCACGTCTGGTTTCATTTTACTGTGTTCAGAGTTAGATCTGGACGTGACTCTGGAGCTTTACTGCCCAAGTGCCTGTGTCTCCCCAAAGCCAGTTCCCACTGACACAAAAGGTGACAGCAGCATAACAAGACTGTGTACTAGTTTGTGGCGTCATCAGTCTACGTGTCAAAATTAGAAGGATTTCACAACGCCTTTGACACTTCTGCCTATAGTATGGACCTACTCCCTGTAACTCCTTCCCCAAGTCTCTCTGCCTCCATTTCTCTCTCTGCATTTAAAAACCTTCTCAGAACCCATCTTTTCAAGCAAACTTTTGGTCATCCCCAATTTCTCGTTCAATGCTCATTTTCTGTCTCGTGGTCTATGCTCATTTGTGAACCCAATTGGAACTTGGTAAGCCTCAAACAGGTATAATCTCAATTCAATTTGTTACAACTTTATTTTTAATAATAATCACAAGGTGTTCAAACTCTTCCTCAAAATCCTAAGTTTCCATTTCAAAGTTAAAAGTACAATAGCTATGCATATCAGGCTAGGTATATCTCTCGCATTCGATAGACATCTCACATATGGGATCTACCAGCTGGGATTATGAGCTCATGCATGCATACACTGTACTAGCAATTTCATGTATCTCTTCCCAAAGAGTGAGAGGAACCAAGAGAACGCAATGGAGCTAGGACTATCGCCATATACACTGTGATACTGCAAGTCCTCTATCAATACTTCAGCTTCTAGAATATCTTGTACAGCTCAAAATGGTTGTTCACTAAATTGTTGAAGAAATTTATCAAAACTCATCAGATTTCAAGCCAACTTCGATTCTCCGCAGGGATTTTTGAAAGGAAAACTTGAGATGGATGTTCTAATTTAACGATGTAATTACAATCATCCAGAAATCTGCCAAGTCCCCCTATTGGCTTGTATGTTCTTTGCTGGTTAAAAAGGTTTTGGTCTCCTCACATATTGGGTGATATTGATTCTTTAGAAAAGGTTCAGAGGAGAGCCACAAGACTGATTCCCAGTGTAAAACACTTCAGCTAACCAGATGGGCTTTTAAAACTGGGTCTACATATTCCAGATAAGTGTAGACACAGGGGTGATTTGATTGAACTTTATAATGTAATGTAGGTACAAGATTGGCTCTGGTTCTCAAAGTGTACACAACATGTATAAATTATGCAAAGGCCATAGTAGGTTACATGTTAAGATGAGTCAATACCCCAGAGAACAGTAAACCTCTGGAACAAGTTTCCAGCTTGTGTGGTGAGGGTTGATTCACTGTATACCTTCAAAAGAGCTGGACTGGTTCCTAGCCAAGGTGAAGATCATGCCACACAAGAGGTAGGTACCAAAACACGAGAAATCATGCTCTATGTGACCTCCTAGTCTAGCTTCAATTGCCCAGAACAACCAGAGGGGAATTTCCCAGTTTCCCGCCCCCCTCAACTGGCCTTGGGCTTATTTATGTTTTTTTACCCTCTCCCAGGAGGTTACATAGCGCCTATTGGGTAGGGAATGTTTGATTCGTAATACACAAGACAGCACGACTGTGTGGGACAAACCAGATGCACAAGCCAGTCTTTTCTTATCCAACATTCTCATACACTCAAGAAAGAAGCGACACCAACAGGAAAATTTGCTTGGTGAGCCTTTCCTTCAGTTGGAAAGTGGGAGGAGGAGAACATCTTGATAATTTACAGTAATTCCAATCTATATAGATCTGCAGTGTGTTTACAGCACAGAAACAGACCATTCGGCCCAACAAGTCCATGCTGGTGTTTATGCTCCACACAAGCCTTCTCCCATCCCTCCTCACCTAACCGCCATCAGCATAGCCTTCTGTTCCCTGCTCCCTCATGTGCTTATTTATCTTCTCCTCGAATGCATTAATAAGCATCTATGTCTAGCTACTAATATACATCTATAACTATGTATTAATGCATTCCTACAAATGTGTTGATATAATATACACTAAGTATTTTAATGAAAATTTTCATTAATGTACTCTGTACATTTGCTGTTCTAATGTACAATGCAGCACTGTCAGTGAAATCAAAGTCAATGAAAGTGTATTACAGTTCTATGTACATCAAAGAAACTTGTATCAGATTGACAGAAGCATATGAATAATGTTAGTCTTCCACTGTGCCAGGTTGTAATGACCCATGTTGTATCACAAGTGTCTTTATTGTTGAGTTGTATTTACCCAAACCAATTGTGTATTTGTATGGGATTTGCCATTGATTGTATATGGACCATCTCTTTGTTTGAGAGTCAGCAAGCTATTGGAGATCTTACCTCGACAGTGTCCCAGCAGCAGATGCACTGCAAAGCACGCAGACAAGATGGCAGTGTACATCTTTGAGCTTAGTGATATAGCTGGAGCGAAGAGTGAGAAAGCTGGCTTCAGGTGATTTGCCTCTTAATGACAGTCTTGCATTCAGTTTCCTCCATAAAAATCAGCTGTGTGCCTGTGGGCAAGACAAATAAATAGATGTTGTAGCAATAATTTCCACATTACAAAATTGCGGTTAGATTTATATAGGAACAGGAGTCAGCCTCTTAAGACCCTCGAACCCGTTCTAGTATTCAGTAAGATCACGGCTGATCTGTACCTCAACTCAATTTACCCACCTTTACTCCATATCCCTTTACCTAGTAAAAAAATCTCTCAACATGATATTTTGATGCCTGTTATGGGGTATGATTCCACAGAGAATAGCCAATCCTGGTACTTCGTTCATGAGGCCATTATTCATACGCCTTCACCGAGTGTCACTCGACTATGAGCCCAATACTGCTTACATGTTAATGCTTTCTCCATCAGCAGTGGCCTAGTTGGTAATATTCTCAGATTTGCATCAGAAGGTTGTGGGTTCAAGTCCCACTCCAGAGACGGGAACACAAAAATCTCAATTAATGCGTGCCGCACTGATGGAGGTGGCAGATGAGCCATTATACCGAAGCCCCGTCTGCCCTTTCAGGCGGGTGTAAAAGATCCCAGTATGGGAGTTCACCCTGGTGGCCTGGACAATATTTATCCCTCAAACCAATAGCTCAAAGTCATTGCATTGCTGTTTGTGGGATCATGCTCTGCACAAATTGGCTGCTGCATTTTGTATATTCCAACAGTGATTCCACTTCCAAAGTTCTTAATTAGCTGTAAAGTGTTTTGGAATGCCCGGAGGTTGTGGAAGGCAATATATCAATGCAAAATTTTCTTCCTTTCCCGAACCAACTATAGTACTCTATTTGCTGCACCTGTGTTAGCAGCTAACTCAGAATAGACAGGAAGGTGCAACCTGGTCCTTCGCAATGCTGAATAGCTCAGACAGGCAAGAGAGAGAGATTTTCCTGCTGCCCCTGGGCGTATTGAGGACCACATACCCATATATAGGCTTCCTGCTACATTTTCCATTCATTCATCAGTGGAAGGAAATCAGGAGAACTCCCTTAAGGGTTGTGATCCTCCCCGCCTCTATTCATCATACCCACATGACCCAGGCACAGGAGCAGGAAAACCTGCCCTGATGCCTTTAATTCAGATTCTTGCTCAAGTCTAATTCATTTCCAGACCAGCTGTAAAAACCTTTCCACATCTGTGGCTTATGACATAAATGGCGGGTGTGGGGATGGGGATGTGTGTGTGTGTGTATGTGTGTGTGTGTGGGGGGAGGAGAGGTGGATTTCCAACAAGGCACCGTTGCAGCGAGAGAGAAGTCATCTTAGTCAAACAGTTGTTCAATGGAAATGATTTATTACAGCTTGGGAGAGGAGCCAGAATTTGAGTCAGACTGTACAGGCCATCCTAGTTCTTTGTTTGCATAAACAGCACAGTAAGATGAATGTTTGACTACAAAACAATGTTTGGAGTAGCAAAGTCTTATCTGTTCTAAAAGACTTATGAACTAAAAGTTAATTTTTTACCTGGTATTTCTGTAATCTATCAACTTTTCAACTTGGGCTACCTGCCTGTGTCTTGTGTCAAAGAAAACTAGCAATCCCACGGTCAACATTGATTCAAATATACATATTTAACATCGGAACTTAGGAGCAGGAGTAGGCCATTCAGCCCATCAATACAATGGCTGATCATCCACTTCAATGCCTTTTCCCTACATTATCCCTATATCCCTTTATGTCATTGGTATTTTGAAATCCGTCAATCTCTGCTTTAATTATACTCAACGACTGAGCTTCCACAGCCTTCTGGGGTAGAGAGTTCCAAAGAGTTACAACCCTCTGAGTAAAGAAATTTCTCCTCATCTCAGTCCCAAGTGGCTTCTCCCTTATTTTGAAATTATGTGCCCTGGTTCTAGACTCCCCAACCAGGGGAAACATCTTACCTGCATCTACCCTGTCTATGCCTTTAAGTATTTTGTAGGTTTCAATACGATCACATCTCATTCTTCAAAACTCTATAGAAACAGGCCCAATTTCCCCAACTTCTCTTCATAGGACAGTCCTACCATCCTGGGAACAAGTCTGGTGAACCTTCGCTGCACTCCCTCTATGGCAGTAATATCTGTCCCAAAGGTAAGGGGACCAAAACTGCACAGTACTCCAGGTGCGATCTACCCAAGGTTCTATATACAACTGAAGCAAGACTTTAAAATAAAAGCAAAATACTGCGGATGCTGGAAATCCGAAATAAAAACAGGAAGTGCTGGAAAAATTCTACACGACTGACAGCATCAGTGGAAAGAGAAGCAGAGTTAACGTTTCAGGTCAGTGACCCTTCTTCAGAGTTCTGAAGAAGGGTCACTGACCTGAAACGTTAACTCTGCTTCTCTCTCCACAGATGCTGCCAGACCTGCTGAGTTTTTCCAGCACTTCCTGTTTTTATTTTTGAAGCAAGACTTCGCTACTCCTGTACTCAAATCCTCTTGCAATAAAGGCTAACATACCATTAGCCTTCCTAATTGTTTGCTGCACCCGCGTGTTAGCTTTCAGTGACTTATCGACGAGGGCACCCAGGTCCCTTTGTACATCTACACTTTTTAATCTCTTACCATTTAAGAGATACTCTGCACATCTATTCCTCCTACCAAAGTGGATAACCTCACATTTTTCCACATTATATTCCATCGGCCATGTTCTTGCCCACTCACTAAGTCTGCCGAAATCCCCTTGAAGCAGCTTTGCATCTTGCTCACAACATACATACTCACCTAGTTTTGTGTCATCTGCGAGCTTGGAAATATTACATTTGGTCCCCCACATCCAAATCATTGATATATATTGTTAACAGCTGGGGCCCAAGTACTGATCCTTGCGGTACTGCAGATGCGAGACTGACCCGTTTATTCCTACTCTGTTTTCTGCCAGTTAACCAATCCCCAATTAATGCCAGTATATTACCTCTAATCCCATGTATTTTAATTTTGCTAATCTACCTCCTCTGAATGACTATTAAAAGCCTTCTGAAAATCCAAGTATACTACGTCCACCGACTCCACTTTATCAATTTTGTTAGTAACATCTTCAAAAAAACTTGAACAGTTCATCAAACATGTTTTCCCATTCATAAATCCATGTTGATTACGCCCAACCAGATCATTATTATCCAAGTGTCCATTATCATATACTTTAGAATAGATTCCAGCATTTTCCCAATGACTGATGCAAGGCCAACAGGTCTGTAGTTCCCTGTATTCTCTCTTCCTCCCTTCTTTAGTGGAGTGACATTTGCTACCTTTCAATCTGCAGGAACTGCTCCAGAATTTATCGAATTTTGGAACATGATCACCAATGCATCCACTATTGCCATAGCTACCTCTTTCAACACTCTGGGATGTAGAATATCGGGTCCCAGGGACTTATCAACCTTCAGCCCCATTAATTTCTCCAATACAATCTTCTTACGCGCACTAATTTCCTTCAATTCCTCTTTCGCCCAAGTCCCTGGTGTTAAACAGGCAGATGTCCAGTCACCAAAATGACGCAGCAAATAACAGTCTCTGATCCACAAATGTTTTATTGGCAATTCATCATTCAGTCCAAACATCAGTTCTCACTCTTTCCTTCTGGACAAACTCTGTCCAGAGGCAACTCCCCAACTGGGCAAAAACCCAACCCTTAAATACAAAACTATAATGAGCATCACTTGCTCTCTATTAACACGGAAATGGTCAATATGGTCACCTTGGATCTCTAATTCGGGGAGATTTCTTGTGTCTTCCTCAATGAAGACAGACAAAGTAATCATTTAACTTCTCCACCATTTCTCTATTCCCCATAAATTCTCCTGATACTGCCTGTAATGGACCCACATTTGTCTTAGCCAAACATTTCCTTTTTACGTAACTATAGACGATTTTACAGTCTATTTTTATGTTTTTTTCTAGTTTACATCCACATTCTGTTCTCCCTTTCTTGGTCCTCCTTTGTTCTATTCTAAAATCCTCCCAATCTCCAGGTATAAGTAGTATTTCTGGCAACTCTATCAG
Source organism: Heterodontus francisci (assembly GCF_036365525.1). Taxonomy (NCBI): domain Eukaryota; kingdom Metazoa; phylum Chordata; class Chondrichthyes; order Heterodontiformes; family Heterodontidae; genus Heterodontus; species Heterodontus francisci. Next base: position 41,288,135 of record NC_090405.1, on the reverse strand, counting down.
CTTTTCCTTTTAATCTTATACAATCCTTAATTTCATTAGCCACAGTTGACTGACTTCTTTTTTGCGTTTTGTGTCTTGAAGGAATGCATCGTTGCTGTAAACTATGTAATAATTCTTTAAAGATTAACCATTGTCTATGTTATTGTCATACCTTTTAATATATTTTCCCAATCAGCGCCTCATACCTTCATAATTTCCTTTGTTTAAATGCAACACCCTGGCTTCAGATTGAACTACCTCACTTTTCAAACATAATGTAAAATTCTATTATGGTCATTCACCCCTAAAGGTTTTTTTTAAACAAGATCATTAATTCGCCTTCTCTCATTACATAATATTAGATCTAAAATAGCCTGCTCTCCAGTCAGTTCCTCGACATACTGCTCTAGAAAACCATCCTAACACTGCAGAAACTTGTCCTCCACAGCATTAGTGCTCATTAGGTTTACCCAGTTTATATGTAGATTGAAATCACCCATGATTACTGTATTACCCATGCTACATGCTTCTCTAATCTATGCCATGCCCCACACTGCCACTCCTGTTTGGTGGCCTGTAAACAACTCCTACCAATGTTTGCTGCCCCTTGTTTCTTAGCTCCATCCAAACCGATTCCACAATTTGTACTTCTGATCTGGGATCCTCCCTTACAAATGTACTGATCCCATCCCTTATTATCAGCACACTACCACCTAATTTTCCATTTTGCCTGCCCTTCCTAAATGTCGAATATCCTTGAATATTCAGTTCCCAGTCTTGGTCACCCTATAGCTATGTTTCCGTATTGGCAATTAGATCATACTCGTTTACCTCTATTTCGGCCTTTAACTTCATCTACTTCGTTGCGAATGTTGTATGCATTTGGGTAGAGTGCCCTTAACCTTGTCTTTTTGACATTATTCTATATTTTAAGCCTAGTTGATACTCACCTTTGTTTCGCCTGCCTTCTAATTTCACTTGCTACTTTTCTACTTCCTGTTACCAGCTCTACTTCCTTCCAATTTGAGCGACCCCTCAGGTTCCTATCCCCCTGACAAGCTAGCTTAAACCCTCCCCAACAGCACCAGCAAATCTCCCTGGTCCTGTTAAGGTGTAGCCGGTCCATCTTGTTCTGGGGCAGGTGGGACCTGTACACGCTCCAATGCCTCAGGAATCTGATGCTCTCCCTCCTACACAAATTCTCCAGCCACGTGTTCAATCGATCAATCCTCCTATTCCTATGCTCACTTGCATGTGGCAGTGGGAGTAATCCTGAGATTACTGCTCTTCAGGTCCTGCTTTTTAATTTCCTTCCTAACTCCCTAAAATATCCTTTCAGATCATCCTTCTTCCTACTTACGTCACTGGTACCAATGTGGACCACGACCTCTGGTTGTTCACCCTCCCACAGAAGGATGTCCTGCAGCCACTTGTGATATCCTTGACCCTGCACCAGGGTGGCAACACACCATCCTGGAGTCACATTTACTGCTGCAGAAATGCCTGTGTGATCCCCTGACTCCCGAATCCCCGATCACTATTGCTTTTCCACTCTTCTTCCTCCCCTCCTGTGAAGCTGAGCCACCCATGGTGCCACGGACTTTGCTTTGGCTACACTCCCAGGGAACCATCACCCTCACCAGTATCCAAATGGAAAACCGAGTAGCAAGCAAGATAGACTCAGGGGACTCCTGCACTACCTGCTTGGTTCTCTTAGACTGCCTGGAGGTCACCCATTCCCTCTCTTCCTACATGCTCCAAACCTGCGGTGTGACCACCTCCCTAAACAGGCTATCCACGTAGCCCTACGCCTCACGGATGCTCAACAGTGACTCCAGTCGCCACTCGAGTTCCAAAACCCGGAGTTCAAGCTATCTAAGTGAATAAGCATCATTTTAAAAGATTGCAGATCCTGAGCAGTTATAACCAAAAAGGTGATACAGTTTGAAAGCATTTTAACTGTTGTAATTACAAGTGCATTTAACTTTTGGTGATGTCATAACCTTGTAGTAGTAAACCTTTGATATATTCAATGGTACAAGTGTTTGCCTTTAACACATTTCATTTTTACATTGCGTCTCGGGTGGACGGAAAAGACCTCCTGCCATTTTGAGAAAGAGAAGGGAACACTCCTCGTTTCCTGGCCAACATTTATCCCTCATCAACAAAACAGGTTATCTGGTAATCATATTGCTGTGCGCAAATTGTCCGTCACGTTCCCCGAGATCAACTGGGATACAAACAAACAGTGTGAAGGGCACAGAGGGCACACTGCATTCAAAAGAATATTTTTAGACAGCACATATCAACCCCAACGTGAGGGGGCGCAATTCTAGATTTGGTCTTCGGTAATGAAGTTGGGCAAGTGGATGAACTAACAGTGGGTGACCATTTTGGAGACAGTGAACATATTACAGCCAGTTTTAGCATAATCATGGAAAAGGACAAGGATTAAACAGGAGTAAATTGAGGGAATTTTACGAAACTGAGAGGTGACCTGGCAAAAGTGGACTGGATACAGCTCGTTGAAGGAAAATCAGTGGCAAACCAGTGGGAGGCATTCAAAAGCGAGATACTGGAGGCACAGTGTAGGCATGTCCCCACAAAGATAAAGGGCTGTACTGCTAAATCAACAGCCCCCTGGTTATCTAGAAGCTTACAGGGTAAGTTAAAGCAGAAAAAGAATGGTTATGATGATCACAAATACTTGAGAAAGCCTAGAGGAGTGTAGAAAGTGTAGGGGTGAAGTAAAAAATGAAATTAGGGAAGCAAAGAGAAGACATGAAAAATTAATGTCAGGTAAAATCAAGGAAAACCCAAAGATTTTATCAGTACATTAAGAGCAAGAGGATAACTAAGGAAAGGGCCTATCAGAGATGTACAAGGGAACTTATGTGTGGATGCAGAAGATGTGGGCAAAGTTCTTAATGAGTTTTTTGTCTCTGTCATCACAAAGGAGAGGGTTGATGTAGACATTGTTGTTAAAGAGGAGGAGTGTGAAATATTAGATAAGATAAGCATAATGAGAGAGGAGGTACTAGAGGGTCTGACATCCTTGAAAGTGGATAACTCGCTAGGGCCGGATGGATTGCAACCCAGGTTGTTAAAGGAAGCCAGGGAGGAAATAGCAAATGTACTGAGGATCATCTTCAAATCTTCACTAGATACAGGCCAGGTACTAGATGATTGGAGGACTGCGAACGTTATACCATTGTTTAAAAAGGGTGCCAGGGAGAGGCCAAATAATTATAGGTCGGTCAGTCTGATCTCTATGGTGGGTAAATTGTTAGAATCTATTCTGAGGGACAGCATAAACTGTCATTTAGAAAGGCACGGATTAATCATGGATAGTCAGCATGGATTTATTAAGGGACAGTCATGTCTTACTAACTTAATTGAGTTTTTTGAGGAAGTAACAACGAGGATTGATGAGGGTAGTGCAGTAGATGATCTCTATATGGATTTTAGTAAGGCATTTGACAAGATCCCGCATGGTAGACTGGTCAGCAAAATGAAAGCCCAGGGGTTACAGGGGAATGTGGCAGGTTGGATCCAAAATTGGCTCAGTGACAGGAAACAAAGGGTAGTAGTCAACAGATGTTCTTGTGAATGGAAAGCTGCTTCCAGTGGCGTTCCACAAAGCTCAGTTGGATCTCTTGCTGTTTGTGGTATATATTAATGATTTGGACTGAAATGTGGGAGGCATGATTGGGAAATTTGCAGATGACACAAAAATTGCTGTGTAATTGATAGTGAAGAGGATGGCTGTAGACTCCAGAATGATATGAATGGTTTGGTTGAGTGGGTGGAAAAGTGGCAAATGGAATTCAATCCAGGAGAAGTGCGAGGTAATGCATTTGGGGAGGGAAAATGAAGCGAGGGAATACGCAATAAATGGGAGGATATTGAGAGGGATAGAGGAACGGAGATACCTTGGGAGTGCATTTCCAAAGGTCCCTGAAGGTGGCAGAACAGGTAGATAGAGCGGTGAAGAAGGCAGATGGAATGCTTTCCTTTATTGGCCGAGGTATAGGATACAAAAGCAGGGATGTGATGCTGGAACTGTATAAAATGATGGTTAGGCCACAGCTGGAGTACTGCATATAGTTCTGGTCACCACATTACAGAAGGGCATAATTGCTCTGGAGAGAGTACAGAGGAGATTTACAAGAATGTTGCCAGAGCTTGAAAGTTGCAGCGATGAGGAAAGACCCACATTCAGTTCACAAGTCTTCTCGAATTGTTAATGACTTTCTCACAAACTTTAGCTGCCAACTCTAAGCACATAACACAATTTTAGGTAATAGCTTCAAAAACAACACTTTTGACTGCCATACATCAGATTATATTCAGTCACTGGCTTACAAGATCATACATTCATATGGTTCCTTTCAGCAAGTCAGGCCTTTTACCCATAATCATTTTCCCTTACTCCTCAAGATACAATTATTCTCTGTCCAGCCATCATCTACATGTTGGAAATAAATCTAATATTAATGCAAGTTTAATTTCAAGAAAGCAGAAAAAGATAATATCTTCAAAATATGAAACACTGAGGCTCAGTGGTAGTGTCCTGGAGTTTTTGGGTTCAAGCCCCACTCAAACTTGAGCAGATAATCTAGGTAGACACTTCAGTTTTTTTTTAAATTTGTTTTGTTGCATGTGAGCGTCGGTGGCAAGGCCAGCGTTTGATGCCCATCCCTAATTGCCCTCGACAACGGAGTGGCTTGCTAGAACATTTCAGAGGGCAGTTTAGAATCAACCACATCGCTGTGATTTTGGAGTCACATGTAGGCCAGACCAGGGTAAGGATGGCAGATTTCCTTCCCTAAAGGGCATTAGTGAAGCTGGTGGGTTTTTTACAACAATCGATGATCGTTTCAGATCACCATTACTGAGACCAGCTTTCAATTTCAGATTTTATTAAAAAGTTGAATAAATTAAATTCAAATCCCACCAGCTGCCATGGTGGGATTCGAGCCCGTGCCCTGAGTGTACTAGCCTGGGTCTCTGGATTACTAGTTTAGTGACCGCTACACCATCTTTCCATAGAGAATGCTGCATTGGCAGAGCTGCCATCTTTCAGATGAAACCAAGGCCTGATCTCCCTGATCATATGAATGTAAACGATCCGATGGCGCTATTGGAAGAGCATGGAATTCCCTTAGGAACCTGTCCAAGATGCCTCCCTTAGCCAACACTCAAAAATTGATCACTCCTCTCGCTATTTGTGAGACCCCGTGTCTAAATTGACCACTGAATTTGTTTACAGGAAAACAGACTATGCTTTTCATGTAATTAATTGGTTCTAAAATGCTTTGAGACATCCTGAGGATGTAATAATGTGATACATTAATGAAAGGTCTTTTGTTTAATCTAGATTAAGAGACTCGTGTAATTTCTACTCATCTCGGTGGCCTATACCTGTAGTCACACGCAAATGCTCCATTAAATCTTCCAAGCAAATTGAACTCCCACACTCATTGTTGATGACTGCTGCAAACAAGAGCATACAGCATTGGATTTACTGTTATTAGCAAGTCCCTAGTGCAGTTCTCTGGTATTAAGTTGTCTAATGTTTAGCAAAGACATTAACCCATTCAAAATGAACAGGTCGACACCTGCATTAAAAGAGTGGATAGTGGAATGTCACCTGCAGACGTCGAGTGTTTGTCCAACAGTAATATCTAGGTCCACAGTGTGGAGCTTGCTTACTTTTAAAGGTTTAAAGTTGCATATTCAGACTGAAACGGTGCAGTGCTGGTGCAGCATACCTGCAATCAAACTATGATCCTACATAATTAGCACTGAAGAAATTTTACAAGCAATATTAACTTATCTCCCATGATGTTACTCACAGCAAATACAGAAGTCACATTTGCAATAATAGTGCTGTTCTGCCACGTAACGCACCAACCATCAGGGCTGTGCATTTAAGTCACAGATTAAGGCAAACATTATATTCTGAAAACAATTAAATATGATGGGAAAGTATGACAGAAAAATTGCTTCACTTACAGGAAGTGCACATTGTATGCAGAACTCTTAACGTTGTTAATTAGCATTCAGAAGCTCAGCTACTTACAAAATGAATCCTGCTGACTTCTCCAGTTCAGCTTTTGATCATTGAGGTAGTGTCAAACTGATTTGAAGCACCGACACAGGCTGAAGACAGGGAACATCTGGTAACACTTATAATGTATCATTACAATATGAGCAGGAAGTAAAGCATCAACAGCACACTGACCAGAAACACACTAAAGGATGAGGCCCCAACGAGCTTGCATTCAGCCCAAGAATCCCCTTCAGACCACCTAAAGCTATGACTGACTTGTTCGCACTTTTGGAGATCCTGTCAGGAAGGAAGAGACAGGATAGGAAATAGGGCCCTCCTCTTCCCACAATTTTGATTACTATCCAGGAAGGTTTGAAAGATAAATAGCTCTATGAGGAACTGAAGGATGTTTAAATGTCCAACTGGCAGCAACATGTTGGCGTGGGAGCTGAGAGAGCGAGACAAACAGCAATGCCATGCTTATATTGGCATTTCAAGTTAAACAAGCAGACGTCCTTTGTGTACCAATTTGAACCCATGACCGTGAAAACCTATTTAATTAGTGTGCAATGAAGATATCAGTGCAGTGATTTCATATCATTAGAGCGTTACACCTTTGCTTTGTTGTATGCCAAGTTATGATCGACTGCAACAATAATTGATGACAATCATCCTTGCACAGGGAATCCTTCAATTCACCCGTGCGAGTGCTAAGAGCCAGCTCACTGCAAGCCAGACACTTTTGCGTCCCGTGTCTTCCAAGATGGAAGAGACAAAGGCTGAAACAGAAAGTATCCTCAAAGGCAGCAGTGGAGCCCAGTGCCATCCACATTTGAATTATGCTTCTGGAAACCTAATCGCAAATGTACATTGAAGCTAATTAAAGCAGATAAGTAAAAGCTTGTTTAAAAATATTTTGTTTAAAGTGTAACAAATTTGGCCATTTGAGAAATGGAACATGGCTGAGGCAGACGCAGCAACAGGCAGACGCAGACACTCGGACAGGGTCGGAAGAATGACTAAGACACAATTACGTGATGACAGTGACATAAATTTAAAAATATTTTTCACCTCTGTAAGCAAAGCAAGAGAGAGCTAATTGTTTTGAAAGTATAAAATTGCTGCCTTTTCTACTTTTTAAGATTGTTTTGGATCAGGCATGTTTAAACTAGGGGGTGCACGATGCAATTAAGAAAGCTGATGATGGCTTAAGAGTCGAGACTGAATTGCATTTTGTGACAGGTAGTAAAGGATCACAGGGCGCTAGTCAATAGTTAATTCTAGTAATGTGACAATCGATACTAGCTGGCATCCCATAGCATTGCTCACAGTAGATGGATGAAATTGTTTCACACAGAAAAGGTTATACCATGTATTATTCTTGTTCTAACCTACAGATGTGTAACTTAATGAGTGCCTTTAAAAAGAGAAGGAACTTGAATTTATCTCATCTTTCATGATTATAGGAAGTCCCAAAGTGCCTTACAGCCAATGAAGTACTTTTTGAAGTGTAGTCACACAGCAAGAATCCAAAGAAACAGCAATGTGATAATGACCAGATAATCTGCTTTCGTGATGTTGATTGAAAGATAAATATTGGACAGGAAACTAGGGAGAACTCCCTTGCTTTGCTTCAAAATTGTACCATGGGATCTTTTACGTCCACCTGAGGGGACAGACGGAGTTTAATTCCTCATCCAAATGATGGCACCTCGAACAGTGTGGCACTTCTTCCATCCTGCACTGGAGTGTCAGTCAAGATACTTGAAGGCTTTATTGTAAGTATGATGGCTTCAAGTCAATTAAAAGCCAATTAGTCTTTAGTTAAGTAGAAAATCTATCAAAGATCAGACTGGCGTTTTACAAAAGAACACACTTTATTTGTGACTGTGGTGCTCAAGTGAATTGGAAAAAGTTATTTTCTGTTGCTGGTGACAGTTCTCTTCACATTTTAGTAACTGGATTTCTCTTCCTTCATTTTATTTAAAAGTGTAACACAAGTATTTCAGACAGCTGGTCAGTGATGTGGGTGGCTTCCTCTTTTCATTTCACAACCAATCACAGAGAGTGTTTTCTCATAAGTTTTAAAAAAAAGGAAGGTTACATTTTTATTTCAATAGCAAAACCCGAATTGTTGGCAACCTACATCCACTCATGCATTCACACACACGCGCAAAGATAGACAGAAGGGAAACAGCAAGTTCCACGCGATGTGAAGAGTTCATGGTTCACAGAAACCCATTGCATCTTCTCAGGTGAAAAGTCTTATCAAAGGTGCAGGCGTATAGGTTTGCAGTCATGAACTTGATGAGGTGTTCTAGATTTCTGGTGGTTAAAACTTCAGTCCAGAGGCAGTGGTCACAGTTTTAAGTTCTCTGCTGTAGCAAGTTGAAGTATAGCAGCAGCTTATACTTACCTGGACCGATCTCAGCCTGTGTGTGGAACTGACGTTCTGAGGTTTTTTTTTTATCTTCCTGTTCTGTCCAGAGGGCTACCTTTTAAAGGTAAAATATTTATCACATTTGAGCCTCTGTCAGGTGACACAAGACTCTCTCCCCTGGTGTGACAAAACAATGGTCCAGGATATGGAAATCATCGCTATCTGTGGGTGTCTGGATGGGAAGCATTCTGTTGCAATAGTGCTACCTCACATCTATTCATCTTGGTTTCAGCTGTGAAGTCAATCTGTCTATAGAATCTTTGTTAGTTCATTCCTGTAGGTAGGAGTCACAAAGTTGTAATGGGCTCCTTTCAATTTCAATGAGTTTTCCCCAAAGCTAATTCAGATGCAGTTTCATCTTTGCAGACAGGCTTGTTTATTAGAAATACAGGAGGGGGTCACCTGACCTCTACTCAATTTGTCTGTGGTACAAACGTACCCATTTCTCACGGTTCAGTTTAATAGCGACATGAAGTCCCGTGACATTGATCACAAGTCGTGGGAGTCAGTTGCCACTGATCGCCAGAGCTGACGGGCAGCCATAAAGGCAGGGCTAAAGTGTGGCGAGTCAAAGAGACTTAGCAGTTGGCAGGAAAAAAGACAGAAGCACAAGGGGAGAGCCAACTGTGCAACAGCCCCGACAACCAATTTTATCTGCAGCACCTGTGGAAGGGTCTGTCACTCTAGAATTGGCCTTTATAGCCACTCCAGGCGCTGCTTCACAAACCACTGACCACCTCCAGGCGCTTAACCATTGGCCTCCTTGGCTCGAGAGACAAAGAAGAAGAGTTTAATAGTTGACTTTTTAGTGTCATAATTCCTTCAGCTCATTGTTTATTGAGTCATGGCCCCTTCCAAGCATGACACAAGAAACTGCATGCTTGAAAAGAGTGAAACCTAAAGTATGACAAATACATTGATTTATTGACAGGGACAAAGAACAGCATCAATAATTTGTGAGATTATTATTTAGTTCTGTTTAAATTAATTATATTTCAATCAATTTCTTAGTGGTCTTCCTTGTTGCAGCGAAGGAATGCAGCATCAAGTGATGAGATTTATTACCACATGGTGTTTTAAATGAAGATCCCGTGTTTGAACCTGTACCAAATCTCTTCGACTCAACTGAGGTCCATAAAGTCATCCATCTAAACCATACATGATATCAGAAGTGCTACTACAATGAGAGGGGTGACATTGGAGCCCGTGTACACAACAGGATGAGCAATTCAGAGGTCTGGACTACTAATCCAGAGAAAAAAAGGAGTTCAAAGCTCACCGGAGGAGCTTTGAAAATTTGAATTCAGCGTAAAAATAGCTGGAAATAAAAAGCTGGTGTCAGTAAAAGTACAAGGCTGTTGGATTGTCATTAAACATTAAGTGTACATGAATGCATCTTAGGGAAGGAAAACCGGCTGTCCTACTCCATCTGGCCACACGTGTCTCCAGTCCCACACCAATGTGGTTGATCCTTGCCTGCTCTCTGAATCGGCAGAACAAGCCATTCATTTGTATCAAACTCAGGACAACTGAGAGATGAGCAATAAGTTTTGCCAGTGATGCCTGCAGCCCAGGAATGATTTTTCTCTTTTTACGTTCTGAGAAATCGCAATTGTAAACAAGTAAGCTGAGGCATTCATTAGTGTACGGGCCAACATTCATCTGTTGAGAGATACACATTGGTCAGGAAACCAAAACGCCACAGTCTGTTCATTTATTTGTTGGTTGTTTGTGTGATCTTGATATTCACAAACTGGCTGTTGCACATCCGACATAACAATGATGGCACTTCAAAAATACATCACTGGCTGTAAAGTGCTTTGGGAATGAATTAAGGTTGCAAAATGTCCCATATAAATGCAAATTCTAACTTTTTGAAGTCAGAAGGATGAGAAAATATCACTGATGCAACAAAAAATCCATTCGCTAGACAGCAATTTTTGGTTTAAAAGCCCAATCTTGCCGTTACATTACAAATACCAACGTGCATAATTCATCAATTTCATTGCAAAAACCAACCCCAAAGTGAGCAAACATTTATTACAGGATGTAAAACTTACAAATATTTGGTGGGGTGCAGAGGAAGACGCTTTAAGTTCACATCACTAATCTGATTTATTTCCACTTGGTATCCATGATGCTACATTGAGCCCCTGCATTGGGATGGTAGAGGAAAGGAAATGAGGTGATCTTCACGAAAATCCAAGACTCACCAAAGGACTGGCCTTAGTGGCACTGGTTGAGGCAGCTCCAACATGGACAGTAATAGAGCCATTGCTGTTTGTGGTGAGTCTGCATGGGGCTGGTATTCAGAGGACAAGACACTGAGGTGAGCAAACCACCCATATGCAGTAATTTCTTCCCCCATCCTCAGGTGCCAGCAGTAGAGCCCAGATCAGTTGTTAATTTTGGGAGAAAATGGATGAGGAGGGTTGACAACCCCAATCATAATGGTTTTGCTGGCTGCAGAATTTTGCTTGAAAGGTGTTCCATAAATACCGACGGCTAACATTTTCTGCTGGGATTATTATTGAATTACAGGCAGAAGAAACTTGATCTTTCACACACAGGCAATGCGCTAATTGATTAATGACTGGGCTCCAAATGGATAGGGAAGTGTACTGGTTTTGATTCATCTCTGGCTGGGACTCTAGAGCAGTGTCACCGCTGAACAACCCATGCAGGCTCCTCTAGAACAGGACTTGGTTTGAAGAATCCATTAATTGATGGGGTCAATCATTGTACAATGAGTAGACAGAGGGCTCTGAAGACTTTTTTTGTATCATCTTGAAGGCAAGAGTGTAATCACCATGCCAAGTCAGAAGATTATGGGGTAAAGTCCCAATCCAGGACTGGAGCAATAACCTTGGCTCACACTTAATGTGCAGTACTAGTTACAGAAGGTGCCGTCTTTCAGAAAGAACAGTAAACCGAGATGCTATGTGAAGAGCAGAGGGGTTTCTCAGTGTCCTGGCCAACCTTCATCCCCCAACCAACACCCGCATAACAGCTTATATTGTCATTCATACCATGGCTGTTTTTGGGGCCTTGTTGTGTGCTAATGGGTTTCTCCACTTCTCTATGGAACAGCAGTGACTACACTTCAAAATTATTTCATTGTCCCTGAAGCATTTCAGGAAAAGGTGCTTTATGACTTCAATTTGATTCTCAAGGCGCCAGGATATCTAATACTTCATATTTAAGAAGATTGGCGTCTCTCCCGATTGGCAGAAAACCCGTTTACGCAGAGCCATCCAGGGTTTCTACTGCAGTTACATCAGCTGATCAGCAGCTGGAAATTCCCAGTAGACATCGTTAAATTCCCAAAGGATATCCTTGATTATTGGATCTCCTGCAGTACGAGTAACAAGTTTATTTAATATTGCACCTTCGACGCTCTCAGGCCATCTCAAAATTCCCCACGTAATTCCCTGCAAATAAATAAAATGGATTCCCAGAGCTTAGATTGTCTACTTGGACTGCGGAGTGGTCAGATGTTCTTTGAGATCCTGCATTCAGGAATTGCTGGACCTTCGTGAGGATGCTGATGGACAAAGAACTCCTCGAAAGACAACAGGAGCTGATGCAGGTCTTACAAAAAGAGAACCTTTGCTTCAAGGCTTCATCAGGACTTGGGCTCGAAGTATTTGCATCACTGCACTGCCCCTTGAGCTGGCTCCGCAGCCTCTAAAATGCCTGCTGCACACTCCACATAGAACCCGTTACGGAACGGAAACTGCCAGTGACTATTGCATCAAATGGAAACTCAGTTCAGGTGGGAATAGCTGTGCAATACAATTTGGTTGCATTTCCCACCTCACGCCTTGGACTTTTACCTTATAAGTAGATATCACCCCATTTTGCCAACTATTTCCATCGCCGTGGGGGAAGAAAACTAGTATGGAGCAGCTTAAGCCCAATAAATTGAACCTCCACCTTCTGCTAACCACACTTTGCACCTCCAGACTGGAAAAAAAGGAACATGGGACTTGGGAGCGGGAGCAGGCCATTCAGCCCCTCGAGCCTGCTCCACCATCCCACAAGATCATGGCTGATCTGGTTGTGGCCCCAACTCCACTTGCCTGTCTGCCTCCTCGGTGTCGATTAGCACAAACTGTCAAGAAAATGAAGGAAGTGGAAATGGCATGCGGACTTCAAAATGGCACAAAGCTAATTCAGGATTGCAGGAGTTAAAACCTGGAAAATAGATACTGTGCTGAGACCAGGCAACAAAGTCCACGATGCAGCTGGAGCCTCTGGCATTTTATTCTGGCAGTCTGCCAACCTGCCGATAGATGTGACCCAACGATGGCGAAAACTGAACAGGAACCAGACTGTTGCTCGAAATGTGTGTTCTACTCTGCAGGGAGCCAACAGATTCATGCCCGGTCCTGTCCTCGGTGACATACACAATTCAAGGCTGACTGCTTTATGGCAGCATAACAGAGTCTTAAAACACAGACAGGGCCAATCAGCCCCTAGTGTCCATGCTGGCTCTTTGAAAGTGCTGCCCAATTTAGTCCCACACTCCAGCTTTCTCCCCATAATCCTGGAAATTATTTATTTTAAATACATGTCCAATTGCCTTTGGGAAGTTCCTATGGAATCAGATTCCATCACCCCTTTGGATAGTGTATTTTTTTTTATATATACGTTTTATGGGATATATAAGCGTCGCTGGCTAGGCCAGCAGTTATTGCCCATCCCTAATTGCCCTCGAGAAGGTAGTGGTGAGCTGCCTTCTTGAACCGCTGCAGTCCATGTGGGGTAGGTACCCAAATGGTGTTGTTAGGAAGGGAGTTCCAGGATTTTGACCCAACGACAGTGAAGGAATGGTGATATAGCTCCAAATCAGGATGGTGTGTGGCTTGGAGGGGAACTTGCAGGTGGTGGTGTTCAAAGGCAGCTGATGCCCTTGTCCTTCTAGGTCTTAGAGGTCACGGGTTTGGAAGGTGCTGCCTGAGTAGCCTTGGTGCGTTGCTGCGGTGCATCTTGTAGATGGTACACACTGCTGCAATGGTGAGTCAATGCTGGAGGGAGTGAATGTTTGTAGATGAGGTGCCAATCAAACGGGCTGTTTTGTCCTGGATGGTACAGAGCTTCTTGAGTGTTGTTGGAGCTGTCCCCATCCAGGCAAGTGGAGAGTACTCCACCAAACACATGACTTGTGCCCTGTAGCTGGTGGAAAGGCTTTGGGGAGTCAGGAGATGAGTTACTCGCCTCTGGATTCCTAGCCTCTTATCTGCCCTTGTAGCCACAGTACTTATATGGCGACTCCAGTTCAGTTTCTGGTCAATGGTAACCCACAGGATGTTCATAGTGGGGGATTCAGCAATTGTAATGCCATTGAATGTCAAGAGGGGGGGAATGGATAAATTCTCTTAGGTTGGACATGGTATTGCCTGGCACTTAGGTGGCAAGTAATGTTCATGCCACACATCAGCTCAAGCCTGGATTTTGTCCAGATCTGGCTGCATTTCTACACAGACAGCTTCAGTATCCGAGGAGTCGCGAATGGTGCTGAACATTGTGCAATCATCAGCAAACATCCCCATTTCTGACCTTATGATTGAAGGAAGGTCATTGTGAAGCAGCTGAAGATGGTTGGGCTTAGGACACTACCCTGAGGAGCTCCTGCAGTGATGTTCTAGTCTGAGACGACTGACCTCCAACAATCACAACCATCTTCCTTTGCGCTAGGTACGACTCGAATCAGAAGAGAGTTTCCCCCCATTCCCATCGACTCCAGTATTGCTAGGGCTCCTTGATGCCATACTAGGTCAAATGCTGCCTTGATGTCAAGGGCAATCATTCTCACCTCACCTCGAGTTCAGCTCTTCTGTCCATGTTTGAACCAAGGCTGTAATGAGGTCAGGAGCTGAGTGGCCATGGCAGAATCCAAACGGAGGGTCAGCGAGCAGGTTATTGCTAAGCAAGTGCCGCTTGATAGCACTGCCGAATACACCTTCCATCACTTTACTGGTGACAGAGTAGACTGATGTTTGGGGGGGGTGGGGGCAGTAATTGGCCAGGTTGGATTTGTCCTGCTTTTTGTGTACAGGACATACCTGGGCAATTTTCCACATTGCCGGGTAGATGCCAGTGTTGTACCTGTACTGAAACAGCTTGGCTAGGAGCACGGCAATTTGTAGAGCACAGGTCTTCAGTACTATTGCCGGAATATTGTCATTTTCAAAAGATAAAGCCCACTTTGTGAATTAATTTCTTATTTCCCCTCCAGTTCTTTTGCCAGTTATTTAAAATCCATAACTATTGGTTATTGTCCCACTTGCCAGAGGAAACAGATTCTCATTTGCTCAAAACTCCTCAATGCTAAATACTAATATTAGGTCTCCCCTCAACCTTCTCTGCTTTAAATGAGAACAATCCCAGCTTCTCCAATCTCACAACATAACCAAAGTCCCTCATCTCTGGGATCAACTTGGTAAAGCACCTCTAATTCTCCAAGGCCTTCGTATCCTTCCTGAAGCGTAGTATCCAGAATTGCAGACAATACTTCAGCTGAGGCCTAACTAGTGATTTGTAAACTTTCAGCATGACTCCCTTGTTTTTTTTTGTATTCAATGTGAAGTATCCCTAACACTTCCTTAATTGCCTCAACAATTTGCCCTGCCACCTTCAAGCTTTTGTGAATATGCTCTCGCCAGGTCTCACCACTCTTTCACACCCCCTCCTGCAGTCTGTTACTATCCTGCTCCCTATTTAATATGTTGCCAAGTTTTGCATCATCCATAAACCAAAAAAATAAACCCCTTATAAATTGCTATTTCATTGAATTTATTATCCTGTATTCACTGCTCACAGTGCAGTCTCCTCTATATTATGTAGGCCAAATGCAGACCTGGTGATGACTTTACAGAACACCTCTCTTCAGTCTGTAAATGTGACCTGAACTTCCGGTCGCCTGTCATCATTTTAATTTTCTGTTCCACTCCCATTCTGACCCCTCTGTCTTCAGCCTCCTACTGTTCCAATTCTTCTTTTGGGCCTCCTTATCTCGAGAGACAATGGATACGCGCCTGGAGGTGGTCAGTGGTTTGTGAAGCAGCGCCTGGAGTGGCTATAAAGGCCAATTCTGGAGTGACAGGCTCTTCCACAGGTGCTGCAGAGAAATTTGTTTGTTGGGGCTGTTGCACAGTTGGCTCTCCCCTTGCGCCTCTGTCTTTTTTCCTGCCAACTACTAAGTCTCTTCGACTCGCCACAATTTAGCCCTGTCTTTATGGCTGCCCGCCAGCTCTGGCGAATGCTGGCAACTGACTCCCACGACTTGTGATCAATGTCACACGATTTCATGTCGCGTTTGCAGACGTCTTTATAACGGAGACATGGACGGCCGGTGGGTCTGATACCAGTGGCGAGCTCGCTGTACAATGTGTCTTTGGGGATCCTGCCATCTTCCATGCGGCTCACATGGCCAATCCATCTCAAGCGCCGCTGACTCAGTAGTGTGTATAAGCTGGGGATGTTGGCCGCTTCAAGGACTTCTGTGTTGGAGATATAGTCCTGCCACCTGATGCCAAGTATTCTCCGAAGGCAGCGAAGATGGAATGAATTGAGACGTCGCTCTTGGCTGGCATCCGTTGTCCAGGCCTCGCTGCCGTACAGCAAGGTACTGAGGACACAGGCCTGATACACTCGGACTTTTGTGTTCCGTGTCAATGCGCCATTTTCCCACACTCTCTTGGCCAGTCTGAACATAGCAGTGGAAGCCTTACCCATGCGCTTGTTGATTTCTGCATCTAGAGACAGGTTACTGGTGATAGTTGAGCCTAGGTAGGTGAACTCTTGAACCACTTCCAGAGCATGGTCGCCAATATTGATGGATGGAGCATTTCTGACATCCTGCCCCATGATGTTCGTTTTCTTGAGGCTGATGGTTAGGCCAAATTCATTGCAGGCAGACGCAAACCTGTCGATGAGACTCTGCAGGCATTCTTCAGTGTGAGATGTTAAAGCAGCATCGTCAGCAAAGAGGAGTTCTCTGATGAGGACTTTCCGTACTTTGGACTTCGCTCTTAGACGGGCAAGGTTGAACAACCTGCCCCCGATCTTGTGTGGAGGAAAATTCCTTCTTCAGAGGATTTGAACGCATGTGAAAGCAGCAGGGAGAAGAAAATCCCAAAAAGTGTGGGTGCGAGAACACAGCCCTGTTTCACACCACTCAGGATAGGAAAGGGCTCTGATGAGGAGCCACCATGTTGAATTGTGCCTTTCATATTGTCATGGAATGAGGTGATGATACTTAGTAGCTTTGGTGGACATCCGATCTTTTCTAGTAGTCTGAAGAGACCACGTCTGCTGACGAGGTCAAAGGCTTTGGTGAGATCAATGAAAGCAATGTAGAGGGGCATCTGTTGTTCACGGCATTTCTCCTGTATCTGACGAAGGGAGAACAGCATGTCAATAGTCGATCTCTCTGCACGAAAGCCACACTGTGCCTCAGGGTAGACGCGCTCGGCCAGCTTCTGGAGCCTGTTCAGAGCGACTCGAGCAAAGACTTTCCCCACTATGCTGAGCAGGGAGATTCCACGGTAGTTGTTGCAGTCACCGCGGTCACCTTTGTTTTTATAGAGGGTGATGATGTTGGCATCGCGCATGTCCTGGGGTACTGCTCCCTCGTCCCAGCACAGGCATAGCAGTTCATGTAGTGCTGAGAGTATAGCAGGCTTGGCACTCTTGATTATTTCAGGGGTAATGCTGTCCTTCCCAGGGGCTTTTCCGCTGGCTAGGGAATCAATGGCATCACTGAGTTCCGATTTGGTTGGCTGTATGTCCAGCTCATCCATGACTGGTAGAGGCTGTTCCAATTAAGCACCAGGTAAACCTAAGGAACTGCACCTCATCTTTCAACTGGGCACTTCACAGCCTTCCGGGTGCACGGAGTTTTACAAATTCAGCTCATAAACACTACTCAATTTTGGTTTGGAAGGCAGCTGCTGGCGAGATCCTGCTTTTCCCATTTCAACCTCCTCATGACACATCCTTCGTTTCTTTTCCTGTCCCATTACCACCTCCATTTGCCTTACACAATCATCCCTTCTGACATTTAGTCTCTCCTGCCTTCCACCCGATCACAGGCCTTCCCGTATGCTCTTTTCTCCCCTCCCCATTTCTCGGCCTTGCTTAAAAACTGACATCGCTAAGCACTCCCAATACTGACAAAATTAGCTCTGTTTCTCTCTCCACACAGGCTGCCAGCCCTGCTGAATATTGCCAGCATTTTCTGTTTTCCCTTACTTGTACTTAATGTCTTTAAAACAGAAAAATCTCCCAAAGTGTTTCTCGGGGGACAGACTGGTCAGACATTGACCAAGAGGGGAAGGACAGAGTTTGGTGGGGAGGGGGGAGGCAGAGGGATGAATGAAAGTATGATCAAAGTAGATTGCGAGAAGGCTACTGAATATGGAGAAACATCACAGCATAACCTTGTCCTGAACATACAGACTTCTAGTAGGGGTTCCTAGACAGTGAGTAGGAGCAGTAAACTTTCCCTACTTATTCCCTCCCCCGACCATGAACATCAAGGCTAACTGTAGTGTCTCTATCATCACCCAGTTGTGATTAGCTGATCAGCACAGACCATTCATTGGTTCATATATCTTAGCAACTCATTGGCTAAACTTGCTGAACCATGTGTTTTGCAGAGTTGAGCACTGTTTTTCATTACAGAATTATAACATAATTGATGATCCATCCCAAAAATATTACAAGGTTAGCATTTTCCAGTTATTCATGTCATACTATAAATACATAATGTTCTCCTTTGATAGAGCACCAGAGGCTAGACGGAACTATTGTCTTTTCACAGCAGGTATCATAACTCTGACACACACCAGTAACTTCTCAATATAATAGTTTGCTGGATTCACGAGGAACCAAATCTTTTTAACCCTACATCAAGCATCTTTTGCATATGTTCGTGATTATGTATAGCTGTGCTTTCTCATGAAGGTAAACAAACTGGATTTTTTTTGTCTCCATTTCTTTTTTTAAAATTCCATAAAGTATTGGGGCAATATTTGCTATCAAAATAACTGAGGTTAATGGGGCTCACTTATTTATGCATAAACAGTAGAGCATCTTCAGGCAAGGGGCAGATTCACAATTAAATACAAATATCCAAAAGTTGCTGTCTGCGCCGTACCACTCTCTATTAGTGAGATTCAGCTTTGTGAAGCTGTCTGCCTCACTTCAATATTAAGTTGCTTTATTTGTGCGGCAGCTACCAACTAAACTGGTCATAGATATTTAAAGCTAGTAATTAGTAGCACAAGTACCCTTTTAATGTCGATCATACAATGCTACAGCATAGGAGGCCGTCATTCGGCCCATCATGCCAACTCTTTGATAGAGCTATCCAATTAGCTCTTTCCCCATAACCCTGCAAATGTTTTCCCTTCAGGTATTTTTTTTTTTTTTTACCCAATTCCAAGGAGAACCCCACCAGTTTCTCCGGTCCCTCCATATAACTGAAAACCTTTATCCCTGGTATCATTCTAGGCAATCTCTTCTGCACCCTCTCTAGGGTCTTTACATCTCTCAAGGTGGGGTACCTGCTTCCATCACCATTTCAGGTAGTGTATTCCAGATCACAACAGCATGATGTGTTAAACGTTTCCTTGGCTGAAATTTTCCACAGCAGCTGAGGTTCCGCTGATGGGGCCAAAAGCGGGAGATGACCCTACTTCGGCCGATAGAGAGACCTGGAGAGGCATATTCACGGTAGTGGCCAATTAAGTGGCCACCCCCAGGGCGGTCATCCCAATTAAGGACAGCAGCCCGTCCCCAAGAGCTGCCAGGTCAGAGGGCTGACAGCTCAGCAGCACCACCACTGCAGTAGCCAAGGCACCCTTGAGGATGTGCAAGTGGGCTCGAGGGATTCTGGGAACAGACAGGCAGGCCCAGCAATCTGGTACCATTCTAGCAAATCTCTCCTGTGCCTTCTCCAAGGCCTTGACATCCTTCCAAGACTGTGGTTCTCAGAAATGAACCCAATACTCCAGCTGAGGCCTAACCAGTGTTTTAAAGGTTTAGCACAACTGTTTTTGCACTCTACGCCTCCATTAATAAAGCCAAGGACCCCATATGCTTTTTTTTAAAAAAACAGCCTTCTCAAAATTATGCTGCCACCTTCAAAGATCTGTGTGCAGCACAGATCTCTCCATTCCTGAAATCCCCTAATTGGTGGTGTTTAGTTCCATAATTTACCAGGGTGGGATTTAAATTTGTGACCCAAAAGTTGCTCATCCAGTCCCATAACTACCAGGCTTCCATACCCTTGGCTAATAATTGTTCATTGCTGCCCCTCAACCTCTCTGGCACTGAAAATTAATTACAAGTAAAGAATCGCATTCCTTCACATATTAAATTTTTCAAGGGGATTTTAAAAATGTCAAATATTCATTTATACATAATAAATTTATTTTCTACTTTCTATTTATTTTTACTCATTTTTCCTCTCTCAATTCAATCTCTGTCCCTCTCTATTTCTCCTTCTGCACATAATTTGATATTAAATTCATCCGCTAATTTAGATTTCCTTCTCAGTTCCTGCACTGTTGATTCCCCAATCCTTAAATCTTATTTGTTAAGGAGATAGACTTGGCTTGTCTGGTTCATTCAGGTCCCAGATGCCCTGTTGCCGTAACTGTGCCATTATCAGTTCCCACTTTCAGCAGGACAGTCTTAAAATGAGGAGAGAGGTGCAGAGGTTTAGAAAGGGAATTCCAGCACTCAGGGCCTCAATGGCTGAAAACACATTTGCCAATGGTGAGCAGTGCTTTAGCATGCCTTCAGCTCCCCATGTGGGCTAATTCACCTAGTTAAATATCTCAAGAGGAACATATCTTAATGCATTTGTCTAAAATTCCTTTATGCACCACCTTTAAATGATGTAAATTGTGTGTGAAAAATAGCCAGCTTATTTTGAACACGTCTATTAAACAAGAAGAACTTGACGCCCTTGTGTCAAGTCTTTGTACAAGTTGGAAAGTGGGATTCGGCTGCACAGCTGTTTTCAGGCCAGCACAAACATGATGGGCCAAATGGCCTCCTTTTGTGCTGTAAATTTCTATGATAACACTGCTGATTGCAGCATGTACCAGATTATAAATCATCGGCATGTTGTTAAGAGTGCTTCTAGTTTTTATTAAATTTTGAAAATTTGTGTTTTAAAACTGAAAGAGTCCATAGATTTTTTTTTTTTAAAAACAAGGGTCACAGAGGTTTCAATTGTGAACAGTTACTGGAAGGCACCCATCTTCAAATAATTACTCAGCAGGGGTTGTTTTTGACTTGGGGAAGATGTTTACAGAAAAGTGATTTATAGGGGGCCAGGAGGCTTGACTCTTGAGATGCTTTTGGTTTTGCTTTGGACACAGTGAGTTGGGATATATAGACAATGGTGTGAATAGACAGTTGGAGAAAACTTGCCAAAATAGCAACACCCAGCTCTTTGAAAAAGCATGCTAATTATCCATCGCTTGAGAAGCAAGTGCAAGAAACTGCCTGAAATCCATTACTGCATTTTCCCTGGAAAGCCTGCCCAAACTGATCTTCAACGTCACCTGACAAGAACTGTTCTAGGAAGGTCCCAGCAACACCCATCTATATGTATTTGGGACACCAAACCAGAAAAGGTCCTCTGACATCTTTCTTTTTTCTTCTTGAATTAGCAAGTATTTTGGCCAAAGTATTCTTTTTTGTTTTTTTGTACTGGAGTTCTGAAGAGTAAACCTCTATTTTTTCAGTTAACGGGGGTGTGGGGTGGGGTGGGGTGGGGGGGGGGGGGTGGTGTGGTATGTGTATTTGAGAGACAGAGGGGCTAAAGATAAAATGGAACTTTTAGATTTTGATCGGTGTGTTTATACTTTGCTTTACCTTACTGGTTAAGACTTGGTTTATAATAAACTGATAATTTTGTTCTTTAGGAAAGAAACATAGTTAGTGTGTTTTATTCTGAAATAAAAATATATGATTGACCGTTTTGGCAAGTGGGACAAAATTTAAATATGTTGTGACCTTTGGAGAAGTGGACCTAGAACAAACTGTGCACTCCTCCCACCTTGGTCGCAACAGTGTGCCTTCATTGTCAAAGTATTCTTCAATCACCTGTGGGAATAGCACAATGACCAATTGGTCCTGGGCAGGATTCGTCCATTCTTCAGGAACTCACGTAAGCAATTGCGAAAGAATTCTTTTGTCCAAGTTTTCAAAGATGCAAAAAAAAAGTAACAACCAGAGTTATTATTACTTGTTCACTGATATAGAACTAACTCCACTGCAAATTAATTACAGAACTGAACATGCTCCACACGATGGGACTATAGATTTCCAGTTTTGACCTGGCGCATGAAGAAACATTTGGAAAGAGCTGTCGGGCCTTTCATACCCTCAGTTGTCTCAAAATACGTCACATCTTTTCTTTTTAAAGTGTCGTCACAATTTCACAGGCAAACTCTGCAGCCAATTTGTGCACAGTAAAGGTCCCACAAACAGCAATAAGATGGGAGGCGGAGGGGGTTGCTAATGTTGATTGAGGGATGAATGCTGAACAAGACACCTGCGGGAATCCCCCTCTTCAAAAAAAAAAAAAGGGCCACAGTCGCACACATCCAGGTCATGTTTAACCTCTCATCTGAAAGATGTGTTCCAGTTGTGGAATGGGGTTTAAGCCACAACCTTCTGGCAGAGGCAGGAATGCTACCAGTGAGCCAAGCAGGCAGAAAATTAAAAAGGGGCATTGTCACCATAGGTAGTAGTCTGAAATTTCAAACAAAAAAAAAAGATTGCAAAAGTTTATATCGCAGCAAATTTTGCAACGCTGGTCAAAATGGTAATCAGCCAGCAGAGAGTTCAAGTGGTCAGCTTGCAACCAAACCCAACCCTAAACTCCCTAATGAGCTGACCACTCCTCTTCAACATCTTTGGCACTTGCAGGATTGGGCTCAAGCCAATGCTTAAAACACACAAAAATATCAATGAATCACCATAGCAATCAATGTGTACATTTTAAAAGACTGAGAATGTGTCGTCATTCGTTCTGATCAAATCTACAGTGCACTGCATTCAGACAGCCAATACAGAAGAGAAAAATATGGGAATGAGGGGAACGGAAGCAAGGATTTTTTTTTGTAAGACCTTTACTGAAAGTCCATTTTTTTTTAAATGGATGCCCATCTTAATCCAACTCTTCAATGTGCCAGTACTTCAGCCTTCCTGGTATCTTTATGCTGTACGAGCTTTACAAACCAGAAGGCTTACATTCGCTCCCCATCTGTTATGAGTCATCTGACTACGGAGGGGGGGGGCGGGGGGGTGCGTGAAGAGGGAAAAAAAAAAAAGAGGGATGGCAGTAAATAAGTGACTGCTGCTCTTGGGACGAGGAAAAGGTGAGAAATTTTTTTTTTTTTTTTTTTAAAGTGAACTTTTGACCAGGTTCCTCACATTTTAAAAAAAATTCATTTCATGGGTTGTGGGCGTCACTGGCTAGACCAACATTTTTTGCTCATCCCCAAGTGCCCTCGAGAAGGTGGTGGTGAGCTGCCTTCTTGACCTGCTGCAGTCCGTCTGGTGCAGGTACACCCACAGTGCTGTTAGGGAGAGAGTTTCAGGATTTTGATCCAGTGACAGTGAAGGAACGGTAATGTAGTTCCAAATCAGGATGGTGTGTGGCTTGGAGGGAAACTTGCAGGTGGTGGTGTTCCCACACATCTGCTGCCCTTGCCGTTCTAGGTGGTAGAGGTAGTGAGTTTGGTGCTGTCGAAGGAGGCGTGGTGAGTTGCTGATAGATGGTACACACTGCTGCCACTGTGCATCGGTGGTGGAGGGAGTGAAAATTGAAGGTGGATGGGGTGCCAATCAAGCAGGCTGCTTTGTTCTGGATGGTGAAAGCTTCCATAGTCGTGTTGGAGCTGCAAGTGGAGAGTATTCCATCACACTGTTAGCTTGTGCCTTGTAGATGGTTGACAGGCATTGGGGAGTCAGAAGGTGAGTTACACATCCCAGGATTCCCAGCTCTGACCTGCTCTTGTAGCCACAGTATTTATATGGCTACTCCAGTTCAGTTTCCGGTCAATGGTAACCCCCCCCCACTAGAAAGTTGATAGTGGGGGATGTGGCAATCGTAATGCCGTTGAATGTCAAGGGGAAATGGTTAGATTCTCTCTTGTTGGAGACCATCATTGCCTGCCACTTGCGTGGCACGAATGTTACTTGCCACTTATAAGTCCAAACTTGTTGTCCAGGTCTTGCTGCATTTGGGCACAGACTGCTTCAGTATCTGAAGAGTTGTTAATGGTACTGAATGTGGTACAAATCAGCAGCAAACATCCCCACTTCTGATCTCATCTTACAGGGAAGGTCATTGATGAAGCAGCTGAAGATAGTTGGGCCTAGAGCACTACCCTGAGAAACTCCTGCAGCAATGATCTGAGGCTTAGATGACTTGCCTCCAACAACCTTCCTTTGTGCTAGCTATGACTCCTGTTTGCTATCCAGTGATCCAGGCTGAGGATCAGGACAGAGAACAGGGTGAGGACAGGACAGAGTTGTCAGTGGGGCTGTTCCCCACCTATGATTGAGTGTTGAATGGCTGCTTAGTCAATGAGCTAACACAAAGAACAGATACTTGGGTAAGGCTCAGGAGAGTAGACGAGGCTAGCCTCCAACATGCCAAGTGAGGAGGAAACCAAACAGATAAATCTGATGACTTTAAATGGAGCAATTTCCATTTCCAAACTCTCCAGATTTATAAAAGTTAGTGCAAAACACAGCGAGCCAAGAATAATGCAACCCAGAGCAAATTGTATTATACATACATCACAACCTATTAGTTGTGCAGCTGATGCAATAATATTGTTTACTGCATTTTCAAAAGACTCACTCTCTCTAATTTCCCCCTTAATCAGTTGATTCAAAGATGGGGACCAAACTTGGGCCTTTTGCTTTGTAAAACTCATGCAACATAAAGACATCAGGGAGGCTGGAGCACTGGCACATTGAAAACTAGTATTAAAGGTAGGCTTGAATAAAAACAGACTTGCAGTAAAGATGTTCCAGAAAATCCTTGCTTCTGTTCCTCACATTCCCATGCTTTTCTCTTGTGCTGGCTGCATAGACTGCTGCAGCATTTTTCACAAGAGTTTAAAGGATCTATCCTTCTGACAACAGCATTACACCACATAACCTAGAACATATTACTCTGTGGCTGTGTTTAACTTAAGCCTGTGCCTTTAAATTCATGCGGTCTGGCTGTAAATAGACACAGCTTTAGATCAGTTACAAATTTATCACGGAACAGGATCTGCGTGGTACCTTCCAGGCTGCTGCACACAGCTTTGCAGGAACACTGACCGACCCGCTCCATCCCAATCTCTTCCTCTCTGGTACTTTTCCCATTGCTATCCTTCCCTCTGTTATTCTCTCCATCTATCCCTGTCTTTCTCACTGTTACTCTCTCCATCTCGATGGAGGAGAAATAGAGGCAGCTTTACTCTGTATCTAACCCCACACTGTACCTGCCCTGGGAGTGTTTGATGGAACAGAGAAGACAAAGATTTACTCTGTAGATAACTCCAGGCTGTGGTTGGCTTGGCAGCATTTGATGGGAGAGTGTAGACAGAGCTTTACTCTATCCCTGGAATTAAGAAGGGTAAGGGGTGATTGCACTGGAGAGGGTGCAGAGGAGATTCACCAGGATGTTACCTGGGATGGAGTATTTCAGCTATGAAGAGAGACTGAAAAGGCTAGGGTTGTTTTCCTTAGAGCAAAGGCGGCTGAGGGGGAGGAGGGGACATGATTGAGTTGTATAAAATTATGAGGGACATTGATAGGTTAGATAGGAAGAAACTTTTTCTCTTAGCGGAGGGGTCAGTAACCAGGGGGGACAGATTTAAGGTAAGGGGCAGGAGGTGGGCTAGAGGGGATTTGAGGACAATTCTTTTCACCCTGAGGGTGGTTGGAGTCTGGAATGCATTGCCTGGGGAGGTGGTGGAGGCGGGAATCATCACAGCATTTAAAAAGTATTTAGATGAGCACTTGAAACACCATAGCATACAAGACTACGGGCAAGTGCTGGAAAATGGGATTCGAAAAGTTAGGTGCTTGATGGCTGGTATGGACACGATGGGCCTGTTTCTGTGCTGCATAACTCTAAGTTAATGGCTGTTTGAGAGCCACAACTGTAACTGTATAGTACCTTTAAGGATATAACTTCACAAGGCATTTCACAGGAGCATTATGAAACAAAATTTAACAATCACATGAGGAAATATTAGGGCAGATGTCCAATAGCTTGATCAAAGAAGTAGGTTTTAAAGGAGCATCTTAAGGGAGGAAAGCAAGGTGGAGAGGCAGAGGGGTTTAGGAAAGGAATTTCAATGCTTAGGGCCCAGGCAGGTAAGGCACAGTCAATGGTGGAGCGATTAAAAATCAAACATGCTCAAGTCGCCAGAAGTGCGTGGGACAAGCTGGATGGGCCAATGGTTCTTTTTTTTTTTGCCCATCACTGTTTTGGATGACGTTCCCATACAATCAATAGCTATTTTTACTCAATGAAATCACAAAAGAAAGTTAGCAGGTTCTCATCCCGGAAATGTACTCCTGAACATTTCTGCCATAAAAGTAAAGTTGCTTATTCATTCAAAAAATATCCCCCCCCACTGTGCAGGAAAATAAGTGCAACCTGGTGTATCCTATAAAAACCATTGTGTGGAACAGCTGCTGGGCTATTCTGGCTTATTTGCAAAAAAATACTAAAAATAAATGGTTATGTAATAATGTTATTGCTAATATGACTAATTTATCTTTGTGTGCATTTACCAGGGCTGTTTGCCAAGAAGAATGTATTCTAGAACTGCGGTCCATCTCAAGAAGTCAATACAGAAGGATCTAGTAATGCTGAACTTGAAAAGCAAGTACAATATAACTGCGAATCCATAGAGACTACAGCCTCAAGACTACCTACTACTTAGCAAAACCCCAGGCTTCATACACACCACTTCCAGATGGTCATTGCCACTCAAGACTGGGCAAAGTGCGAAGATAAGTATTACTTACATCAGTTCTTTTATTTCTCCAAGAAAAATTAAACTTGCATTTAGGTAGCTCCCTTCACACCCCCCAAGACATCCCAAATGCTTCACAGTCAATTAAATACTTTTGAAATCGATAAGCAGTAAGATGACCAGTTAATGTATTAAATTATGTTGTTTGGGGGATAAAATATTGGACAGGACACCAAGGTGTCCTGTTGGTGTTCTTTAATGTATAAAAAAAAAAATCATTCACGTGGTGAGGGTGTATTGGCAAAGCCAGCGGTTATTGCCTATCCCTAACTACTCTCATGAAGGTGGTGGTGAGCCACCTCCTTGCATACAACTGAGTGGCTTGCTGGGCCATTTCAGAGGGCAGCTAAGAATTAGCCACATTTCTGTGGACCTGGAGTCAGATAAAGACCAGATCCAGGTAAAGATAGCAGATTTCCTTCCCTAAAGCACATTAGTTTAAAAGCCCACCTTGTTCACCATGTAGTACAGGACATTTAGTGTCCACCAGTGAGGGAGGGGGAACTACACTTTAGTGTCTCATCAGAAAGACAGCAACTTAGACAGTGCAGCACACCCTCAATACTGCACTGGAGTGTCAGCCTAGATTTTGTGCTCAGTATTATAAGCAGTGGGCTACTGTCTACAAACATTACACAGCTTAAAAAAAAGTTACAAATTTCTTCAATAAGAGTTCAAATTTCAAAATATACACAATTTGACAATATAGAAAGTTTATGGGATTGCATTTTCTGATCCTCCATCATATTGGCAGAAGACCTACAGAACAAAAAGTATTGGTGGAAATTAATGTTGTATGTCTTAGTGTAGGCAAATGTAGCATGGTGGACTCGGGAAGGGTCATGTGTACACCATGTAGGGTTATGTGCTCAAGGCTATTGACTGGGACAAGGACTTGGGCATTATAGTGCACAAGTCATTGAAAGTTCATGACCAATGCCATGGATTTATTGCAAAAGCAAACAGGGTGACTGCCAGGACAATTAAATATTAAGCAAGGAACATTACTCATTCTTTGTACAAGGCCTTAGTCAGGTCACATGCAGAATACAGTGTCCAGGTTTGGTTGTCTCACATCTGAGCTCTGGAAAGGTTTTTGAAGATGATTACTAGATTAATACTTAGTTTCAGGCTCCTTGGTTTCAGGACAGAGGAACTGGGGAATTTTACTTTGAGGAAGTGTAGACTTCAACAGGGCAGAATCGAAAGCTATAACCCAAGAAAAAGCCTCAGACCAGATGGATTTGAGCTAGATAGATTACACAGGACCAGGGGACAGAAGGACGTTCTGTACACTTAGAACTGGGTTAGATGCTAGGAGATAATTCTTTCCACAGCAAGTCCTTGACATCTGCAATAAGTTGCCAGCTGACACAGTGAGTGAATTCACTCAATTCAAACAGGAGCTGGCCAAAGTTCGAAAGTGGCCAAATCTCTACATATAGAAGGCAGGTGGGTCATTGAGTGATGACTCAATAGTCCCCAGAACTTGTTCATCTTTGGGGCTCAGAGAGGATTTTCTTAGTTTATTCCTCATTGGCTGAAGGGTTTTGCTCTGATTTTTTTTTGCCCTTCCTCGAAAACTATGCAGATGTGTGGGTCGGGAAAATCAGGATGGGAGTCACTGTATCTGCAAGTTAAACCATTTCAGCACAGGACAGATTCAATATGGACAATTTTAACTTAAACTACCCACCAATTTCCATTAGTGGAACCCTGATTTTATACATGCCCCGATTTTACTGACTTCAGCGGAGAGTAATATTAAGCGGAGAGTAATATTAAGCAGGGGGTATAAACCAGCACTGATCCTCTGGAATTCCCGCCTGGCAAGTTAGATTAATGCTGGATCAACTAGTCTGTTCCTGCCCTTTTACTATCAATAAACTCCTTGCTTAAAGAATGCATTTTTATAAATCAGGATTTTGATTATATATTTTTGGCTTCTTTTTTTGTTAAAAACACACATTTCAAGCAGCCTTTATAAAGTCATCATCAATATTCATTCTGTCCCCACTGCTTTTCCCCCCTTTTAATTTTTTTTCCCAGCAAACCAATAAATATGCATCAAATATAAATAAGTTGCCTGGGCTTCAAGGGTTGGATTGCGAGGGCTTGGCCACTTCAACAATGCTTTTTGTTTTTATAACATCTCAGCTTGGCTCGGTGATAGCACTCTCACCAGGCGATGGGTTTCAGCTCTGTTCCATAATTGGAGCACATTACCTGTGCTGACACTTCAGGGCAGTACCAAGGAAGTGCTGCATTGTCAAGGCATTTAGTGAAGAAAGAGCAGGGAGTGCCCCCCGGCATTCTGGCCCACATTCCTCCCTCAACAGACACCAGAAAAACAGATTGACTACAAGCAATGTTGACTCTACTCTCTTCAAATTGTATAATGGAAATTTTTGAAGCTCATTTATTCACTGGAACAGACAAGGTCTTAGTTTAACACCCTATCCATAATATTGACATCCCTATGTTTGTAGTTAACAATATTCCATTCAAGAAAATATTTGCTCACATGCTAATATTCTCCAGTTCTTAGAGTGTTTCTTTCAAGCTTCCTCGTTTTTAATATAAATTACTGATACCCTTTTTAAAAACAAAATATCAACTGGGTGTGAAGAGAACAACAAAGCAAATATAAAAATAATGAGAAGTGTCAGGAGGTGGAACCCAGCACCACCCCCCCCCCCCCACCCTGCACAGCCCTCCCCACTCCCCTGACCCCCACCACCCCAGAATGCTGAGCAGGTTGATGGAAGGCCGAGCACAGACTGCTGTCGAGTGGGGGAAGGGACCATAAGGAAAATCTGCTTGTGAAACAAGGTTGTGTATGCTGGGGGAGGGGAAGGGACACAAGCAAAAACAGAAGAAATGCTTTGTAAAATTTCCTTCTCTGCTCCGACACTTTCAGCTCAAAGCAGACAGTGGACTTCTGAACAATACTGGCGTGGGGGAGGGGGGGGGGGGGTGTGGAGAAAAAGAGGGGCAGCAGGAGGAGTTAGAAAGCAGAAGGGGGGGTGTCGTGATATTTCATCATCTGCTGAGAAAAATTATGTAGACTAATTACTTACAATTTCTTGCTGCAAAGGAGGAATTTTGTTTGCAAAAAGGGGAAAGAAAAGCACAAAAGATTTCTTATTCAGTCATCGATCTCAGGATTGCAGAGCGTTAAAGCCAAGTCTGAGTTATGTAGACTTTGGGCTGGTTGCCTGGATTTCTTTGGAAAGAAATTGGCTGGCAAAAAGAAAGAAAGATCGAGAGGATGATGAAGCACCGACAATCATATGGACACAAGTACTCCCCCACAGAGCATCAATACAGTATTCAGAGTCACAGCAGTCTACAGTGGGGCTTCAATCAACCCTCCTGACTCTGAAGTGGGAATACTACCAATACGCCGGTGATCACTGTCCGAATGAGTGCGTGTATCCTGCTCAATGTCAACCCAGTATTTAGAAGCCATATTCTAGTATCGACTCACCAGGACTGCTAGAGTGGCCCTTGAGCCCTTCAACTTCTGACTTAGAGATGGGAAGGCTACCACCAAACCAAAGGCTCACTCCCAATACATGCTGAATCTGCTGACCTTCCATGGTTGCACGCTGAAGATGGTTTCAAGTTGCATAGACCATCCAACCACTGATTGTTTGAAATAGATACACATACCAACCCTTGATTTGCGCGCTCAGTTTTATCATGTAAAAGCGGAGTTGAACAGTTTATCCTACAGGACTGTCAGCTAATACTGGCCCTCAAACACAAGGCCAGGGTGGCAGAAAGCTCGCATCTCATATTAAAGGCCGGCTACCTGACCCAAACCCGACGACACGTGTCGGGCTCGGGTCAGGTCGCACTTTCAGGTCCGGCATTCGGGGCCGGGTCGGGTCAGACGTGCTCTATCACAACCTCAGGCAAGTGGCTACAATGTTTATATACTTTTTGGGCTTGAAAAGGTGGTTTTGTTAGTTATTTTAAGCTTGTGCAGATAAGCAACAAAGTGAAAAACGGAAGGTAGGTTAACTGATGGCTGGGTAGGGCGAGGGAAAAAAAAAATGGAAGGATTCAGGCCGGCTCAGGCTTGGGCTGGATGTGATTCTGTCGGGCTCAGGTCAGGTCTCATTTGCAAACCCGAGCTGGCCTTCATCTTATACTTGGTTTGACCTCCCAAGTGGGTATCAGATTTGCACCTTTTACTGAATCCAGTGTTGAGTTGGAATAGTAATTGTACCAGACCCAAGAAGTTTGCCAGGATTCTGAACGGACCTTAATCCACCTCAGCTCCTGTTGCAAGACCAGAAACAAACAGTTTGATGTGCTCAGCACTAAACCAGCATCTGGGCTCCATTCCGGAATCTCTCATACCTAAGGAATGTAGTCACCATCTCCCATCCAATCTTGCACACCTATAGTTGGCTTAGACCCCATGCAGCAGTTCCTTCTCTGCCTATAAGTCAGTGGAGGGAGGAATAGGTGCAGAAATAAGTAACAGTTGAAACAGATGAAAACTATTGTGGATGGACAGCAGTAAGTTTTTATGACATGCAACACAATGAAATTCCAGATAAACAGCAAGGAATGGAAATGGAAAAATACAGATGTTTTGATCATTCATTATTGAGGCAATTCCACAATACTATGTTTCTAGCAGGGAAGCTATAGTCACAGGAAGATAAAAAAAAGACTTGCATTTACATAGCACCTTTCACAGCATGGCATCCCAAAGTGCTTTACAGCCAATGAAGTACTTTTGAAGTCAAGTCACTGTTGTAATGTAGGAAATGCAGCAGTGCATTTGCACACAGCAAGGTCCCACAAACAGCAATGTGGGAATGACCAGATCATCTGTTTTTTGTGATGTTGATGGAGACATAAATATTGGCCAGGAGATCAGGGAGAACTCCCCTGCTCTTCTTTGCAATAGTTCCATAGGATCTTTCATGTCCTCCAGAGAAGCTATGTATATGCAATTATCTGCAATCTTGAACACATTACCACTGTCAAGGGCCTCAAGATTGTCTATTAGTTTCATACAACACAAACCCTTTGCACATTCATATGAAATTCCTTGGTCCAATATTTTAGCAGGCATTATTTCAATTAATTCAATTGTATTACTGATCTTCTGCAAGGTAACAAATGCAAACCCGCTATTCATGAAAGGAGGGAGAAAGAAAACAAGAGAAGTAGAGGCTAATTAGTCTCACATCAGTAGTAGGAAAAAGCGAGAATCTATTAGGTACGTGGTAGCAATGATTTTAAAAAGTCATGGTTAGGCAGTAGTTACAAAACTGTTCGGCAAACCTTTCAAGATTTTTGGAGGTTGCAACTGGAAGGATAGATAAGGGGCAACTGGTGAATGTCATCTAATTGGATTTTCAAAAGGCATTCAATAAGGTTGTTACGTAAGATTAGGGTTCATAGGGTTGGGGGGAAATCTATTAGCATGGATTGAGGATCGGCTAACAGACAAAAGTAGTGAGTAGGAACAGTTTGAAGAACTGGATGGTTGTATTAAGTGAGGTGCCGCAAGAATCAGTGCTGAGGCCTTGGTTATTTAAAATCTATATCAATGACTTAGATGAAGGGACTGAGTGTAATATCCAAGTTTTTTGATGATGCAAAGCTAGGTAGGAAAGTAAGCTGTGAGGAGAACGCAAAGAGGCTGTAAAGAGATATCAAGTTAAGTGACTGAGAAATGTGGTGGCAGATGCAGCATAATATGGGGTAATGTGTAATTATCTACTTTGGTAGGAAGAATCGAAAAGCAAAATATTTATTTAAACGACAAGATGTGGTATTGAGGGATTTGGCGTCCTTGTACACAAAATCACAAACAGTTAACTGGTAGGCACAGCAAACGATATGTAAGCCTTTTTTTGCAAGGGGGTTGGAGTGTTAGAGTAAGGAAGTCTTGAAAATTATATAAGGCTTAGAGATTGAACCTGTACTGTGTACCCTTTTGGTCTCCTTACCTAAGGAAGACTATACTTGCCTTAGAAGGGATGCAACAAAGGTTCACTATATTCTTACCTGGAATCAGAGAGTTGTCCTATGAAGAGAGATAGAGTAAAATGGATGTACATTCTCTGGAGTTTAGGAAAATGAGAAGTGATCACACTGAAACAGGTAAAATTCTTAGGAGGACTTGACAGGGTAGATGCTCAGAGGCTGTCTCCTTTGGCTGGATAGTCTCGAACTAGGTGTAGTCTCAGGAGGAAAAGGGCTTGTCCATTTAGGACTAAGATTAGGAGAAATTTCTTCACTCAAAGGGCTGTGAATCTTTGGAATTCTCTGACCATCCACAGCCTTCTGGGCTAGTCATTGAATATATTTAAGACTTAGACTGATAGATTTCCACAAATCAAGGGATAGGGAAGGCAAATTAAAATCTGCTATGGTCTAAGTGAATGGCAGAGCAAGCTCAAGGGGCCATGTGGCCTACTCCTGCTCCTATTTCTTACATTCGCATGAGATTAAGCAGATTTTATACCCTTCTCCTAGGCATTTGCAACAAACCTTGCCTTTCCAAATAGGTTGACAATCAAGTGAAAGAAATATGTTCAGAAACTAAAATAAATCAAGGCAAAGTAGTGAGGTTGTTCCCAAAATTTAATCTGCTTTTAAAAGGAAGCCTATGTAAGAAGACACTGCAGCAAAGTTCATGATGCATAAGCTAGGAAAATCCATTAATTTGCTAGCCAAATCACAACTTCATCACAGATAGGTTGCAGTTCTTGTAAAATTAGGAAATCGCGATATTGCGAATGGGACATTAAACCCAGCTCTGTCTGCCCTCTCAGGTGGATGTAAAAGATCCCAGGGCAGGGGAGTTCTCCCTGGTGTTCTGGCAAATATTTATCCTTCAACCAACAGCACTAAAACAGATTGCCTGGTCATCACATTGCTACTCGTGGGAGCTTGCATTGTGCAAAAGCGGCTGCCACAATTCCTACATTACAACAGCTACTATACAAAAGCACTTCATTGGCTGTAAAACTGCTTTGCGACATCCTCAGGTTGTGAAAGGGACTGGCTAAATGCAAGTTCAGCATACTCAAGGTGAATTAATTTCCAGCAAGGCTTTCAGACAGCAATCAGGAGCTGGAAATATGGTCAGTTACATCCTGCCCAGTGCAGGGACACAAACGTCCTGATTGCCACCAAAGCGGAGACGACTAACTCAGCAGTGAAGGAGTGACCTCCCCGATCTCCAAGATTCAGCTATTTACCATCTTAACCAGCCAATGCTCTACCTGCCATGGGAATTCCTGATGCGAGAAATGGAACCCATCACTGACATCCTTCATGATGACGACGGTCAAATTCACAGCAAAAAGAAATTGATGCTGTACTTTTACTCAAGTCTTGGTGTGCCGTTTTGAGAAGTGATGTTGCAGAACTCAGCACCAGATCTTGGAGTTTCTGAAAAAAAGCAGTGTCCTGTATTGGACACTGACATCACTTCATGAAACAATAGCAGCTGTCATCAACAGAGGGGGTGGGGGGGGGAAAAGGTGGAATAATGGAGCCATTATGGTGGAACCAAGAGTTCTTCCTAACAGACAGAGCCAAAAAATTTAATCAGCTGCAGCTGGAATCAATTTGCACTGCAGGGGCTGAAATTGTACACTCTTCTGATGATATTTAATCTTTTTAAAAACAAACTATGTTAGTCATCATTTGGCTACAATGCATTGAAAATGAGGTTGTACTGAAGCAATTGTGTAATGTTGTTAGTAATATCCTCCAACCTGGCACAAGTCCACAATGTTATCTCAGTGCAAGCTGCAGAGAGGCAGAACAGACAACGGAATTACATCAAGTGAAATACCTTCCAAGCATCTCCCCATTTTACTTGCATTCTCCAATGGACCTAGATCAAGTTGTCCAAACTACACTGTTCTGGTCAGATCATAAAAGATCCAGTCCAGGGATTCATGCAAAATGGCAGCAGACTCCCTTGCTAAACACGTGATCCGCTTTCTATTCAGCTGGAACCGAAGTGACAATAAAAAACATTCTAAGACAAATTTGCAGGGGTATAGGGAAAGAGCAGGGGAGTGGAACGAATTTGACAGCTCTTCAAACAGCCAGCACACAGTGGGCTGAATGGCCTCCTTGCTGAATGATTCCATTATTCTCTGAAGTTAGTCCACCCTTCGTCGTTTACATGAGTAGTTATTATAACTGATGAGATGTGGCCACCTGCAGTTTTGACAAACTTACTTTTGGGATGTCATTTGTGGCCAC
This sequence comes from Heterodontus francisci, assembly GCF_036365525.1. Taxonomy (NCBI): domain Eukaryota; kingdom Metazoa; phylum Chordata; class Chondrichthyes; order Heterodontiformes; family Heterodontidae; genus Heterodontus; species Heterodontus francisci. The sequence continues at coordinate 41,253,316 of NC_090405.1, read as the reverse complement.
AGTGGTCAGGTCAGAGGTCACTCAGTGCTTTAAGTTTTCATAACCCGCTGCTCTTTGATGTTCAATTCCTTCCTTGGCCTCTCAGCTTCATACCTCTGTGACCTCTTTGAGCCCTAGCGAACTCTACATTCCTCCAATTCTGGCCTCTTGTGCACCCAAATCCCCTTGGCCACCATTGGCTATCCAGGTCCCAAGCTCCATTTCCTTCCCAAAATCTCAGTGCATCTCTCCTCTTTTAAAATGCTCCTTAGACCAAAATCAGCTGGGCTAAAGCCTCCTTCTTCAGCTCTGTCAATTTTTGTCTGATTGCACTCATTTCTTTGCAATGCATTACTAAATTAAAGGCAAATTGCTGTGTGAACTTCACTTATAGTTTTAAGGATCCAAACAGCTTTCCCAGGGTTGTCTTCTACTTTTAAAACAGAGAATTTGGCACCAGCTCCCAAGCCTTAATACAAGAATTACATTCTGTTCTGATGCTAGCTGTTTATTCCAAGACAGTGATGAGTATAATTATCATGTGAAGTCAGGAATCTCAAATACCAAGGAGTGGGTGGCTAGATTTCCATTTGGAAAACTCAGGATCCAGTCCCAGATGCAACATACCTTAACCAGGCTTCCTTCTGGGACAGATGCTCAGCTACATTATGGAGATGGGAACGCTCCAAATGATAAAAGGACAACTTTATTTTTATTAAAAGCAAAATACTGCGGATGCTGGAAATCTGAAACAAAAACAAGAAATGCTGGATTCACTCAGCAGGTCTGGCAGCATCTGTGGAAAGAGAAGCAGAGTTAACGTTTCGGGTCAGTGACCCTTCTTCGGAACTGTTCCGAAGAAGGGTCACTGACCCGAAACGTTAACTCTGCTTCTCTTTCCACAGATGCTGCCAGACCTGCTGAGTGAATCCAGCATTTCTTGACTTTATTTTTATTGTTCATTCACAGGATGTGGGCACCACTGGCAAAGCAAACACTTACTGCCCATCCCCAACTGCCCTTGAGAAGGTGGTGAGCCACCTTCTTAAACCACTGCAGTCTGTGTGGTACAGGTGCTCCCGCAGTGCTGTTAGGGAGGGAGTTCCAGGATTTTGACTCAGTGATGAAGGAGAAATGGCAATACATGGCTTGTGTCTTGGAGGGGAACTTGTAGATGGTGGTTTTCCCATGTGCCTGCTGCCCTTGTTCTTCTCGGTGGTAAAGGTTGCAGCTTCGGAAAATGCTGTCAAAGAAGCTTTGGAGAGTTGCTGCAGTGCATCTTGTAGATGGTTGACACTTGAGCCATGGTGTGCTAACTCGATTCCGCCCTCAGCCCACCCCCAAGCTGTGGATAGAACCTTCTGTCATCCAGTACAGACCAACATGTCATTGGCTACAGTCCGGAAAATTCTAGACTCATAATCCAAACCAAAAGTAATAAACTGCAACTGGAAAGGCTGAAAGCAGGGAAAAAGATATTGGGGGAAAAATAGCTGTAAATGTCCAATTTATTATAACTGCACTATACTGCGTGTGTACAGCAATCTCCACAATCACTGATTTGTGGATGTATTTTACAGATTACATCCTAGCTCATAATATGTGCAGCAGTTCGTTGTATGGAATCTATACAGTGTGGGGGGGGGGGGGGGAAGGGGAGGAGGAGGGGGGGAGAAAGGAAGGCAGAGAAAGGGGGGGGAGGGGGGGGAGAAAGGGAGGCAGAGAAGGGGGGGGGGAGGGGGGGGGGGAGAAAGGGAGGCAGAGAAAGGGAGGCAGAGAAAGGGAGGCAGAGAAGGGGGGGGGGGAGGGGGGGGAGGGGGGGGAGAAAGGGAGGCAGAGAAGGGGGGGGGGAGGGGGGGGGAGAAAGGGAGGCAGAGAAGGGGGGGGGGAGGGGGGGGGAGAAAGGGAGGCAGAGAAGGGGGGGGGGAGAAAGGGAGGCAGAGAAGGGGGGGGGGAGAAAGGGAGGCAGAGAAGGGGGGGGGGGAGAAAGGGAGGCAGAGAAGGGGGGGGGGGAGAAAGGGAGGCAGAGAAGGGGGGGGGAGAAAGGGAGGCAGAGAAGGGGGGGGGGGAGAAAGGGAGGCAGAGAAGGGGGGGGGGGGAGAAAAGGAGGCAGAGAAGGGGGGGGGGAAAAGGAGGCAGAGAAGGGGGGGAGAAAAGGAGGCAGAGAAGGGGGGGGGGGAGAAAAGGAGGCAGAGAAGGGGGGGGGGGGAGAAAAGGAGGCAGAGAAGGGGGGGGGGGAGAAAAGGAGGCAGAGAAGGGGGGGGGGGGAGGAAAGGAGGCAGAGAAGGGGGGGGGGGGGAGAAAAGGAGGCAGAGAAGGGGGGGGGGGGGAGAAAAGGAGGCAGAGAAGGGGGGGGGAGAAAAGGAGGCAGAGAAGGGGGGGGGGAGAAAAGGAGGCAGAGAAGGGGGGGGGGAGAAAAGGAGGCAGAGAAGGGGGGGGGGGGGGAGAAAAGGAGGCAGAGAAGGGGGGGGGGGGAGAAAAGGAGGCAGAGAAGGGGGGGGGGGGGAGAAAAGGAGGCAGAGAAGGGGGGGGGGGAGAAAAGGAGGCAGAGAAGGGGGGGGGAGAAAAGGAGGCAGAGAAGGGGGGGGGGGAGAAAAGGAGGCAGAGAAGGGGGGGGGAGAAAAGGAGGCAGAGAAGGCAGAGATGAGGGGGGGGGGGAGGAGGAGGAGGAGGAGAGAAGGCAGAGATTGGGAGGGGGGGGGAGGAGGAGGAGAGAAGGCAGAGATTGGGAGGGGGGGGGAGGAGGAGGAGAGAAGGCAGAGATTGGGAGGTGGGGGGGGGGGGAGGAGGAGAGAAGGCAGAGATTGGGAGGGGGGGGTGAGAAGGCAGAGATTGGGGGGGGGGGTGCAGTAGGGGAGATAAAACATCTGCTGTCATAATACTGATAGTGAAAGGCTGTTAAGACTTGAACCCAATTTGAAAGCTGAGGTTTGTGGAGAAAAAAGGACCAACAGGATCACCTTCTTCACAGAAGTCCAGGTTGAAAGCAGTTGGAAGAAGTGAGCGAAGAGGACATTGACTGATTAGGAATGGGAGATCCAACCATTGCAACTGGGAGGCGTTTGGCACTTCTAACTGAAAAGATATCACTTCAAATGTGGACTGTGTAACAAATGTGGTGAGGTGTTTTCAAGTGTTTTAATAAGTAATGCCTCTCTCTGCAATTTAGTTTATCAGCTGCTTACAAAGTACTGTTTAATTAGTGTTGATTGTTAGTTTAGCTGTTGCAGTACAAGTCTTAAAATGCAAAATCTTGAGCAATTCTTTAAATTGGTCTGAGGTAAAGGCCTGCTCGGGTCTACAAGGACTTCAGATTTACGCTCCCACCTTTTGAACTACTCAAATTGGCAGTTTCCTATGAGCTGCGGATACGCCTAGGCAACACGCCATAACCATTATCCAACACAATAGCTTGTCGCCATAGCAAACCCAATAAGTTACTCTCACAACCCCAATCAGAAGGGAACGGAAGGGAAAAAGGAAATGAGAATACCCAAGTTGGTGTAGATGAATACTTTAGCATCACTGAGATTTTAGACAGGAGAAAATCCCATGATTTCTGCTACAATGGTCCTATGTTGAAAGGATCATGGTGGTAGCAGCTGGATGAGTAAGCACCTTTCACTACACCCAGCAGTCCAATTTAATGGTTTCCTATTGCCAGCGTTCTAAACCGCAGTAGAAAACATAATGCTTTGCACTGTACTCATCGTTAGACTACTTCCTTTTTAAAAATATTTGAGGACTCGCGTTTAAAAATTGCAGAAATTGATTCATTTGAAGGACTGAAGAGATGCTGGACTTTGTGTGGGGGGGGGGGGGGCGCGGGGGGGGGGGGTTTATACACTGGAAGGACTTGAGATTTTGTTTAAAAACAAGACATGTTACATCCAGTAAGGGTTTAAGCTAAGTAGACAGTAGGAGCATTGATGACTAGGAAGGAGTTGTTGGCAGGTAAAATGACATGTCAAGATTTATGGTGGTCAAGAGTTGGTTTCATTTTGGATGTTGTTTTTGAGTTAGTTGGAGGTAAGCTTACTAAGAGAGAGGCCACCAGCTCATCCTTTTTCCACCTCTGAGAAACCCTGAGAATCCAGTGTGCTAGCTGAAACCCCTGATGCCACCTTTCTCCTGAAAAGCTTGCCAGACTAATCCTCAATGTCACCTGAAGAGAACTGCTCCTAAAAGATTCCAGTGAAGTCGTCTATACGTATTTGGGATGCCAGAATAAAAGGGACAACTGATATCATTCTATATCTTATCCTTTTCCTTCAAGAATTAACAAGTATTTGTCCAAAGTATTTTTTTGTAAAGAGATCTCTGCAGAGAAAATTTTTCTCTTGAACCAGTGTGCGTGCGCATATTTGTTGGATTAATTTAGAAGGGAACTTCCATATTTCAAGTTTCATTGTTAATAAGCTTCGCATCTTTATTGAATAAGTCTTGTTTTATAATCAATAAAAAGTTTTGTTTATTATGTAAACCTGGTTGGCGGAGAAGTGGAACTAGAGAAAGACAGCGCAGCCCTCCAGCCTCGACCATCATGTCAAACATGCTGAGCAAGGAGGAATAAGAACAGGTACAGATATCAATCCAAGAATAGCAAACTGTAAATCCAGAACACGCCATAACATCACAAAAAGAGACTGCAGTAAACCCAGCAGCATGTCTTTGAAACCAAGATTTTAAAAAAAAACTTGAAGCCATTCCTGGTCGTTTGTTTTTGATTACGAAACAGATTGAGGTTTCTAACCCATATTATTTATTTATACATTGCCATATCAAATACATTATATTTATGTACTCCTACCAAATGCAAACTTACTGCCAGTCATCTACATGCTACGAAGTTGTTACGAAGTACATTTCGCAAATTGGTACAAATGGACAAGAAAAACTGTACTTAAATCAATGCTTTAAATGCATCAATCAACACCTCAAATGATCCCATCACTGACCATAGAGGCTTTCAGCACAGAAGGATTTAATTTGGTTCTCGTGCTGTGAATCATGTTCTCTGAACCATAACCCCTTGTTAGCTCCTTCAGCCAACTACTGCTATGGTTTTTATAAATAGCACCTGCATTGACATCTGGCCTTATTATACCAAAATACTTCAAAAGCATTTGACAGTGAATTACTTTGGAAGCGCATTGCAAACACAATAACCATTCAATGCCATTGCCTTCGAGGCATCAATAAGGTAAATGACCAGTTTTCCTTTTTTTGTTATTGTTTGGGTGAGGAATAGTCTTGTTTGACACTTTAGGATCTTAATTTTAAAAAATTCCACAGGAAGGATTTGGAAGGAGAGTTACTTATAAAACGTTGTCCTTTAAAGCACAGTGTATTCACATAATTTCAAAGACCTGTTGTTAAAAACTTATATGTAGTCAAGATGCTAAGGAGCAAGCTTTGATGTTAGTTTCCAAACCACTCTATAATAAGCAATTTGTTAACTTGTCTCAGCAATTATTAGATCTCTCACACCCATTGTGTTGGAAAGACTTTGATCCATTTTGACCATGAATAAAGGAAGATAAACAGAGACTCATACGTACATACAAATTAGAGCTTTTGTGCAATCTTGGAGGTTGAAAATGCCAGAAGAACGTTAGAAAGTGTCTTAAGACCACTGATGTGGAAAAGTGAGGCAAGTTCTTCATTTTGTACTATTATACGAAGGTAAGTTGTGATGATTGAATTGTGAGTTTGCTCATTACTGCTGTTATGTATATTAACCTCACTGTGAAATAAAGCAGCTTATAGATTCAAATAAAGACCTAGGCCAGAATTCTTCGCTAGTCGGACGGGAACCATTCACCGACCGAAAATTCGGTGGTGTTTCTGCTTCGGCTGGGTCTGGGGATCCAGTTCGGATTTTACGGTCCCCAGGCCCTTAATTGGTCTTAGGTGGGACTTGCACCTCATTAGGCAGGACTTCCTGCCTCAATGGAGCTGCCGGCCACTCTTAGTCCCAGCAGCACCACCAGGAGCGGTGACCACTGCTGGGACTGCAACCCCGTTTCAAAAGGAAGAGGAAGGACGGCCCCAGGAAAAGGTAGGTTTTTGGGGCCTTTCTGGCGGTGATCAGTTGGGCCCTGGCGAGGCAAGGGGTGGCAAAATCAGGCGGCCCACCACCACCCCCCCCCCCCCCAAGGCAGCCCACCTGCCAAAGGTAAAATCCCCGTGGAGGGCAGAGGCCCTTAAGTGGCCGTTAATTGGCCACTTAAGGGTCTTGCTCAGCCGGGGGGGGGGGGGGGCCGTTTCCCGCTGCTCCACGTAAAATGGCGGAGGCAGGTGCCGGTGGTCGGTAGGGCCCCCCACACCACCACCACCACCACCACCAACTCCCCCCCCCCCCCAGCTTCCCATTCCGTTTTACACCTGCACCGTCTCCCACCCAGCCACCAGCCTGCTCTTTGGGGAGGTGTAAAATTCTGGCCCTGGTCTCGAAATCTTGCTCAGTCTGCCTTTGGAGAGATATAAAGCACCATATATGAAAGGCACAAATATCTGGTTCTTGTCATAAGGAGATACTATTGTTAAACCACTGATTATGCCATCCTAGGGCAGTACGTGTCAACTCCCACTCACTGAGTGCAAGACATTTCAACCACTGAGGCAATCGAATGATACTACTGAACCTAAAAAGGCAGAACTGAAATGGTAAAACAACTTCCTAATATAAATAATATGCTATAAATTATTTCACCAAAGTCATATAGCATTTCAGTATCTTCAATAGGTAATTTCTTGAATTTCTCATACAAGCTTTCATTTCACAAGATCATCTGCTGTCTTAGCAAAGATTGCAGTTATTTGAAGCTCACTGGAAAACAAACAACTTAACAGAAATTCTCGCCACTAGAATGGGCTTCAGCTGATCTCATCAAAAGCTAGATTATAAATCAGATGTTTCTTCTGCATACGGAAGTAGATTTCCTGATAGAGAGCTCCTTTTTAAATTCCTTCTACAGCAGCCTATTGAAGTTGGACTCCCACTCTACTGGGTCACCAGGTTGCATGCTGACCTCCACATGACACTCAAACTAGTCCGTCTTCATTGAGAAAGTTTCAGTGACTCGAGCTTGGTAACTGGATGCTGCTCAGAGCTAGAGCCATTGGGGAGGAAAAAAAGGACCAAACCTCCCTTACCGAAAAAAACCTCCCTCGTGAGGTGTGATTCGATTCTGGAGTGTCCTTCCCTTGTGGTTGAAGGAGACATATCAGTAAGGGTGTCATAAGAACATAGGGGCAGGAGGAGGCCATTCAGCCAGATCTACCATTCAATTAGATCATGGTTGATCTATATCTTAACTCCATTTACCCAGTTTGATTCTATATCCCTTGATACCCTTGCCTAACAAAAACTTATCACACTCAGTTTTGAGTTTTTTTATTTGAACAAGTGTTTCTTGACATTGACCTTGAATTGGCTTAGCTTAGTTTAACAGGAGAACCCAAAACACAGGGGGGGGGGGGGAAAAAAAAAGTGTAAAATATGTATCTATATTTTTTACATGTTCATTAGACGATGCTGAGTAACATTTTTTTTTTAAATGACCATATCAGCAGTTTTATATTTATAATTTTGCCAAGGACAATACCAAAACATAATGGACCCAAGTTTCCTCCTTTTTTTTGGCATTGATAATTGGCATAAATTCCTTTAAGTATGGGCTTCAAGTTTTACACTGGTGCGCACACAACGTAGATACCAACAATATATCTCGAGGGTTATTAATTGAAGTTGCTTAAGTAAGTTAGTGCCAACCAGTATTAATGACAACAGGTCGTGTTTCCACTTTGGCCGCAATCAGCAATCCGGGCACAAATTGTGTTGTTTTCTGAAGTTAAGTTATGGTTCAAGTTTCTGTTCAAACTTAATTGCATAATTACAAACATAAAAACATCCATCAACCAGAGCAATTGGACATCCTAAAAGAATGTCATTGCTTATTTTTCTCCCCTTGCATTAAAACAAAACCTTGCTGCATTCAAGAGTGGTAAGCTGGCACAGTTTTATTAATACATCTGAAACTGGGCTTAAAATCAAAAAACATATGCTTTTTTTGACTCTTATTCACCACCTGTGAAGAACCCGATTTTAAAATAACTGAAAATTACTTCAAAAAAACTATACAGAATCATACTAGTTTCATTAGTAATAAAAAAAATTGGTGTACCTAGTCTGTTTAAGTGTTTAAGAAAACTTTTAAAAAGGTTCTTCCTGGTGCCTTTGTACCTTAAAACAGTTTATTTTTTAAGAGACCCTCGAAGGACCACAGATTGCCACAATTGAGAAACTCGCCCAAGCTTATTAACTTGAACCGAGGCCATGGTCAGTTTTGTAGACAGGGCCAGCTTCCAGCCTGCAAGGTTGAAGCGTAAAAGATCATGGAAGCTCAATTTGCGCTGGATATAAACGTATGTTTGAAATTCCTCAACCTTTTACACTGTTTTGGCAAATTCTACCCCAGCAGATTTGTACTTATTTTGCTCAATGCAAGCTACAGCACTTAGACATTTTTTTTTAAAGATGGAAATGTAATTTTTTTTTTTTAAAACAATCTTTCCTTGAGTATAAAAAGGCAGGTTACATCTTTGATGGTTTAAGTGTTACATCGATGTGTGCAGCAATACTTAGGACATGCTGGAGTTAATGAAGAGGAAAAATCGTTTTATGCAATGAGTGGTTAGCATTTAGAATGTACTGTCTGGGTGGCGTTCAATAGGAGCTTTTAAAAAGGGAATTGGATAAATATTTGAAGGAGAATAGGTTAGTGATGCAGGGAAGGAGCCAGAGTGGGATGAACTGGATTGCTCTTTAAAAGAGCTGGTGCAGACTTGATGGGCTGAATGGATTCCTTCTACACTGTACTATTCTATTATTCTCTGGAAGCTCTCTCTAATTCACACCAGCAGGTTTCATACTCCAAGCACAGAATAGTGACCCATGCTGTCACCGAATGATTTCATTTCTGACACCAACTATCCCTCTGGTCTTTCTCAAGTTACAAATTTAAAAGTGCATGTTTAGCATAATATAAAGCAATGTTCTCCCACTTTGCACTCAATATACCAAATTATTGAATCTTTTGTTCAATGCTCTTGAAGCTGTCCAAACTAATTTCATTTAACTTTCTCATAAATTGGCAGAGCAAGCGATTTGAGAGTGTTGTTTCTGGCAGGGCAGAGATCTGAATTAATTTTCATTTTAGCTGCAATTCATGAAAAGAGTCTTGTGTGCAAGATAAACAATCCTCCTTCACATCCTTATTTTCTTGCACATGTCAGCTTTGTTTTAACATTGAAGTTAATCTCTGAAAGGGTGGAAAAATAAATGTCAGATTGCCTCAGTTAGCAACATTTTCACCTGTCAGAAGGTTGTGGGTTGAAACCTCACTCCAGCACTTGGCCACTTCACCTCAGTTGGGGACTCAAAGTCTGCAGGGATTGTTACTCATCTTTTGGATGAGTTATTAAGGCTCCGTCTAGCCATTCAGAGGAGCATACAGGATCCAAGGCACTATTTGAAGAGTAGGGAGTTCTCCCAATTTCCTGGCCAACATGCTCAATCAACACCCACAAAAAGAGATTTAAATATAGTGCCAATTAAAATGTATTTTAGCTATCTTTAACCACTTCTATGTAACTAAAGACTGAGCACCTAACTTCACAAGTGTGTCTGCTAAATTGAGGAGAACGTTGGGATGGAAGCAAGAGTTAATGTTGGATTTTTGTGGCTCAACGAGTAAATACTTTGACCTTCTCTCAACATTAGGTCATAAATCTGGAGTGCAAATATTCTCAACATTCCACATTTCTGTTAGCACTGTAGTGAAAGCCTATTTGAGGATGTGGCACAGCAGATCTAAACATGTCAAACACAGTTAAAACCAATATAGCATAAAAGAGTGTGGTGCTGGAGAACCAGGCTTTCTAGCAAGTTAATGTGCTAGCTTGACATGTTATATGCCAGTTAGATGGGGGCTGGCATCCACAATCTGAGAATTGTGCCAGATTGGAGACAAAGTTTATGTAAAGTTCATTCCCCATTCATTAAAGGGAGAGTTGGGTGGGGATATAAAAAAGAGAGCACATGCACAAGACAAGAGAAAGAAAAAATATCAGAAAACAAGTTAACCAGTGCACATCTCCCAATAGCCAGTCCTGGATTGAATATGCAAAATGTCTTCATACAAATCACCTGACCATCCTCTTAGTTGAAGGGATCATTGAGGGACTAAGGAGGTGACAGGAGCTTAACCAAACAATGGAGAAGGTGAGGTGGGGAGAAAAGGGAGGGCAGGGAGGAGTTGGGAGAGAGCTTAAGGGGAAATTCTACTTTGCACTACTTAATATGCAAATTCCACGTACAATGCAAGAAAGACTTGCATTTATATAGCACCTTTCACAACCCCAGGACATCACTGTGCTTTACAACCAATTAAGTGCTTTTGAATTGTAGCTTCAGTTACAACATAAAATTTAACTCAAATAACTCGGAGTGTCCAATGACAGCAATTAAAATGTAGTTAAAACAAAACACTGCTCCTGAAGTTAGCTTTTGGGAGTTTAATTCACAATTATACAACAATTAGCAGAGCTGATTTACTTTGTGTCTTGAGAGTAAATTGAAATCCGATAGAATAATTTTTGAAATGCCTGATCTGAACCTCTAGGCCCAGGGTCCAATCGTTCTGCAGCAGGCAAAACGAGAACCAGATCTCAAAATGCGGAGAAAGTAGCAGACTGCACTTGCCACACCTTATCCTTGAATATTAGCAATGAAAGTGGAGATCACAATAATACAGTATCCAATAGGCATTCATGCCTCACAAAAGCTGATTGTATGACATTGACACAGCAGTCATTTATGGCACAGAAGCAGGCCATTCAGTCCATCAAGTCCATGCCAGCTCTCCATGGCACTAGGTTGTCAATCCCACTCCACAGCTCGATCCCCATAGCCCCGCAAGTCTATTTCCCCCAGGTGACCATCCAATTTCCTCTTGAAGTCATTGATTGTCTCCGCTTCCACCACCCTTGTGGGCAGCGAGTTCCAGGTCATTACCACACACTGCATAAAAAAGTTCCTCATATGCCCCCTGCATTTTTGCCCAAAACTTTACATACAAACATACATCTCGGTCTTAAATGGGCAACCCCTTAACCTTGTAACATTAGTTAACGGGAACAGCTTTTCTTTGTCTAACTTATCTACGCCTATTATCTCATACACCATTAAATCTCTGCTCAATCTCCTTTGTTCTGAGAACAAACACAGCTTTTCCGTAACTAAAATCCCCCATCCCTGGAACCATTCTGGAAAATCTCCTCTGCACCCTCTCAAGGACCCTCACATCCTCCTGAAGTGTGCTGACCACAACTGGACGCAATATGCCAGTTGGGGGCCTAACCGGAGCTTTGTAGAGGGTCAGCATAACTTCCCGGCTTTTATACTCAATGTCTTTATGAAACCCAAGATCCCGTATGCTTTACTAATCAATCTCTCAATATGTCCTGTCGCCTTCAAAGATCGATGCACATGCATACCCCCTTTTGTTTCTGCACACTCTTTAGAACTGTGCCATTAAGTATATATTGCCTCTCCCTATTCCTTCTGCAAAATTACATCACCCCACACTTGTCTGTATTAAATTCCATCTGCCACCTCTCTGCCCATGTCCTGTTGCAGGCGGTTCAGATCTTCTGTTTGCCGTACCTCCAGAACACTGTTTACCATCCTCCAGTCTGAACAGCAACCATTTACTGCGACTCGGTGTTTTCTGTTCATAAGTCAATTTTTTATCCAATTGAACACTGACCCTATTACTTGAGCTTCGATTTTCTTAACCAGCCTTTTATGTGGCACCTCATCAAATGCTTTCTTAAAATCCATATAAACAACGTCCAACGCATTGCCTTCATCAGCCTTCTGTTACTTCCTATTAGTCAAGCATGATCTGCCTTTTACAAATCCATGCTGACTCTCCTTAATTAACTCGAACCTTTAAGTGTCCATTGATATTTTCCCTGATTATAGTTTCTAAAACCTTTCCCACCACGAATGTAAAACTAACTGGCCTGTAGTTGCTAGGATGCTTGCTCCCCACTGTGCAACAGAGAATTTACCCCACAAATGAGTGGAAGGCAAGTGAAGAACATTGGTAAGGGAAAAACAGACAAGGAGGCCTTGCATTTATATGCCACCTCATCCTATCTCAGGAATTCGGTGCACTATATGACTTAAACGTGTCGTAGCTCTTGCGGGTAAATGCAGTAGTCATTTTTGCACACTGCGAGATTCCCAGAAATAACAATGACCAGTTAATCTGATTTTGGTGGTGTCTTGCTCAGACAGTGGCAAAATTCCCTTCTCTACCAACTGGTGCCATGGATCCTTAATGTCTGCTTGATGTGGCTTTGTGTTACAGCCTCAGTGACCTAGATGCTTGATTCTCATCCTGATTCTATCTTGGCCATCTCTCAAGAGCTCCAGGAACTGCCCATCATCGGTTTCAGCTATTTATTCCACAATGGAATTTACCTACAGCTGGTTGGATCTACATCGGAAATGCCAATTTAAGGACTGGTTTAATTAGAAAGAAATTGATGAAAAAAGAGGCTCAACCATGGGGGACCTGATCTTTATAAGGCAAGAACAATAACATCTGCAAACTCAACGTTGGAGTGTTGCGCAAACAGCCAAGTGTTATGACCAAGATGGGAGGAGTGCACTGTTAATTCAGTCCCACTTCTCCACGGGTCACAGCACATCAATAAATTTTCCCACTTACTGAAAACAGCTAATTAGATACTCTAATTGTCCCCCAAATAAAGCACACCGACTAGGTTTCTTCAAATCAACAAAAACATTAATTATTTATTATAACACCAAGTCTTAACCAATAATGAAGTAAATCTATATACACAGAGATATTATAGCTCCTTATTTTTCCCCAACCCTCATGCATATGCACATACCTCCAAAAACCAGTTAACCAGGGGGGGGGGGGGGGTGAAGGGATTTTTGTTTACAGCTGTTTTGAGTCAATATAAAAAAATACCCTTTCACTGAAAAGATATAGAAGGAAGTCATTTGGTTTGGCGATGTATCCTAAAGTCAAATAGTTGGATGCCACTCAGTCTTTCCAGGTGAGGTCTATGATGGGTAAGTGTTCAAGGAAATTCAACTTCAGCAGGCTTCACATAGGTCTTCACATCAGGGGTGTAGCAACAGGTGTCAGTTCACGGTTACACATTCGATGCAAATGTCCTTTTTAGAGAGACAAGATTTCTGCAAACATTCAGGGTATCTTAAATTGCAGGAGGCAAAAGGTACCACTCTTGATGCAGGGATTGATTCATCAGAGACAGGAGGCAATAGGAATCTGCAACATTTGATATACAGGGTTTCTTCTCAAAAGATGCAGGATTCTTTTACAGAGAGGTAATACTTCTTCTGACCTCCAGACTGGTCAGAATCAAACTTCAAAATGCCTGTCTTTTATCCAAACTCTCTGGCTTTTTAAAAAGTTCAAAACTGTAACTTCTCTCTCGCCACTCAAAGGGTAGCTCTGCGGTCAAACTCCTTACTGGTTTCCTTGAAATTACCTGCTTTCCTGTCCTGGTTTACAAATTCAGCTCCTGTTGAACTTCCTTTCAAAACATTCATAAAGTTCAGGTGTCTCAATGTCCACTGAAATCCTTTCAGTTTTTTTTTTAAACATACAGAATCCTAAGTTTCTAATACAACAACAAAAATCCTAAAACTACCTAAAATATCAGTCTAGCTTATGCTATCCAAGCCCTCAAGTGGAATAGGTAGATGAAAAGGATAGAGATCAGCTAGAGCATAATAATTCACTCATTTATGGGAACAGAATGATTCCCTCCCTCGCCAAAACATTTATGTTTCATTTTAATGACGTTTGTGTCCTTCAGAGGCGACAGTGAAATATATTGACACAAAATTAAAAGAAATAAAAAATGTATAAAAAGAGCGTGCAGCGGCTTTAGGTAGCCTAATCTTACAAGTCACTGATGCGTCCTCTAAAAACAGACCGTCTGAAGATAACACCATCAGTGGATCACATGAAAAGATGTCATGTGGGTTAGCAATAGAGGATCATAGAGCCACCTGCAACTGGAATGAGTCAGTCTATATTTCCAGACAGAATGTCTAAAAATAAGTCAATGGAGTCATTTCCTGCCCTTCAGCTGAAGCCAGGCTGACTAGGCAAGATTAGATGCTGACCAACACTTCAAGTGGGAAACCACCACTGTTGGCACCTCTTTTAATCTTTAACCTGTCGAAAATCTGAGAAACTGCTCAAGTTTAGTGAACATCTAGCTGCAGCCAGATAAAATTTAATCCTCTGTGATTACACAAATTTTTGCCAATGTAAATTAAACAAACAGATGGATGTAGCACAATGATTGATGATTATCTTCAGAAAAGTTTTAAATAGTGTTGGATAATCAAGTCTGCCTTATTTAGTGTGTAGGAAATGTTATGCTATCAACATTTTTTTTTTTTGGACAAAGTGATTGCTGACAACGCACCGGTTCGCTGACGTCAGAGTGCACCAAGATCGCAGCTACACGTTGCCAGGACTTAATGGCGCATGCGTGGGATGACGTCTTCGCGTTTCCGCGCCAGGTCCAGCTTCACGCGTGTACGATAAAACGTTATCGGGTATCCAGCCCCCAACTCGGCTGGAGGAAGCGACTGAACGGGAAACTTTGAGACTGCAAATCTCACCTCCCCCCGCCACTTGGCAACTTGCTCTAGGCCTCGCTGCTCCCCCGCCACTCCCCTTGCCGATTGTTACTCACTTCATACCGCTTCCCTCCTCTTGGCCACTCGCTCCTATGTCACCCCTTGATGTCCACTTTGCTTCTTCGGGCGGCGCCCAGTGAATGATCAAACATGGGAGCGAATGGCCGAGAGGACGGAAGCAGTGCGGCCTGGAGCTATCGGCTGTTGGGGGGGAGGGGGGCGGGGTGGTGAGGAAGCGGGGAGCGAGCAGCCAGAGAGTGGGGAACAATCGGCCAGGGAAGTGGGGGGAGGAGGGAGGGGGAGCAACGAGGTCTGGAACGAGCAGCTGAAGGGGGGTGGGGGGGCTGCGGGAGAAGCAGCTGGTGGCACTGGAGCGAGTAGTTGCATTCGGGTACATCGGGGTGGCTATTCACTGAATTTCCATTGGAAGATAAACATAAAATTCCTTTTGTATTTAATAGGATTAATGGAATACTAAATGGATCTGAGGGTTCTACTTAGTAGCATATTACTGGGCTTCCAACCAACTTAATGTAAGGTTAGTTTGCTCAAATGATCTAACCATAAGCATTTCCTGTGATAAATTGAGCAGCGCCATCTTTAATCCTGGCAGCTGCCTGAACATTGCAGACACTGACATTCCAGTTGAAGAGCCTGCATTTGCACATGTGCAAGTACTGCGCCACCTAGTGGTTGTGTTGTCAGCAAACATAGCTTTTTTTTTTAAACTGGGGTACAGCTCTATAGTACCTTGCCCAAATATCCTTCAGAGTAAACGTCAAAAAAGTTTCCAACTGAGGCATCACAGCCATCCCAAACGTTTCCTCATTCCGTATCTCTAATCTCCTCCAGTCTGCAACTCACCAAGAACTCTGCATTCCTCCAATTCTGGCCTCTTTGTGCTTTCCCCAATTTATTCATCTCCACCATTAGCAGTATTTTTAGCTGCCTAGGTCCTAAGCACTGAAATTTCTTCACTAAAGCTCTCCACCTCTTTCTCCATCTTTAAGACGCTTAAAACGCACTTAAAAAATCAAAACACTGCAGATGCTGGAAATCTGAAATAAAACAGAAAGTTCTGGAAATACTCAGCAGGTCAAGCAGCATCTGTGGAGAAAGAATCAGAGTTAACGTTTCAGGCCGGTGACCTGAAGCGTTAACTCTACTTCTCTCGCCACAGATGCTGCCTGATCGGAGTATTTCCAGCACTTTCTGCTTTTATTTCTTAAAACCTACCTCTCTGACCGAGCTTCTGGTCACCTGTCCTAATGTGTCTCAGTGTCAAGGAGTGACCAATAATGCTCCTGTGAAGCACCTTGAAATTTTACTATGTTAAAGGCACTATATAAATACAAGTTATCTGACACCTACACACATGCACTTCTATAGGGGATGCTTTAAGGCAATCAGGAGTGGGAACACATATTGCTGAATGAAAATTCTGCAGTATTCTCAAACATACAGCAAAATAAACCAGTTAATCCAACTGACAACAGTGCCATCAGATACTGCTCCAGGATTAACAGAGTCCGAATTGCTGCGGTTACTGTAGGTTCAAACTTTGTTGAACTAATGGAAGGAAAGACACGTGGAACCAGCACGGAGGTTGTGTCAGCAGCTCTACCCTTATATGGCACCTAGCACAACCTCAGAACAACCCAAAGCACTTTACAACCAATGAAGTACTTTTGAAGCGTAGTCACTGTTGTAATGTAGGAAACACGGCAGCCAACTTGCAAACAGCCAGCTCCACCATGTTGCAATGAGAAAATGACCAGATGATCTGTTTCATTGATTATGGTTGACTAAGTGGGCTCCAGATGTAGGGGCTTCCGCCCTTCCTCTGGATTCAGTCCAGAAGGTAGAGACGGAGTTGCAGATGCAGGGCAAGTCAGCGTCTCAACATCCTGCTCAGGCTATGCAGCCAAAAAAACAAATGGAGAGGGCACTTCACCCTTCAACTGCAATAGATGATCTCATCTGACCTCACCAAAGTTCCTAGGCTGCATTCCCATCATCTCGTAGATGGAAGGATACCATTCAACTAGTGATTATGGTTGGGGGATAAATATTGGCCAGGATACCAGGGAGAACTCCCCCTGCTCTTCTTTTGCCATGGGATCTTGTATATCCACCTTAGAGGGCAGATGGGCCAAGTATGGCTTTAAGTAAATGAGGTCCTCCAGTATCGCACTCAAAATAGATTTTCTTCACTAGTAGGGACGGCCAGTATGGGGCTGATTTTACTGAGTACATGCTGCCGGTTACACTCACCCACCAGTTATGGGTATCTTGAAATAATGGTCATTTGCTCACTGTTCACCAGTTATCGAAATGAACGGACATGGTGAAGCTCAGGAATAGGCACCAACATGTCTCACGAAGGACATTTGACAAAATTATTGATTCAGCCACGGACATGGGGATAATAAATCTTTATATAAAAAAAGTGTATAGTCAACCTAATGACATCAAAATAGTCCAATTTAAAACAAAATAATCCCTTTCTACATGTACTTAACATTGTTTTTGCTTGCACAAGTAGTCAATGTCTGCCCGCACACTTGATAGTGTCTCAGAACAATTTTTTTTCTCCTCTGATTAAAACAGCGTGCCTTTAAGACACTGTTTAAAAAGTGTGCCATAGCTGCACCTGTTCCCTAGGCCACAGCAGGAGAGTGGGGACATCACATGGTGTACTGTAACTTTTAACAGTGTAAAAACCAGCTTCAACCGGTTTGAACTAGAGAGAAACACCAGCGAAGCATGCTTGCCTTGAAGGAAGAGAATTCTCTCAGCAGAAATTCTACAATGAGCCACAGGCTGTGTTAATTGCCTAAGAAGAAAAAAAACCCTTTTGAAGAGAACATGCGTGTTGCTGGAAGTAGCAAAACTCCTTTTCATTACTTCCAATTTAAGAAGTCTTTGCTTCAAGATTGACTCTCTCTTGACTGACTGCATTTTCTGGAATTCACAGTAAAGTTTCAACTGCAAGACTACCAATTTTAAAATCCATATAAAAACCTGTTATACTCCGTGTTGAAAGAATTGGGTGATTCTTGCTGCATCGAAGTGCTTTGAACGAATATCAAGTAAAGACTGTTCATCAAATTCATGTGGAGACTTCAAGTGGCATCTGATTGATGAGATGTCCAGATTAGAACAACCAAGAATGTAACTCAAAGACTTAGTTATTTATTTATTAAGAAACAAACACCATTTTTAAAAACCAGTTAATTGTTAGTTTTTGAAACTGTGTGAGAGAATGGGGGAGTTAGGTTAAAATAAGTTATAAGGTCTTTGGACATAAATTTATAATAGTGTTAAGATTTAGTTTATTAATAAATAGTTAATTTATTGTGGTTTAAAGATACTTGCTTTAGTGTATTTTTTTTTAAATTCGGTGGGTTAATAAAGTGTTCAATTTGACTGTTTTACGGTCAAACTGGGTGGGAAAACTTTAATAATATGCTGTGACCTATGGAGTGATGGGACTGAACTGACAGTGCATTGTTCCAGCCTTGGTTGTAACATATTAATTGGGGGTTCATCTCTGGGATAAGATACAAATTGGAGTCTTGCGTCTGGCTTCATATTAGAAGGGCCTGTACTGCGCTGTAATGTTCTATGTTCTATGTTCTATGTAATTGCTCGTCTCTGGGATCACATGAATTGCTCTCGCATCTGGGATCATATTAATTGGGGTGCTCGATTGTCAGGATCCAAATCTAATGCCAATTACATGAATTATAAGGGGAGTAATAATTTCAAAGATAAAAATAAAAGGAACCAGGTTTCTTGTGTAATAAGGTACAGTCTCTACAAACAGAATGGCATTAGCAGTTGCTGCAATGTTTCTGGGAAAGGAGAATGTATCCCTCAGTGACTTGACAACTTGAACTAAGAATAAACTTAAAGATCTGGTAGCAAAAATGGGGTCAGAGTTCAAATCAGGTGGTTAAAAAAGCAGAGATATTTGATGTAATAGACCAACATTTAAAATCAGAAGGAGGAGGAGGAACAGGAAGATACTAAGTCAGAGAGTGATACAGTAGAATTAGCCAAGATTCAGTTAGAAATGATAAAACTTGAACATGAAAAAGAGGAAAGGGAGAAAGAGGGTATTTAGGTTAAGAGAGATAGAACTTGGTCTTGACTCCAAGGAAAATTCATGTCAGGAAGAATCTGAAAGCAGCCCAGGACCCTGCGAAAAGCTGTTAAAATTTATACAAGCTCTTCCTAAGTTTGAGGAAAGGGACATAGAGGCATTTTTCATATCTTTTGAAAAAATAGCCAAACAGATGAAATGGCCAAAGGAAAGCTGGGCACTGCTTATGCAAAGCAGGTTGTTAGGCAGAGCTCATGAAGTTTATGCCATACTTCCTGAGGAGGCTTCTACAGATTATGAGATGGCAAAAAAGTCTATTCTCGCTACATACGAGTTAGTCCCTGAAGCTCACAGTCAGGAGTTTCAGAACTTATGGAGATTGGCTGGGCAGATCTATGTAGAATTTGAGAGGATGAAGCTAATTAATTTTGACTATTGGATACAGGCATTAAAGATGGAAACCACACGCAAGAACCTTTCGAGAATGGATTCTTTTGGAAGAGTTTTAAAATGCAATTCCTTCAGTAGTGAGAACTCATGTAGATAACCTCAAAGTTTTGAAAGCTAGACAAGCAGCGGAAATTGATAATTTTGAACTTCTGAATAAGCCAAAACCTTTTGTCCGTCACCACTAAAAACCAGAGGAGAATAGAAAGTGGGAGTGTGAAAGGAAGGCAAGTAGCCGGGGACAAGAACGAACAGCTGGGAATGCCTCAGGAGCACCTCCTCAGGCCAGAAAAGGCAGGTGCTGAGGGTAGAAGTGAGGTTCGCAAGCCAAAGTGTTATCATTGCCAGAAAATGGGTCATCTTCGTTCAGAATGCTGGAAATTGTGAGGTAAACCCATAGGACTTGTCGAGGTACACAAAGCTAATGCAGAGGAAAAGACTAACTGAGTATAGCAGACAAGGCTATAACTTTAAGGGTAGCTGTAAAACCGGATACAAAAACTAAAGAATAAGATAGCCAAAAGTTATAATGCATTTTTATCAAAGAGGAAAGTAACTCCATATCCTTTAAGTGAGGCAGGAAAACCTATTATATTCAGGGATATAGGAGCAACCCAAACTCTCTTGCTGGGGACAGTGCCTTGAAAGCTAAAATTTTAGTTAATGGAATTGGCGGGGAGTATGTAGCCATATCTTTGTATAAAGTACGCCTAGAGAGAGACTTAATATCTGGGATGGTAACTGTAGGGGTTGTCCACAGTTTGCCAGAAGAGGGAATTGATCTATTCCTAGAAAATGGGTTAACCGGATCAAAAGAATCAGTTTCTCTTCTAATTACAGAGGAACCAAGTGAAGTTAGGGAAGCAGAACAATTACAGGAACAAGTTCCAAGAATAATTCTTGCATGTGTAGTCACTCCAGCAATGGATAAACAGGATCCACTGTCAGAGATAAAAGTGGAACCACCAACAGATAGAGTATCTGAAATCTTATTTGGGGATTTAGATAATCCAAATGAGATGTTTAACAGATCTTCTATAATTGCAGCACAGCAAGCTGATACAGAGATACATAGAATAGCACAGACAGCCCTGACAGAAGCTGAGGCAAAAGGAGTTCTAGAAGGCTATTATATGGAAGACGGGGGCTTTGAGTAGGAAATGGTGACTGTCTCATAGACCTGTGGACGAAGACGGGTCAGTTGTTAAACAGATAGTGGTACCACTTAAATATCACCAGGGATTATTCAGGTTAGCACATGACATTCCTTTAGCAGGATATAGGGCAATTCGGAAGACCAAATCACATGTAAGCCAACATTACTACTGGCCAGGCCTTACAAAAGATGTAAAGTAGTTTTGTAGGACTCTAGAACACCTGAAAGCATCCCAAGCCAATATGAAAAAATAGGCAGACAATAATGCAAAGTTCTGCAATTTTCAACCTGGGGATGAAGTATTGGCATTGTTACTGTTACAGAGGGAACTCTTAAAAGCACAGTTCAGTGACCCATGTCGAGTGATCAAAAGAGAGGGCAAGGTAGATTACTTGATTGACACTCCAATCACTGGAAGAACCACCAGTTGTGTCACATCAGTATGTTAAAGCAACAGTATTGCAGAGAGGAGGATAAGCCAGTAGAGGTATGTCAGATAATCACGACAGTTGGGAAAGAAAAGGACATAAGGATGAGGCAGAAGGAGGCCGAGACAATTCTCAGATTGAACCTCCAACTATCAGATTAGTGAATACAGAATGGCTAGGAAAATTGGGCAACATGCCTTTGCACTTAGAGGCAAAACAACAAGACGACCTAACCAGGCTCTTCACAACATTTAAAAGAGTCTGTAGGGATAAGCCGAGACGTGCAACCTTAGCGACACGTGATGCGGGTACAGAGGAAACCAATCCTTTAAAACAACATCCTTGCCACTTAGGTCCAGACAGACAGGCCCAAGTAAAAGCAGAGATCCAATGCATGCTGGAGGAAAGACTCAAGTGAGCCAAGAACTTGCCGGTGGTCTTGATGCCTAAACCTGGTGGATCGGCCCAACTTTGCATAGACAACAGAAAAGTCAATGCAGTAACGAAGGTAGACTCCTACCCAATTCCTCGTCTAGAAGACTGTAATGACAGAGTGGGCAGTGCTAGGTTTCTTACCGTGATCAACTTGTTAAAAGGGATACTGGCAAGTTCCTTTGAATCCTCGCGTCAAAGAGATATCAGCTTTTCTAACACCTGACCGTCTTTATCAGTGCCAAGTGATGCCATTCAGGCTCAAAAAAAAATGCCCCAGCCACTTTTCAAAGATTAATGAATCAGGCGGTAGCCTGTGTTCCCAACTGTGTAGTGTATCTCGATGATGTACTGATATACAGTAACACTTGGCAAGAACACTTAAGCTAGCTAAAAACTACAAGCAGTGGACTTAGTGATAAATCTGGAAAAAAGTGAATTTGGAAAAGCAAGAGTAACGTACCTCTAACTCTAAACAGGAAATAATGAGGTTTTTAGGGATGTGTGTGGGGGTTTTTTTGAACAGGAAATTTGTATGGAATTTTAGCACTGTGGCTGCTCCATTAATTGATTTGCTACAAAAAAGAAAAACAAAGTAGTATAGTCAGATAAATGCCAGACAGCTTTTTGAAAAACTAAAGGCAATCTTACTTAATGAACCAGTGTTGGCTGCTCCAAATTTTGCTAAACCTTTTAGAATAGCGATCGATGCTAGCAACCTGGGCGTTGATGCAGTCCTATTGCAGGATGACAAATTGGACATGGAGAGACCAGTAGGGTACTTTTCAAGAAAACTAAATTGCCATTAAAAAGGGTATTCTACTGTGGAAAAAGAAACATTAGGACTTTTGTTGGCTCTCCAACATTTCGAAGTATATGCCCGCCAAGACTACAAAGGAACACTAATATACACTGACCATAACCCATTAACGTTTGTGGAAAAATTTAAAAAACAAAATGCTAGAACATTTAGATGGAGTTTGTTGGCACAGCCCTAACATTTGAAAATTGTACATATTTCCGGGAAATGTTATCGCCGATGCTTTGTCATGAATTTAACCATGTAAAATAGATGGCAATGGTACAAAGAAAATTCTGTAGAGTGAATGGGGGCATGAATGTAAAAAAATGTTGTGTTTTTTTCCCCAGTTTCTATTTTATTTTGCATTGTAATGAAATGCATTTTAAGAATGACAGTGTAACATTGTTCAGGATGCAGATATACTGGCACTTCTGTGATAGTATAAATACACAAGATTGCCAATCCACCTCCACAGCACACTCCAGGATGAAGAGTGAAACTCTGGGCACTTGTGCCCAACTTCAAATTTACAGGTGGTAACATGAACCCCTGGTTTTCCTGAACTCAGATAGGAAGCAGGACACAAGTCGAATGTGCAAAACATATACACATGCATGAAGAGGAGTGTATCAAAGCAACATCAGAGGCCTCAGAACCAACTTCAGAGAGTGGAAAAAATATCAACTCTGCAATGGGCAGTCTCCATGACTATTGTGCATTCAAATTAATAGTTTCAATATGTGGTATATTTGCATAAGAATGCCAGGCTAAAGCATCCAAAAATCCAGTCTCACACTGAAAAGCATAACTGAGTCTTACAATAGAGCTTGGTTAATATACCTCTGTCGCAACATGACGTGGCCAGCCACTTAACACAGAAACTAGCAAAATCAGCTGCATGTCTTGTTCTTCCACCTCAAGTACCAATCATTTGCCCACACTGCAGTTTGAGGTCTGCCACCAGATTAGTAGACTTACCCAGTTTACACCAGTGAGCTGCTGCATCAGTTATTAGCACTGGGTACTAATGCTTTTGCAAGTTTGCAAGTTTTCCCTGTGTCTGCGTGGGTTTTCGCCGGGTGCTCCGGTTTCCTCCCACATCCAAAGACTTGCAGGTGATAGGTAAATTGGCCGTTGTAAATTGCCCCTAGTGTAGGAAGGTGATAGGGAATATGGGATTACTGTAGGGTTAGTATAAATGGGTGGTTGTTGGTCGGCACAGACTCGGTGGGCCAAAGGGCCTGTTTCAGTGCTGTATCTCTAAATAAAAAAGGCTGCAGATGGTGCACATAACATGCATGGGCTTGCACTGTCTCCCTTACTTTTCAAAATCAACATTCTAGATCAACAGGCTGCCTGCAGGTCAGAAGCAGCATGCCTGCTGAATTTTAACTTTCCTTTGGCCAAGATCAGTATTAATAAGTTTTTAAAACTATGGAATGGAAGAAATGAAACAAAGGGAAAGATTTGTAGGCAGTAATATGAAGTATCATATAACCTGCCATAATTATACCTAAAACAAGGTTTTGGGGTAGTTTGGAAGGACATACAAATGTTCTCATCGTTGTTTTCAAAACTCTCCATGGCCTTCTCCAGCCCGATAAACCTTTGAGATCTCTGCACTCCTCTAATTCTGGTCTCCAGCACATCCCTAATTTTGATCATGCCACAGCTAAGGGCCCTGTCTGCCTTGGGCCTAAACTCTGGAATTCCCTCCCTAAACCTCTCCGTCCCTCTAATCGTTCTCTCTTTTAAGACGCTTCTAAAAACTTACCTCTGATCAAGCTTGCAGTCGTCGTTCCTGATTTTTCCTTCCATGGATCAAAGTCAAAAAAGGTTTTTTAAAATTGATATCACTCGTTAAGCACCTTGGAACATTTTATTCTGTTAAATGCGCTATTTAAATGTAAGTAGTTGTTGAACTATATTCATCCAAATTCAAAATGTCTGTTTTTTTAACCTCAAAATCATCTTCTGCACACTCCCAATAAGTGGTGGCTTTCACAGTCAGATTCCATTGGTGCCCATAACCTTCCAGTACCATGCCCTATTGGTCATTCCACCAATAAGGACCTACACAAACAAACCCAGTTCATTCTTCGTCCAATATTCACACGCTTGCACTCTACACACATAGGGATAATGAAAAAAGAGATGGGAAAGGCCAGCTAATTTTGTATTTCCTACAACCCAGTGGGCAGTAAACCCAGTCATGGTCCCATCACGTCCCCGATAGACCAATTCAGTATGGATCAAGAATCAAATCTTCCTTGTCTTTATGCTGTCATCATATGGGCATGGTGTGTTCATCTGCTCAGCCAGCAGACAAACTCAAATGCTTTTTTAAAAGGTGTACCATTTAGGGCACAATATCTGCCATTATGCACTTTGCAGGCTGGATGTGATGCAGCAGCTATAACTTCAAGTATCTCAATAGTCAGACTTTGCAAAAAGTTACTGCTGCAATACCATAACAATAACACACCTAGCATACACAGTGTTACAACCGACCACTCCTGTCAAAGCCCCCAAAATTTGTTTCTCCAGTTATTTCAGAGAGACGATGCTGTCAGAAGGTATTGATCCTTGTTCAAGCTGCCGAGCTGTTTGGGGTTTCCCATATTGTTGTATGCTGAGTCTTGTGGTGAGATCTCTGATCTTATCAGCTGTACTTCAAATTGCAGTGCACTTTATGCTTGTGTGGCTGTGCGTGACATGTGTGAAAGTCAGTGCAGCTTAATATGGTCACAGGCAAATCGGGTTACATTCAATTGACGTTGACTCTTTGAAGTAGCTTCCATCGCAAGCTTTATTTTCAGTATGATTGTGAATCCAGGTTTCGAATACTGGGACGCTAACCGGGTTGCAATGACATCTAAAGTTAGATTTTAAATGTGGGTGGTCAGGGATGGTTGTGGTTCACTTTTGTTTCTGTCCAAATGAACAATTCTGTCTTCACTGGAAACTGTATTACCCACTCACATCTGAAAAGCAGCTGATGCAATAGTGACACCTCAGAAAGCAATAAGTGGGCAGAGTAATAGACACACTGCTGGTCACTGCAGTCTCGTTCTCTGAGGCTCAGGCCATGACAACGATTTGGATTTGCAGAATAAAAGCAAAATACTGTGTTTGCTGGAAACCTGAACTAAAGCTGGAAGTGCACAGCCAGTCTGGCGGCATCTGTGGAGGGGGAAGCAGAGTTGACGTTTCGGGTCTGTGGCCTTTCGTCGGGGCTGGCAAGGGTTGGAGGTGTGGTGGGCTTTGGGCGGGTGGGGGGGGGGGGGGAAAAGAGAGAACAAAAGGTCTATGATAGGGCAGAGGGTGGGAGAGGTTAAATGATAAAGATGTCTGCCCTCTGCCCTATCATAGATACCATTCTCGTTTGTTCTCCCCCCCCCTCCCCTCCTCCTCACTTGCTCGGGGCCTGTTATATTTCTGGCCTTTGCCAGTTCTGGCGGGGGGTTATGGACCTGGGGTGTTGGCTCTGTTTCTCCTTCCACGGATGCTGCCAGACCTGCTGCGTATTTGATGCAGTTTCTGTTTTTATTTTGGATTTACAGAAGTTGTCTTTTAGAAACTCTCCTCAGACTAAGCTGACGATTTCATGCAGTTTTTGCACAAATGCTGAGATAGCACCTTTAAAACTACCATACATCTCCCTGACCACTTTGCAACAGACTGTTTTTATGTAGGGCACGCTACAACTTCTGTATTGTGCTGTTCATCATTGAAGTTAGGATGATGCTACACATGGGAGACTGCCTGGTCACTATACTCAGGCAAGATTGGTTGGGATTGACCTGTTTGGATGTCAGGGGAGAAACCTGTTGATGTGAGGCCATCCTATGCTATTTTCCGGGGAGGGAATATAAGTACAGGTGTAACAAATAGAATAGCCATAGAAAGCTTTTCTTAATATACATATATGCATATATTAAACAACGATTCTGCAGTAGCTGCAAAATACAAGGTTGGGACTGGCATATAAAAGACATTTATGGGCGGCACAGTGGTGCAGTGGTTAGCACCGCAGCCTCAGAGCTCCAGCGACCCGGGTTCAATTCTGGGTACTGCCTGTGTGGAGTTTGCAAGTTCTCCCTGTGTCTGCGTGGGTTTCCTCCGGGTGCTCCGGTTTCCTCCCACATGCCAAAGACTTGCTGGTTGATAGGTTAATTGGCCATTATAAATTGCCCCTAGTATAGGTAGGAGGTAGGGAAATATAGGGACAGGTGGGGATGTGGTAAGAATATGGAATTAGTGTAGGATTAGTATAAATGGGTGGTTGTTGGTCGGCACAGACTCGGTGGGCCGAAGGGCCTGTTTCAGTGCTGTATCTCTAAACTAAACTAACTAAACTAAAATATACGATTCTGATTGTGGTGGGACTAACGCACTGTTAATTCAATCCCGTTGTTCCATAGATCGGCTAACATATGATTTAAAAACTTTCCAAATTAAAGAAAGACCCAGCCAAATTGTACCATCTATTAACCCTCGAATGAGGCTAACCAAACCAGGTGTCTTTAAATCAATAAATTAACTCTTAAATTAGAAGAACTAAATTCTTAAACACTACAAAGATATAAACAACATTTAAAATAGAAAAAAATTTAGAGTCCTTGCAAATTTACAGTCCAACGTTTCTCGAAGTCTTCACAGAATGTTGCTTTCCTTCTCCAGCAAATTTCAACAATTAACGACTTGCAAACACTTTCAACAGAATCAATCTGACTTTAGAGTTTAAGGGATAAAAGATAGTCACAGTCTAACTTCCCTTTCTTCAATTTAAATTACCAGAGATCTCTGTTTTGGGCTTGACTTTTTCTTAGAATTTTGATATAATAATTAAGCAGACTAAAAATTCTCTTCCTTCAGTTTAAATGGTTGAGAGCTCTTTTCAGGTGTGTTCATTACAGCTGTCTGTGTCTTTGTTCTGTGTGTTGTGTTAGAACAAACTGTCTTCCACTAACAGCCAGTTCAAAACTGAATTGTAACAAATGTATCACATCAGGCTCATTCGCAGTGGCTATATCTGCGGTAACGAGAATGCACCCTTTGAATCGCAGTCTCCAAACAACGAAAATGCACCTTGCTATAACTCCTGAGGCTTGCTGGTTCTTCAAGCAATACTGATCCATTACAAGCCTTAAAGGAAAACCGCATATTCCGAGAAAAAAAATACAGGACCATGACAACAGGCACAATCAGATGACCACTTATTCCACTACTACTGGAAAGAGCAACATCCCCTTTGCACTACAAGCCAGCAAATGATGTCAGAAATGCCAACAGCAGCAATGCCTTTGCCAATGGGGAAACAGTGATCCCTTGGAATGACGGCTTCACTTCATGTCCCTGGTCCAAGCAGTCCACAGTGACAAACAAACTGCACACATTGGCTGCCCTAGAGCAAGTCTGTAATCCTGCGGTGTGCAAGCACAGACCAGCTATGCAGAAGCACTGCTGTCCTGTATGAACTTCACTGGATGAAGATCCATTGCGAGACTGGCAAAGTTGCCCACAAGATTAATAGTGCTTATATAGTACAAACAAGTCAGAGTCATGGATTAGAGATTGATCAGAAATTTTTTTTTTTTTTATAAAGTGTTTATATCGCAGGAACATGATTAAGCCATTCAGCCCCTTGAACCTGTCCCACAATTCAATGACATCCTGGCTGATCTGTACTTTAATTTCACCTCATAACCAGATCACAGAATTGTTACAACACAGAAGGAAGCCATTCAGCCCATCGTGTCTGCACCAGCTCTCCAAAAGAGCAGTTTACCTAGTGCCACTCCCCGGTCTTCTCCCCGTAGCCCTGCACATTCTTCCTTTTCAGATAACAGTCTGCATTGAGTGCTGCTGGAGGCAGAGTGTGAAGAAGGGAGCTTGGTAATTGAGGGAGTTTGGGAAAGAGGGTGACTTTCAGTTAAGAAAATAAATTTGAGTGCACAGTGGGTGTTGGGTGCTTAAGGGAGGGGCTTCTTTCTTTCTTCTACCTTTTTTTTTTTACAGTCTCCAATAGCTGCCTCCCTCTTCAGTACAGGGGAAGTTGATTGGTGAGTAACTGGTAAGTTATTTCACTTCTCATTGTAATAAAACATTTTTTAAAAAAGTTACATTATGGCAGGTCAAGTCGGCCAAGTGGAATGTACATCCTGCAGTATGTGGGAAGTCATGGACGTGCCACTTGTCCGAGACAAACGTATCTGCAGGAAGTGTCACCAACTGCAAAAGCTTGAGCTCTGGCTTTTGGAACTCGAGCGGTGGCCGGAGTCACTTGTGCATCCACAAGGCGAGGACTATGTAGGCAGGTGAAACAAAGTCAAGCATCAACTCAGCTTAGAAAGCAGAATGTCAAGACAAGGTTAAGGGCACTCCACCTGAATGAATGCAGCATTCCAACAAGTTAGACGACTTAAAGTCCCAACTAGAGGTAAATGATGGGTATGATCGAATTGCCATAACAGAAATGTGGCTACAGGGTGAAGACTGAAAACTGAATATTCAAGGATATGAAATTTAGGAAGGACAGGCAAAAAGGAAAAGGAAGTGTTGTTGCACTGATAATAAAGGGATGGGATCAGCACATTAATAAAGGGAGGAACTCAGATCGGAAGCACAAACTGTGGAATCTGTTCAGGTGGAGCTAAGAAACAGCAAAAATTGGTAGAACTTGTTTGAAGGCCACCAAACAGGAGTGGTAGTGTGGGGCATGGCATTAATCAGGAGATTAGAGTAATCACAGGTGATTTCAATCTGCATATAAACTGGGTAAACCTAATGAGCACTAATGCTGTGGAGGACGAGTTTCTGAAGTGTGTTCGGGATGGTTTTCTAGAGTAGATCGAGGAACTGACTAGAGAATAGGCTATTTTACGTCTAATATTATGTAATGAGAAAGGGCTAATTAATAATCTTGTTGTAAAAGAACCTTCAAGGATGAGTGACAACAATATAATAGAATTTTTCATTATGTTTGAGAGTGAGGTAGTTCTCTCAAGCCAGGTGTTACATTTGAACAAAGGAAATTATAAAAGTTATGAGGGGCAAATTGGCTGAGGTGGATTGGGAAAATACATTAAAAGGTATGACAGCACATAGGCAATGGATAGTCTTTAAAGAAATATTACATAGTTTACAGCAACTACACATTCCTGCAAGGCACAAAAACCTCAAAAGTAAAGACAGTCAACGGTGGATAACAAAGGAAGTTAAGGATTGTTTAAAATTAAAAGAAAAGGCCTATAAAGTTGCCAGAAATAGTCGTACATAAGAGAATTAGGAGGATTTTAGAATACAGCAAAGGAGGACCAAGAAACTGATAAAGAAAGGGAGAATAGAATATGAATGCAAGCTAACAAAAAATATAAGAATGGACTGTAAAAGCTTCTATCGGTATGTAAAAAGGACACGTTTGGCTAAGACAAATGTCAGTCCATTACAGGCAGAGTCAGGAGAATTTACAATGGGAAATAGAGAAATGGCAGAGAAGCTAAATGATTACTTTGTGTCTGTCTTCACTGAGGAAGATACAAGAAATCTCCCAGAATTAAAGATCCACGGGATTAGGAGGAATGAGAAATTGAAGGAAATTAGTATTAGTAAGGTTGTATTGAAGAAATTAATGGGCTGAAGGTTGATAAGTCCCCAGGACCTGATATTCTACACCCCAGAGAGTTGAAAGAGGTAGCTATGGAGATAGCAGATGCATTGGTGATAATCTTCCAAAATTCTATAGATTCTGGAGCGGTTCCTGCAGATTGGAAGGTCACAAATGTCATCCCACTATTTAAGGGAAGGAGAGAGAAAACAGGGAATTACAGATCTGTTAGACTTACATCAGTCATTGGGAAAATGCATGAATCTATTCTAAAGGATGTGATAAATGGACACATGGATAATAATGATCTGATTGGGCATAGTCAACATGGATTTATGAAATGGGAAATCACATTTGACGAACCTGTTGGAGTTTTTCCCGAAGATGTTACTAACAGAATTGATAAAGGGGAGTTGGTTGGACGTGGTATACTTGGATTTTCAAAAGGCCTTGGCTAAAGTCCCCCACAGGAGGTTAGTTAGCAAATTTAAAGCACATGGAATAGGAGGTAATATTCTGGCATAGATTAAGGATCGTTAATAGGCAGAAAAGAGAGAGTGGGAATAAACAGGTCATTCTCACATTGACAGGCTGTGACTAGTGGGGGTACCGTAGGGATCAGTGCTAGGGCCCCAGCTGTTCACAATCTATATCAATGATTTGGATGTGGGGACCAAACATAATATTTCCAAGTTCACGGACAACACAAAACTAAGTGGTAACGTGTGTTGTGAGGAAGATACAAAGCGGCTTCAAGGGGTTTTGGACAGACTTAGTGAGTGGGCAAGAACGTAGCAGATGGAATATAATGTGGAAAAATGTGAAGTTATCCACTTTAGTAGGAAGAACAGATGTGCAGAGTATTACTTAAATAGTAAGAGATTAGAAAGTGTACATGTAGAAAGGGACCTGGGTGTCCTTGTCAATAAGTCACTGAAAGCTAACATGCAGGTGCAGCAAGCAATTAAGATGATTAATCGTATGTTAGCCTTTATCGCAAGAGGATTTGAGTACAGGAATAGTGAAATCTTGCTTCAGTTGTATAGAACTTTGGTTAGACAGAACCTGGAGAACCATATGCAGTTTTGGTCCCCTTACCTTAGGCAGGATATTATTGCCATAGAGGGAGTGCAATGAAGGTTCACTAGACTTGATCGCAGGATGGCAGGACTATCCTATGAAGAGAGATTGGGGAAACTGGGCCTGTTTTCTCTAGCGTTTTGAAGAATGACAGGTGATCTCTTTGAAACCTACAAAATACTTAAAGGGATAGACAGGATAGATGCAGGTAAGATGTTTCCCCTGGTTGGTGAGTCCAGAACCAGGGGAAATTTCAAAATAAGGGGAAGCCACCGAGATGAGGAGTAATTTCTTTACTCAGAGGGTTGTGAATCTTTGGAATTCTCTACCACAGAGGGGTGTGGAGGATCAGTCATGGAGTATGTTTAAAGCGGATATTGACCGATTTCTAAAAACAAATGACATAAGGGGATATGGGGATAGTGTGGGGAAAAAGGCATCAAAGTGGATGATCAGACAAGGTCATATTGAATGGCAGAGTAGGCTCGATGGGCTGAATGGCCTACTCCTGTTCTTACGTTCCGAGCAATCCAATCTTGAAGGCCTCGATTGAACCTACTTCCACCACACTCAGGCAGTGCTTTCTACAGCCTAACCACTCACTGCATGAAAAAGTTTTTCCTCGTGTCGCTATTACTTCTTTTTGCTAATTACCTTAAATCTGTGCCCTTTTGTTCTCTATCTTTTCATGAGTGGAAACAGTTTCTCCCCATCTACTCTGTCCAAGCCCCTCACGATTTTGAACACCTCTGCTAAATCTCCTCTCAACCTTCTCTTCTCCAAAAAAAAAGTCCCAACTTCAATCTATCTTTATAACTGAAGTTCCTCATCGCTGGAACCATTTTCGTGAACATTTTCTGCACTCTCTCCAATGCCTTCACATCTTTCCTAAAACGTGGCACCCAAAACTTGACACAATATTCCAGTCGAGGCCGAACCAGTACTCTGTACAGGTCTAACATAACTTCCTTGCTTTTGTACCGCATGCCTCTGTTGCCATGCATTTCACAACCTGGGGGTATCCTAAATGAGTTTTTGGACAGTCCTGCCATCCTGCGATCAAGTCTAGTGAACCTTCATTGCACTCCCTCTCTGGCAATAATATCAGTCAGGACACAGAAAAGGAGCACAAGGCCCAGTTCCACCTCCATTGGTTAAAAGCCTCCTCCTCACAGCCATATAGACTATTGGATTCCCAATCTGTGCTCAGCTAATCTCAACAGAGGCAACAATGGAGAAGGGATTACACACATCAGCAAAATTGTCAGTTCAGTTGTCTAGGTGACTGCACAGTGAAAATACATAAATGTTGGGCAAGAACAAATTCAGGCTCAGCTGTTATGCCCTCTTGCTGCAACTCCCATAAGTTAACTGGCACGTGTTGTCTTGACTGAAACACAAGTAATGTCTATTTAGAGGATCAGAACCGTACTCCGGCAAGAACTGATTTTTTTAACACTCCCTGTTCTGAAGTAAAGAGATTAATCTTTTGCTATCAGTTACTACTTCAGGGGAAAATAAGTAGTATTCCTTTAAGAATTTATAACTGTACATAGTTATTTAAGGATTTTTGTTTTACTCAAATTGCAGACAGCAGTTCCTCGGCCTGGATCAAATGCACTTTCCGTTTGTGTCCATCTATTTCCATACCCTTCCCAATCTCCTCCCAACTTTCTCCAGGGCTACAGTTCCTTTTCATTGAGACAAAAGGCAGATCCTACTCACCCTACAAGCCATAGCCAGGAGTGCAGAAAAGATAATCTTGGTTCTCAGTTTTTCCTAAAAAGTTGCTAGCTCAATTCTGGCGAAAACTGGAACACTCAGAAGGGCCGGCTGCATTCGTTCATTCCTATAGTCCGTGCGGGTGGACGAAAACACATGCAGAGACGCTGCGAGACCAGGAATTAGGACTTGGGGCGAACAACGCGAATCAGTCAGCAGCTTCTAAGCAGGTCGAATAGACCCTCTTTGTGCTGGTGATGTCACCACACTGGCCTAAATTGCTCTTCACTATTCATTGGCTGCTCCAGAGTAACAGTCTGAGGGAGTTCCCCGAAGTGGGTGGGTTTCAGGATCGCAGTCCCTCCAGCTAACTCTTTCTCTCCTTCCTATAATTCAAACGTGAAGGCTAACCCCGCCTCCTCTGTGAAGTAACACATCCCATCTATGCTCTCTTTATAGAATCAAATACCTTTTGCATAAAGATTACTTGTATTCTGACCAGAAGCTGACGGTGGTGGAGGGAGCTTACTGGAACTGCTTGTGGGATTTCAGTTGTAAGTTTCATCCGGTTTTCTACGGTGTGAGAGGAGCTTCGGTTCTTTCAGTCACCTCTCTCTAATTCTGCACACGGTATAAATTCACAGAATCCGCCTTTGAAAAGAAAAAGTCTGCAGTTTGTCTAATTTGCCAGTGGCTGTTGCACTGCTTCTAACCCAAACCAGATTCCAGTGCTGCCTTTAAATGTCGTCGCTTTTCCCACAGGATCCTGTAATCCTTCCAGCCTATTTGCCAGTGTCTAATAGCTTATTATATAATAATGAAGGGTCAAAGGGTCACTGACCCGAAACGTTAACTCTGCTTCTCTTTCCACAGATGCTGCCAGACCCGCTGAGTGGTTCCAGCATTTCTTGTTTTTATTTCAGATTTCCAGCATCCGCAGTATTTTGCTTTTATTCTAATAGCTTATTGTTGAATTGCAGACTCGTGCAAGGCAAAGTGTATCCTGTTTTGAATGTGGAACACAGGAACAGAAAGAGACTATTTCGCTCCTCCAGCCTGTTCATTCAATGCTGATCTTACTCCATATTACCCGCCTTTGCCCCATATCCCTCCTTTGGTTCACAAAAATCTTTCAACCTCGGATTTAAAATTAACAATTGATCTAGCATAAATTACTGTTCATAAAATGGAGAAGGTTCTGGGGGCCCTTCCTGACCCATTCCCACCTCCACTGTCAATTTATGCAGGGCGGTGGCGGCAAGAAACAGCCCACCCGCCCAGGCCAATCGATGTTCTGCCCACTGCCATGGGGATTTTACGGTGGGCAGGTTGGTGGCTGAGGCCTCAGAAAAGCCACCTGATAAAAGTAGGCAGCCTTCTGATGCTCTAAGGGGGGTGCCCTCCTGATCGGGCACCCTGTGCCCGAAGAAGTGCCACCATCGAAGCCCCAATGCCAACACTCCCCCCAACCAACTCCCTTTGCTTTGCCATGGCGTGACCGTTTGCCTCCGGTGAGGCCCCAAAAACCTACCAGTTTTCCAGTGCTCCCCATCACCTTCATTCTTGAGCTGGGTTGCAGTCCTAGCAGTAGCCACCACCCCATTAGGCGGGACTTCCTGCCTCAATCATGTGATAGTCCCACCCAAGACCAATTAAGGTCCTGGGGAGTGTAAAATCCATCTGGATCGCCAGGCCCAGCCGAGGCATGATCGCCACCGACTTTTCAGTTGGTGGACGACTCTCCCCCCCAACCACCTACCCCCCCCCACCTTAAAATCCAGCCCTATATGTTAAACATATCAAATTCCACACCTGCTATTTTAACACAGGGATTTCAGCATCAACTCATTGACCCCCACAATGACCTCTAAGCTAACATCTCTGAGAAAAAGGTTTAGCAAATATTTCTTCACATGTACAGCGGAAGCTTCTATGATAAGGTATCGTGGATCATTTGTCTAAGATGTCACTGTGAGTACATGGCTCTTGGCTCAACTCCCATTAGGAACCAAACATCTAATGATATTACAGTCCTCTCTTTTCGTAATGAATGTTATTCATATCAACATGAGTGCTGATAGTGTTAGGCAAATGGAACACTCGCATTTCACGCACAAGTGTCAAAACAAATTACTCCCAGATCAAGTACATGAGTATAAATTACTAATCTATCCAATAAGGAATTCAGGAGAAACTTCTTTACTCAGAGGGCGGTTAGAAAGTGGAATTCCCTATCACACAGAATCTTACAGCACAGAAGGAGGCCATTCGACCCATCATGCCTGTGCCTGTTCTTTGAAAGAGCTATTAGTCTCACTCCCCTGCTCTTTCCCCATAGTCCTGCACAATTTCTCTCCTTCCAATTATCCAATTCTCTTTTGTGAGTGATTGTTGAATCTGCTTCAGGCAATGCATTCTAGATAATAAAAACAAGAAATGCTGGAACCACTCAGCAGGTCTGGCAGCATCTGTGGAAAGAGAAGCAGAGTTAACGTTTCGGGTCAGTGACCCTTCATTTTATTTTAATGCATTCTAGATTCTCATCTCACCTCTAGCTTTTTTTGCCAAGAACATTAGATCTGTGTCCTCTTGTTACTCGCCCTCCCTCCAGTGTTAATATTTTTAATCTCTTTCAATATTAAAAGATCTCTGAGGGATGCTGATTGGCCAAGCCATGAGTGTAAGGCAGACTGATAGCCTTCAAAAGGAAGTTTTGCATGTTCGAGTGAGCAGGATAAGGAATGGCATATGGGTTTCAATGTTTCTAAACATAAGATTCTACACCCTGGAATAGGAAGCAGGAAATGTATGTACATTAAAGGAATGTTGATTAGCAAAGTGGAAATGAGAAAGAGGAGAGGGCCATTTTTGGCTGTCCATTGAAAGTATCTAATTATTGTGAAGCTGTCATCGAGGTTAGTTATGTGCTGAGATATATTTGAGTAGGGTAAGTTTAATAGCATACTTGCATTTAAGGGAAAGCTATATAAGTACACATGGGAGAAAGGAATAGAAGGAATTGCTTAAAGGATGAGATGAAGTAGGGTGGAAGGAGGTTCATACAGGGTATAAATACCAGCACAGATTAATTGGGCCAAATGGCTTTTTTCTGTGTTCTCAATTCTATGTAATTCTATGTAAAATGGCTAGACAGCCAGTAAAGCTCTCTTTATACTTACCCAACAATATACCTCAAATTCAGAATAGCCCTTGCTAGTGTTCCAACATTGATAGCAGGAGTACACCATGTTTTGTTTCTATTTTCAATGCAAGTCATCCTGTGACCTCTTTAAGTAAAATTACCGACAGAGAGCTTGTTTTATTTTGGATGCGGCCTCTTGGAAAGGGTTGAACTGACCCACTTAATTTCTGATAAAACCCTTACAGTCTAGACTGGGTCCAATCTTAGATCCCAGAGAGGAAAATCCAGTGTACCCAAGCACTCTGCCTCCAAACTCCAATGTTGCTCTTTTAGAAGCTTAAAGGGGAAGTGCTGTTGGGAGCTAGTGTTCAGAAACCCTGAGGTTTGATCTTCCCTTTGAAGACACCAGAGCATCTTTAAATGATGTGGTCTATTAGTCAATGTGTAACCAGGAGTAAATATGTTACTTATGATTTTAGTTGCCAGTGTTACTAAAGTTAAGAAAGTATGGGGACCCCCTCCCCCCACCCCCCGCAAAATGCTGGTACTCTGCCTGGGATTCCCTGCAAAAGACTGAAACACCCTCAGGGATCCGTGTAAATACTGTCACTCCAGGAGCTGTTAAAAACAAGGACGCACTCCCAGAAAATCTCTCCAAATATTGACACATTCCCAGAGACCGCAAGCAAAAATTGACACACTTCCAGGGCCCATTGTCCTAACTTCTGAAAGATGGTGTATGCTACCTACTACAATTATCATTGCATAAAGTACATTGAGCTGTTTATATCAACTGATATACCTCGTGAGTAAGCCAATAAATATCGGGGGTGGGCGTTTGGAAATCTTGAGATGATATGCTCTCAGCAAGTGGCATGTTACATCCTAGACTAACAGAAATCTGATTACTGACACACTGGGATACCACAAGTTCCAAAGAACCCAGTTTGAAACCTACTCAATAAAGCCACAGGTCATCAACAATTGGGTGAGGTAATCGCAACTCTGTGGCTGGCAAAGGAGCATTCAGCAACTTGGAGGAGGGGCTCAATGATACATGGCCACTCCCCACAAATATATTTGCATTTTTTGATAAAATGATTTTAAAATTCCGAAACCCAAAATTACAGGAAAACTGGGGGTTGGGCGAGGTGGAGAGATACTTGCAGTGTTGTACTCTAACTGCTCACCTGGTTTATACCATGTCTACTTCCATGGGAGTAGGGATTAACTGTCTCAGGTTGAAGCCACCTCTTCACAACCTCAGCATTTTATTTGACCCTGAGCGCAGTTTCTGATCTCCTATCCTCTCCATCACAATTTCTGCCAACTTCCACCTCCATAATATCGCCTCTCTCTACCCCTTCCTCAGCTCATCTGCTGTCTTTGTCACCTCTCAAATCAACTATTCCAATGCTCTCCTAGTCAGCCTCCCACTTCCATCCTTCATAAACCTCAACTCATCCAAAACCCTGCTGCCTGTATCCAAACCTGTGCTAAAACTGACTCATCCGTCATCTGACCGGCGTTAGTTCTCCAATGGCTCCAATTTAAAACACTCCTCCTCATGTTCAAATCCTTTCATGGCCTCACCCCTCCCTATCTCCCGAACCTCGTCCAGCCCTGCAATTGTCTGAGAACTCTGAAACTTGAGCCCAAAATGGTTTAAATTGAGCAAAATTCCAAATGCTCACTTATTAATGCAAATTGCCTTAATTCCATTAATTAAAGAAGGAACTTGCATTTATATGGCACCTTTCACATCCTTAGGCTGCCTAAAAATGTTTCATGGCCAATAAAATACCTTTGAAATGCAGTCACCATTGTTATATGTGTAAAGGTGGAAACCATGATGCACACAGCAAGGTCCTGTAAATTGGAAAATTGATGAGTGAGTGGATAATCTGTTCTTGTTGGTTTTGGTTGAGAGAGAAATGTTGATCTGGACATCAGGGAAACTCCCTAATGTCATGGGATCTTTTACATCTGCTTGAACAGGGTGACTGGGCCTTGATTTAACCTCTCCTCCAAAAGCAAAACTTAGCCAATACTCCAGTCAGTATGTGTTTAAGATATTTGAATCTGCAACCTTTCTGACTAATAGGCTTGAGCACCACCAACAGAGCCAAGCTAATTATGCAATCAGATTTGATGTTGACTTAAACCCAAATATAATTTGTTATCTTTTTTGTTTAAATTCTGTTAAAATAATTAAACTAAATTTGAGTATTTGCATTTTTTGGAAGCGATAACTTACAGTTGAATATTTTCACAGTTTTACAAAAAACTTCCCTGTAAAATAAAATGCACTTGACTTTTCCACACTGAAACTCAACACTTAACAGAACTACTAGGATAAGGTCGCACAGCAATATTGCTCCTGGAACTTACAAGACAGGTCTGCATGTAACAAGACAAAAAGGAAGATCCACCACGAAGAACAGCTTGTCAGTTCATTTTGACTCTTATTTATTGTAAAGGATTATCACTTCTGCGAAAATCATGGATAAACGAATGTTAATGAAGTCACTTAAGCATTCATTCAGTCATATTGCCAACAGCAGTTACTGGACATATATATCCTGGAGCAGAAGTCTTCGTGTTCTGATGAAGGGTCATCGATCTGAAATGTTAACTCTGTTTCTCTCTCCACAGATGTTGCCAGACCTGCTGAGTATTTCCAGCACTTTCTGTTTTTATTTCAGATTTTCAGCATTTGCAGAGTTTTGTTTTGTCTTCAGGTTCTTTTTCTAGCTGTTAGTTCTACAGGTGTGTACCAGGAAGCCTCAAGGACCACCTGTAAAATTTTGATCCATGTTCCCCTTATGTTGCACATAGCTCAAGTTCCTCATCATCTTAATCTGATTTAGGATTAATCCACCATTCAGGAAGCAGCACTAAGAACCACCCTTTCCAAACCTCCAGGCCCACATATTCAAACATGACAAACAGAATAAGGAATATGGACGCAAGTACGATTGAGTTGACTGGCCTTCAAGGATGGATTGCAAAGTCTCAGTGGCTGGATATAGTTCTAGGGAAGTTTTACAACATTAAAGGTGCTGTATAAATGCAAACTGTTTTGTAATTCGGGGATTGCAGATTGCGCATCCCTGCTTTAAGGGGTTCGTGCCCTACGGAGCAATCCTTCTAGCTAGTTGTCCTGTTAAGGAATTCTCACACCGCCGAGTACTTGACAGAGAATGTGTTTGTGTGTAAACTATTCCAGCACTGCCCTGATTAGACATTTCCTGATGTGGACACCACATATTCAATTCTTACTTTTACTGGTTACGTTTTCGCAATGAATGTGAAACAGAAACCAATGAATATTCATTCAAGTGGACAATACAAGGATACTGGGCAGGGGAGCGCATGCTCATAATGGAGCTTGCCTGAATCATGGCTCGGTGGATAACACTCGAACCTCTGAGTCAGAACATTGTGCATTGAGTAAACAAAATTAAAGCACAGGGCAATGTAGTGCAATGGATTGAGAATTGGTTAACAGACAGAAAGCAGAGAGTAGGAATAAATGGGTCATTCTCAGGATGGCAGGCTGTTCTAGTGGGATACCCCAAGGATCAGTGCTTGGGCCATAGCTGTTCACAATCAATATAAGTAATTTGGATATGGGGACCAATTGTAATATTTCCAAATGTGCTGATGACACAAAACTAGGAGGGAATGTAAGTTGTGAGAAAGATGCAAGGAGGCTTCAAGGGGATTTGGACAGGCTAAATGAATGGGCAAGAACATGGCAGATGGAATATAATGTGAACAACTTTGGTAGAAATAACAGAACGGCAGGGTATTTCTTAAATGGTGAGAGGTTGGGAAGTGTTGATGTCCAAAGAGACCGGGTTTTCCTTGTTCATGAGTCACTAAAAGCTAGTATGCAAGTGCAGCAAGCAATTAAGAAGGAAAATGGTATGTTGGCCTTCATCGTAAGGGGTTTTGGGTACAGGATTAAAGATGTATTGTTGCAAATGTATAAAGCCTTGTTGAGACCGCACCTGGAGTATTGTGCACAATTTTGGTCTCCTCATCTAATGCCATAGAGGGAGTGCAACGGAGGTTCACCAGACTAATTCTAGGGATGGCAGAATTATCTTATGAGGAGAGATTGCAGAAACTGGGCCTGTATTCTCTAGAGTTTCTAAGAATGAGAGGTGATCTCATTGAAACTTACAAAATTCTTACAGGGCATGACAGGGTAGATGTGGATAGGATGTTTCTCCTGGCTGGTGAGTTGAGAACCAGGGGGCAGAGTTTCAGAATAAGGGGCTGGCCATTTGAAACTGAGATGAGGAGGAATTTCTTTACTCAGAGGGTGGTAAATTTGTGGAATTCTGTACCCCAGAGGGCTGCGGAAGCTCAATCTTTGAGCATGTTCAAGACATGGATACGAATGACAGCAAGGGATATGGGGATAGGGGGGGAAGATGATCAGCCATGATCTGTTTGAATGGTGGAGCAGGCTTGATGGGCCGAATGTCTTACTCCTGCTCCTATTTCCTATGATCCAATGAGGAATTTGAGCACATAATCCAGGCTGATACTCTCAGTGCAGTACTGAGGGAGTTTTGCACTGTCAGAGGTGCCATCATTTAGATGAGATGTTAAATCAAGGCCTTGTTTGTCCTCTCAGCTGAACATAAAAGGTCCTATGGCACAATTATGAAGAACTACTGACAAATAATTATCCCTGGACCAGCATCACTAAAAACAGATTATCTGGTTATTTTCACATTGCTATACGTGGTGCCTTATTCTGTGAAAATTGGCTGCCCTGTTTCCATCATTGCAGCCATGACTAAACTTCAAAGAGTTACTTAACTGGCTGCAAAGTACCTGGGACATCTTTCAGTCATGAAAGGCACCATATAAATGCAAGTCTTTCTTTCTAACAGATGGAAATTTGGACAAGCTCCATTAGGGTGCACTCCACCATTCCCTGATTTTCCTGTGTTCACATGATCCAGGTCATTAAGTAGTCCCAGGAACAGGAACATAAAGATGTGCCTTTTCAAATCCTGATCCTCCGCCCTGCACTGGTGCTTTGCTTTCTCTTTTTAAAGTTGTTTATAGTTGCTGCCAATGCCAACCCCAAGCCTGTCTGCACCCTTGGCATCAGAGATGGTGCTAGCATTGAATGTCAATGCTGCATGGCACTGGGCAGAACAACATATAGGAGACAGCTGAACTCAAGCCAGCAAAGTGAATCCACCATTACAGAGCCTATGTGAACCTTGTCCAGATTTTGGGTCATTGTTTTTGCCTTTAAAACAGTTGGAACTTGTGGGGCTGCAGATGGTGAAAAAATTGCCCCATGATGTCAACTACAGCAGGGAGGATTGGGAATGACCCTGAGCAATTGCTTCAGAAATGGTTTCTCTCCGCTGTGTCTCAGACGCTGAAACAAGGAGGATACAAAGTCATTGAGGAGCAGGGGTGAGGGTGGAAGGAGAATTCAAGATGGATTTTATTGTAAAATTCATACAGATGCCAAAGTGAGAGGGCTGCATCTGTAACAAGATCAGAGATATCATCAGTTTGACCTTCCTTTTACACTGCAGGATTTTAAAAAATATTCGTTCATGGGATATGGTGTCACTAGCCAAGCCAGCATTTATTTCCCATCCCTAATTGCCCATGAGAAGGTGGTAGTGAGCTGCCTTCTTGAACCACTGCAGTCCATGTGGGTTATTGATGTTTTAGCAGTTAGGTACTGCTGAGTGGCTTGCTGGGCCATTTCAGAGGACATTTTTTCAGAATCAGCTACATTGTTGTGGGTTTGGAATCACATGTAGGCCAGACCTGGTAAGGACGCAAATTTCTTTCCCTAAAGGACATAAGTGAACCAGATGGGTTTTTGCAACAATCAGCAATGGTTTTATGCCCATCATTAGACTAGCTCGAGTCACTTTAAACAGGCTCCAGAAGCTGGCTGAGCATGGCTACCCTGAGGCACAGTGTGTTTTTCGAGCAGAGTGATCCACCATTGACATGCTGTTCTCCCTTCGCCAGCTACAGGAGAAATGCCGTGAACAACAGATGCCCCTCTACGTTGCTTTCATTGATCTCACCAAAGCCTTTGACCTCGTCAGCAGACGTGGTCTCTTCAGACTACTAGAAAAGATTGGATGCCACCAAAGCTACTAAGTATCATCACCTCATTCCATGACAATATGAAAGGCACAATTCAGCATAGCGGTGCCTCATCAGACCCCTTTCCTATCCTGAGTGGCGTGAAACAGGGCTGTGTTCTCGCACCTACACTGTTTGGGATCTTCTTCTCCCTGCTGCTCTCACATACGTTCAAGTCTTCAGAAGAAGGAATTTTCTTCCACACAAGATCAGGTGGCAGGTTGTTCAACCTTGCCCGTCTAAGAGCGAAGACCAAAGTACGGAAAGTCCTCATCAGAGAACTCCTCTTTGCTGACGATGCTGCATTAACATCTCACACTGAAGAGTGTCTGCAGAGACTCATCGACAGGATTGTGGGTTCCTGCACCAAATTTGGCCTAACCATCAGCCTCAAGAAAATGAACATCATGGGACAGGACGTCAGAAATGCCCCATGCATAAATATCAGCGACCACACTCTGGAAGTGGTTCAAGAGTTCACCTACCTAGGCTCAACTATCACCAGTAACCTGTCTCTCGATGCAGAATTCAACAAGCGCATGGGAAAGGCTTCCTCTGCTATGTCCAGACTGGCCAAGAGGGTGTGGGAAAATGGCGCACTGACACAGAACACAAAAGTCCAAGTGTATCAAGCCTGTGTCCTCAGTACCTTGCTCTACGGCAGCGAGGCCTGGACAACGTACGTCAGCCAAGAGCGACGTCTCAATTCATTCCATCTTTGCTGCTTCTGGAGAATCCTTGGCATCAGGTGGCAGGATCGTATCTCCAACACAGAAGTCCCTGAGGCGGCCAACATCCCCAGCATATACACCCTACAAAGCCAGTGGCGCCTGAGATGGCTTGGCCATGTGAGCCGCATGGAAGATGGCGGGATCCCCAAGGACACGTTGTACAGCAAGCTCGTCACTGGTATCAGACCCACCGGCCGTCCTTGTCTCCGCTTTAAAGACGTCTGCAAACGTGATATGAAGTCCTGTGACACTGATCACAAGTCATGGGAGTCAGTTGCCAGTGATCGCCAGAGCTGGCGGGCAACCATAAAGGCGGGGCTAAAGCGAAGCGAGTCGAAGAGATTTAGCAGTTGGCAGGAAAAAAGACAGAAGCACAAGGGGAGAGCCAACTGTGTAACAGCCCCGACAACCAATTTTATCTGCAGCACCTGTGGGAGAGTCTGTCACTCTAGAATTGGCCTTTATAGCCACTCCAGGCGCTGCTTCACAAACCACTGACCACCTCCAGGCGCTTACCCATTGTCTCTCGAGACAAGGAGGCCAAAGAATAAGATTAGACTAGCTGTTTAATTCCAGATTTTCTTTTTATTAATTGAATTCAAGTTCCATTTTCTGCCATGGTGGGATTCAAACCCATGTCTCCAGGAGAGTAACCTGGGTTTCTGGGTTACTAGTCCAGTGACAATACCACTATGCCACCGCCTCCCCATTCTAGCCAATGGTAGCCTCCAGCTGTCCCTCCTGGTCAAAGATGAATGGGTAACTTGCAGAGAGTGGAGTTTTGCTACCTCCGCAGTAATATGCCTCCACAAATTACTGGCACCTTAAGGATTTCATTGTCTGGAAAAGGCTTTGGGATGTCCTAAGGACCTGAAAGGTACTGTATAAATCATTCTTTTTCACCACACTTAAGGCCATTTCGACCATCCCAGCCACTCATCCAGCAGCTCTCAGGAAGTGATTATCTTCCAGGACTTAGCTGTTATGTAAGTTTTTAATTCTTGACTTGTGACAATGAAACAGACAGTCACAGTGCAGTGATGGAGCTAGTCAAAAGCTTAAGTGTTGTAATATTAACCCAATAGATCAGTGATCCAGGCAAGCGTACTCAACTGCAGTGCATTAAGGGTTACATTGCTATGTGAAACTATGGAAAATACAATTCTTACAGCTCACTGATAATTTTGTTCCCTCCCCGAAGACTTTTCACATCCACCTGCAGGATGACAATCCCCATAAATTCAAAATAGTTGCAATTAACATTTGCCTTGTGGAAACACCTGGACAGTTTATATCTCTCCACCTATTAGCCTGGCTTTGTTTGCAGATGTTAGTGAGATTGAATGCCAACCCCAAGTTCATGGCTGCGCTCTTGTGAAAAAGACTGCCCATGGAAGGCTTGAAATGGGAACAATAAGTGCCGGAAATACTCAGCAGATTTGGCAGCATCTGTGCAGAGAGAAACAGAGTTAATGTTTCAGGTCTGTGACCCTTCATCAGAACTGGCAAAAATTAGAAATGTAACAGTCTTTGAAGCAAGGGGAAGGGGGGAAGAAGAACAAGAAGGAAGGACGGTGATAGGATGGAGGGAGGAGAGATTAAATGACAGATGTCATGGAACAGAATGCAAATATAGTGCTCAATATTTGTAGCGAAAAACAAAGCACGAGTCCAGAGAGAGTACTAATGGCAGAATAATACAGCTCTGTGCGAAAGCAAAAACATGAAAAATAAGTTCAAGACTAGCACATGATTAATAAATAATTTTAAAATTGGCTCATGGTCTGAAATAATTGAACTCAATATTGAGTCCAGAAGGCTGTAGAGTGCCTAATCGGAAGATGAGGTGCTGTTCCTCAAGATTGCATTGATATTTACCAAGGACAGAAATGTAGGCATGGGAACAAGGTGGTGAATTAAAATGGCAAGCAACTGGAAGTTTGGGATCATGCTTGCAGACTGAGCGGAGGTGTTCTGCAAAGTAGTCACCCAATCTGCCTTTGATTTCCCAAATGTAGAGGCGATCGCATTGTGAGCAGTGAATATAGTGCACTAAATTGAAAGAAGTACATGTAAATCACTGCTTTACCTGGAAAAAGTGTTTGGGGCCTTGGATCGTGAGGAGAGAGGAGATAAAGGGCAGGTATGACACCTCCTGTGATTGCATGGGAAGGTGCCGAGGGAATGGGAAGAGGTGTCAGGATGTTGGAGGAGTGGACAAGGGTGTCGCGGAGGGAACGGTCCCTTCGGAATGCTGACGGGGAGGGGAAGGGAAGATGTGTTTGGTGGTGGCGTCACGCTGGAGCTGGT
Source organism: Heterodontus francisci (assembly GCF_036365525.1). NCBI lineage: Eukaryota > Metazoa > Chordata > Chondrichthyes > Heterodontiformes > Heterodontidae > Heterodontus > Heterodontus francisci. The sequence continues at coordinate 41,208,429 of NC_090405.1, read as the reverse complement.
GGAAATGGCGGAGGATAATCCTTTGGATGTGGAGGCTGGTGGGGTGGAAAGTGAGAACAAGGGGAATCCTGTCGCAGTTCTGGGAGGGAGGGGAAAGGGTGAGGGCAGAAGTGCGGGAAATGGGTCAGACACAGTTGTGGGCCCTGTCAACCACAGTGTGGGGGAATCCTCATTTGAGGGAAAAGGAAGACTTACCAGGCACTGTTGTGGAAGGTTGCATCATCAGAACAGATGCGTCAGAGATGGAGAATCTGGGAGAATGGAATGGAATCCTTACAGGAATCAGGGAGTGAGGAAGTGTAGTCAAGATAGCTGTGGCAGTTGGCGGGCCTATTGTAAATACGAGTGGACAGTCTATCCCCAGAGATGGAGACAAAGAAGTCGAGGAAGGGAAGGGATTTCAGAGATGGACCATGTGAAGGTGAGAGAAGGGTGGAAATTTGAAGTAAAGTTGACAAAGTTTTCCAGTTTGGTCCGAGAGCAGGAAGCAGCACCAAAACAATCATCAATGTACCAGAAAAAGTGTTGGGGGAGGGGGCCTGAGTAGGTTTGGAATAAGGAATGTTCAACATATCCCACAAAAAGACAGGCATAACTAGGACCCATGTGGATACCCATAGCAACACCTTTTATTTGGAGGAAGTAAGTGGAGTTGAAGGAGCAGTTGTTCAACACGAGAACAAGTTCAGCCAGGCGGAGAAGGGTGGTGGTGATGGGAACTGATTGGGCCTCTGTTCAAGGAAGAAGTGGGATGGAGAGCCCTCAGACCGTCCAGATGGGGGATGGAGGTGTAGAGAGATTGGACGTCCATAGAAGAGGAAGCTGTTACGGCCAGTTAACTGGAAACTGTTGAAATGCCATAAGGCGTCAGAAGAGTCACGGATGTGGGTGGGAAGAGACTGGACAAGGGAAGGAAAAATAGAATCAAGATAGGAAGAAGTAAGTTAGTGGGATGGGAACAGGCTGAAATGATGGGTCTACCAGGACAGTTCTGTTTGTGGATTTTGGGAAAGAGATAGAAGTGGGCTGTTCAGGGTTGTGGGACTATGAGGTGGGAAGCTGTAGGGGGACCATCTCCATAGGAGATGAGGTTACTGACTGTCTTGGAGACAGTGGAAGGCTTTACCCCTTCTAACAAACCTACAAAGCAATGTTGACTGCTCTGAAAAATAATTAATTGATTGTGAATCATTTTGGGACAACAGAAAGGCCAGAAAGTGTTGATGCCTCGTCCATTATACAGGTGTAAAATGGGCGTTCAAGTGTTCCATATGGTGGGCACATTCCACACTGGAAGTCCGCCGCCCGCCATATTGCCGAAGATTATAAAAAAAGCATCCAGAGCCTACGCCTGAAACAGGCGTTAGGTGACTTTGCGTATGCCTAAAATCTGTTTGAGGCCATCATTGTAAAACCGGTCTGCCCAGAATCCTGCCAGCTGCGATTATTAGCCATGATCCAATTGACTGGCTGAGCAGGCCTGAGGGGCTGCATGGTTGACTCCTGGTCTTAATGTTCCTATGTCCCTACTAGTGATCCTGATTTGACTGACTGAGGGCAGGCTGCCCTTTCACTGATCTCCACCTACATCTGTCTCGTGTTAGCTGAGTCAGGCTGTGTGTTGGCCACTCACTCTGGAAAACTGCACCAGATAAACCACATTCCCAGCTAAAATAACAACTCCACTGTATCATCCCATTCACCACATATGGTAGATCATCAACTATTCTAACTCGTTAGGGCAGAGGGAGGACATGTTTTAGTTTATATATCAAATAATGTTTCCGAAATGCTTACAAGCTCCCAGCAGTGTTTCCTAAAAATGTAATGAAGGCAGTGGATAAATACTCTTGACCTCTCACCTTTCAGGCCAGGATTTCATTGCAATCCAGAATGATTTTGATAACTATTAGTTTTAATAAAGAAAGAACTTACATTTCTGTTGTATGTTTCATAGTTTCAGAACATCCCAAAGCTCCTTGCAGCCAATGAAATACTTCGAAATTGAGTCATTGTTGTAATGTTGGAAATGTGACAGCCAAATAGTACACAGCAAGATCACACAAACAGCAATGAGATAAATGGCCAAATAATCTGCTTCATAATGCAACAAAAACTTGCCTTTATATAGCATCTTTAATGTTAATAAACATCCCAAGGTGCTTTACATATGTATAATGAAACAAATATTGACACTGAGGATCAGCGACTAAAATCTTGGTTAAAATGGTGGTTTTGGGGAATGTCTTTCAATGAGGAGAGAGAGGTCGAGGGATGTAGAGATTTTAGGAGAGAAATCCAGAGGTTAGGACCTAGAGAGCTGAAGACACAGTCATCAATGGTGGAGCAATTAAAATCGAGGATGAGCTGGAGGCCAGAATTGGAGGAATGCAGAGATCTCAGAGGATCTCTTGCAGGACTGGAGAAGGCTTCAGAGATAGGGAGGGGTGAGACCTTGGAAGGATTTGAACATATCATCTGCTTGTCTGCTCAGCTCCTGAAACAATGCATGTATAGCACCAAACTGTTGAACCAAAGATATATTGCTGCTTGGCCAAAAATTTCGTATTTTAGACAAAGAACAAACAACGAACAAAGAACAGTACAGCACAGGAACAGGCCATTCGGCCCTGCGCCGATCTAAACTAAAACCTTCTGCACTTCCGGTGACCGTATCCCTCTATCCCATCCTATTCATGTATTTGTCAAGATGCCTCTTAAAAGTCGCTATCGTACCTGCTTCCACCCCCTCCCCCGGCAGCAAGTTCCAGGCACTCACCACCCTCTGTGTAAAGAACTTGCTTTGCACATCCCCTTTAAACTTTGCCCCTCTCACCTTAAGCTTAGTCCCCTAGTAACTGACTCTTCCACCCTGGGAAAAAGCATCTGACTATCCACTCTGTCCATGCCGCTCATAACTTTGTAAACCTCTATCATGTCACCCCTCCACCTCCGTCGTTCCAGTGAAAACAATCCAAGTTTATCCAACCTCTCCTCATAGCTAATGCCCTCCAGACCAGGCCAGATCCTGGTAAACCTCTTCTGTATCCTCTCCAAAGCCTCCACGTCCTTCTGGTAGTGTGGCGACCAGAATTGCACGCAGTATTCTAAGTGTGGCCTAACTAAAGTTCTGTACAGCTGCAGCATGACTTGCCAATTTTTATACTTTATGCCCCGACCGATGAAGGCAAGCATGCCGTATGCCATCTTGACTACCTTATCCACCTGCATTGCCTGTAACAGTGGCCTGTGGACCTGTACGCCCAGATCTCTCTGCCTGTCAATACTCCTAAGGGTTCTGCCATTTACTGTATACTTCCCACCTGTATTAGAGCTTCCAAAATGCATTACCTCACATTTGTCCGGATTAAACTCCATCTGCCATTTCTCCACCCAAGTCTCCAACCGATCTGTATCCTGCTGTATCCTTTGACAATCCTCATCACTATCCGCAACTCCACCAACCTTTGTGTCGTCCACAAACTTACTAATCAGACCAGCTACATTTTCCTCCAAATCATTTATATATACTACAAAGAGCAAAGGTCCCAGCACTGATCCCTGCGGAACACCACTAGTCACATCTCTCCATTCAGAAAAGCACCCTTCCACTGCTACCCTCTGTCGTCTAAGACTGAGCCAGTTCTATATCCATCTTGCCAGCTCACCTCTGATCCCATGTGACTTCACCTTTTGTACCAGTCTGCCATGAGGGACCTTGTCAAAGGCTTTACTGAAGTCCATATAGATAACATCCACTGCCCTTCCTTCATAAATCATCTTTGTCACTTCCTCAAAAAACTCAATCAAATTAGTGAGACACGACCTCCCCTTCACAAAACCATGCTGCCTCTCGTTAATAAGTTTGTTTGTTTCCAAATGGGAGTAAATCCTGTCCCGAAGAATCCTCTCTAATAATTTCCCTACCACTGACGTAAGGCTCACCGGCCTATAATTTCCTGGACTATCCTTGCTACCCTTCTTAAACAAAGGAACAACATTGGCTATTCTCCAGTCCTCTGGGACCTCACCTGTAGCCAATGAGGATGCAAAGATTTCTGTCAAGGCCCCAGCAGTTTCTTCCCTTGCCTCCCTCAGTATTCTGGGGTAGATCCCATCAGGCCCTGGGGACTTATCTACCTTAATGCTTTGTAAGACACCCAACACCTCCTCCTTTTTGATAATGAGATGACTGAGACTATCTACACTCCCTTCCCTAGGCTCATCATCCACCAAGTCCTTCTCTTTGGTGAATACTGATGCAAAGTCCTCATTTAGTAGCTCGCCCATTTCCTCTGGCTCCACACATAGATTCCCTTCTCTGTCCTTGAGTTGGCCAACCCTTTCCCTAGTTACCCTCTTGCTCTTTATATACGTATAAAAAGCCTTGGGATTATCCTTAATCCTGTTTGCCAATGACTTTTCATGACCCCTTTTAGCCCTCCTGACTCCTTGCTTAGGTTCCTTCCTACTGTCTTTATATTCCTCAAGGGATTCGTCTGTTCCTAGCCTTCCAGCCCTTACGAATGCTTCCTTTTTCTTTTTGACGAGGCTCACAATATCCCGCGTTATCCAAGGTTCCCGAAACTTGCCAAACTTATCCTTCTTCCTCACTTGAACATGCCGGTCCTGGATTCTAATCAACTGACGTTTGAAAGACTTCCACATGTCAGATGTTGATTTACCCTCAAACAGCCGCCCCCAATCTAAATTCTTCAGTTCCTGCCTAATATTGTTATAATTAGCCTTCCCCCAATTTAGCACCTTCACCCGAGGACTACTCTTATCCTTATCCACAAGTACCTTAAAACTTACGGAATTATGGTCAGTGTTCCCAAAATGCTCCCCTACTGAAACTTCGATCACCTGGCTGGGCTCATTCCCCAATACCAGGTCCAGTACGGCCCCATCCCTAGTTGGACTATCTACATATTGTTTCAAGAAGCCCTCCTGGATGCTCCTTACAAATTCTGCCCCATCCAAGCCCCTAGCACTAAGTGAATCCCAGTCAATATAGGGGAAGTTAAAATCACCCACCACTACAACCCTGTTACCTTTACATTTTTCCAAAATTTGTCTACATATCTGCTCCTCTACCTCCCGCTGGCTGGTGGGAGGCCTGTAGAAAACCCCCAACATTGTGACTGCACCCTTCCTATTCCTGAGCTCCACCCATATTGCCTCGCTGCACGACCCCTCCGAGGTGTCCTCCCGCAGTACAGCTGTGATATTCTCCTTAACAAGTAATGCAACTCCCCCACCCCTTTCACATCCCCCTCTATCCCGCCTGAAGGTTCTAAATCCTGGAACATTTAGCTGCCAATCCTGTCCTTCCCTCAACCATGTCTCTGTAATAGCAACAACATCATAGTTCCAAGTACTAATCCAAGCTCTAAGTTCATCTGCCTTACTTGTTATACTTCTCGCATTGAAACAAATGCACTTCAGACCACCAGTCCCGCTGTGCTCCGCAACATCTCCCTGCCTGCTCTTCCGCTTAGTCTTACTGGCCTTATTAACTAGTTCCCCCTCATTTATTTCACTTGCTGTCCTACTGCTCTGGTTCCCACCCCCCTGTCACACTAGTTTAAACCCTCCCGAGTGACGCTAGCAAACCTCGCAGCCAGGATATTTGTGCCCCTCCAGTTTAGATGCAAACCGTCCTTCTTGTACAGGTCCCATCTGTCCCTGAAGAGATCCCAATGGTCCAGATATCTGAAACCCTCCCTTCTACACCAGCTGTTCAGCCACGTGTTTAGCTGCACTATCTTCCTATTTCTAGCCTCACTGGCACGTGGCACAGGGAGTAATCCCGAGATTACAACCCCAGAGGTCCTGTCTTATAACTTTCTACCTAACTCCCTAAACTCCCCCTGCAGGACCTCGTCACTCTTCCTGCCTATGTCATTGGTACCAATGTGTACCACAACCTCTAGCTGTTCACCCTCCCCCTTCAGAATGCCCCCTATCCATTCAGAGACATCCTTAGTTGCTGCTAAAGATGCTGGGGTAGCCTAGCAAGAGAGCTAAAGAGAAAATCAAGGACTTCCTACTCGATTACTTGGTAAGTGCATGGCCTAGTGTGGACCCGAATCTTAGAGACCATTCAGATCCCAGGACTGTGCTGAGAGCAGCTTGATCTGTGCCAATAAATTCTGATTTAGTATATGCAATCTGTCTCAAGGTCATATACTAGTGTCCATGACACAAACTAGCAAAAGCTGGCCAACTATTTCCAAAAAGCTGACACAGGCCCCAAAAGTCCAACCATCTAAAAGTCTTGGATACTGGATTATGGAATGGACTTCTACCCAAAGAGCAATGGCACACAGACCTGTTGGAACTGAAGTTTCCCAAGACTCCATGATTTTTCAAGAAAGAAAGAATTATATTTCTATAGTACCTTTCACATCCTCAGGACATTGCCAAGTGGTTTTACAGACCATGTAATGCCTTTAAACAGCAGTCGCTGTTGTAATGCAAGAGCCACAGCAGTCAATTTACCGTACAGCCCAATAAACAGCAATGAGATAATGACCAGATAATTTGTTTTAGTGATGATGGTTCACTGATAATTATTGGCCAGGCCACCAGGCACAACTCCCCTGCTCTTTTTCAAAATAGTGCCATGGTATCATTTATGCCCACTTGAGAGGGTTGATGAGGTATTAGTTTAATGTCTCATCTGAAAGACAGCACCTTTGACAGTGCAGCATTTCCACACTCTAGATTATTGTGCTCACGTCTCTGGAGTGGGAATGTCTGACTCAGGTGAGAGTGCTACCCACTCATCCACAACTGACACTTGAAGTGGGGGTTGTAGTAAAAATTGCAAGAATTTCCCCTCATTTTTTGGAGAAATTATGAGTGTTGTGTCTATATAATAAGACTCTTTCTTGTTAAAGTTGACTGTTTTAGTTTTATTTGTAGAGTTGTCCCAGTGACATGGAGACATTCTTCTCCACTCTCACCCTTAGGTTACTACTGACATCCTTTGTCCATCGCCCTCAGTTCACAGAGGCAATCTCCTCCAAGTCCACCCTTTGTTTGTGCTGGTAACTTATGTTCCCCCTGCCCAGTTCATTGCCGTCATCACTTTCCCTGGATCATCCCCTCCCCATGATTTCTAACTGGCAATCTTTGTTCTAACACGAGTTTGACAACTCTTGCCGACAGTGTGCAGCAGAGAGCAAACCAAGTATAGCAGTATGGCAGAGCCAGGAGGGGTAGATTGGGAGAGTGATGGGAGGGGCAGTGTGGGGAAGAGCAAGGAGTGGTGGTATGGGGCAGAGATGTGAAGCAATGAGAGATGAATCCTGGAGTGGTGATGTGTGATGGAACCGGAAACAGTGCAAAATTCCACCCAAACACTGAGTCAAAACCCTATCTGCGGTTGCCTACATGCAATGGATGTAGTTAACCCCACTTATACTTTCATTGTCAGAATGCAGCTGAAATTTGTTATCAATGAGCACCTCTGGACGAGCGAAACAGAGCAACATCCTCCCGCAAATCCTGCTACCTGCAGAAAGTCAACCCAAGCTTCACCTCCTTCCGTTGGCTTATCTCCTGTCCCTGGCTCCCCAAAACAAACTGACTCAAACTCTCAATGTGCAGTGCCACCCAGAGCATTGAAAAGTTCAACTAATGGACACAGCATATTAATTGAAGGTACCTATGTACAGTCCTTCATATTAGATGGGAAAAAGCAGGAAGTAGTGGAGGATGTACAAGAAGGAAAATCTGTGGGAACTAAGCAGTTCCACATTTTTCAGTTCCTGGGAAATACCGAATTGGAGTGGATAGGGTTGACTGAGATATAAGACCACTTTTCCGAATGTGTGCACCCAGCAAGGAGACTCATCCACCAGGAATGCAAATTGGTAAATAGTGGGGGCCCTCCCACAATTGTGTATCCATTTAAAATATAAAATAATTGGGTGCACTCTTGTGATTTCTCAACAGACATCACATGCTAGGACCACAATTATGGAAAATCAAGGATTCGACTTTATATGTAGGGTTTTTCCTTAACTTTATCGTCCTGTTCTTTACCATGTCTCTTTAAGAGAACAAAAAAATTGCAGCAACACTGAAGATCAGTGCATGCGTGGCAAATGCATCTCCTCCTGAAAATTAATGCAACTTTTATTTCCTTTTTTTTGCGAAACAGCTCCCTCTGTTGAGTTATACTATACAATGCCTCTCTCTCTCTCTTTGTTTCTCTCTCTGCCTGTCTCTCTTTATCTCTCTTTCTTGCTGTCTCTTTCTGTCTCTCTGTGCATCTTTCTGTGCTGCTCCTTCTTCTGCCTTTCTCGTCTTTCCCTCTACCTCCCTCTCTCTTTCTCTTCCTTTGTTCTCTTTGTCTCTGCATCTTTCTCTCACTCTTTTCTGCCTCGCTCTCTGTCTGCACCTCTTTATCTCTGCCTCTCTCTTTGTCTCTCTGCCTCTGCCTCTCTCTTTCATTATCTCTCTCTTTCTCTCTCTGTATGGTATCCAAGCCAGGCAGCTGCTGAAATGAGATAGTAGTTAAACAGATAAAACTACTTCAGAGTCAGGGCTCTGGCTCCAGGAATATATTTAATTCATCTTGATTGTATCCTTCATTTGACTCTGCTGTCTGCAGAAGGAGTGCTGGGATGTAAGTGAAGCAGTCTGCACACTTCCAGAGGCAAGGAACAGCATGTCACAAGGTAGTTTAGTCCCCTGCCTTTTGGGCAAAGTGCTGTCATCAGTGAGTGTAAATGAATTGCCACTGTCTGTGTCAAAGCTATCAGTGCATTGTGGATGTAGTGTGCGGGATCTCAGTTCATCCATACAAGCTGGGAATACAAATTTTACATTACTGATTTGTACAGAACTTCACAGAATATCAAGGAGAGTCCCCGGCCAGAAGTGTAAAGTTAAATGGTGTGAAATGTGTACTGCTGATTTCAAAATCCATTGGGCATCGTGAACATCGAAAATTGAAAGGAAGAGCTTGCATTTTCTTTAATTATTTATTTTTGGGATGTGGGTGTTGCGAGCATTTATTGTTCGTCCCTAGTTGCCCTTGAGAAAGTTGGGGTGAGCTGCCATTTGAACCTCTGCAGTCCATGTGGTGAAGGCGCAGTGCCTTGAGATGGGGAGTTGCAGGATTTGGACTCAATGACGATGAAGGAATGGTGATATATGCCCAAGTCAGGATGGAGTGTAACTTGGAGGGGAATTTGGAGGTGGTGGTGTTCTCATCCACCTGCTGCCATTGCCATTCCAGGTGATAGAGGTTGCAGGGTTGGGAGATACAGGCGAAGAAATCATAATACCATATAAAATACTGCCATGTATCTCCCATGGAAACACAGCTAACAGAGCACAGCCACATCATATTGCAGAGCCACTTTTAATTAAAACAGTAGCACAATGCAAAAACATGCGTGGGTGTGAATGGAACGCTCCAGAACAATTTGTCCTGCATACAGCAAAATGACTAAAGGAAGAAGTACCAGGAGAAGAAGAGATGAAGAAAGGAACTTAAAAGTCCATTGAAAGCAAGGAAGTGCTAAAAGAAAAGAAAAACTTGCATTTCTGTAGCACCTTTCACAACCTCAGGACATCCCAAAGCACTTTGCAACCAAAGAAGTACATTGAACTGTTGCAGTGGAGAAAATAAGGCAAGCAATTTGCACACGGCAAGGTTCCCACAAACAGCAACGTGATAATGACCAGATAATCTGCTTTTAGTGATGTTGGTTGAGGAATGAATATATGCAGGGAGAACTCCCCTGCTCTTATTTGAATGGTGTCATAGATCAACCTGACAAGCAGACAGTCAGTTTAGAACATAGAACATAGCACATAGAACAGTACAGGCCCTTCGGCCCACGATGTTGTGCCGAACCTTTAACCTACTCTAAGATCAAACTAACTACCTACCCTTCATTCTACTATCATCCATGTACCTATCCAAGAGTCGCTTAAATGCCCCTAATGTATCTGCTTCTACTACCACCGCTGGCAGCGCATTCCACGCACCCACCACTCTCTGTGTAAAGAACCTACCTCTGACATCTCCCCGAAACCTTCCTCCAATCACCTTAAAATTATGCCCCCTGGTGATAGCCCTTTCCACCCTGGGAAAAAGTCTCTGACTATCCACTCTATCTATGCCTCTCATCATCTTGTACCCCTCTATCAAGTCACCTCTCATCCTTCTTCGCTCCAATGAGAAAAGCCCTAGCTCCCTCAATCTTTCTTCGTAGCTCATGCCCTCCAGTCCAGGCAGCATCCTGGTAAATCTCCTCTGCACCCTCTCTAAAGCTTCCACATCCTTCCTATAATGAGGCGACCAGAACTGAACACAATATTCCAAGTGTGGTCGAACCAGGGCCTTATAGAGCTGCAGCATAACCTCGCAGCTCTTAAACTCAATCCCCCTGTTAATGAAAGCCAACACATCATACGCCTTCTTAACAACCCTATCAACTTGGGTGGCAACTTTGAGCGATCTATGGACATGGACCCCAAGTCCCTCTGTTCCTCCACACTACCAAGAATCCTGTCTTTAAGCCTGTATTCCGCATTCAAATTCGACCTTCCAAAATTAATCACTTCACACTTTTCCAGGTTGAACTCCATCTGCCACTTCTCAGCCCAGCTCTGCATCCTGTCAATGTCCCGTTGCAACCTACAACAGCCTTCCACACTATCCAAAACTCCAGCAACCTTCATGTCATCGGCAAACTTGCTAACCCAGCCTTCCACTTCCTCATCCAAGTCATTTATAAAAATCACAAAGAGCAGAGGTCCCAGAACAGATCTTTGTGGAACACCACTGGTCACCGAGCTCCATGCTGAATACTTTCCATCTACTACCACCCTCTGACTTCTATGGGCCAGCCAATTTTGTATCCAGACAGCCAACTTTCCCTGAATCCCATGCCTCCTTACTTTCAGAATGAGCCTACCATGGGGAACCTTATCAAACGCCTTGCTAAAATCCATATACACCACATCCACTGCTCTTCCTTCATCAATGTGTATTGTCACATCTTCAAAGAATTCAATAAGGCTTGTGAGGCATGACCTGCCCCTCACAAAGCCATGCTGACTGTCTCTAATCAAACCATGCTTTTCCAAATAATCATAAATCCTCTCTCTCAGAATCCTCTCCAATAATTTGCCCACTACCGACGTAAGACTGACTGGTCTATAATTCCCAGGGTTATCCCTATTCCCTTTCTTGAACAAGGGAACAACATTTGTCACCCTCCAATCATCCGGTACTACTCCAGTGGACAGTGAAGATGCAAAGATCATCGCCAAAGGCGCAGCAATCTCTTCCCTCGCTTCCCGGAATATTGGGTATATCCCGTCTGGCCCCGGGGACTTATCTGTCCTCATATCATTCAAAATTTCCAGCACATCCTCCCTCTTAACCTCAACCTGTTCGAGCATATCAGCCTGTTCCACGTTGTCCTCACAAACGACCAGGTCCCTCTCACTAGTGAACACTGAAGCAAGGTATTCATTTAGGACCTCCCCTACCTCCTCCGCCTCCAGGCACAAGTTCCCTCCACTATCCCTGATCAGCCCTACCCTCACTCTGGCCATCCTCTTGTTCCTCACATAAGTGTTGAAGGCCTTGGGATTTTCCTTAATCCTACCCGCCAAGACTTTTTCATGTCCCCTTCTAGCTCTCCTAAGTCCATTCTTCAGCTCCTTCCTGGCAACCTTGTAACCCTCTAGAGCCCTGTCTGATCCTTGTTTAATATCTCATCTTTAAGATGGCATCTCTGACTGCACAGGACTCCCTCATTACTGCACTGAAGTGTTCCCTGATTTTTGCTCAATAGTCTGAAGGGGGACTTGAACCCACAATCTTCATGATTTACAGTAAGATTGCTGCCACTGAGTCATGGCTGACACCTACTTCAGTAATTATATAAAGCATTGATCAGACCTCATTGACATATTGTGATCAGTTTCAAGCATCCCGACCCTGAGGAGGATAATGGTCTTGGATAAAAATCTGGTGACAGTTCAAGAAGGTGATAGCAAAGATGAAAGGGCCGAGTTATGATGAGACGCAGGGTATAATCCCTAGTTATATTCTCTGAAGATGAGAAGATTAATCTAATTAAAGTATTTAAAATAATGAGTAAAAGTGACAGGGTAGATGGGAATAACTCCTCACTTCAATAGGAGGAATCCATAACCTTCAGAATAATTTAGTTAAAAGCAAATCCAGAAGAAATTTCTTTGCACAAAGGGTTGTGTGAATGTAGAATGCAGTTTCCAAAGAGGCCAGAGCTGCAGCTCAGTGGGTAGCACTCTTACCTCTGAGTCAGATGGTTGTGAGTTTAAGTTCTGCTACAGAGTGCTGAGTGCATAATTCGAGCTGACCTCCCTGTGCATTTCTGAGGGACTGCTGCTTGGTCAAAGGTGCCATCTTTCCGATGAGAAATTTAAACAAAGGCTCTGACTCCTCTCTCAGGTGGAAGAAGAGCAGGGGAGTTCTCCCTGGTGTCCTGACCAATGTTTAACCCTCACGTAAAATGAAAATAGATGGTCATTATCTCATTGCTGTTTGTGGAAGTTTCCTGTGTGCAAATTGGCTGCTGCATTTCCTACATCACAACAGTGAGGTACTACATTGGCTATAAAACCCTTTGTAATTTCCTGAGGTTGTGAAAGGGATTATACGAATGCAAGTATTTATTTAGTGTAAGTATTTAAAATGAAGATGGATACTTTCTTGCGGAATTAAGGGTAAGAATGGATATGGGGAAAGGACAGAGAATTGGAATTAAAAGATATGGCTAACGATAGGCTGAATGTCCTACTACTGTTCCTATAATCCATTGCACAGCTGAATTTTACATGCCATTAATTGTTTGGATCTATATAAATACAGACACATGTTAAATATTTATTGGGTACATTATTGTGCTCTTTGCTTCAAATAAGGAGACACAAATTTCATGCATATGCAGGCCTGGGGAGAATTCCCCTGGTTATTCTGTGTTTGAGGCACTGCGAACATTATCTTCAGCTGAACAAAGTACCTTGGATATGTTTTTTCTCATGTTACAGATGCAATATAAATGAAAGTTGATGTTGTTTGCAATTTTGCAAGAAATATCAAGAGTAAGAAATTTCCAAACTGTTTGTGATACCCCAATACATAGCAACCTAAGAAAATTAGTCTTAAAAGTGCATTATTAAACCTAAAATTGGATTAAAAGTTATATATCCTGTTTTCATAATATTACAAATTATTGTCACGATATGCTTGGCACTGTCGAGGCAGCATTTATAGAGAAGGTGATAGTGGCCTTGTTAAATTCTTGTGGCAATGGTGTGCAGTGATGTTCTTTTTCACAACAGAGTGACTTTCTAGTTTGGCATTAAGAGTCAACATTGTGTGGAACAGGAAACGTGTCGGTCAGGCCAGGTAGGCAAGAAAGGTTCCCTTCCCTCCAAGGCATTAGTGAGTCAGTTGGGTTTTATACAACTATTTATTTATTTAGAGATACAGCACTGAAACAGGCCGTTCGGCCCACCGAGTCTGTGCCGACCAACAGCCACCCATTTATACTAACCCTACAGCAATTCCATATTCCCTATCACCTCCCTACACTAGGGGCAATTTACAACGGCCAATTTACCTATAACCTGCAAGTCTTTTGGATGTGGGAGGAAACCGGAGCACCCAGCGAAAACCCACGCAGACACAGGGAGAACTTGCAAACTCCGCACAGGCAGTACCCAGAATCGAACCCGGGTCCCTGGAGCTGTGAGACTGCGGTGCTAACCACTGCGCCACCCTGACAGCTATCTGACAACTATCTGACTGCTTTCTTTCAGGCACTAGACTACAAATAGCTGGATTTATTATATTTAATCCCACAGAAGGCTATGCTAGAATTTGAACTCAAGACAATCGGGGAGCGAGTCCAGGAGTGGAACCATTATGGTACCATATCATTGGCCCCTTTCCAAATGCCAATGGGGATTGAATAGTTAACAGATTATGGAGGAGCACTCATTAAAAAAAGATTCTGCCTCTCATTGGCTGCAATGTAGCAAAGTAATAGTCTATAATTGCCTATGTTTCTCAGGCATGCAACAGCTATAATAGGATGCAGTTTGAAAACCAACGCTTGCTCAAAACTGACCCAATGGAGACAGTTTTGTAGAGAATAAAAATCCCTGTCAGCCGCATTAGAATGTTTTTGTTCTTTTCACCAGATGTGATAATATGACTGTTACTAACAGACGGAGGGGTAAGCAGTAGGTGGAGCAGAGTGTCTGTGGTCAGAATTCTGTCAAAGCAGAATTTTTCACTCATGGCGTCAATCTTTTGGCAGGCCTCAGCACATGAAGCTGAAGGAAATTATTTGCAAGCTGCCAAGATTCAGGAATGCCATTTCATTAACACATTTACTGCACATTTAACAGCTTCCTGTTAAATTGATTATTTTCTTACAAGTACTGAATACACAGTGGATAATAGATATCCCCATGGTGAATGACAAGACACTAAGCCACTGCAGGCCATAACAGCAAAACTCCGGGTTTTATGTTTATCAACTAAGTCCCACTGATTATTTATGTGTGTGTGGAAATTCACAATAAACAATTTTGCAAAGATTTACATGTTTCTTCTGACCAAAATATAATACAAAAATATGTTACTTAAGATTATATGATAAATTACAGAATAGATGCCACATTACAGAATACCTGTTACATTACAGAACAGATGTTGCACTACAGATTAAACAATATTTTACAGGATACACAGCACATTACAGAATATATGATACATGACAGAGTAAAAGTCATGGTATAAAATTCTTGTTGCATTACAGAACACATTTATTATATTATAGAAGCATAGAATCATAGAGAGATACAGCACTGAGACAGGCCCTTTGGCCCACCGAGTCTGTGCCGACCATCAACCACCCATTTATACTAATCCTACATTAATCCCATATTCCCTACCACATCCCCATCTTCCCTCAATTCTCCTATCACCTATCTACACTAGGGACAATTTACAATCGCAAATTTACCTATCAACCTGCAAGTCTTTGGCTGTGGGAGGAAACCGGAGCACCTGGCGGAAACCCACGCGGTCACAGGGAGAACTTGCAAACTCCACACAGGTAGTATTATACAACACATTACAGATTTCATGAAAGAATATATCTTGCATTACTGATTACATGATACATCACTGATTACAAACTGTTACACAATGCATGTCACACTGCAGAATACGTGTCATATTACAAAATACAAGTTACATTACAGAATATTTGTTACTTTGCAGATTGCATGCTTATTATAGAACATGTTACATTACAAAATAGATCTTACATTACAGTTTACATTGTCACATTATACATGTTACATCACAGATTTTGTAACAAATTACAGAATACATGCTACATTACAGTTAACATGCTATATTATAGAATATATACAGATTACAAATTACATTTCAGATCACAGAATAGCTACACGCCATCTGCTAGCTCTGCCAGTGTTTTTTTCCCCCCCAGGTATATCACAGTGTGCTATCTATATGGGTTTCCCTTTAAGGTGTCCTCTGTTTCTCCATTGAGTAAACCGATATGTAACTCATAAACTTACATATACGCAAATGATTTATTAGTCAATCTCTGGGGTGTTACCCCCTGGGCTTTTAGAGCAGGTGTAGTCTTCAGATAAAGCAGGGTTAAAGATCAGAGGAATAATTGGATGAGTGCATTTAGAGCCAATTTTGAAGTCATATATCCTGAACTTATTTTTTATGTGTTGATTATAAATTCTCATCTCCGGATTATTAATGGAAACTGCCTGTGCAAACAAGACTTGCAGTAATTATATACTCCTGTTGGTGGTGGAGCTGCGGTGCCCTGTAGTCCATTGGTGGGGCCAAAGGGTGTATTTACAACATGACAATTTTACATAGGTAGTTTCTATTATAATGTAGACATAAGAATTTATATTTGGGAAAAACGATGGGAAGTGTGTACAAATTAAAAATTTAAAAATGTACTTAGATTCAGCTTTTGATTGCTGAAGCTTCATTTCCTACCAGCAGGTGTCACCTTAGTGAGAGAAGCTCCAAATAATAGCTGTGCTGGTGTCTATTTATTGTGGGGAACACGGGTGGAGCAAATGGCACAACAGCGTCTCTTGTGGCTGGACATGGCACAGCACAATAACACCTGTGGTAGGGCATGAAACAGTACCACGAGCTTCTCCTACGGCAAGGCATGGAACAGCGCCTCCTGTAGCAGGGTGTGGAACAACACCATAGCGCCTCCTGCGGCACAGCATGGAACAGCATCATCAGCGCCTCCTGTAGCAGGGTGTGGAACAACACCATAGTGCCTCCTGCAGCACAGCATGGAACAGCATCATCAGCGCCTCCTGTAGCAGGGTGTGGAACAGCACCACAGCATCCCTTGTGGCAGGGTGTGGAACATTGTCACCCAGAACTACTTGCATGCCAAACAGCGCAAGCTGCGTGCAATAGACAGAGCTAAGCGATCCCACAACCAACAGATCAGATCTAATTTCTGCAGTCCTGCCACATCCAATCGTGAATGGTGGTGACAATTAAACAACTAACTGGAGGAGGTGGCTCCACAAATATCCGCATCGTCAATGATGGGGAATCCAGCGCAACAGTGCAAAAGATGAAGCTGAAGCATTTGCAACAATCTTCAGCCAGAAATGCTGAGTGGATGATCCATTTTGACCTCTTCCTGAAGTCCCCAGCATCACAGATGCCAGTCTTCAGCCAATTCGATTCACTCCGCGTAATATCGAGAAATGACTGAAGGCACTGGATACTGCAAAGGCTATGGACCCTGACAACATTCCAGCAATAGTACTGAAGACCTGTGCTCCAGAAATTGCCGCGCCCCTAGCCAAGCTGTTCCAGTATAGCTACAATACTGGCATCTACCCTGCAATGTGGAAAATTGCCCGGGTATGTCCTGTACACAAAAAGCAGGACAAATCCAACCCGGCCAATTATCGCCCCATCAGTCTACTCTTGATCATCAGTAAAGTGATGGAAGGTGTCATTGACAGTGCTATCAAGCAGCACTTGCTTAGCAATAACCTGCTCACTGACCCTCAGTTTGGGTTCCGCCAGGGCCACTCAGCTCCTGACCTCATCGCAGCCTTGGTTCAAACATGGACAAAAGAGCTGAACATAAGAGGTGAGGTAAGAGTGACTGCCCTTGACAGCATTTGACTGAGTATGGCATCAACGAACCCTCGCAAAAATTGAGTCAATGGTAATCAGGGGGAAAACTCTCTGCTGGTTGTAATTGTACCTAGTGAAAAGGAAGATGGTTGTGGTTGTTGGAGGTCAATCATCTCAGTTCCAGGATATCACTGCATGGGTTCTTCGGGGTAGTTCCTAGGCCCAACCATCTTTAGCTGCTTCATCAATGACCTTCCTTCAATCATAAGGTCAGAAGTGGGGATGTTCACTGATGATTACACTATGTTCAGCACCATTTGCGACTCCTCAGATACTGAAGCAGTCGTGTAGAAATGCAGCAAGACCTGGACAACACTCAGGCTTGGGCTGATAACTGGTAAGTAACATTCACACCACACAAGTGCCAGGCAATGACCATCTCCAACAAGAGAGAATCTAACCATCTCCCCTTAACATTCAACGGCATTACGATCGCTGAATTCCCCACTATCAACATCATGGGGGTTACCATTGACCAGAAACGGAACTGGACTAGCCATCCAAATACCATTGCTACAAGAACAAGTCAGAGGTTAGGAATCCTGCGGCGAGCAACTCACCTCCTGACTCCCAAAGTCTGTCCACTACTACAGGGCACAAGTCAGGAGTGTGATGGAATACTCTCCACTTGCCTAGATGGGTGCAGCTCCAAAAACACTCAAGAAGCTCGACACCATCCAGGACAAAGCAGCCCGTTTGATTGGCACCCTATCCACAAACATTCACTCCCTCCACTGCTGAGGCACAGTGGCTGCAATGTGTACCATCTACAAGATGCACTGCAACAATGCACCATGGCTACTCAGGCAGCACCTTCTAAACCCGTGACCTCTACCACCTAGAAGGAGAAGGGCAGCAGATGCTTGGGAACACCATCACCTCTAAGCCACACACCATCCTGACTTGAAACTATATTGCTGTTCCTTCACTGTTGCTGGGTCAAAATCCTGGAACTCCCTTCCAAACAGCACTGTGGGTGTACCCACCTAACTTGGACTACAGTGGTTCAAGAAGGCAGCTCACCACCACCTTCTCATGGGCTATTAACAATGGGTTAATAGAAATAAATAAATGCTGGCCTGGCCAGCGACGCCCACATCCCATGAAACAAAGAACAAAAAAGCACCACCAGCGCCTCCTGCGGCAGGGTGTGGAATAGCACCGACAGCGCCTCCTGCGGCAGGGTGTGGAACCGTCTCAACAGCGCGCCAACTGCGGCAGGGCCTTGAAACTGGTCTGAACCTCTGTTGCGCGCGCACTCTCCCCTTCTCTCCGGGCGGGGCGGTGGAACTGCTCTTGCGGCGGCTGGGCTGCCGACTTCTCGCGAGAGCGGGCTTTTACCTGGATCCGAGGTGCGCGGGGTGGTGAAGGGCGAGAGTTGGCGCAGTTGTGCGGACCGAGTCGGGACAACAACAGCAGCGGCGGAGGAACGAGCAGCATCTGCACCATGGCAACGGCCCGCGGCCCAGTTTGGCTCGGCGCCACTGTGTCCGCGCTGCTCTGGCTCAGCCTGGCACCGGCCCGCGGACAGAACGGTGAGTTCCCGAGACTGGGGGGACAGGGGCAGGCTTCTTACGGGTAACAAGCCACCCCCCCGCGGGTAACTAGTAACACCAGGCCCCGGCGACAGCTACTCCGAGTGAAGGGCCCTGGTTTGGGGGGAGAGGAGGGTCAGGAAACTGGGAGAGGATTAAGAGTTTCCCCTTACTCACTGATAAATATGTTCAATTCAACTGCATTTCAAATTGCTTTGGTTAACTTTTTTCAATCCTACTGTGTTCAATTTAATTGCATTTCGAATTGTTTTTAAATAATTGCATGTTGCTTTACTTTTGCATTGCCTATTTATAAAGCATCAATCTGTTCTAGTATTGTTTGATTACCAGCGCAAACAAATGCAAACTCAATGCACCAAAATCCTCTTCTCTTCACCCCCCCCCCCCCTTTAATGACTAAGCTATTTTATTTTTAAATGTGCCTTAAATTCAAAATATTTGCCATGGGTCAGGTTGTAATAGCACAGTGTGTTTTTTTGATTTTTTTTTCTCACTTGTCCATGTTGAACTGATGTCTTACAGAATGCAGTATCTCTGAGTGTGACCTGGTTGCAAGTGCTAAATGCAATACCGCAGAACAGAGGCGCTCTCAAAATTTCCCTTTTGACATTCATACCTCCTTGAAGTTTAGGTCATATAAAATGGGGAAGGAAATGTGTTTTAACATTTTATCACGAGATGGCAAATATGGCCAAGTCATCGATGGGTTGCTTTTGTGCAGTTTAAGAAAAGGTAGCAAATGCATTTGAAATCATTGCATTAAACTGTTAGTAGTTAAAAAGGAAATTAGCTGCAGAGGATTAGTCAAACATTTGCCCTTTTTCTGCATCACCAGTGTAGAGTCCCAGTTTCGTCATCTCTAATGCAATATGTAAATTGAGGAAGTTCTATAGTCTGACGCTGATGGCAGTGCTATTTAAGTACAGTATTTTCATTCCATTTCCACTGCTTTCTTTGTCCTGTCAGTATTGTCTCTCAGGCTTGAAGGAGATGTTAATCATCGTAATTAAGCATCTTCTGCAGGAAAGCTGTGGAGGCATTACAAGGTCAGAGTGATCCTGAAAATTATCATGACTATTATGATCAGGGTTCTTGAGCCAGTATCTTTGACACGTCATCAATGCCATTCATATGCACTCTCGATGGGGGTGGGGGCGGGGGGGAGGGTGATGAATGGAATCATGAAACACAATCCCACAAATACTGTTTGAAATCTTTTAATTTCATGCAATAGAAACAGAATTTGACAGATTCAGTTCCCATGAAACAGTAGGCCTAATTATAAATGGATGACGAACTCAGTTTTGGATTTTAGGAGTTACTCAAATATACTATATAAAGTATAAAAAGTAGCAAGCACTTCCCATAAAGTTGTAATTTAAATCTTGATCTTTATTCATTCTTGGAAAATGGGTGTCGCCTGCAAGTCCAGAATTTATTGCTCATGCCGAATGGCCCTTGAGAAGGTGGTGGGGCGCTGTCTTCCTAGACCGCTGGTGTAGGAATAACCACAGTGCTGTAAGTTGGGAATCGTGTCTTGTCATGCCATAATGAGGTGACCTCATTGAAACATATAAGATTCTGAGGGGGCTGGACAAGGTAGATGCTGAGAGGCTGTTTCCTCTGGAGAGTTTGGAACTAAGGTTCATAGTCTCAGAATAAGGGATCGACCGTTTAGGACTGAGATGAGGAGAAATTTCTTCACTCAGGGTTGTGAGTAATAGTTCTCTACCCCAGAGGGCTCTAGATGCTCAGTCATTGAGTATATTCAAGGCTGAGATTGATAGATTTTTTGGTAGTAAGCGGTATGGGGTTAGGTTGGGAAAGTGGAGCTGAGGTAGATGATCAGTAATGATGTTTTGAATGGCAGAGCAGGCTCGAGGGGCCGTATGGCCTCCTCCTCCTATTCCTTGTGTTCTTATGATAAATGTTTACTAGCTACAAAAAAAGAAAGTATAGTTATTGTGGCAGTAAGCAGTTATCCGGTAATATAAGCCAATTTATTCAGGAAATAGACTTGATTTATGAAACGAGAGATTGATTTTTCTCTGCAATGAAAATGCTGATTGGTTTCTATTATTGTGTCCAGGGCCTCCTTAATGTACTGCAAGATAAGAAACATTTGCTAGAAATGGCAGAAAATCATTTCAAATGAAAAACAAAATGTTGAAGTCTTGCAAAATTCATTCTTTCATTTCCCATGTGAACCTATTTTGAGGTAAGCCTGAAAATGGCTTAGAGCACTGGTTTGTAAATTGTCGGTGAGTAGACTGTTGGTGGCAGGGGAAGTTGTTTCATAAAGTTTATCTCCTCTATTATTTTTGATAGGATTGAGGAAAGAATCTCAATTTTATAAAATACTTTAATTCACAGGACTTTTAATGTTCAATATAAAATAAATTTCAGAATATTTACAGCAATTTTTAGCCGGAATAAAACTCATAAATGTGGTGCCAGCACTTTTTTTTGCATAATTTTCTGTTCTCTACCAAAATACTGAAAAATGGCATGAACTAAGCCAGATGGAGACCAAAACAAACGCAACAAACCAGTCAGATTAAAACTTAGATTCTCAGATAGACCAAGTAATGCTAACATGATGCTTATTATCTTTTTAATACATATATTTTTAAAAAATGGTTCAGTCCCTTTGCATGGCAACTACACATTTGGGCCAGCCACTCTAATGTTCAGGATTTCAGAGTATTTGAGCTAATTGCATGCAAGAGCCCTGTCATTATGCTTAGTTTCCTTAATGTTGACAGTCAAATTATCTCTGTATTTACGGCTGTTTGTGCTTAAATCTTCTATGCAATCAGATTATTTCATAGGCCACACATGTTTTCTTCACTCTTACAAGGCAGCTAGAGAATCTTGTGCCTCCAACAGCCTAATAAAAGGAAGGAAATATATGGGATTTAACAAATATATGTTTAATGTTTAGAGATGTTGCTTGGATTGGAGGCTGGTAGAAAATGTTCTGAGGATGGTTACTCGGTTAGCTGTTGGGAATTTGGAGGAGCCTTTTTAGTAACTTAGTTGTTTTGTGTGTATATTTTCAGCGCAGTCATGTAACTGACAGCTGAGCAGCCTGCCTCTAATCCTTTCCGACCTAGCTCTTCAGATAAATACAGATTGTGTGGCGTCATCCTGGTGGTGATTAATTCTGCTAGTAATTGTTCTTCCTGCAACAATGAGATTGAAACCATGAGTCTTTACTGTTGAATCTTTGTCCCTTCTATTCTGATGCCATATGAGTCCTCCAAGGTGCTACGCCACTAGCACCTAATTCGTTGTTATGATTGTGAGCTTTTAGGGGATATAAAATTTGGCCATTCTGGACAAATCTAACTTCCTGCATACACCTTTAAATGGATTTTTAACTGTACATTTATAGCTCGATAAAAGTGAGCAAATGCATTTGCTACCATTCCAGTCATTTCAAGGTAGAAAGATGGGATTATATTGTCTAATTATTTTTTGTCTTTCCCTTTTTCTGTCCTGGACATGGTGACTTTTATGCTTGAGTATCCCTGCAGAATAAATAAAAAAAATAATGGAGCTCTCCAGCACCTTGCAATTGATGCATGAGGTTGGATAGTGCATGTTTGCATGGTGGTTGAGAGTGACTTTGCAACCAGGCCTGGTCTGTCCTTCCCTTATGTCCATGTATATGCTGTAGGAAAGTGGAACCTGGCTAATACAAGAACACAAGAAATAGGAGCAGGAGTAGGCTATTCGGTCCCTCGAGCCTGCTCCGCCATTCGATAAGGTCATGGCTGATCTGATTGTGGGCTCAACTCCACTTTCCTGTCTGCCCGCCATATAACCCTTGACTCCCTTATCGATCAAAAATCTATCTAACTCAGCCTTGAATATATTCATTGACTCAGCCTCCACTGCTTTCTGGAGAAGAGAATTCCACCGACTCATGACCCTCAGCAGAAAAAATATCTCCTCATCTCTGTTTTAAATGGGAGACCCCTAATTTTTAAACTGTACCCTAGAGGTAACATCCTCTCAGCATCCACCCTGTGAAGTCCCCTCAGGATCTTGTATGTTTCAATACAATCACATCTCATTCTTCTAAACTCCAATGTGTATAGGCCCACCCTGCTCAACCTCACTTCCTCCTTTACACTGGGACAGCAGAGGGTGGTTGGAACACTCGACTAAATCCCTGTCTGAGACTGACCACTTCAATGTCCGCCAGTGAACAAACTGGACTCTTCCTGGTCGTTTTTTTGCTGGGATGATTCAGGAACACAGCACATAACGTACTGTGAAGATTTACTGAGCTTATTTTCTTTCTTAGTTTTGTATCTATAGTATTTCAACAATGGAATTCAACTTGTATTTGAAGTTTGCATTTTTCAGACCTGTTTGCTGGCTGAACATTTTTGCTCTGTTTACGTGGTACCTTCTCTCAAAAACTCCTAGTTGGCCATCAAATGTTGGCTGCACAGCCTGAAACAAAGGATTTCAATTAGAGGAAGTGAATTTTCGCAAAGATAAAATTCAGTGTTTTCTGTAACACTGATGCATTTTCTTGTAGATCTCTTGCCTGCCCTCCCTGTAACCAAAATCGCTGTTGGTTTAATTCACTGTTTGTGCCATCTAAATTATGGTGCTTTTTAGCATCCAAAACTTTTTTAGAAAAAGACCCTCTAATTTAACAGCAACTGATAATTAAATATAATTGGTGCCTGTGCTGTTGGTAGTACAGACTTGCTTCAAGTCTAGCTACCCTGCCTCTGATGGAGAATAATACAATGGATTGGAGGGTTTTTTGTTGTTGTTTTGATCGCACCCCATTTAGTCTCAGTGACGAGCGCCAAAGGTATGTTGTGCTGGTGGCAAAGCAACAAAATTAGATTTTGTGTGTTGGATGGACCAAAATAGTGCAGTGTGGGAGCTGGGTGATACAGTGAGAGTGAAAAACAGCAAGGGTTTGAATCTGGCTGCTTGGAATATGCCAATTTGTGGAATCACTAATTCATAGTTGCAGTCTGACTGGTAGGTTTTCATAGCGTTTAAATTTCAAGTGTTAAATTTGAGTTGAGTACCATGTAAACACAGTACGTCAGGGAACGCTGTGACATGTTTGCATTTGTACAATGTCAGTATTCTATTTGTCCAGGGATGTTGCAAGATGTTTCACTGCTTTTTCACATTGTAGAATGTGATCAATTAAAGATGCATTTTTTCAGAATTGCTATGATAGCTGTAAAGTTTTTGTTTAACAGTTATATTGTTTCATAAAAATGTGGTTTATCTGTTTTGATCTGTATATGCAAACTCTTACTTTTTGTGGTTAGTGTATTCTTTTTGAGGACAAGCAAGCAGGTACAGTATTGACCAATGTACAACTTGATTCATTTTAAAGTTATTGCAGTATTGTGGCTCATTCCCTGATAATAGCTATGGCTTTCACATACTGTAGTTATGTTCATTTTTTAAAAATTTATAGCTGCCTTTAATAAATGTCGTCCTTAATTTTACAAAATAAAGCTTTTTAAAAAATATGACAGCTGGGTGATGTTCAGTAAAATGATAGACGGCATGTTCAAGGAGTGTCCTACTGCACTCCAGTGTGGCAAAAGTCATTCATGTGGTCAGAGATACGGAAGCCAACTAACTGACAAAACTTTAAGGTTTTTCTTAGGGTGTATATACAAGTATACTTGGGTGTATTTGTATTTTAATTACCCCAATATTAACTGGGGTAGTTTTAGTGTGAAAGGAATTGAGGGAGCAGAATTCTTGAGGTACATTCAGGAGAACCTTTTTGCCCAGTATGTAGCAAGTCCAACATGAGAGGGTGCAGTTTTAGACTTAGTTTTAGGAAATGAAGATGGGCAGGTGGAAGGAGTGGCAGTGGGAGAGCATTTTTGTGGTAGTGATCATAATTCAGTCAGTTTTAACATAATTATAGAAAAGGACAGAGAGCAGGAGTTAGAGTTCTCAATTGGAGCAAGGCCAATTTTACTAAACTGAGGAGCTAAAATGGACTGGAAACAGCTACTTGAAGGTAAATCAATGTCAGAACAGTGGGAGGCATTCAAAGGGGAGATTCAAGGGGTTCAGGGTAAACATGTTCCCACAAAGAAAAAGGGTGGGGCGGCCAAATCCTGAGCCCCATGGATGTCAGGGAGCCTACAGGGTAAGATGAGGCAGAAAAGGAAAGCTTATGTCCGACACCAAGAGCTCAATACTACAGAAAGCTGAGAGGAGTATAGAAAGGGAGGGATGAAATCAAAAAGGAAATTAGGAAAGCAGAGAGGGCATGAAAGAATATTGGCAACCAAAATCAAGGTGAACCCAAAGATGCTTTTATCAATACATTACGAGTAAGGGGTTATCTAAGGAGAGAGTAGGGCCCATAAAAGACAAAAAAGGTAACCTATGTGTAGGAGCGGAATATATTGGTATGGTTCTTAATGAATACTTTGCATCTGGCCTCACAAAAGAGGGGGAAGATGCAGATATTGTAGTTAAGGTGGAAGAGTGTGAAGTATTGGCTGTGATAAATGTAGGGAGGGGGGAAGTATTGGATTAGCATCGTTGAAAGTTGATAAATCACCAGGGCTAGATGAAATGTATCCTAGGCTGTTAAAAGAATCAAGAGAGGAAATAGCAGAGGGTCTGACCATCATTTTCCAGTCCTCACTGGATATAGGTGCAGTGCTGGAGGATTGGAGAATTTCTAATGTTGTACCTCTGTTTTAAAAAGGGCGCGAAGGATAGACTGAATAATTACAGGCCAGTAGGTCTAACTCAGCAATGGGCAAATTATTGGAATCTATCCTGAGAGATAGGATAAACTGTCACTTAGAAAGGCACAGGTTAATCAAGGATAGTCAGAATGGATTTGTTAAAGGAAGATCTTGTTTGACCAACTTGATTGAATTTTTTGAAGAAGTAACAAGGGAGATAGACGAGGGTAGTACAGTTGATGTCTGCATGGATTTTAGCAAGGCTTTTGACAAGGTCCCACATGGCTCACTGGTTTAAAAAAATAAAATCCCATGGGATCCAGGGAAATGCAGCAAGGTGGATACAAAATTGGCTCAGTGTTGGGAAACAAAGGGTAATTGTTGACAGCTGTTCTAGCGACTGGAGGGCTGTTTCCAGTGGCATTCCGCAGGGCTCAGTACTGGGTCCCCTACTTTTTGTGGTGTATATTAACGGTTTGGATGTAAATGTAGCGGGCATGATCAAGAAGTTTGCAGACGACACAAAGATTGGCCGTGTGGTAGATAGCGAGGAGGATCGCTGTTGGCTGCAGGAAGATACTGATGGTCAGATGGGCAGAAAAGTGGCAAATGGAATTCAACCCGGAGAAGTGTGAGGTGATACATTTGGGGAGGTCAAACAAGGCAAAGGAATACATGATTAATGGGAAAATACTGAGAAATGTAGATGAATTAAAGGACCTTGGAGTGAATGTCTACAGATCTCTGAAGGTAGTAGGACATGTTGATAAGGTGGTTAAGAAAGCATATGGAATCCTTTCCTTTATTAGTCGCGGTATAGAATACAAGAGCAGGGAGATTATGCTGGAACTGTATTGGTTAGGCCCCAACTTGAGTACTGTGTGCAGTTCTGGTCACCTTAATACTGTAAGGATGTAATTGCACTAGAGAGGGTACAGAGGAGATTTATGAGGATGTTGCCAGGACTGGAAAAATGCAGTTATGAAGAAAGATTGGATAGGCTGGGTTTGTTCTCCTTGGAACAGGGAAGGCTGAGGGGAGATCTGATTGAAATGTACAAAATTTTGAGGGACCTGGATAGAGTGGAGGTGAAGAGTCTATTCACCATGGCAGAGAGGTCAGTGATGAGGGGCATAAATTTAAAGTGATTGGTAGAAAAATTGGAGGGGAGATGAGGGAAAAACTTTTTCACCCGGAAGGTGGTGGTGGTGGTCTGGAACTCACTGCCTGAAAGGGTAGTTGAGGCAGAGGCCCTCAACTCATTCAAAAGGAGTCTGGATATGTACCTCAGGTGCTGTAATCTGCAGGGCTATGGACCAAATGCTGGAAGGTGGAATTAGAATAGGTGGATTGTTTTTCAGCCAGCACAGACACGATGGGCCAAGTGGCCTGTTTATGTGGCTTTAAAATTTCTATGCTTTTATGATTTATGTGTATGTGAGGTGGGGGTGGGTGGGGGAAGGGGTGCTCATTAGATTGTGAAAGTGATGCTGATTTTATACAGCACTAACTCTTAAGTACTGTAACAGTGTTTTATCTACTAGTCCTGAAACTTTGGAGAGGCTAGAACAAGAATTCCCTGATAGAAGCCTTTGCAAAAGCAGTGACAATACTACACTACTGTCATTAACATTTCAGCAAAGTGCAGTGGTGTCGATGTTAAGTTTTTGCACCATTGCTATTTGAACTCTTATAAAACACCTAACAATACGGTTATAGATTTTGCTGCATCAAATGGTGTCTGTTTCTGGCCCAAGTACTGAGCTCTCAACCATGGGAGTGATATACTGATGGTTGTGATGTACTGGTTCCTTGCTGTTTTTTGCATTGATTTTTTTTTTGTTGCTAGTATGCCAAGCAAGTCTAGTGTTAACTTTTTTTGTGTGTATTTCTCTTGAATACAATACACCCAAAAGTGATGCTTGAGTATTGTATAATGAATGAGACTGCCACATAGATTACTATTGGGGCGGCACAGTGGCGCAGTGATTAGCACTGCAGCCTCACAGCTCCAGGGACCCGGGTTTGATTCTGGGTACTGCCTGTGCGGAGTTTGCAAGTTCTCCCTGTGACTGCGTGGGTTTTCGCCAGGCGCTCCGGTTTCCTCCCACAGCCAAAGACTTGCAAGTTGATGGGTAAATTGACCATTGTAAATTGCCCCTAGTGTAGGTAGGTGATAGGGAATATGGGATTACTGCACGGTTAGTATAAATGGGTGGTTGTTGGTCGGCACAGACTCGGTGGGCCAAAGGGCCTGTTTCAGTGCTGTATCTCTAAATAAAAAAAAAAATAAATACTATCAAGGGCCAGATTTTGCTAGAGTAGGATATCTTGTGGTTAGACTTACAATTGCATGTTTAGCTTTCAAAAAAGTTGCTCACAAATTTGCTGGAAATGCGAGCTCACAGCGCAGTGAGGGCAGCAGGGCATCTGGGACCTTGGTGCATGATGGATCAAACAGTGTATATCCTCTAACCAGTGACATTAAAGAACTGAGATATTAAAAACAGGGTGAACTCACTCACTCTAATGTCAGATCAGGGGCAGAAAGACAATTAAAGGGAAAGATTGGATTGAGAGAGAGGGAAAAGAACAGAAAAGAAAACTTTCCTAACCTGAAGGAATGAGACTGCACACATTTGGTTATATTCCGGGTAAGAGGGTGATTGGCTGCCATGAACAATTACTGAAGGTTATCCACACTATTAATTGCTAGACTACTTTCTCTGGTGAGTTTAATGGGTAACTTCATGAAGGGGGAGAGACTTCAAAAAGGTGCAACACAGAGGGATCTTGGTGTTCTTGTGCATTTAACACTGAGATGCGAAGGCATTTCTACTCTGAGGGTGGTGAATGTCTGGAATTCCATACCCCATAGAGTTGTGGAGGCTGGATCACTGAAAGCATTTAAAGAGGAGGGAGATAGATTTTTGAATTATCGGGGAGTTGAGGGCTATTAGGAGCTGTCGCGAAAGAGGAGTTGAGGTCTGGGGCAGATCATCCATGATCTTATTGAATGGCGGGTCAGGTTTGAGGGGCCGAATAGCTTACTCGTGCTCCTTTTTCTTATGTAAGTTAAGCATGAGATGTGGTTTTTGCGAGGCTAATGGCAGAACAGTTCAAAACAGCCAACAACTTTTGGCGATTCATAATTCACGGGATATCTGTTTCTAGCCACAAATTGCTGGCTGTATTTGCGCATTAATAATGGAGTGTGTCATTCATACTGCGTTTTCAGCAAATTTGGTTCCTTTGTGTGTATTGGTCTTAAAACATCGAAACATAGAAAGTAGGAGTAGGCCATTCGGCCCTTCGAGCCTGCTCCGCCATTCATTATGATCATGGCTGATCATCCAACTCAGTAGCCTGTTCCGGCTTTTGTCCCATACCCTTTGATCCCTTCAAACCCAAGAGCCATATCTAACTCCTTCTTGAAAACATAGAATGTTTGGCCTCAACTGCTTTCTGTGGTAGCGAATTCCACAGGCTCACCACTCTCTAGGTGAAGAAATTTCTCTTCATCTCAGTCCTGAAAGGTTTATCCCGTATCCTTAGACTATGGCCCCTGTTTCTGGACTCCCCCACCATCGGGAACATCCTTCCTGCATCTACCCTGTCAAGTCCTGTTAGAATTTTATAGGTTTCTATGAGATCCCCCCTCACTCTTCTGAACTCCCGAATATAACCCTAACCGACTCAATCTCTCCTCTTACGTCAGTCCCGCCATCCCAGGAATCAGTCTGGTAAACCTTGATGACTGTTTCAATGTTGAAGCTAATTACATTCAATAGAATAAGCAGCTCTTTCAGAATGGCTTTTTAATTAATCTTTTTGAAATGTAGAAAGTATGGTTTATAGAAAGATTACTTTGAATTTCAGAGCTCTCAATTTTCTGATTAGAACGCAATAGACATCAGTAGATTAATAATAAACACTTTAAATTAAGTTTAAGTTGCAAATCCCAAAGTAATGACTCTCTGGCTTGCAGACTGTGAGGGAAATGAAGGAGATTCCATACTGTGCTTTGAGCCCCAGCTTTCTGTCAAATTACTTTGACAATAATAGTCAAATATCCTGAATTACCATATTAAGGCAATACATTAAATATATTTCCGGTTTGCTTTAAAATCTTGCAAGAGTTTGACCTCTGCCTTCCACTTTTTATATGTTTAAAATTTGAAATGATGCACATCATGTAAACGTGATCTATAGGGCCGGCATGTGTTTGTTTGAAAACCTAGTTTTTAGAATATGCTGGATTTATTTGAGTTCATATTGAACAATCGTTTAACTTTTCAATTGATTGCATTTAATATGGATTCCCATTCAGTGCTGTAAATGGCAGAAGCTGCGCTCCAGGCCTTGGCTCACTCTGCAAACTGGTTTGTTCATTTACCATGCTTCTGGCTTTCATAGTTAATTCTGTAAGTTTTATGCAGAGTGCCTCCTACAAATGGAAATGGTTTTATTTTCTGCTTCCCCCAAAAACATTATTCATAAGTGGAACAAAGTACCTTCTTTCGAAAGGGAATAGGGTTATTGAATGACAATTGGAATAAATCTAGTTAAATTACATTTTAGAGAGGATTTCATCAGGCAAGCAGGGAAAGAATTAGAATAACTTCATTTATTCATGGTGCTTTCATATCTGATTTTTCTTCAACTGCAAAGACTTGAAGTTTTTAGTTTATATCTCCTCTTAACAGATACTGTAATACAACAATAACTTGTATTTGTATAACACCTTTAAAGTAATAAGTCCAAAGATGCTTCACAGGAGCATTTTAAAACAAAATATGACTTCAAGCCACATAAGGAGATATTAGATGACCCAAAAGCTTGATCAGAGAGGCGGGTTTTAAGGAGAGTCTTAAAGTAGGGAAGTGAGGTAGAGAGGCGAGGAGGTGTGCGGAGGGTATTCCAGGGTTTAGGGCCTAGCCAACTAAAGGCACAGCCACCAATGGTTGAGCGATTAAAATCGGATGCTCAAGAACCCAGAGTTAGAGGAATGTTGGTATCTTGGAGGGTTTTGGGGCTGGAGGAGATTAGAGATAGGGGGGGGGTGAGGCCATGGAGGGATTTGAAAACGACAATGAGAATTTTAAAATCAAGACTTTGCTTGATGGGAGCCAATGTAGGTCAGCGAGCACAGGGGTGACAGGTGAATGCGACTTGATGCAAGTTAAAACACGGCCAGCAGTGTTTCGAATGACCTCAAGTATACGGAGGGTAGAATGTGGGAGACCAGCCAGAAGGGCATTAGAATAGTCAAGTCTAGAAGGTAACAAAGGCATGAATTGAGGGTTTTGGTAGCAGTTGAGCTGAGACAGGGCGAAGTTGGGCATTGTTGCCGAGGTGCAAATAGGCGGTTTTGGTGATGGCGTGAATGCATGGTCAGAAGCTCATCTCGGGGTCAAATATGACACCAAAGTTACAAACAGACTGGTTTCGTCTCTCAGTTGCAGGGAGAGGGATGGAGTTGGTAGCTAGGAAATGGAGCTTGGAGCAGGGACCAAAAACAATGGCTTCAGTCTTCCCAGTATTTAATTGGAGAAAATTTCTGCTCTTCAGTACTGATGTCAGATAAGCAGTCTGATAATTTAGCAACAGTGGAGGAGTCGAGAGAAGTGGTGGTAAGTTTGAGTTGGGTGTCATCAGCGTGTGAAAACTAAAGCTGTGCTTTTGGATGATGTCACTGAGGGGCAGCGTGTAGATGAGTACTAAGAGGAGGCCATGGATAGATTCTTGGGGAACACCAGAAGTAATGGTGCAGCAGCAGGAACAGAAGCCATTGATAAACTGGATACAATTGGATAGATAAGAATGGAACAAGGTGAGAGCAGTTCCACCCAGCTGGACAACACTGGAGAGCTAATGGAGGAAGATGGTATGGTCAAGTGTCAAAGGCAGCAGAGAGGCCAAGAAGGACGAGGAGGGATAGTTTACCAATGGAAGATGTATAATTCTTATTATTTGTTAACCTCTAATGACTGGATATGGGCCACTTGTATACTTTCATGAGCCATTATTGATGCATCCAAATTTCCTTTTATGTTAAGTGCACCTATTAATTATGTTTAGTTTCCTTCCTCCCAAGTACTGTATATGGTTGTGATCCAATTTAATTGGAAAGGGAAAGATTTGCAGACATACGAGTGCAGTATTTTAAATAATGCATTGAATTCGTCACAATTTAATTTAAAGAATGCCTTTGGAGTTGATCTATATCACATTTTCTGTGTTCCTTTAGCATTGAGGACGAAAATCTGCCTCGGGTGTTCGTTGAATGTGACGCCAGGCCTTGGCATTTGAGATTGGATTGGAGCATCTGCAGTAACAACTTGAGTGAAATTCTAAAAATACACATTAATACACTCAGAATGATTAAAAATTTGTTTTGATCATGTGTTCCAAAATGAGGCTGTCATTCTGAAATCTGTAGAGAAAATTAAATTCTGCTACAAAAATCCCTGTAAATACCCAAATGCCTACTTATCTTCAATTTGTAATTTTAACAAATTGAATTCTACTGACAGTATTTCAAGAACCTAAAAGGAATAGCGGCAGCGACATAAGATGATTCAGATGATAGAAATGTGTGGGGAGCCTCTGTTGAGCTCCAGTATCACATGAAATATTTACTCCATTTCTCTCTTTCCCTTCTGTGCTAACAAAGCAATTACTGACTGATTAGAAGTTGTCTTTTCGGTAACGTGAAACTGTAGGGTTCTGTGCAGGCAAGCAAGGTAAAACTAGCCAAGTAACAAATTAATTATATAACGACATTGAGCCTGTCTGTTTTTAAGTCTTTATTGCAGCTTCTCACCTTAAGGTTAATCCTTTGCAGGTTTTTAAAATAGGCAGCTGTTTGTATTTTTTGTTTGAAAGTCATCTTCGTCACCTCACACTTCACTATTTCAAGTGATACAACTGTGTTCACATAGGGTAGAATGTTATTGGTTGTTGTTGATTCGTGATCACATTTTTTTGACAAGAATCTGTTCCATTGTAGGATTTGTGTTCTGCAAGGCTTTCACTAAAGGCCTGCTCGGGTCTGCAAATAAGACCCGACCCGGCCTGAGTCCTTCCATTTTTTCCCGCACCCGACTCGACCCAACCCGACCATCAGTTAACTTACCTTCTGTTTTCACTTTGTTCTTTAGCTGCACAAGCTTAAAATAATTGTAGCAAAACCACCTTTAAAGTCCAAAAAGTAAATTAGCATTAAAGTCACTTACCTGAGGGGGTGATGGGGCGTGTCCGATCCGGCCCGACCCGGACCCAACACGTGTCTGGGTCGGGTAGCAGGCCCTTAGCTTTCACCCTTTCCCCTGGCCTTAAAGCAGAGTGCACTGTAACAGGGCGGCGCAGCGGTTAGCACCGCAGCCTTACAGCTCCAGCGACCCGGGTTCAATTCTGGGTACTGTCTGTGTGGAGTTTGCAAGTTCTCCCTGTGTCTGCTTGGGTTTCATCTGGGTGCTCCGGTTTCCTCCCATATGCCAAAGACGTGCAGGTTGTTAGGTAAATTGGCCATTATAAATTGTCCCTAGTATAAGTAGGTGGTAGGGAAATATATAGGGATAGGTGGGGATGTGGTAGGAATATGGAATTAGTGTAGGATTAGTATAAATGGGTGGTTGATGGTCGGCACAGACTCGGTGGGTCGAAGGGCCTGTTTCAGTGCTGTATCTCTAAACTAAACTAAACATTATCTAACAACCAGTTAAGAACTGAGAAGCAGTCCCTATCTGAGGCAGGGATACAAACTCCATCAGAGCCTGAGTTTCTACTACCAAGGTAAACAAGCCATCTTATAGCTTTCTTTCGCCATCTTTTAACCTCTACAAAGGTAACATGTCAGGAAGGTGTTTGAGACTTTTAACATTAGTAATTTTATCCTGGACTGGGATTTATTGAGAAAGAGATATTGATAGTGAATGGTGTATTTTGAACTTTTGGGGCTGGCCAAGTGGACCAAAATGGTCTCTTCCACACCTGATCTAACAAACAATAACCATATAGTATGTACAGCACAGAAACAAAGCATTGGGCCCAACGGTCTATGGTGTTTATGCGCCACACGAGCCTCTTGCTACCTCTCTTTTTCTTTTCCTATTAATATAACCTATTCATTTCTGGTGTTTATCTGGCTTCACCTTCAATGCATCTATGCTATAATGACATGCTTTGATGCAATTATTTGGATTGATAACTGTTTTTGAGGGGGAAGAGTGATTCAGTAACCTGGCATTCCAAATTAATTTCAGCATGAATTCGACAATTGCAATACTGCTAGTTTCAAATGTAGGCGAACACATGGATTATAGTACCGTACCAGTGTCCTCAGCTACATAAAGCCATGACCTAATTGAATGATGGAATGGGCTTGAGGGACTGAATGGTTTACTCCTCTTCTGATGATCTTAACCACCCTAAAATTGTCCTTTACTGGTTAAACCCATTGTAAAAGATCTAGATATAAAAACAAAGTGCTGGAAATACTCAGCAGGTCTGTCAGCATCTGTGGAGAGAGAAACGGTTAATGTTTCAGGTCTATGACCTTTCATAAATTATTTCAGATTTCCAGCATCTGCAGTATTTTGCTTTTATTTTAGTATAAGATCTAGAGACAGTTTTCCACCAAAAGAAAGGTAAGCACAAATCTTTATCAGGTTTGATGTCTGCAGACTGATGTCCAGAATTTGCTTAGTGTCTAGATAGTTGCATTATACAGATAGACAAGATTAACCTGAGACAGTGACTTAGTTGCTGAATTTGAGATTAAAAAATGATTCTGGGGTAAAGAATCTCAGGAGCATAATACAGAAAAACTAGTTCAGGTTACTAGTGTTGCATTGATGTAGGAATAGGAAACTTGTGAATATTGACGAGAGTGCAGAATGCCCAACTGCTTTGCATCCAAGTTTCTTCAATATTTGCCTTATCAGTGCCACAAGCATCAAAAATCATGAGATTTTTGTTGTTTTTTATTTTGGGGCAAAATAAGGGTACTGTGTCTTTGAGCAGTGAAACCGGTAGCATAGCTTGATAAAGTCAAAGGTGCTTGGAACCCATTCTACAGTTCAGTTGCTGAAACCCAGCTTGTCTAGTATTACTGTGTTGGTCCTGTTATTTGTCATTTTAGATCTACCTCCTGCTTCAGAGCTTGGTCTGTTGCACTGTGCATGAGCCAGTGTCAAGTGTGCTCCTGCCTCAAGCTACCATAAAAGGGTGTTGAATGTATTTTGAAAATAAAAACTGCTGTCAAGTGGAGTACACTCTTGTGAAAGGGTTTATTAGCAATCCATAACAAATTTCAGGAATGTTAACTCTTTGAGGTGTCCAACTGTGCAGCATCCTGTACTATTACAAATCCACATAACAAATGTTTACAAAAGTTCACTAAGAATCAGTGCAGTTTTGAACAGAACTTAACTTCACTGGATGCAGCTTGAGGTATGTTGTCCTGTAGTTTTTTCAGTGTGCAACTTTCTTCTCTCTTTACAGTGCATATTTACTTTGATCAAATTCTTATCAGAAAGTAAACATACTTCCTAATTGGACAGCAAGGGCCTCAATTATTTATTATCTGTATTAATGACTTGGAGGCGGGGTAAGAGTGTAATGTATCCAAATTTGCTAACGATACAAAAATAAGGGGAAGGGCATGTGATGAGGATATAAGGAACCTGCAAGGGGATATAGATAGGTTGAACCGCCGCCGCCTTTGGCCTCCTTGTCTCGAGTGACAATGGGTAAGTGCCTGGAGGTGGTCAGTGGTTTGTGGAGCAGCGCCTGGGGTGGCTATAAAGGCCAATTCTAGAGTGACAGACTCTTCCACAGGCGCTGCAGATAAAATTGGTTGTCGGGGCTGTTGCACAGTTGGCTCTCTCCTTGCGCTTCTGTCTTTTTTCCTGCCAACTGCTAAATCTCTTCGACTCGCCACTGTTTAGCCCCGCCTTTATGGCTTTCCGCCTGCTCTGGCGATCACTGGCAACTGACTCCCACGACTTGTGGTCAATGTCACAGGACTTCATGTCGCATTTGCAGACGTCTTTAAAGCGGAGACGTGGATGGCCGGTGGGTCTGATACCAGTGACAAGCTCGCTGTACAATGCGTCCTTGGGGATCCTGCCATTTTCCATGCGGCTCACATGGCCAAGCCATCTCAAGCGCCGCTGGCTCAGTAGGGTGTATATGCTGGGGATGTTGGCTGCCTCGAGGACTTCTGTGTTGGAGATACGGTCCTGCCACCTGATGCCAAGGATTCTCTGGAGGCAGTGAAGATGGAATGAGTTGAGACGTTGTCCAGGCCTCATTGCTGTAGAACAAGGTACTGAGGACACAGGCTTAACATGCTCAGACTTTTGTGTTCCGTGTCACTGCGCCATTTTCCCACACCCTCTTGGCCAGTCTGGACATAGCTGTGTAGGCCTTTCCCATGCGCTTCTTGATTTCTGCATCAAGAGACAGGTTACTGTTGATAGTTGAGTTTAGGTAGGTGAACTCTTGAACCACTTCCAGAGCGTGGTTGTCGATATTGATGGATGGAGCATTTCTGACGTCCTGTCCCATGATGTTCGTTTTCTTGAGGCAGATGGTTAGGCCAAATTCATTGCAGGCAGCCGCAATCCTGTCGATGAGTCTCTGCAGACACTCTTCTGTGTGGGATGTTAATGCAACATCGTCGGCAAAGAGGAGTTCCCTGATGAGGACTTTCCGTACTTTGGTCTTCGCTCTAAGACAGGAAAGGTTGAACAACTTGCCATCTGATCTTGTGTGGAAGAAAATTCCTTCTTAAGACTTGAACGCTTGTGAGAGCAGCAGGGAGAAGAAGATCCCAAACAGTGTAGGTGCGAGAACGCAGTCCTGTTTCACGCCACTGAGGGTAGGAAAGGGGTCTGATGTGCCACCGCTATGCTGAATTGTGCCTTTCATATTGTCATAGAATGAGGTGATGATACTTAGTAGCTTTGGTGGATATCCGAGCTTTGCTAGTAGTCTGAAGAGATCACGTCTGCTGACTAGGTCAAAGGCTTTGGTGAGATCAGTGAAAGCAACGTAGAGGTACGCCCACAGTGCTGTTAGGGAGGGTGTTCCAGGATTTTGATCCAGTGACAGTGAAGGAACATCAATATATTTCCAAGTCAGGACTCTGAGGGCAACTTGCAAGTGGTTGTTTTCCCACACGCCTACTAACAGGTGGTTGTTGTTGTGGGTTTGGAGGCTGCTGTTGAGTCCTTGGTAAGTTGCTGCAGTGCATCTTGTAGATGGTATACACTGCAGCCACAGTGCATGCACCAGTCGTGGAGGAAGTGAATATTTAAGATGGTGGACGAGGTGTCAGTCAAGTGGGCTGCTTTGTCCTGAATGGAGTCTTTTTGAGTGTTATTGGAGCTGCAGTCATCCAGGAAAGTGGAGAGTATGCCATTGCATTTCTGATTTGTGCCTTGTAGATGGTGGGAAGGCTTTGGGGAGTCAGGAGGCAAGTTACTTGCTGCAGAACACCCAGCTTCTGATTGTGCCTTGTAGCCACAGAATTTATATGGCTGTTCCAGTTAAATTTATGATCAGTAATGACCCCCCCACCCCCCCAAAATGTTGGGGTATTCAGCAATGGTAATGCTGTTGAATGTGAAGGAGAGCTGGTTAGATTCTCTCTTGTTGGAGATGGTCATTGCCTGGTACTTATGTGGTGCGAATGTTAGTTGCTACTTATTAGCCCAAGCCTGGATGTTGTTCACGTCTTGTTGCATGTGGGCACAGGTTGCTTCATTGTCTGAGGAGTTGCAAATGGAACTGAACGCTGCAATTATCTCCACTTCTGACATGATGGAGGGAAAGTCATTGTTCAAGCAGCTGAAAAATGGTTGGGCCTAGGACACTGCTCAGAGCAACTTCTGCAGCAGTGTCCTGGGGCTGAGATGATTGGTACCCACAACCATCTTCCTGTGTGCGTGGTATGAATCCAACAAGTGGAGAGATTTCCCCCAGTTCCCAATGACATCAATTTTGCTTGGGTCCTTTGATACCACACTTGGTTAAATGCTGCCTTGATGTTCATGGCAGTCACTCGCCCCTCACCTCTGGAATCTAGCTCTTTTGTCCATGTTTGGATCAGGGCTGAAATGTAGTCTGGAACCAAGTGGTCCTGACAGAACCCAAACTGAGCATCAGTACGTAGATTATTGGTGAGCACGTGTCACCTGATAACAGTGTTGACGACACCTTCCTTTGCTGCTGATTGAGAGTGGATTGATGGGGCAGTAATTGCCAGTTTAGATTTATCCTGCTTTTTGTGGACAGGACATACTGGGAAATTTTCTACTTTTGTATGGTAGATGCCAGTGTTGTAACTGTACTGGTTAGCTAGTTCTGGAGTATGAGTCTTCACCACAGCCATGATATTGTTGAGCCTTTCTTGATATCTCGTGGAGTAAATTGAATTGGCTGAAGACTGGCAAATGCATCATGTTACGACCAGGTGAGACAGCAGTCTAGGTTTTCCTCTCAGCCTTTGCCTGGTTTAATCGTAACAGGATTTAATTTTAAAAACGCCGTGTTTTAGCTCCCCCTCAGTGAATCCTGGTTCGTTGCTTTCCAATTGTAAGGCAAAGAAATCAGACAGGTTTCCTTAGATTTAAACACGGTGGAAGTTTATTAGCCTTAAACTCTAATCCAGTTAATGACTACGAATACGCGACGCGACCACGCTAGCATGCATAAGCGATGAACGCACATGCAGATAGAGATGGAAAAAGTAGAAAGAATGAAGGGGAAAAGTTTGAGGCAATAGTTGGGTTGTAATTACAGTCCATTGAGTTCATTGTGGAGTCTTTGGTTGCCAGTAAGTCTTGCTGTTCATCGGGGGCCCAGTGCACGCTTTAACTTGTTTCAATGTAGGAGTCTTCTCTCTTGAGGTTTAAGCAACTTCACTGGGTCCGGAGGCTTGTGAAAAAGCGAGATCGCCAGCCAGGAGAGAGGCTCTCTTGTTCCAGGTTCAGTTGCACTCTGCTGTCTGCCTTCAAACTGTCCTATGTCCCGTTCACAAAGCTTGGACCAACAGGTTAATCATGTGACTAGCTGGTGTAACCGCTGCTGCGTTTGTGGATTTCTAAGCTCGGTGGGAGAGTGTAGTGCTGTCTCTTACCCCGACAAGATGTGGATCACCATTGCCCAGCCCAATCTCTGTTAATTGAATCAGTGAGCAATTCTTTTGTCTCTCCAAGCACTGTCTCAATATGCAAATGTCCTCCTGTCAAATGTCTGGTGATCTCTTTAAACAAGTCATTTCTTAACTCCAGCAACAGTTTAAAATTTATGTTCATATGAAATTAATAAGCCTCATTCTTGGCAGGTGGGGGTCATCATGACAATCATAATCTTTGTGCGCTGCATCTGAAATCTGCTTTAATTTCATTCTCTTGAGGATCAGGCCTATTGCACTGGTGTGACTTGTTAAGTCGCTGTTGTTCTGGCCTATTCTATTTCTCCTCCCCTCCCGCATACCTAGTTTCCTCATGACCGTGGTAGGTTTTGGTTGCTGATAGTCCTCTAGCTTGTATTGATATCTTGCTTTTTGCACCGTGCTGCAACCTGAAAATTGAGTGTTTGCAGAATAAGGGAGATCTGAGCCAAAGCCTGTCTTTGCCTAATGGTCCAGATCTGCAGAGGTCACTGGACAGGAGTCAGGATAAGTAACCATTTGCTAGATTTTTTTCCCCCTTTCATTCCCCCCTCAGTTTCTCCCATGAATTGGGGTCATTTATACCTCCTTTGTTGCTCCAGTTGATATTGGTTAGGGCAGCAAGATTAGCCAACTTAGTGTGGATCAGAGATTGAATTTGGCACCTCCTTGATTGACCTCTATGGTTCTATAGCTGTTTTTTTTTTAAATTATGGGCAGTGGACATGTCACCAGAGGGAGCTGGCTTAAAACTGTCTCAAACCTATTTCATTATTGGTCTTTCTATCTCGTTAATGCAGTTTATGCTTTTGAAAACATATTATAAGGTGTTCTTAAAGGGTGGATTTTTAATTCAGTTTTGAATTCTGTTGCTTACTTGCTGCACTGTATTGGTGAAATGTAAAAGATTACTATTGTGAAGTCATGTTTGAAATATTATGAAAGAGTAATTGTCTTCAATCAAGTTCCATGCATTTGTTAGATGCACATTGAACTTAACTAAAACGTAACTATGGTTTGGCACACAGTTCTGAAGCCTGAAAGATGTCTTGAGTTTTGTAGACTTGGTTCATTTGGCTTATTTTTGTTAAAAATAGAGACTATCTTGTCTGTGCACTAATCTTGAGAGTTTACAACAAAGACATTGAGACAGCTGTTTTATTGTATGGAATTAAATATGGTGGAGGCTGTTGCGAGCTCCGTACTAGCTGCTGTATTGTGATGTTGTCACAGTGGTCGATGGTTTAAATATGGAGGTAAGTTTTGCACTTTAAGTGGTAGAATAGTCAGAATTTTTTCTTTTCAATAACACAGTAACAAAGAAATGGACATTAAAACAAGGTTGCAATAGATTTGAAAAATGTGTGAGGAAGATCAGTTTAAAAGGATATCAGCTTTATGTGTGTGTGTATATAATATATATAAAAGTAAATAAGTTTCTTTCAGAATTAATTCACTGCAAATCACCCATTGCTTCACGATCCACTCAGCATGATCACTAAGTCAGTTGTCCAGAGCAGAGCCAGCCACTGGGAGCGTGTACACCTCTTCGGTTTTATTGATCTGAGAGGCCAGGAATTTGTAGTATCTGCATTTTTAACATGACACTCAGTTGCCTATTAAGGAATGCTGTTACTGTACCCTCCTAGATAGCCTGCAGGTCATTTCAGATAAGTCTCTCGCTTGTAGAGGCAACTTATTTTGAAGGAAACTGTTCTTCTGTTTTAGCTCCAAATGTAAATGGAGCGTCTACCTATCCGTGCTCCTTCTATTGTAAAGTAGTTAGTGACTGAGCTGATTAACATTTTCCAGCTAAGCAAGTCCATTCCAAGCATGCAGCTTTGTTACTCAAACTTCTCCTTTTCATTCTGTTTTTATCAACTGGAATCCAATGTATTACTGCCTAGACTTAAGATACAACCTCGCCAGATGCAGAGTATCTGTTACCCCAGCTGCATGCCTCCAATCCAATCTCAGATAAGCATTCTTCATATTGCACCAGTGTAGTGATCTTTTCCCCACTATTGTCACAGTAATTATCCTCTGGCTCTGGAATGAGCTTGCTAATTAGTGCTGCATTGGGGACGTTATTGTATTATCGGTCCATACCTACAAGGAGCTGGATGGAGACATGGGACCCTTTCATCCCATCATTCTGGCTGGATTTGGGGGAGCTGCTTCGACCAATATTAAATCCACCTGTCATAATTGGATTTTAAAACACACTCTTGAGTCATTTCCTAAATGTAAAGTGTCTGTTTGCTGCTAAAAGCCAAAATAAAAAATCAATGGGAGCAAATTGGATACTGAGTTTACGGTACTTTAGGCCCACCAGTAACTGAGTCTTAGAATAACGATTATAGCAATCGAACATGAAAAGCAAAAACAGATTAATGGTATTTTTGTTCCCTCCCAATAATTTAATTAATTGAAATGATCCTTTGCTGCATTCAGATCTGTTTTAGATTTTGACTGAAGATTTTCTCCTATTCAGACTTAATTGGCTTTCCAATTATATCAAGGAACAAATCTCTCCCTGCTGCATTGGATGTTTAAGCAGAGATTGAAGATACACTTTTACGTTGGTGGCCTGCCAGGTTGCAGTGCTTATGTTCACCAGGAATGTTTGTAGCTAAAAGTTTTATGCTTTGTGCAACTGGGGTGCATTCCCTGGAATTTAGATGGCTGAGGAGTGATTTGATCGAAGTTTTCAAGATATTAAGGGGAACTGATGGGGTCAATAGAGAGAAACTATTTTTGCTGGTTGGGAAGTCGAGGACTAGGTTAGAAGTTAGAGCCAGGCCTTTTAGTAAAGTTAGGAAACATATCTACACGCTAAGGGTGGTAGAAGTTTTGAAGTCTCTTCCGCATACAACAGTTGGTGCTAGGTCAGTTGTTAAATCTTTCAATCTCAGTTTTAAAATTTTGTTGAGGGGTATGGGGCAAAGGTGGATAAGTAGATTTAGGTCACAGATCAGCCATGATCTGATTGAATGTTAGGACAGGCTTGGGGCTAAATGGCCTACTCTGTTTGTATGTGCACTGATTATATGCTGAATTAATAGATACTCGTATGGCAGTCAGACCTATTTAAAAATATATGTGATGTTGAAATGTACATTTGTTATTGGGATTGCAATATGTCTATTTATATGTGCAGCACACTCATAGGTCAGGTATAGCCTAACATTACTCTACTCTGCCCCAGTGTTCCTCATTCCGCAGCCTCCAAACATCGACACCATTTGTTCCATTTCCCACACCAGCCATTCTGTGGCCTGAGTGGTATTGATATTTACAACATTTACAGCTTGCATTCACATAATGCTTTTAACATGGTAAAACATCCCAAAGCACTTCACAGGAGCGTCACCAAACAGAATTTGATACTGAAACACATAAGGAAATATCAGCAGAAGAGACCAAAATTTTGGTCAGAGGTATGTTCTGAGG
The DNA here is from genome assembly GCF_036365525.1 of Heterodontus francisci. NCBI lineage: Eukaryota > Metazoa > Chordata > Chondrichthyes > Heterodontiformes > Heterodontidae > Heterodontus > Heterodontus francisci. The sequence goes on along the minus strand of NC_090405.1, from coordinate 41,166,240 downwards.
AGCGTCTTAAATGAGGAGAGGTGGAGAGGTTTATTGAGGGAATTCCAGAGCCATCAGTCATGGAGTGATTAGAATCTGGATGTGCAAGTGGCCAGAGTTCGAGTAGCAGAGATCTTTGAAGGTTGGGGGGGTGGGGAGGGTTACATGGATAGGAAAGGGGGATGAGGCCATGAAGGGATTTGAACACAGAGATCGAATTTTAAAGTTTAAGGTGCCGTTGAACTGGGCCCCAATCTAGGTCAGCAAGCACATTAGTGTCAGCTTCATCTGTACACTTAGGTACGTACCATTGTAGAATTGAGCAGAACGGCATGGCCCTATGCGTAATGGGAAAAATAGCCAAGTTAGGAATAGTAGCTTTGCTGAGCTTTTGATTTTAAGTGGCAGAAACCACAATGAGATAGTTAAAAGTAAAAGCTGAAAGTGTGAGATTGTGAAAATTAGCTGACACTGGTAATTGCAAAGACATCTGTTCTTTATGGCCTGAGTGTATGACTCCCTGTGGTTTGAAGCAGATGGACTCATATGAATCAAATGATGTCCATCCCTGTGTGAGTGATAAGAAGTGCTAGGCCCCTCTTATCTTCGTGAACTGCCACTACTTGATGTAGCTGCAGATGGCACGAAACACTCAGGAATGTAAACCGAATAGAGATAGCAGGATGCTCCGCAATTACTTGTCACAAGGTAGAGACAGACTCATGATCCATGTAGGGAGTGAGACTAGAATGATTATTGATGATTCCTATGCTCTTGCTAATTAGCTTGCTTGTCCGCTTTGTTTTATCTTGCTGGTACAAAACAATATTTTATTAGTAACAAGTATGTATTGAGAATGGAGTATATTGTAACCTCCGTAACAGATGTACTGCATGTCACCACGTGGGTGAAGTCGAATTGTACCACACTGATTGGTTAAACAAGGAGGTGTAGCATGAATCTTAATGTATAAACAGTAGTACCTGTATCACAAACTTTACTTACTCTGGGGGGGACCCGACAGACTCTGGTGGAGTCAGTGCCGCTGTTCTCAGAGTAAGTCCGCTGGCGACTGCGCAAATAAAGTAATTGATTTTACCTACACATCTGACTCGGTATATTTACTGAACCAGACTGAAGGCAAAAAGAACTCAGATTAACACCATTATATATTTTTAAATCCTCTGCAGACTGATGCAGATATTCATTGCAGTTATTCAGTGCTATCTTCTGTATATTGTAAAAATAATCAAGAACCAGGCTTGTTTTGCACAAATGTCAGCATTTTAGTAATTTTTATATTAGGAGTAGAAATACAACAGGCACAAGGCTAGTGTCATGCTCAAACCCAAATCCTGATCTTAACCTTGTGCTTTGTTTTTAAGTGACTACCTTACGGCTAGTAGACTAGTTAATAGCAGTCAATTGATGAATATTACGTTTTTTAATGTACGAAATGGTGATGAGAATTGAGAGTTCAGGAAATCGCTCCAGTGTGCCACCTATTGGCCAGAGACTGCTCTTCATTGTTACTAGAAACTGTTTACGTCTAGGATTTCTATTCTAAATGTTTGTGCAAGGGGATTAAGAGTTTGCATAAAAAGAGCCCAAAAATTAAGAACAGGCAGTGCACACATACACAAGACTATAAAATGTCTCGATAAAGCTCCTTGATGTAATCTGTAATTTTGAATTTTTTTAAACCCTTTTGGTTTCTCTTTTACTGTGGACTTAGTTGTGACTGTGCTTTGCACATTCCAGTAGTGAATGTTGCAAGCGCTACAGTATGTGTAGGAACTTGTTCAGTCAGGTTAACAATGGTATAGAATAGCTGAATTGGTCCTTTGATGTTTCCATCACCACCTGTTTTCAATTCTTCTGATACTTAATAAGGAGATGGGTCCTTCTGGTTAGATTTCCCAGTGCAATAAAATGAATCAAGTGGCTTATTTATGTCTGTTATTGATGTTGAGGTATAATGGAGTTGGGTATATTTCGTGGAGTTAAAAAGAACATTACTTGGGAAGTTGCTGAATTTCTCTGCTTTTGTAATTCCAATCCAGTAAAGGTATCTCAGCATCCTCAAAAGCCAACTTTCATGTATAGTGATAGTAAAGAACCACGTCAGCTTGATAGTCATCGGTTAAGTACAAATATAAAATATCTGTCGTGGCCAGTTACAAAAAGCACAACAAGCTTAACTGCCCTATTTTTCTTTATATTTTAACCTGTGCACATGTCACAGAGCTCTAAAACACAAAACTATTCATATTCATTTCTGTGTAGTAATGTTCTGTCCTATTTTATCCATTGGATAGCCTTCCCTTTTCTAATGAATTCCAGCAAATTCTTTCAGCAAGGAAGCCTTGACGATATAACTACTTAATTTCACACTCCACCTTTCTTATGTACCCTTTTTCCATTTCAGTACCTAACATTGTGACTTGGTCTTGTTAAATTATATATGCTGTTACTTTCTAGTATTGTTTTCTAAGCTAATTTAGAAATAAACAATTTCTGTTATAACCTGTCTACAGTTAAGAGTATTCTGAGTTTAGGGCTTCTATGACTGCTCTATCATTGCATTTCTGCTGCCCTCCCTCCAGCTGGGTTTGTCAAGTCACCCTTGTCAGAAACTAAGCTGACAGGAGACACCTTTGAGCTGTACTGTGATGTGGTAGGGAACCCCACACCAGAGATCCAGTGGTGGTATGCTGAGGTCAACAGGGGCGACTCGTTCATACAACTATGGGATGGTGCTCGGAAGCGGCGGGTTTCAATAAACACGGCTTACGGCAGCAATGGAGTGAGTGTGCTGCGTGTCACTAGGTTGGGCCTGGAAGATACGGGGACTTACGAGTGCAGGGCCAGCAACGACCCCAGACGGAACGACCTCCGACAAAATCCAGCCATTACCTGGATACGAGCCCAGGCTACTGTTGTCATCCTACCAAGTGAGTACTACATATAGTGGTACCATAGTAGTTCCTACTGGTCAGCAAGACCATGCTCCTTTCCTGTTGTCTTTTTTTTAGTCTTCCCCACCACCCTTCTCCATTTACAATGTTGTAGACCTGCACTCCCCTTCAATGGTCTAGAAATGCCTGGAGTATTGCACTTTGTCTTGCCTGTTCTCCTCATGATGCCTCTAGTTTGTGCAACTTAACTCCTTCCGTTAGAAAAATCCGAGTATTCAAGCCATATGACTTGCCTAGTTCAACAGTAACCATTGTAATGTCTCTGACCCACAAATTTCCTACCTGCTAAATAACCATCCCCCACCCTCCTCTTTTCCCCATGAACACTAGCTTGAGAAGTTTTGTTTTTATTGATCTTTGTATTGAGTCTTTTAGTGTGTTTGAGATGCAAACCTAACCAGATTGGTTTTCTTTTGAAGCAGCCATGGTCAGCCACTAGAGTGGTGGTGAATGTGATGAATGGATGTGTGTGTGTGTGAGGTTTTGTTCTTGCGCACTATGTGCTGGATGTGGGACAGACAACATCACAACTGCAAAGGGAGGTGCTTTGAATGATGATGGGTTTCTGTGGCTGCAGGGGCAGGAAAAATGATGCAGTGACATGCTTCTGAAAATAATTTGAAAAATGATAGCTGAGGACCAGTAATGGTTAGATCTAGCATACTCAATATTCACGTAATAGATTATTAAATGTTTCACTGCGCATTTAGTTCAATAGCCAGAACAGTGAATCACATCACATCAATGAAAGTGACCTAATAGATGTTTAAAACTCCTTAAATTTTATCTGCTCTCTTTTCTACCACTTGAGGGCAGAATGAATACAACAGGTCAGAAATATTTGAGTTTGAGGTTGGACTAGTTTTGAAATCATTTTTTGAATGCCTGACTGGTCTAACCAGCCAACTCTGCCAAACATCTCATGGTTTGGACTCAAAAGTTGTGTTTTATTTTGCTAAAAGAAGTGCCTTCCATATCTGTTTGTATCATATGCAAAAATAATAATTTTTTATTTTATTTGCAAAATATAAAAAGCCTACAACTAAGCCTACAACTAATCTGCCATGGATCCTGTCTCTCCAGTTAAGCAATTGCCTTGAGATTAACCCAGTGTAGAATTTTTTAAATAGAGAAAAGTGTAATTGCAAATTTGTCGATCTGGCAGACAAGTTTCTATTTGAGTAGAATTGCATGGATTCAAGACTCTTGGTTTGCTCATGAGCACATATATCCCTTTCTTTCAAAAGCATTTTTTTAAGAGCCATGAGCACAAACTTTGCCTTTAAGATTATTTTTAATTTAAGTGAATGCAGATGAATCTATCCAGGGAACTGGGTGGAAGGAGTTATAAGCCTATCATTGCATATTTTCTGAAATAATGCCACTGGGGCTAACTGTACTGACTCACTAGTGACCCTTTTGAGCTAGTACCCACAATAGCTCATTATATGAGCCAGGGAAACATAATGTTGAAAACGTTAAACCTCCAGAAGCAAAAAAGATATTTTTGTACTTTTAATTTGAAGGAAAAAAAATGGGCACTAGTGTTTGCGGAACTTAAGTGCTATTCATATTTTATTGTATATTTTGCTAAGGTTTCCAAAACTACCACCTATCACTCGCAAGGGGAACACATAGGCGTTTCTGCAGTGACTCCAGGATGGGATGTTGCCTCCCTGGTGCTCGGGTCACGGAGCGTCTGCAGGACATTCTGAAGGGGGAGGGTGAACAGTCAGAGGTCGTTGTACACACTGGTACCAACGACATGGGTAGAAAGAGGGATAAGGTCCTGCAACAACAATTTAGGGAGCTAGGTAGCAGAATAAAAAGATTGTAATCTCTGGATTACTCTCGGTGCTACGTGCCAGTGAGTATAGGAATTGGAGGATAGAGCAGATGAATACATGGCTGAAGAGATGGTGCAGGAGGGAGGGCTTTAGTTTCCTGGATCACTGGGTCTGTTTCTGGCGAAGGTGGGACCTGTATAAGTTGGATGGGTTGCACCTGAACCTGAACGGGACCAACATGCTTGCTGGGAGGTTTGCTAGTGCTGTTGGGGGCAGGTTTAAACTAATTTGGCAGGGGGATGGGATACAGAGTGGAGGTACTGTAGGGAGTGATGCACAAATATAGAAGAGAAACTGAGTCAGTCTGGAAGGCAGAGCAAATCTAGACCTGTTAAGGTGCAAGCAAATAATGCAAGGCTGGATTGCATCTATTTTAACTCGAGGAGTATTACTAATAAGGCAGATTGAATTGAGGACATTGATTAACACATGGGAATATGGTATTATTGCCATCACAGAGACATGGTTGAGGGAAGGGCAGGACTGGCAGATCAATATTCCAGGGTATAGAATCTTCAGGCGTGACTGGGAGGGTGTAAAAGAGGAGGTGGCAGTACGCTGTTGATCAAGGAGTCAATTACTCCTTGTAAGGAGGGTTGATATCTTAGAATGCTCCTCAAATGAGGCCATATGGGTAGAACTTAAAAACAAAAAGGGGGCAATCACTTGGCTGGGAATGTACTACAGGCCTCCTAACTGTCAAGGAGAGATAGAGGAACAGATATGTAGAGAAATCTCAGAGGTGTAAAAATAATAGGGTAATAATAGTAGAGGATTTCAGCTTCTCCAATATCAACTGGGATTGTCTTCGTGCCAAAGGCTTAAAGGGGGTGGAATTCTTAAAATGCATACAGGAGAGCTTTTTGAGCCAGCATGTAAAATGTCCTACAAGAGAAGGGGCGGTACTAGCCCTAATCCTGGGGAATGAAGCCGGACAAGTGATAGTAGTGGCAGTGGGGGAGCATTTTGGTGATGGTGACCATAACTTAAGGTAGTACGATTTATGGAAAAGGACCAAGAGGGACCAGAAATAAAAGTACTGAATTGGGGGAAGGCCGATTTCAATATGATAAAACAGGATCTGGCTAAAGTGGACTGGGGGCAGCTACTTGTAGGAAAGTCATTCAAAAAGGAGATAGTGAGCGTTCAGGGCCAACATGTTCCCGTAAAGGTTAAGGGTAGGACCAACAAGTCCAGGGAACCCTGGATGTCAAGGGATATAAGAGGATTGGATAAGGAAAAAAAAGACTTATGCCACATTCAAAGCGCTGAAAACAGCGGAGGCCCGAGAGGAGTATAGAAAATGTAGGGGGGTACTTAAAAAGTAATTAGGAGAGCGAAGAAGGGACATGACAAAACACTGGCGGGCATGATGAGTGAAAATCCCAAGGCGTTTTATAAGTATATTAAGGACAAAAGGATAACCAGGGAAAGAGTAGGGCCCATGAGGGACCAAAGTGGCAATCTGTGTGTGGAGCCAGAGCACACAGGTGAGGTTTTAAATTATTACTTTTCATCTGTGTTCACTATGGAGAAGGACGATGTAGGTGTAAAGATCAGGGAGGGGGATTGTGATATACTTGAACAAATGAGCATTGCAAGGGAAGAGGTATTAGCGGGCTTAAAAGTGGATAAATCCCCAGGCCCAGATGAGATGTATCCCAGGCTATTATGTGAGACAAGGGAGGAGATAGCAGGGGCTCTGACACAAATTTTCAAATCCTGTCTGGCCACAAGAGAGGTACCAGAGGACTGGAGGACAGCGAATGTGGTACCATTATTCAAGAAGGATAGTAGGGATAAACCAGGTAATTACAGGCCAGTGAGTCTTAACATCAGTGGTAGGGAAACTATTGGAAAAACTTCTGAGGGACAGGATTAATCTCCACTTGGTGAGGCTGGGATTAATTAGAGATAGTCAGCATGGCTTCGTCAGGGGGAGATCGTGTCTAACAAACTTAATTGAATTTTTCGAGGAGGTAACTAGATGTGAAGATGAGGGTAAGGCAGTTGATGTAGTCTACATGGACTTCAGTAAGGCTTTTGATAAGGACCTGCATGGGAGATTGGTTAAGAAGGTAAGAGCCCATGGGATCCAGGGCAGTTTGGCAAATTGGATCCGAAATTGGCTTAGTGGTAAGAGGCAGAGGGTGATGGTCGAGGGTTGTTTTTGCGAGTGGAAGCCCGTGACCAGTGGTGTACCGCAGGGATCGGTGCTGGGACCCTTGCTGTTTGTAGTGTACATTAATGATTTAGACATAATTATGGGAGGTATGATCTGTAAGCTCACAGATGACATGAAAATTGGTGTCTTAAATAGTGAGCAGGAAAGCCTTAGATTACAGGACGATATAGATGGGCTGGTAAGATGGGCGGAGCAGTGGCAAATTGAATTTAATCCTGAGAAGTGTGAGGTGATGCATTTTGGGAGGACTAACAAGGCAAGGGAATATACAATGGATGGTAGGACCCTAGGTAGTACAGAAGGACCTTGGTGTACTTGTCCATAGATCACTGAAGGCAGCAGCACAGTTAAATAAGGTGGTTGGGAAGGCATATGGGATACTTGCCTTTATTAGCCGAAGCATAGAGTATAAGAGTAGGGAGGTTATGATGGAACTGTATGAATTGCTAGTTAGGCCACAGCTGGAGTACTGTGTACAGTTCTGGGCACCCACTATAGGAAAGATGTGATTGCACTGGAGAGGGTGCAGAGGAGATTCGCCAGGATGTTGCCTGGGCTGGAGCATTTCAGCAATGAAGAGAGACTGGATAGGCTAGGGTTGTTTTCCTTAGAGCAGAGAAGGCTGAGGGAGGACCTAATTGAGGTATACAGAATTATGAGGGGCATTGATAGGATAGATAGGAAGAAACATTTCCCCTTAGTGGAGGGATCAATAACCAGGAGGCATAGATTTAAGGTAAGGGGCAGGAGGTTTAGAGTGGATTTGAGGAAAAAAAATTTTCAACCAGAGGGTGATTGGAATCTGGAACACACTACCTGAAGGGGTGGTAGAGGCAGGAACCCTCACAACTTTTAAGAAGTATTCAGATGTGCACTTGAAACGTCATGGCATACAGGGCTACGGGCCAAGTGCTGGAAAATGGGATTCGAATAGATCGGTGCTTGATGGCCGGCACTGGCACGAAGGTCCTGTTTCTGTGTTGTATAACTCTGACTCTATGACCTTGTTCAGGAATATGGTGGCTATATATCTTCTACCCTTGCTATTAGCAGTTGCTTTTGTCTCTCTTTGAGGAGGCGGCGGTGGCGCAGTTGTAGTGTCATTAGACTAGTAATCTAGGACCCAGGCTAATGCTCTAGGGACATGGGTTTGAATCCCACCAAAGCAGATGGTGAAATTTGAATTTAATTAATAAATCTGAAATTAAAAAGTTAGTCTAATGATAACTATGAAACCATTGTCAATTGTTGTAAAAACCCATTTGGTTCGGGAAGGAAATCTTCCGTCCTTACCTGGGCTGGCCGATGTGACTCCAGACCCACCGCAATGTGGCTAGCATGCCCCTCCGTTTAAGGGCAATTAGGGATGGGTAATAAATGCTGATGCAGTAATGCCCACGTCCCACAAACTAATAAAAACTTTTCATTTTTTCGTTACCAGAAGCTGCGAGCATCCTCTAGCTGCATTATTGTGCTTGGGTTCAGGGTTCAAAAGTCCCAATTATTCCATAAAAATATTAGGATTTGTATCAAAGAAACCCATGTTTTATTTTATTTTTTGTTTGATATCTTTAAGGCTGCAGCAGACTGCCACGTTCATGTCAATATACAGCGTTTTGGAGTATACATCAGTGCAAAAGTGTTAGTCCATCCTAAGTTTGATGGTTGTTATAATGCATTGAGCTGCCTTCCAAGACTTTCACATGGTTTCTATTTGCTCCTAGAGCTGTTTTAACTGTAATCTGAGTTTAAAAATTCTCCTGTCGTAGAGTAGGCTGAAGTTGAATTGCTTTATGACTTTAACCCCTTATAGGGACTAAACCAAATCTGGAGTACATCCCTATGAATCTCCTTTGATCAAGTTCAAACCAGACAAATTCTCAGACACTTATTTGGGTCCAAAGAATTCTACTAGCTTTCCCTCAAAGAAAGAAAACCAACAGAGAATATTACCATCTTTCGGATAGCCTATTTTTAATATTTGTGGCTAAGTCATAAATATCCCTAATATTATAAGGGTTTCGGAAATTCTCTTCAATACGTATCTCTCCACTTAAAGAGGCACAGAGAGGGGGTTCTTTGTAGTTGTATACAGAATACTACATGAGATGATTTATATACTTATATATATTTATTAAAGAATTTAACATGCAATATACTTAAGTGGTTAAGTGTATCACAATATCCAATATTACTGAGAGATGTAACACATTCTTATTTCTAACATAGAATCCAAAAGTTTAACCTTGCTAATGTTACAGCAAAATTATCTTCGAATATCCATCAAAATTTAAAGTAAACCTTTACCTTAAATTCCCCGTAAGGCATGGGATGAGAAGTGTTGTTTGAGGAACTGAACACCTCTAAGTGTTTGCTTCAGAACCTTTCGTGTTTATACTATTTCCAAGGTGTCATATGACCTCTTAGCATATAGGTGCGACCTTTCTGTGTGTTTTTCTTAGTGCCAAATATGGATTTTGAAAGCATCATTAACTAACTCTCCACTTAATGTTTTACTGGAAACCCCCTATTTTTTGAAGTTGTGAGCTTTTATCTGGTCGCAATGTTTATAATTGTGTTTACTTGACCTCTTGTTCCTGTAAGTCCATTTTCATTTATCGTTTTATTATCTATAATTGCCTTTTTTATGGTACCTTAAAGCAACCTCCGGGGCTGATCTGTCTGCATCAACAACCCCATAAACTAATTAAGTTGATTGCTACCTCTTACTGATGTCACACAGGATATTTCAATGTGTGTGGTCATCTTCCAATTCCCTGGCAACAGAAATTCTATTCTAACAGGGACCTTGAAATATTTAACCCTACCTTCTTAAAGGGGAATTTCAGTGAGTTCTGAAAACTGACCATTTATTCGATCTTTAATTCTAAAAGGTATAACATTAACTATATCTAAATGCTACCTAATTAAGCTTCTTGCACCTATATTTTATCAGAGTCAAAATAGGAATACCTACATGTGGGAAGTTAGTGGATGCTTTAATGGTGCAGGCTTAACTGAAGCTCGCCCAACAACGTGAAACCTTTGTGTTGCAGACCAGTGAGCCCCATCTTTGAAAAGCACTGTGCAGTGGGCTGTAATTATGTTATTTTAGCAGATGATGCTGCTGCATGCTACGCTTTGTACTTTTCAAAATAGAGAACTTTTGGATTAATGCCTACATTTAAAATGGTGATCAGAGACGTGTCATAGAAATGCACTACATGTTTGACCACTAATATTGCTAACAGTGAATTGACCTTGATTTTGTTTTTTTCGTATGGATTAAACTATTGCAAATAAATTGCTTACCTACCAGCACCCTGTGGAGATTGCTTTAATCCTTTTGTTTTTCAGTAGTATTGATAAAGTTGTTTAATGGTTTCAAAAATAGGAAGAACTCAACTTTTCGAAATGGTGAGTAGGCATTGAAGACTGATCCTGTTGAGAATTCTCTTTTCCCTACCCTTCATCCCGTGGATTAGAACACAATAACTACGCTCACCTCTATTATTCACCTCTTCTGTCTCCAAAGTCATCAGCTGCACTAGTACCTCCCTTACAGCGGTAGTCTATTTCTTCTGAATTTTAATAGGATCATGTCTTTGAAATGTCCATAATGTATATTTTTAATTGTTCAAAGTAGCTTTTGAGACAAATAAAATATCACTTTTTCTTAGTCAATTGAGGCTGAGATTCAGAAATCTAGAAAAGACCAATATATGCTGAGTTGCCAGGACTTTTTTTTAAATAAATACTCTGGAGTGTCAAACTCTGGACTTTTCAATATGGAGGTCCCATGCAAATGTTGACATATTCTAGCAAACACCTGTGTGGTAGGCAAACAAATACAGATACAAATACAAACAAATATAGGCTGCACAACTATCATGACACTGCTCAAGAGACGTATGGACATGAGTGGGAGTCTGATCTTGTGCTCTCCGTACCTCTTAGTTCAGTTGCATTGGAAACCACAATAGTTGAGAGGAAGGGAAAAATATTTTGAACATTGTGTTCTCACAGTTGAATTAACTTTAACTTCTATATGTTCAAAGCTCAGCCTGTTGAGATCCAAAAGAGATGCTGTTTGTCTAAAACATGAATGATCAGAATTGGGATCTGCGGTTTGCCCTACTTTGCAGTTTGTTATGATGCCTGCCATGCAGTCCAGTAAAAATAGCAAATGAGATAATGAACTTATCTATAAAGCTGTTATGAATTATTTTAAAATTATTTTACAAATATTTGTGTTTAATTTTGAACCTACCAAGGAAGAAAATAACAAAATAAGTAGCTTGAATTTGAGTGGTGACTTCTGTACAGCTTTGGGCTGTTGGTGCTTTGCAGACTTTGGCCTGGCAGTTTTCTTTCTTCATGCAGTCAATGGATACAGCATGTTCAACATTTAATTTAGCAATTAAAAATACTTTGTCCTGTGCCATCATTCTATTAAAATTCCTAACGGAAGTGTCGGAAGGAATTAGCAAAGTTTCTGCAGAGTAAAAACAGAAAAGTTACACCAACCTTTTCGGTGATTCGGCAAACGGTGATTAGAATATCAATAGCTTCTTGTAGTAATGCATTTTATATTTAAGAATTTAGATGAAGATGTGAAATATTGAAGGGTATGCAGAAAGAGTAATGATAGTGAATTGGGTTAGAGTAGTTAGATCCAGTGTAGTAACAGCACTGGTAGGATTTACTGAATAGCCTTAGCTGCTATAATGATATTCACAGTGCTGTTCTGCCTGTCTAACAATAACAATGGCCAGTTAACTCTCTTCGTTGTTACAAGCAAAGTCGATACTATATTGGGGAATCAAGTAAAATGAGTATACATACGGCTAACGTGAAGGGGCAACTTGCATTGATAAATTCAAGGCAATTCAGTTGTCATAACTTAAACTGTGCTAGATTAGTTATCTCGTGATTGGACTATAATTCCAAACTGTCAGAAACAAAAAAAATCATGTTTTATTGGTTTTAGAAAGAATTATTGAGAGCTCAGATTAAAAGTAGGGCAAGTGTCTATATATTTTCATGTTAGTAAATGGGATATGAGACACTAAAACATTTGTAACAGTTTTCACATGCTTTAGTATTTGTAGCTTAAGACTCTGAGGAATTTACAGGCAAAACATTGAATCTTTTTGGTGCAACTAACATGGGGGGCAAGGGGGTGTCTCACTATTCAACTTAAGGCATTGACAAACTAATTTTCACTGTCGATTCCAGATCTAATTGACGAAGAGGCCTGAGCAGGCAAAAATGGCCACTAAGCCAAACAGTGATATTAGAAAGGTACCCAAAGATTTGTCAGAGGTGGGTTTTAAAGAGGAGAGGAAAGGAGACAATTCCAGAGTATAGAGCCTGGTTAGCTGAAGACACATCTCCTAATGATCGAGCGAAGGTGGGGATATGACCAAGAGGAGGCAGAGTTGTAGGAGCTGTGATTTTGGAGAGTGGGGATAGGGGAGATTGCTTGCCACGCTGCACAGGTACAGTCAGGTTCTGGAGGTGGAAGTAGGTGGTCGTTGTGATGGAGCAGATATCGGATTGGAAGCTCCTTCGAAGTCCTATTGATCCCAAGTTGAGCTCCCGATCTCATCCAAAATTAAGTTTCCCTTCGTGATATTAAAGGGACATAGCTCCAGCATAGAAGAATAATGCATTGTGCATTTAAATGGCATATGAGTCTTGTCGTTGACTTATCATGAGGGATTAACTAGTATATATAGAATGTTTAGAGTTTAGGTCATGTCCATCACATTTCTTAGAGACACAGATGAGTCTTGGAGGAAGCAAGCCAGTTATTGATCTAGATTTACAAATTTGCATGCAGTTGACTAACCTGTAACATAACTGAGGAATTTACATTAATTGCTTAATTTACAGCTAGTTGAATTTGGAAGAAGTACTTGAGCATTAGCTTTAAAGGAAAAGTGTAATTTAGCAGCTAAACCTGTAGCACCAGGTCAGATTAGCTACTAAGCCATGCTGCAGACCCCAGAACATGCGCAAGCAATCCCAGTAGTCCGTCTACTTTTTTACACGTTAAATTATTTGCATCTGACTACAAACCCTTCCTAGTGCCACTGCCGATATGGGAGAGGGAAATATTCTTGTGGGGGATTGATGACAGAAAATTCATGTATCTCTTGCCAAGATTTTAACGCTAATGATTGCTTGTTGAGTACAAATTGGTGGAGAGGTATTAGTCATGTGAGCATTTTTCCGAACCCATAGCCCTCTTGTTAAAACTGCTTGCATCCTAATTGGCTTTGTCACTTAAAGCTCCATTTTTCCATTAATTGTAATTAATGTCTCCTGTCAACTTTGTTTCCTAAACATGTTCCTCTACAGTTACTTGATAAAATCTACCCCCAGTCCCCAAGCAGTACTGGACAAATTCTATTAATACTTCGCTTAACCCTTTTGAGACCTGAGGATTTTTGCAACCAAGTAGGACGAAGCAAATTAACCATCTTCAGTAAAAAAAAAAACATTTCTTGTTATTTATATTAGCCACAGAAAGATACTGCAAATCTTATGAATGGGATTGTACTTATTGAAAATGCTCATTCTCTGCTCACAGGGGTTAACTTATTAGCACTCGAGCCAACAGTAAATTTAAAATCCATGGAATAGTCTGTTCCCATCTGGATATTGTCTTTATAATGACGTTTCTATATTGGTAAGTGGAGTTTTGGCCAGCAGTGAAGCCAGTATGGTATGGCATGATGTGACTATGCTGGTGTTCACCATTTGCGTCAGCATTTTTATGTAACATTTTTTTTCTGGATTTAAAACCAGATAGAGGAATAGCAAATGACCTTGAAGTGTCAGCTTTCTAAATTTTCACCTAAGCTGGTAGCAACAAATCTGTCTATCACCTGAACTATTTCCAAATTCTTGGTTATATTTTACTCCAGGCAACATACAGCGCTTTAGTGAAGGGCACATTAGTGCTTTTTTAGCAAAAAAAAACTTGCTAATATTTAGTGATGGATACAGTATTTATCAGCTGTTGATTTATAGTACATTAACAGTAACTCTAAGAAAGTAATAATACAACAGTCCATAGAAAAGAGCATTGTGTTTTCAAGTGGCTGGAGACTCAGAGTTGGCTGCATTTATTGTCTTCCCAGCACCAATATTATGTTCACTAATGACTTTTATTTTGCTCTGTATTTCAGAGCCAAGGATCATTTCATCTGAAGATGTTCTTTTAAAACTTCCAAGTTCACCCATCATCCTATATTGTAATGTGACCTTATCACCAACTCCCTGCAATGGCAGTTATTGGATGAAAGATGGAGAAGAGATTTCTGGGACCAAGAATTCTTCTGCTACAAACAGCACAGAGTACAAGTGAGAACTATGACTTCAGGATTATGCAACGGATTGGGGTAGAATTTTGGAAAGGAGGGAGTGAATAGATAATCAAACTTTGTCAAAGACCTCTGTGTCAGAGACAAGTTGTGGAGAACGTTCCCTTGCGAGTAGATTCTGTGGTTCGATGCATTAGAGTCTGTTCAAAGATGGATAGAATGGCCTTGAATACAGGATGTGAGTATCGCTGCCAAGGCCAGCATTTGTTGTTTATCCCTAATTGTCCTTGAGCAGGCTGTGGTGAGCCGCTGCCTTAGTCCGCTGCAGTCCATGTGATGTAGGTACACTCACAGTGCTGTTAGGAAGGGAGTTCCAGGATTTTGACCCAGAGGCAAAGATATATTTCCAAGTCAAGATCGTGTGTGACTTGGAGGGCAACTTGCAGGTGATGGTATTTCCACATATTCTTCTAGGTGGTACTGGTTGCGGTTTGGAAGGTGCTGTTGAAGGAGCCTTGGCCAGTTACTGGAACTCATCTTGTAGATGGTACACGCTGCCGCCGATGTGTGCAGGTGGTGGATGGAGTTAATGTTTAAGGTGATGGATGGGGTGCTGATCACGCAGGCTGCTTTGTCCTGGGTGGTGTCGAGCTTCTTGAGTGTTGTTGGAACTGCACTTATCCAGGCAAGTGGGGAGTATCTGACTTGTGCCTTATAGATGATGGACAGGTTTGGGAAGTCAGGAGGTGAGTTACTGCAGAATTCCCAGCCTCTGACCTGCTCTTGTAGCCACAGTATTTATATGGCTGGTGTCATTCTGTTTCTGGTCAATGGTAACCCCCAAGGTGTTGTTGATGGGGGGGATTCAGTGATGTTAATGCTGTTGAATGTCAAGAGGAGATGGTTAGATTCTCTCTTGTTGGAGATGTTCATTGCCCGGCACTTGTGTGGTGTGAATTTTACTTGCCACTAATCAACCTAAGCCTGAATGTTGTTCAGGTCCTGTTGCATGTAGGCACGTACTGCTTCCTTATCTGAGGAGTCAGGAATGGGCCTGTGCAATCATCAGCGAACGTCCCCACTCTGACCTTATGTTGGAGGGAAGGTCATTGATGAAGCAGCTGAAGATGGTTGGGCTTAGGAACTACCCTGAGGAACTGCTGGTGTCATGTCCTGAGTCTTAGATGATTGGCCTCCAACAAAGGCTGACATCTTTATCTGTGCTTGGTATGACTCCAACTTGGTACGACACCAGTCACTGGAGATCTTTCATCCTGATTCCCATTGACTCCAATTTTGCTAGGGATCCTTGATGCTGCACTCTGTTAAATGCTGCCTTGATGGTAAGGGAAGTCACTCTCGCCTCCCGTATAGAATGCAGCTCTTCTGTCCATGTTTGGACCAAGGCTGTAATGAGGTTCGGAGCCAAGTGGCCCTGGTGGAACTCAAACTGAGCATCGCTGAGCAGGTTATTGCTGAGTAAGTGCAACTTGATAGCACTACTGCTAGTGACTATGTAGTATCGTGTCCAAGTAGCTGTTCATGTTTAAATTTAGAGGTCAATTTGACCTTGGGGGTGCTATTTGAGAAGAACCAGATCACATTTGCTTGTTATCTACTCGGGGGTCAATGAATAGCAATCAAGAGTTGGAAACCTGAGATTTTGTTTTCCTTCGGTAGTCTGTCGATACTAAGGCCAATTCTGGTAGTCCTGCTACCACTCAATTGAGAACTAGCCAGTTCAACATGAGGAAAGGTTGTAACATGCGATCTTCCTAGTCTATATGGCATCCTACCACCATCTGGCCATGGGGAGCTGCTTTTTTTAAAATTCATTCTTGGGATGTGGGCGTCGCTGGCGAGGCCAGCATTTATTGCCCATCCCTAATTGCCCTTGAGAAGGTGGTGGTGAGCTGCCTTCTTGAACCGCTGCAGTCCATGTGGGGTAGGTACACCCACAGTGCTGTTAGGAAGGGAGTTCCAGGATTTTGACCCAGCGACAGTGAAGGAACGGCGATATAGTTCTAAGTCAGGATGGTGTGTGACTTGGAGGGGAACTTGCAGGTGGTGGTGTTCCCATGTATTTGCTGCCCTTGTCCTTCTAGTCGGTAGAGGTCGCGGGTTTGGAAGGTGCTGTCTAAGGAGCCTTGGTGCATTGCTGCAGTGCCTCTTGTAGATGGTCCACACTGCTGCCACTGTGCGTCGGTGGTGGAGGGAGTGAATGTTTGTAGATGGGGTGCCAATCAAGCGGGCTGCTTTGTCCTGGATGGTGTCGAGCTTCTTGAGTGTTGTTGGAGCTGCACCCATCCAGGCAAGTGGAGAGTATTCCATCACACTCCTGACTTGTGCCTTGCAGATGGTGGATAGGCTTTGGGGAGTCAGGAGGTGTGTTACTTGCCTCAGGATTCCTAGCCTCTGACCTGCTCTTGTAGCCACGGTATTTATATGACTACTCCAGTTCAGTTTCTGGTCAATGATAGCCCCTATGATATTGACAGAGGGGGATTCAGCGATGGTAATGCCTTTGAATGTCAAGGGGAGATGGTTAGCTTCTCTCTTGTTGGAGATGGTCATTGCCTGGCACTTGTGTGGTGTGAATGTTACTTGCCACTTATCAGCCCAAGCCTGGATATTGTCCAGGTCTTGCTGCATTTCTACACGGACTGCTTCAGTATCTGAGGAGTCACAAATGGTGCTGAACATTGTGCAATCATCAGCGAACATCCTCACTTCTAACCTTATGATTGAAGGAAGGTCATTGATGAAGCAGCTGAAGATAGTTGGGCCTAGGGCACTACCCTGAGGAACTCCTGCAGTGATGTCCTGGAGCTCAGATGATTGACCTCCAACAACCACAACCATCTTCCTTTGTGCTAGGTACGACTCCAGCCAGCGGAGGGTTTTCCCCCTGATTCCCATTTACCTTAGTTTTGCTAGGGCTCCTTGATGCCATACTCGATCAAATGCTGCCTTGATGTTAAGGGCAGTCACTCTCACCTCATCTCTTGAGTTCAGCTCTTTTGTCCATGTTTGAACCAAGGCTGTAATGAGGTCAGGAGCTGAGTGGCGCTGGCGGAACCCAAACTGAGCGTCACTGAGCAGGTTATTGCTAAGCAAGTGCCGCTTGATGGCACCTTCCATCACTTTACTGATGATTGAGAGTAGACTGATGGAGCAGTAATTGGCCGGTTGGACTAGTCCTGCTTTTTGTGTACAGGACATACCTGGGCAATTTTCCACATTGCAGGGTAGATGCCAGTGTTGTAGCTGTACTGGAACAGCTTGTCTAGGGGTGCGGCAAGTTCTGGAGCACAGGTTTTCAGTACTATTGCTGGAATATTGTCAGGGCCCATAGCTTTTGCAGTATCCAGTGCCTTCAGTTGTTTCTTGATATCACGCGGAGTGAATCGAATTGGCTGAAGTCTGGCATTTGTGATGCTGGGGACTTCAGGAGGAGACCGAGATGGATCATCAACTTGGCACTTCTGGCTGAAGATTGTTGCAAATACTTCAGCCTTATCTTGCGCACTGATTTGCTGGGCTCCCCCGTCATTGAGGATGGGGATATTTGTGAAGCCGCCTCCTCCAGTTAGTTGTTTAATTGTCCACCACCATTCACGGCTGGATGTGGCAGGACTGCAGAGCTTAGATCTGATCCGTTGGTTATGGGATTGCTTAGCTCTGTTGCATGCTGCTTATGCAGTTTGGCATGCAAGTAGTCCTGTGATGTAGCTTCACCAGGTTGACGCCTCATTTTGAGGTATGCCTGGTGCTGCTCCTGGCATGCCCTCCTGCACTCTTCATTGAACCAGGGTTGGTTTCCTGGCTTGATGGTAATGGTAGAGTGGGGGATATGCCGGGCCATGAGGTTACAGATTGTGGTTGAGTACAATTCTGCTGCTGCTGATGGCCCACAGTGCCTCATGGATGCCCAGTTTTGTATTGCTAGATCTGTTCGAAATCTATCCCATTTAGCACGGTGATAGTGCCACATAACACGATGGACGGTATCCTCAATGTGAAGGCGGGACTTCGTCTCCACAAGAACTGTGCGGTGGCCACTCCTACCAATACTGTCATGGACAGAAGCTATCATATTTTAACACCGTAACTGCTTGACTCTGAAAAAACTTGTTCATTAAATTGCTTTGTCAAAGTTGTGGGTTAACCAAAAATTGATAACACTGCTCGCTTGGTCTGCAGCACATCTACTTCAGGCTGTGTATAAACAGATGGAATAGCTTGAAAAATGCTAATCATGAGTTTTGATTAAACAGAAGGCTTTGATAAAGTTCCCCATCAGGAGGTTGGTTAAGCAAATTAAAGCAAATAATGATCTGATTGGGCATAGTCAACATGGATTTATGAATGGGAGATCATGTTTGACGAACCTGTTGGTGTTTTTTGAGGATGTAACTAACAGAATTGATAAAGGAGTTGGTGGATGTGGTATACTTGGATTTTAGGAAAGCTTTTGATAAAGTCCCCCACAGGAGATTGGTTAGCAAAATTAAAGCACATGGGATAGGAGGTAATATACTGGCATGGATTAAGGATTGGTTAACAAGCTGAAAACAGGGAGTAGGAATAAACTGGTTATTCTCGCGTTGGCAGGCTGTGACTAGTGGGGTACTGCAAGGATCAGTACTTGTGCCCCAGCTGTTCACAATGTATGTTGTTGATTTGGATGTGGGGACCAAATGTAATATTTCCAAGTTTGCGGATGACACAAAACTAGGTGGGAATTTATGTTGAGGAAGATGCAAAGTGGCTTCAAGGGGATTTGGACAGACTTAGTGCGTGGGCAAGAATGTGGCAGATGGAATATAATGTGGAAAAATGTGAGGTTATCCACTTTGGTAGGAGGAATAGTTGTGCAGAGTATTTCTTAAATGGTAAGAGATTAGAAAGTGTAGATGTACAAAGGGACCTGCGTGTCCTTGTCAATAAGTCACTGAAAGCTAACATGCAGGTGCAGCAAGCAATTAGGGAGGCTGATGGTATGTTAGCCTTTTACTGCAAGAGGATTTGAGTACAGGAGTAGCGAAGTCTTGCTTCAATTGTATAGAACCTTGCTTAGACCGCACCTCCTGGAGTACTGTATGCAGCTTTTGGTCCCCTTACCTTCGGGACGGGTATTATTGCCATAGAGGGAGTGCAATGAAGGTTCACCAGACTTGTTCTGGGATGGCTGGAGTGTCCTATGAAGAGAGATTGGGGAAACTGGGCCTGTATTCTCTAGAGTTTTGAAGAATGACAGGTGATCTCTTTGAAACCTACAAAATACTTAAAGGGATAGACAGGATAGATGCAGGTAAGATGTTTCCCCTAGTTGGGGAGTTCAGAACCAGGGATCATTTCAAAATAAGGGGGAAGCCACTTAGGACTGAGATGTAGAGAAATTTCTTTACTCAGAGGGTTGTGATTCTTTGGAATTCTTACCTCAGAAGGCTGTGGAAGCTCAGTCATTGAGTATGTTTAAAGCAGATATTGACAGATTTATAAATGCCAATGACATAAAGGGAGATGGGGATAGTGTGGGAAAAAGGCATTGAAGTGAATGATCAGCCATGATTGTATTAAATGGCAGAGCAGGCTCAATGGGCTGAATGACCTACCTCTGCTCCTGTGTTCCTATGTTCCTAAACTTTAAGCATAGCTTGGTTTTAAATGTCACCCATATTCTGATGTGGGCTTGAAATTTTACATAATCATCTGTGATTTCTTGACGCATGAAATGTATCTTTTAATAGAAATATTACAATTTTCTATTTACCATAGTCGAAGGACTTCATTTATCCAACTTGTCCATAAATAGCTTAACTTTATCTATTTCTGTCTTTGAAATCTAGGATTAAGAAACCCAAAACTGACAGTTCTGGAGCGTATCACTGTGTCTTCATGTTTGAAAATTCCCCTTCAGTCAATGCCTCCATTGACATCAAAGGTAAGCACTGCATTATCCTTGAAGGGGCTCTAAATGTTCACCCATCAGCCCTGTGCTGACTAATTCGCATTGGCTCCTGGTCCACCACCGTCTAAATTTTTAAATTCTTATCCTCGTGTTCAAATCTCTTCATGGCCTCGTCCCTTACTTTTTCTGTACCTCCTCCAGCCCTACAACCCTCCAAAAATTCTGCATTCCTCTAATTCAGACTAAGGGCTTGTACAAAGAAAGGGGAATGTTTCATGTTTCGGATATATTGCCAGGATAATTAAATATTATCACCCTATTTGCTTTTGCAATAGATCCATGGACTTTCAGTGACTCAAGCATGATAATGCCTAGATCCTTCTGCTTGAGTACACAATTGTACATGGTGGACACAATACCATTCCCAAGTCCATCACTGTACATTTGTCTATCTTAAGATATATGATTAATTTCCACCATTTATGCCTTTCTTGAAATTTCCATAAATCTGGGACATAATGGAAAATTGATGCATGACTGAAGCTTAGCTGACCTATACTTTTTTTTCTTTGTTTTTCATCTCTTCATCTATTTGGAGGACAGATATACGATTACAAAATTGAAAGTGAGCGTGAAGCAAGAACTACTTCAAAAATATATCAAGGAATTTTTATTCAAAATTGACTTCCTTACTGAAATCATGATTTAGTAGTTTTTGTTAACTTGCCTTGAGTCATCACCAGCAGGTTTTCATCAAGTAGCGCAGATTGAGGAGCTAGTCCCCTTATGTTGCCTGGTCAGTCATGTTGAACACTGCAGTGTAGGAGTGGGCTCACATTTGGGGTGCTGCTGTGAATTATGCTTCAGCTATTTGCATTGCTGTGGGTTGGAGAAGAGCAGATAGATAAATGATATGGAGCAACTTCTTGATCACAAATCAAAGCGATTGTCTAAATGCTTATAATACATTGAGTTTTCAATTAAACTCTGGACTTGGGTATACAAAGTGAGTTGGTTTTTTCCTTCCTAGCTGTCAAAGGAAGTTGGATAAGTTCATGAGAGAAGGACTACAAGGATTTGTTGTTGGGGTTAGATGAAGGAAGGTGGGAGACAATTTTTACTTGAAGGGAGAAGAATGTTAGAGTATAAACTTCTTAAAATTAAAAAAAAACATTTCTGGTTGGCACTAACAAAGTCAGGAGATTGGTATGCTTCTATTGCTGGTTTAAAAATTGCATTAATATAGCTTTGGAAGAAACCTGTCCTGCTATTCCTTCATTTGCCCTTCAGGTTTTTCCCTTGCTGCTTGTAATTGGAAGCCCTCAGTGACAGATGGCAGTTGCTCGATGTTGTTGATAACTAAGCTTTTGAATCCGGTTTCTGCCGTGCATAATGAGGAATGCTTTCATGTCTCGTGCCATTTTAATCCGATGTTGCTTTAAGTAATTCACTCCTATGTCAAACTGAAAGATGCTGCTTTCTATTCTTGCCTTAAGCAAAGCAAAAAAACCCAAAAATAATTAAATGCTGCATTTAATCACTTAAGAGGAACACAGAAACTGTGTTAGAGGCTCACCAAGGGCTGCATTTGGCTTGCAGATTTTATTATCACCTCTGCACTGAAGGATAGGAGAGATATTTTCTCTGCTCCCTCCTATCGTACCAAGTAGAAAAATCTTGATTAGAACAGGTACTATATATGCGGGCCAATGTGTATATGAACAGGGCATGTTCACAGTTTATTTTTACTTGTAAAATCCTATGAGTGTAGCTATTTAACTTCTGTGTTTTGGTCAAAAATATAGTGTTCCATCAAACAGATGGCTTCTGAATTTAGTAGTCCAGTCAAGAATATTTTATCGTTTAAGTGTAAAGCCTCTTTTCTTTCTGCCTCTCCTAAGATTAATTTTGCTGTTTGTAGTTGTATATCTGGTAAATGTATCATTTTTTGAATCGCATCTTTAATTTGGAGGCCTTAACTAAATGTTGTTTAGCGATTGCTTCGTAACCTAATTGTATCCTCTTCCTCTGTGGGTTCAGTAGTTCTAGAATAGTGACTCGACGTAACTATATACTAACTGCTTTAGTGTACTGCAGCCTAATTGTTATAGTACTAGAAATCCAGAGTTCATGTATTCAAATCCACAGCTGGTTGTAAAATTGAATTCAGTGAATGTGGGCTAGTACTGGCGGCAGGGGATGGGGGGGGTGGTGGCGTGAAATAACTGAAAATACAGGATTGTCATAAAACCCACTGGATCACTGCATTCCTTCAGGGAAGGGAACCTGCCAACTATGCTATCTGCCTACATGGGACACCAGTCCCACACTATGGAATTAACTCTTGTGGGTGGGTATTAAATTCCAGTGTTGCACACATCCCAAGAACAAAAAGTTATTTTTCAAATCCGAACCGAGAATTGTGCTTTTCACCTAGTAGGTTACTACTGTTGCAGTAGATTAATGAGTCAGTGACAAGGGAGTCATCAATTTAAAATTATTAGCAAGTTTGGAGAAATTTCTTTACTCCGGGTTGGTGGAGCATGGACTGTTTTGACACAAGAAGTGATTTGAGGCAGAGGTCATTGTATCTTTTTAAGGCATAGAAAGATATAGAACTCTGGGGAAAGGTGGGACAGTGAGATCAGTTTTACATTAATCCAGCAAAGGATCAAATGACCTTTTCTATACTATCTTTTTCTTTGTGATGATGCTGCATTTTTTTCCTGGCTGCTCAAATGAAAGGTCAATTTATTTTCTCTCAAACTACATCCCTTACTCTCTTTGCCATACTACCCCATCTGTCTCTGGGGTACCCCCACTGCCTCCCCCTGGCCCCCACCAAAAATGCAAGGTGCAGTTGCCCCAATGTCGCAAATATTGCCAAAAAGGATAGAATTGAGAGATTCATCAAGATACTTGAGCTAAGATAGATGAGCATCATTTACCTGTAGTAATTAGGAACCTCGTGCACATTAGTGCAAATCAAATGTTACAGCGAGGTGCCTCAGGTAAAGGTCTGCATACATTAGTTGAAATACTGAAAGTAGTGAGTCTACAGCAAAAGCAAAAAGCATTGTTCTGTCATTGTCTAAAGCCTCGCAATACAATACTTTGTGCAGTTTTGTTGCTTTCTTAGGGTGAGTGATTTGGAGGCCATGGAAAAGGGTTCATAGACCATTTGGTTGATAACCAGCTTAAAGGCCCTTAGATACCATGATGAACTTAAAGAACTGGCTATTTTTACTTCAAAAAAGCATAGACTTTAAAGAGATCTTCAAAATAATTAAAATACTACACCCTGTCTCTGTGGACAGTCTATTTGAGGTTGGCAGAAAATAGGGAATATATGTATAAATAATATGAACATATAACTAGGTTAAGTATCAAGGGTTTATTTTTGCACAAGTTCATCAATCTTTGGAACAAGTTGCTGATGTGCAGTGAGTGTAGATTTGCTGCAAAAGGGAGTTCCTACCATGCCAAATTCTTGATGAGCAAGGGGGTGGAAGGTTATCAGGGATAGATGGAAATGTGGAGTAATCAGTTCAGCCAAGAACTCATTGAATGGCGGAGCAGGCTCGAAGGGCCGAGTGGCCTACTCCTCCTCATTCGTATGTTCATATGTTCGCAAGTTCATAGCTGTAGTTAATGGAATAGTGGACAAAAAATATATGGAGTAGAGGGCAATGTATCCCTTGTGTCACCAGGAACTTGTTTTCAGTGTCTTCTAGGTCCAATTTGGAATTTCTCGAGTTTTTTTCCCCCTTAATTGGCCTCGCTCTCGTTTTATCTTTCCCAGATGTTGAGAAGGTGCAATAAGGATCATCACATTCCATTATAGAGTAATCTGGGACAGGCTGGAAGCACCAACTGGTCTTCATCTGTCTTGTCATTTTCATATATATTGCAGTACATTGCAAAGCAGCTGTAACCAGAATGTTTGGACCAAGAAGCATCCAGAGATTTCCTCCATAAGGGTTTAGGTTTACAGTTGTTATACTACTAGACTAGGGACCCAGTTGCTGAGTTCGTACTGTGCCAAATTGTGAAATTTACTTTAATAAACCTCTTAGGCTTATGTTACTGGCCTATGAATTGAGGCCTGGACTAATAATGTGGAAAATGAGAGTTCACATCCCACCATGGCATTCATGTAATTTGAGTTCAATTTTTTTCAAAACTGGGAACTAGGTGGTATAAAAAAGGACTATGAATCTAATTGTCATTAATAACTCACTGGATCACTAATATCCTTTGAGAAGGAAACCTGTTACTTTTACCTGGATTGGTAAACCAAGGTGGTTGACTCAACGACTGTAAAGGTCTGCTCAAGTCACAAAAAAAAAACCCGACCCGAACCCAACGGAACCACATCGGACCTGCGCCCGATCTGACCCGAGCCCGACCCGACCACCAGAATGTTCCCTTTACTTACTTTCCAACTCCCAATCTTCAGGAAGCTGCAGCAAGAGCATGATGACGTCATAGAGACGCTCACTGCGCAGACTCAGTTTCCTTCTTTGACGTCCCAGACTCCCAGCTCGGGTAAGTTTTAAAAAAAAAACTTTTAACACAGCTGTAATTATTGCTGTGTGTGTCCGGCCGGATGCGGCCCGGCAGGACCTGGAAGAGTAGCCCGACCTGAACCCGACACATCGTCGGGTTCGGTCAGGTAGCAGGCCTTTAAACTACTGTCTGGCGTGGACCTGCAACCCTCTCGGTTGTATCAAATGGCTACACTTTAACAAGGCAACCCACCACTTTCTGACGGCAACTATGGATGGGTCATAAATGCAGACATTTCCAGCAATGGCCACATCCTGAAAATGATTTTTTTTTTTTAGATCTGTCTTTAATTTGCCATTAAGAAAGCTGAGCAAAATGGCAATTATGTTGAATATAACAAAAACGATTACAGACAGTACCAGGTATGGTGTGATATGGAGTACCAGGATTTCCAGTGCTCCTAGATTGAAGGTATTGGGGCTAAGGGGGAACTACAAGATATATAGTCATTGGCATTTGAAGGCTGATGGAGTTGCAAAGCTACTAAATCATATGATGTCTGAAAGCAGTGACTCGAAGCTTGCTTCAGCAAATTGCACAATTTTGAATTTGTTAATTCCAACTATGTCTGGCATCCCTTCTTGACATATCCCATTTGCATTTCTGTTGCTGTGTATCTGTAGCCTAACTTTTGCTGGTTATTGTGAACCTTTTTGAGGGCCAGGGATATGCTAGCACAGGGCCATTTATAATGAATTTATTAAGAACATAAGAAATAGAAGAGTAGGCTATTTGGCCCCATGTGGCAAAATAATATGCGCCTCCATCATTCAGTAAGATCTTGGCTGATGTTACGACCAGGTGAGAAAGTTATCGAGGGTCTTTTGCTGTCTTCACCTGGTCTTATTGTAACATGGTTTTGTTTTTAAACACAGTTTTGAGCTCCCCCTTTGTGAATCCTTGTTCACAGCTTTATAATTATAAGGCAAAGAAATGAACAGAAATAGGCTTTCTTCGGTTTAAAGGAGATTTAAAGTGAAATTTATTAAACCGTATACTTAAACTCTAATACGGTTAACACTACAGATATACGACGCACCCACGCTAGCAAGCACCTGTGATACACACATGCAAATAGGCACAGAAAAGAGCTGAAGACAAATAAAATGGAGAGGTTTGAGGTAATGTCTGAAGAAGTTCTTGTTACTGTCCTTTGTGTTCACTGTAGTCCTTTTGTAGGTAGTTCTTGCTTGTAGCTAATTCTTGCTTTTCATTGGGGCCCAGTATTATTCTTAAACCTTGTTCACTGCAGGAGACTTTTCTCTCTTGGGGTTCCTGTGTCTTCAATGGATTCCAAAGCTGGTGAGAAACTAGATGAGAGCAGACAGGAGAGAGATGTTCTCAGTCCAGGAGAAAAGTACCTTTTTCACCTCAAACACTGTTTTCTCCAATTTAAAACTCTCAGTTCAAAACTCTGCAACAGCCTTTTGGTTAGTTATGCAGCTAAACACCGGTCTGACCACGTCTGTGTTTGTGGATTCTGCTATCTTATCAGTCAACCTGGAATGCTAGCTTCCCCACCTTCTATGTCTGGCAATCAAAAATCCATTGTTGGTTGAATGTGTCAGGGCATGGTCCTTTGTCCCTTGTTCCAACACTCTCTGTTACTATACAAATGTCTTTCCGGTCAAGGGCTTGCAATTTTAAGTTTTAATCTTCATGTGGCGAAATAATATGTGCCACAGTCTTGGCAGGTGGGGGGCTTGCCTGACACTGATTTGAATATGGCCATAACTACACTTTGCCTCCCCCCCCCCCCCACCCCCAAAATAACTCTTGACTCCCTTGTAGATCAAAAATCTGTCTAACTTGGCCTTGAACATATTCAATGACCCAGCCTCCACTGCTCTCTGGGGAAGAGAATTCCCAAGAGTAATGACCCTCTGATAGAAGAAATTCCTCCACATCTCTGTCTTAAAAGGGAGAGCTCTTATTTTGAAACTCTGCCTCCTAGTTCTAGATTCCCCCACAAGGAGAAACATCCAGTCAGCACCTATCCTGTCAAGCCCCCTCAGAATCTTATATTTATTTAGAGATACAGCACTGAAACAGGCCCTTTGGCCCACCGAGTCTGTGCCGACCAACAACCATCCATTTATACTAACCCTACAGTAATCCCATATTCCCTATCACCTTCCTACACTAGGGGCAATTTACAATGGTCAATTTACCCATCAACCTGCAAGTCTTTGGCTGTGGGAGGAAACCGGAGCACCTGGCGAAAACCCACACAGTCACAGGGAGAACTTGCAAACTCCGTACAGGCAGTACCCAGAATCGAACCCGGGTCCCTGGAGCTGTGAGGCTGCAGTGCTAATCACTGCGCCACTGTGCCGCCCCAATAATAATCTATGTGGCAGTCTCATTCATTATACAATACTCAAGCATCACTTTTGGGTGTATTGTATTCAAGAGAAATACACACAAAAAAAGTTAACACTAGACTTGCTTGGCATACTAGCAACAAAAAAAAAAATCAATGCAAAAAACAGCAAGGAACCAGTACATCACAACCATCAGTATATCACTCCCACGGTTGAGAGCTCAGTACTTGGGCCAGAAACAGACACCATTTGATGCAGCAAAATCTATAACCGTATTGTTAGGTGTTTTATGAGAGTTCAAATAGCAATGGTGCAAAAACTTAACATCGACACCACTGCACTTTGCTGAAATGTTAATGACAGTAGTGTAGTATTGTCACTGCTTTTGCAAAGGCTTCTATCAGGGAATTCTTGTTCTAGCTTCTCCAAAGTTTCAGGACTAGTAGATAAAACACTGTTACAGTACTTAAGAGTTTCTTTTGGGCCTCCTTATCTCGAGAGACAATGGGTAAGCGCCTGGAGGTGGTCAGTGGTTTGTGAAGCAGCGCCTGGAGTGGCTATAAAGGCCAATTCTGGAGTGACAGGCTCTTCCACAGGTGCTGCAGAGAAATTTGTTTGTCGGGGCTGTTGTACAGTTGGCTCTCCCCTTGCGCCTCTGTCTTTTTTCCTGCCAACTACTAAGTCTCTTCGACTCGCCACAATTTAGCCCTGTCTTTATGGCTGCCCGCCAGCTCTGGCGAATGCTGGCAACTGACTCCCACGACTTGTGATCAATGTCACACAATTTCATGTTGCGTTTGCAGACGACTTAAGAGTTAGTGCTGTATAAAATCAGCATCACTTTCACAACCTAATGAGCACCCCTTCCCCCGCCCACCCCCCCCCCCCCCCCCCCCGCCTCACATACACATAAATCATAAAAGCATAGAAATTTTAAAGCCACATAAACAGGCCACTTGGCCCATCGCGTCTGTGCTGGCTGAAAAACGATCCACCTATTCTAATCCCACCTTCCAGCATTTGGTCCATAGCCCTGCAGATTACAGCACCTGAGGTACATATCCAGACTCCTTTTGAATGAGTTGAGGGTCTCTGCTTCAACTACCCTTTCAGGCAGTGAGTTCCAGACCACCACCACCTTCCGGGTGAAAAGGTTTTTCCCTCATCTCCCCTCCAATTTTTCCACCAATCACTTTAAATCTATGCCCCTCATCACTGACCTCTCTGCCATGGTGAATAGACTCTTCACCTCCACTCTATCCAGGTCCCTCAAATTTTGTACATTTCAATCAGATCTCCCCTCAGCCTTCCCTGTTCCAAGGAGAACAAACCCAGGCTATCCAATCTTTCCTCATAACTGCATTTTTCCAGTCCTGGCAACATCCTCATAAATCTCCTCTGTACCCTCTCTAGTGCAATTACATCCTTTCTGTAATGAGGTGACCAGAACTGCACACAGTACTCAAGTTGGGGCCTAACCAATACAGTTCCAGCATAATCTCCCTGCTCTTGTATTCTATACCGCGACTAATAAAGGAAAGGATTCCATATGCTTTCTTAACCACCTTATCAACATGTCCTACTACCTTCAGAGATCTGTAGACATTCACTCCAAGGTCCTTTAATTCATCTACATTTGTCAGTATTTTCCCATTAATCATGTATTCCTTTGCCTTGTTTGACCTCCCCAAATGTATCACCTCACACTTCTCCGGGTTGAATTCCATTTGCCACTATGTTTCAATAAGATGGCCTGTCATCCTTCTAAACTCCAGTGCCCAGTGAGCTAATTATTAGCTGTTCCTATTGCAGGTGTAATTAGCATTCAGCAAACTGTATACAGGAAGGATACAAGATGATCATGGAATTGTAAAAAAATAAATGCTGCATATGTACCTTCTTTGCACAGCTGCAGTGGAGTATCTTTTTACATGGCAGATTGAGAAATAATTGCCAGTGTCTGGTTGTTTGGCATCCTTCCATCTATGAAAAACGATGGACGCACAGCAAACAATCCATTTAAGTTGGCTGTCTTCTCTTGGTGCACCTTTATTGATGGCTGTGAAGGCCAATCCTTGAGAGGCAGGCTCTGCCACAAATGCTGCACATGAAGCTGCCGAGTGATGTTGGGTTGTTGTTTTTGTTGGCGTCTGTTGCCAAGCTGCTGTAGCAACTGGTCATAGTGGTAGTTCACACCAGTCCACAGAATGTGTCGCCATTTTTCTCTTTCACCAGCTAGTGACTCCCAAGTGCGATAGTCAACATTTAGGGCCTTCATGTCACGCTTGCAAGCATCCTTGAAATGGAGCTTTGGAGCTCCACTGGCACTGGTCCCGGCCCCCTCACCATACAGAAGGCCCTTGGGTATGCGACTGCCTTCCATCCTGCGGACATGTCCGATCCACCGACGTTTGATTAGTGCCAACACACTTGGGAGCTCTGCCTTTGCAACGACTGCCACATTTGTAATTTTGTCCTGTCAGATATGCCCATAATATGCTGCGGACAGCAAAGCTGGCAATTATTGAACTTTTCCTGGTAGCTGTAAGTTGCCCATGTTTCAAGTCATACAGCAAGATGCTGAGAACACAGGCCTTATAAACCATCAGCTTGGTCCCAAAGATCAGCTTGGTGCTATTGCATGCGTGTTTTGCAAGTTGACCAAAGGTGGTAGCTGCTTTCCCTATGAGTGTATTGAGCTATGCATCAAGGGATAGAGTGTCTGTCACTGTGGACCCACTATGGGTAGCAGAATTTGCTAACCACTTCCAGTGGGGTGTTGTTTACTGTGACCAGGGGCAGAGATGCAACACCTTGTCCCATGATCATGGTTTTCTGATGCTTATAGTCAAGGAGAACAAGTTGCAGGCACAAGAGAGACAGTCCATGAGTCTTGTAGTTGAGTTTCTGTATGTGCGACTAGCGCAGCATTAGCGTTGAGTTCGCTGATCAGGATGTGATGTGTTTTTGTCTTTGCTTTCAGCTTTGATAGATTGTACAGCTTGCTATCTGACCTAGTGTGCATGTAGACGCATTCCATATCTGCAGGGAGAGCGAAGGTCAGGAGCATGGAGAAGATGATGCCAAACAGAGTGGGGGCTTGGACACAATCCTGTTTCACTCCATTCTTCACTCTGAAACTGTCGGAAGTGAAGCCATCAAACTGTACAGTGCTGTGCATGTTGTCATAGAAGGAGCAGATGAGACTGATGAGCTTCAATGGGTAGTCAGTTTTTCCCAGAATCTTGCAGTGCTCTGTTCTGCTGACTCTGAATGCCTTAGTGAGATCTACGAAAGTAAGGTAAAGGGGTATACTCTGTTCCCTGCACTTCTCTTGTAGCTGGCATATGGAGAAGATCATATCCACAGTAAATCTGCCAGCACGAAAACCACAATGCGCTTCTGGGTACACTTGGTCTGCAAGTAAATGGAGTCCTTTAAGTATGACGCTCGCAAAGGCCTTCCATGTGATGCTAAGGAGTGAGATGCCCCTGTAGTTGCAGTCTCCTCTGTCGCCTTTGATTTTGTATAGTGTGATGATTTTGGCATTACACATCTCCTGTGGAACAGAGCCTACTTTCCAGCATATAGATACATAGAAACATAGAAAATAGGAGCAGGAGTTGGCCATTCGGCCCTTCAAGCCTGCTCCACCATTGCAAGAACAAACAAAGAACAGTACAGCACAGGAACAGGCCATTCGGCCCTCCAAGTCTGCGCCGATCTTGATGCCTGTCTAAACTAAAACCTTCTGCACTTCCGGGGACCATAGCCCTCCATCCCATCCTATTTATGTATTTGTCAAGATGCCTCTTAAACGTCGCTATTGTACCTGCTTCCACCACCTCCCCCGGCAGCACGTTCCAGGCACTCACCACCCTCTATCTAAAGAACTTGCCTCGCACATTCCCTCTAAACTTTGCCCCTCTCACCTTAAACCTATGTCCCCTAGTAACTGACTCTTCCACCCTGGGAAAAAGCTTCTGACTATCCACTCTGTCCATGCCGCTCATAACTTTGTAAACCTCTATCATGTCGCCCGTCCACCCCCGTCGTTCCAGTGAAAACAATCCGAGTTTATCCAACCTCTCCTCATAGCTAATGCCCTCCAGACCAAGCAACATCCTGGTAAACCTCTTCTGTACCCTCTCCAAAGCCTCCACGTCCTTCTGGCAGTGTGGCAACCAGAATTGCACGCAATATTCTAAGTGTGGCCTAACTAAAGTTCTGTACAGCTGCAGCATGACTTGCCAATTTTTATACTCTATGCCCCGACCGATGAAGGCAAGCATGCCGTATGCCATTCATTATGATCATGGCTGATTATCCAACTCAGTAGCCTGTTCCCACTTTCGCCCCATACCCTTTGATCCCTTTAGACCCAAGAGCTAAATCTAACTCCTTCTTGAAAACATCGAATGTTTTGGCCTCAACTGCTTTCTATGATAGCAAATTCCACAGGTTCACCACTCTCTGGGTGAAGAGATTTCTCCTCATCTCAGTCCTGAAAGGTTTACCCCATATCCTTAGACTATGACCCCTGGTTCTGGACTCCCCCACCATCGGGAACATCCTTCCTGCATCTATCCTGTCAAGTCCTGGTAGAATTTTATAGGTTTCTGAGATCCTCCTTCACTCTTCTGAACCGACTCAATCTCTCCTCATAAATCAGTCCTGACATCCCAGGAATCAGTCTGGTAAACCTTCGCTGCACCCTCTATAGCAAGAACATCCTTCTTCAGATAAGGAGACCAAAACTGCACACAATATTCCAGGTGTGGCCTCACCAAGACCCTGTATAATTGCAGCAAGACATCCCTGTTTCTGTACTCGAATCCTCTCGCTATGAAGGCCAACATTCCATTTGCCTTTTTTACAGCCTGTTGGACCTGCATGCTTACCTTCAGCGACTGGTGTACGAGAACACACAGGTCTCGCTGCATATTCCCCTCCTCAGTTTATAGCCATTCAGATAATCTGCCTTCCTGTTTTTGCTACCAAAGTGGATAACCTCACATTTATCCACATTATACTGCATCTGCCATGCATTAGCCCACTCACTCAATTTGTCCAAATTGCCCTGAAGCCTCTCTGCATCCTCCTCACAACTCACCCTCCCACACAGTTTTGTCTCATCTGCACATTTGGAGATATTACATTTAGTTCCCTCATCTAAATCATTAATATATATTGTGAATAGCTGGGGTCCTAGCATCGATCCCTGCGGTTCCCCACTAATCACTGCCTGCCATTTGGGAAAAGACCCATTTATCCCTATTCTTTGTTTCCTGTCTGCCAGCCAATTTTCTATCCATCGCAATACACTACCCCCAATCCCACGCGCTTTAATTTTACATACTAATCTCTTATGTGGGACTTTGTCGAAAGCCTTCTGGAACTCCAAATAAACCACATCCACTGGCTCCCCCTTATCAACTCTACTAGTTACATCCTTGAAGAATTCTAGTAGATTTGTCAAGCATGATTTCCCTTTCATAAATCCATGTTGACTCTGTCCGATTCTACCACTGTTCTCTAAGTGCTCTGCTATAAAATCGTTGATAATGGACTCTAGAATTTTCACCACTACTGAAGTCAGGCTGACTGGTCTATAATTCCCTGCTTTCTCTCTACCTCCCTTTTTAAATAGTGGGGTTACATTAGCTGCCCTCCAATCTGTAGGGACTGTTCCAGAGTCTATAGAATCTTGGAAGATGACCACCAATGCATCCACTGTTTATAGGGCCACTTCCTTAAGTACTCTGGGATGCATACCATCAGGCCTTGGGGATTTATCAGCCTTCAATCCCAACAATTTCCCCAACGCCATTTCTCTACTAATACTGATTTCCTTCAGTTCCTCTCTCTCACTAAGCCTTGTGTTCCCCAACATTTCTGGTATGATATTTGTGTCCTCCTTTGTGAAGACAGAACCAAAGTATGCATTTAGTTGGTCAATCATTTCTTTATTCCCCATAATAAATTCCCCTGTTTCTGACTATAAGGGACCTACATTTGTCTTCACCAATCTTTTTCTCTTCACATACCTATAGAAACTTTTACAGTCAGTTTTTATGTTCCCTGCAAGCTTGCTCTCGTACTCTATTTTCCCCTTCTTAATCAATCCTTTGGCCCTCCTTTGCTGAATTCTAAACTGCTCCCAATCTTCAGGTCTGTTGTTTTTCCTGGCAAATTTATATGCCTCTTCCTTGGATCTAATGCTATCTCTAATTTCCCTTGTAATCCATGGTTTGGCTACCTTTCCTGTTTTACTTTTGTGCCAGACAGGGATAACCAATTGTTGCAGTTCATCCATGCGCTCTTTAAATGTTTGCCATTGCCTATCCACCGTCATCCCTTTAAGTAACGTTTCCCAATCCGTCATGGCCAACTTGTGCCTCATATCTTCGTAGTTTCCTTTAGTAAGATTCAGGAACCTTGTCTCCAAATCGACTACGTCACTCTCCATCTTGATGAAGAATTCTATCATATTGTGGTCGTTCATCACCAAGGGGTCTCTAGTTGGTTCCTGAACATATTGGTCCAGAAAACCATTCCGTATACACTCTAAGAATTTCTGCTCTACAGTATTGTGACTAATTTGATTTGCCCAATCTATATGCAGATTAAGGTCACCCATAATTACAGATGTTCCTTTATCGCATGCATCTCTAATTTCCTGTTTAATGCCGTTCCCAACATCACCACAGCAGTTTGGGGGTATATATACAACCCCCACTTAAGTTTTTTTTTCCCCTTAGTGTTTCTCAGCTCTACCCATACAGATTCCACATCGTCTGAGCTAATATCTTACCTCACTATTGTGTTAATTTCCTCTTTAACCAGCAATGCAACCCCACCGCCTTTTACTTTTTGTCTGTCCTTCCTAAATACTTAATATCCCTGGATGTTCATTTTCCATCCCTGGCCACCTTGCAGCCATGTCTCTCTAATCCTGACTATATCATACCCGCTTACATCTATTTGCGCGATTAATTCATCCACTTTATTGCGAATGCTCTGCGAGTTAAGGCACAAAGCCTCAAGGCTTGTCTTTTTAACCTTACTTGTCCTCTTCCCGCTGTTTTTCACTGTGGCCCTGTTTGATTCTGACCCTTGATTTCTCTGCCTATCGCTTTTCTTATTCCCTTTACTGTCTTTTGTTCTTGTCTTTGATCCCCCCCTCCTCTGACTCCTTGCAAAGGTTGCTGCCATTTTAGTTTAAACCCCTGCCATTTTAGTTTAAACCCTCCCCAACCACTCCAGCAAATACTCCCCCGAGGACATCAGTCCCAGTCCTGCCCAGGTGTAACCCGTCCAGTTTGTACTGGTTCCACCTCCCCCAGAACCGGTCCCAATGCTCCAGGAATCTAAAACCCTCCCCCCTCACAGCATCTCTTCAGCCACGTATTCATGTGATATATCCTGCTATTTCTACTCTGACTAGCACGTGGCACTGGTAGTAATCCTGAGATCGCTGGCTTTGAGGTCCTTCTTTTCAACTTACTTCCGAGCTTCCTGGATAATAAAAGTGTGGCAATAGGTGGGACTTGCCGTGCTTGAGCAGCTCAGCCGGTGTCTGCTTCAATTTTAAATCTGTGTGAAGGGCCAAGGCTAATGATGCCTCCACAACCACCATCAAGGTGGGAAGCTTAGATAAATCAAGATGTTGTGGTTAGGTGATACTCGTGTGAGTTTATAATAGAAAGGTCCTTTGAGAAGAGTGAGCTGGAAGGAATGGGAGTTAGTGTGATATGTCTTTATTTCAACACAACGAGACTGCAGGAAGAAAAGGCATGCAGAGGAGCAAGTATCGTTCTACCAATGAAGAATAACTACTAAAGAGACCAGAATGGAACTGAGTAGAAATTTCCAGAAGACAGGATTTCATAGCTGATTAAGCAGCTACTGTCGCTGGAGCAGAGGGAACAAGTGATGAGAAATCAATAGTTGGAGTGGAGGCTCCTGCTGGGATGCAAGGCTGGAGGATGTCCCTAACACAGGTTGGGATGAAGACATGGAGATTTTTGAAACCAAGTTGGATAATGTTGAAGGGAACATGCTAGTGTTCAAGGTGCTTGAAAAGGACTGGACAACAGCAATGAAGTCTTTAAGGGATTTGAGAGGGTGGATGTAAAAATGAGAATTCCACATATTGGGGAGTCCAAAACTAGGGGCCATAAATATGATAGTCATTCATAAATCCAATAAGGAAATCAGGAGAAACTTCACCCAAAATGTGGAACATGGCTAAAAGCATAGATGCATTTAAGGAAAAGTTAGATAAACATGAGGGAGAAAGAAACAGAAGAGTATGCTGAAATAAAAACAAGAAATGCTGGAAATACTCAGTAGGTCTGTCAGCATCTGTGGAGCTAACCTTTCATATCAGTAACCCTTCTTCAGAACTGGCAAATATTAAAAATGTAAACGGTTATAAGCAAGTAAAGCGGGGGTGGGACGAGATAACAAAGGAGAAGGTGTAGATCGGACAAGGTCACAGAATAGCTGACCAGAAGGTTGTGGAGCAAAAGCAAACAATATGTTAATGGTGTGTTGAAAGACAAAGCATGAATACAGATAGGGTGTTAAAGGACTGAAATTGAACAGCCGCAAGTACAAACATGAAAAAAAACAGTGGGTAAGCAAACTGAACAAACTAAGATGAAATAAAATAAAATAAACATACAAAATATATTAACAAAAAGGAAAAGAAAATAATAACTAAAATAAAAGTAAAATGGAGGGCCCGCCATGCTCTAAAATTATTGAACTTCGTGTTCAATCTGGCAGGCTGTAGTGTGCCTAATTGGTAAATGAGATGCTGTTCCTCGAGCTTGCGTTGATGTTCACTGGAACACTGCAGCAATCCCAGGACAGAAATGTGGGCATGAGAGCAGGGGGGAGCAGGAACGCAAGCTCGAGCTATAGCAAGCACCAGTAGCTGATGGGGACTAACTGCAAATTGATCGAACAAGGCAGCTGATATAAAAGCAAAATACTGCCGATGCTGGAAATCTGAAATAAAAAACAGGAAATGCTGGAAATACTCAGCAGGTCTGGTAGCATCTCTGGAGAGAGAAGCAGAGTTAATGTTTCAGGTCAGTGACCCTTCATCAGAACTGGCAGAGCCGGAAATGTAATAGGTTTTAAGCAAGTAAAGCGGGGATGAGGCAAGAGATAACAAAAGAGAAGATGTTGATAGGACAAGGTCACAGAGAATAACTGACCAGAAGGTCATGGAGCAAAGGCAAACGGTATGTTAATAGTGTGGTGAAAGACAAAGTGTTAGTGCAGAGAGGGTGTTAATGGACAGAAAACTGAACAGCTAGCCCCAAGCACAAACATGGAAAAAAAAGTGGGTAGGCACAGTAGAAACAAACTAAAATAAAATAAACACACAAAAAATTAAAAATAACTAAAAATAAAAAGGGGGAGCCCGTCATGCTCTGAAATTATTGAACTCAATGTTCAGTCTGGCAGGCTAGTCGGTAAATGAAATGCTGTTCCTCGAGCTTGCGTTGATGATCAGTGGAACACTGGAGCAATTCCAGGACACAGATGTGGGCATGAGAGCAGGGGCGAGTGTTGAAATGGCAAGCAACCGGAAGCTCGGGGTAATGTTTTTGGATTGAGCAGAGGTGTTCTGCAAAGCGATCACCCAATCTGCATCTGGTCTCCTCAGTGTAGAGGAGACCACATTGTGAGCAGCGAATACAGTATACTAAATTGAAAGAAGTACAAGTAAATGGCTGCTTCACCTGAAAGGAGTGTTTGGGGCCAGGGGTAGTGAGGAGAGATGAGGTAAATGGGCAGGTATTACACCTCCTGTGATCGCAGGGGAAGGTGCTGTGGGAAGGGGATGAGGTGGTGGGGGTAATGGAGTGGATCAAGGTGTCGCGGAGGGAACGATCCCTTTGGCATGCTGACGGGAGGGGACGATACATTTGGGTGTGGCATCGTGCTGGAGGTGGCGGAAATGGTGGAGGTTGGTCCTGTGGATGTGGAGGTTGGTGGGGTGGAAAGTGAGAACAAGGGGAACCTGTCGCGGTTCTTGGAGGGAGGGGTAGGGGTGAGGATAGAGGTGCGGGAAATGGGCCGGACACGGTTGAGGGCCCTGTCAACCACTGGGGAAGAGTCCTCGGTTGAGGAAAAAAGACATCTCCGAAGCGCTGTCACGGAAGGTTGCATCATCGGAACAGATGCGTCAGTGACGGACAAACTGGGAGAATGGAATGGAGTCCTTACAGGAGTCAGTGTGAAGAAGTATAGTCGAGGTAGCTGTGGGAGTCGGTGGGCTTATAATGAATATTAGTAGACAGCCTATCCCCAGAGATGGAGACAGAGAAGTCGAGGAAGGGAAGTGTCAGTGATGGACCATGCAAAGGTGAGAGAAGGGTGGAAATTGGAAGCAGTTGATAAAGTTTTCCAGTTCTGGGTGGGAGCAGGAAAAGGCACCGAAACAGTCATCAATGTTCTGGAAAGAGAATTGGGGGAGGGGGCCTGAGTAGGACTGGAATTAGGAATGTTCAACATATCTCACAAAAAGACAGGCATAACTAGGACCTATGCAGGTACTCAAAGCAACACCTTTTACTTGCAGGAAGTGAGTGGAGTTAAAGGAGAAGTTGTTCAGTGTGAGAACAAGTTTAACCCAGCGCAGGAGAGTCGTGGTGGATGGGGACTGGTTGGGCCTCTCTTCAAGGAAGAGGTGGAGAGCCCTCAAACAGTCCTGGTGGGGGATGGAGGTGTAGAGAGATTGGACGTCCATAGTGAAGAGGAGGCGGTTGGGGCCAGGAAACTGGGAGTTGTCAAAATGGCGTAGGGCGTCGGAACAGTCACGGATGTAGGTGGGAACAGACTGGACCAGGGGAGAAAAGATGGAGTCAAGATAGGAAGAAATAACTTCAGTGGGGCAGGAACAGGCTGAAACAATGGGTCTGCTGGGACAGTCCTGTCGTGGATTTTGGAAAGGAGATCGAAGCGGGCTCTCTGGGGTTCCGGGACAATGAGGTTGGAAGCTGCAGAGGGAAGATTTCCAGAAGAGATGATGTCAGTGACAGTCCTGTGGACAATTGCTTGATGTTCGGTGCTGGGGCCATGGTCCGGGGGAAGTAGGAAGAAGTGTCTGAGGGTTGGCGCTGAGCCTCTGCAAGGTAGAAGTCAGTACGCCAGACAGCAACAGCACCACCCTTGTCTGCAGGTTTGATGACTATGTGGGGTTAGACCTGAGAGAACGGAGTGCAGCAAGTTCAGAGGGCGACAGGTTAGAATGAGTGAGGGGGGACAGAGAAACTGAGATGGCTGATGTCTCGCCGACAGTTGTCAGTGTAAAGATCATTAAGGCAGCTGGTATGTTAGTGTTAATTAAACGATGCATTGTTACAGTGCTAATATGACATTGGAAACCAGGCTGTATGTGATTACTTGCCCTGCACAATTCTGTATTATGCTGTGTCTTTAATTGGATGATTGACACCTATGACTTTAGAGGCTTTTGGACTAACTTACTACTAGCGAATTCACTCTCTGAACCTGACAGGAAATCCGAACACCATGGATTGAATAGAGATTTCTATTATACACATATAATCTTTGCAGTTGGCAGATCTGTCATAAAACCACCACTGTGCCATTTGCCAAAAATAAATCCAAGTAGTTCTAGCTTCTGTGGTCTATTGGTACTTTTTTTTTTTCAGAGGCAGGAGAATGTGGTGAACAAACCATAATTAGAAGTGGGTAGCTCTTGATCCTGAGCACAAGATCTCAAAAGATGTGGACAGAAATTCTCAAATTGGCTTACCAGGCAACAGTGGAAAACCTGCAGCGTTGAAGCTGAAAGGCTTAGACTAGCGTTAGAGGAGGCAAGGTTTCTGGTCATAGCAGGCTTTGTCTGCTCATGAAAATAGTCTTTCCAGACTGAAGTCTTGGAAGAAAGCCAAAACAGGACTGCAATTTTGATTTTAAGATAGAGTGTACTGCTGTTAATTCATGTCTTGTTTGGGAGGGGGTGATTTAAAATTGAATTATCTGGTAATTTGAATTAAGCAATTTAAATAAAATGACGTAAAACTGAACCGACATAAGAATTAAGTGACTTTGAATTAGCAGCATTATGCTGTTCAGATCCATGCTGGAAATGGAAGATACTCATTTGCTGAGTAGAAATTTTGTTTTTTCAAATAAAAAAAAAACTACACTAGTGGGTATGAGGGAGCACTGCAACAGACTGTAGAGAAACTGAATTGTTAGATCAGCTGAGATATAAAAGTACAAAATATCCACGGTAGATATGTAAACTGACTTGTGTTAAACTGGCAAGCTGCTTTGTTCAGTTTCGCCAAAGATAGAAAATAGTTTGTCTCTAGCTATTTGAGTGACACTTCCAGACTGGACTAAGACATATTCTACCTCTTCCTGGCTGTATTTACTGTCTTGAACAACATATTAAGGTGTACTGAATGAGCTCACACTGAAGAGTGCCTGCAGAGTCTGATCGACAGGTTTGCGGCTGCCTGCAACAAATTTGGCCTAACCATCAGCCTCAAGAAAACGAACATCATGGGGCAAGACGTCAGAAATGCTCCATCCATCAATATTGGCGACCACGCTCTGGAAGTGGTTCAAGAGTTCACCTACCTAGGCTCAACTATCACCAGTAACCTGTCTCTAGATGCAGAAATCAACAAGCGCATGGGAAAGGCTTCCACTGCTATGTCCAGACTGGCCAAGAGAGTGTGGGAAAATGGCGCACTGACACAGAACACAAAAGTCCGAGTGTATCAGGCCTGTGTCCTCAGTACCTTGCTCTATGGCAGCGAGGCCTGGACAACATATGTCAGCCAAGAGCGACGTCTCAATTCATTCCATCTTCGCTGCCTCCGGAGAATACTTGGCATCAGGTGGCAGGACCGTATCTCCAACACAGAAGTCCTCGAGGCGGCCAGCATCCCCAGCTTGTACACACTACTGAGTCAGCGGCGCTTGAGATGGCTTGGCCATGTGAGCCGCATGGAAGATGGCAGGATCCCCAAAGACACATTGTACAGCGAGCTCGCCACTGGTATCAGACCCACCGGCCGTCCATGTCTCCGCTTTAAAGACGTCTGCAAACGCAACATGAAATCCTGTGACATTGATCACAAGTCGTGGGAGTCAGTTGCCAGCGTTCGCCAGAGCTGGCGGGCAGCCATAAAGGTGGGGCTAAAATGTGGCGAGTCGAAGAGACTTAGTAGTTGGCAGGAAAAAAGACAGAGGCGCAAGGGGAGAGCCAACTGTGCAACAGCTTCAACAAACAAATTTCTCTGCAGCACCTGTGGAAGAGCCTGTCACTCTAGAATTGGCCTTTATAGCCACTTCAGGCGCTTCTTCACAAACCACTGACCACCTCCAGGCGCGTATCCATTGTCTCGAGATAAGGAGGCCCAAAAGAAAAAAAGAACTGAATGAGCTTGACTGTCAACTGGAAACCAACACATTTATCCTGAATCTTTCAGTCACTTAGATGAACAGTTGAAATGAGTATTTAATCTACAGTGTGACAAGATTGCTAAATGATTTTATGCCTTTTTAGGGGGGTGGGGTGCTAGGAAATTCCACTATTAGTTGGTAGTTCTCTAAGAATTGACATACACTGACTTTTAAAGGGTTTCGTTCCATACCTTGGAGTAATCTGCTTTTGCTTTAACGCCAGCCTCTTAATGGATTAATCTGTTAATTATATGATGTTTCTGTTCTAGCATCTCCTGAAATCACTGGTCACAAGAGGAGTGAGAATAAGAATGAGGGACAAAGTGCCCTCATGTACTGCAAGTCTGTAGGATACCCACATCCTTTTTGGACCTGGCGCAAGAAGGTGAATGACGAATTTGTGGTAAGTTCACTGTACTGAAATTCATGAGTATGATGGAGTACTTACCATTCTCATTTTCTGGTAACTTGATTTCAAATCCTTCACTGAATAATGGTGTGATTTGAGCTCTAATATTTGACTTTAAAAATCTCCTGGTAAATCTTTTAATGTCAGTAACTAGTGATGCCATGCGTCGGGGGAGTGAGGCAGAAGGGAGAGCTAGCGTTGTCGATGTAAAAGTGGATTTGTAGCATGTGGGGGAGGAACTGGTGGTGTGCTATGAATGACCTAAAAGAAAGAAGTGGTGACTGGTCCTCAATTTAGGTTTAATCAGGCGACTTGGAAAATGTCTCTCTTTTTGTCTGTATCGTTCTCTAACATTGTTAGAGACAGTGAAGTTTGTAATCGAGCTCAGGAGTAGGCAACTGACATAGTTTTGGAAGTAAATTGGTGTAGAACCATTTTAGATGACCTTACTTAAACTGGACAACAGGAAAGACAAGAGGGACAATTTTCCTTCCTGCACCTGGGCACTAGTCGAATGCAGCATGCCTGAGGTTCTCACAGCCTGATATAACTTAAACCTGCCTGTGCTTGTGGCTGCAGGGACAAGAAAATGCTCCCTGATGGAGCCCCACTCTTGATAGGGCCTAGTACCTAGATGGGGCAAAGATCAGGCTGCAGACCTGAAACCAATAACTACATTTGGCTGTGGGGCTTTCTGGCTACTGTCCAAATGCATGAGCTTTCCTTTGTTGTTCTCCTTCATTTCAAGTCTTTTCAGCAAGTTGGTTGAGGTTAATGTTGATATGTTTTCCTACCACAGAGTGGCACTAAATTGCAGTTTTTAAGTCATGCACAACAGGATGAATTCCCTCTGCCATACAACAGATAAAAATGCATACCTCCAAGTAGAAAACAGCAAGTTTGTCAATTTTAATTTCATTTCTCATCCCCAATGGTAGGAACTGAATAACGCTAGTAGTCGCTATTTCATCACAAACAAAGACAACTACACAGAACTGATTATTGAGAACCTGCACATCCAGAACGATCCAGGCGAATACTTGTGCAATGCTTCTAATTACATTGGATACAACACTGTCGTCACTGTCCTGCGTGTCCGCAGCCACCTTGCGCCTCTCTGGCCCTTCCTAGGGGTTGTGGCAGAAATCATAATTCTGGTCATCATCATTGTCGTATATGAGAAGCGAAAGAGACCAGATGAGGTCCCTGACGGTAAGATCCTTTCTTCAAATGTTTTGCTCCATTACTGCTTACTTAACCCATTTGGTACTAACGTACTAACACAGTTACATGTGTTGTAATACTCTTGTTTCCAGCGTCTAATATTAAATGGGTTAATTAGAGAGCTAAGGCATTCATATCCCATTTGCATATTTTAAGAGATTGTTCATTTTGATAACATTCAATTATTTTTCAATTAAAGACATGCTACAGGTAACTGTTTTCCCTTATGAATTTGACCTAAAGTCTCTGTTTTCACTTGTCATTTACTAACCAATAACTTAGATTTTCAAGAAGAAACAAAATGGTTACCATCACTTTTACAAACCTTTTCTAGTTCATCTAATTTTTGGCTCCATCCTTTATGGTCAAGGAGCATTGGCTGTTTCTTTAAAGAAGCTTGTGTATATTGTCACATGGACTCTGTTTATATGAATGAATTGTCATTCATATTCCATCATAAATTGCAAACTAGAGTACAGAAATTTGGAAAATTAAACAAGCTGATCAGGACACTGTCCATCTTTGCCAATTCAATGTAAATAATCCAAGTGTTTCACAAGGGCAGTGTTCAAGGATGCTTTGAAGATATGGTCACAAGATGGCGTTTGTTTTTTTTCTAAGTTTAAACTTGCTATTTCAGGCCCATTTCTCATCTGCCCCTCATGCCTTCTCACTCCCTCTGTGTTTGATGATGCCCCTGTCAAGCACCTTGGGATGTTTTACTATGTTAAAGATGTGATATAAATGTAAGTTGTGTCTGAATCAGCTGTGTCCTTCTGCTGTGCACTCCCCACTCCTTCCCTTTTTTATGTATATATGCGTGTCTGTGACCATTATCTTGTATTTCAGCCACACAGGACGATGAAGGCAAAGATTAAAATTTTCAT
Source organism: Heterodontus francisci (assembly GCF_036365525.1). Taxonomy (NCBI): domain Eukaryota; kingdom Metazoa; phylum Chordata; class Chondrichthyes; order Heterodontiformes; family Heterodontidae; genus Heterodontus; species Heterodontus francisci. Next base: position 41,123,120 of record NC_090405.1, on the reverse strand, counting down.
TAAGGCACAAATGTTTGATACATTTCATGGAGTAGTCACATTGGGGACTATCTTACCAGTTGTTAATACCTTAATCATGAGAATATTACGTGATTATAGCTATACCCTTGAGTACTGCACCTTTCAATCCAGATGGATTGTTGCATCTGGGTACTGCTGGATTGTTTGACAAATGGTTTGTATATGTCAGGTCAAAAAACATACAGGATAGTAGGCGACTTTGCATCTTAATTTCGCCATGTGCTTTATGGCTCATCCTTTTGTTCAGCTGGACAGTATGGAACATGACATTTTAAAGGAATGTTGTTACTTTGGATCCTTCTTTTGCTCTTGTCGATACAGAACATCGGTCTTGTGAACTTAGACCATTTTGGGTGTGTCTCCATGAAGAAAAGGCTAAAGAGGCCAGTTAAAAAAGGGCAGAGCAGCGATATACGCAGGGAAAAGTGTAAATTATATCTTGAGATAGTGGAATCGAAAGGGAAAGACTCATAAAATTATTAATGTAACTGAGAAATGAAACTAATGTAAGGGCGTGCTATATCTGAAGGGTTTGCTTTCTCTTGGTTGGTTAAAGCTGCCGAACCTTACTAGAATCAAACATCTATCGCTTGGGAAGCATGGTAATCCTGTTGAAGCAGATGCTGCACACCAAAATTTGAATCCAGTTTTTGTATAGACCAGAGGGTTAATGCAAACGTTGTAGAACTTCTGTCTAAATTAGCAAAGTATTTCAAATTATCCTAGACTGCATATCTGGATTAAATTGTTCATTTTTTTGGCTTAATAGTTGATGCAATATAAACCCTTAAATCTTGACGGGATCTTGGTTTTGGTAATGAGAATTAATCTTGCATGCATAATCTCTCCAACTTTGGGGGAGTGTACAACTGGGCATATTTTGCACTGCGTTGGATGGGATTGTTATGCATAAATTAGTTGAGCCAAGGATGTGCAACTTGTGTGCAACCTCACTATTAATAGTTGATCATTTTGTGTGATTGAGGTGAAACGTGTTGCAATGATAAAAGCAACAGCCATGAAAAACTGAGTAATATTGGTTTAAATGTAGAAGAACCATTGTCATGCCTCCATCTTAGGACCACATGGTTTGGTTTTGACAGTTTGTGAGTAGAGGAAATTAGCAGGAGTCCTGGAGAAGAATTGAGCATCAACAATGTATGTGGTAGGAGGAGACCAGCTTAGAGTTGTAATCCGTCACAAGGTTTTGAAAGAAAGGAGGGAAAGAAAGCAGTGACTTGGGATTGGATGACTGCTTTCTGGAGAGAAATGGTATTGAATTTTGCATGGTCCCTTCATTAAAATAACTTCTGAAAGGGAAATGTTTTCTGTCCTCGGACATGTCCGCACCATTACTTTAGTGTACAGACAGAACAATTACTGCTTCTGCGAACCTGCAGATCTAATTCGATCATTTCATTTTCGATATTGAAAGTTCGACTGAAGTTTGTTGAATGATCAATTTACTCCTTCACTCCAACAATATTAGAATCGGATTCAACTTTTTTAAAACTAGTGATTTATAGTGGAAGATTTTGCGTGTTGTGACCTGAAAAACCTAGATGTACCAGATGCAGAAAAATTTATGCACTTCAGATGTAACACCTTGTATGAAATCTGTTAATGGTAGTCTTGATTCTGGTGAACAGTGTTATTCAGGAAGTCTTGAGTTTGGAAAAGACAGGTTTGAAACAAATCAGTTATATGGTGGCTTGCTTTTTGGCTTTGGAGGTTAAATACTCACTTTCTCCAGTCATCCTTATTTTTGTTGACTATCTTATTTTCTAAATTTGCACATCAGTTTGTTTATAATTGTTGTTTTATATTTCTCTGCTCTCGAGAACTCTTGAGTGGAGCAGTTGTTAGGTTGGAAATGTCTCCCTTAAGGCCTCTGCTTCTTGCAGCCAATGCTTGAAAACTGTTATTCAGGTCAGAACGTTGATCAGCCTTAATACAAATGAAGCATTCTTGCCAGTAAAACGCTTCAAAAAAAAAAGTGCATCATTCAATTGATGGTACAGTAACATTCCTTTTGCTGCAATGGTTACAATGCATCAAACAAAAATTATTCTGGTATAATAGCTGGGTTAATTTTATCAGATCCTGGATAGCAGTTTTCATAGTGATCAGTGTCCATTTTAGCTGTACCGTTTTATATCGATAACTCTGCATATTATACCTAGAATTTAAACTTTTAATACAGGTTATTGCAAAAAAGGCAAAATAGGTTGCCTTGTAAATGACATTACTGAAAGGTTCAGTCAAAGATTAGAGCATTCACATATTTAGAAGACTTGCTGATATTTTGAATTTTTTTTGTTATAAGTGCCACGAGTTCGAATAATACTGCACATGATAACTATTGAAATATGATTTTCATTTTCTCTGGAGGTTGCTTATTTCATTTTTTTCAGCAAGAATGTCATCCCAACTTTTTCTGCTGTTGTGTGTATAGTGAACTTGGACCATATTTTCAGAAATACATTCCTTTCCCTCAGAGTTTTCACCGTGACCCTACCAATATGGTTATAGCAGAGGTGCATTTAAAGCGAAATAAAATAAAAGTACCACACATTTGATTCTTGTGTGAAAAAAGTAATACATTTATTCAGAAGTTCTTAGATGGTGCAGTATTAACCTGCCCCCCCCCCCAGAAGAATAATCTGAAATGTGGAAAAGCCTTATTTAGAGCCATTTTAGACTAGACAACAGGATAAATGGAGGCTATTTTTTTTTGAGAGCAAAAATGACTCCCAATCAAGAATTTAAATTGCATTTCTTGCTCAGATTGTTAAATGATCAAATCAGACTAAAATAGTTGAGAATAGTTTTGAAGAAAAATGAGTCCATGACAAAACGGACCCATTTTTAGTAAATTTCATATCTCGTATAATTGTATATTTTTATGATAGACAAGTGCAAAGTTTAGACTTTGTTTTGGAGGAATATTTTTCAGTTAATATTTCAAAACCCTATCACAAAAGTGCCTTTGTTTTGTTTCATCCATGGAACAGTAACTGAGAGGACTACAGACTCACCATTACCGAGAGCACAGCCCATTGCACTGATGTGGCGCCACAATTTAAAATTAACCGTTTTTTTCTCTGACCCAGAAAAGAGTAATCAAAGCTGCATAAGTTGATTTTTGTTTTAAACTATTTGGATAGAGCCTGGATACTGTCAACCTGCTCCGAAATGCCATTGCTTTGTTAACTACAGTCTGTTAAACCAAGATAAGCCATTTTCAGAACAACATCGGGATAGTTTCAGTGACACCACTTAGTTACTTCAAGTAAACTAATTCAGGAGTCCAGATCCAGGTTTAATCACGCTAAAACAATGCTTTGGATAATTTTTAAAACTGAAATTTTGCTGGGTTCAAATCTGCCTTCAGAGGTGTTGTCTGTTTCAGTTTATTAAAGTACTACACCGTTCTTTGTGCATAATGGAATGCAAAGCTGAGCATAAACTTCCGTGTCAGCATTCAGTGTAAAACTTTACACGATTATCTTTTTTTAAAAAAATGGTCAATATTTCACGCTAAGCATTAAAACAGAAATGGAGAAATCTGGAGAATATCTTGAATTTCATTTGCAATATTCTCTTTAAACAAAAAAAAATTTTTTCGATGTGCCTTCATTTTGTTACAGAATTGCTACAGTGAATCTCAAGGTGTTGAGAGCACATTTATTGCAGAACTCTTAAATTCAGCATAATTCTGTAGACTCGTGCTTGAATAACCATCTAACATACTGTTTGCAACTGCAGCTGAAATTACTAGCTCTTGACCTTAATGCTGCAGGTACTCTGCAAAAGCAAAATACTGCAGATGCTAGAAATTTGAAATAAAAACAGAAAAAACTGGAAATACTCAGCAAGTCTGGCAGCATCTATGGAGAGAGAAACAGAACTAATGTTTCAGGTTGTTAATTTTGTTTCTCTCTCCACAGATGCTGCCAGAACTGCTGAGTATTCCAGCATTTTCTGTTTTTACTGCAGGTGCCCAACGTGCTTTAATGTTTTTCACAATTGATTTGAAGCACATGAAATCCATGACTAATTTTTGTAAAATTGATTTGACCCACAAATTAAATTACTTCTACTTGATGAGCGTCTTCAAATATCATTTTTTGGTTTTGAGGTGCATTGTTTTTGGAAGGTGAAGGGGAAATTTTTTTTTATATAGCTCCAAATATATGGCATGATTTAGGTGCATACCCATTAAGAGTTCATTGAAGAATTCACACATTTATATTTTCTTCTGTTTGGCCAGGACAGGCACACTTCATTTTTTTCTGAGCTGGTCTTTTTAGTCTCTGAGTCTTCAACGAAGCTCAAAGCCATCTGGATCACAGCATAATTGAATGCAAAAAAATGAAATCAGGTTATGGCTTTGAAACATGCACACATAAATAAGCCCATGTATTCTAGAAAGTAAGACAAAATTACACACACACCCCCCTGTGCTGCCCCCCCTCCCCCAGCCCCTGCTCCCTTGGCAAGATGCAGGCTATATCCAATTTTCTAAATGCTCCAAATTATACAGTTATCTCATTAGATGTACAGGCCATTTTCCTAGTGTGCATTTCTGCAGGGTCAGAAGATCTCCACAAAGACCCCTTCAAACTAAAATACTAGGTTAGAACTATGGTTTATATTGATATTTGTCGGTTATTGTGACTTCTTTTCTTTCCCTCTCAATTGCATCATACCCTAAAACTGGTGGTAAGTGAGAGAATTGCATGCTCGAATTTGTTTTTCTCAGCTTCAAGTCTGAAGTGCATCAGTTCATGATGTTGAAACTTTTTTCCAAGTCCTCATCCATGTTCACAACTTTTTTCGTATCCTCCATTTAGTTTTTCCTGCTGCCCATTTCTGGATTTGTAGTTCTGTTTTTTTTTTTAACTGCGTTTGAGTTTTTGGGTTCAGTCTGTTCTGTTTCTGTACTGGGGATGTTACAGGAGTTGGCCAGAACTCTTGGCCAGCAAGCTCAGATTCTGTTTAGGTTTGAACTAGCTGTCTTTTTTCTAGAACTGTATGACTTATGATGAGGACCCTTGCCAAGCCACAGTCTGTATCAGGGTTATTGATGGACTTGCATGTCCCACGGCAGATGGCCAAGTGTAAATATTGAACTGATCTCAACATAAGTATTCAAGCAAAGATACGTCAACAGGGATGATATGGGTGAGCGATCTGGAACCATTCTAGCCAGTGCAGTATTGGACTAAAAATTCTCTTGGGTTTTTCTTTTCTGCATTCCACTTGGCCTTCCCACAGTTAGCAATTCTTACTGGATCATAGATCCCAATTTTCACTTTGGTCTATACCCCAGAGTGATTTCTTCCTGATGCAGGCATATCTCTGTGGAAGATGCTTGCAAGCATATTTTGCATTGGGATGGGAGGAATGATAATATCTCTGACTTTGTGCTCAGTTATATTTTGAAAGTTGGGATTTCCTACAAAATATGGTGAGGTTCTTTTATGTAAGCAGGTTTTCTCTATATGTCAGTCTTGTCCATCACCCAAAATAGTTTGGCCCTTTGAATGAAACTCACTTAGTAAGTGTTTCTTTTGCTTATTTGTATTTACTTTAGAAATGGAGTATTCAAAAAGGCCTGAAATTATATCTTTTTGGTCAGTCACAGCAGGAATATTTAATCCATAACTAATACAAGATGTTGGGATTTAGGGGAAGTATAGTGTGCAAACATTTTTAATTAATGTGTGTATGTTTTCCTTGATTGGAACAATATCTTGACTTAATTTGGATTGATTTAAGTTTATGTACCTTAATACAGTGTCCATGCAAATATTAAATTTATTTTAATGGAATCTTTCAATAGATGAACTTTTCTCTGCTATGGCACAGTCTGAACATATATTAGCTGAATATACAGAAGCTTCCCCATTGTAAAGTGGTTTTGAAAACTGGGTGCACTTGACTTGAACAATATTCCTTAAAGGTTATTCTCCTTTTAAGATCCAGTCTGCAACTCTGCATTTGTTGGGAGGTTAGGTTGGTAGCAGTTTTTGTTTAAGACTTGAGCTTAGACTAAGAATAAACTAATTAAGCACATTCTTTGTTTAGTTTAGTTTAGCGATACAGCACTGAAAGAGGCCCTTCGGCCCACCGAGTCTGTGCCGACCATCTACCATCCATTTATACTCATCCTACACTAATCCCATATTCCTACCACATCCCCACCTGTCCCTATATTTCCCTACCACCTACCTATACTAGGGACAATTTGCAATGGCCAATTTACCTACCAACCTGCAAGTCTTTTGGCTTGTGGGAGGAAACCGAAGCACCCGGAGGAAACCCACGCAGACACAGGGAGAACTTGCAAACTCCACACAGGCAGTACCCAGAATTGAACCCGGGTCGCTGGAGCTGTGAGCCTGCGGTGCTAACCACTGTGCCACTTTGCTCCTTGACTCTTTTTTAACTTGTGAATTTTGCTTGCCTGCTGAGTTAAAAGGAGTGTACTGTACACTCTGACTTCTTCCCCCAGGGCTGGAATTAGGTTTGCTTAAATACTACATCAGACTTTGAAACAACCAAAAATTAGTGGAATTGTACCAGTAAATCAGTTTTCCCAGGTGATCTAAACTGCATTTTAATCTGCCATGAACATCCTGATACAGAAAATTGCCTGGTCACAGTGTCCTATCAAAAGTCATATAGTTCACTGTTAATTTAGAATCTACTTAAGCAAACTCTGGGGTTAAGCAGCAGGTGGTAGAGGGAAGAAACTCTATACTCTCTGTGTACTTGTTTCAATTCCTGATGCGTCTCTTGATATACATAAACTGTGTATATATTTTCACTATCTTCTGCGACACTGACGTCTGGTTGTCTGACTGGTCTTAGTTTTCTTTGTACACTGTTTTACAAATGCGTCCTTACCAGTGACTGAGACCTGTGACCACTGGTGTGTTGCTGGTGTTTCGCGACTGTTGGTTTGTGGTTTGACTTTTTTTGGTCTTCCCAGTCACTTGTGCGCTGATGGTGGCTTTCTCTCCATGCCTCAAGGTACAGACGGAGTAATGGCACTTTCACGGCCCTGGAAATGTTGCCATTAGTCCTGGTGCGTGCTGTCAGGTGGCTGCGTTGCGATAAATCTCCATACTTGCTTCATGTATACCAGACACCTTGTGGGATCCTGCTTAACCTAGTGGACACAATACAGGGCTTGTCCAAAAATAAAACTTATAGGTCTTTGTTGCCTAACCAGTTAATGGCCCATTGTTTCTTGGGTTAAAAGAAATTTGGGCTGCCCATTAGCAATGGTTCTTTGTCAAATGTCAGTTTTTTAAAAAACCTCTTTGCCACTTCAAGTTGTACTGATCAGTTATTGAAGCCAGAGTTTTTGAAGGATAACAGCACAGACTTTTTTCTCTTCCCTAAGTGTATTTGAATTACTACATGGGCATATTTTGGAAGAACAGGATTGCCAGCAGCAGAGGGTATACATCAAATTTGAAAAAATGAAGACACCTAGAAATCATATATCTTTTCATTACCATTTTGGAAAAATAGAAATGAAATCTGTACCACTGTAAGAACATAAGAACTAGGAGTAGGCAATTCAGCCATTTGAGCCTGCTTCGCCAATCAATACGATCATGGCTGATCTCATCTCAGCCTCAACTCCACTTTCCTGCCCGTTCTCCATAACCCTTCAAACCTTTACTAATTAAAAATCTGTCCATCTCCTCAAATTTAATCAATGTCCCGGCATCCACCGCACTCTGGGGTAGTGAATTCCACAGACTCACGACCTTTCGAGAGAAGTAATTTCTCCTCATCAACCAGCCATTGCATTTTTTTTTTAAATCAATAAAAATCGGCTAAGTATTGCAATATGTTCATAAACCAAGTTCTAGGTGTTGGACTGCTTTCTTTTTCTAGTTCATCTAGTTACTTTAAACATCAATGCAAACATATGCAGTCATAACAATGGATGATCAGGTCTTTATTGAGATTCCATACTACATGATCCACTATATGTGCTCAAGTCTTTATAGAGACATCATACCTCTCATACTGGAATCACAAAGTGACGCACCTGAACAAATTCAGAATTGAGTACAGCGTGTAGTGGTTCACTACACGTCTTATACTAATTCTAGCTTTGATCTCTACCTGCATTACATACTGTCACTAAATTGTAGTACGTCAAAGGTATATGCAAGTGACAGTATAATAACAGCATGGAGCCAACAAAATGCTCTAAACTCTTAATCTCTTCTAAGCATTCTGCTACCATGGTTAAACTCCATGGTTTATTGTCGCCTCAAACTCTTCCCATCACTGTACCATAAACACAAGCAACCAAATTAATGTATTCCAGACCATTACAGACATGGATTTTACGGCCTCCCCGTCCTGCCCTGAGGCGGGAGGCACAGAGTATCGTGATGGGTGGTGGTCAGGGTGGAGGGCCCCTCGCCCAGTGACCTTTCCAGGGCTGGGATAGGCCAATTGAGGCCCTTAAGTGAGGGCCTCCACTCTCCCTCTGGGCTTTGTGTGGGGGGATTCCTGGCCCATGGGGGACCCCCACTGGGAACAACTTTATCCCCCGAATCCCCCTGCCCCTGAACTGAACGACCACTCCCACATTAACCACCCCCCCCCCAAACCACCGCCAGGGCCTTCAGGACTGGCCCTGGCAACCCTGCCTCAGCTGCTTCTGTTCCAGGGTTCCGGTGCTGGGTCTGGTTTCAAGGCCTCTGCAGTACTGGCAGTGGTCACCGCTCCCGGTGGTGCTGCCATTACTGCTGAGCTACCAGCCCTCTGATTGGCCAGCAGCTCTTGGAGGCAGGATCCCCATCTTTAAAGGGACGGGGACCCTACCTTATAAAAGTTTGAATCAAAAAGACTGGAGGATCGTTTCAGAGGTGGGGGGCACAAAAAAAAGGCAGAGGCAAGGTTCCCCCAGCCATTTTGGCCAGGCGCCGTGAGCCCTGCCTCCAGCACAAAATCCAGCCTGGAATGTGTGAAATTCACTCACCCATCAGCCCCTTATTTGAGAAGACATTCTTGCCCTAGGCCTACTTACATAATGCGTCCCATGCTCAGCAGAAGGCAGTTTTAGCTTATTGTGTGCCGATCCTGCAGACAGCCCTGGTTTTAGTCATTACTGCACAGAAGGAGGTCTTTAGGCCCATTGAGTCCCTGTCTGCTCTCTGTCGAGCAATCCAATCAGTCCCATTCCCCAGCTCTATCCCCATAGCCCTGCAAGTTTATTTCCCTCAAGTGCACATCCAATTTCCTTTTGAAATCATTCGTTGTATCCGCTTCCACCCCCACACAGGCAGTGTGTTCCTGGTCATTACCACTTGCTGTGCAAAAAAAAAAAAGTTCTTCCTTGCAGCACCCTGCATCTCTTGCTCAAAACCTTAAATCTTGAAGGACTCTGGTAATGTGAGCCCTTATTCCCACATAGGGTATGTTTACAATAATAAAAACAAGAAAGTGCTGGAAATACTCGGACCAGGCTGCATCTGTGGAGAGCGAAGCAGAATTAATGTTTCAGGTCTGTGACCTTTCATCAGAACAGTGATGAAAGGTCACAGACATGAAACGTTAACTCTGCTTCTCTCTCCACAGATGCTGCCTGACCTGCTGAGTATTTCCAGCACGTTTTTAATTCAGATTTCCAGCATCAGTATTTTGCTTTTATATTCGGGTATATTTACACTCCTTTTATGTTGTCTTAATATTTCGTATAATTATATATATATATATATATATTATTACTCAATTCCATAAAGTATGCTTTACTGCCCCTTTTTGTCCTTTATCTGCTACGACAGTTGAGTAGAATTATTGCTACAAAACATGTCCCTTGCTTGAATGTATATGATCCATCCGTCCCAGTCCTTTTTCTTGCAAAGTGCAATTTTATGGTGCTGCAAACTTTCTGTAAGCATTTAAAAAAAAAAATGAATCCCATTCAGTTAAATATATATGAGGCTAGTTTTCTCCTCTGGTCACTAAGTATAAATTTGAGGCTGTTTTTAGTCTAGTGGCAACCAGGTACCAAGTCTTGATTTGAACGTATTACAAGACTCTTGCTCTGCCTGTCAGTTTTACCTCCTGCAATTAAAACACATGTTTGTTCAGGTCAACAAAAACCAGGAAAAAGAACATTGAGCAGGATTCCACAATCAGATGTTGGTTTACGTCTTCTCATTGGTCTATGAGAGTGAACCACTGGAACTTGGGGACAAGATGAACATGTAACTTGCACAATCTGTCCACTATAGTTGCAGTATTTCATGACAAGCCTCAAAATGTTAACCAACCATGTAATAACATTTTTTGCCATTTGAATGTAATGATTTAGAGACTAACTCCATGAGCAATTACATCGTTGAAGTATATCTATGAACAGACAAAGTCAAGTCAACTGGTGCTAGCACATTTACCATTATGTCTGGTACTAATGTCTAATGTCTTTTTCCTTTATCCTTTTCTCTTCCCCTTTCCCCTTCACGATCTGACTATCCAACGGAGGCAGATGACGAGCCAGTTTCTGGACCAATGTGAGTATGGCATTAATACATATATTTTAAATTTTGTACTCCTCAAAATGACTTGTTGATTTGCAGAACAAACTGCACTGAGCACTTGCAGGTCAGGTTTAGCATGGGTTAGAAGTGGAGTAAACCTTCCTCTACCCTGCCTCAACACTGCACTTCAACTGCCACCCTGACTGAGGTTGCCAGTTCAGTGCCAAATTGAAGACCGTTTTATTTTGAGGGCCCATGTCCACGAGGTACTGAGTTGAAATTGTTCAATCTCAGTCCCCAAAGGACCAATACAAGTACCAGGTTGGCAAGTGGTTAACTACTCCATCAGTCTGAGCTGGATATATATACTATGCTGCCCAAAATTATGCTGTGTTTTTAACAGTTTTCTTACTGTCCATTCTGTTGAGTTTATATAGGATTGTCACATTTTATTGGAGATATGATAGGATATTGTCATATATCCTTTACCTCTAATGCAAGTTCAAGGGCTAGGATACATTGAAAACATCTGGTTAACACTCTTTATTACACAAGTCAATTAGATAATAAAACACAACTTCTTACATGCAGTGTATGAGAGAGAGATACCAATCATACTCGCACACTTTAGGAGATTCGAAGTCTACCATCTTAACTGTTTATGCTAGCTTCAGTAAGATTTGATCAAAAGTTCCCAGGAGCTCCAATGTTTTTTTTCTAGCTTTCATACTGTAGGACAAACGTGTATATGCTGTTGATACAGCCGCTATCATGAGGGTTAAGGTTAGCTGTTAACTGTTTGTCATGCGTGCCTTTGATGTCTTGGCTCTTCTGATCTTCATTGCAGTAGAATCCATTTACACAGAGTCCATTCAGCAATTGATATTCCTTTCTCACGCCCGCTATCCCCTGCCCCTGTCGCCACTGTTAAAAGCCTGTCTGGTACATCAGTGTGTCTTTGTACAGTGTGTTTTAACCAACAACCCTGTAGTACTCTAGCTCTATAAGATAATTCTATGAGGCCAATTAGCTTCTATTATTCTTGCACATACATAGGATTATCTTTTTCTCGAAAGTGGGTGAAAATCCAACCAACAAATAAATGAACAAAATTTTCTTACCTAAATTGGCTTTGGGGAGAATAAATGAATTGTTCCCTTTTTTGAATAATAAAAGTACAATTTAGAGTCTAGTCTGCCTGCACTTGGTACCACACAATCCTGCCATATAGTGAACAATGAATTCCTTTTCTTTACATTGCACTGACTGGCTTATTGCCAAAGACTGACTATGTATTTGAAGCACTGCTTTGGGCTAGTTGCTTTTCACTATGTTTGTGGCTCCAGTCAACCTCCTACTGTACACTGTTGGTATTGGCAGGCTAGTAGTGGTCATAGTGTATTGGGGGCAATTTGAATGTTAGCATAGCTCTATGTTGCAGCCAATTTGCCGATAATTAATATCATTTAAAATGGGTTTTTAAATGTAATAGTAGTAACCTGTAGGCTAGCCTGGCCCATATCCAGTTCCATTGGCGTTGTCCAATGTACAATATTGACACATGCATAAATGTTAGCTATTCCATTTTGTATCTGGGATTCTCTAGAGTTGCAGTGGCTGATTTTAAATTTCACCGCTGTTCTAATACGATTAGTGCAGGATAGTGTGATGGTGAAGCACCCTGGAGAATGGGTGGCAGCAGTGAGTATAGTTGCCTGATCTCGAGGAACTGCTGTGGTAAGGTGTGGAGCAGAGGCCGTGCATCACATTGATGGGGAATGGGGGTGGTTAGAAACAGTGGAGTAAGAGTTGCCCTTGGGCTATGGCACAATGAGCAATGGAGGCCTGGCTGCAGATTGCCTACTGCTTCAGTTGGGAAAGGAAAAAAATACATCTTGTGCCAGTTATTAACTTAAAGTCTAAAAGATTCAGCATTTCCCAATCATTAATCATCTGAAATCTTTACATACGAACATACGAATTAGGAACAGGAGTAGGCCAGTCGGCCCTTCGAGCCTGCTCCGCCATTCAATAAGCTCATGGCTGAACTGATTACTCCACATTTCCACCTACCCTGATAACCTTCCACCCATTATCAAGAATCTATCTACATCTGCCTTAAAAATATTCAAAGACTTTGCTTCTACTGACTTTTGAGGAAGCAAATTCCAAAGACTCACTTCCCTCTGAGAAAAAATTTCTCCTCATCTGTCTTAAATGGGCGACCCTTATTTTTAAACAGTGACCCTAGTTCTAGATCCTCCCACAAGGGGAAACATCCTTTCCACATCCACCTCTCAAGATCCCTCAGGATCTTTTATGTTTCATTCAAGTTGCCTCTTACTCTTAATTCCAGCGGATACAAGCCTAGCCTACCCAGTCTTTCCTCATAAGACAGCCCGCCATTACAGGTATTAGTCTAGTAATCCTTCTCTGTACTGCATCCAACGCATTTACATCCTTCCTTAAATAAGGAGACCAGTACTGCAGATGTGGTCTCACCAATGCCCTGTATAGCTGAAGCATAACCTAATTACTTTCAATTCCCCTCACAATAAATGATAACATTCTATTAGCTTTCCTAATTATGTGCTTTATCTTTTGTGATTCATGCACTAGGACACCCAGATCCCTCTGCATCTCCGAGCTCGGCAATCTCTCACCATTTAGATTATATGCTTTTATTATTTCTTCCTGCCAAAGTGGACAATTTCTCAATTTCCCACTTTATACTCCATTTGCTAGGTCTTTGCCCACTCACTTAACCTATCTGTATCCCTTTGTAGCCCCCTTATATCCCCTTCACAAGTTACTTTCCTACCTATTAGCAAATTTAGCAACCATACCTTAAGTCCCTTCATCTAAGTCATTTATATAAATTATATACAAGGCCCCAGTACACATCCCTGTGGCACACCACTCGTTACACCTTGCCAACCAGAAAATTACCCATTTATGCCTACTCTGTTAACTAGATGTTTAGATGAAAATAAGTAAAATTTGGACAGTTAATTGTAAATGACCAATTACTAAGATGTACATTAATAATACTTAGCTTGTTGAAGTTCTGAGCTCCCCTAGGTTTGCTCTGGTTATGTGTGGTAGAGTGGTTGTATTGCTGACTTTTACAAGTTCAACAGTCCCGTCTCAGCAAAATGTCTCTGCTCCATCAAAATACCCACCTGTACTTTTGGGCCGGTGAATTGGGGCGTGCTATGGGAAGCTGAAATCTTTTTCTCAAAATGCTCAAGAACAATGGATTAAATAAACTTGTTTGATTTAAGATCTCCATTTATTTTTATTCTGCAATGTTAGATTATTTCACATCAAGTCTGCGTTCAATATAAGTACCTTAAGTAGCTGTTAACTTGCAGGATTTTTTTTGTGTAATTTCAAACAGGAAAACCAATTCCACAAATAATCATAAGGATAAGAACTTGCGTCAGAGGAACACCAACTAAACCTTGGTTGTCAGGTAAGTTCCATTTGTCTCAAATTTTCTTCATGATTTTATGCCTGGCATTATTGCACATTTGTTGGGCTTAATGTTTCAGAGAGCAAACTGCATACATTACCTTTGCTTTCCAATCACTTAGAAAAGAATTCAGCATTCTGTTGCCATTTGTCAGTCCATGCCAATGTCAAGAAAAAGAGCCCGTTTTATTATTGTCAGCCAATCTTTTTTTAGCTTGCTTGAATTAATGCAGTTTGCTACATGACTGTTTTAAACCTTCACATTTCATGGTGTGGAAGTATTTGACTGCTGAGGCAACTGTTGGCACACATGGAAAGTGAAAACAGCAACAGATTTAAAGCAAACAAACACTTAAGAATTCTCAAACAGAAAGTGTGGAATGAGAGCAGGCTTTTTGGTCCAAAAGTGACAGTGTGTAAGTTGCACAACCCTTGGGTTTCCCCCATAATTCTTTTAATTGCATCACGAGTTCCAAGACTATAAATCTCTGATATTTCTCTAGGCCTCTTTCAGAAGTGAAACAAGAATGCTAACTTCAACAATGGAGTTTTCATTAATTTACTGTAACCACTTGCATTCCACAGATAATGTCTTATTTGCTGCAACATAAGAATTATATCATTGTAAAAGCCATTATTTGATCAAATTAACTAACAAAGTTAAATGATTTTGGTTAGTGGCTGTTCTATGTACCTATTGCACCTTGAGAACTGTTTCCCAATCTCTAGTCCACTTAAGACTAGTTCGCAGGCAGCTATTCCTTGAATAACCTGCTGATGTCTTAATTATCAATTCCTTTCAGCATTTGGAAGAGCTGGATCATGACCCTTCTTGGTCATCTTTTCTTCAAATGAAAGCTCCTTCCACCAATTCTCCTCATGTTCCAGCTTGCTCTGAGTCCGAATCCAAGCCATCAATTTAGATTGTGATGATAAGCTGCCCAAAATTGTGGCATTCCAAATGTGGCGCCCATCGATAAGGTGTGAGGTGGAGTTTGCTGAATTAAAGCCACTGAGATCACCACTGCCTGTTGCTGGTGGGATGAGAATGTAGGAATCGTAACTGGATGCGTTTAAAAGAGGCACATCGCAACTGAGCATCATACAGTTGCTATCTAAATTTACTTAATCGGAATGATCAAAGCAGAGCCCACTTTTTGGAAGGTTTAATGTCTTGCAAATGCGAATGTTCATACCTGCATTGCTTAAAAACTGAAATCAAAAAAAGTCAAGTAATCCTTGAAATGCAGAACTTGTCCTCTGGGTGACAGTTTTCTGCATTACTTCTGAAATTGCTTTCTGATGTCAATCACAGATGATGTTCAGCACTCGTAAAATCCACAGCTCCCAGCCATAGCCTCGTGATGCCGTGCAGAGTTTATTTATTTTATTTTTAGAGATACAGCACTGAAACACTCCCTTCGGCCCACCGAGTCTGTGCCGACCAACAACCACCCATTGATTATAATCCTACATTAACCCCATATTCTCTACCACATCCCCACCATTCTCCTACCACCTACCTACACTAGGGGCGATTTACAATGGCCAATTTACCTATCAACCTGCAAGTCTTTGGCTGTGGGAGGAAACCGGAGCACCCGGCGGAAACCCACGCAGACACAGGGAGAACTTGCAAAGTCTGCACAGGCAGTACCCAGAACTGAACCTGGGTCGCTGGAGCTGTGAGGCTGTGGTGCTAACCACTGCACCATTGTGCTGCCCAAATAGTTCCGGAAGAACTATTCTTGCAGCAATATTTATCCCAGTTTCTATCTTAGTAATTAGCTGTGCAGTATAAATAGACAAATTAGAGTGAAATTCCTCAGCAATCAAATCAAGATGATCCCTTAACTATCCATTGTTGTGCCAATCCTGATCACCTATGTTTGCTGTAGCATATGCCATTTACATTTCCAGCAAATTGTAACGTAAATCCGCCACTGGTGATTTACAAGTGTATTACGAATTTAAAGTGTTGGCCACTGATAGCCTCATTGCAATGAATTCCATTCCATTGTTCCCAGAATATACAATCTGCCCGAATGTGGGGTCCAGACAGTTGTGACATGTTTATATATGAATGTTCAAATACATATTAGTTTTTTTTGTTACTGACAAAAGCACCTGTACTTCTAACTATTTGCTAAAATAGTCTGGTCTCAGATCTTGCCCAGATTTGAAAGCTTGCCTTATGCTTGTAATGACATAGATTTTTTTTGAAATTTTAAACCAGTAAGTTTCTGTTGACTGTGCAAAGTCATGGTAAATTCACTGTGGTACACTTTCAAAAGAATAATTGTTTTTTTTTTAATCTTAACAGAACTTTGGATTTCTGAAGAACATGTCATTATCAGATGGCCTGGGTTTCAGTCAAGGACCCTTGCAATTATGTTGGTCTGAATGGGATGGGTTTTAACTTCCCTGGTGTCTAAGCAGGAATAAGATGACTGTGAAGCATGTTTTGCCTTATCCAATCTCTCCTAAAGAATAAAGTATTAAGAAGATCGCTTTGCAAATTTAATTCTGATTATTTCAAATTGATAGGGTGTACTTTGGGCGCTTAATGTGCTATTTATTGATGTTTGAATTTTGTTTTTCCCTCGATCCTTACCCTTTACCCTGTGATTCAGTTCCTGTGGACAAATCATGCATGCAGTGTTTATTATTCCTGGTATGCTCATTTATATATGGTTCATCATGTGGCACTCTAACTCCATGAGTCCTTTCATTCTGTCCCTGAATACCTGCTAATAAAACTGTCACTCAAATGGTGTTTATGAATTTGTATATATTACAGATTTTAGTGCCAGGTAAATCAGAACATATAAAGAAATAAAGTATATCCTATTGCACTGATCTGGTAGAGGGTAATGCTAAAATATCTAGCTCTTCCACTGAATGCCATTTCGTAAGCCTGTTCCTGATGTCACATTTTTACATATTATGGCATGATAGTATCCTATGCAAGCTTGAAGGAGCAATTTATTATCAGTTTCTTCTTTTTCTTTTACTGGTCAGAAATTTGCCCTATGTTTTGTTTGGACACAGAGCTGTAATGTTGTGTTTTTTCCTTTCAATAATAATTGTGGTGTGTAAATGCATGAGATTGCACATTTACCTGTGGTTATTATCATTAATCTAACTCCATGTACAGTATGTTGACCCACTGTGATTTTAAAAAATAAAGAATGACATTGAACGTTATTTGAGATTTGTTGAGGGGAAAAAATGAGGACATCACATTTGAATGCGTGGTGTTTCCTTTAAGAAACGGAAAAAGGATCCTTGGGTATTCACTATAATGCTGTTTTATAACTAGCCAGTACCACAGCTGGCATTTCAGTGTACCCTAACCTTCATAGTATCCAAGGTAACAAATTGCCTTATTATGAAGTGGTCACAATGACCTAAAAGCATTACCAAATATCATCATCCTAAGGCTAAAATTAGTCTCTTGATTTGATCCAACCACCCGATCATGACCTTAAAGGTAAGGAAGGCTCAAGTACTTTGTGTTCAAATGCTGCCTGTCTAGGGGAAATAGAGTGGCACATCATAAAATCTTCAGAGAGTCACCATTTTGGGTCTTTCCTCCTTGTTCAATTGGTAGCACTCTCGCTTCTGAGACAGAAAATTGTGGGTTCTAGCCCCACCCCAGAGACGTGGGCACATAACCTAGGGTGACACTGTAGTGCAATGCTGAGGGAGTGCTGCACTATCGGAAATGCTGTCCATCAGATGACCTGCGAAACCGAGGATCCGTCAGCCCTCTCTGGTATTAAAAGGTGGACATAAAAGATCCCGTGGCACTATTCAAAGAAGAGCAGGAAAGTTTTCCCTGGAATCCCTCAACCAACATCACTAAAACAGATGATCTGGTCACTTATCACTGTGGGGCCTTGCCTAGTGAAAATTGGTTGCCACATTTCCCCACATTACAACAGTGACTTTTGTTACTCTGCCTTCTGAAGAGTAAGAGTATCCCATGAGGGCTGAAGAATCTAAAATAGATTTTTCATTCGTTATTGAAGTTGAGCTATAAATTCTATCTGGGTATTAGAGCATGTGAAAACAGTCACAGGATATAGAGAACTAGGTTTCACGCAAAGAGGCTGAAACATATAACAAATAGAGTAATGAAAGTAAAATGTAATGAGCACCATATTAGGTTTGCTAGTACAGTACATAGTGAATCTAGGATGTCATTCTATGTGAAAATTGTCACACTTCATTTTAAAAAAAGCCAATTTTTAGCAATCTACCAAGAAGCTTTGCTGCAAAATATCTAATTGACGCAGTGGTCCTTAATTGATTTTGAATCATAACTTGTTTATCTTTTTTAATCATAAAATAATACAGTACAGAAGGGGATCGTTCCAGCCCACTCTGCCAGCTCTTTGAATGAGCTGTCCAATTAGTCCAACTCTTCCCCGTCGCCCTGCACATTTTATCGCCTCCACATTTATCCAGTTTCTTTTGAAAGCTATTATTGAATTTACTTCCACCACCTTTTCAAGCAGTGCATCCCAGATCACAACAGATTGCATTTAAAAAAAAAAAAATCTCCTCAGCACACCCCTTTCTTTTGCCAATTCTTTGAAATCTGTGTCATCTGGTTACTGATCCTCTGCCAGTGGAACAGTCAATGAAAAACTATCAAACCCTTCATGATTATGAATACCTCTATTAAATTTTGTTTTCATCTTCTTTCCTCTAAGCAGAACAATCCCTGCTTCTCCAGTCTCTACATAATTCAAGTCCCTCATCCCTGGTGTCATTCTGGTAAATCTCCTCTGCACCCTTTCTAAGTTGAAGGCTAAAATTAAAGCACAGGGGATTGGGGGTAAGGTGCTGATGTGGATAGAGACAGGACAGGAAACAAAGAGTAGGAATAAATGGGCCTTTTTTCGAGTGGCAGGCAGTAACTAGTGGGATACCCCAGTATTCACAATATATATTAATGATATAGGTGAGGGAATTAAATGTAACATATCCGAGTTTGCAGATGACACAAAGCTGGGTGCGAGTGTGAGCTGTGAGGAGGATGCAGAGAAGCTCCAGTGTGATTTGGACAGGTTGAGTGGGCAAATTCATGGTAGGTCCTGCAAAATGTGGATAAATGAGAGGTTATCCACTTTGGTGGCAAAAACAGGAAGGCAGATTATTATCTGAATGGTGATAGATTGGGAAGGGGGAGGTGCAACTAGACCTGGGTGTCCTTGTACACCTTTTGCTGAAAGTAAGCATGTAGGTGCAGCAGGCAGAAAAGGCAAATGATATGTTGGCCTTCATAGTGAGAGGATTTGAGTACAGGAGCAAGGATGTCTTGCTGAAATTATGCAAGGCCTTGGTGAGACCACACCTTGAGTATTTTCATAGAGTTATACACAAAAATAGGCCCTTTGGCCCATCGTGTCTATGCTGGCCATCAAGCACCTAACTATTCTAATTCCATTTTCCAGCACTTGGCCCATAACTTTGTATGCTATGGCGTTTCAAGTGCTCATCTAAATACTTCTGAAATGTTGAGGGTTCCTGCCTCTGCCACCTCTTCAGGCAGTGCGTTCCAGATTCCAACCACCCTCTGGGTGAAATTTTTTTTCCTCAAATCCACTCTAAACCTCCTGCACCTTACCTTAAATCAATGCCCCCAGCTTATTGACCCCTCTGCTAAGGGAAAAAGTTTCTTCCTATCTAACCTATCAATGCCCCTCATAATTTTGTACACCTCAATTATATCTCCCCTAAGCCTTCTCTGCTCTAAGGAAGACAACCCTAGCCTTTTCAGTCTCTTTTCATAGCTGAAATGCTCCAACCCAGGCAACATCCTGGTGAATCTCCTCTACACCCTCTCCAGTGCAATCACATCCTTCCTATAGTGTGGTGCCCAGAACTGTACACAGTATTCCAGCTGTGGCCTAACTAGCTGTTATATTCTATGCCTCGGCTAATAAAGGCAAGTATCCCATATGCTTTCCTAACCACCTTATCTACCTGTGCTGCTGCCTTCAGTGATCTATGGACAAGTACACCAAGGTCCCTCTGACCCTCTATACTTCCTAGGGTCTACCATCCATTATATATTCCCTTGCCTTGTTGATCGTCCCAAAGTGCATCACCTCACTTAGGATTAAATTCCATTTGCCACTGCTCTGCCCATCTTACCAGCCCATCTATATCGTCCTGTAATCTAAGGCTTTCCTCCTCACTATTTACGACACCACCAATTTTCATGTCATCTGCGAACTTACTGATCATACCTCCTATATTCATGTCTAAATCATTAATGTACACTACAAACAGCAAAGGTCCTAGCACCAATCCCTGCGGTACATCACTGGTCACAGGCCTCCACTGGCAAAAACAACCGTCAACCATTACCCTCTGCCTCTTGCCACAAAGCCAATTTTGGATCCAATTTGCCAAATTGTCTTGGATCCCATGGGCTCTTACCTTCTTAATCAATCTTTCATGCAGGACCTTATCAAAAGCATTACTGAAGTCCATATCGACTACATCATCTGCTTTGCACTCATCTACACATTTCGTCACTGCCTCAAAAACATTCAATCAAGTTAGTCAGACATGATCTCCCCCTGACGAAGCCATGCTGACTATCCCTGATAAATCCCTGCCTCTCCAAGTGGAGATTAATCCTGTCCCTCAGAATTTTTTCCAATAGTTTCCCAACCACTGATGTTAGACTCACCGGCCTGTAATTACCTGGTTTATCCCTGCTACCCTTCCTAAATAATGGTACCACATTCGCTGTCCTCCAATCCTCTGGTACCTCTCCTGTGGCCAGAGAGGATTTGACAATTTGTGTCAGAGCGCCTGCAATCTCTTCCCTTCCCTCACAACAGCCTGGGATACATTTCATCTGGGCCTGGGGATTTATCCACTTTTAAGCCTGCTACAACAGCTAATACTTCCTCCTTTTCAATGCTAATATGTTCAAGTATATCACAATCCCCCTCCCTGATCTCTACACCTACATTGTCCTTCTCCATAGTGAACACAGATGAAAAGTAATCATTTAAAACCTCACCTATGTCCTCCGGCTCCACACACACATTGCCACTTTGGTCCCTAATGGGCCCTACTCTTTCCCTGGTTATCTTCTTGCCCTTAATATACTTATAAAACGCCTTAAGATTTTCCTTTATCTTGCCAGCCAGTGTTTTTTCATGTCCTCTCTTCGCTCTCCTAATTACTTTTTTAAGTACCCCCCCCCCCCCCCACACTTTCTATACTCCTCTAGTGCCTCCACTGTTTTCAGCACTCTGAATCTGCCATAAGCCTTTTCTTTCCTGATCCAATCCTCTATATCCCTTGACATCCAGGGTTTCATGGACTTGTTGGTCCTACCCTTTACCTTAATGGGTACATGATGGCTCTGAACTCTCACTATTTCCTCTTTGAATGACTCCCACTGATCTGATGTCGACTTTCCTACAAGTAGCTGCTCCCCGTCCACTTTGGCCAGATCCTGTTTATCATCTTAAAATCGGCCTTCCCCCAATTCAGTACACTTATTTTTGGTCCATCGTTGTCCTTTTCCATAACTACCTTAAATCTTAGAGTTATGGTCACTATCCCCGAAATGTGTGTGCAGTTTTGGCTGTCTTATCTGAGGAAGGATGTTCTTGCTATGGAAGGAGTGCAGCGATGGTTCACCAGACTGATTCCTGGGATGGCAGGACTGATGTATGAAGAGAGATTGGGTCGAATAGGCTTGTATTGGCTAGAGTTTAGAAAAATGAGAGGGGATCTCATAGAATCATAGAAAATCCTAACAGGACTGGACAGACTAGTTGCAAGAAGGATGTTCCCGATGGCTGTGGAGTCCAGGACCAGGGGGTCACAGTCTAAGGATAAAGGGTAAGCCATTTAGAACTGAGATGAGGAGAGATATCTTCACCCAGAGATTGGTGAACCTGTGGAATTCTCTAACACAGAAAGCAGTTGAGGCCCAATCATTAAATATATTCAAGAAAGAGTTAGATATAGTTCTTAGGGCTAAAGGGAACAAGGGATGCGGGGAGAAAGCGGGAACAGGGTACTGAGTTTGGCTGATCGGCCATGATCGTATTGAATGGTGGAGCAGGCTGGAAGGGCCGAATGGCCTACTCCTCCTATTTTTCTATGTTTCTAAAGCAAGTCTAATTTTAACACCAATTGGGTCTTTAGGGGTGGTCATGTCAATCAGAAAGTTATTTGTTTGAAGATTTCAGAACACTTGTACTTTCTGGCATTGAAGTGTATAGAATCGCAGAATACACACACACCCCTGTAATTTGGCAGCAAATGTTTCTTGTATTGCACTTCAGATGTTTTACCTCTGTGCAAATCCCTTGATTGACTCAAGTTTTGCATTCCTAAATTATGTACGTTCCCACATCCATCACTGTTAGTTGGAGACTCTCAGGCTAAGTTTGCTGCTACCCCCATCCACCTCTCTGCAACGTCTAGGAAATCTTAGGATTGACAGCCGGATTGACTGCTCAGAGCATTTCGGCTCTTGTTGCTTAAACCTCACACCTTCTGACAATGTAAAATTGTTTATATGAAAAGTGGTTGCTCAATTAGTTCTGAAAAACAGTATCAAGGCCTGTATCATTATTTGAGTTTGGGTCTGGGGGTGGTTGCAGTGGGAGGGGAAAGAGTTCTGACAGAATATCCTTAATTTAGGATTCCCAGGTTTCAGAATTTTCCTTGATTTAAAATGAGCTGTGTTTGCTTCTCATCATTTCCAAGAGATGCAGTGCCCAACCTCAATCACACTGTCTATGTTCTGGCCCTCTTAGCAATTTAAATACACCTTTACAGCCCTCTCAGCTGTGTCCTCTGCAGCAGAAATATCCATATGCCAGCACTCAAAACCAATGTAACTACTTTGACTCATCTGCTGGATTGTACTGATTGAGTTGTGTGGGCCTGAAGGTTTGGCACAAAAGCTGATGTCTCATTGATAGCTAAATCTTAAATCAGAACTACCCAGAACTTGAAATGGGTGCTATTTAATAGCAACATGGGTTAAATTTTATATGGAGCCCTTCAGGCTCCATGGTACAGGCTATGAAGCCAACAAAATGTTTACAACTCTGCTTTACAGCAATTGTTCCTCCTTTTTTTCTTCTCCCAGCTCTCTCCTACTCTATTTGTGGCTGGTAAGTTTGAGTACTGGGGACATCATTGAGCTGGCTGTGTCCTGGAATTGCCAGCCCTCCTACCTCTGGCTTTCTGAGGCACCTAACCACATTCCAGCCTATTTTCTCCATTCCTTTGGTCCCATACTTTGGTGCCCTCCAGAGCTTTTTATTCCACAAGTCC
The DNA here is from genome assembly GCF_036365525.1 of Heterodontus francisci. Lineage (NCBI taxonomy): Eukaryota > Metazoa > Chordata > Chondrichthyes > Heterodontiformes > Heterodontidae > Heterodontus > Heterodontus francisci. Next base: position 41,099,763 of record NC_090405.1, on the reverse strand, counting down.
TATGTTCCTAACCCCTTCCCCAACTCCCAAATCTTCAATCTTCTGAGTTCTCCTAGTCTATAAACTTCCCTTGAATCCTCCCAACCCACCAACTACTTGCTGGCATCAACCCCTTCTCTCTCGTCTGCTCCCAGGCCTCTCATCCTACCCAAGGAGTACTTCCAGAAGGTTAGGTCATTCACTTTAGATCTTGGAAAGGCAGTTCTGAGTTTGTTCTTAATGGTGAGACACCAGAAGCTGTGCAGGAGCAAAGGGATTTAGATGTCCATGTAAACACATCACAAAATAACAGCGTGTAATTATATAGCACCTTTGTTGTCGTATGTTCCGAAGCACTTCACAGCAGTATTATCAAACAAAATTTGACAACAAGCCACAGAAGGAGATTTTAGGCCAGGTCAAAGTTAGGTATTCAGAAGCATCTTAAAGAAGGAAAGTGAGGTGGAGAAGCGGAGCAATTTAGGGAGGGAGTTCCAGAGTTTAGGGCATTGGCAGGTGAAGACACGGCCAATGGTGGAGCAATTAAAATCGGGGATGCTCAAGAAACCAGAATTGGAGGGGGTCGAAAAAAATGAATGGAAATTTGGCCTTTATCTCAAGGAAGTTAAAATTTAAAAAAGTGTGGTCTGCGGAGCCTTGGTCAGACCCCTTCTGGAGTGCTGCATTCAGTTTTGGGTGCCACACCTCAGGAAAAATATATAGGCTGCGGAAGAGGTACAATGCAGATTCACCAAAAAGATACTGGTACTTAAAGGGTTAAATTATGAGGATAGGTTGGATAAACATGGTTTATATTTCCTTTAGAGGTTTGAGTCATGATTTAATCAAGATATTTAAAATGATGAAGGGATTCAATAGGGTAGATACAGAGAAACTATTTCCTCTAGTGAGGAAATCCAGAACAAGGGGACACCAACTTAACAAAAACAAGAAATGCTGGATTCACTCAGCAGGTCTGGCAGCATCTGTGGAAAGAGAAGCAGAGTCAAAGCCTCGGGTCAGTGACCCCTCCTCGGACACCAACTTAAAATTGGAGCCAGGCCATTTAGGAGTGAAAGCAAGAAACACTTTTTCACATAAAGGATAGTGGAAGACTGGATTTCTCTTGCTCTAAATGGCTATGGATTCTGAATCAATTGAATATTTTATGAACATACTCGAGGGACTTGAATGGCCTATCACTTTTCTCGAGTTCCTATGATTTCAAACCTCTCCCTATGTGCTGCCACTCCCAAGACACTTTCCAGGCTCCAGGCCACAATTCCACTTGTTCCCAGATCTTAGTGTACTCGCAGTCCATTCTGCATGTTTATTCCCAGGTCCACCACTTTACACTCTGTGGCTTCATCCCACCCACACTCTGACCACAGCCCCAACCACTTACTTTTTCCTGGTCCCATATGCCAGTCGCTCCTCAGTCCACTTTCTCCCTCAGTGGATCATGTTCCAATAACCTCGCTTTACGCGCACCTGCAATCCAGCATATGTTCCTTCTCACTTTGCTGCATAGCTTTAACCTTAGCAAAATTGAAGAGATGGACATTGAATGCAGCAGTAAAGAGTTGCTTAAAAAACATGGGATATACACAACAGAATGAGGAGGCTTGGGGAAGGAGGGACTTACAGAATAAATGAGAAGATTTGGGCAGAACGGGTAGGCACCATAATGAGGAAAGTTTATGACAGGGACAGGGAGAGAAAGCACAAGACAAAGGAAGAGTGAATAACAGAGAATAAACAACAGCCTAAGTGATTGCCTTTATCATCATCATCTGCCTTAGTTATATTGGTAAAATGACTTGCACACCATGTTAAAAGGACAGTGATGTCCCTTGTATCTGGCACCACAGAAGTGTGTGGGGTTCCCTATGCAGGTGAAGTCTGGAGTTATGTATATCCTTAAATCCGCAGCCACCTCTGTATGTCTCTCTGATGCCCTGACCTCAATTTGTGGATGGGCAAAAACGTTTCCCAATTTTTCAAGACCAAAATTTAGTTTCCACACAGACTGAGGACACTAATTCCATTCCCCTCCCTGAACTCCAGGGCTGCTTGTTCACGTTGGAATCAAATGGTTCCCATGCTTGGCAAATGATGTTTAACATCGAAATGTGTAGTGCTACGCACCTGGGCAAACCGAATGCTTAAAAGCACAAATACCTTGGTTGGCATCCTTCCATCTACAAAACATGGACAAACAGCCAACAATCCATTTAGGTGGGGTGTCTTCTCTTGGTGCAGTTTTGCTGATGGCTGTGAAGGCCAATCTTTGAGAGGTGGATTCTGGCACAAGTGACACACCTGAAGCTGCCAAGTGATACTGTGAGTTGTTGTTTTCAGCATTGGCGTCTGTGGCCAAGCTGCTGTAGCAACTGGTCATAGAGATACAGCACTGAAACAGACCCTCTGGTCAACTGAGTCTGTGCTAACCATCAACCACCCATTTATACTAATCCTATTTTTCCCCTCACACATCTTCACAATTCTCCTACCTACACTAGGAGCAATTTTTTACAATGGCCAATTTACCTATCAACCCACAAGTCTTTGGCATGTGGGAGGAAAGCAAAGCACCCAGAGGGAACCCACACAGTCACAGGGAGAACTTGCAAACTCCACACAGGCAGTACCCAGAACCGAACCCAGGTTGCTGGAGCTGTGAGGCTGCAGTGCTAACCACTGTGCCACCCTGGTCATTGTGGTGTTGCACAAACAACCTACAAGGAACAGAATCGAAGCCGGTGGTCGTGAAAGAAAAAAGGTCTGGGTTTTACAGTGTATCACTCGAGCTTCACAACCAATGCCATGCAGCCATGTCTAAAGAAAACAGGATGGTTCACTACAAAACAAACCACACCATTTTGTCCTTGTACAAGATCTTGGCAAGGCCTCCTTTAGAATTCTGTGTCCAGTTTTGGTTCCCTCACATGGGGAATATTGAAGCTTTGGAAAAGATGCAGAAGCCACAATATTGATTTGAGTTTAAAATAGTTACCCAGATAGGCTCAACAAGCTGGGTCTGTATACTTAAGTGTATACCCAAGCAATTTAGTGGAGGTTAATTAAATTACAATGAGACTAACATATTAATGTGAACAAACTGGAATGGATAGGGCAGGGATGGTCAGAGGCCATGCTTACATGTTACAAGTAAGGGTAGAATATGGTTAGATTTTGGATGAAATAAAGAGAGAAATACTGGGAACACTGTCTGGTCAGGCAGCATTTGTGGCGAGCCAAACAATTAACATTTCAGGTCTGACAAAGCATTAACTCTGTCTCTCTCCACAGATGCTGAATATTTCCAGCTTTTTCTGCTATATTTTCAGATTTGCAGCATCCATATTATTTTGGTGTTCTACTGAATGATGGTTGGTTCCTTTCTTGTCCCAGTCAGTAGACTTCTGGCTCATGTGGTGAACGCTGTTTTGCTGAATTCCTTCAGCTGCTGCATTTCCTACATTACAACAGTGATTGCACTTCAAAAGTGCTTCATTGGTTGTAAAGCACTTTGAGACATTCTGACGTTGTGAAAGGCAATGAGAGCTGTTAAGCCTGTCTTCATGTGCATTATCAGCTAGTGATCAGGAACCTTAGTTGATTTCCCCCTGCCACTGTCACGGCTCAGGTGAATTAATATGTCAGTGGAGCAACTGACTCCCTCCTCCTGCTCCAAAGTCCTTGAGATATCCATAGCAGGGATGCATTTGCTCCAGAATCAGGGAAATCAGCTCACAGCAAATGCAAGGGATAGGTTAACCTAAACTCATTTCACGGTTAAATGTTTACAGTATTTCTGCAACACGATGAAGGGTAGTTCAGAAGGCAACGATTTCAGATATTTTAAGAGTTTAAGGTGACGAGACAAGATATCTGATACAGAGTAAAAGAGACAAATGAAAATCTAGCCGGAGAGAAGAGCAGAAATTCTTCAAGGTGGGGTGTTCCTGGAAGAGAAGTGGTGGTGAATTAAACAGTAAAATAAAAGCAAAGTGCTGCAGATGCTGGAAATCTTAAATAAATCACTGGTTCTGAAGAAGAGTCGTATCCAACTCGGAATGTCAACTCTGTTTCTCTCTCCGCAGATGCTGCCAGACCTGCTGAGTATTTCCAGCACTTTTTGTTTATATCTGATACAGAAAGAGGCAATGTTCCACTTAAAGAACCATCAGCTGCCCCTCATGGCTCAATGGATAAATGCATCCATCTGGTATCTCACCAAGTGTCACTGGAATACGATAGCCTCAATTCTCTAGGTCTGGTGCTGAATGTGCTGACCCCTGTCATGGCAACAGCAAGGTTTATAACTGCAACCACTGGGGTTCATTTCCAGAGGGATGGAATTGAAAAGTGGAGATGTTATGTTACATTAAACAGTCCTGGATGAGCAGAAATTCTCTCCAATTAACTATTGGGAAGACCGAAGCCATTGTCTGCGGTCCCAGTTACAAACTCTGTTCCTCAGCCACTGACTCCATCCCTCTGCCTGGCAACTGAGGCTAAACTAGACTGTTCGCGATCTTGGTGTCTTATTTGAACACGAGATGAGCCTCCGACCACATATCTGCACCATCACTAAGACTGCCAATTTCTATCTCCGCAATATCACCCAATTCCTTCCCTGCTTCAGCTTATTCGCGACCGAAACACTAACTCATGCCTTTGCTACCTCTGGTCTTGACTATTCTCTTGGCCAGCCTCCCATGTTCTACCTTCCATAAGCTTGATTTAAAATTCTGTTGCCCATATCCTAACTCGTACCAAGTCCTGCTCACCTATCCCCTTGTGCTCCCTGACCTACATTGGCTCCCAGTTAAGTAGCATCTTGATTTTAAAATTCTCATCCTTGTTTTAAAATCCCTCCAGGGCCTCTCCCTTCCCTATACCTGTAATCTCCTCCAGCCCCACAACCCTCCGAGATATCTGTGTTCTGGCCTCTTGAGCATCCCCGATTTTAATCGTTCCATCATTGGTGGCCATGCCTTCAGCTGCCTCGACCCTAAGCTCTGGAGTTTCTTCCCTAAATCTTTCCGCCTTTTTGCCTTGCTTTTCTCCTTGAAGACAATCCTTGAAACCTATCTCCTTGACCAAGCTTTTGGTCATCTGGCCTAATATCTCCTAATGTGATTCAGTGAAAAGTTTTATTTTATAACGTCCCTGTGAAGCGCCTTGAAATATTTTATTAGATTAAAGGTGCTATACAAATACAAGTTGTTTTGTAAACTTGTATCGAATCTTGGTTAGACCACACTTGGAGTACAGTGCACTGTTCTAGTCTCCATATTACAAAAAGAATCTGGAGGCACTGATGAAGGTGCAAATATGATAACACAAGAATGATACCAGATCTGAGAGCTTGCCTCTATCAGGAAAGATTGAACAGTCTGAGGCTCATTTCTCTAGAAAAAAGAAGGCTGAGGGCGTGACCTAATAGAGGTCTTCAAGATTTTGAAAGGGTTTGATGGGGGTAGAATGTGGAGCTCACTACCACAAGGAGTATTTGAGGTGAATAGCATAGATGCATTTAAGGGGAAGCAGGATAGGTACATGAGGGAGAAAGGAATATGCTGAGATGAAGAGGGGGGTTGGAGGGACATAAACACCGGCATGGAGCAGTTGGACTGAATGGTCTGTTTCTGTGCTGTACACTCAGCACTTGGTGCTGTCTCTAGGATCGTGGCACCGAATGCAATAGTGGGTGTGTGAACTTCCATTGAACTTGGGAAGACACCCTGCTGTATAATTATAAATACAATCCTTCCAAACTTGGCTTGCATCTAGAGGGAGGATCTCGAGCTGTATAGTGTTGTCTTCATTGAGTGTGTGCTAGTGCCTCTGGCTTTTGATGAGCATGTCAAGCACAACCAGTGGCAAACACTAAAACAGCCTTTGGATTCACTGAGGACTGCAGACTCGAAGACCTTATTTTTAGACTCAATTACTCTAATGTTCTCCTGGACTTGACCTTGCACCCTCCGTAGACTTCAGTGCATCCAAAATATTGCTGTCCGTATGCTAACTCGCGCCAAGTCCCATTCCACTCATCACCTTCCTTTGCTGGTTGATGTACAGAGTCTCCCGGTCCAGCAATGCCTCGAATTTAATCTTTCCATCCTTGTTTTCAAATCCCACCATGGTCTCAAACCTCCCTATTTCTGTAACCTCCTCTAGCCCTACAACCCTTCGAGATCTCAGCACTCCTCCAATTCTGGCCTCGTGCGTTTCCCTGGCTTCCTTTGGCAGCTGTGCCTTCAGCCATCTAGGCCTTAAGCTCTGAAATTCCCTCCGAGATTCTTGCCTCGCTACCTCTCTCTCTCCTTTAAGACGCTCTTTAAAGATGCTCTTCAATCAAGCTTTTGGCCACCAGTCCTAATATCACATCAGATCACGGGGTGTCAACCTTTGTCTGATTATGCTCCTGAGATGCAACATGGGACATCTCACTGCATAAGTGCAAGTTGTTATTGTCACAGAGAAGCATTTCATTCATCAGTACTGCTATTATTTGCCTGAGCAACAATGGTTGATATCACAGAGCAGCAAACATCACAAGGGCTGCGGTCACAGGTATGATACAGGTTTGACATCAAAGATCTAGCAGACAGAACAAAGCAAGGCCCTTGAGTGAGAGGAGGTGATTTGAGACACCAAGAAAGGGTTCTGTGTTATAAGTCCTGTTATAGGAAGCTTGAGAAATGACCCCAAGGACTGGGAGATTAGTGGGACTACAGGTGGTAAGAATAAAGAGGCATGGATCAGGGAAAGGGCGAGACCTCTGATCCACATGGAATGTACCTGTTTCGAGGCACTAGTGAGGAAGAGGCCGGTCTCGAATTGTCAACGCTCCAGAATTGCCCTGGAGTATTCCAGGAATCAAAGACTAGTCTCCAGGACACTGCTGCAAACAAGCCAGGAGAAAAATCATGGAGGCATTAAAAGAATTGTGTTTTCTTGAACAAAATCTTTGAATGCTTGGTTATTCTTCTTTGGCCTCCTTATCTCGAGAGACAATGGGTAAGCGCCTGGAGGTGGTCAGTGGTGTGTGGAGCAGCGCCTGGAGTGGCTATAAAGGCCAATTCTAGAGTGACAGGCTCTTCCACAGGTGCTGCAGAAAAATGTGTTTGTCGGGGCTGTTACACATTTGGTTCTCCCCTTGCGCCTCTGTCTTTTTTCCTGCCAACTGCTAAGTCTCTTCGACTCGCCACACTTTAGCCCCGCCTTTATGGCTGCCCACAGCTCTGGCGAACGCTGGCAACTGACTCCCACGACTTGTGATCAATGTCGCAGGACTTCATGTCGCATTTGCAGACGTCTTTAAAGCGGAGACATGGACGGCCGGTTATTAATCATAAATATATTGTAGATGGGAAAAAAGGCTGTTTGATTGCCAGTCCATAATCAGTCCCGGTGGATGCCGGGATATTGAGTAAATTTAAGGAGGAGATAGACAGATTTTTAATTAGTAATGGGTTGAAAGGTTATGGAGAATGGGCAGAAAAGTGGAGTTGAGGCCGAGATGAGATCAGCCATGATCCTATTGAATGGCGGAGCAGGCTCGAGGGGCTGAATTGCCTACTCCTGCTCCTAGTTCTTATGTTCTTATTCAATCGGGTAATGGAGAGACTCTATGCACTTTCCAATTGGCTGTGGGAAGGCCGTGAGTATGGAGATGTCAGGCGACCAATGGCAGGAGAGCAAGGGCAGGCCGGTTGAAAGGAGGTCATGTGATGACCCCTCCAGGAATATAGGGGAGACAGTGGCGTAGTGGCGATGTCACTGGACTAGTAATCCAGAGGCACAAGATAATGCCCTGGGGACACAGGTTGTAATCCCACTGCAGCAGCTGATTAATTAATAATTTCAATTAATTAATTAAAAATATGGAAATGAAAACTAGTCTCAGTAATGGTGCCATGAAACTATCATCGATGGTTGTAAAAACCCATCTGGTTCACTAATGTCCTTTAGGGAAGGAAATCTGCCATCCTTACCTGGTCTGGCTTTACATGTGACTCCAAACCCATAGTAATGTGGTTGCCTCTTAACTGCTCTTTGAAATGGCAAGACACTTAGTTGTCAAGGGAAATTAGGGATGGGCAACAAATGCTGGCCTTGCCACTGATGCCCACATCTTATGAAGGATTAAAAAAATGGTCAACCAGAGTTGACAATGTGAATCTCAACACCAGAGACAACCAAGAAGGCATCACGAATCTGCAACAGGAGAACATGGTGCATAGCAGACGTCACAATGATGAGGAAATCTTGGTCTCCACTGTTGGGTCTATTTCCTGTGGTGGATTAAATAAACCTGACAACACTGGAAAGCACTTTTAATCTTCTGTTTATTAACCGCCTGATTTTCTTTTTCCCAATTTAAACTCCCAAATTTCTTCCCTTCTCTCCTGATACCAACTCTTACTGGAGGAGAGTGTGTGTGCTGGGGAGGGGGTGGGGGTGGGGGTGGGGGTGGGTTCCATAGGTACTCTCCTGTACCTCACCCATGAGGCTGCTCTAATTCTGTTAGTGTTGTCAGTGATAAGGTCATTTTCCAGACATGTTGCCCCCAGCTGAGGGCCACATGTATCGGGATATCACAATCTGGCCCTTAAAGTTAGTGCAAGCTCTGGAGATTGGCCCTTGAGTGTCCACGTCATAGTTTGACTATGGAGGTTATCATAGTTGAACTGTTCCTATCCTTGCCTGATGAGTTTGGACATACAGTTTCCAGGATGGTCACTTGATTGTGATCAGAAGTTCTAGATGTGACTATTACAATGTTGTCCTCCCATGTTCCACTGTCTATAGAAACATAGAAAAATAGGAGCAGGAGTAGGCCTTTTGGCCCTTCGAGCCTGCTCCGCAATTCAATACGATCATGGCAGACCATCCAAACTCAGTAACCTGTTCCCGCTTTCTCCCCGTATCCCTTGATCGCATTAGCCCTAAGAACTATATCTAACTCTTGAATATATTTAATGATTTGGCCTCAACTGCTCTCCGTGGTAGAGAATTCCACTCTCTGGGTGAAGAAATCTCTCCTCATCTCAGTCCTAAATGGCTTACCCCTCACTTATCCTTAGACTGTGACCCCTGGTCCTGGACTATAAACTTGTGCTCTTCCAAATCTCTGCTGCCTGCACCCTAACCTGCACCAAGTCCCGCTCACCTATCATGCCTGTGCTCACTGATCTACATTGGCTCCCGATCAGTCATGTTTTCCAATCCCTCCAGGGCTTCACCTCCTCCCTAACTCTGTAACCTCCTCCAGCCCTCCAACATATCTGCACCCCTCCAGTTCTGGTCTCTTGAGCATCTCCAACTTAAATCTCTCCATCATTGCTGGTTATGCCTTCAGCTGCTTCGGGCATAAGATTTGGAATTCCTTCTCTACATCTTTCACCTCCTTTAAGATGCTCCATAAAACCTACCTGTTTGGTCAAGCTTTTGGTCATCTCTTATGTGGCTGGATGTGAAGTTTTGTTAGATAGTGCTCTTGCAAATGACAACCTACATTCATATCACACATTAATTTATTTATTTAGAGATACAGTACTGAAACAGGCCCTTTGGCCCACCAAGTCTGTGCCAACCATCAACCACCCACTTATACTAATCCTACAGTAATCCCACCACATCCCCACCTTCCCTCCATTATAATGGCCAATTTACCTATCAACCTGCAAGTCTTTGGCTGTGGGAGGAAACCAGAGCACCCAGCAAAAACCCACATGGTCGCAGGGAGAACTTGCAAACTCCACACAGGCAGTACCCAGAATCGAACCCAGGTTGCTGGAGCTGTGAGGCTGTGGTGCTAACCACTGTGCCACCCATAACTAAATGCAAGAAAACATTCCAATGCACTTCACAGAGCGTTATCAAACTAAATTTAATATCAAGCCACATATAATGATAAGATGAAGCACCTCAGGATGTTTTATTATGTTAAAGGTGTTATATAATTGCAAGTTGTTGTTAGGTGCTTCCACTCTCATCCTCCTCATTAGCATTTTTAAAAGATTTGTTCAAGGGATGTGAGTGCTGTTGGCTCGGTCAGCATTTATTGCCCATCCCTAATTACCCTTGAACTGAGCGACTTGCTAGGCCATTTCAGAGGGCATTTAAGAGTCAACCACATTGCTGTGGGTCTGGAGTCACATGTAGGCCAGACTCGTTAAGAACAGCAGATTTCTTTCCCTAAATGGCATTAGTGAACCAGATGGGTTAATAATCAACAATGGTTTCATGGTCACCATTAGACCAGCTTATTTTTTAATTCCAGATTTTTATTCATTGAATTCAAATTTCACCATCTGCTATGGTGGGATTTAAACCCATTCCCCCAGAGCATTAGCCTATGTCTCTGGATTATTAGTTAAGTGACATTACCACTACACCACCACTCCCAGCATAGAGCTGTTGATGCCAAGTTTAATATACTTACTAAGTGACTGATTAACTTGCGCCAGACCTTGATTCTACTGAGCCAAACACATCCAGGGAAGGTCCTCGGTCCCAGCTCGGTCTATCCCAATTTAATTAATCTCTATCAGAGCAGAATTTATGTGCTACTAGTCAGCATTGGTGCCTTCAGCTAGGGAAGGAAAATCAGCCATGGCTCCCACTCCTGACAGTTATCCAGTAACCCCTGCTGTCAGGTGAGGTCAGGAGTGGACTTGGCTGTGAAGCCACCCATACTCAAATAGAAAGAAAAAGAGACTTGCATTTATATAGTGCCTTTCACAACCTCAGGACATCCCAAAGCACTGCACCACCAACGAAGTATTTTTGAAGTGTAGTCACTGTTGTAATGTAGGAAACACAGCAGCCAATTTGCACACAGTAAGGTCCCACAAATAACAAAGTGTTAACAACCAGATAATCTGTTTTTGTGATGTTGATTGAGGGATAAATATTGTCCCAGACACAAGGGATAACTCCCCTGCATGCTTTTCTTTGAGATCATGTCATGGGCTCTTTTACATCCTGAGAAAGCAGGCAGGGCCTTAATTTAAACATCTCATCTGGAAGAGAGGATGGCACCTCTGACAGTGTAGAACTCCTTCAGTACTGCATTGGTGCATCTACTTGATTTTTCTACTCAGGTTCTGCAGTGGGACTTAAATCCACAACTTTTCTAACTCACTAAGGTAAGAGTGCTACCCACTGAGCCACAGCTGATACCTTGCTAACAGTCACTGCATAAGACAGTAGGAGGAATCAGGCATGCTCTCCCCCTCCTCCCAAAAGACTGTGAAAACTGGGACGATTGAAGCTTTCAAGACTGTGATCGATAGATTTTTTTGTTGGGAAATAGTTTTAAGGGAAACGGAGCAAATGAAGTCGCACTGTAGATCAGCCTGAGGGGCTGAATGGCCTGCTCCTTACCCTAATGTTCCTAATGATGGGTCAGGCACGAGGGCTCGTATGTACTGCAGCCTAGGTGCCTTCAGGAGAGGAGGATGAAGAAGGAGCATACAAAACATTTGGGCGAAATTGAGCATAAATAACATTATTTCTTGAAGATTTGGTGGGAGGCAGCATTTGGGAACGTTACCGATTGCTCTCACAGACTGAATTCAGGGACTGCCTGGAAATGTTCCTGTGAATGTTGAGAGGGGAAAGTAAACGAGCAAATAAAATACAAAGCTCATCATTTATGCTTGCCTTTTGAGCAGTTGATTTGGGGATGATTTATCTGTGGGCATTTCATTGCAGGTTTGGAAATGTTGGGCAGAATCTTATTCTCCCCTTGGAGGCGGGCACGGATGCAGGGTTGCAAGCAAAATGACACGGGGCACCATTCCTGATGTTGCCCAGGCCCCCTGTCATGTTGTCTGGGACGGGAAAGGCCAAGAACGGCCTTCCCACCCCAGGCCAATTGAGGCCCTTAAACGGCCAATTAATGGTTACTTAAGGGCCTCTTCTCGCCTCCACCTTAATTTTGAGCAAGACGGGGGTGGTGCGGGGTTGTGGGGTGGGAGTGGGGGGGGGGGGGGGTGGCGTGGGTGCCCGCCACTTTTGGGAGAAGCTGCCAGGTAAAGTCTTGATGGCCTCCTAGGGGGTCAGGGGCTCCCTCCTTTGGAGACAATCCTGGGTCCCCAGAGGGCTCCCCAGCAGTGAATGCTGCCCCACCCAGGAAGACATCCCCTCACCCTCACCAAAACCCCACCCAACCTTTTGCTGGAGGATGACTCTGTTGACCCCAACCCCACTCACCTGTCCCAGGGTGTCCTTGTTCTTCAGTGCTGCAGGTGCTGAGGCAGGGTTTCCCCCCCACCTTCCGGCATGCCGCCGAGACTCCTGTCACAATAATAAAATTCAACCCGTTAAGTCTAAACTCCTGTCATCTGTGTGTTTCTCTCTTTTCACTTCCAGTTTGCAAATATGCCATCCTTCATGTGATTCCTACTCTATGTTCACTGGACTGAAATCATAATTGCTTGCACTGTCTCCTAGTCTAATACATTCGTCGCCAGTACCTTGAATCTATGGGGCTCCTTACATTGCTCAGTCTTCCATTCCCTCGACAACCTGTAGGCTGTTTGTACCTAAGCCTGGCTACTACTTAATTTACTTCATTCTAAATATGGCTCAGTGATAGCACTCCAGAATAGTACGAGAGAGCGCTGCACTGTCAGAGCTACTGTCTTTTGGATGGGACATTGAACTGCCCTCAGGTGGATTTGAAAGATCGCATGGAGCTACTTGAAGAAGAACAGGGGAGTTCTGCTTGGTGTCCTGGCCAATATATATCTCCCAGTCAACATCAATTAAACAGATTAGCTGGTCATTATCATATTGCTGTTTGTGGGATCTTGCTGTGTGCAAATTAGCTGCTGTGTTTCTTATATTACAACAAGGACTACATCTCTTTGGCTGTAAAGCAATTTAGAGCATCCTGAGATTGTGAAAGGTACTATATAAATTTAATTTATTTCTTTTTGCTACTCTTTTCATTCTCAGTGACCTTCTCCATCTTTTCCGAGGCTTAGCAAAAAAAAAATCAAGGGTACATGAGGAAATTCTCCCAGCTTAGGATATGTGCTGTATCTGTGGGGAAAAGTAGAGCCCAGTCTGGAACTGGAGATAAGTATAGTCTCAAGTTTGCTTCCCAATTAACGCTGGGATAGGAGCAGTTAACCTCACTGCCACCCTTCCTTTGCACCACCATTTTGTTATATTTTTTAACTCTTTGAAATGCAGGATTGACTACAACCAATATAGTGGGTAAGTTGGGTTTAATCAGAGTATAAAACGGGATATAACACACTACTTATGCAGCAAAAACATGACTATGACAAGTAGCAAGTACCAGTCCAGATGGGGCAGAATGGCAAACAGCTCTTCTCTTCCTCTTCTTTCTCTTTTCTTCTCTGCCTTGCTTCCTCTCAAAGTCTTCCAAATTACCCAAGTATGTTTGACCAAATTTAGCATTGATCAACTCTTGAGAGCCCTCTTCTTCAACACCAACTGCACTGGAGTCCCTCCAGATCTGATCCTTTATACCCTTTTCCAGGGGTGGATCTGGGGTTCATTATTGACAAGGCCTCATCGTCCTATAGAGGTTCTCCTTCAATACAAGGTGCCCAATGGTATATTGAGTTCTTTGTTCAAACCATGGAGTGAAGCACACCCTTATCATGCCCTTTGAGTATGCTAAGGACTTTTTCCCCCATGAGCAATTCTATGTTGTTTCTCTCATTGGTTTCGGTTTCTCTGGGGACACATCAGCCTTCAAACATACTCAGTCAACATCCCCATTGTTCGTTTCTGTCTTTTATCAGTTGTTTAAGCTTAGAGGTGCTCATAGGCCAGCCAGCCAGTCTGACCATAACTATTACTTATCTATTTTACCATAGAATGATTCACTATGCGTACAAAAACGTCCCCTATGTACTTTCACATACTGGTTAACTTACACATTTTAGCCAACAGCTTTGTTAAACAAGGTTAAAAGACAATCTAACACAACTCTATAATATAGCTGTTTATTTAGACATCCAACCAGTTATTTTTCACCTTTTGCAGAGGCATTATTTGTCCATGCCCTGTCTCCTGGGTTCCCCCGTACCTGGAGCAACTGTCATATATCCATTCCATTTGTTTCTCGTAAAACAAAACCTAACAGCTACAGTTTAATCCTCTACCTTATTCCAAGCTAAAGATCATCTACGTATGTTCCTGATTTCTAACGCTTTGGAACTCCATGCTTTCAGCTGTCTCGGCCCTACCCTCTGGAATTCATTCCCTCAACCTTGGTTGCCCTCTTTGGCACAGTGCCCAATGTTGTCTGATTGCACCTCTGTGAAACAGCATGGGAGGTATTTAATACACAAGGTGCTTTATAAATGCAAGTTGTTGTTTGTGAGCTATGGTACTTGTGGCTCCCCGTCACACCAAAAATGCACAAAATGGAAAGCAGTTAGGAGATAACCAAATGCAATAATCCATTCAATCACTCTTTATGTTCAGTTTCTTTTACTTTTGCTCTCTGTCTCTATAGCGACCAGTATAAACTTGAATAGTTTCTTGGGCTAGGCAGACAGTGGTATCCCAGCATTCACTGCGCCAATGAAGCCCCTCGATTAAGATTGTAGCCCATTTATTTTAATAGGGGATATTCACAAATGCAAAGCACTTTGGGATCATCCGAGCGCCATTGTCAGCATTTGCTTTCTCGAATTGAACCATAAGAAGCGGTGGCTGTAATTTCCCGGCACCTCAACAACAGCGGACAGGTTAGCGACTTTCCCCACATCGTCCCCTACCCCACTGGCTTGTTCTTGTTGTTGTATTGTTGGTTTTCAGGGTGTTTTGGAGAGGGAGGAAGGAAGCGGAGAGCCGGCCACCACACCACGTGACTAGAGCCCTCCCCTGCGCGTCTGCGCTCGCGGGGCATTCTGGGCAGTGTAGGCCGCCGCGCGGCGGAGGGAGGGACTCCATTTCCCAGCAGGCCGCGGGGCCGGCCGGGACCAAAGCCGGGGAGGGGTGTTGTGGGCTTGTTTGGCGGCCGGTGAGAGCTGGGGTGCTTGTGCTGGTGGCTGGGTACCACTCTACCACCCCCCCCCCACCCCCCGTTCACCTCATCTGCAAAGTGCTGGTGGATGGAGCCGGGCGGCCATGCGGCGCGTGCTAGTGGCGGTTAGCGGGAGCGTAGCGGCGCTGAAGCTGCCCGAGCTGGTGGCGGCGATCATCGGCCTGGGACAGGTGAGGGACGGAGGAGCCTCCTGTACACGGTACACACTGTCGTCATTGTGTGTCGGTGGGGGGGGAGGGAGTGAATGTGCACGGGGTGCCAGTCAAGCTTTGTCCAGGATGGTGTCAAGTTTCTTGAGTGTTGTTGGAGCTGCACCCATCCAGGCAAGTGGAGAGTATTCCATTACACTCCTGACTTGTGCCTTGTAGATGGTGGACAGGCTTTGGCTAGTCAGGAGGTGAGTTACTTGCCTCAGGATTCCTAGCCTCTGACCTGCTCTTGTAGCCACGGTATTTATATGGCTACTCCAGTTCAGTTTCTGGTCAATGGTAGCCCCTAGGATGTTGATGGTGTGGGATTCAGCGATGGTAATGCCGTTGAATGTCAAGGGGAGATGGTTAGATTCTCTCTTGTTGGAGATGGTCATTGCCTGGCACTTGTGTGCCGCGAATGTTATTTGCCACTGATCAGCCCAAGCCTGGATATTGTCCAGGTCTTGCTGCGTTTCTACACGGACTGCTTCAGTATCTGAGGAGTCGCGAATGGTGCTGAACATTGTGCAATCATCAGCGAACATCCCCACTTCTGACCTTACGATGGAGAGGAGGTCATTGATGAAGCAGCTGAAGATAGTTGGACCTAGGACGGCACCGCAGCCTCACAGCTCCAGTGACCCGGGTTCAATTCTGGGTACTGCCTGTGAGGAGTTTGCAGTTCTCCCTGTGACCGCGTGGGTTTTCGCCGGGTGCTCCAGTTTCCTCCCACAGCCAAAGACTTGCAGGTTGATAGGTAAATTGGCCATTATAAATTGGCCCTAGTATAGGTGGGTGGTAGGGGAATATAGGGAAGGTGGGGATATGGTAGGAATATGGGATTAGTGTATTCTTTGGCCTCCTTATCTTGAGAGACAATGGATAAGCGCCTGGAGATGGTCAGTGGTTTGTGAAGCAGCGCCTGGAGTGGCTATAAAGGCCAATTCTAGAGTGACAGGCTCTTCCACAGGTGCTGCAGAGAAATTTGTTTGTCGGGGCTGTTACACAGTTGGCTCTCCCCTTGCGCCTCTGTCTTTTTTCCTGCCAACTACTAAGTCTCTTCGACTCGCCACACTTTAACCCCGTCTTTATGGCTTTAGTGTAGGATTAGTATAAATGAGTGGTTGATGGTCAGCACAGACTTGATGGGCCGAAGGGCCTGTTTCAGTACTGTATCTCTAAATAAATAAAATAAATAAATAGGACACTACTCTGAGGAACTCCTGCAGTGATGTCCTGGAGCTGAGATGATTGACCTCCAACAAACACAACCATCTTCCTTTGTGCTAGGTATGACTCCAATCAACAGAGAGTTTACCCCCTATCTTTCTTGAAAATGCATTGACCAACTGAGATGCCTTGAAGTGACCTACCATACATCGGGGCCGTTCCTCACCAAATGGTTACTTATTCTCAGGCAGCCTGAAAACAGATTCATTTTTCCCTTTCCCCTTCCCACTACCTTGCCTTAGTGTCATCAGGAAGTTACTTAGTCCACAATACAGAAACAGGCTGTTTGATCCAATTGGTTCAGAACCATTGAAGCCAATTACATGACCACTGACCCAGTGTTTATGCTTCACACGAGCATCCTCCCTTCCCTCTTCATCTAACCCTATCAGTATATCCTTCTATTCCTTTCTCCCTAGCTTCCTCTTAAATGGATCAATGTGGGGAAATATGGCAGGCAATTTGCACACGGCACTGAGATGAGTGACATAATTACCTGTTTTAATTGCATTGTTTGAGAGATAAATGCTGGCCAGGATACCAGGAAAACTCCCTGGCTCTTTGTCTAGCACTCGGGATTGTTTACATCCACCTGAGTGAGCAAATGGGGCCTTGGTTATATATTACCTGAAAGACGGCACTTCCGACAATTCAGCACTCCTTTCAGTACTGCCTTGAAGTGTAGCCCAGCTGTTCATAAGTCTCTGGAATGATACTTGAACCCCTAGGTTTCTGACTGAGAGGCAAGAGTCTTGCCATGAATGTAAAGTGAATACTTACCAATTCAGTTAGATAATTTTCTACCCACAATTAATCTGTTTGGGAGTGTATTTGCTATTTTTCCCTAATGTGCACTGATTCCCATTTCTTGGCATTCAACTGTGTTTGCCACCTATCTGCCCACTTCCTTCACTTGTATCGCCCTGCAGTCTTGTGCATTCTTTCTCAGTTTGCCATGCTCCAAATCTGATATAGTCAGCAAATTCCGATATCATGTCCCGTGTGCCTGTGTTCAGATCGGTTCTATATAAATCGAAAAGCAAGGTCCCAGCACATATTGCTGTGGACACATCACTATTGTAATGTAGGAAGGGAATGTCTCCCTCCGGTTCAAAAAGTACTTCATTAGCTGTAAAGCATTTTGGGACGTCCTGAGATCATGAAAGGCTTTATATAAATGCAATTCTTTCTTTTTCTTTTGTCAAATTTTGCAACAAATATCTTGCACCTTATCAGATGCCTTTTGGAACTATATAATATATATATATTTTATATATATGTACATATAATATTTATAAAACATATAACATATATATCCCATGATCTAAATTCTTATGCACTGCCTGAAAAGATGATGGAAGCAGATTCCATGGCAACTTTCAAAAGGAAATTGGATAAATACTTGCAGAGCTGTGGGAAAAGAGCAGGGGAGTGGGACTAATTGGATAGGTCTTTCAAAGAGCCAGATAGCCTCCTAAGATTCTGTGATTTGCTCAAATAATTTAATTAAGTTTGTTAATCACTTTACAATTCCATGCTGACTGTGTCTAATGCTTTTCGATGGGAGTTTTAAGACGAATGGACCCATCATTTTCTGGCTTATTCCATTTTCTTTGTTAGGGGAGTAGGATTTGCCACCTTTCAATCCTTTGGCACAACTCATCTTTTCAAAATAGATAGTAGCAAAGAAAAGATGCGGCTGTGTATCTTGGGAGATGTGTGTGATTTCTGCTTCTATCTGCTGTTTTTCATTATGACTTTATGGTTTGCAAGGAGTTTCACACACTCTCAGGATGTAATTCCATACAGAATGCGTGCAATTATGATGTCAGCTGCGGCTCAGTTGATAGCACTCTCGCCTCTGAATCAGAAGGTTGTGGGTTCAAGTTCCACTGCAGAGAGTTGAGAACAAAATTCAGGCTGACATTTCATTGCTGACAGAGTACTGCACTGTCAGAGGTGCTGTGTTTTGGATGAGACATTAAACTGAGGCCCAATCTGCCCTCTCGGGTGGATGTAAAAGATCCTACAGCCACTATTTCTCCCTGGTGTCCTGGCCAGTATTTATGCCTCAACTAACAGCACTAAAGCAGATGATTTGGTCATTATCGGATTGCAATTTATGGGAGCTTGCTGCGTTTCCTACATTACAACAGTGACTACATTTCAAAAGTACTTAGTTGATTATAAAGCGCTTTGAGACGTCCTGAGGGGTGCTATATAAATGCATGTCTTTTGTTTCTTTACTTGCAGGTAAATGTAGTAAGCATCATCGAAAGCTACGCACTTCTAGATGTTGCAATGAGGAGTGCTCAATGGGGCTTGTGTCAACCTGGGATTTGTGGGGAGAGGGATGAGCTTCTGTAAGAGCAGATAGCACTGACAGCTCCATGGCATTGTGTTTTGTCTCCTCAGCTGATAGTTCCAGGGCTAGGTTGGCTGTGTGGTTGTATCTGCTTTGTTGAACTGTTGGTGGGGAAATGAACAGATCGATCACTAGAGGGTGCAATGTACAAACAAATAATACATTTCACCAAAAAGTCATAGCTCTATATAATTAACTATGTTTAGTTTAAATGTGTTATGACATCAGTAGAGACCGTTAACTTTAAAACGAGATATGAATTCCCCACACTGATTAAAGAATTGCATGAAAAACTTTAACGTTTTAAAACTTTTACTTTAACTAAACTAAAAATCGACATTAACTGAACAGTACTTAGTAGGTAGCTAATACACTAAATTACAGAAAAACATATTTTCCATTAATTTATTAACACACTCGAAAACCCCACACCACATTTAAATGTTAGACAGTGTTCTCATCGAAAAGGTCTCCTTGCAGTTAAGAGTTCCAAACTCCTCCCAGCTGCAATGGGTTGGATTGGCAAAATGACTTTCTCAAAGTCAACGTCCGCTTTTCTGAGCACATTCGACTGGACTTGCATTAATAAAGCAATCTCTAGTGACCCCATTGGTCTTTTCTCCTCCACAAACTTCGAGTCTTTGAATTGAGTTCAAATCTTAGCAGCCTTTTGCTGTATTGGTGATCTGAGAGCAGCTGTTTTTTTCTCTCTCTCCTTTTTGCCTTTGATAATTCTCAGAGCTCATAAGACTCTTCTTCTTTGGCCTCCTTATCTCGAGAGACAATGGGTAAGCGCCTGGAGGTGGTCAGTGGTGTGTGGAGCAGAGCCTGGAGTGGCTATAAAGGCTAATTCTAGAGTGATAGGCTCTTCCACAGGTGCTGCAGAAAAATTTGTTTGTCGGGGCTGTTACACAGTTGGCTCTCCCCTTGCGCCTCTGTCTTTTTTCCTGCCAACTGCTAAGTCTCTTCGACTCGCCACACTTTAGCCCCGCCTTTATGGCTGCCCGCCAGCTCTGGCGAACGCTGGCAACTGACTCCCACGACTTGTGATCAATGTCACAGGACTTCATGTCGCGTTTGCAGACGTCTTTAAAGCGGAGACATGGACGGCCGGTGGGTCTGATACCAGTGGCGAGCTCGCTGGACAGTGTGTCTTTGGGGATCCTGCCATCTTTCATGCGGCTCACATGGCCAAGCCATCTCAAGCGCCGCTGACTCAGTAGTGTGTATAAGCTGGGGATGTTGGCCGCCTCGAGGACTTCTGTGTTGGAGATACGGTCCTGCCACCTGATGCCAAGTATTCTCCGGAGGCAGCGAAGATGGAATGAATTGAGACGTCGCTCTTGGCTGACATACGTTGTCCAGGCCTCGCTGCCATAGAGCAAGGTACTGAGGACACAGGCTTGATACACTCGGACTTTTGTGTTCCGTGTCAGTGCGCCATTTTCCCACACTCTCTTGGCCAGTCTGGACATAGCAGTGGAAGCCTTTCCCATGCGCTTGTTGATTTCTACATCTAGAGATAGGTTATTGGTGATAGTTGAGCCTAGGTAGGTGAACTCTTGAACCACTTCCAGAGCGTGGTCGCCAGTATTGATGGATGGAGCATTTCTGACGTCCTGCCCCATGATGTTCGTTTTCTTGAGGCTGATGGTTCGGCCAAATTCATTGCAGGACCATTTTACACTGCATTAAATATCGCAGTTTTTAAAAGATAACCATACTACAAAGTCCAGCATTCATAACACTTGCTTATTTTTTAACCTCTTCACTGTAATGGAAAAGAAAAAACATGAATCGTGGCTAATTTTCTTCCTCAACATTGGTTCCAATTCTATCCTCTTGAGTATCCCAGGTTTTCATCACTCCACAATTGATGGCCATGCCTTCAAATGTCTAGGCCATCAGCTTTGGAATTCCCTCCCTAAACCTCAGTACCTCTGTTTCCTGCTTTAAGATGCTCCTGAGAACCTACCTGTTTGGCCACCTGTCCCAATATCTCCTTTATATAGCTCATTGTCAGATCTTGTTTGATAACGCTCCTGGGAAGCACCTTGGGACATTTTATTACATTAAAGGTGCTATATAAATGCAAGTTGGTGTTTATTGTACAAACACATTTGGAATAAACAACATTTGTTGACCATATATAATATCAAACTCATCTAGCTTCATAACTTCAGCACTTTGAAAGAAAGTTCCAGTTCATTCTCCTCAATGCAATCACAGAATTGTTACAGTGCAGAAGGAGGCCATTCGGCCCATTGTCTCCACACCAGCTCTCTGAAAGAGCAAATCCCTCAGCTCCATTCCCTACCTTCTCCCCATAACCCTGCACATTCTTCCTTTTCATATAACTCTTTAGTTCCCTTTTGAATGCTTCAATTGAACCTGCCTCCACCACGTTCTCAGGCAGCACATTCCAGACCTTAACCACTCGCTGCGTGAAAAAGTTTTTCCTCATGTCACTTTTGCTTCTCTTACCAAATACTTTAAATCTGTGCCTTCTCGTTGTCGATCCTTTCACGAGTGGGAACAGTTTCTATCTATCTACTCTGTCTGGACTCCTCATGATTTTTCAAAATCATATCAAATCACCTCTCAGCCTTCTCTTCTCCAAGGAAAACAGTCCTAACTTCTCCAATCTATCTTCATAATTGAAGTTCCTCATCCCTGGAACCATTCTCGTGCATCTTTTCTGTACGCTCTGCAATGCCTTCACGTGCTGACTGTTGCTTTGTGTCCTTAAGTGCCCTCCGTTGGCATTTCTCTCTCAAAACAATTACTTTTCCAAAGGATAAAATGAAAACCAGATGTGTGCATGGTGGAAGACATCTGCTTAAGATTATGGTTCTCCTGTCCATCCCCTCTTGGGTGATTCTAACTCAAGAGGAAGGCTGATGAGCAATTTTCTAGCCTCTGCCAATCCGATCTGTTCCTCGCTGCTAGTTGCCATCCAATTCTCCCTGTATTTTTAACCTCATGGCATTTCCTTTGAGATATTCCCAACTGTGGCCATTTTGTCAAATAGCATAAAAGCAAAATACTGCGGATGCTGGAAATCTGAAACAAAAACAAGAAATGCTGGATTCGCTCAGCAGGTCTGGCAGCATCTGTGGAAAGAGAAGCAGAGTTAACGTTTCGGGTCAGTGACCCTTCTTCGTAGGCTCTGCCCCATTTTCAGTTAACCCCACGTGTACTTTCCCTCATTGGAAAACCTAACCAGCCGAACATCTGTATTTCCACACCTTGAGATGTATTACGCCAAGAATTTTAAAATCTTATTTTTTGATGCAACGTCCCCACACTTGGCAAGTAACTCATTGGTTCCAACTTCACCTATGTGATCAGGAATGCAGTTCACAAGGCTCAACTCCTAGCGATAGATTTCACTGGCCGGATATAGCCCTGTACTAAGGTTAATATTGATGGGTTGAAGTGTGTCTATTTTAACGCAAGAAGTGTCAGGAATAAGGGTCACAAAAACAAGAAATGCTGGAATCACTCAGTAGGTCTGGCAGCATCTGTGGAAAGAGAAGCAGAGTTAACGTTTCGGGTCAGTGACCCTTCTTCGCTAGGGTCCGAAGAAGGGTCACTGACCCGAAACGGTAACTCTGCTTCTCTTTCCACAGATGCTGCCAGACCTGCTGAGTGATTCCAGCATTTCTTGTTTTTGTTTCAGATTTCCAGCATCCGCAGTATTTTGCTTTTATTTCAGGAATAAGGGTGATGAACTTAGAGCATGGATCAGTACTTGGAGCTACGATGTTGTGGCCATTACGAAGACTTGGATATCACAGGGGCAGGAATGGATGTTGGATGTTCCGGGGTTTAGATGTTTCAAAAGGAATAGGGAGGGAGGTAAAAGAGGTGGGGGAGTGGCATTGTTAATCAGGGATAGTATCACAGCTGCAGAAAGGGATGTCGTCGAGGAGGGTTTGTCTACTGAGTCATTATGGGTGGAAGTCAGAAACAGGAAAGGAGCAGTCACTTTGGGAGTTTTCTATAGACCCCCCAATAGCAACAGAGACATGGAGGAACAAATTGGGAGGCAGATTTTGGAAAGGTGCAGAAGTAACAGGGTTGTTGTCATGGGTGACTTCAACTTCCCTAATATTGATTGGAACCTCCTTAGTGCAAATAGTTTGGATGGAGCAATTTTTGTCAGGTGTGTCCAGGAAGGTTTCCTTACTCAATATGTAGATAGGCCGACTAGAGGGGAGACTATGTTGGACTTGGTGCTTGGCAACGAACCAGGCCAGGTGGCAGATCTCTCGGTGGGAGAGCATTTCGGTGATAGTGATCACAACTCCCTGACCTTTACTATAGTCATGGAGAGGGACAGGAGCAGACGGGATGGGAAAATATTTAATTGGGGGAGGGGGAATTACAATGCTATTAGGCAGGAACTGGGGAGCATAAATTGGGAACAGATGTTTTCAGGAAAATGCACGACAGAAATGTGGAGGTTGTTTAGGGAGCACTTGCTGCGACTGCTGGATAGGTTTGTCCCGATGAGGCAAGGAAGGGATGGTAGGGTGAAGGAACCTTGGATGACAAGAGATGTGGAACAGCTAGTCAAGAGGAAGAAGGAAGCTTACTTAAGGTTGAGGAAGCAAGGATCAGACAGGGCTCTAGAGGGTTACAAGGTAGCCAAGAAGGAACTGAAGAATGGACTTAGGAGAGCTAGAAGGGGACATGAAAAAGTCTTGGCGGGTAGGATTAAGGAAAATCCCAAGGCCTTCTACACTTATGTGAGGGACAAGAGGATGGCCAGAGTGAGGGTAGGGCTGATCAGGGATAGTGGAGGGAACTTGTGCCTGGAGTCGGAGGAGGTAGGGGAGGTCCTAAATGAATACTTTGCTTCACTGTTCACTAGTGAGAGGGACCTGGTTGTTTGTGAGGACAGCGTGGAACAGGCTGATATGCTCGAACAGGTTGAGGTTAAGAGGGAGGATGTGCTGGAAATTTTGAATGATATGAGGACAGATAAGTCCCCGGGGCCAGACGGGATATACCCAAGGATATTACGGGAAGCGAGGGAAGAGATTGCTGCGCCTTTGGCGATGATCTTTACGTCTTCACTGTCCACTGGAGTAGTACCGGATGATTGGAGGGTGGCAAATGTTGTTACCTTGTTCAAGAAAGGGAATAGGGATAACCCTGGGAATTATAGACCAGTCAGTCTTACGTCGGTAGTGGGCAAATTATTGGAGAGGATTCTGAGAGAGGATTTATGATTATTTGGAAAAGCATGGTTTGATTAGAGACAGTCAGCATGGCTTTGTGAGGGGCAGGTCATGCCTCACAAGCCTTATTGAATTCTTTGAAGATGTGACAATACACATTGATGAAGGAAGAGCCGTGGATGTGGTGCATATGGATTTCAGCAAGGCATTTGATAAGGTTCCCCATGGTAGGCTCATTCTGAAAGTAAGGAGGCATGGGATTCAGGGAAAGTTGGCTGTCTGGATACAAAATTGGCTGGCCCATAGAAGTCAGAGGGTGGTAGTAGATGGAAAGTATTCAGCATGGAGCTCGGTGACCAGTGGTGTTCCACAAGGATCTGTTCTGGGACCTCTGCTCTTTGTGATTTTTATAAATGACTTGGATGAGGAAGTGGAAGGCTGGGTTAGCAAGTTTGCCGATGACACGAAGGTTGCTGGAGTTGTGGATAGTGTGGAAGGCTGTTGTAGGTTGCAACGAGACATTGACAGGATGCAGAGCTGGGCTGAGAAGTGGCAGATGGAGTTCAACCTGGAAAAGTGTGAAGTGATTCATTTTGGAAGGTCGAATTTGAATGCGGAATACAGGCTTAAAGACAGGATTCTTGGTAGTGTGGAGGAACAGAGGGACCTTGGGGTCCATGTCCATAGATCGCTCAAAGTTGCCACCCAGGTTGATAGGGTTGTTAAGAAGGCGTATGATGTGTTGGCTTTCATTAACAAGGGGATTGAGTTTAAGAGCCGTGAGGTTATGCTGCAGCTCTATAAGGCCCTGGTTCGACCACACTTGGAATATTGTGTTCAGTTCTGGTCGCCTCATTATAGGAAGGATGTGGAAGCTTTAGAGAGGGTGCAGAGGAGATTTACCAGGATGCTGCCTGGACTGGAGGGCATGTCCTACGAAGAAAGATTGAGGGAGCTAGGGCTTTTCTCATTGGAGCGAAGAAGGATGAGAGGTGACTTGATAGAGGGGTACAAGATGATGAGAGGCAAAGATAGAGTGGATAGTCAGAGACTTTTTCCCAGGGTGGAAAGGGCTATCACCAGGGGGCATAATTTTAAGGTGATTGGAGGAAGATTTCAGGGAGATGTCAGAAGTAGGTTCTTTACACAGAGTGGTGGGTGTGTGGAATGCGCTGCCAGCGGTGGTAGTAGAAGCAGATACATTAGGGGCATTTAAGCGTCTCTTGGATAGGTACATGGAGGATAGTAGAATGAAGGATAGGTAGTTAGTTTGATCTTCGAGTAGGTTAAAGGTTCGGCACAACATCGTGGGCTGAAGGGCCTGTACTGTGCTGTACTGTTCTATGATCTATTGCACATCGGTCCTATTTCCTATTTTGATTTCATTACAGTTGGATTTATATTTCCACTTCATTAGCATCTCTAAGAAAGGAAAAAAGACTTGCATTTATGTAGTAGCTTTCACAACCTCAGGACATCCCAAAATGCTTTACAGACAGTGAGGTACTTTTGAAGTGCTGACACTGTGGTAATGTAGGAAACACGGCAGTCAATTTGCACACAGCAAGCTCCCACACGGAACAGTGTGACAATGACCAGAATTAACTCGCCTTTCTCTTCCCTCTCTTGTGTCCCAGGCCCACACTGTGTCCCTAATGCCTTCCATCAACTCTTCTCAAAACAGTTATTGTCCCAGGAAAAATGTTGAAACATGTGTGAATTGAAGAAAAACATATCTTTAACATTCAGATTCCTTTAATCAGCTCTGCACCAGTTGTCAGCAAAGTGGAAAATTCTACAATTAACCAAATCAGACATATTTTTGACAGTGGCAGGACAAGTTAATCAGGCTGTTAAAAAAGCATATGGGATTCTTGGCTCTATAAACAGAGACATAGGGTAGTTATGCCAGACCTTTATAAATCACTGATTATGTCTCAGCTGGAGTATTGTCTTTAATCCTGGGTTCCACACTTTAGGATGGATGTCAAGGCCTTAAAGAGAGTGCAGACATTTTACTAGAATGATTTCAGGGATGAGGGACTTCAGTTATGTGGAGAATGGAGAAGTTATTCTCCTTCGAGCAGAGAAGGTTAAGGAGAGATTTGATAGAGGTGTTCAAAATCATGAAATATTTTGATAGAGGAAATGAGGAGAAACTGTTACCAATGGTAGAAGGATCAATAACCAGAGGACACAAATTTAAGACGATTGGCAAAAGAACCAGGGGGGAGATGAGAATTTTTTTGCACAGCGACTTGTGATCTGGAATGCATTGTTGAAAGTGCTCTAGAAGCTGATTTAGTAATCACCTTCAAAAAGGAATGAATGAATACTTGAAAAGAAAAATTTTGTAGGGCTATGGGGAAAGGACAGGGAATTGAAACTAATTGGATAGCTCTTTCAAAGAGCTGTCATAGGGACAATGGGCCAAATGGCCACCGTTGCTAGTATCTAATATCCTTGCGGGAAGATTTGCTAGTGCTGTTGGGGAGGTTTTAAATTAGCTTGTCGGGGGTTGGGAACTTGCGAGGGAATTCAGACAGGAGAAAAACAAAACTGGTTATGGGAAGTAGAAAAGCTGTGAATGAAAGTGGAAAGCAGCAGAAACAAATTCTAGAACCAACCAGGGTCAAAATACAGAATTGTGTTTAAAAGGCAGAATTAAAGGCACTCTCTGAATGCACGCAGCATTCGCAACAAAGTAGGTGAGTCGATGGCGCAAGTAGAAGTAAATGGGTATGATTTAATTGCCATTACGGAGACGTAGTAGGGTGACCAAGACTGGGGCACTGAATATTAAAGGATTTTTGACATTTAGGAAGGACAGGCAAAAAGGAAAAGGAAGTGCGGTAGTGCTGATAAGGGATGGGATTAGTGCATAAGTGACAGAGGATCTTCGATTGGAAGAACAGAATGTAGAATCTGTTTGGTTAGAGCTAAGAAACAGCAAGGGGCAACAATTATTGGTAGGAGTAGTTTACAGGCCAAACAATAGTGGTTATGTAGGGCATGGTATAAATCGGGAAATTAGAAGTACATGTAGCAAGGGCAATGCATGGGTGGCTTCTACATATAGACTGGATAAATCTAATGAGCACCATTGCCGTGGAAGAAGAATTCCTGGAATGTGTCCGGTTTTCTGGAGCAATATGTTGAGGAACCAAAAAGGGAACAGGCTATTTTGGATCTAGTATTATGCAATTAAAAAGGGCTAATTAATAATTTGGTGGTAAAAGAACCTTTAGGGAAAAGTGACTATATTATGATAGAATTTTCCATTAAGTTTGAAAATGATGTAGTTCAATCTGAAACTAGTGTCTTAAATCTAAACAAGGGCAACCGTGAAGGTATGAGGAGCATGGTGGCTTGGAAAAATACATTAAAAGGTTTGACGGTAGATAGGCAATGGCTGGTATTTAAAGAATTAATGCATGGTTTTTATAAAACATACATTCCTTTAAGGCAAAAGAACCCAATAGGGAAAGTGAGTCAGCCGTAGCTAACAAAGGAAGTTAAAGATAGTATTAGATCAAAGGGGGAGGCTTATAAAGTTGCCAGAAAAGCCGTAAGCTGGAGGATTGGGAGAATTTTAGAATCTAGCAAAGGAGGACCAAGAAATTGATAAAGAGAGAATAGAATATGAATGTAAACTGGCAGGAAATATAAATACGGATTGTAAAAGCTTCTATAGGTATGTAAAAAGGAAAAAATTAGCAAAGACAAATATGGGTCCATTACAGACAGACAGAGGAGAATTTATAATGAAAAATTGAGAAATGGCAGAGAAGTTAAATAATTACTTTGTGTCTGTCTTCACGGAGGAAGATACAAAAAGTCTCCATGAAATACTTGAGATCCGAGGGTCTGGTGAGAATGAGGAACTGAAAGAAATCAGGATTAGTAAAAAGGTAGTATTGGAGAAATTAATGGGACTGAAAGTTGACAAATTCCCAGGACCTGATGATCTTCACCCTAGAGTGTTGAAAGAGATGGCTACAGAGATAGTGGATGCATTGGTGATCATCTTTCAAAATGCTATAAATTCTGCAATGGTGCCTGCAGATTGGAAGATTGCAAATATAACCCCACTGTTTAAGAAAGGAGGGAGAGAGAAAACGGGGAACTACAGACCTGTTAGCCTGATGTCGGTAATAGGGAAAATACTAGAATCTATTGTAAAGGATGTGATTACTGGACACTTAGAAAATAATGGTCTGATTGGGCAGAGTCAACATGGAGTTATAAAAGGGGAAATCATGTTTGACAAACTTGTTTGAGTTTTTTGAGGATGTTACTAGCAGAATGGATAAGTGGGAACCAGTGGATGTGTATTTGGACTTGCAGAAGGCTTTTGATAAAGTTCCACATAGGAGGTTTCTAAGCAAACTTAAAGTGCAAGGGATTGGGGGTAATATACTAGCATGGATTGAGGATTGGGTAACAGGCAGAAAATAGAGAGTAGGAATTAATGGGTCATTCTCAGGTTGGCAAGCTGTGACCAGTGGGGTACCACAAGGATCAGTGCTTGGGCCCCAGCTGTTCATAATCTATATCAATGATTTGGATGTGGGGGCCAATTGTAATATTTCCAAATTTGTGGATGACACAAACTTGAAGGGAATGTGAGTTATAAGGAGGATGAAAAGAGGCCTCAAGGGGATTTGGACAGGCTGAGTGAGTGGGCAAGAACATGGCAGATGTAATATAATGTGGATAAATGTGAAGTTATCCACCTTGGTAGGAGAAGTGAAGGTGCAGAATATTTCTTAAATGGTGAGAGATTGGAAAGTGTTGATGTCCAAAGGGACCTGGGTGTCCTTGTTCATAAGTCATTGAAAGCTAGCATGCAGGTGCAGCAAGCAATTAGGAAGGCAAACGGTATGTTAGCCTTTATCGCAAGAGGATTTGAGTACAGGAGCAAAGAAGTCTTGCTTCAATTGTATAGAGCATTGGTGAGGCCACACCTGGAATACTGTCTGCAGTTCTCGTCCCCTTGCCTGAGGAAGGATGTACTTTCCATAGAGGGACTGCAGCGGAGGTTCACCAGACGATTCCTGGGATGGTGGGTTTGTCCAATGAGGAGAGATTGAGGAGACTGGGCCTGTAGCCTCTGGAGTTTAGAAGAATGAGAGGCGATCTCATAGAAATACAAAGTTCTTAAAGGGATACACAGGGTAGGTGCAGAATGGATATTTCCTCTGGTTGTGGGGTCTAGAACTAGGGGACGCAATCTCAGAATAAAGGGCAAGCCATTTAGGACTGAGATGAGGAGGATCTTCTTCACTCAGGGTGGTGAATCTTTGGAATTCTCTGCCCCAAAGGGTGGCGGAAGCTCAGTCACTGAGTAAGTTCGAGACAGAGTTCGATAGATTTCTAGTTGCTAATGATATCAAGGGATATGGCGATAGTGTGGGAATGTGGCGTTGAGGTAGACGATCAGCTATTATCTAGAATGGCGGAGCAAGCTCGAAGGGCTGAATGGCCTCCTCCTGCTCCTATGTGTTGTATGATTTAATAGGGTAAAGGTCTTTCATTTTACGGCTTTCACCCTCATCTGTATGTTTTGTATCCAAATTAAACTATTTTCACATCATTACATTAGGATGAACCCATTAAACTCCTAATTGCGGTATACCAATATATGCACATAAAGTCTGTTTATTTGCACTTTCAGCATCTTTAATGTGTTCTATTTATAAGCCTTTCAACACTGCAATTTAAAATAATAGGGCAGTCTGATTTTTTTTTAAAAAGCAATGGTAAATCAAACCGGTATTTTTAAGCAGATCATACCCTAGTCATTTTCCTGTCAGGCTTCTTTCTCCACGTTTCACAGATGATCGCACTGTTTTCATCTCTTGATTTCAAACATGCACAATTCCAGAAGGAGTGACTGGATTAGAAACACTTGTGTATATCTGGCAGTTTTTTCACAGTTCCCGGCACCTCAGAAGTGCAGTGACTTAAAGTAAGTAAATATAACCACTAACCTTTACCTATACCAATGAGGCGAATGAGCAGTTGATCTGATTTTGCCTCGGGAGGAATGACACCCCTGCTATTAAAATAATGCCTTCCATGTACACAGAGACAGCATGAGGGAGATAGGAACTTGTTTTCACATCTTGTCCAAAGAACCCTACTTCTGATAAGGTGGCATTTCCTCAGTGCTGCAATAGTCAGGGTACATTATGAGCTCATATTCCTGGTATGGGGCTAGGATTGCCAACTCGGCTTGCACACATTCCTGGAGGTTTCATCACGTAACCTCCTGCCGCCAACCACCCCACACCCACACTCTTGCCATTGGTTGACTGACCCGTCCATCCTCATGTCACTGTGCCTTCCTGTGCCAATTGGAAAATGAATAAACTCTTTATTAACTGATGGGATGATTATTGACTGTCAGATAAACAGTTTTACAGTTTCTTTCCCATTGTGAATATTTTTATTACTAAACTAATGAACAAAAGTTTTCAAAGAAAATGAAACAAAAGCACAAGCCATATGAATGTCCCTATGATTATTCTCCCATCTGTTGCTTGCAACAGTGACCTGGAGGTTTAATGTTCAATTGTGGAGACACTGGGTTGGTAACCCCAAACTGAACCTTTTGCCTCAGAGGTGAGAGAACTACCCAATTGTGCTAAACCAGGTTAGAAGCAATTACATGTTAGAATCTTATCCCACTCTTTCTCCTGATTAGCCAGTTATACTAGGGCTAACCAGCAACTACCCCACCCCCCCCCCCCCCCCGCCCCCCAACCATAGCTGTCACTTCGCCCCCTCCCCTCCCCCACCCCCCGCTATACACAGAAACCTATTTGAGGCACAGGTTGATCCCAAGATCGCCTTGATCTAATTGTATCAGAACGGCACCAGCACCAATTAGCACATTTTTCTAACGAGTCATTGGGGCAAGTACTGTACTTGAACTTTTTGAGCAGTGAAGTTCAGGAATGGCCCTCTGCCAGCAGGAAAGATTTTACAGTTACAGCGGAAATGTGCTCGAGCTATGATAAGTTCTTTAATGATGTGCTTTTTTTTTTAATGCTGTGGTGTTGAAGCCAAACTCTCTTAACGTTTCATGGCACCTGGAGATAAGTAAGATAATAGCTGTGGGAAAAAGACTGTTGCAGGAGGGAGGAAGGCTACACTCGATGATAAAGCTGTTATTTACCCATTTCATTGAACTTTTTCAGATCCTGAAATTTACTGTATCTTTTAGTTTGCAGCATGCATCACTTTTCACTTTGTGTTTATGGTAACTTACTGTGCGTGAATTGGCTGCCTAATTTTCCTTTCATAACAACAGTGACTGCACTTCAAGAGTAAAATTAGTGATCTCCAATTATTTAAATTGGCATCAGCTAGCTTTGGCACATGAAGCAAAGAACAAAGAAAATTACAGCACAGGAACAGGCCCTTTGGCCCTCCAAGCCTGCGCCGATCCAGATCCTCTACCTAAACATGTCGCCTATTTTCTAAGGGTCTGTAATTCTTTGCTTCCTGCCCATTCATGTATCTCTCTAGATACATCTTAAAAGACCCTATCGTGTTCGCATCTACCACCTCCGCTGGCAACGTGTTCCAGGCACCCACCATCCTCTGCGTAAAGAACTTTCCACGCATATCCCCCCTAAACTTTTCCCCTCTCACTTTGAACTCGTGACCCCTAGTATTTGAATCCCCCACTCTGGGGGAAAAGCTTCTTGCTATCCACCCTGTCTATACCTCTCATGATTTTGTACACCTCAATCAGGTCCCCCCTCAACCTCCGCCTTTCTAATGAAAATAATCCTAATCTACTCAACCTCTCTTCATAGCTAGCGCCCTCCATACCAGTCAACATCCTGGTGAACCTCCTCTGCACCCTCTCCAAAGCATCTACATCCTTTTGGTAATGTGGCGATCAGAACTGCACGCAGTATTCCAAATGTGGCCGAACCAAAGTCCTATACAACTGTAACATGACCTGCCAACTCTTGTACTCAATACCCCGTCCGATGAAGGAAAGCATGCCGTATGCCTTCTTGACCACTCAACCTACCTGCGTTGCCACCTTCAGGGAACAATGGACCTGAACACCCAAATCTCTCTCGACATCAATTTTCCCCAGGACTTTTCCATTTACTGTATAGTTCACTCTTGAATTGGATCTTCCAAAATGCATCACCTCACATTTACCCTGATTGAACTCCATCTGCCATTTCTCTGCCCTACTCTCCAATCTATCTAATTCTGCTGTATTCTCTGACTGTCCCCTTCACTATCTGCTGCTCCACCAATCTTAGTGTCGTCTGCAAACTTGCTAATCAGACCACCTATACTTTCCTCCAAATCATTTATGTATATCACAAACAACAGTGGTCCCAGCACGGATCCCTGTGGAACACCACTGGTCACACGTCTCCATTTTGAGAAACTCCCCTCCACTGCTACTCTCTGTCTCCTGTTGCCCAGCCAGTTCTTTATCCATCTAGCTAGTACACCCTGGATCCCATGCGACTTCACTTTCTCCATCAGCCTACCATGGGGAACCTTATCAAACGCCTTACTGAAGTCCATGTATATGACATCTACAGCCCTTCCCTCATCAATTAACTTTGTCACTTCCTCAAAGAATTCTTATTAAGTTGGTAAGACATGACCTTCCCTGCACAAAACCATGTTGCCTATCACTGATAAGCCCATTTTCTTCCAAATGGGAATAGATCCTATCCCTCAGTATCTTCTCCAGCAGCTTCCCTACCACTGACATCAGGCTCACCGGTCTATAATTACCTGGATTATCCCTGCTACCCTTCTTAAACAAGGGGACAACATTAGCAATTCTCCAGTCCTCCGGGACCTCACCCGTGTTTAAGGATGCTGCAAAGATATCTGTTAAGGCCCCAGCTATTTCCTCTCTCGCTTCCCTCAGTAACCTGGGGACTTGTCCACCTTAATGCCTTTTAGAATACCCAACACTTCCTCCCTCCTTATGCCGACTTGACCTAGAGTAATCAAACATCTGTCCCTAACCTCAACATCCGTCATGTCCCTCTCCTCAGTGAATAGCAATGCAAAGTACTCGTTTAGAATCTCACCCATTTTCTCTGACTCCACGCATAACTTTCCTCCTTTGTCCTTGAGTGGGCCAATCCTTTCTCTAGTTACCCTCTTGCTCCTTATATATGAATAAAAGGCTTTGGGATTTTCCTTAACCCTGTTTGCTAAAGATATTTCATGACCCATTTTAGCCCTCTTAATTCCTCGTTTCAGATTGGTCCTACATTCCCGATATTCTTCCAAAGCTTCGTCTTTCTTCAGCCGCCTAGACCTTATGTATGCTTCCTTTTTCCTCTTAGCTAGTCTCACAATTTCACCTGTCATCCATGGTACCCTAATCTTGCCATTTCTATCCCTCATTTTCACAGGAACATGTCTCTCCTGCACGCTAATCAACCTCTCTTTAAAAGCCTCCCACATATCAAATGTGGATTTACCTTCAAACAGCTGCTCCCAATCTACATTCCCCAGCTCCTGCCGAATTTTGGTATAGTTGGCCTTCCCCCAATTTAGCACTCTTCCTTTAGGACCGCTCGTCTTTGTCCATGAGTATACTAAAACTTACGGAATTGTGATCACTATTCCCAAAGTAGTCCCCTACTGAAACTTCAACCACCTGGCCGGGCTCATTCCCCAACACCAGGTCCAGTATGGCCCCTTCCCGAGTTGGACTATTTACATACTGCTCTAGAAAACCCTCCTGGATGCTCCTTACAAATTCTGCTCCATCTAGACCTCTAACACTAAGTGAATCCCAGTCAATGTTGGGAAAATTAAAATCTCCTATCACCACCACCCCGTTGCTCCTACATCTTTCCATAATCTGTTTACATATTTGTACCTCTATCTCACGCTCGCTGTTGGGAGGCCTGTAGTACAGCCCCAACATTGTTACCGCACCCTTCCTATTTCTGAGTTCTGCCCATATTGCCTCACAGCTCGAGTCCTCCATAGTGCCTTCCTTCAGCACAGCTGTGATATCCTCTTTGACCAATAATGCAACTCCTCCACCCCTTTTACCTCTCTCTCTATCCCACCTGAAGCATCGATATCCTGGGATATTTAGTTGCCAATCATGCCCTTCCCTTAACCAAGTCTCAGTAATAGCAATAACATCATACTCCCAGGTACTAATCCAAGCCCTAAGTTCATCTGCCTTACCTACTACACTTCTTGCATTAAAACAAATGCACCTCAGACCACCAGTCCCTTTGCTTTTATCATCTGCTCCCTGCCTGCTCTTTCCCTTAGTCACGCTGACTTCATTATCTAGTTCCTTACAGGCTTTAGTTACTACCTCCTTACTGTCCACTGACCTCCTCATTTGGTTCCCAACCCCCTGCCACATTAGTTTAAACCCTCCCCAACAGCGTTAGCAAAAGCACCCCCAAGGACATTGGTTCCAGTCCGGCCCAGGTGTAGACCGTCCAATTTGTAATAGTCCCACCTCCCCCAGAACCGGTCCCAATGTCCTAAGAATCTGAACCCCTCCCTCCTGCACCATCTCTCAAGCCACGCATTCATCCTGACTATTCTTTCATTTCTACTCTGACTATCATGTGGCACTGGTAGCAATCCTGAGATTACTACCTCTGAGGTCCTACTTTTTAACTTGGCTCCTAACTCCCGAAATTCTGCTTGTAGGACCTCATCCCGTTTTTTACCCATATCATTGTTGCTTATGTGCACAACGACAACTGGCTGTTCACCCTCCCCCTTCAGAATGTTCTGCAGCCGATCTGAGACATCCCTGACCCGTGCACCTGGGAGGCAACATACCATTCGGGAGTCTCGTTTTCGACCACAAAACCGCCTATCTACTCCCCTTACAATCTAATCCCCTATGACTATAGCCCTTCCACTCTTTTTGCCGCCCTTCTGAACAGCAGAGCCAGCCACGGTGCCATGAACCTGGCTACTGCTGCCTTCCCCTGGTGAGCCATCTCCCTCAACAGTATCCAAAACGGTATACCTGTTGTGGAGGGAGATATTGTCTTTATCATTCATGAGATGTGGGTGTTCCTGGCAAGCGCAGCATTTATGCCAATCTCTAATTGAGACAACTGAGTGGCTTGCTAGTAAAGGCCGGCGCAGGTCTGCAAATTAAACCCGAGCCCGATCCGACCCGGCCCGAATCCTTCCATTTTTTCCCGCGCCCGACCCAACCATTATTTAACCTACCTTCCGTTTTTCACCTTGTTGCTTATCTGCACAAGCTTAAAATAACTGTAACAAAGCCACCTTTGAAATCCAAAAAGTACATTAACATTGGAGCCACTTACTGAGGTTGTAATGAAGCGTGTCCGACCCAGCCCGACCCGAGCCCGAATGCCAGACCCGGAAGTGCGACCCTACCTGACCCGAACCCGACACATGTCGTCGGGTTCATGTCAGGTAGCCGGCCTTTACTTGCTAGTCCATTTTAGAGGGCAGTTAAGGGTCAACCACATTGCTGTGTGTCTGGAGTCACATATAGGTCAGACCATATAAGGATGGCAGATTTCCTTCCCTCAAGGACATTAGTGAACTTTTGGGTTATTACAACAATCTGGAAGTTTCATGGTCGCTATGACTAATGCTAACTTTTTATTCCAGATTTAATTTTTAAATTAATTAACTGACTTTAAATTCCCCAGCTGTCATGGTGGGATTTGAACTCGTGTCACCAGATCATTAGTCCATTACTAGGAATAGTAACATCACCGCTATGCTATTGTAGCCCAGCAGAGAGAGAGGAGTTTTCACTTACAGCAAAAACAGAATTGTAACAAACATTGGTTGCTGAAGTGAAACATTAATTTTCTTTTTCTTTTTTAAAATATAAATTTACTTCTGTTTCTTGACAATACTGTGGTTTCATGGCGACCAAGTAAGTCAATCCCAGCTATAATCTTTGTTCCATGGGGTTTGAGAATGTGATATACCCTCGGAGATTTGGTACAGTAAATTAGAATATTGAAATAAGGAAGGTAGACGCATGTTCTTCCTGTGCACAACCACTCAGGCAGCAGAAGTTTACTTACACCAGCCACAATGATAGAACGCATACCAAAACAGGCAGACCATTGGTCTCGCAATGAAAACCCTGTTACTTAGAAACCATTCTCTTGTTCCTTTTCTTTCCGATTGTTAGCCAACACGATACACTAATTTTCTCTTCCATTGTTTCTCTTTATTTTAAAGGTTGAAGTAATAGTGGTGACCACTGAGCACGCAAAACATTTTTATGACTTCAAAGATGTCCCTGCTACAATATATTGTGATTCAGATGAGTGGGAGGTAATGTATTTTTTATTCACTATTTAAGAAATATATGCAAATAAAATGAGCAAAACAAATACTTTCACTGTACATCTAATTGTATTCTATTTAAACAGCTCATTGTTTTACTCAAATTACATCTTCTAGATAAATACTTTCTGCTGTAACTAACATCTTTGCTATTGGCAGGAGGCCATTCCTGAACTTTTGTCACTATATGAGTAGAACTTCCTCTTTATGTAATTTAATCCTAGCAGATGTCCTCTAGTAGTTCCTTGCCATATTTCAGAATTTCAGACTGTGCTACCACTGGGGGTCCTTGGTGTAATATGTTAAAATGCTGTTGTTGAGCTAAGCTTAGCTCTCAAGCGGTTAAACTCATAAGACAGCAGGGGTTGAAGGTGGAAATTAGCTTTCAAATGGGGAATTTAAACCAGCGTGCAGGCAGCAGTGAAAGATAGTTTGAAATTCCGTGATTGTTCAAACTCATTGCTGTTTGCAACAGATCTGTTCATCTGAACTTGGCCTGAGTCATGGCCATGTTAGGCTGGTGGATTCTGTTCTTTGGGGAGAATAGGGTAGTTCGTGTTGATCAAAAGCTGATACTAGAGTCGGGGGTTTTCTTTAAAATTAAAAAGAAAGATAGATGTAGTCAGGCAGTAAAGTGCCCTGAGTAGGATTGAAGACAGGAGCATGTAGTTTCAAGGAAGATGACCTGCTGAAGTGGGGTGGCATGTCATATTTATTATTTTTATATTATTACATCAAGGTGAGTTGTATTGCAGTAAGGGAATCTGATTATTGTTGCAGCTTGTTCAGTTGATGGGGAATAAAGCAGCTTTATGATTCATATCCATTCTTGTCTCACCAAGTTTTAGCTGTGTACAACTTCAGAGAAATTGAAGAAATACATAACTGAAAGACACAAGTATTCAATATATACCACAAGAGAGTGTGAATGTTACGCTGCTGGGCTATGGTGTTTTCACAGTAGATACAGGACAGTCTCTGATCACTCCGATTGTGTAAGATATTCACCTCCATTAAGCCAGTGGCTGGCGCCGTTGAGCCCGATCAGGTATCTACAGCAGATCTGAATTCGTAATATACCTCATCAGTTGCTAATGTCAGCATTTCTCTGCAAACACTGTTTTAGTCCGGAATTTGTTTGAGCATCATTCAGATTTGACAGAGCTGGTTATCTATAATATGAGGAGCATTGTGAATAATGAAATGAAAGAAATTCCTCCTGTTGTTTCCCCTCCTTTCAAATGAAATTATTGTCTACATATGGTTTTTTGTTAAGCTGTTTGTTTAACCTAATGAATGAAAACATGATATAATGGAAATTGTTATTCACAAAGTTTAATTTTTTTTCGTGTGATTTCCATACAAGTTGATCTCATTAAGTTGCCTCACCTCCAGTAAAAACAACTGCAGGAAATCTGCTGAAAAGGATAAACTTACATTCACAGAAATGATCCTTTTTAAACATGCTTAGCAATTGGTCGAGGAACTCTTCTGTAGATCCTTGTATCTAGAGTAGGACAGTCTGATTAGTCCATGGCATTAGGGGTGCAGGGGTGGGGGAGGTGCGTGGCATTCATTCCTCATTTATGAGCATTCTGAGTTCCTCCTGGCTGTTGGCAAAGCCATTTTTGTTAACATTTCTGGATAGTTTCAACAGTGGGTAGGTAATAAAAATAGCTTGCTTGGTCCTGTACTTCCTTCTCGCCTCATTACTGGCTACCTTTTGGGATTTTATTTTAACGTGGAACTTGACAAGACAACAACACTTCATGCATATTAGCTTATATATGCTCGTGAGTGCCAGTCCAGATAGCCCCAGGAGAACTGATCACAGGGCAGCTGGAGAGGGTTGCTTATGGGGTCCATAGCTGTCTCTAGTGCCAGAAGATTTAATAAACTCTGCCTTTAAAAAGATTCAAAATCAGCAAAATCCACAAATCAGTAGCTCTTTGCCCTAATTTCTTGCTTGTATAGTATTAATAATTAGGAATGCTTTCATAATTTTGACTCCTGTTTGTTACTGTGTAATTAAGGAGGTGTAGAAGGGTCTGGGAAGATGAGTATTCCTGCTTATATATCAATACTGATACTTTCATTCAAGATGAGGCTGCAGCAGTGTAAACTTTCTTCGTTGTTCTAGTCCACTTGCCTATCTGCTGGCCCCTTCAAAATTATATCATGCACTCTCTCGTGCTCATTGTATCTTATCTTGGCTGTGAACATGGCATGGCTTCATACTGTGCTATGGCAACTATTGTACAGTACTGCTGTCACTTGTAATCTGTTTTGTTTCCTTTAGATGTGGAAGCAGAGGTCTGATCCCGTTCTACACATAGATCTGAGGAAGTGGGCAGATCTAATGGTGATAGCGCCTTTGGACGCCAATACACTAGGAAAAGTAGCCAGTGGAATCTGTGACAATTTATTGGTAAGTTGACCTGATCACTGTTTCCCAGTTGGTTGGATCATGAAGCTGGTTAATAAGTTTTTTCCCTACATTTAAAGAAAGACTTGTATTATATAGCACCTTACCTGGCCTGAAGACTTCCAAAAGTGCTTAATGGCCTATGAAGTGTAGTCACTGTAAAGTAGGAAATGTGGCAGCTAGTTTGTGCATAGCAAGCTCCCACCAACGGCAATGTGATAATGCCAAGATAATCTGTTTTTGTGATGTTGATGGATAAATATTGGCCAAGACACAGGTGATAACCCCCTTTGCTCCTCTTGGAAATAGTGCTACAGGATCTTTTACATCCACCTTAGGGCTTCAGTTTAATGTCTCATCCAAAAGATGGCACCTCCAACAGTGCAGCACTCCCTCAGTACAGCACTGGGAATGCCAACCTTGATTTTGTATTCAGTTCTCTGGAGTGGGACTTGGACCCACAACATTGTGACTCAGAGGCGAGAGTGTTACTGAGCCATGGCTGATGCATTAGCGGATTGAAAATGTGTGACGATGCAACACAGCAGACTTTACAATAGCATTCTCTCAATTCAGAGTTCCTTTCAAAAATGGTTGTGCTGGAAACAATAAACTTTCTTGACAGTAAAATAGTTGTGGCATGAGCTTATTGCAATTTTCTTCACCATCCCCCCATCCCCACCCACCAAGTAACCAGTTCCTTGAAACCAAATGACTCAAATTTTGCTTCTGGGAACAAGTGAACATCTTTAAACAACGCTCTATGACTTTTGGAGACTGTTCGATGAACACTGTTTCCCTAAATGGCCTTGGTTTTTATATATTCATGTTTCAAATAATGAGATTTTGCATCAAACTCCCTTTTCATTGCAGAATCCAGATCATCTTTTATCTAAAAAAAAATCTACAATACATAATTATTCCAAAGGAAGTAAAGATTTAGAGAAGTGCACTAAAACATTTTGTCGTTTAGGTTTGTGAAGTATTACCCCCACAATGTACAGATTGAAATATTACCAAATTTAAGCAACTTTTCAATTTCTCAACTGTCGGTTCTGAAATATTGTGAAACTTTCAGTGTAGAAGCTGTATCTATATTGGTGACTGCACTACTGTTAAACTATTTTACTTGAAACTTCTTGTCTCAACTCAAGTAGGACGAACCACTGCTTTGGTTGCACTGGGGTAGAATGTAATTTATCTTTCCTGACCACTCCACTCCAGATATACCTTGCAGTTCTATCTGATCGCAAATTACACGCATGTTGTTTGGAAGCTTGGGTCTTAAGAGATCAAGAAAAGATTTTCTGTGTCAACACAAAGATAGTTTCTTTCTCTCGCCTGGACGCATCAGGGCTTTGGGCCTTTTATATTGAGGCAGAAATCCAGTCTTTTAAGCCAGAGGCATCATTAATGGCAGCCGGCCTAGGGGCGTTCTGAATATTGTCCAAAATCAGCCTTCAGAAGGTTTCAAGGACAGAAACTCTGTGGGCGGCTTGCTTCCCTTTTTGGCTTCGACATGGCATGCTGCCTACTCCTGCCAGCTCCTCCAATTGCCAAACGCAAGGCCAACCATCTGCTACAACTGGACTACTGCAGCTGCAAGAAAATGATGTGACAGGCCCCGTTATGCCCATGATGCCTCCTGGCTGCACTTTCTTGGAGTTTAAATGTTTTGCGACTCTCCTGTTGCAAGGTGCCCAGGAAAGCTCTGGGAAACTTAAAATGGTGGAAACCCAGTGGAACTGCTTTCTGCCCCTTTTTCCTCTACTTTGTGCTCAGGCACTGAGTTTTTTTGATGGATAAGAACAGCATGCTCTCTAAAATAACTTGCGATCATTTATTGTTTGTTCCCCTCTACAGGATAGCATGGGACATTTTGTGCACTAAGGTCACTGGAAAAATGTCACTTGTTGTTCTCGGCAATTAAACCAATGAAAGTTCACAGGCTGAAGACCTGTGCAAGTTAGCCACTGTTCCTTTTGACGGTATCAAATTAGCTAGTTTATAAAACTATTCACCTTAACATTTCTTCTTTATCGACCATCTACTCGTGTGCTGGTCTGAAAATGGCAGCCATACCAGCAGTGATATTTTGGAGCTCTTTCTTATGGTTATCAATTCTTAAATACACAATTCTAGTTCTGAGCTGGACCAGGTTCAGGACTGTAATTCATTTCAGGAGGTTATTCCAATAGTAAACTATGAGCTACCTCCTATTATCAATTGAAGGTTTCCCCTTTGCTTACCATTATGAGATGACTTGCTGCAGCCTCGCCCACTCTGCAAAGGTACAAAGGGGTTACACCCTTTGCAGTAGGGTTAAAAAGCCTGTCAGCTCATGTTGCTTAGATAGTGATCGAAAATGATGGCATTCACTTTTGGCAACCTCTAACTGCCTTTTGTGATCCTGTACTATTTATTTGACTGTTTCCTTCCCCATTTCAGTTCTCATTTCATTTTGCTCACTTCTTGTTTTGTTTGGATTCATTTGCTGTTTTTCTGTATTCCTTCCTTTTTTTTGCAATGTGATTTTTCTACCTTTGCTTTTCACTCCTTTCGGTTCTCATTTTGTAGTTTTCCTTTCTGCCATTTCTCTGGCATGTGTTCTTGCCTATTGCATTTTACTTCATTTATGACATAGGCCTTTGAAACTAAACACCTTACAGTTAATGCCCAATAATACAATTAGAAATTGAAATATTAGAAAGAGTATTGTAATCACGGGAAGTATCCTTCTTCACCTCTCTACAAAGTTTGATCAGGTAAACGGTATTCTCCTCTATCGCCTGTCCACTATTTTCCCAGCTTTGTAGCTCTGTCCTCATGCTGTTCCATTTCAGTCTGTCCAACACCATCCTTCTTCCAATCCTGCACTGTTGTCACTTGGGTATTCCTAAAGATGCGTTATTTGCATGTTGCACTTCCTCATATACTTGCTCATTAGTGACAATATCTGTAGGCACCAGCTCATTTTCCATATGAATAGCAGCATTCTGCTCAATCCGTCCAGCACTTACCTTGACTCCAGATTACCTGTCTGCCATAACTGGGTGACTCAAAGTTTCCTTCGAGTAAACATTGGGAAGACTAATATCAAAATTTTCAGGTGCCATTGTAAACTTCAGTGCCTTATCTCTGACTCCACCTCTCTTCCTGACCACTGGCTTAGGTTAAAAAAGAACAATGCAAAACCCTGGTATCTTGTTCAACCCATAGCTGAGCTTAGCAAATTGTATCTCATCCATCACCAAAGCATAAAGCCCATATCCAGGATTTTGTCTCTCAGTATGATTTCTCTAATGTCTTCATTACTAACTTCCTACCCTTCACAGAATTGTTACAGCACAAAAGGAGGCTATTCGGCCCTTTGTGTCTGCACCAGCTCTCCTAACGAGCATTTCACCTGGTGCCACTCCCCTAACTCCTCCCAGAACCTTGCACATTCTTCCTTTCCAGATAACCATCTAATCCCTTTTGAATGCCTCGATTGAACCTTCCTGCACTACACTCTCAGGCAGTGCATTCCAGACCTTAACCACTTGTGTGAAAAAGTTTTTCCTCATGTTGCTTTTTCTTCTCTTGCCAATTATGTTAAATCTGTGCCCCCTCATTCTCGATCCTTTCATGAGTGGGAACAGTCTCTCCCTATCTACTCTGTCCAGCTCCTCACAATTTTGAATAACACCATCAAATCACCTCTCAGCCTTCTCGTTTCTTCAGGAAAACAGTCCCAACTTTTCCAATCTATCTTTATAACTGAAGTTCCTCATCCCTGGAACCATTCTCGTGAACCTTTTCTGTACATCTTTCCTGAAGTGTGGCACCCAGAATTGGACGCAGTACTCCAGCTGAGGCTGAACTAGTGTCTTATACAAATTCAACATTACCTCCTTCATCTTGTACCCTTTGCCCCTATTAATAAAGCCTAGGATACTTTGTTAACCGCTCTTTCAACATGTCCTGACACCCTCAAAGACTTAAGCACATATACACCCAGGTCCCTCTGCTCCCTTTAGAGTTGTACCCTTTATTTTATATTGTCTGTCCATGTTCTTCCCACCAAACTGAATCATTTCATATTTTTATGCATTGATCTTCATCTGCCGCTTCACCAACTTGTCTATGTCCTTTTGAAGTTCTACACTATCGTCCTCACACTTCTCAATGCTTCCAAGTTTAGTATCATCTGCAAATTTTGAAATTGTACCCTGTGCACCAATGTTTAGGTCATTAATATACATCAGGAAGAGCCAACTGATTCAAAACTTTGTATCCTGTGCCACATTCAGTCCCTTTTACCTATTGTTCCTCTCCTTGTGGAGCTACATTGGTTCAGAGCTCCACACACTCTGCAACTCGTTCAGCTTTGTCTTCTCCCACATTCTTTAGGTCTCCAACTCTGGCCTTTTGTGCATCCTTCCTCCCTTTGCCTCGCTATTGGTGTAGAGCTGTCAGCACCTCTGTCTTATTGTATGAAACTACCTTCCTAAACTCCTCCAGCTCTTTAAAAACTGTCCCAAAACCTGTCTTTTCAACCAAGCTTTCTCCTGCCTCTTGCACCATGGCTTATTGTTCATACCCATAGTCCTTTTTCTCTTTCATCTCTTTCCCTCCTCCTGCCCCACCCTTAGGACATGCTCAACTTTACAGGGTCGTATACAATACAAGCTGTTGCTATGAAGAATGTGTTGTAACAGAGATCTTAAAATTATATTGAAATGTCCTTTAATCAATGTCTTTTGTAGCCTTAGGCCTAAGCTAATGGTTAGCAGAGAAAGAGTCCATTTGGCTCATTGTGTCTGTGGTGGCTCTTTGCTAGAGTAATGCAAAACTGACCCCACTGCACAGCTCTCCCTATACTCCTGTATCTTCCTTTACTTTACATGTTGATCCACTGTCATAGTTTACAATTCTTTAACCATTTTTTCCCACAGAAAGTGACTTGGACATGTGATGAGATGAGGAATTTTTTTTTACCCAGGGGTCTGGAACTCACTACCTGAAAGGGTAGTTGAGGCAGAAACCCTCAACTCATTCAAAAGGAGTCTGGATATGCAACTTAAGTGCCGTAATCGGCAGGGCTACGGACCAAATGCTGGAAGGTGGGATTAGAATGGGTGGATCGTTTTTCGACTGACACAGACACGATGGGTCAAGTGGCCTTTTTTTGTGCCTTAAACTTTCTATGATTCTATTCTATGTGCTTTGTTGAAGTATGGTTTTAGTCAAGAAATTGCTTCTCAAGACAGCCCCATGTTAAGTTGTGTATCTGTAGCTAGAAGAACAGTAATTCATATATGAAAAGGGAAGTTTTTTTCAACAACTGGTGGTTCCTTAGCGCCTGGTATTG
Source organism: Heterodontus francisci (assembly GCF_036365525.1). NCBI lineage: Eukaryota > Metazoa > Chordata > Chondrichthyes > Heterodontiformes > Heterodontidae > Heterodontus > Heterodontus francisci. The sequence goes on along the minus strand of NC_090405.1, from coordinate 41,055,625 downwards.
GCTATGTTGTCACCTTGCTGTTTGTGGGAGCTTGCTGTGCACGGTTTGGTTGCTGTGTTTCCTTCATTGCGGCGGTGACTGCACTTTAGGGGTGCGTCATTCGTTATGGGACGTCCTGAGGCTTCAAAAGATGTTACAGAAATGCAAATTCTTTTCATGATTCTATGATCTCCTTTTCACGCAGATGTCCACTTTATCAAACCTTTCTGTTGGCACTATTCATATGTGTGGTTAGAAATGAGCAGAATGATAATTCCTGGACCCTTCTCATCTCACTGTGCAAAGAGCTCTCTTCAAGCCCATTTGGCACCTCTGCGTATGGGTCATAGAAACTCTCACTACTGCTTCAGTGGACAGTTAACACCAGGAGTGGCAGGAAGAGGAAGGGCAGGGACACCTGGGGTATTGATTATTGGACTTGGGTAGTGGCTGGCAGCCAGTGGGGAGAAAGTATGGCAAAGGAAGGAAGTAAAAAGCAAGGCATTGGGAGGGCGTGGAAGGGACCAGAATGAATGGCAATAGGTGGGGAGGTGTATAGAGAAGGGCAAAGTCAGGGAGGGTAAGTGGACGGCAGTAAAGAGGGGTTGGGGGGGGGTGGGGAATCGAAGAGAACCCATGAATTACTCTTGATCATTACCATCAGAAAGAAGTCTCTACCACAGGGAGCATTTGAGGTGATTAGCATAGATACATTTGAAGAAGCTAGATAAGCACATGAGGGAGAAAGGAATAGAAGGATATGCTTATAAGTTAGATAAAGAGGAATGGGAAGAGGCTTGTGTGGAGCGTTAACACCACACTGAATTAGCTGAGCTGAATGGACTGTTTCTGTGCTGTACATTCTATGTAATTCTTTATTCAGGGTACTTTGCACCTTGATCTTGGTGAACCCTTTTAATTTATTGATCTGCGTGAGAGGCTTTTTAAAAAAAAAATGAGAACTCAAGGCTTCAAGAGACAGTCAAGCAGCAGAAAGCTGGGGACCTCTGATCTCTGGCAGTAGGACAGTGTGCAGAAAGGTTTTTTTTAAATGAGTAAGGCACCCCCATCAGATGGGCCATGATGTTTATTTTATTTTTCATAAAAGAGGTGGTACCTCCGATGGTGCAGCACTCTCTCAGTACTGCGCTGGGGTATTAGCTGAGGTGATGTACTCATTCTCTCTTTAACAAGTGAAAGAGGCTTCGCTAAGTTGCTACGTGCAGTGTGTTATTCGTTAAATTTTCTGGAAACTGCTAACTGAATTGTTATAAATCATTGTTGGAAAGGCATGGGGAAAAGAGATGGGGCAGAATTTTTAGTCCCCGATGGGAGTGAGTGCGGAGGTGGGCGGGCATGAAAATGAACACCATTGGGCGATGTGCCAGTTTGACGTCGCTGTATCTGCCGCCGGTGATTTTGCTCAGGCGAGCGGAAGGCAGGACCCAGAAACCCATCCTATTTGGATAAATGACCAATTGATCGTGTAATGAGCTTGTTGTCAGCTCATTAAGGACCAGTTTGGAATTTTGTTGGAGGCACACGGGTTGCACAATGGATCAGGGACAATCCAGGTGCAAGGAGGTGGAAACACAGCGTGAAGCCAGTTATGGCCACACTATGAAATTAGATTGGCCCATAAAAGGGACACAGCTGAGAGGGGCACTCAGCCATTGGCACACAGGTGCCATTGGGTATGCAGAGGCAGCGGAACGAGTGGTCTGTACGTATTCGTGCAGTGGAAGGGGTCCTGACTCTCCAGGGATAGTGGGGCCATGGTGGGGGGGCAAGGTCCAGAAATCATTGTGAGTGAAGCAAAGCGCGTGCAAGGCAAAAGCAGCACATGGGTTTAAAATTTCACAAATTGGATCGAGTAGCAATGAGGATCAACATCTTCAGCAGCAGGGACAGAACCCCATGCATGAGGAATGAGGGGCAGGAAGGCAACGGCGGTTATACTTGCAGCATTAAATGTACCGCCGAAGAAAAAGCTATCTGGACAAATCTGAGAACCAGTGCCACAGGATACTGCGCCTGTCTAGGCAGATGGTCATAGAGATTTGTGCCCTCATAGCGGAAGATCTCATGCCTTGCAGTATTGCTCACCATGCCCTGCCAGTTGCCGACAAATTCACGATGGCCTCTGGCTCCCTCCAAGGATCTGCTGTGGACCTTGGTTGCGTCTCTCAAGCGGTGGCACACCATTGCGTCTCGCAGGCCACTGATGTCCTATTTATGACAGCTGGGCAGTGCATACAATTTCAAACAGATGGGGCCTTGCAGGCAGTGAGTTTCATTTCCATTGTTGGATTTCCATAGGTGCAAAGCATCATCGATTGCACCCATGTGGCCATCAAGGCGCTGGGTGAGAGGCCAGTGAGATTCATCAACAGGAAGGGCTTCCATTCCCTCAACATTCAGCTGGTCTGCGACCACAAGAGCATCCTGCATGTGTGCGCTCACTCTCCTGGGAGCTGCCGTGATGCCTTCATCTTCCAGTAGTCCAGGGTGACTGCAGTTTTTCATGTCACCACCCAAGCTTCGTGGATGGATTCTAGGGGACAAGAGATATTCCTTGAAGAGATGGCTTTTCACACCTTTACATGACCCCACAACAGAGCCACTGAGGTACTCCAACCGAAGCCATCTGCTCGCAAGAACCAATGACCTTCCCTCCATCATAAGGTCAGAAGTGGGGATGTTCGCTGATGATTGTACAATGTTCAGTTCCATTTGTAACTCCTCAGATACTGAAGCAGTCCATTTACGTATGCAGTAAGACCTGGACAACATTCAGGCTTGGGCTGATAAGTGGCAAGTAACATTTGCCACACAAATGCCAGGCAATGATTATCTCCAACAAAAGAGAATCTGATCATCTCCCCTTGGCATTCAATAGCATTGCCATTGCACATTCTCCACTATCAACATCCTGGGGGTCACCATTGACCAGAAACTGAACTGGAGCAGCCTCATAAATACCATGACTACAAGAGCAGTTCAGAGACTGGGAATTCTGCGGCGAGTAACACCTCCTGATTCCCCAAAGCCTGTCCACCATCTGCAAGGCACAAGTGAAGAGTGTGATCGAATACTCTCCATTTACCTGAATGAGTTCGGCTCACTCAACACTCAAGAAGCTCGACACCATCCAGTACAAAGCAGCTGCTTGATCAGCACCCCATCCTCCACCTTAAACATTAATTTCCTCCACTACTGACACCCAGTGGCAGCAGAGTGTACCATACGCAAGATGCACTGCACAACTCACCACGCCTCCTTCAATAGCACCTTCCAAATCTGCGACTTCTGTCACCTAGAAGGACAAGCATGGGAACACCACCATCTGCAAGTTCCCCTCCCAGCCGCACACCATCCCGACTTGGAAATATATTGCCGTTCCTTCACTGTCATTGGGCCAAAATCCTGGAACTCCCTCAGTAACGTCACTGTGGGTGTACCTACACCAGATGAACTGTAGCGGTTCAAGAAGGCTGTTCACCTCCACCATCTTGATGGGCAACCAATACTGGCGTTGCCAGAGGCACTCACATCCCATGAAACAAATATAAAAGGACCTCAAGGAGTGTAAGGCCCTGGAACGTCAGCTCCTCGGAGGACGAGGAGGAGCAGTAGGTTGATGAAGAGGAGGAAGATGCAGAGCGGAGAGGTGGCCAGGCTGTGGAAAGAGGTGGCCAGGACTGGTGCAGGACTCAAAGGTCTCATCAGAATGGCTCCATGCCATGGAACATCTGATCCAGGAGCGTTTCACCTGAGCACTTTTAACCCCCATGGGAGTGCAATCTCTGGAATTCACTTTGAGCTGCTTGTGAGAGCACTTACTTTGAGGATGCAACCTTGAATTGATCGACTGTTGGTGCCAATGCATGATGCACATCTGTCCAGCAGTCGCACTCTTTCCCCCCTTAAAAGACCTTTGGTTCCCTTCACCACTCACCCCTCTTTTTGAGTTTTGCCATTAAAGAATGGAAACTCACACATCTGGACTCATGTCAATATTTACAGTGTTAGCAAGAAATAAAGTGCCCATTAACAAGCGAAATAAACCCCAGTGAACCACTCAGTGCTCTGACTAACACGGTGGCCTCCACTCTTGGCCACTTCTAAACAGTGCTGCCTGTGGCCGCAAATAAGTGGAGGCAGCCTACTCGCTTATGTCTGCTTGCGGCTGAGATGCCCATGGCGGTTGTTCCCATCTTGGAGGCGCCAGTGGAGGCACCTCCAGAGGCTGCTGCAGTGGCGTCAATGCAGGGGCAGCCTTCATCTGCATAGATGGACCCTCAGTCAGAGGGGAGTAGGAGGTTGATGATGATGATGGCACCCTGTGAGAGGAAGCTTCTTCATCCTCATCGGTGATTGCCTCAGCCCTTGGATGGCCCTCTGGATCGCTGTAGGGGGTCACCAGCTGAGCACAACAAGCATCCACTTCATGCATCTATGCACCATCGGCACCACTGACTGGTCAATACTACAGAATGTAGCATGCATTCTGTGCATGTTAGTGCTCTGCTCTTACATCCACTCAGAGTGCTATGGCTCTCCATGAGGTTGGCCACTCTCTCAGTGGAGGAGCTCATGCATTCAAAGCCCTGATCCATGGTGGTACAGTTGATCTGAATGGACTCCTCCATTTTCAGTCCATGACTCCACACTGCATCATAGAGCTCTTACACATGGGTATGCTGGTCAAAGTCAAGCCACATTTCTTGTGACTCCCAAGGCACTGCATCTGTGCCCAGCTGAGCATGAATATGTGTGTCCTTCATTCTCCACTGAAGACTTCCCAGAGCTGCCTCTGCTTCTCTCTCACCTCCTGCTCATTAGTGTCATGCTCTTCACGCAGTGCTACTATTTCTAAGCACGCTCAAGGCCCTACTGATGTGAGTGTATCTGCTCTGATGGAGGGTGCACTTGTGTGATGTGGCAGTGTTGTTGTGACGCTTGAGCTGCCCCCTGTGATGTAACAGTGCTTTGATGCTCGCTCCCCACAACTGATCCTGTGGAAGACACAAGAAGGAGAGCATGAGAGCTAGCCTTTGACAGCAGAAGCCTCTGCAGTACTGAGGCTTCCCAATGCAGCTGAGACTTTGGCATGCTGTCAGATGGGGAGGAGTGTCCTCCATCCCCTTCATCTACAGAATTTGCTATCTTTTCACCCTCTCCTCCAGGTATTCCCATCATTCTGTCCCACACTTCGTCCTGTGGGGCCATCCTCGCGATTTCCCTCGCTGCCTCCATGACAGACACGATAGCGAGCTGGGCAATATTCCTCCAGTGCGAGCCCTCTTCTGAGAGTTATGTGCCCTTTTTTCCTATAATGACAAAACAGAGAGAGATAAGGCACTGCTGGCATCTTCGACCAGTGGCATAGTCCCATTAACATAAACTGCATGTATCAGTGCTGCTTGGTGCTGGTCATGCAGGCCCCCACCTGCCAAGAATGAGGCATATTCATTTTGCCACATGGACATTAAATTTCAAATCGTTTCTGGGAAGAAGAGAAGGCCTGTTACAAAGGATTGCTAGGCCCCTGGCTGGAAGTACATTTTTGCATATTAATAGACATTGTTTGGAACAAAAGAGCTATTCCCTGCTCCAATACAATACACATAGCCAGAAGTGGTTATACCAGTCGGTCACGTGACAATCCTGCAGGCCAACTTGGGGAGATTTAAATTGTAGAGACAGTGTTTGAACTGGCAGAAAGCAGTTTGCTCCTGGACTGAAAAACACCTTCTGCCTCTCCTGTCTGCTCCCATCTCTTTCTCACGGAACTCCAAATACCAACTGAAGACATATGAACCCTAAGAGAAACGAAAAGCAAGATCCACCTACAAACAAGTACTGTACATTGAGCTCGAAGACCTGTAACAAAAAAAAAACTCTTTAGATATTGCCTCAAACCTTGCCACTTTATTTTTCTTCTGCTCTTTTCTGTCTCTATTTGCATGTGCGTATCACGTATGCATGCTAGCGTGGGCCGCGGCGTGTATCCGTAGGCGTTAACCGAATTAGAGTTTTAAGTTTAAGTTTTAATAAATTTCCATCTTTCTTCTTTAAACCTAAGAAAGTCTGTTTGTGCTCATTTCTTAGCCTTATAATTGGAAAGCGGTGAACAAGGATTTACCAAGGGGGAGCTAAAACACTGTGTTTAAAAATAAGACCCTGTTACAGTAAGACCAGTTGAAGGCTGAAAGGGAACCCTAGACCTCTTTCTCACCTGGTCGTAACAGTCCTCAATTCCGGCCGGGCTGTGGGCATTGCTGAGGGGGTCAGTAAGTACCCTGGGCACACATTTCTCCCATGCTATGGGGCACCATGCGCTCTTAGGCTGCTCAGCTGGTGTGTCCGCTGGAGGTTGTGTACCTAGAGGCTTGATAACAGGGTCTCGCGTTACACTCACCTTACCAGAGCAATGAAGGTTATTGAACCCCTTGCAGGACTACACCCTGTTCCTCTGCACTACACTCCTGCTGCTGACGGTTTCAGCTACTTCCAGCCAGTTTGCTTTGTATAGCGGAGTGGTCTTGTCCTTCCACGCTCTGGAAGTAGGACATCCCTCCTCTCTCTAACAGCCTTCAGTAGCACCTCAAGATCAGCATCCGTGAAGCAAGGGGCAGCCCTGCCTTGGGTGCCAGGCCTCTGCCTCTCCTGCCATTGCACTGGGGGGGGGTGGGGGGCTGCATTCTGCTTCAAAATGGCTGCCACAGTAATGGCTGCCATGGTGCCTTTATATTGGGCCTGCACTACAGAAGTCCTGCCTCCATCCTGCACCCGATGCTATTAGTTGGCTGCCAAACCTGCCCTTGCAGAATGGGTGGGGTGGGGGGGGAGATGTAGTAGTCACAGCCTGCAATTTTGGCAGAGGTAGGCTGCTAATTGGCTGGAGGGCAGGTTTGGCAGCCAATTAGCAGCCTGTCTCTGCCAAAATTGTGGGCTGTGACTACTACACCCCTCTCACCCACTGCGCCCTTCTCTGCTGGATTGGGTCTTGGAAATGGTTCCGATGTCTGGTTCTCAACTCCGGAGGCAAAATCCTGCCAGTGGTATTTGATTCTGTTACGATCAGGTGAGAAAGCTATTTAGGGGTCCCTCTCAGCCTTCACCTGGTCTTACTATAACAGGGTTTAATTTTAAACACAGCGTGTTTTAGCTCCCCCTTGGTGAATCCTTGTTCGCCGCTTTCCAACTATAAGGCAAAGAAACTATCACAAACGGGCTTTCTTTGGTTTAAAGAAGAAAAGTTGAAATTTGTTAAACTTAATCTAAAACTCTAATTCGGTTGACGCCTGTGGATACATGACGCACCCACGCTAGCATGCATACGGGATACACATATGCAAATAGAAACAGAAAAAAGCAGAAGAAAAATAAAGTGGAAATGTTTGAGGCAATATCTGAAGAGACTTTTCTCTTTTGCGGTTCATGTGTGTTCAGTGGATTCAGAGACTTGTGAGAAAGAGATGGGAGCGCACAGGAGAGAGATCTTCTCAGTCCAGGAGCAAACAGATACTCTGAGTTCAAACTGTTTGTACAATTCAGAAGAACCCAGGTTACCAAGCAGGTTAGTCGTGTGACTAACTGGTCTGACCACGTCTTGGATTGTATCACCTTAGCAGTCTCTGGAATGCTCCTCTTACACAAAATACCTGATGATCAATGTCCATTGTGGGTTGAGTGTGTCAGGGAATGATCCTTTGTCCTTCCAGTCACTGTCTGTTAATATGCAAATGTCTTTTCCAGCCATGGTTGATCCGTTTAACAAGTCCTTTCATCACTGCAGTAACAGTTTAAAATCAATGTTCATGACAAAATTAATGTGTCTCATTCTTGGCAAGTGGGGGCCTAGCATGACCATTCCTTTTCACATTCACAGAAATGTTGGAAATAGCAACTTGGTATGTGTCACATTTTGCACTCTTGAGTGTGATTCGCACTGGTTTTGTCAGCACTTACTCCACCCTATGTGGTTTTTCTATTTTCCCCAGTTGCATATGCAGTTCTCTATAAGCGATGCAGTTCTCTATTTGGAGACCACTGGGTCTCCTTCAGAATTAAAATTTAATGTCTAGGCCTTGTAAAGTGGAAATAAACTCCCATGTTATTAACATTCTGAGCATAGTTGGTCTTGTTTTATGAGAACTTCTTTAATTTCAGGGTTTCAGATCTGAATCCAATTCAAGATCTAACACACTTCATCACAGCATACCACCTTATCTATCCTGCTTCACTCAGCTGATAACGCTTACACACTTGTATGCTTAACATTTGAGGTGCATTAACACTACAGGTCCCAACCGTGGCTCTGTGAAAGCACTCACACCTCTGAGTCAGAAGGTTGTGGATTCAAGTCCCATTCCAGAGACTTCAGCACAAAAAATCTAGGCTGACACTCACTGAGGTACTGAGGGAGCACTGTGTTGCACTGTCGGAGGTACTGTCTTTCAGATGAGTAGTTAAACAGAGGCCCTGCCACTCTGTCTGGAGAACATTCCATGGCAATATTTTGAAGAAGAACAAGGGCGTTCTCCACAGTGTCCTGGCCAATATTCATCCCTTAACCAACATCACTAAATCAGATTGTGTAGTCATTATTGCATTGCTGCTTGTGAGACCTTGCTGCACACAAATTAGCTGCTGTTTCCTACATTAAAGCTTTTGGTGTGTCTTGAGGTATTGAAAGATGCTGTGTGAATGTATAAATAAATTATTTTCTTCTTTACAGGTTAAGCAGTTTTGGTTTTTCCACTGTTGATAGACATGTTAGGGTAGGTTTTGTTCGGCCCTGTGCCTATGGAATTGGCATTCCCGAGGTGGCAGGCTGAGGAAGAAGGGGTGGTAACTCCGAACGTCAGATCTCCACCCTGCCTGCACTGCCCCATGACTTGCTCAGGCCTTATTGGGTGCGTAACTGGGCCTGCACCTACAGGAGGCACAGGCCCAGCTTTGGTATTTTAATGAGGCAGTAAGGGGCCTTCCAGGCTTCCTGTTTCATTTTCTAGTAAGCCTGGGCACCTCAGTACAGGGATGCCTGTCAAAACCTGCTGCCAGGTCATGTCGCTAAATCTTTGCCAACTGGAGAGTCTGCATTTCCACCTCCAATTCCTCAGGATGCTCTGTAGGCCTGCTAGATGCTATCACAACAGCCAGGCCTATGAAGCATGCAGGGGTGCTCAGGTTTCAGGACACTTTTTCAGCCTCATGGCCAACCCAGAGCCTCCCCACCTCCCCACCCCACCCCGCTTCCAAAACAGTAAAATGCTGGACCTCAGACATATGATATTTTCAATCAATAAACCCAAGTATTGATTTTTCAGGTAAAATGGTTGTTTTAAATCAAGATGAGCAGGACTTCAGATGCATTTGTGCAGAATGAAGTACAGGATCCATTGTCTTTGTAAAATTGATGCGAAGGGTGTTTGTTTCATGCCAATGCTGCCGTTGCCATATAAATACAGGAAGAACAAAAAATCAGGAGAAGCTATATTCTTAAAGATGCAGCACACCAGTCAGGCACACATTGAGGAAATTGTCCCTCTGTCGTGCAAAGCGGCTGTTAAGATCCAAAGAGAAGTGGAGCGCGACTCGCTCTTCCAGGAAGTCTTTGCTCTGGTGCCAGATTAGATTCAGGCCACATTAATATTATAATTGTAGACTTGGCGTGAGGTGAAAATTCTTTCCGCCAACTCTCTGGTTGCCGTGTAAATGCTGTGGCATCAGTCTGCCTAAATGTATTTGCTGTAGTGCACATCTTGATTGAAACCTTAACCATTTCACCTGTAGAAATCAAAAATTATGTTGAATGCATTAATATTTAAAAATGTGCGGGCTCCAGAATCTTCTCTTGGGGGAGAAGATGGCACGGTTAAAGGTAAGAGGCCTGCTGAAAATATCGATCTGAAATCTCCCGAGTTTGTTTTTAAATTATTATACTACTTATAAGAGATTGCCATGACAGATTTCTGCCAGGAGGGGCCAGTCCCTCATTGGTATTAATCTACAGCTTTAAGTTATCTGGGCAAACTGGCTTGTCTAAATTTAGAACCCGATCGTTTTGGCACTATTGTAACTGCACCAGTCAGGTCATGCAGCTACATCAGCCTCTCACTATTCTTCCTGAACATGTCATCTGAGCCATTTTACTTCTGTGCAGTGCTAAATTTGTGTGGCCTTCTCTGCTTTAAATAAACTATAAATGTTTGCTCTGAAGGAAGATTAACAGTCAAGTGCAGGCATCTGAAATCATAAAATGATGCTGGGCAGAAGGAGGTGATTTGACCCATCATGCCCATGCTAGCTCTTTGAAAGAGCCACCAATTAGTCCCACTCCCCTGCTCTTGCCTCATGGCCCTGCAATTATCATTGAAAGTAAATTGCCTTGCGGTACAATTGTGCATGTGTCACAATGGTAAAGCACCAATACTGATCAAAATTGTCATATGTTCAACAACTATATTTCAGCCAATTAAAGCCAAGGTGTAAATTAAATAATAATGTCTACATGCTAGCAGCCGATACACCAAAGATCATTTATTTCTTCAAATTATATCTGATCCATAAAACACTTGACGCAGCCCAGCTATTTAATCAGGAAGCATCAAACTGATTCCCAATTAGTTCAAATCCAAAAACAGATGGGGTCACTGAGTTTGTATAATCTTCAGCATTTATTCGAATATGTGGATAGCTGCTAGCTCACCTGGCCTGCAATTAGCTTGCACTCCATAACATGGACTGACGTTCACATCAACTTATGTCCGCGTGGACCGAGAATTCTGCTGCTTCTCTTGTCCAACAACAGGGATTTTCCCCATCTTTGGGCTTTTATAAACCACTTGTTACAACCAGTTCCCATGGTTTATTTATCAATACTTGGAGCTGAGCCTCAGATATCTGGTGTCTGTTATTCTTCCTTATCTTGCTCAAGGTCCCTGTTCGTTGTTAATTGTCCTTTGTTTTCAAGAGTTAATCACACAGGCCTTCCACCAATTCCCTCTCTACATGTTAGAATTTTGAACATTTGTCTGTACAAATTTGTCTTTCGAGTGAGACATTAAACCCGAAGCCCCGCTTGCCCTTTCAGGTGGATGTAAAAGATCCCGTGGCACTATTTCAAAGAAGAACAGGGAATTTCTCCTCAGTGTCTTGACCAATATTTATCACTCAGCCAAAACCAAAGAAAAATTATTTAGTCATTATTTAGACCTTGCTGAGCACAAATTGGCTGCTTCATTTCCTACATTGCAAAAGAGTCTGCACTTCAAAAGTACTTCATCAACTGTAAAGTACTTTGGTACATGAAAGGCGCTATATTAATGCAAGTTTTACTTTTCATTCTATGTCAGCATCGTCCTTATTACAATCTCATTGGAGCTGTTACATCAGCAGTATTGTTTTGCAAACATTTTAATTGATATGGGAATTTAATCTTTTCCAATGCAGTTCAGTCTTTGCAGAAACTGAAACTTCGTTAACTTCCCACTGGCCCCAGATACCAGAGCTTAACTTTTATATGTGTTGTTATTCCCGTAGAGACTACCAACAAACAAAAAGAATCAAATCCACCATTTGACCCAATTTAGGAAACCGAACCAAACAGACACGATTTCACTTCTATAAATTTTACTTTAATACTCAAATCAAAACCAACATATATTAAACATGAAGCAACAGACAGATCTCAGTCAATATATATATTACAAATTACACCGTAACTATAAGATATAACAGAGATGGGTCTCACAGTTGTACTGGGCAGTTCACCCAGTATGTATGGCAATAATTGGAGTCACACAGTTCTTCACAACTCTGAAGTACCTCAGGTAGATTTTCAGCTCCTTTCTTCAAGGATTTAGCAAGTGCTGTTCTTCTGACAACAGTTCCTTCTCAATTCGAACTCCATGGATGCAGTCTTCACCACAAGGCGCACTTCTCCGGAACATCCTCAGCTCTGCTCACGACAGCCTTGATGACATGAATTTATCAGTCTTCCCTTTATGCTTGTCCTTCAGTGACAACAGAAACAGCTCCTGAATTCAGTCTTCACTTTCTTCTGCTTGCCGGCGCTCCACTCCTGCCTCATCTGACTCGTCTGTTTGGTCTGGGAGGACTCTGTCTCCTTTTATCTGTTTTTAACCAGTGTCAGTTTCCCCAGAAACCTGAAGTTGTTTTTCCTGCTTCGGTTTCCATTCTAGTTTCTGTTTCAATTCTAGATTCCCTCTCAGTTAGGGTCTTTAAATTAACACCGACGCACAGTGGTGTACCATTTACGAGATGCACTGCAGCAACTCACCAAGGCTGCTTCGACAGCATCTTCCAACCCCATGACCTCTCACACTTAGAAGGACAAGGGAAGCAGACACATGGGAACGCCACCATCTGCAAGTTCCCCTCCAAGTCACTCTCCATCCTGACTTGGAACTATATCGCTGTTCCTTCACTGTTCCTGGGTCAGAATCCTGGAACTCCCTCCCTAACAGCACTGTGGTGTACCTACACCATAAGACTGCAGTGGTTCAAGAAGGCGACTCACCACCACCTTTTCAAGGGCAATTAGGGATAGGCAATAAATGCAGGCCTTGCCAGTGACACTCGTGTCCGGAGAACAAATGTACTTCTTGTCAGAATGCAATGCATATGAGGGAACAAATATATAATGTAGTTCTTATTGAATATATCTGTTTTGGCATGAATCTCCTGACCTTTCACTATTCATTTTGTGAAAACTGCACTATATTTTGAACAATGTTGTATGAATTACCTTGCCAAGTTGTTGAATACTCTTAAGCCATGTCTTGAAGCTTGTTTCAATGTGTGGCTAATATTTCAAGATCCGCAGCTCTGATGTGTGTCTTTTCAAGCTCTTTAACCGGCCTGGTCACTGAACTTTAGGAAGTGTGACGATGGAAGTCAGAAAGTTTGTAAGGACAGCCAATCGGGAGGATCCAACTCTTCCAACCATATCGTCCTCCCAAAGACAGCTCCAATGTGGCGAGAGCTCCAGATGTATTCAGTGTTACTGCAAGAGCATAAATTTTCCTTCAATGTTCTAGAACACATCCCAGAACTGAGAGGATATACTTTCTTTAAAATCTTGTATGCGTTTGATAGGGTAGATGTCAATAAGATGTTTACACTTGTCGGGGAGACCAAAAGTAGGGGCCATAAATAAAAGATAATCAATAAATCCAGTAGGGAATTCAGGAGAAACTTCCTTACCCAAAAGGTGGTGAGAATGAGGAACTGGCTGCCAAAAGCAGAAGTTGAGGCAAATAGCATCATGTTTTTTTACAAGGAAGGTTGAAGGTTATGCTGTTAGGGTTATGCGAAGTCATTTGGGAGGAGGATCGTATGGAGCATGAACAGCAGCAGAGAACAGTTGGGCCAAATGGCCTGTTTCTATGCAGTACATTTTATGTAATTCTTCCCTACTCATGCTTATCAATCACTAGGTCAGGCTTCTAACTCTTAATGCCCTCAGGGCAAGCAATGAATATTACCTCTGGTGTTGCCCATATCCAAGAAAACTTAAAATAATTTACAGCACAGTAGGAAGCCATTTAGCCCATTGTAACTGTGCCAACTCTCTGAAATAGTTTCGTCCTAGATTAGCGGAATTTGCTTTTGGATTACTGTAGGTTTAGGTTCCATGATAAACTGAGCTTCTTGTTTTAGTCCCTGGAAAGGCCCTCTTCTTATATCCATTAATGATTTAGTGCACTTTTTGAAAATTATCCTTCTATTTGTACACTTTACACAATCTATGTCCTTGAACTTAGCATATATTCTTGTTCCTCATACCTGCTCATTTGTATTAATACTGGATAAATAATACAAGGAGTTAATAAATGAATTTGCATTAATAATCTTGTTTGGGGTCTTTAAGTATGTGCTTGTGGCTGCAAAATGGTTGGACACAGTGACTGAAGATCAACACTGGCAAGGTGTGCGGATATTTATACAGCAGTTAAGCATGAAGGCTAAGGGTGGAGCTATTCTTTCCTATTAGATCATGTGGAAAAAAAAATGAGACTCCCACACGATGTGGGAGACTTGTCAGATTTGGCAGAACTGCATGTACCTTGCACAGCACACTCCCAGCGTCCAGGTCATCTATTATATTCAACGTAGATTTACAACTGCAACCTTCTGAACATTCTTCATCCAGAAGTTATATTCACTTAAGTGAATCACTAATTGGTAGGACCATTTTCAAATATTTGGTCATGAACATCAAGTTCAGTTGTTGATTCACTAAAACACAATTGAGAAGCCTGAATTTCATTTCTTCCCCCTCACTGTCTGGCTTAGAGACACTAAAACCAAACTTCTGAGGTTAAATGACTAGCCATGGCTAAGTCTGCCAGGAAGATTGTACTCTTTGAAATTTCTCTGCAGCTCACAAGGGAATCTGACAAAGCTCAAGGTTATCCATCTAACATAACTCTTGTTGTTCAGCTATCCACATATGGCAGTGCAGTGACAACAGTCCTTGTTTGTGGAGTATTTCATTAGTTTTTCCCTAGTCGTCATCATATTGTTTGAAGCAGTTGTTTCTCCAGACTTTTTTTTTTTTACAGAGAAAGAGTTAATTTGCCTACAATGAACTGTTTTTGGGAAAGCCTTTTTGACCAACCCTTAGCCTATGTGGGTAGTCAGAAGTAATCCTATTCCTGTTGGAAGCTTGTTAATTTTGTACTTGTTGATGCTTTGGGCTTTTCCCAACCCTTTTTGTTTGCTTTCATTGGGGAAAAAGGAAGATTTCCCTCAGCAGATCAAATCTACTATGAGCTGAAACTTGCCATTTTTTGGCTTAACGTGCTGAGTTTAACAACTAATCCCTAATTGTATATTATTCACTGTGTGACACCACAATGCTCTACTATCATTATCAGACCCATGCATGCAGGCTAAAACTATTAGTCAGAATTTATTTGTATATAGAAGTAAAATCATGAAGTAAGACATAGTATCAGCACAGTGCTTAGAAAAAAAACAGAACATATACATAAGTAAGTTTGTAGTATTTCTTTCGAGCCTGATAAGCCACAAGATTTTGAGATGTCTTGCTTCTTGGTAACCCTTCCAGGTATGATGGAGACAGATGTTGTTGCATTTGGATCTCCCAGCAGAATTAAAGACTCTGGAAGGGCTTTCCAGTACCTGTTCACTCTGAGGTCCTGTGAAGTTAGAGTTGTAAATCATCCATGATTGAAGACAAATTGTATGAATTGTTGTGTGGAATGCTACCAATCTACAATGTCTGGGTTCCAAGTACCTGATAATTGACCATGTACAATTCAGTTAACATCTGGTACAAAGCCCCTGCCTCCTGACAAATTTCTAGTTCAATCAACTTCATAGAATCATAGAATGCTACAGAACAGAAGGGCAGCATTTGGCACATCATGCCTGCACCAATTCTTAGAAACAGCTATCCAATTCGCCCCATGCCTCTGCTTCCCTTTGACCTGCGATTTATTTATTTTTTTCCTTTTCATGTATTTATCCAGTTCCCTTTTGAAAGTGATTGTTGAATCGGCCTCCACTGCCCTTTCAGAGAGAGCATGCCAGATCATAACAACTCGGGGAGTGAAAAAAAGGGTTTTCCTCATGTTGCCTCAACTTCTTTTGCCAAGTACCTTAAATCAGTCTTCTGGAACTGGTAACAGTTTCTCCTTGTTTTCCCTATCAAAACCCTTGAAGATTTTGAGCACCTATCAAATCTCCTCTGAACCTTCTCTGCTTTAAATAGAACTTGCTATCTGTAGACAATCCATCTCTTGCCCTTTATTTGAAAATTTGCAAATGGAAAGTAGCTTCTATTTTATTTCTAAACATATTTCAAAACTTAGAGGTTTCCTTGTAGGTCGCACTGGAGTCCACTAATTCTGACATCTCAGTCTAGCCTATGCATATATGCACCTTTCAGTATTCCAAACATAGACCATTTTTCCTCTGTCACCTTTTCTCCACTGAACAGTAGCTTAGTCCTTTGAGAGTCTCTTCACAATGTAGAGTTTTAAGTTCCAGAATCGATCTTTCTGAATTTTATCAATACTCTTCTGGAAAAGATTTCCTTAAAATTAGATACAGTATTTAAAATGTGTTCTTGCCAGCCCCCGTCCTCTTTTTAAAAAAAAATCTTACTTTTTTTTAAACTTAATCTATAAGCTCCAACTCCGCAAGAAGGTGCTATCATATAATTAAATATTGAACTATACAGGCGCACTACAAAACTTCAAATTGACAGTTGGAATGGAAGTGAGGCAGAAAGTGTGTGTCTCACGCATCCTTAGTGACATTATATATATTGACACTGTTCACATTCTTTATATCTTCAACATAAAACAAAAAAACACAGGGCAAAGAGAAACTGGAAACCATCTCCATTACAGAAACTAGTTACAAGAACTGATCATCAGTTGCTGTTGTGAGAGCTTTTTATTGGTACATGACCTGCTGCGTCTGCCTACAAAACAACACTAACAACACCTCAAAAAGTGATTCAGTGTCTATGAAGCACTGCAGGGTGTCCTGAGGATGCAACAAGTTGATATGTAAATTCATTTTTTTCTTGTAAAATGTTGGATTGTACCTGCCTGTAACGTCTAACTTTTTACAGCAGCTGACATAAACTTACAGTGAGAATTCATACACAGTAATAAAACGCCTTCCATCATAATTGTGGATAAAAATAAATTACCAATAGTTAGCAGAATTCTTGGTGGTAATCTTCACAAAATGGTCCTGCACAAATTATAAGCATACAAAATAAGTTCCTTGTTTAGAGTTGCAGGTTAATGGCATGAAAATATTTGGTGTGTATTGTATTGCTATTTTCTACTAGATGCTTTGATTGATCTGGTCCATTTTGCTCAGTGTGTATTTACGGAACGACAAGTCTCATTTATTGAGAGCATCAACATAGGCAGCCTTCCGTGTTAAATGTTAACGCATATGTTTCCATCCCATTGGCCTGGCTATTAAAGTGTGAGCAGGATTGACATGAAAATGAGGTGTTGCTCATCTTTCAAAATGTGTAATTTTGCTCATTGAGACACTAGTCAAATCTGAGATATTGTCGTCAAGCCTAATATTACAACACAAAGTAAAGCGTGGCTACCTGACCCGAACCCAACTAGACCCGGCGACATGTGTCAGTTTCGGGCCGGGTTGGGCGGGTCTCTCTTCCGAGTCCAGCATTCGAGCTCGGGCCTCGTCGGGCTGGACGTAGACAGTGCTGCCTTCCTCCGGGAAGTAATCTTCAATTGAACATTCAGGTCAAGGCGGGAAATGTGCAGTCCGGACTCTCAAAATGAGCGTCACTAAGACGTCATCACGCTCATGCTGTAGCTTCCATTCATCCAAAAGTGATTTTACGCGACTGTGCACTATGGATGCTCGTGTGTGAAAGTTGGGGTGGGTGTGTGCCGTTGGTTCCTGGTGACTAGATCAAGCTCAGATTCCCAACTCCATCTGCACGATTCTGCAGGAATAGCCTGCTGCTGGAACAGATGAACAGGATCACAACATTTAGACAAGGTAGAGCACAATAACCTGTTTTATATCATTAACTTTATTACGGTAGTCGGGTTAGGTCAGGTGGGGTGCGGGAAGAAATTAAATGACTTTGGCCCGGGTCAGGTTCGGGTTGGATGTGGTCAGGTCGGGCCCGGGATGGGTTTCAATTTTATACCCGAGCAGGCCTTTAGCATGAAGGACATTTATTACGTTTTTGACACCAGCTTGATAAGAAAAGGAAATGATTTTTGACTTGTGAAACATTTGACATTGGGTTTAGGATAATCTAATTAATTTTTCAGTAGATTCCAAACAATTGTAGCAAAAATTATGGGCTCAATTTCAATTCTATGCAAGTGAATTACTTTTGAATGGGTTAAAATCAGGCCCTATAGGTTCACATTTCACAGCACAATAATAGATATCACCTTTCTCTTATGTGCCCAACAAGAAAATGTTTTGTGCAGTGTTGCACTGACTTAATGGGAAAATCTGGATGAAAAACAGGGGCAAGGTTTAGGGCAATATTAGCAAATGCAGTGTACAATAGTTGTTTTAACCTTTCACTGCAGCAATATCTCAGCACCCAAATTACTCACAAACAATGGACCTTTTTGTGTCGTATAGGAGAGCCAAGAACAATTTGAATATAGAAATGCCTGGTCTTTATACTATTCTGTAACTTCACTACATTCATTACTGCGGTCAGAGAATTTGCTCTCCATTGTATTAAAACAAAATGTGTCTTTGGACTTCTGAACAAGCCTTTCAGCAATAGAATAGGTCGTTAATGTGATTTCAATCTCACAAACTGGGTGTGGACAAGAACGGAGGTTACAGCACCTGAAGAAATATTCTCAACTAATTGCCCACTGCAGTTATGTCTAAGAAGAAGTGTTTAGCTCCTTGTACCCTGCAACTTTTGATTTGAAGCGTGCTGCTAATTTTGAAGAGTCTTTTTTTTTTGTCTGGGACTATCTCAAGAAATGAAAGAATGGTGAAAACCGTAGTGATGCCAAATGTTAGCATGCCCACTGTTCAGTGCTACAGAGTGGGGATAGGCGCCCGTTAAAATCAGGCTCTTATGTCCAATGGGGTGGTGCCATATGTAGTCTGTATGTAGTATCGTTCTGCAACTGTTTGGGGAGGTGCAGCCCACGGGGTGGGAGGAAGTTTTGAGGGGACCCTCATGATTGAATTGCCTCTGGGATGTCACTGTGACTGGCTACAGGGGATATTGGCACCAAAAAGTAGACTATGGGCCCATCTTTTGACTACAATAATGAAAGGGGAGGGTGTGATTTTGATTTTGAGTGCTGAGAATTTAGTGCTGAGACTGGAATTGTACCTCTCATCAGGCTAATGCCTGGGCCTTTTCATTTAGGACTTGGTACAGAAAAGCTTCTCTGAACTTTCCTAATTACCAAAGCGTATTAACTCCAGCTGGTGTATAGGCCAGTGTTTCTATTTTTCGTTAAACTTGAGTTGTTAATATTTGCCTGTTTGTTGGGGTATGACACACTGCAGCCTGAAATATGCTTGTACAAGGCAAGAAAAAGCCTGGATTCTTTTAGTGCCAAATAATGTAACTTACTGTTTTAACCTGCTCTAATTAGTGTGGTTATACATCAAAGCCGTACAGTTATAAATACTTGCATTAATATGTTACTTCATGTTTCAATGTGCTTCACATATAATTAATTATTATGGAGCACAGTGACTATTTTATAGGTGAATACTGGCCATTCTGCACACAGCAGGAACCCACAAAAAGCAATGTGATAAATGATCACTTAATCTGTCCTCATTAGCGGATATGGTATGGGAAGAAAACTCGGCTTCAAAGTCCACCTGACCTATCAAAGCAAACAGGCTGGGCCTCATCTTGTCTGAAGGATATGTGGTACCAGAGTATCATTCTAGATTATGGGCTCAAATCCTGGAACGGAGAATGAGTCCACAATCGGAGGTGAGCACTTTGCAAGTGCTAATCCTCCGAAGGCATCAATGAAAGAAAACTTTGCGACAGACCTAATTGATGGCTAGATATATGTCAGTTGCTGCTTCTTAGATCAGTGTTTTCAGATTATTGGGGATTCTAGTCAATGCAAGATCGAAGTAGACAATTAGTTTTAGCCGGAGATTATGGGAGCTCGCAAATTGTAGATATCATGTTTTGCCAGTTTAACTCTGTATCTGTTCAATAGTTTACATTCTGACATGTAGTGATAGCGTCAGTGAGAGATAACTGAAGTTGTAAGAACATGGAATTCAGGATAATAAGCTATTGTATGGAATGGCACAAAAATGAGTGCTGCGGAGCGACAGAAGCAGCATAAATGAGGCCCATGGATGCGTTAGAAACACTCCCTCATGCCTTTAAATTTGAAATCTGTTGATAGGAATTGGGATTATCTCCCATGCTTCTCAGCTAGCATCTAACAGTAGTGTCGATATATTAACTAGCATTTTTGTTTGAGTGGGAGTTGTTTTTATGGCAGATGTTGTCTTAAAGTGAATTAATGGAATTCAGGTCTGAAACTCCCTTTATTTCTCACAATGAAATTCCTGAGTGGGTATTCCAGATAAGTATACAAAAAATTGTGAAAAAATCACTTTCAGAGGAATCAAGTTTAACAAAGGCGGGGGCAGACGAATGTATCCTTCTGACAGAGCGGAATGCTAATTATTTCATAGTGTCTGTTCAATAAGTTCATTTTTGCACTACTTCCCAGTTTGTGTCCTGGACAAATCAAGACTTGCGAAGTTGAGCTTCATGACTTTCCTGCTGTGCATTATCCACTGAAAGAAATATTCTTTTCGTTGATATGGAGTAAGATGCACAAAGATAGATATTGAATGAATGTTTTATTTCAGTTGCTAATTTTTGGCAACTGTGTGACCCTGAATAAGTATCTGTGCAGCTGTGTGTGCTTTGTAATCAGTCTAATAATAATGGTGCAATAAGAAACTACTCATTTAATTAAGTGTTCAGAATTTGGAATTATTTTCCGATACATTTTTCCACCTTATCTGGTCCCCTTACCCCCGTCTTGTGCTACACACAATTCTGCAACAACTTACCCTTTTACACAGCATTTTTCATGTAGCAAAACAGTCCAAGGCAGATTGGATACCAAAAGGAAAGACTTGAATTTCTAGAGCTTTTCATGACCTCAGTATATCCCAAAGCACTTTACAGCCAATTAAGTACTTTTTGAATTGTAGCCATTTGTCATGTAAGAAACACAGCAGCAAGCTCCCACTCACAGCAATGTATCGATGCCCAGATAATTTTTTCATGATGTTGATTGAGGGATAAATATTGGCCAGGTCACTAAGAATAACTTGCCTGCTGTTGTTCAGAATAATGCCATAGGCTCTTGATCCGCACCTGAGAGGGGAAGATGGATCATCGGTTTAACGTCTCATCTGGTTACTGAACCATTAAAGGAAAGGCCTAGAGCAAGGCAGTAATACCCAGACATTAATCCAGCCCATGACATAAGGTGTGAAAGGTGCAGTACTCGCAAACACCTGAACTGAGGAACCAAGTAGTTCCTATGCTCCTTGGGAGATGTGAGCAGGTTTCTTTGGGGTCACGATGGCTCCAAGGTGACATGACTCATGATGGAACTTTGGAAGTAACAACTTCTTTTGTCTTACCTTGAGTTGTTTATTGAATTTGCAAGAAAGCTAAAGTCAACTATTGCCAACTACTTGTGCAGTTTCGAGGAAATATACTTTGCGGTCTGGTATACCAACTGCATTCATAAAGTTGTGTGATGTATTTTTCAGACACAAAGGGAGTTCAATATATTAATGACTGTTGAATATAGAATTGTTGTCAATCTGTTGAATAATATTCTTGATGGTTGGCTGGACAGTGTTAATTTACAGAATTCACAGATCAAAGCTTTTGGAGTAAACGTCCTTTGCACTTGACAAGCTGACCCTCGTTGGCCGTCGAATCCAACTAAGAAGTATAGTTTTAATGTCCTTTGTTAAATGCTCCATCTTGTGATGTGACTCTAAACCATGCAGATCAGGAAAATACCAAGTTAAATTCCTCATCTGGGCTAAGTTAGCAGATGTCACCTGAACCCATGCAGTGGACAATACATCTGGTCTAACTATTCTTAGATTGGGAATGAGGAAAAAGCAGTCCAGTTACTCCTGGTGCTGTGGCTGATTTACCACAGACCAGAAATAAAACGTGGGATCTTCTTCATCGATGTGTGGTGTCGAATCATACAATGATTGCACTTAAGTCATAGGGAAATTTCCAGCCCACCCTCCCCTCCAGTCCCAGGGGTAATATGTAAGAAGAGAAAGTCTAGATGATAGAATGGAGAATAAATAGCAACATGAGTAATGTTCTCTGTCATGGGTGTACACATTCAGCACATAACGTAAGGATCTGCTTTGCTCATTTCTGTGAGGGTGAAGGCATTTTTTTGCACTCATGTTATCTTTCTGGTAAGCACTACATTCAGCCATAATGTTAATTATACTTCTCAGTTATTTATTTTCTCTCTGTTGCAGACCTGTGTTGTTCGAGCCTGGGATCGTAGGAAGCCACTGCTCTTCTGTCCAGCCATGAATACAGCAATGTGGGAGCATCCCATTACGGCAACACAGATCCAAATACTGAAGAGCTTTGGTTATATTGAAGTTCCGTGCATTGTAAAGAAACTGGTATGTGGAGACGAAGGTAAAAGAATCCTCTCCTTCCTTCATAAGAAGCTCCGTACATTGTAGTTATGCTTGTTTCACATTTCTATAATAAAGAATGAATTTGCCTTAATATTGCACCTTTCACAGACTAAGGATGTCCAATGAAAACTTTTGAAGTTTAGTATTGTAGGAAATGTGGCTGCCAATCTGCGCACTGCAAGATCTCACCTACAGCAATGTGATAATGAAATAAAAGCAAGAAATGCTGAAAATACTCAGCAGGTCTGGCAGCATCTGTGGAGAGTGAAGCAGAGTTAACGTTTCAGGTCAGTGACCCTTCTTCCGAATGTGATAATGATTTCTGTTTTGGCGATGTTGGTTGAAGGTTAAATATTGGCCAGGACACCGGGGAGAATTCCCTCTGCATTTCTTTGAAATACCACCATGCGATCTTGCATAATTACCTTAGAGGACCTTGCTTTAACTTCTCCAAAAGGTGTTTAGGAAAATTATTGCTTGAATATATCAAATGTTGTTACAAAAGGAGTTACAAAACACCAAGGCAAATACGTTGCCCATCACATGTATATCAAGGTGCTGTCACATTTTAGCAAACCATTCAGCTGGCCTGCCTTGTGCCAAAGTAATCCATGGCATGGTGAAACTCCAGACATGAACGCACTTTATTTTTGCCAGAACATTTATGAAGTAGAGTTAACCATGGGCTGGCACACTGCTGCGCTGCAATGCATTGAATTATTTTTGCAGCCCAATCCAGTTCCTATTGGGTATGGGTCTGCATCTTTACCCCTTGCCAATATACACCAATTCCCTGACCATTATTGTTCGATTTCCACAGGGAAGCTTATTCTTGCATTAAGCTACTCTAATGAGGAATTTTGGCTGGAAGGGAGAGACCTGGGGAACGGATACAGGACAGGAACTGGAGGTTGAAAGCTGCCAGGACGAGGAGACATAGGAGAAAATGCCAGGTTTATTGAACGTTTTTAATCATTAACAACTTTAGAAAGATCAGAATAAGGTTGCAAGGCAGAAGTTGGGTGAAATAAATTCATTTAAGGTTGGATTAAAATCAGAGCTTACTTACGATGGCTATAAGTCAAATTTGCTTTTGCTGTTTCGGTGCTTTTTGGGCACTTCCATTTTGGAAATTATGTTTTTTCATTAAAACCATAAACAATAGTGTTAATGACGAGCATTGCAATTGGGAATGTTTTTAAAATTCTTTAATATTTTTTGGGTTTGCTAAAGCTGCAGCTGTTGATTTTGGAGTGATTTATATTGAATTCTTTTGATCATTTACAACTTGAGGAAAGTTACATCCCTCCACCTCCCCTACCCTCACCCTTGGCACCCCCCCCCCCCCCCCCCACAACCATAACATCAGTAGATCCACTACCCTGTGGTGAGATATCTTTTCTCTCTGTGTATAGTGATGAGTCAGTACAGCTCACACCAGCTGTTTACTTAGTGCATTACTGCTGTATTGAAAAATCTCGGCAAGACTTGCATTCTGGCAATGATATCAGTCAGCTACTTGCCCAAGCATAAATGCAGTTAACACCTTGAAACATGTTGAATAGTTTGCTCTGGCTGTTGATTTAATTTCAGAAACCAAATAGAAATTGCCAAAAAATAAATCTTCCATGAGCATTCCAATAAGGCACAGCGGCGCAGTGGTTAGCACCGCAGCCTCACAGCTCCAGCAGCCCGGGTTCAATTCTGGGTACTGCCTGTGTAGAGTTTGCAAGTTCTCCCTGTGTCTGCGTGGGTTTCCTCCCACAGCCAAAAAAGACTTGCAGGTTGATAGGTACATTGGCCATTATATATTTCCCCTAGTATAGGTAGGTGGTAGGAATATAAGGACAGGTGACGATGTATAGGGACAAGTGAGGATGTGGTAGGAATAGGGGATTAGTGTAAGATTAGTATGAATGGGTGGTTAATGGTCGGCACAGACTCGGTGGGCCGAAGGGCCTGTTTCAGTGCTGTATCTCTAAATCTAAGTAATGGATGAGACGTTAAACCAAGACCCCATCTACCCTCTCAGGTGGTTGTAAATGATCCCACGAGACTATTTCAAAGAAGAGAAGGAGCGCTCTCCCATGGTATCCTGGTCAACATGAGCCTTGAGCCAACATCTAAATCAAATGATGTGGCCATTTATTCCAAGGCTGTTTGTCGGAGCTTGCTGTGTGATAATTGGCTGCTGCATTTCCACATTGCTACAATGGCACTTCAAAAGTACTTCGTAGACTGTCAACAATTTAGGAACATCCTGAGGTCATGAAAGACACTATTTATTTATATATTAATATAAAAATATAAATAACAAGCCTTTTTTTTCTTTTGGTAAGAATTTTTAGGAGCTGGAAAAGGCTGATAGGAAAGAAGAAAGTACACTTAGATAGCCCTTATATCATCAAAAAGTGCTTCACAACCAATGAATTACTTCTGAAGTTCAGTCACTGTTGGTATTTAGGCCAACAAAACAGCCAGTCTACGCACCACAGGATCCCAGAAAAATAGCAAAGGGGACGAATGGGCCTGTGAGCCTGTTTTCACTGCTACTATTTTTTTTTATTATTTGTTCTTGGGATGTGGGAATCACTGGTAGGGCCAACATTTATTTCCCTTGAGAAGATGGTGGGGAGCCACCTTCTTGTACCACTGCAGTCTGTGTGGTTTCGGTACTTCCCCCAGTGCCGTTAACATACGAATTAGAAGCAGGAGTAGGCCACTCAGACCCTCGAGCTAAAGGCCTACTACCCGACGGGACCCGACGACATGTGTCGGGTTCAGGTCGGGTCGAGCCCCTCTTCTGGGTCCGGTTTTCGGGCTCGGGTCGGGGCGGGCCAGGTGCGGGTGGGACTGGACACACACTCTGCTGGTAAGTATTAAAATTTAAAAAACTTACCTGAGCTGGGGGTCCGGGACGTCAAGCAGGGAAACTGAGTCTGCGCAGTGAGCGAGTGACATCTCTATGACATCATCACGCACACGCTGCAGCTTCCTGGAGGTTCCGAGTCGGAAGGTAAGTAAAGGGGTGGTTGGGTCGGGCTCAGGTCGGGTCGGGCGCAGGGCAAAACTGGAGGGACTGGGGCCGGGTTGGGCTCAGGCTTGGGCCGACTGTGGTTCGGTTGGGCTCGGGTCGGGTTCTTTCTCCCCCCAACCTTTACCTCGAGGGCCCATTCAATAAGATCATGGCTGATCTGATTGTAACATGAACTCCATACTCCCACATAGCCCCGATAACCTTTCACCCCCTTGCTTAACAAGAATCGATCTACCTCTGCCTTAAAAATATTCAAAGACTCTGCTTCCACTGTCTTTTGAGGAAGAGATTTCCAAAGACTCACGACCCTCAGAGAAAAAAATTCTCCTCATCTCTGTCTTAAATGGGCGACCCCTTATTTTTAAACAGTGACCTCTAGGGCTGGATTTTCTAAGTTTGCCGCCAGATTTTATAAGCTCACCCAAGTGGATTGCATGTCATGGAGCTGCTGCGTTATTGAGCGTGGCGGCTCATTTAAATGACGGTTGCTGTCCCCCCCCTCACCGGATGGCGTGGAGTGGGGCGGGCAGTTCTTCCCTGGCAATGGCATCAGGCGCCACTGTGCAGGCTTCGAGCCCTACATTACAATTTAAATTTTTAAAGATACAGTGCTTTTTTTAAAAAATGAAATAAATTTATCCTAACCCTCTCCCATCCCCCCTCTCAATAACGTAGAAATAATAACCTGCCCTCGCCCCCCCCCCACACCCTCCTACCCGCCCCCCCCTCCCCCGCAAAACACTGAGCTTGTGCTCCCGACCTCCCGCCCCCCCCCGCAAAATTCATCAACTTTAAACATTACTCCTTCCCATCACCCCCTGGACCAATTAAATTAGTTTTACTCCGCTCCCCCCACTCCCGCATTGAAAAACTTACCTGCTCCCCCCTCCCCACCAGTGTTCCACCTGAGATCACCGGACGAAGATCTGACGGTGCGGGAGTCTCCCGGATGCATTTTCTGGCCGTCGACCCCCGACATCAGGGGGTTTTGTAGAATCCAGCCCCTAGTTGTAGATTCTCCCACAAGGGGAAACATCCTTTACACATTCAGCCTGTCATGTCCCCTGAGGATCTTATATGTTTCAATCAAGTCTCCTCTTCCTCATCTAAATTCCAGCAGATACAAGCCTAGCCCATCCAACCTTTCCTCATAAGACAGCCCTCCCATTCCAGGTATTAATCTAGTAATCCTTCTCTGAACTTCTTCCAATGCACTTACACCCTTCCTTAAATAAGGAAACCAATACTGTACACAGTACTCCAGATGTGGCCTCACCAATGCCCTGTATAACTGAAGCATAACCTCCCTACTTTTTTATTCAATTCCCCTCACAATAAACAATAACATTCTATTAGCTTTCCTAATTACTTGCTGAACCTGCATACTAACCTTTTGCACCTAGATACCTCTGCATCTCAGAGCTCTGCAATCTCTCACCATTTTAGATAATATGCTTCTTTTTGATTTTTCCTGCCAAAATGGACAATTTCACATTTTGCCACATTATACTTCATTTGCCAGATCTTTGCCCACTCACTTAACCTATCTATATCCCTTTGTAGCCCCCATATGTCCTCTTCACAATTTGCTTTCCTACCTATCTTTGTGGCATCAGCAAATTTAGCACCCAAAACTTCGGTCCCGTCATCTAAGTTATCTATATAAATTGAAAAAAGTTGAGGCCCCAGCACTGATTGATCACTCATTACATCTTGCCAACCAGAAAATGACCCATTTATGCCTACTCTGTTTCCTGATCCTTGCCAATCTTTTGTCCCTGGCAATATGTTACCGACTACGCCATGAGCTTTTATTTGCCACAATAACCTTTATTTAAGTTTATCTTGCTAGTCTTGGACCCTTCTCTCCCTCAAACTGAATGTAAAATTCAATCATACTATGATCACTGCTACCTAGGGGCACGTTCACTAAGAGGTCATTAATTACTCCTATCTTGTTGCACAATACCAGGTCTAGTATAGTCTGCTCTCTGGTAGGCTCCAGAATGTGCTGTTCTAAGAAACTATCCCGAAAACAGTCTATGAACTCATCATCTAGGCTACCTTTGCCCATCCGATTTTTTTCAATCTATATGTAGATTAAAATCCTCCATGATTATCGCCATACCTTTCTGACAAGCTCCCATTATTTCTTCCTTTATACCCCATGCTACCATGTGCATACTGTTAGAGGGCCTGTACACCACACTCACGAGTGACTTCTTGCCTTTATCATTTCTCATCTCTACCTAAACCGCTTCTGGTTTCCTGAACTTAGATCATCCCTCACTAATGTGCTAATACCATCATTAATTAACAGAGCCACCCCTCCACTTTTTCCTAGCTTCCTGTCCTTTCTAAATGTCATGTTCCCTTCAATATTCAGGTCCCAATCTGTTATCTTGCAGCCATGTCTCTTTAATGGCTATCAGATCGTACTTATCTATTTCTATTTGCGCTATCAGTTCATCTGTTTTGTTTCAAATGCTACGTACATTCAGATACAGATTCTTTAGTTTTGTCTTTTTATTATTTTTGTAACGTCTAGCCTTGACTGCTAATTTACTCTTAGATTTGTACTCTCTGTCCTTTCCTGTCACTGTCTGTTTATCATTTCCCATTTTAGTACCATTCTCTCTTGTCTTCTTTCTACTCTTTGATTTACCACATCTTCCCAAATTTGATCCCTTGCCCCCACTATTTAGTTTAAACCCTGTCTATTTCCCCAGTTATGTGGCTCGCTAGAACACCAGCCCCAGCATGGTTCAGGTGTAGACTGTCCCAACAATACAGCCCCCACTTTCCCCAGTACTAGTGCCAGTCCCCCACGAACCGGAACCCACTTCTACCACATAGGTCTTTGAGCCACGCATGAATTTCTCTAATCTTATTTGCCCTATGCCAATTTGCAAGTGGCTCAGGTAATAATCCAGAGATATTACCTTTGAGGTTCTCTTCTTAGTTTGGTGCCTAGATCCTCATATTGGTAATGCAGAACCTCCTTCTCCTTCCTTGTCTTGCCTATGTCATTGGTACCTACATTGGTACCACAACAATTAGATCCTTTCCCTCCCACTGTAAGTTCCTCTCCAGCCCTGAGCAGATGTCCCGAACCCTGGCAACATAGCCTTCTGGACTTTCTCTTTTTGCTGCAGAGAAGAGTGTCAATCCCCCTCACTATACTGTCCCCTACTACCACTGCATTTCTTTTTGCTGCCACTTGAATGGTTTCCTGTACCACAGTGCCATGGTCAGGTTGATCATCCACCCTGCATTCCCCACTCTCATCCAAACAAGCTGAAAGAACCTCAGACCTGTTGGACAATCACAAAGGCTGAGACTCCTGCTTTCTGGGTCCCCTTACCTGCTTCAGCTGCAGCCACACTCTCCTGTCCCTGACCACTCACCAGATCAGAAGACCCTATCCTAAGGGGTGTGACTGCCTCCTGGAACAAAGTGTCCAGGTAACTTTTCCCCTCCTGATGTGTCGCAGTCTGCAGCTCGGCCTCCAGCTCAATGACTCTGAGCCAAAGCTCCCTGAGACGCAAACGCTGACTGCAGACATGTTTGCCCTGGATCACAGTGGGATCCAGGAGCTCCCACATGCTGCAGCCTTGACACATCACCTGTCCTGTCATCCTTAATGTGTTTTAATTAACTACTTCATTATTTTATTCAATTAATTATTTTCCTTTTTTAAAAATAAATTTTATTAACCTTACCACTAGTTCCTGTACTATTTTGAACCTTAGGAATGGAATAGACCTTAACCAATTACCATATACTCACCAACAGCTAGCCGCTTCCTCTGTAGTAGAGTAAGAACCAAATCCTACGCGGTGAAAAAGTTAGAAAAAACAAAGCACCTACTTCCTCTCCTCACCCAACTCCCTCAACTCACCAAACTCCTAGCATTCTGTTCAAGTTGCACTTAAAGCTAAGTCGCACTGCGATGCCTGTATTTATATGTTATATGAAACTAAAGAGATTAGCTGAACCCCAGGTGCAGAAAAACCAGTTCAAGCTAGTTTCCTTAATTAACAAACTGCAGCAGCTCCCCAGTGGATAGCTTGTATATCCCTGCTTAGGCCCCTGGATGAAATTTAGAATTTAAACAATAACTTTCATTTAAATGTTTAATTCAAGCAAAATTAGATTTTTAGAAAGAGATTAAGATTCCCTCAACTCACTGAACTCCCAGCACTCTGTTCAAGTCGCACTCAGTTAGGTGTAATATTACTTGTGTAATATTACTTGTCCTTTGGTGTGTAATCTGTTGTTAAGAGTCACAGGACTGCAACTTAAGGTCGTCCCACAACATTATGGTGGGAGTTCCAGGATTTGACTCTCCAATGATGAAGGCTCGGCGATATATTTCCAAGTCAGGATGGTGTGTGACCTAGAGGAACTTGCAGGTGGTGGTGTCCCTGTGTGCTTGCTGCCCTTGTTCTTGTAGGTGGTAGAGGTCACAGGTTTGGAAGAGACTGTCAAGGTTGAGGGAAGAATGTGGACCAGGACAGTGAGAGAGCTCCTTGCTCCTCTTTGAATGGAGACATTTAATCTTTAACATCCGTCTGGACAGTTTATGTTTCCCTTAGAACTGCACTGAAGCATCAGCCTGACAATCCTGCCCCTTTTTGAATAATCCCTTCTCACCTACTCTCTGATTCTTTCTCTCTCTAGTCACACATCTGTAAGAACGTAATTTGTAATCAAGGAATATAGAAGGCCCTGTATTTCTGTTAAAAGTGGGCTTCCAACCCAGAGCCAAGTAAGATTATTCTGGCCATTTTATTTTGTGCAACTAAAACATTAGTTGGCTGCTTCTTCTGGCTTATAATAGAAACCAGCAGTTGAGCATGCAAAGCATTGTCCAATGCAAATTGTAGCATGCGTTTGCTAAGAAAAAGAAGTAAATAGTTCTTTACTGTTGATGATGTCTCCTGAACTGCAGTAAAATACTCTTCATCTGGGGCTCAGTGGGCAGCACGCTCACCTCTGAGTCAGAAGGTTGAGAGTTCAAGTCCCACTGCACAGGCTTGCACACACAAATCTAGGCTGATGCTTCAGTGTTGCACTCAGGAAGTGCTGCACTGTCAGAAGTGCTGTCTTTTGGATGAGATGTTAAACCGAGGCCCTGTCTACCATATCAGGTGGATGTAAAATATCCCTCAGCACCATTTCAAAGAGGAGTAGGGGGAGTTCTCTCTGATATCCGGACCAATATTTATCCCTTGACCAACATCACTAAAACAGATTATCTGGGCCTGAAAACCTTGCTGTTTGTGGGAGCTTGCTATGTGCAAATTGGCTACTGTGTTTTCTATATTACAACAGTGACTGCACTTTAAGAAGTACTGCAAGTGTTTTTGGACATCCTGAGATCATGAAAGGTGCTATGCAGATGCAGGTCTATCTCTCCCCAAAAAACTTTAGCAGTTGTGTGTATGCTGACACCTTTGAGCTCAGTCAGGTCCTGCATGACCAGTTTGTTAGGGAAGAGCAATACGAATGGTTTTGGTGAATATACCTTTGTGTTTATTCTGGCCCCATGGACTTGCTCTTGTGACTCTCTTTAACCAATGTTAATTTCAACTGCGGAGCTTAAAGTGTGGAATTATTTTTCCAATTTCCAATCAGTCCAGGGAAAAACAATTAAATCTTCCGCTTACTTTTCCTTTTGTGTAGTGCACTGTGCAATTTTCTCTTCCCGCCCTTCTGTGATTCTTCTTCACTTTTGCCACCAAAATGTATAATTGCATGCTAAATCTTACAATGGAGTCTCCATTATTTTCTATCCCTGATGAGTAATAATTGGCAGATAATTGAGGCATCACAAAATTTAGTTGTGCAAGTACGGCAAAACAGTACTTTAAACACGGTAATAAAGACAGTTATGCTGCCAAAAATAAAAGAAATATTAATGCACTATGGAATGAGACAGAGCCTCATGCAAGGCTGTGCCTGCTAATTGGGAAGTGGATAATTGGGGCATGTATGATGGGGGTTACAGTACATACAGAAAAATGAGCAGCGTCTTAATCATAACATTACTGTAACCATTTTTCCCCTTGCTGTGCCCCATTTATCTTCAGGCTGGATGAATGGTACTGTATAGGCAATTCCATTTAGGTAAATTCCTGCTAGGTAAATCACTCAATTTATCCCTATATTTAAATTTCACAAGATGCTTCCACTAATATCCATTTGTATTAGGGATCTTTTATCCAGTCTGGCCTCATCCATTTGACATTTATACATGGAATATGTTAAGTAGATACTTCAGTTTTAATATCATTTAAGAAGTACTTCAAAGGCAGTCCACAAACTTCCAACAGGAGCCCTCTGGGATCATGAAGGGGTTAATTATCAGTGTACCAATAATCCAAAGTCACTTAATTGCAATTATCTGATCATTATTTCTTTTGCAGTAGACTCTCATTTTGCTGTGTTATTTGTGATGATTAATACAAATCATTGGATAATTGGATTTTTTAACACGAAACATGACTTTGAATTGTCAGGAATTGACTCTTTTTATTTTCAGTCTATCTATAATCTATAACTTGTCTCGTTGCTGCCCCTCCCAATGTCATACTAAATAACGGGGGACATTTGATTTTATTATAAAGCAGAATCTTTTTTATTACTTTGAAAAATCTGAAATGAATGGATAGCCCATATCATTTAGGACTGAGTACAATAATTGATACATTCCCTTGAACACACCAGAAGGATGAGCATGATGTACAAAATGAACATAGTAACAGAAGTAACTGACAGCCTGACACGTTTAGCAGAGAGAACTTTTCTCCCAAAATATTCAACTAACATGTTTTCTAAATTTATTTCTGTGTGGTTTATTTAAAGCATTGTTGGCCCCTGCTTGCTCTCCCAAAACGTGATTATAAATGTGACGTTGTCTGTTTAGGATATAGAGGTTAAATATCTTCTAAAAGACAGCACTTTGGACTTAATGACTCGAGAGCAAAAGAGGGGAACAGAGAGTTGGCACTTAAATACCTCACACAGAGGCTGGTGAACAGGCAGGAAAAGGCTGCTGGAGGAGCCAACAGATGAATAATGTCAGCAAATTCAACATAAGAAATAGGAGCAAGAGTAGGCCATACAGTCCCTTGAACCTGCTCCGCCATAAAATAAGATCATGGCTGATGCTCACCTTCAACTCCATTTTCCTGCCTGATCCCCACCTCCTTTGATTCACTTAAAGTCCAAACTTTTAGAAATCCCAGCCTCAAATAGACTCAACAACTGAGCAGCCACAACCCTCTGGGGCAGAGAATTCCAAGGATTCACAACCCTCCAAGTGAAGACATTTTTCCTCATCTTAGTCCCAAATGGCCATCCCCTTATCCTGAGACTCTGCTTCCAGGTTCTAGTCTCTCCAGCCAGGGAAAACAGCTTCTCCAGCATCTATCCTGTAAAGTCCTCTCAGAATCTTACATATTTCAATAATATCATCTCTCATTGAGACTGTAAGCCCATTATATTCAATCTCTTCCTAAAGGACAACCCTCTCATCCCAGGAATCAATCTAGTGAACCTTTGTTGCACCCCCTGTAAGGCAAGTATATTCTTACTTAAATAAGGAGACCAAAACTGTATATCGTACTCCAAATGTAGTTTCACCTGTACAGAAGTAAACAGGTTCTGGTAAAAGGAGTAATTGAATGATATGAAATATGAGTATGTTGGTGCAATAGGTTTCATGCAGACCTAGCGATAGTGAGTTCAAATCCCGACATTTGGCAAGTTGGAGAACTAATTCAATTAATCTGGTAATTGGTGAACTGGCATCAACTATCACTGAAAGCTATCGTTTGCTGTAAAAACACAACTGGTTCACTAATGCTTTTCACGGATAGAAACCCTACCCATGGGCTATATATGACTTCAGTACTGTGTTAATTTGGATTCAACTCTATGTAAGGTGGTAAAATAGTCAATAACATTAAAAAACATTTTTATCAGATTTGGAGAGGTTTGTGCAATGTACTTGTATCATACATAATGTCACAAAAATGATGAGTGGCAGAGGATGGAGGTCTGGGTAGTTTGCACAAGTCTGTTACTCTATATATTGGTCCAGATCTTCCTGTCAGCAGCGAAGCTGTAGCTTATGTTGCTGACTGCCCAAAAATGTATACGGACAGGTGGTAAAGGGTGTGGGTGGTTCCCACTGTTCGCCACCCAGCTGAGCGCAATCATGTTTTGTTTAAAACGATGATGAATTAGCTCCTGAGTATTTTACTTGCAAAATAAAAAGACAGTGACAAGTTTTCTTGTAGATTTAAAACATAAGACTAACTATTTATTGAACATTGTTAATTCCCTGAAATGTTCAAAGCACCACTCATGTAAGCATTCTCTCTCACGTGCACTCTCGAGAAGATAGATGGAAGGTAAAGGTACAATATGTGGTAGGCGTTCGTGGTTTATGGTAAACCTGTTGAATCTTCTAAGTAGGACATTCTCTTTTAAACATGCAGGTCTGGGTGTTTGTAGCCTTGAACTTTTTGAGGTGTTGTAGATTTCTGGTGATTTAAGATTTCAGACTGGAGGCGGCGGTCACTTTCAGTTCTCTGTGTTTAAAGAAGTACTGTTACAATTGAGATGTTAATTTGACTGCAAATGCTTTATGGCTCTCTGCTATTAATTTTAGTAATACTTTTTGTAGTTTGGCAAAGATTGCCAAACCATCAATTAATTCTATTCCATGAAATCACATTGGAGGTAGCATGACTCCTGTTGATGATCTTTACCAAAATAAAGCTGTAAACCCCAATTTGTTCTTTGCTTTTTGGTAGAAAGGATTTTAGCTCCAGACACCCCAGTTCCTCCTCCCAAGCTGGCTGAGATTCTTAACCTAGCTTTGCATATGGTTGAGTTGCAGGCAGTGTCATTCTTGTCATTGTCATAGAGAGATACAGCACCAAAACAGGCCCTTCGGCCAAATCTAGTCCACGCCGACCATCAACCATCCATTTATACTAATCCTACATTAATACCATTTTTCCTTCTCACATCCCCACCTTCCCTCAATTCTCCTACCACCTACCTACACTAGGGGCAATTTTTACAATGGCCAATTTACCTATCGCAAGTCTTTGACATGTGGAGGAAACCGGAGCACCCGGAGGAAACCCACATGGTCATAAAGAGAACTTGCAAACTCCGCACAGGCAGTACCCAGAACTGAACCCAGGTTGCTGGAGCTTTGAGGCTGCAGTGCTCGCCACTGTGCTGCCACTAATTCATTTCAGTGTTTAGCCCTATATTAACATATATTTAAAAAGTCTCTGTTTAACGGTGACAGTTCCCGAATCACTCCCATTTCCTTATACCATCCCATCACATATGCTGTTTCCTGGACTTGGTTCACTGCCTGCTACACTCTCTGTGTTGGGGCCATTAATCAACCATTCTGTCCATCCTTCACATCATGCACAACCCAATGTCTTCGTTTGCTTCCATTTTTCATTCAGTTCACTTCACCTTTTCAGTGTGTGGGTGGAGAGGGGGAAGAAGAGGTTTTGACATTCATAAAGAAACCATTGTATATCTTGTGTGTATTCTGAGACCTTTTAGCTCTGTCAAGTCCTGATAAGTGCGTGACTAGTTTGCCTAGAAATGTTGTGGGTGAACCAAGAGTTTTACAAACTGCAGCTATGAAACTGCCAGTTGGTAGATCTTTCTGTCAGAACCTGTGAAATCATTCATCCAGTAATTTAGTCTTAAATGAAAAGTACGATCCAGTGGCATAGTGACTAGGAACAGTAGGCCTAGGGCAGCAAGACTGATTATTGATGTCACTACAGTGTCACAAGAACATGCTAGGTCGAATGATGATTTTTTTTAAATCCACCGACTGGAAACCTGAATATTAAACTGGTAGAGACGAACCACTCAAATCTTGCAGCTTCGAGCTCTGACTGATGACCGTGAGCACTGAGGCATATTCCCTGCTACAGAGTGTGGTATTCAGTGGTTTCATTGATGTGTTTGATTGTGTTAGTCTGTTCACCAATCAATTCTCATCGTGATTAATTACTTAAGCCTGAGGGTGGTGCTCCCTCGGAGGAATTCAGCCACATTGCTGTCTCCCGAAGACCCACCATATCAGTGTCCACATCTCCAAACCGGAAGCCTCAGGACCACCAAAGGAAAGTTGCACAACCACCAAATTCAGCCTGAAGCCAACTGAGTGACCAACCTTCACAGACTGTATACCCTTTTATTTCTATGGACTTTAATTTGACCAATCTATCCTTCCCCATTCTGTAACCTATTTGTGTCTGTGTGTGAGAAAGAGAGAAAGTTAAAGTGCATTTTATTATTTTGCCTAGATCGGTTTAAGTACAATAAAAGCTAGCTTCTTTCTTAGCTCAAGAAAACCTGTCTAATTGGCTCTTTTTGTGATCACAGCGTGTAAGCAGTTAAACACTCACTGAATTGGCAAGTATATCCACTTAAAAAAATAAATAAACTGGTTGTGGTAAAACAAGGAGAGGGAAAAGAGAGGATCCCTTCAACCCCTCCTTACCCGATCGTAACCATAGGAAGACCTCACAGGGGAAAATTCTACTCTACATCGACTCAAAGGCAAAGCCAGCAATTTAACATGGTAACCAGGCTGACTAAAAGGGCCTGTCATTCTGTAGCATGGAATGATTCTAGGATAGTTTGATGAAAACACACCAAAATATAACAAGACTGCAATTGGCCAAAGCTAGTCTGCTGAACCTTTCTTCTCCCCATGCACAAACTTTCATTGGCTGTGGTAGCATTCACGCTTCTAATTGAGAAAACCTTAGGTTCAAGACCCACTCCAGGACTTGAACACATAATCTATGCTGACACTTTAGTGCAGTACTGCAGGAGTGCAGCAAGGTCAAAGGTGCAAGCTTTCAGATCAGACATTTATAGGTAGACGCGAATAATCCCATATTACTATTTGAAGAAGAGCAGGGAAGTTCCCTGGTGTCCTGACCAATATTTATTCCACAACCAATACACCTTAAAAATGATCACCTGGTCATTATAACATGGTTGTGGAAACTTGCTAAGCACAAATTGGTTGTCGTGTTGTCTACATTGCAGCAGTGACTACACTTCAAAAATACTTAATTGACTAGAAATTCAATTTGGGACATCCTGATGTTGTGAAAAATGTGATACAATTTGAAGTCTTCTTAATCACAAGGTAATATTAGTCCTCACTTAGTGAGATGCTTACTGGTACTGTTAAATACAGCACAAAGGAAATATCTCACTCTGTCTTATCAAAGTTCTTAGTAATCAATAGCATTGTCTCTTACATTTAACGAGTGGAACATTATGTTCAGTATTAGGGATAAAGATAATGAAGATCGATACTTTGGCATCTTTTGTTTTGCTTTTCCTTGTTGAAATTAAGTGTTTCTCCTCCGATAAATGGCACTACTTGAAAGGGAGAAAAGGAAGAAAAACTTATAAATTAAAAATGGAACTTGCTGGAGGTGACGCAGCAGGTCCGTCAGCATCTGAAAAGGGAAAATATGAGCCTATACCCAAAATGTGAACATTTTTTCTGACTTGGGTTGGCTTGTTTTGTATAGATGGAGAGACAGTGTTCATTTCATGTTTGCTTATCTTCGGTGTGAATGTTCTGGATGACTGGCCATTCTCTGTGAATTTATCCACAACCACCATGGCAAGCATGATCTTTATGAATTTAGTCTAGTTCTTGTGATTCCTTGCTAATCACCCATTTTCCATGCTGACTGGGAATCCACAACGCTTTCCTGGCTGGCATCCCATCTTTCACCCTGCATAGACTTGAGCTCATCCGAAACTCTGCTGCTGTATTCTAACTTAGGAACATAGGAGCAGGAGTAGGCCATTCAGCCCATCGAGGCTGCTCTGCCATTCAATTAGATCATGGCTGATTATCTACCTCAGCGCCACTTTCCCGCACTATCCCCTATTCCTTGATGTCATTGGTATCCCACATTAGCAATGCCCACACCCCATGAAAGAATAACAAAAAAGGTCTTGGGAGACCTTTTTGTAAGGTGGAGGGATCAAGGATAGATCTTCAGCTGAGCAAAAAACCCAAACTTTAGACTGAACAAGGCTGAATCCAATAAGAACTCCCAATCTTACTGTAAACACATTCATTGTTTTGCCACGTGTTTTCTTCTACTGTACCCTGGCATCATGAGGGCTTCACAGTCTTGCTTTAAATTTGCATAAGCTGCCATTAGCTTTGACTTCACTATTTGCATGCATGTTTTATGCTTCTGTGTCATCCTCAACAATGTTTTTGGATCAGTTACATTGCTAAGCAAATAATTGTAACCTTAACAGACCTATTTCACCTGAAGAATGACATGCTAATACGTGAATGAGCAAAATATACCTGTCATTTGGTCTACCTCAATGAAGAGCGTAATGCCAGAGATGAAACGTCTCAAGCTGCAAGTGCAGCAATAGGATAAGTTCAAGTTGCTGCTGATTTCTTCTGGGAACCTGAAGGAAGGGTGCATGACAAATGAAATGGAAGGGTTGTGAGGCAATTCGTGATTGTATTAAAGGGAACTGATCACCCTTGCACTGTTTGTATTTTTTGACTTGGTGCTGTTTGAAACTGTTTGGTAATGTATTTTTTACAGATTTTTATGAATAAAGTATATTTTGGGGAAAAAAAACCTGAAGGAAGGGTGAGATTGAACGAAGCAGATTCAACAATATGTTTCAAAAGGGAATTAAATAAATGCTTGAGGGGGAAATAATTGCATGACCATGGTGAAACAGCAGGACAGTGGGACTAATTGGGTAGCTGTACCAAAGAGCTGGAACAGGCGCAATGGGCTGAATGGTCTCCTGTTCTTTATGATTCTGTATGGTTCCACAGGCATCAGGCACCCTCTAGAAACTCATGCGAGAAGTCATTCTTCACTAATGAACTGAAGCACTGAATGTCAGTGGGCCTTGTTTTTTAACTAAGGCAGCATTGTACCCTGCCCAGATCCTGGCCATTCCATTCTTGCCCATCTTTTCACTTCATAGTACAGGAACAGTTTAGGGAATTAAACAGTCTGGTTGGTGTGGCACAGTGCTTTTTCACAGTAGGCATTAAGGGAGCTTCATAGTTTAGATTTTAAATGCATTCTTATCATGTGACCGTTTCTATTTAGAGTTGACTCAATCTCTCTCCTACTGCTCCCCCGTCCCGCTGATGCTTTGGGAAGAGAGTACCGCTCCATACTGTCATGGTCCCAGCCAGAATGACATTAGAAAGTGCAACTGGATTGTTGGACTATCCCAACTTTCCATGAAAGGCAAGAGCCATTCAATATCATGGTAGAAAAATTATTATTTCAAAACACTTGAGAGGCTGGTCTAGCTCTCGCTTTGAATATTGTTCTGCAATGTATACCATCTCAGGAAGGAAGGAGGGAATGTTGTTAATGTCTAGAAGGAGTAGGCTGGAGAAGACTCTCTTGTATTGTAAAATCAGCTTGTATTATTGTCCTGTTCTTTCAATCATACAGTCTTTCAATAAAAACAGAAAATGCCTAGCAGGTGGGTCACATGTGTAACATTAGCCTACCTTTTCTCCATCAGATGTTGATTGAAAATGAAGGCTTGAATTTCTGTAGCACCTTTCACAACCTCAGGATATCACAAAATGCTATACAGCCAATGAAGTACTTTTCAAGTGTAGTCAGTTACAATGTAGGATATGCAGCAGCCAATTTGCACACAGCAAGATCCCACAAACAGCAGTGTGATAATGATCAGATCATTTGTTTTTGCCACGTTAATTGAGGGATAAATATTGGCTAGGATACTGGGGAGAACTTCCCTACTGCTCTTTGAAGTAGTGCCGTTTGTTGCGTCTACCGAATAGAGCAGACGGGATCTTGGCATGGATGTGTTGTGTCCACTGGAGAGAGCAGATGGGATCTTGGGTTGGATCTGTTCTGTCTACCGGAGAGAGCAGACGGGGTCTTAATGTCATCTGAAAGACTTCACCGCGGATAGTGCAGCATTGCCACAGTACTGATTGGTAGTGGTGGCCTAAATTTTTTGTGTTAAAGTCTTTGGATGGAACTTGAACCGATAACATTCTGACTCAGAGGTGAGAGTGTTACCAACTGAGCCACAGCTGACACTTTATTTGCAGTATGTTTTCAGCGTTTGACATTTTTATTTCAAATTTCCAGCCTTCTTTCTTTTTACCTAAACGATTGTATAATGTAGGTTTTCTGCCCTTTAGATTGTTGAAATTGAATTTTTTATTCAAATACAAGGTGCGTGACAGTGTAAAGCCAGAATTCTGGCACTGGATATATTCAGAGTTTAGGCGTCAGCCTTTTCTCAGTGGTAGCACTCTTGCCTCGGAGTCAGAAGGTTGTCGGAAGACTTGAGCACAAAATCTAGGTTGACGCTCCAGTGACATACTGGTGGAGTGCTGCACCTCCAGTGTTGTCCTGTTTTTGGATGAGACCTTAAACCAAGGTCCCGTCTTCCGAAGAAGGGTCACTGACCCGAAACGTTAACTCTGCTCCTCTTTCCACAGTTGCTGCCAGACCTGCTGAGTGATTCCAGCATTTCTTGTTTTTGTCCCGTCTTCTGTCTCAGGTGGACATAAACGATTCCATGGCACCATTTCAGAGAAGAGCAGGGGCGATATCCTGATTTCTAGTCCCATATTTATCCTCCAAACAAGGTTCTTACCTTACAACGGTGACTGCACTAGGGTTAGGGTTACTTCATTGAGTGTAATTCACTTTGGGACAACCTGAGGTCATGAAAGGCACTAGATAAATGCAAATCTTTCTTACTGACAGCTGACATCAAAGAATATATAAATAGAAAGATTTGCTTGCATCCAGTCCTTAAATTTTCTTATTTGAGGTATTACAGAGGATCAAAGTGAATATTCCAGAGATCCTAGTACACAGGATGTGCACCTCTTTAAATAATGAGGAAAGAAAGCAAGGTTGGTGTACATAAGAACAAGATTTAATTTATGTTATTGTACCAGTTGATCTCCTGGGGCATTGCACATTCAGAGTCAACACAACTGTAATTAACAGCTGAAGCAGGCTTAGATGGCATAGATAAAATTGACTAGGGCATGCAGACTTAAGGTTTTTAATAAGTTATAAGTAAATATATTATAAAACATGCCTGTTTCAGTTTGAAGGCATATTCTGTCTTTGTTTTACTATTGATTAGATTTTATTATGGTTAAACAGCAAAATGTATGGCAACTTGGGAAATAGAGTTGATTGGAGCACTGGTGTTTTTCCACAGTACAGGCTAAGGAGCTGGTGAGATGAGACAGCACCGCAACTGGTGGGAGAATGTAATTAGTGTGACATGTTTACATAGGCAGTTTCCATTATAATTGTAGCCACATAAATTTGTAATGGGAAATAATTCAAATAACAGGGAGTGATGTTTTATAGACAGGAAGTGTCTGCAGATGTAACATTCTTAATGATTTTTAGATAGGAATTTAATTTCCTGTAAGAAAACATGCAAGGAGTAATCCTGATTTGGCTGTACCAGTGGGGAGTGATGCTTACAATGTATCATAGGCAATTTTTGGTGCACAGCCCTGATTTTACATTCTTCTTAAAATTAAACACACTTGTGATGTTCCTGAAGTTTTTTCTGCAAGCGGCATGTTCCCCTGGGAATGCTGGATCAGAATCATGCCTGCAGTGTTAACTTTCTGA
The DNA here is from genome assembly GCF_036365525.1 of Heterodontus francisci. Classification (NCBI taxonomy): domain Eukaryota; kingdom Metazoa; phylum Chordata; class Chondrichthyes; order Heterodontiformes; family Heterodontidae; genus Heterodontus; species Heterodontus francisci. The sequence continues at coordinate 41,014,594 of NC_090405.1, read as the reverse complement.
ATCTTGCTTGGGCAATCCGATATGTACAGATATCATTCATATTGCAGACTGTTCAAACCCACAGGCAAAGTTAAATGATTTGTAGCAAATGTGCTTAGTCAAATTTTCTAAGCATGTTCAGCATCATTAGACTCCTACGCATTCTAATGGAACAAACAGACCAAAAAAGATCTGCATCTTTATTGCAAAATGGGTGTTTTTTTCCGAAAGAGGAACAGACCAAAACAATGAGGTGCTAGAGGTCAAGAATAGTGGGAGCATTAAGTCAGTGAAAGGGAGCCACTTTAAACAAGTGTTGGCTGAACAGTATGTGTGCAACACTCCAGCTATTCATGGACCTTCCAGGTTCAGGTATGGATGCAGAGTTGATGGACTAAATTTGTGAAAGAAAATTTTGGGGGGTATCAATTTTCTCTGGCCGATTTTATATGTCCTTTATCCCTTTCACATCCCCTTTCTCATGCATTCCTGGCTACCTCTAAATGCTGTAATACAATGGCTGCCCTGATCTTCCTTACAAAAAAAAAGAGCAAACTGTGAGGGATAGTGGTATTTCTCAATGAAAACTGAAGATTATACTGTGGCTGGTTTTGTATTTGTAAAGTGTTGAACAACAAAAAACAAGCCTGCAGAACAACTGTATTTATAAGTGAAACATCCCAAGGCTTTTCACATAGAAGAACACAAATGAAGAGCAACAGTGAGTTAAGGAGAAGGATCAAATGCACAGTCGGAAATATGGGTTTTCATTAGGTTTTAGAGACAGTAAGATGAAGAGCTTCGGGGAGTTTGAGAATTGGATCAAAATGGTAGAAGTCTCTTTCATCAAATGAACAGTGGGAGAGATTGAGGGGTGAGAATCAGAGGAACAAAGGACATGTTTGTATGTTAACCTGAGGAAAAGCTTTTTCACGAAGTGAGTGGTTAGGATCTGGAGTGCACTGCCTGAGAGTAGGGTGGAGGCTGGTTCAGTCGAGGCATTCAAGAGGGAATTGGATTATTATCTGCAAAGGAAGAATGTGCAGAGCTATGGGGAGAAGGTGGTGGGGTGGCAGGTGTGGCACTAGGTGAATTGCTCCTTCGGAAAGCCAGCAGAGCCACAACGGACCGAATGGCCACCTCCTGCACTGTAACCATTCTATGATTCTGTGTTGTGCTGGAAAAGGTTGTTGCGTGCGAGATGGCTAAGGAGAGATTTGTAAACCAGAACAAAGATTTTGGAATCATTGCATTTGGCCCAGGGGATCAATGGATGTCCATGAGGACAACGGAGAAAGGGGGAGCCAGGACAGGTTATGTACAGTAGAGTTTAGGGATAACTGGAGTTTGTGTAAGGTATAAATGCATTTTCATAAAGTCTTTTTTTTATTTTTCATAAGTAAGCTCTTTTGAAACAACTCAGTAGGTCTCTTTGCGGAAGAGATGTTTTACCCATTTACCGATATAGCCAATTATTGACCTCATCTATTTTAGTTTCAGAATAAAATCCACCAACCAGGTTTCTTTAATAAACAACAAAATTATTAACTTATTATAAAACAAGACTTATTCAATAAAGATGCAAAGCTTAGTAACACAGGTTGAAATATGAAAGTTTAAATATATACCATTCTAAAATAACCCCAACAGACAAACACAAACACCGGTTAAAGTAAAAATAAAGAAGTTTCTCTGTAGAGATTAACTGCAAAAAAGACAAAAAAATCTTTGGCCAAATACTTGTTAATTCTTGAAGAAAAAGGATAAGATAACAAAATGCCTCAAAAAAAAGTCTTCTAAAAAGACTTCAACATGCAGCTGGAAATTTAATTGTCAGATGTCATTGAGCCTACTCTCATTGCTGAAGTCAGCATGTTGAATTTAAACTCAAGCAATTACAGGAGGATTTTATAAAGGTCAGCGCCCTCGGCTTTCCTGGAAGTAAGAAAAATGTATTGACATTCCTCTCGGTTTCGGTCTTCGAGCAATCAATTCTGATGAAGTATAACAAGCCATCGTAAAAACAGAAAATGCTGGACACTCTCAGCAGGTCAGGCAGTATCTGTGACGAGAGAAACAAAGTTATTGTTTCAGCTTGTCCACATTATGTTAGAGCAAATGACCTTTCATCTGGTTCTGACAAAAGGTCATCAACCTGAAATATTAACTCTGCTTCTCTCTCCACCGATGCTGCCTGACCTGCTGAGAGTTTCCAGCATTTTTCTGTTTTTATTTTGGATTTCCAGCATCTGAAGTGCTTTGTTTTTGTACTGTGATCTATTAATGGACACATGATACAGGTTAACTCATGCTGCAAAGGTCCAACAGACATTTTTGAGTACAGTGATGGGATAATAGCCACAGTTACTGAATGTGAACAAATTTCTCTTTTCATCCCAAACCAGTGGCTTGGGACAGAACCTTGCGACAATACACATGCAGTAAATCTATCTGTAGTTAAAGTTTGGTAATTAGCTTTTATCTTTCATGACTACTTCAGTTATTATAGCAGGGCAGGAGAGTATTTTATTTGATGGCTCATCTAGATCAGAGTGTTTGATATATTACGCTTGATATTTAATTACAATTGTAATTAAAATAATTATGTTGATGTAATATAGCAGAAGCTTTGAAAGATTTCAGACTAAACTGAACTAAAAGGAAAATTACAATTTAGACTGTTGCTGCTTTGTCTGAAATGGGGGAAGTAATATCACTACCGAAACAATACTAGGATGTGCATATTCACGACTGGATGCATTTATATGTAGGCAGAGTGGAGCAAGTTGTGTTTATGTGTCAAGGTCACGAAACTAGACAAAGTGGAAATTGTTGAGAACAACTTTAGAATCGGAGAAGATGGGAAATGTGATTCTGACAAGTGTCTAGACAGTTAAATAAAGCAGGAGAATACAAGTTTAAGCTAATATTTAGGAAAGCATTGCATTCAATTGCAATAGGACTCTAACAATTGAAAAATTATTTTTGATGCCAAATAGCACCAGGTTATATAACCTGTGCTTGATTTGTATTACGCTTGCTCTGATCATATCTAGAATCAGTGTTGGCACCACTGTTCTATTTTTCCTCTGTCTCTATCATCTTTCTTTCTTTCTTCCTTTCTTTTCAGCTGTTTCCCTCTACTTTCCTCACCCCTCCCTCTTTCCCCCTCTCAGTTCCCCCCTCTCTCCCTTCTCTGTTCCCCCCCCTCTCTCTTCGCCCCCCTCTCTCTTCGCCCCCCTCTCTCTTCGCCCCCCTCTCTCTTCGCCCCCCTCTCTCTTCTTGCCCCCCTCTCTCTTCTTGCCCCCCTCTCTCTTCTTGCCCCCCTCTCTCTTCTTGCCCCCCTCTCTCTTCTTGCCCCCTCTCTCTTTTCCCCCCTCTCTCTTTTCCCCCTCTCTCTTTTCCCCCTCTCTCTTTTCCCCCTCTCTCTTTTCCCCCCTCTCTCTTCTTGCCCCCCTCTCTCTTCTTGCCCCCCTCTCTCTTCTTGCCCCCCTCTCTCTTCTTGCCCCCCTCTCTCTTCTTGCCCCCCTCTCTATCTTCCCCCCCTCGGTCTCCTCCCCGTGTCTCTTCCCCTTCCCCCATTTCCCCCTTCACCCACTATTCCCCCCACCCACTATTCCCCGCCCATTTCCCCCTTCCCCCATTTCCCCCTTCCCCCATTTCCCCCTTCCCCCATTTCCCCCTTCCCCCATTTCCCCCTTCCCCCATTTCCCCTCCCCCCATTTCCCCTCCCCCCATTTCCCCTCCCCCCATTTCCCCTCCCCCCATTTCCCCCTTCCCCCATTTCCCCTTTCCCCCTTCCCCCATTTCCCCTTCCCCCATTTCCCCTTCCCCCATTTCCCCTTCCCCCTTCTCCCCATTTCCCCCTTCTCCCCATTTCCCCCTTCTCCCCATTTTCCCCCTTCTCCCCATTTCCCACTTCTCCCCATTTCCCACTTCTCTCCATCCCCTTCCCCTCTTCTTCCCCCTCTTCTTCCCCCTCTTCTTCCCCCTCTTTTCCTCCCTCTCTCTCTCTTACCCCCGCTCTCACCCCCGCTTTCTTACCCCGCTGTCTCTCTCACCCCCGCCATCCCTGACCTCCATCTCTCTTCACCCAGCCCCCATCTCTCTTCACCCAGCCCTCTTTCCCCCTTCCCCCCTCTCTACCCACTTTCCTCCCCCCTTTCATCCCCCTCTCTCTTCCCCCTCTCTCTTCCCCCTCTCTCTTCCCCCTCTCTCTTCCCCCTCTCTCTTCCCCCTCTCTCTTCCCCTTCCCCCTCTCTTCCCCTTCCCCCTCTCTTTCCCTTCCCCCTCTCTTTCCCCCTCTCTTTCCCCCCTCTCTTTCCCCCCTCTCTTTCCCCCCTCTCTTTCCCCCCTCTCTTTCCCCCCTCTCTTTCCCCCCTCTCTTTCCCCCCTCTCTTTCCCCCCTCTCTTTCCCCCCTCTCTTTCCCCCCTCTCTTTCCCCCCTCTCTTTCCCCCTCTCTCTCTTCACCCCCCTCTCTCTTCACCCCCCTCTCTCTCTTCACCCTCTCTCTCTCTCTTCACCCTCTCTCTCTCTCTTCACCCTCTCTCTCTCTCTTCACCCCCTCTCTCTCTTCACCCCCTCTCTCTCTTCACCCCCTCTCTCTCTTCACCCCCTCTCTCTCTTCACCCCCTCTCTCTCTTCACCCCCTCTCTCTCTTCACCCCCCTCTCTCTCTGCACCCCCCTCTCTCTCTCCACCCCCCTCTCTCTCTCCACCCCCCTCTCTCTCTCCACCCCCCTCTCTCTCTCCACCCCCCCTCTCTCTCCACCCCCCTCTCTCTCCACCCCCCCTCTCTCTCCACCCCCCCCCTCTCTCTCCACCCCCCCCCTCTCTCTCCACCCCCCCCTCTCTCTCCACCCCCCCCTCTCTCTCCACCCCCCCCTCTCTCTCCACCCCCCCCCTCTCTCTCCACCCCCCCCCTCTCTCTCCACCCCCCCCTCTCTCTCCACCCCCCCCTCTCTCTCCACCCCCCCCTCTCCACCCCCCCTCTCTCTCCACCCCCCCCTCTCTCTCCACCCCCCCCTCTCTCTCTCCACCCCCCTCTCTCTCTCCACCCCCCCTCTCTCTCTCCACCCCCCCTCTCTCTCTCCACCCCCCCCTCTCTCTCTCCACCCCCCCCTCTCTCTCTCCACCCCCCCCCTCTCTCTCTCCACCCCCCCCTCTCTCTCCACCCCCCCTCTCTCTCTCCACCCCCCTCTCTCTCTCCACCCCCCTCTCTCTCTCCACCCCCCTCTCTCTCTCTCCACCCCCCTCTCTCTCTCTCCACCCCCCTCTCTCACTCCACCCCCCCTCTCTCACTCCACCCCCCCTCTCTCACTCCACCCCCTCTCTCACTCCACCCCCCCTCTCTCACTCCACCCCCCCTCTCTCTCTCCACCCCCCCTCTCTCTCTCCACCCCCCCTCTCTCTCTCCACCCCCCCTCTCTCTCTCCACCCCCCCTCTCTCTCTCCACCCCCCCTCTCTCTCTCCACCCCCCCTCTCTCTCTCCACCCCCCCTCTCTCTCTCCACCCCCCCTCTCTCTCTCCACCCCCCTCTCTCTCTCCACCCCCCCTCTCTCTCTCCACCCCCCCTCTCTCTCTCCACCCCCCCTCTCTCTCTCCACCCCCCCTCTCTCTCTCCACCCCCCCCTCTCTCTCTCCACCCCCCCCTCTCTCTCTCCACCCCCCCTCTCTCTCTCCACCCCCCCTCTCTCTCTCCACCCCCCTCTCTCTCTCCACCCCCCCTCTCTCTCTCCACCCCCCCTCTCTCTCTCCACCCCCCTCTCTCTCTCCACCCCCCTCTCTCTCTCCACCCCCCCTCTCTCTCTCCACCCCCCCTCTCTCTCTCCACCCCCCCTCTCTCTCTCCACCCCCCCTCTCTCTCTCCACCCCCCCTCTCTCTCTCCACCCCCCCTCTCTCTCTCCACCCCCCCTCTCTCTCTCCACCCCCCCTCTCTCTCTCCACCCCCCTCTCTCTCTCCACCCCCCCTCTCTCTCTCCACCCCCCCTCTCTCTCTCCATCCCCCCTCTCTCTCTCCACCCCCCCTCTCTCTCTCCACCCCCCCTCTCTCTCTCCACCCCCCCTCTCTCTCTCCACCCCCCTCTCTCTCTCCACCCCCCCCTCTCTCTCTCCACCCCCCTCTCTCTCTCCACCCCCCTCTCTCTCTCCACCCCCCCTCTCTCTCTCCACCCCCCCTCTCTCTCTCCACCCCCCCCTCTCTCTTCTCCCCCTCTCCATTCTTCCCCCATTTCCTCTTGTTCCCATCACTTCCCATTTCCCCCATTTCATCTTCCTTCATTACCTCTTCCCATTTCCCCTCTCTTCTTCCTTTTCCTGTCTTTCCCCTCTTCCCCCCCCCCCCCCACCACCAACCCCTGCTCTCTCTCTCTTTCTCTCACTCCCTCCTGTCTCTCACTCTGGTAATGCTATTCACACAATGAGATGTTGTTAATCAGAGAATTGAGGCTACAGTCTTGTACCTCATCTCCTGCCAACATATTGCAGGATACCCCCTTTATTATCTTGCCTTCAGCAATTCTACAGCAGCTGGCCTGCTTTACAGTATTACAGTTACAAAATATCCTTTTATAAAATGCAGTTATTGATCAGGAGCCTGAAGCAAGCAAATTACTAACTTCTAATTGGTCTGAGTATTTACTGCAATTACTGAGATTCTTACCGAGTGTGTGGGCAATGGTCTTAAAGGAAGATATCAAGTTAAATCAGAATTGCAAGCTGCCATAATTCTAGGCCTTAGGCAGGTCTAGGTGTCTGATAGTTGGTGACTGTTTTAGCTGGATATGTCAAGTTAGTGCACAGGTACACACCTGTGCCATGTCAACAGCTCATTAGATACTCCTATAAATCTCATTCAGGTGTTCACTTGTATACAGGTGTTCACAAGTTGGCATGATTGGGCCTGCTGTTATTAATAAAGATTCTATTTGGCAATGCCAACACATTGGGTACAAGTATGAATGTGCACGAACAAGAAAGAGATTAGAATTTTTTTCCATCTGGTTTTCCTTCCCATGTTTCTGTTCCCTCACCTGAGGGAGCTTTGCTGTGGTCCTATTCCACAAATTCCAGGTGACCCCCACCACCTTCCTAAGTTAGCCTATATCCAAAGATTAGTTTTAATGGAGACTGCCAGCAGCCTAGCTTGAGTCCAGTCAAGTCTGCATTAACATCAAGCCAATTCTAGTGGGGTTTTGATGGCGAGCAGTCCAGAAATGAGAGTCTGGCTGATTTGCTCCCCTCTCTGACCCCAAGAAGCAGAGGCCAATTATTGACCCCTTTGCACTCTGCTGTGCTGAGAGCAGCTAACTAAGCACAGACCAGGGTTCAAACCTGGGACCCTCCATGGTCAATCCAACTCAGCTGCTCTCTGTGTAAACCAAGTGGGTACACAGTAAGTAAATGTAACACTCAAAAGGATAAAAAGAGCTTTCATTTATATAGTGCCTTTTGCAACTTCAGATGTCGCAAAGCACTTTACAGGCAGTTGCACCACTTTTGATGTGTATTCACTGTTGTGCTGAAGGAAATACTGGCAGCCAGTTTGGGCACAGCAAGCTCCCAGAAATAGCCATGAACTAAATGACCAGATAATTTGATAGGCTTTGACTGAGGGATAAATATTGGCCAGGACACCAAGTCCATTCCCCCTGCTCTTGTTCAAGATGGTGTCATGGGATCTTTTATGTCCACTTGAAAGGGACAGACGAGCCTCGGTTTAACGTGTCGACTTGACATACAGCACCTCCCACAGTGCAGCACTCCTTCAGTACGGCATTGGAGTGTCAGTTTGGATTATGTGCTCAAATCTCCAGTGTGGGACTTGAATCCTCAACCTTCATGACTCAGGCAAGAGTGCCACGCACTGAGCCACGGCTGACGCTAAGATTTTACAAAAGATCAGCAAAAATAGTAGAGCACTACCATCCTATTCAGGGGATATAATCTCCCACCCCAACTGTTAGTCAAACTGAAAATCTATTTGGAAATTAGTTCAATTCTGAAGATAACATTTCTGATGTCTCAGGGACTGATATAATAATCTAAAACTGCCATCAGCTTGCATATGCACTCTTGGTTACGTATTGATAGCAAGAGATTAACACCCTATATAGATAAGATAATGTAACTTTCCATTTAGTCTGGGCAATTAATTCCGAAGTGTTTGAGGAAAAAACATAAAAGCAGTCGATTCGGTAATATTTGCACTACAAAACTGCTGACTAGTTTCTGAGTTTGAGATGAATGGTGTCCTGTGATTGAATGTGTGAAAGGCTGTCTTGCATTAGAATTATTTGGTGCCTTTCAAGACTTTAGGCTGTCCAAAAGCGTTTTACAGCCAAGGAAGTATTTTTTGAAGCCAATTCGCACATAGCAAGTACCCACAAACAGCAAAGTGATCATGACCAGATCATCTGTTTATAGTTGTTGGTTGAGGGATAGATATTGGCCAGGAGAACTCCTCTGCTTTCCAAATAAGACTGTGGGATCTTTTGCATCTGCCTGATAGGGCAAATGTGGCCTCAGTTTAATGTCTCTTCTGAAAGACAGCACCTCTGACTTTGCAGCACTCCCTCAGTATGGAACTGGAGTATCAGCCTAAATTTTGTGCTTATGGCTCTAGTACAGAGCTTGAACCCACAACCCTCTGACTCAGAGGCAAGAGTGCTGGCAACAGCTGACGTATTGATAAGTCTCCTGCCAAATTCTGATACAATATCATCCCAAATTTCTTTCTGCACTAGCCATTAAGCGAGGAGTAAAATCCGAATGACTAAACCCAAAGCTGTCTAGCATTATTACAGGAGCGCATTTAATGTGAAAATTCTGATGCTTACTGATTTAATCTGCCTTTTTAACACTCGTTAGCCCAAACCACACCCAACAACTAACATGGTCACACACACATGCTTTAATTATTTTTATAGAATTTTGGCATCTAGAAAGGAGTGTTGTATAAACCTTGGCCATTATCCAAGCACATACTGATCACGATTCATAGCACGAACAACTCTGAATGTGTTACAAGACTTCGCTTTCATTGTTGGTATTGAATGCTTTTTAATTAGAACATTGATTTATTTGCTGCTCTGCCTGGGCAGGATTGAACTGAGTTTTTTAAAAAAAACAAGTTGGAATAAGCAAATTTGCAGGTGTGGATATTTCTTATATATTTGGATGCAGACTTTACATGAATTATTTATAGAGAATTGTACATTTTAAATTAGTTTCTTCCTTGTTTAATCATTCCATAGATTAAATAGCTACTAGTGATCTGCAAGGGTCTACAGCAAATGCATCCTGCATGAGTGGGCTATCTTGCTTAGGGGATATTGTATGATGCACACAAATTTCCAACAAATCTAATGACCTGTGTTGTTAATGACACTGTCTTTGGGCACTGCCTCTCTTCCTTTCAAAACTGCCATCATTATCCCCTGCCCCTTCCTCAAAAATCGACCCTTGACCTATCCATTTCCTGCAGGTGCCACCAATTCTCTAGCCATCCCTCTTTGTCCATGGTCCTTGAACAGCTACCTGCTCACCTGTCCCACAATTCCCCTTTTACATCTGGTTTATGGCCTGCCTACACCATTAAGACCACCCTGGTCAGAGCCACCAGTGATGCTGTCTGTGACCCAAGCTGTGACACTTTATCACCTTTTGACCCTGCTACATCACTTGCCATGGTAAATCACATCATCACCTCCACCTCTTATGTGATGCACCTCAGTCAGACTCCCCTTCATGGCTGCATTCCTACCTATTGTTACAAGGATTTTTTATATTGAAAACATAAGATTCTGTGTGTTTTAAAAAACTGAAACAGGATTTCAGTGGACATGGAGACAGCTGCAAATAACTGAAGTTTATTAATGTTTTGAAAGGAAGTTCAAAACAAAAGTTGAACTCGATGGGTGTTTTGAAAGGAAACTGAACTTGTACACTAGGACAGGAAAGCAGGTAATTTCAAGAAAACCAGCAAGGGGTTTGAACTCTTGGCTACTCTTAGAGTGACAAGAGAGACTTTATGATTGAGTTCTGGAAGTTTCAATTTTGAACTGTTTAAAAAGCCAGTGAGTTGGACAAAGAGCAGACATTTGAAATTTGGTTTTGACCTGCCTGAAGATCAGAGAGGAAGACCCAGAAAAAGTGTTGCCTCTCTCTGTAATGGAATCCTGGATCTCTTGAGTAGATATCCAGTATTTCAAAGGTGGCAGATTCCTACTGCCTCCTGTCTCTGAAGAATCCCTGCATCAAGTGTGGTTCCTGTTGCCTCCTGTGTTTTAAGAAATCCTGAAATCAGAAGAAATCTTCTACTGCTATACTGCTGCTGTAAAACCTAAGACCACCTGTTGCTGCACACTTAATGGAGGACCTATGTGAAGCCTGCTGAAGTTGAATTTCCTTGAACACCTACCCATCACAGATTGTTCATCAACTTTGCCTGGAAAGACTTTGAGTGGCATCCAACTATTCAACTTTGTGACACCTCACAAACCGAAGAATTTCCAACCAGAACATGACAAACTAAGTTATTTTATTATTCCTTTAATTCCTATGAAACAGCTGTAAACTAAATTCCTTTTCCCTGGTTAACCTTTTTTTTTGGATGTCTGTATGTGTGCATGAGGGCTAGAGAAATAAGAAGCTTTTTGTTCATAGATTTACTTCATTATTGGTTAAGACTTGGTGTCATAACAAATAGTTAATTTTGTTGTTCATTAAAGAAACCTGGTAGGTGTGCTTTATTCTGGGGATAAATAGAGTATCTAATTGGCTGTTTTTCAGTAAGTGGGAAAATTTATTGATATGCTGTGACCCATGGAGAAGTGTGACTGAATTAATACTATTCCTACACAACCAGTGCATTTCCAGCTCGCATGCGGTCAATTCCAGACTCCCCAACGATCCGTCCTTGGTGCTTTCACCCCTGTAGCTACATGCAACCCTTCAGTGACATCATCTGCAGGCATGAGGTCAGCTTCAACATTTGTCCAATGCGCAATTCTACTTCACCACTTTCCTTAATCCCATTGCCATTTGTACTTTTAGACTAATGGTAGTCTCAAGGTCCACTAATGTCCTTTAAGGAATGAAATCTTCTGTCCTTACTTCGTCTGGCCTGTATGAGACTCCAGATACGCAACTCTCTTAATTACCCTCTGTATTGGCTCAGAAAGCCACTAGAAGACTTACCGTTTGACATTATGTTGTGGAGCTGGACTACGTTACAATGGAACTTTGGAAAACCGAAGGCATCATTTTCAGTCCCTGTCAAAAACATCATGTCTACCTCTCTACCTGGTAACAGGCATCTTCTGCATTCTGTTTGACCCAGAGCTGAGCTTCAAATCCTGTATCTGACCCATCATCAAGACCACATACTTCCACCTCCCCAGTCTTGCTAGCCGCTACTCTGATCTTCCCCACCACCCCTACTCTCCTACTGACCAAATAAAAACCCTTTACCCATATCTTTATTACCTCTAGATGTGACTTCTTCAATGCCCTCCTTGCGGACATTCTCTGTACTTACCAGCACAATGCTAAATTCATTCCCGGACCGAAGTGAGTGGATTACAACCAAGGCATTGTAAACAAGACTGACCTGACTTAAAACTTGACCCTGTCACAGCCAATCTGATAGCTACATTATAACCACAACCTTAATGTCTCTCCTTTTTTGGCAGTAATCTCTAGAACCAGTAGATCATTTGATTCTATGTACCCACCAATAACATGAAACAGGACTTGAATTTGTTGTTTGATTGCTCACTGCTGTCAGGCAGCACCCCATCCACTCAATGAAACTAAGTCAAAGATAATGTTGGAATTGTGGATGAGTTGGAACATTTTGTACATTCTGGGGTAGAAATTGGGCCTCATTGCAAAAAAAAAGGGAACAAAGGACAGTTTTGAGGGGCTATGTCCTGTATCCCAAGGCTGCCCAAAATACACTGATGCCATATTGGCCTCGGACAATACTCGGGTATCCCGGGCGGCCACCTTGGACTGCGGTTAGGCCTTTTGAAAATGTTATTTTGGGGGCCAAATGCCTGTTTAATGGACCCTTGAGGAAATTTGCTTGCACTGAGCAGAATGGGCACTGTGTGGCTGTGCTGTACCTCAGACCATTGCTGGCCTGCACTCAGCCACCTTCCCGTTCCCCTGTCTGCCAGTTTGTTTCCACTCCCCGCCTCCACACTGGGACTTGCCTTCGATCTACTGCTGGTGAGGCAAGTGACCCAAATTAAATTGGGCCAAATGGGCAAGCTGCCTTTGGATGTGCCCTCAACTCAGCCTGATTATTAAAATGAGGCACAAGGCCTCATTTCATTGAGGCCTTGGGCCTACCTGTTCAGGCTCGAGGATCATTTCCTGCAGGTACTTTGCTCCCTTAATGTTGCAAACACACTTCTACCCCTGACCTTTGGAATCTTTTGGGCATTAAGTCCTTTTTTCTTTTATTAATAGGAAGGGTTTATACCATCAGTAGCTCTTTAAATAATTACTTTACGGTAACAAATTATTATGGCATTCAGTAACTATTATTAGTATTAATCTTTTACTTTTTTTTTTGTGACTCAGTTAAGAGGCAATGATGTTATCAGGAGAACACTTGGAGGAGTTGCGGTGCTTGCCTGTGCAAGGGAGTTGAGTCTCCACCATACATCAGTAGTTACATTCCTAGCCTGCGGCAAGCATTTCAGATTTCATTATTTCAACTATGAGCTGTAATTCTCCTTCCTTGCTCTGTCTGGTACAGTAACTCATTCCAACAAATTCCCAAGCTGTAATATCACCCCTCACTGAGAAACAGAATAGTTGTTAAATTGCAAAAAAAATTGAGGAAAATGTTAAAACTGAAATTAAATGAAACAGGGCCTGAAAAGTCTATGGATGACCACATGTCTGCGTCAACCATTTGTGTGCAAACACTTAACGTAATTGCATGACGTTCCTTGGTCCTTTAGTTAAACAGAACCATTGATCCATTTATTTAAAGCTGATTAATGCCTCAGTTATGTTGGAGATGAGGAAATTTCATGGGGCTGTCTTAAATGTTTGCGCTTGAATGCTTGCACAGGGTTATTTCCTTGGGAGATGAGGCGAATTTTTTTTCAGTGAGTTATTACAATCAAGAATGCACTGCCTAAAAGGGTGGTGGAAGCAGATTCAGTAATAACTTTCAAAGGGGAATTGGATAAATACTTGACAAGAAAAAAAATGCAGGGCTATGGAGAAAGAACAGGGGAGTAGGATTAATTGGAAAGCTGTTTTAAACAATGGCACAAACATGATGGGACCAAGGGCCTCCTTCTGTGCTGTATGATTTAAAGGAGATTAGGGATGGTGAACCACTAACTCAAAGGCCATCAATTATAGCTTTTCAATTGTGCCTCTAGCCTGACATTACTGAAGATATTTTACAAGGATTTGATTGAAGAGGCAGCTGTTGAACTTTGCTTATGTTTTACTGTCTCATTTAATCTCCGAGATTCCTCCATGTAGTGAAAAAATCCAGAGACAGCATTCAAATCGTTAGGGATCTAGTCACTACGGATGCAAGCAAGCCAACAAAGCTCCAAATGAATTGCTTTTCCTCCCTGAGCATTTCTGTGTAATAAATTATGCATTACAATTGGATTAGGGTTCTGAATTTTACACTAGTCTGAATTGAAATAAAGTACTTTTGTCATATAGTTGACAAGATTGTAATTTGGTTGAGGGCTGAGTGTCTTCCAACCGCAATCTTCATTTTGTTTTGAATTAGCAATTGTTCTTCAAAGAGTGCTCTACCAGTGTATCTAGATAGTGTGGGATGTAACGTAGTTAAGTGGCGCTATTTGTAATTGTCCTATAGCTTTTACTCAGAACTGACTCTAAGAATGGTGCCTATTTCAATTGCTCCTCCTTGGCAGTTGTGCCTTTAGCTGCCTAGGCCCTAGGTTCTAGAATTCTGTCTCTAAACCTCTCTGCCTCTCTATCTCTCCTTTAAGATATTCCTTAAAGCCTACCTCTTTGACCAAGTTTTGATCACCTATGCTAATTAGTTTAGTTTAGTTTTAGTTTAGAGATACAGCACTGAAACAGGCCCTTCGGCCCACCGAGTCTGTGCCGATCATCAACCACCCATTTATACTAATCCCATATTCCTACCACATCCCCACCTGTCCCTATATTTCCCTACCACCTACCTATACTAGGGACAATTTATAATGGCCAATTTACCTATCAACCTGCAAGTCTTTTGGCTGTGGGAGGAAACCGGAGCACCCGGAGAAAACCCACGCAGACACAGGGAGAACTTGCAAACTCCACACAGGCAGTACCCAGAATTGAACCTGGGTTGCTGGAGCTGTGAGGCTGCGGTGCTAACCACTGCGCCACTGTGCCGCCCTAATGTTTCCTTATGTAGCTTAGTGGCAAATTTTGATTGCCAAAAAGTGTTGAGCCATTTTTGTATGGATGTGAGAATTGGGTAAATTGATTAGAACATGAGAACTAGGAGCAGGAGTAGGCAATTCAGCCCCTCGAGCCTGCTCATGGCTGATCTCATCTCAGCCTCAACTCCACTTTCCTGTCTGTTCTCCATAACCCTTTAACCCATTGCTAATTAAAAATCTGTCTATCTCCTCAAATTTACTCAATGTCCCTGCATCCACCACCCTCTGGGGTAGTGAATTCCACAGACTCACTACCCTTTAAGAGAAGTAATTTCTCCTCATCTCTGTTTTAACTCTTCTACCCCTTATCCTAAAACTATGACCTCTCGTTCTAGATTGCCCCACCAGAGGAAACATCCTCTCTACGTCTACTTTGTCAATCCCCTTAATCATCTTATATACCACAACTAGATCTCCTCTCATTCTTCTAAACTCTAGAGAGTAAAGGCCTAAACTGCTCAATCTCTCTTCATAAGACAAACCCCTCATCTCTGGAATCAATCTAGTGAACCTTCTCTGAACTGCCTCCAACCCAATTACATCCATCCTCAAGTAAGGGGACCAAAACTGTACGCAATACTCCAGGTGCGGTCTCGCTAATGCCTTGTACAGTTGCAGCAACACTTCCCTACTTTTATTCTCTATTCCTTTAGCAATAAATGCCAAAATTCCATTTGCCTTCCTTATTACCTGCTGCACCTGCATACTAGTTTTCTGTGATTCATGCATGAGGGCACCCAGATCCCTCTGCACCGAAGCACTCTGAAGTTTCTCTCCATTTAGATAATTTTCCTTTTTATTCTGCCGACCAAAATGGATAACCTCACACTTATCCACGTTAAACTCCATCTGCCAAATTTTGGCCCATTCACCTAACCTATCCATATCCATTTGTAAATTTCTTATTTCTTTATTGCAACTTACTATCCCACCTTTTTAGTGTCATCTTCAAATTTGGCTATAGTACCTTCTATCCCTGCATTCAAGTCATTAATATAGATTGTAAATAGTTGGGGCCCGAGGACAAACCCTGTGGCTTTAAATCAAGTTGGTTTTTCTTCATCAGATCGTGCAAACTGGCTTATCAGTCTTCTTCCTATTGGTGTATAAACCATGTCTGGTGAAGACATATTTATGTCTAATTACTGACTCAAAATGTGGTTAATAAACTAAAGCCAGAATACTGTCACTGCATTGAAATGTTGGGTTACCTCAGCTATTCACTCATTCTTATTTGGTTACTGTCAGCCATGGCTCAGTGGTAGCATTCTTTGCCTCGGAATTAGAAGATTCTGGGTTCAAGTCCCACGACAGAGTCTTGAGCCCATAATCTAGAAAATTACTTTAGTGCTGTACTCAGGGAGTGCTGCACTCTTGGAGAAGTTAAACCGAGGTCCTGTCTACCTGCTCAGTGGACATAAGAGGCACTATTTTGAAGAAGAGCAGGCAAGTTCTCTCCAATGGCCTTGCCAATATTTATCCCTCAACCAGTATCACTAAAAACTGATTATCTGGCCATTATCACACTGCTGTTTGTGGGGGACTTCCTGTGTATTTCCTATATTAAAACAGTGACTGTACTTCAAAAGTACTTAATTGGCTGTAAAGTTCTTTGTGATGTCCTGAGGACATGAAAGGCACTATTTAAATGCAAGCTCTTCTATTTCTTAGGCAATGAAAAGCATCAAAAGTCCTAATCTGAAAATCATCTCAATCACCACACAATCTCCTGTTTTTGCTTTAACTAGGTTATAGCTCATCCCATCGATTCTTCGTCATGTGTTTTTTTTACTTCTTCCCTGACTCCATTGAAATGCCTCTTCATTTTTTAATGTTTCAGTTCTAATGAAGGGCTGTCCATCTGAAGTGTTAATTTGTCTGTTCTCTCCACAGCTTCTGATTGACATGTTTCCAACATTTTCTCTTTTTGAAACATTGATTTGTTTTTCTGGCCGTTGTTAAATCATATCTTAAAGTAACACTGGTTTAAATAATCCAGTCTTAGAGATGAAATCGTCACTAGACTTTAACAGATTTTTCCAGTACCATAAGCAATCTTGTAATATTTGATATATTACCACTTTTCAAGCAAAAGGCTTTAATTTTTGTGCTAAAATCCAAACAAAGCCAATATATATATTTGCATTTTTGGGATTACGAACATACGAATTAGGAGCAGGAGCAGGCTGCTCGGTCCTACGAGCCTGCTCCGCCATTCAATAATTCAAGGCTGAACTGATTACTCCAATCTCCACCTACCCCCGATAACCTTCCACCCCCATGCTTATCAAGAATCTATCTACCTCTGCCTTAGAAATATTCAAAGTCTCGACTTCCACCGCCTTTTGAGGAAGAGAATTCCAAAACTCATGACCCTTGGAGAGAAAAAAAATTCTCCTCATCTCTAATAAAAGCAAAATACTGCGGATGTTGGAAATCTGGAACAAAAACAAGAAATGCTGGAATCACTCAGCAGGTCTGGCAGCATCTGTGGAAAGAGAAGCAGAGTTAACGTTTCGGGTCACTGACTTCACTGCTTCTCTTTCCACAGATGCTGCCAGACCTGCTGAGTGATTCCAGCATTTCTTGTTTTTGTTTCTCCTCATCTCTGTCTTTAATGGGCAACCCCTTATTTTTAAACAGTGATAAAACTCCTTTACTTATAAATAGAAGGGGGTAAAGATGGAAATCTCTAAAATATAACATTTTCAAATTTGCCTCAACATTTTAGTGGTCTGAGATGATGAGATTCATCATTTCAATCAAACCTCATTTAGACAATGGTTCTTTCTGCTCAATTACTTTGTACTTGTTCATTTCCACTGAAATGATTCAGATACACAGTAATTGAACATAAAGAGTCCAGTTACGCTATGTACATTTGGTGGGACTTGTTCATTATTCCAGGCATCACTCATAACCACTTAAAGAGGCAAGGTACACTCACTGAACACCGATCTCATGACAACAATTGTAGGTTGGAGAAACCATGGCATTAATTTAGCTAAAGATCATTCAACCCGGCGCAGTGGTTAGCACCGCAGCCTCACAGCTCCAGTGACCTGGGTTCAGTTCTGGGTACTGCCTGTGCGGAGTTTGCAAGTTCTCCCTGTGATCACGTGGGTTTCCACTGGGTGCTCCGGTTTCCTCCCACAGCCAAAGACTTGCAGGTTGATAGGTAAATTGGCCATTGTAAATGGCCCCTAGTGTAGGTAGGTGGCAGGAGAATGGTAGGGAATATGGGGTTTATGTAGGATTAGTCTTAATGGGTGGTTCTTGGTCGGCACAGACTCGGTGGGCCAAAGGGCCTGTTTCAGTGCTGTATCTCTAAATAAAATAAAAATAAATAACCCATCTGCATTCCATTTCTGTCCTGATATTTTATAATGCAGTGCTGTGTTTTCATATGTGTTGTGATGTTGCATCCAAGATTTGGACAAAATGCCTTGCATAGAATGTACAGTGCAGAAACAGACTATTTGGCCCATCTGGTCCATGCCAGTGTTTATGCTCCACGCGAGTCTTCTCTCCCCCCTCTTCACCTCACTTTATCAGCATAACCTTCTGTTCACAAGAACACAAGAAATAGAAACAGAAGTAGACCATATGGCCCAACGAGCCTGCTTCGCCATTCAGTACAATCATGGCTGATCTTGGGATTCAATTCCACTTTCCTGCCCACTCCCCATATCCCTTGATTCCCTGCGAGACCAAAAATCTATCTATCCCACCCTTAAATGTATTCAACGATGGAACATCCACAACCCTTCCTTTCTCCATCACGTGCTTATCCTTAAATACATTAATGCAAACTGCCTCAACTTCAGTGAAGGCATTGGAGAGAGTTCAGAAAAGATTCATGAGAATGGTTCCAGGGATGAGGAACTTCAGTTATGAAGATAGATTTGGAGATGTTAGGACTGTTTTCCTTAGAGAAAAGAAAGCTGAGAAAGAGATTTGATAGAGGTATTCAAAATCATGAGGGGTCTAGACAAAGTAGATCGAGCAAAACTGTTCCCACTCATGAAAGGATCGAGAACGAGAGTGCACAGATTTAAAGGAATTGGTAAAAGAAGCAAAAGTGACATGAGGAAAAACTTTTCCACGCAGTGAGTGGTTAAGGTCTGGAATGCACTGCCTGGGAATGTGGTGGAAGTTCAATTGAAGCATTCAAAAGGAAATTAGACTGTTATATAAAAAGGAAGAATGTGCAGGGTTATGAGGAGAAGGCAGGGGAGTGGCAGTAGGTGAATTCCTCATTCGGAGAGCCGGTGCAGACATGATGGGCCGAATGGCCTCCTGCACTGTGGCAATTCTGAGATTCTGTGAATGACTTCTTATGGTCAGGAGTCCCACATTCTAACCGCTCTTTGGGTAAAGAAGTTTCTCCTGAACTCCCAATTGTATTTATTAGTGACTATCTTGTAGTTATGACCCCTAGTTTTGGTCTTCCCCACAAGTGGAAACATCCTCTCTACCGCTACCCTATGCAACCCTTTTAGAATGTTAAAGATCTTGTCAAACAAGTTTTTGTATAAACCTCCAATTAGTGGACTAGATGATTACTTGGCATCGTGAGTCCAATTTTAGTTGAAGCATGCAGAAAGGAATTGGGTAGATGCTGAATCAGCAACAAATGGAGGTATTGGAGTCGGCCCAAAGCAGTGTTTTATAATTGTGAAGCAAACTGAATTAAGATGGAAGCTGATTCCCATTGACCAAACCTTAAAATGGGCATGCAAATAGATCCATACATCTGCAAATGAGCCAAGAGCTTGGCTGTGGTTGCTTTGTAGTGGATATTGTATATGCTAATTCAAGCTCATGCTGGTCAAGACACAATATTGCTTTCAGTTGCTGTCAAGTATTCAGATTAAAAGTAAGCGAGCCAAGTGCGTCACAACTGATGATGAAGCTTTTTTCTATGAGGAGTATGCCAAATAGGAAGCATACTGGTCAATGAAATACCATGCAACTGGCTTCTTTGTTTTAGTCATGGTACTAGTCAAGGGGTTAAAGGTTCTGTTACAACCAGGTGAGGAAAGGGTCTCCGGCTCCCCTTTCGCCCCTTCTCTGGTTTGACCGCAACAGGGTTTATCTTTTTAACACACTGATTTAACTTACCACCCCAGTAAGCACTTGCTCACTGTTCCTCTAATTATAATTGTAAATGAACCAATCAGACAGGTTTTCTTGAGTTTCAACAAGAAAGATGTAATTTTATTAAACTTATCATTCTAAACCGGTTAAAATTACTAAAATATGCAACACATCCACGCTCACATTCATACGAGAGGCACATCCACACAAATAGATACAAAGGGGAAAAAACAGGGTTGGAAGGTTGGAGTAGAGTCCTTAATAAAATGGAATTTAAATACGGAAGTATAGTCCCATTGTCCTTAGTTGAAATTGAAGTGTTGAAGTCCTCGCTGGGCCACGTGCACAATTTGGGTTGGCTTCTCTGGTTCCGGAAGGTCGAAGAGAGACTTTGTCCATCCTCCTTGTTGATGACTGTCAGGATCTGTAGATATGCGGTTTAGCTGCACCCGACACCTTCCTGGGATTTTGCTGGAGAAGAGGGAGAGATGTTCCTTCTTGGAGTTCAGTTGCTGTCTTTCTCTCTCAGGCAGAATTCACAAAACTCAGAGTTACACAGGCGGGCATGTCATGTGACCACCTCTTTGTTTGAAACAAAAGTTTCTGAAATTCAAAGTTTTTCAGACATACTTGGTGGGGGTGGGGGGTTGGCTCTTTCAAAGTCAATGGGTGTCGATGGCTTTTGACAACCAATATTGACAAAAACCATTCTAGATAATTGAATCAGAGGGCATCCCTTATTCTGGCTAGACTGGGCAATCACCTCTGCCTCCCAGCCGGCCGTTGGCTTCTCATATGCAAATTGTGTGTGGCCATCTTTAGCTGTCCTGTTCTGCTTTTAAAAAGTTATTTGCAGTAATGTCCAGTAAAAAAGTATCAGGCAGAATTCTATGCAATGAAATTAATATTTTCCTTTTGGCATGTGGGTTTTCCATCACAGTTCACTTACGGAAAGTGGCACAACTTCTTTTAATACTCAATATCCCCAGAACAGCTATTATGTCCACAACTGGTAGCTAAGTTGAGAAACTAAGGTATCCAATTCAATACTAACACCCTCAGGAACTTGTTAAATATTATGCTAAATCTCTTCTCATCACAAGATTTATACGCTTTATCTTTGTGAGTTTACCTTTTGTGTATTGTTTAGTAGAAACTGAATGGAAATATTTGCAGGCGGTGTTTTAGTTCTCCTGCGAGCCATTCTGAGCTCAACAGGTGGTGGTCCATTACACCAAAGATAGGTATCATTAGGCATACTTTAAACATGCCCACTTAATATGGACAATAGAGGTAAGTGGCAAGGTGGCATTTCCACTCATTATCTCAGCTGCTTGTATAATATTCTGTACAAAGGTTCTTATTTGGGCTACAATGTGTAAAGTTGCTGTTTATTTGCAGGTTAATGGTATGGCTGTACTTTTGTAACTGCTGTGTTTTGTTTCTGTTGTAGGTTATGGGGCAATGGCAGAGATATCAACAATAATAGAAAAAATACAAGAGTGCTTGGAACAGTCTCCACGGAGAGTACCAGAGCCAACTTTGAAAAGTCCAAAAAATTAAATCTCTTGCTATATTTTATGCAGAAGCTTGATCTTAATGTATTCTGTTAATCAAGGCAAAATTGGAATCAATTTGTTGTTTATAATCCTAATCAAGCTATGCAAGCATCATTATTCCTTGTTGGTTACTGAAACTCAAACGATTGAAAACCAGCATGAGGTGTTGCAAAAGGATTCCTGCTAACATTTTTCTGCTGGCAGGAATTCTGCTGGAAGGCAGTAAGTCCAAGCAGCTTCTGTGAGTCTTCCTCTCTGAGGTGTGATGTTGCCACAGGCACCCTGTCCAGCATTTTGACTTTACCTGTCAAAGGTACATCAGACTGTGACCATGTAGCAGTGATGAGCACCAAACTGCCTCACCCTTGGGCTGCTGGGCGTAGGAAATAGGAGCAGGAGTAGGCCATTCGGCCCCTCGAGCCTGCTCCGCCATTCAAATAGATCATGGCTGATCATCTACCTCTGCCATTTTCTTGCACTATCCCTTGATATCTTTAATATCTAGAAATCTGTCAATCTCTGCCTTGAATATACTCAATGACTGAGCCTCCACAGCCCTCTGGGGTAGAGAATTCCAAAGATTCACCACCTTCTGAGTGAGGAAATTCCTCCTCATCTCAGTCTTAAATGGCCTACCTCTTATTCTGAGACAGTATCCCCTAGTTCTAGCCCTCCCAGACAGGGGAAACATCCTTCCTGCATCTACCCTTTTGAGCCCTCTAAGAATTTTGTCTGCCTCAATGAGACCACATCTGGAGTATTGTGTGCAGTTTTGGTCTCCATATCTGAGGAAGGATGTTCTTGCTATGGAGGGAGTGCAGTGAAGGTTCACCAGACTGATTCCTGGGATGGCAGGACTGATGTATGAAGAGAGATTGGGTTGATTAGGCTTGTATTCGCTAGAGTTTAGAAAAATGAGAGGGGATTTCATAGAAACCTACAAAATTCGAACAGGACTGGACAGACTAGATACAGGAAGGATGTTCCTGATGGCGGGGGAGTCCAGGACCAGGGGTCACAGTCTTAAGGATAAGGGGTAAGCCATTTAAGACTGAGATGAGGAGGGATTTCTTCACCCAGAGAGTGGTGAACCTGTGGAATTCTCTACCACAGAAAGCAGTTGAGGCTAAATCATTAAATATATTCAAGAAAGAGTTAGATATAGTTCTTGGGGCTAAAAGGATCAAGGGATACGGGGAGAAAGGGGGGACAGGGTACTGAGTTTGGATGATCAGCCATGATCGTATTGAATGGTGGTGCGGCTTGAAGGGCTGAATGGCCTACTCCTGCTCCTATTTTTCTATGTTTCTATCATTCTTCTAAACTCTAGAGAGTATAGGTCATATAGGACAGATTGGTCATGCCTGTTGCTGAACTCACCCAGGTTTATGCCACTAGAAGCTGCCATCAGGAGTGTAAGATTAGCACATTGAGTCTGAATTATATTAATAAGTTTCTTTATAGAGCAACAGTTGTTAACGTTTATCATCCGAGGTGTGTGGTGCGTTTGGATAAACTGTTAAGTTATAGTGTTACACCCGAGACTTTATCATATCGTGCTACGCTTCTATCTTGCGTTACCTTTACAGTGGTTTTTCAGCGGTTGTATATGCAATGCGACTGTACATGATGTAAAACAATTTTAAAATAGCTGAAGTAAGGGGTAGACTTTCCAACTGATGGGATCGGTCTAATCAATGCAGAATGTAGGCGTGAGAGCTGGGGATATTGGGGACATGGGGGGGCGGTGGGGGGGGGTTCCCTTCTGCTGCATTCCTGCCTAATTAGTGAAAGAATTTGCATTTATATTGCACCTTTCTCAACCTCAAGATGCCAATAACGTACTTTTGAAGTATAGTCACTGTCTTAATGTAGGAAACACAGCAATGAATTTGCATCCAGCAAGCTCCCAAGGACACCACTGAGAGAAATGACTGGCAATAATCTGTTTTAGTGACATTAGTTGAGGGATAAATGTTGGCCAGGACATTTGGGGTGGGGTGGAAGGGTGGGGCGTAGCAGGGAGACTCTTCTTCGAAATAGTGCAGCACTTAATCAGTAATGAGTGACGGCCACGTCCAGAGATTGAAGACATTCATGAGATCCTCATAGTCGGAGCTGAAGGTGGAGGGCAATAGGAGACTGGTTTAAGAAGATGGTTGATAGTACAGAAAGGAAGCCGGGGGATTATATTTGCTCTTGAGGATGATCCTGGAATAGTGTCTTTGATATAGAAAAGCAAGGCCCAACGGCCCCAGATATGGGCCAGACGGATCTGGTGATGGATGCTAAACCAGTTGTGCAGCAGGTAAGTTCAAGTTTTCACCCTTTGCAATTGAGGAACAAAGCACTCCCTCAGCATTGCACTGAAGTGCCAGCCTCGATTATTGTGCTCAAGTGTCTGGAGTGGTACAGTTTTCTTCCAGCGTAAAGTACAAGAGCTTTATTATAATATTTAGATTTATTCAAACTGCCCCTTGCACTGTCTCCCATCCCTTTTAGGACAGGATCATGCTGTGTTCACCCATCTGCAAAAAAGGAAGCTACATGAGTTTAAAGGAGTTTTTAAAGGGACAGGTGATACAATGAAAATTTAAAGTAGCTTTATTTTAACGGGTGGTGGAGGGAATTATAACATAAAGCATTAAAACATTTAGGAACAAAAAACAACTGAATATTGTCTGCCGAATCGCCAGAAAGTTGATTTTTACAAGTTTGGCACAGCAAAATCATTGTTAAACAATGGATAGGAAAAGGGACAATTACATTACAACCTTTCACTGCTGCTGGGAACAAGACATCTGTAAAATATAGGGTCCCAGACTGGTTGCCAAGTCCATAGAAAGTTAATGATGGACTTGCTCTTAAAGCTTCCACATCACTCTATTAAATGGTTGAAGTGGCACAAGGTGATAGCTAGCCAGTAATATCAGAAGGCACATCAGGGGGCCTTTTTTCTCTGAAAAAATTGAATTAACAACTAATTAGAATCGAGCAACTTTTCAATTGAGAGAAGTAGACTGTAATTTTTATCCTTTTGGGTTTTGTTTTCAGTTGGTCTTAGACTTCCAGCAGAGACAGCAAAGTTACTGCTAATGAGAGAAAGCAGAAAATGGTGGAATGACTCATGGCAATCAACTTCAGCTGTGTCGAGCAGAAACTTTATTGGAGGGTGTTAAATAGGGAATTATGGGGAAAGATGGGCATAGGTTTGGGAGCCGATAATTTGTTCAAGAACTTTGGTAAGGAAAGGAGGGTTTGAGCAGGGGTGATAGTTTGCAAAGACAGGGAAGCTGAAGTGGGCTTTTGAGGAGGGGATTGATGGTGGTGGTTTTGAACAGGAGGGGGACGGTATCTGAAGTGGGAACCACTTACAATGTCTGTTAGCATAGGGGACAGAAAAGGAAGTTGGGTGATCAGCAGTTTAATGGGAATGGAGTCAACACAACAAGAGGTGGCTCTCATGATGAGATGAGCTTGGAGGGGTATGAGAGATGCAAGTGCAAGGGGGGACCTGGGGGGTTTTGATTTGGTGATGAAAGGGGGAACAAGTAGCAGAGGCAGCTGAACAGACAGTCTCAATCTTGGTGAGAAAGAAATTCATGAGATCCCCACGCTTGTTGGAGGTGAGGGTGGAGGGGGCAATTGAATAGGGGTTTAAGAAGATGGTTGATAGCAGAGAAAGGAAGCTAGGGGGTTATATTTTCTCTTGAGGATGAGCCTGGAATATTGGATGACTTTGATAGAGAAAAGCGAGGCTCAGTAGTGGTAGATATGGTCCAGACGGATCTGGTGATGGATGGCTAAACCAGTTGTGCGGCAGATAAATCAAGTTTTCACCCCTTGCAATTGAGGAGCGAAGAAAGAGGCAAGAATGGGAGAGAGTAAAGGTTTTGTTCAAGGCAAGGTCATCAGAGGTGGAAGTGAGGGAATAGTATATCTTTTTCGATCTGTTTTTACCCAGTGGCATCAAAAGTTCCATAGTATTAAGCTATCAGTAAAGAGAAAGTTAATGTGGCCTGTCTCAGCCATGGGCAATCTATTTTAACCTCCTCGTTTTGTAGTCATCTTTGTGTCAAGTTTTTATATTTAGAAATCCCATGTAAATATTTATAATGGGAACTGCCGATAAAAACTTATCATGGCTCTATTACACCCTGTTGGCAGTTGCAGTGCTGCAGAGTCTCAGTTTTTCATCCTCCTGCCCTTTTCCTCAGCCTTTTGTACTAGCAAGAATGTTCAATGCTGCAACCAACTGAACTCGGCTTGCCAGGTTGTAGAAAGTTTTGCTATTTAACTATCAATAAATATTGTTAAAAACTTGCGTGCCCTGTTCTGATGATTCCCCCGCCTTGTAACACTACATCACCCGGAGCCTACACTAAGCCTTGAATCTTTGTGTGCTATGCCACAAGGCTTCGACTAGTATGATAAAAGCATCCAGTTTTAAGTGGAACAGAATTGACATACGCTTCGTCCTTTCCTTTGTGGCTGTTTACAGGTAGAAAGGAAGAAAAAAAAGAGAATCTGGATCTTTCCACAAGAAGTAAGAAGATAAGAGCTCAGTCTGAAGGGTGGTGAAGGGTTGTTGGAGTTTAGAAGTCACAGTGGAGAGGAATTACCTACTACAGAGTATCCTATTTGTCGCAGGTGTCTAGAAAACATGCCATGTCAAATGACGATTTTTAATTCATCGGCTGGGAACCTACATTAAACTTTTAAAAAGGAAAGCTGGAATCCTACATTTAAGTTGTAAAAAGCTAGCAGCCAAGATAGCCACCACAATTTTCAAATTGGAGACACATGTCTAATGAGGTCCCATCCAGGCTAATGGCTTGGATCACCGAGTAGACTATCCAGTATCACTCTCGTTAGTGGGACATTCAAAGTCATCTTGGGACATTAACAGTGGAGACGTACCTCCATGGGGTAAACATTAAAACAATGAGACCCAAAAGAGATTGTGAATTCCTAGACTTGAATCTAATTAAATTGCAAATGTGACACTGGACAATCATGTGACCACCTTCCCATCTGTGAAGAACGAGCAGCCTTCTGCTACATAGACACAAGCTGTTGAGACTTTGAAGCAAGCAGAATCCATAGGAGGGTGTCTCTCTCTCTCCTTCCATCTCTCTCCAGGTGACCTTGGGGGCATTTGAAGCTTGTCTGCTGGCTGGAAAAGATCCAAGGACAAAGACCCCCAGGAAGAAGACTATCTGCTCGACTGTCTCCAAGAACATCTATCAGCTAAGAATGTCAGAACTCCAGATACAGCCAGAAGACAGCTGAATTAACAGACACCACATCTTGGATTTTTTTTGTTCTGGACTCTAATCCAACTGAAACTATTCCTCATCACTCTGTAACCTATCTGTGTGTGTGGTTCGTGTGTGTGTGTGTGAGTGAAAGTGTAGCGTAGTTTATTATTTTACTTAGATCAGGTATTTGGTTAAGTACAATAAACTCACCTCTTTCTTGTTTAAACTCAAGAAAACCTATCCGATTGGTTCTTTTATGATCACAACAAAGGTAAATGGTTAAACACTCACTGAAGTGGTAAGCACAACCGCTATTTTAAAAGGAATAAACCCTGTTGTGGTCAAACAAGGAGGACAAGAGGAGAGCCTTGTGACCCCTCCTCACCTGATCGTAACACAGGAAAGATTTAAAAGCACATTGCACATCTCCTTTCTGCATTAATGTGGGAGGAAGAACTGCCAAGAGGATCATCTGGCACATGATGAATGTAAGGGAACCCAGTGCTTTGAAATAAATCGGTCAGATGGAGAACAATGCACTGGGATCTTTGTGGTTATCACTGTTTAGATAGATCATCCTGTGGTTCACTGAAATGCTTAGACTTTAAGCAATGTCTGGTTAGAAGGTAAATGAGCTGTTAGGAAGTGGTGTGGGTGAGGGGGGATTGATACCGTGACCTAACGTATGTGACCAAAACATAGGTCAGGAATTAGGAACAGGAATTCCACACATGACTTCTGGAATGTCCTTGAGATCTCTGCGCTCCTCCAATTCTGGCCTGTTGCACATCCCCACTTTCCTTCCCTGCTGCCAAAACAGTTTGTGGCTGTGCCTTCGGCTGTCTACGTTCCTAAGCTTTGGAATTCCTTCCCCAAACCCATGTCCCTCTCAACTGTGCTCTCCTCCTTTAAGCTGCTGCTTAAAACCTGCCTCAGTGACCAAACCTCCTTATGTGGTTCGGTGTCAAATTTGGTCTGATTGCGCTGAAGTGCCTTGGAATGCTTTCCTACATCAAAGACGCTATATAAATGCAGATTGTTGTGTTCTCCGTGTTGTATAAAAATAGTTTGTCTCAGAGGTCAATTTTAAACTCCGGACTGGAATGCAGTCTAACGAACATCCGGACTGTCAGCAGGCAGTGGGTGGCCCAGCAGATTTTAAGGGCCAGGTCACAATAGTCGGTTTCCTGATGAAAACGGTCTGTAAGTTGGTGGGAAGGGGCTCCTCGTCCATTAAAATCAGCTGGCAGGACACCAAAGAAAGTGGTCACTGGCGCAAAGGTAAGTTTTGGGGGATGGGGTGGGTGGGGCATCTGACATGGATCATGGTTGGTGGAGAGGGAAGGAAGGCCAGTATTTCCTGGAGGGGCCCAAAGGGGCCACTCCTGCTCCTCCCAGCCCACGAAGCACCTTAACATATTTTTGAAAGACTTTTTGGGCCTGTTCTGGTCCTGGAGCCGTATCCCTGGCGGAGAAGCCGCCATCGTTCCCCTGCCTCCTATTGGAACCAAATAATGCCATCGGACCCTCATCTGTGTATTTAAAGGACTCCCACCTGCTTAGGGCAGGTGTTCATAATTTAAAACGCAGTCAGGACACCAGAGACGCTGCTCCATTTTAATTGCACTATTTCCTCCCAGTCACTGTGGAATGGGAGGAGTTCAGATGCCCCCAGCTGTGTCTAGCTTCTTAGTTGCTATGTGATATACCTTCCCAAGTTAAACACAGTTTGCCTGCTGGACACAAAGGCTCCCCCAGTCAAAGAAAAGACAGAAGAGGAAATCTGTAAGCCTCTGGAGGATATCACTTTCAGTTGAAAGGGAAATAAAACATATACAGGATGTCTTGTGTCTAGTAGACATCCGTTACACTTCAAAGAGTCAATGGTGATACAAAAGAAAAACAGTCGTACTGATTTCTTTTAACCGGAGATAGAATGGTATAACCCACTTCACAACTGCAACTCCCGCATCAGCAAATCAGTGGCCTCTAGTTGACCTCAGCATTTACAGGAGTGAGACTTTCTCCCCTTGAGAGGTCAAGTCAGTTGAATATAGCTCAGACTTAAAAGCCGAATGATATATTGTCCGTTAAATAGCACAACTCGTGTCGTTATAAAAGCTTCTTATTTGACCTGTCATGAACAATGCCAGGAGAGGTCCACTAATTGGTGTGGTCACACAATTAATCTCTTCTCTTTGGCCTCCTTGTCTCGAGAGACAATGGGTAAGCGCCTCGAGGTGGTTTGTGGAGCAGCGCCTGGGGTGGCTATAAAGGCCAATTCTAGAGTGACAGACTCTTCCACAGGTGCTGCAGATAAAATTGATTGTTGGGGCTGTTACACAGTTTGCTCTCTCCTTGCGCTTCTGTCTTTTTTCCTGCCAAGTGCTAAGTCTCTTCGACTCGCCACTCTTTAGCCCCGCCTTTATGGCTGTCCGCCAGCTCTGGTGATCACTGGCAACTAACTTCCACGTCTTGTGGTCAATGTCACAGGACTTCATGTCGTGTTTGCAAACATCTTTAAAGCGGAGACATGGATGGCTGGTGGGTCTGATACCAGTGACGAGCTCGCTGTACAATGTGTCTTTGGGGATCCTGCCATCTTCCATGCGACTCACATGGCCAAGCCATCTCAGGCACCGCTGGCTTAGTAGGGTGTATATGCTGGGGATGTTGGCCACCTTGAGGACTTCTGGGTTGGAGATACAGTCCTGCCACCTGATGCCAAGGATTCTCCGGAGGCAGCGAAGATGGAATGAATTGAGACGTCGCTCTTGGCTGACATACGTTGGCCAGGTCTCGCTGCCATAGAGCAAGGTGCTGAGGACACAGACTTGAAACACTCGGACTTTTGTGTTCCTTGTCAGTGCGCCATTTTCCTACACCCTCTTGGCCAGTCTGGACATAGCAGCGGATGCCTTTCCCATGTGCTTGTTGATTTCTGCATCGAGAGACAGGTTACTGGTGATAGTTGAGCCTAGGTAGGTGAACTCTTGAACCACTTCCAGAGCGTGGTCGCCAATTTTGATGGATGGAGCATTTCTGACGTCCTGTCCCATGATGTTCGTTTTCTTGATGCTGATGGTTAGGCCAAATTCGTTGCAGGCAGACGCAAACCTGTCGATGAGACTCTGCAGACACTCTTCTGTGTGGGATTTTAATGCAGCATCGTCAGCAAAGAGGAGTTCCCTGATGAGGACTTTCTGTACTTTGGTCTTAGCTCTAAGATGCGCAAGATCTTCTTCTGAAGACTTGAACGTATGTGAGAGCAGCAGGGAGAAGAAGATCCCAAACAGTGTAGGTGCGAGAACACAGCCCTATTTCACACCACT
The DNA here is from genome assembly GCF_036365525.1 of Heterodontus francisci. Classification (NCBI taxonomy): domain Eukaryota; kingdom Metazoa; phylum Chordata; class Chondrichthyes; order Heterodontiformes; family Heterodontidae; genus Heterodontus; species Heterodontus francisci. The sequence continues at coordinate 40,984,911 of NC_090405.1, read as the reverse complement.
CAGGATAGGAAAGGGGTCTGATGAAGCACCGCTATGCTGAATTGTGCCTTTCATTTTGTCATGGAATGAAGTGGTGATACTTAGGAGCTTTGGTGGACATCCGATCTTTTCTAGTAGTCTGAAGAGACCACGTCTGCTGACTAGGTCAAAGGCATTGGTGAGATCTATGAAAGCAACGTAGAGGGGCACCTGTTGTTCGCGGCATTTCTCCTGTAGCTGGCGAAGGGAGAACAGCATGTCAATGGTGGATCTCTCTGTTCGAGAGCTGCACTTTGCCTCAGGGTAAACATGCTCAGCCAGCTTCTGGAGTCTGTTTAAAACGACTCGAGCGAAGACTTTCCCCACTATGCTGAGCAGGGAGATTCCACGGTAGTTGTTGCAGTCACCGTGATCACCCTTGTTCTTATAGAGGGTGATGATATTGGCATCGCGCATGTCCTGTGGTACAGCTCCTTCATCCCAGCACAGGCAAAGCAGTTCATGGAGTGCTGAGAGTATAGCAGGCTTGGCACTCTTGATTATTTCAGGGGTAATGCCATCCTTTCCAGGGGCTTTTCCACTGGTTAGAGAATCAATGGCATCACGAGTTCCGATTTTGTTGGCTGTTCGTCCAGCTCATCCATGACTGGCAGAGACTGGGCTGTATTGAGGGCGGTCTCAGTGACAACGTTTTCCCTGGAGTACAGTTCTAGGTAGTGCTCCACCCTGCGGTTCATTTGCTTGTGTTAGTCAGTGATCGTTTCCCCTGCTTTAGACTTGAGGGAGCGATCTTCTTGATGGTTGGCTCAAAAGCTCTCTTAATGCTATCATACATTCCTCTGATGTTTTCAGTGTCGGAGGCCAGCTGAATACGATTGCATAGGTGTTACCAGTAGTCATTTGCACAGTGCCTGGCTGTTCTTTGTGCAGTGCTTCTGGCTACTTTAAGTGCTACGGGTGTTAGTTCGCTGGGGGTTTTCTTGTATTTCAACAGTGGCTATGGCAGGTTCCAGCTGTTCAAAGTGACATTGAAACCAGTCTGCATTCTGCTTCTCACGTTTGCCAAAGGTGGTCATTGCTGAGTCATGGATGGCGTCTCTAATGTGGGCCCACTTCAATTTAGTGCAAATCCATCTTTTAAAACTGTCCTACCTTACGAGTGTCACAGTTTCTCCAGGATAACCACTTAACTAAGTTGCCAATCAAAAATCTAATTGGCTCAATGCAAATAAATCAATAAAATACAACAAGAACATCACTGTCTTTAGCCACCAACTTGAGTTAAGCAGCTAGAAATAAAAGCTCAATGGGTGGGGTGAGGGAACTGGCTGTCGCTTTAGTGAAATCCTGGCACACTTTGGTCGTGGTGGAGACTCCAGTTACCTCAGTGTTGTGCTCCTGGCTGATTTTCTGGGGTCAGGATAACTTTCATATCTCAGGTGGGCTCCCCAGCCTCAGGTGGGGAATCCACCTAGTTGCTGCTACACAGTTGGCAGGTCACCTGTTGCAATTCAGGCTGGCCAGTTGGGATTCCAGCTCACTGATTAGCAGTCCTGTCAATTGTTACGGCCGAGATGGGAGGAGTGCACTGTTAATTCTAGTTCCACTTCTCCACAGATCACAACATATATTTAATTTTTTCCCACTTACCAATACGGTCAATTATAGATCCTATTTTTATCCCAGAATAAAACACACCAACCAAATTTCTTTATTAAACAACAAAATTATCAGTTTATTGTACAAGTCTTATTGAACAAGTCTTAACCAGTAATGAAGAAAAGCATAAACAGACAGATCAAAATATAAAAGTTCCCTTTTTACCTTACCCACTCTGTCTCTGTCGCTCTCTCACACACGCGCTGGTTAACCGAAAAAATAGAGATTTACTCTTTGCAGCTCTAGTACAAAAAAACAAAAAAGAATACGTTGGTCAAAATATTTGCTAAGCCTTGAAGAAAAAAAGAAGATATGAAAAGATGTCAACAGTCCTTTTTTGATTTGGCATCCCAGATACATATAGACGGCTGTCACTGGGATCCCCTAGAACAGTTCTTGTCCGGCGATGTTGAAGATCAATTTGGGCAGGCTTACCATGGAAAATGCAGCAACAGTGGTTTCAGGCAGTTTCTTGCATTTGCTTCTCAGCTTCTCAAGAGATGGAAAGTTGGCAGGCTTTTCAAAAGAGCTGGAACAGACTGAGCTGGGGCTTTTCTCCCTTGGCAAGTTTTCTCCAACTGTCTTTTCAAACCATTGTCCACATTCCAACTGCCTGTCCAAAGCGAAACCAAAACATCCCAGGAATCAAGCCTCCTGACCCCTATAAATCTTGACCTGTCACTTCTCCGTAAACATTTTCCCCCAAGTCAAAAACAACCCCAGCTGGGTAATTATATGAAGGCAGGTGCGTTCCAGTAACTGTTTACAATTCAAACCTCTCAGTGACCATTGTAAAAAAAAAAATCAATGGATTCCTTTTCAGTTTTTTAAACACAAATCTTCACAATTTAACAATAAAATGGAAGCACTTGTAACACAATGAAAGATGCTAAGCAGTCAGAAAGCTGAGACTTGATCACTGCAGCAAACAGATATGACTGGGACAGCAACAAACAGAAACATGAATAAAAACATGTAAGGGCATTAGAGGCACAGCAAAATATCATACTGAGTCATAGATGCTACACCTTAGTGATTCTTCACATAGTGAGGTCCCAAACTAGGTCAATGTTTGGGAAGCCATCAGGTTGAAACAACGCACTTCTTCAGAGGGTGAATCAACTTGTGACATTCTTGAATACTTGCCAGTAGGTTTAGGAGTGGCATTCACTGAGCTCTAACAATAGCTTGTATGTCCACCCTCTTAGGGAAATAATGGTTAATGAGGCCTGTACAGACACGAAAACTTAATTGTAGGAGAGTAAATTAACTTCACAATGTTAAGGTCTCAAGTATCTAATTTTCATTCAGCAGTAACACAAAAAAAAACTAGAGACAGCCCATCTACAGCTTGTGGAGCACATTTGGCTAACAGTAATGGTCCATGGAGCCAAGTAACACAGTTGTATTTGTGTTTATATTCTTTATTCAATAGTTTTTAGATAGTCTGGAACCTCAAGGACCTGTTGGTTTGGAAAGTGTTGTTTAGACACCATTACTTCATTGGTGGATGAATTCTAAGTGAGAACATTAGTTGGCATCAAAAGCTTCAGATATGTGAAAATTAGTGAAGCAGGACATGCAACTAAGTGGCGCAGCAGTTAGCACTGCAGCCTCACAGCTCCAGCGACTCGGGTTCAGTTCTGGGTACTGCCTGTGCAGAGTTTGCAAGTTCTCCCTGTGACCACGTGGATTTCCACTGGGTGTTCTGGTTTCTTCCCACAGCCAAAGACTTGCAGGTTGATAAGTAAATTGGCCATTGTAAATTGCCCCTAGTGTAGGTAGGTGGTAGGAGAATGGTGGGGATGTGGTAGGGAATATGGGATTAATGTAGGATTAGTATAAATGGGTGGCTGTGTGTCGGCACAGAGTCAGTGGACTGAAGGGCCTGTTTCAGACATTCCACAAGAATCAACCTTCACAAAAATAGGTTGTTTCAGAGAAGTTCCACCTTCTCCGATATGTTAAGATGCTTCAATATTTTTCTGAAGCAGACATGAGCGATCATGCATAACAATTGTGGCCTATGCAAGACTGGGTTTGCTTAACTTCCCTTTCTCTCAGCATCCAAGCTCTATTTATCACATGCCTCTGCTCATCTGTTGATGAAACCCTCATCCATGCTTTTGATGTGACAAGACTATTATTCCAGTGCTCTCCTGGCCTGTATCCCATTTTCCACCCTCCATAAACCTGACTCATCCAAAACTTTGCTAACCATATCCTAAATTGCATCAAGTGCAGTTCACTCTGATGCCTGTGCTCATTGACCCACATTGGCTCCCAGTCCCTGAAGGATTCAATTTAAAAATTCTCATCCTCATTTTCGAATTACTCTATGGCCTCACTCTTCACAATCTCTGCAACCTCCACCAGACTTAGCACCCTCCAAGATCTCTGTTCATCCAATTCTGGCCTCTTGTGCACCCAGACTTTCCTCGCCCCACAATTGGTGGCCATCCCTTCAACTGTCTAGGCCCTAAGCTCTGCAATTCCCTGCCTAAATCTCTCTGCCTCTCCTCCTTTAAGACACTCCTTAAAACCTCATCTTTGACCAAGCTTTTGGTCACAGAAGGAGGCCATTCAACCCATTGAGTCCATTCCTGCTCTGTCTACAGCAATCCAGTCAGCCCCATTCCCCCCCTCGATCCCTGTATCCCTGCAAATTTATTTCCCTCAAACGCCTATCCAATTTCCTTTTAAAATCATTTATCGTCTTTGCTTCCACTATCCTTGTAGGCAGCGACTTCCAGGTGATTACCACTCAATGCATAAAAAAGTTCTTCCTCACTTCCCCTCTGCATCTCTTGCCCAAAACTTTAAACCTGTCTCCTCTTATCCTTTTATTACATTAAAGGCATTATACAAATTCAAGTTGTTGTTTTGAATTGCTTTTTACATTCTTCACCAATGGTTTATTTTCCTTTAATAATCTTCATATTAAATGTTATCCTCAATAGAAGTAGCAACAAGCACTTTGGAGGATTATCACAAATTCCAATGTAGCGCTAGTACGATGTTGAGTAAATCTAGATTCCATTCACATTAGCTCACAATCTCAACATTAAAATAAATATTGTGACTGGCATATTAACTCTTATACTGCTAACAGGTCCAGAAATATGCCCATTGCCCTGGGCCTGGTGGTTTTGTAAGTGTCAAAACAACCCAAAGTGCTTCACAAAGCACAATCAGACAAAAATTGACACCGATATGTGGAAAATACAAGAGGACATATTTGAAGGAATGAAGGATGCACAGAGGGTTATACTGCTGGAGGAGGTGACAGAAATAGGGATGTTATGTCTCCTGATTGTTTTCTGGTTGTCATAAATTACAAATAATCACATTTTAGACTTGGAAAGGCTGGAGCTCTTTGTTTATTTCATTTAGCTTCCACGCTGTCTGGTAAGGACTACTTGGAACGGTGTGGTGTTATGTGTCACATGACTCTCCAGTGCGGCCTTGAATGTGGCCCCCTAGAACACTCACACATAACAATTAGTTGCTAGTTAATTAGTTCGTAGCTCTTTATAGATAATCTCACGTTATATAACATCCCTCTTTCTTGAAAAAATACAGTGCCTCGATATCAATATAACTGTTCCAGTCATTAACTCCTTTTTTAAAACTAAAGAAGATTAACAATCAACTTTTAGAAATAAACTGAACCCCTTTTAGAGTCTTTTATAGCATGTTTTCGTCTCTAAAAATATTCTTCACGGTCTCCTTTAGGTGGAAAGATGTGCCTCCGTCTTGTAGACTTGACATTTGTTGCTGTCAGTGGTGAGTTGGCATGCTGCACAGGCGATGTTGTGCTTGTTGCTTCTGGTGTTGTAGGAGTCATGCTTGCTGTTGCTAATGTTGTCACTTGCTGGTGATGTTGATGATGTCTCACTGGATAGTGATGTTTCCAGTGTTGGTAGTCTTTTCTGTTGTTCCAGCTCTGGTGTAGGTCGAATATGACTCTGTTCCTTCTCATTTGCTTATCGGTTTCAGTATCAATGATGTAGGTCCTTGGAATCTCAGCTTCACCAAAAGCTGTTACTGGGCTCCAGGTTTTCATGATGGATCCTGTACATGTACATAAAATAAAAGAAAAATACTGCGGATGCTGGAAATCTGAAATAAAAACAAGAAATGCTGGAACCATTCAGCAGGTCTGGCAGCATCTGTGGAAAGAGAAGCAGAGTTAACGTTTCGGGTCAGTGAGTTCCGAAGAAGGGTCACTGACCCGAAACGTTAACTCTGCTTCTCTTTCCACAGATGCTGCCAGACCTGTACATGTACAGTTTGTCCTTTCAACAGCTGAAAGAGGGAATTAGCATGCTTCAGTGAGCTGTTATCTCACTTCCTCCTAGTCACTTGGAGGATGTATTTTGCTTGTCAGAGTTGTTCCATACTTTCTGCCATTCAACAGTTCTGTGGGTAATTTCATGTAAGCCTTGAGAGGTGTAGTGCTGAGTGACAATAAGGCAAGGTTTGGATCTACGTTTGTCTCTTGGCATTTTGCAAGGGTTCTTTTGACCGTCTGGACATGTCTTTCTATAAACCTGTGTTCCCGTGAGTAGTGTGGTGGAGGTGAACCCACACTGTTCAGCGAATTCCGTAAATTCTCTGGGGGTGAATTGGGTTCCATTGTCACATATTAATCTTTCAGGAATCCCTTGCTCAGTGAACAGAAGTCGTACTGCTGAGAGGATTGTTGTGGCTCTCAAATCTTTCACTTCTGGATGAAAGGGAAGTTTGAGTAGTAGTAAACTGCGATTATGAAGTACCATTCTTGATTGTGTTTGAATAAATCAGCTCCTACAGTATGCCATGGTCTGGGTGGTACTTCAGTAGCTATCATCTCCTCTTTCTGCTGTGTTTCTGTACTTTTTATTTATTTATTTATTATTTAGAGATACAGCACTGAAACAGGCCCTTCGGCCCACCGAGTCTGTGCCGACCAACAACCACCCATTTATACTAATGCTACATTAATCCCATATTCCCTACCACATCCCCACCATTCTCCTACCACCTACTTACACTAGGGGCAATTTACAATGGCCAATTTACCTATCAACCTGCAAGTCTTTGGCTGTGGGAGGAAACCGGAGCACCCGGCATAAACCCACGTGGTCACAGGGAGAACTTGTAAACTCCGCACAGGCAGTACCCAGAACTGAACCCAGGTCGCTGGAGCTGTGAGGCTGCGGTGCTAACCACTGCGTCACTGTGCCCCACTTCTGGCATACATTGCATGTAGACACCATATTTTCAGTGTGATTATATATGTCCAGGGCACAGCTGATCTGGGTCTTAGATTATATTTCTCCACTCCAATGAGGCCTTTATGTATCTTCTGGAGAAGTTTTTCCTGCATTGTTTTGGTATGATTATTCTGGATCTGGCCAGCATCTTCTATATAACAAGGGAGGGATTAAAACGCAAGGATGAGAATTTTAAATTTGCTGGACCGGGAGCCAATGTAGGTCAGGGTGCAGAGGTGCTGGCTGAATGAATGCAAGTAAGAATCCGGGAAGGAGAGTTTTAGAAGAGCTGAAGTTGACGGAAGGCAGAAGATGGGAGGCCGGCCAGGAGAGTATCGGAATAGTCGAATCTAGATGACGGATTTGGGTATCAGAAGCAGTTGCGTGATGCAGGGCAGAGACGGGCGATATTACGGAGATAGAAGTTAGCGGTCTTGGTAATGGCATGAAGAGGGGTCGGAAGATCAGCTCAGTGATGGCAGTCTGGTGAATGGTCTCATTCAGACTCAGAGAGTTGCCAGGAAAGGGAATGGAGCTCGTTGCTCAGGGAATGGACGCGTACGAATTGGGAGATGTACACGAGGCCGGAGTCGGAGGCAGTGCAGGGATGGAGGAGAGTGGTAGGGCTGAAGGAGGTTACAGAGATAGGGAGTGTGAAGCCTTAGAGGGATTTGAACAAAAGGATAAGAATTTTAATGGGCTAGTGATAAGACAGATTCAAATTGCAGTGTTTTCCTTTATGATGAATATAAAGCAGTGCACTGCACAATAGATGAGACTGTGAAGAGCTTAAAGCAATGTGGGATTGAGTTGGACACTGAAACGTTGCAGGTTTGTATAGCTCAGGTTTGCTAGTCAGTGAAATTACTCGCTGAGCATTAGAAGACAAGTGACTGCACCCTCCTCCCCGGCAACTGAGGCTGAATAAGACTGTTGACAACAGCGGCATCCCTGGGCTGAACTTTGATCCCATATGCTCATCATCATCAAAACCAGCTACTTCCACCTGTGTAATATTGGCCATCTCCACCCCTGCCTTAGCCCACCTGCTGCTGAAAGCCTCATCTGTGCTTTTGTTAATCCAGTCTCAACTATTCTAATGCACTCCTAGCCCTTCTTCCACCCTCCATAAACCTGAGCTGTTCTAAAAGTCTCCTTCCTGTACTCATTCGGCCATCAGCCCTGCACCCTTACCTACATTGGCTGATGTTCATGAGCTGGGTTTTTGTTACATGGGGGTGGGGAACAGGAACCAGGTCTGATTTTGGGTCAGAAACCCCCCCTTCGGTGGGAAACTGATTCAGGTTCAGATTTTCAATGGGATGCCCTTAATTGGTATGGAGACAGGTTTCCTGTCCAATTAGAGACAGTGGGGCCAGGAATGGAGGTGGGTCCGTTCAAGTGTGGGACTCATATGGACACCCCATGGCAGCCATCACTGAGGCTGCTTGTTGTCTTGAGGGAAAGATCTGCAGTTTGTGCCAAAACCTTCCATAGCATCAGAGGGAAGTGAGATGTTACAGGGGAGCTGGAGGTCTGGCACTAGGGGCAGGGTGGACTCTCCCTTCATTGATGCTGAGCAGGATCTATTGCTGGAGGCCATGAGGTAGAGGAGGTCCTCTTTCCAGAGGGTGGCAGGAAGAGGCCACCTTGTTGTGCAGCAAGGGCACCTTTCTGTTCCGGGTTATCCCCCCCTCTGCTCCTCTTCCTCCTCCTCTTACCTCCTCAAGGTTCACACCTCTCTGGAGGGCCATGTTATAGAGAGTGCAGCAGATCACCATAATGACCAAGACCCTTGTGGAGGTTATTGGAGGGCACCACATGACCAGTTCAGGCACCAGAATCTCCTTTTCTTGAAACCCAATGGCCTGCTCAATGGTTGGCCTGCTGAGCAGGTGGCATTCTTTGGTTTGCTTCTGTGCCTCTGTTTGGAACTCCCAGAGAAGGGTCAGTAACCATCTCTTCAAGGAATTTCCCTTATCCCTTTGGATTCATCCATGCAATTTTGAGGATGAACTGAAGATTCGAAAAAGCCTGGACTATCAGAGGATGAAGGAGTTATGGCAACTAGCAGGAAAGTGAGCACACACATGGAGGAAGCTCTTGTTGTGGTCGCAGACAAGTTGGACATTGAGGGAGTTGAAACGCTTCCTGTTGATGGATCTCACTGGTCAGTCACTGGATGCCTTGATGGCCACATAGGCACAATTGATATTGCCCTGCATCTGGGGGAATCTAGTGATGGAGGCGAAACCCACTGCCCCTGCGAGGCCCAACTGTGTTAAAGTGGATGTAATCCACCGCCTTCCTGCAAGTGACATCCATGACCTGCCTGGTGGCGTGATGAGCTGCCGACTGCGAGATGCCGTGTAAGTCCATAGCTGATCCCTGGAACGACTCTGTTGCATAGAAATTCAGGGCTACAGAGAGCTTGACAGCTGCAGAATAAGGGGTTACCATGGGGGCTGTGAGGCTTCAGATCATCATGTATCAGAGCACACAGGACCGTGACCATCTGCATGGATAGGCGCAACCTCCTACAACTTTGGCGCTCTGTCATTTGCTGTTAGCTGACTCTTGGGTGGTAGACCTAGTGTCTAGGGTAGTACTTACTCTCCCTTGAAGCCCCCACTGTGCTCCTCTTGTCTCCTGCTGTCCAGTAAGTTGCTATACTAAAAGGGCCTGAAAGGGTTAATGTTTGAGATGGTGTGAGTAAACCCCTCCCAATGTAGTGATGATGATGTAATAGTCACGAGTATTAGGGTTGGAAGAAGCAAGAAGCAACACGAGGTGTGCTGGCTAGACAGGCTTGTGGAGAGTGTAAATAGTTATATCTGTATATGAGTTATTCTTTAGCTGTATAAAACTCTGAGACTTCTGTAGACGACACTCGATCTATGCTACCACAATACACAACAGTTGCATCGGCTGAAGGTCATCCTAGCTGCTCTGTCCAATGTCAGAATAGCCTGTTCCCAGTTGAACTCCCTCAGCTGGGCTTTGTGCATTCACCAAGCCTTCCCCTGCCAATCCCAGCTGCTCCAGTGATGCCAGTGGCCTCATGTCCCTCTCCAGATTTCTACCACTCACCGCTGAGAAAATCAAGTCTTACAGTTCCAGCAATGGCTACTCTGTGGCACGTTTAGAGCAGCTGAGCTTTAATTTGGATCTCTGCATCATGTTAGTCAGCCCTTCCCATAGTCCTCATGCCCACCCATCCCCCAACGTTGTTTACATCTTCTAAACCCTACCATGGTCCAGACATGGAGTTCTCCGCATGCCCTTCCTTTGAAAATCCCAAACTGCTGCTGACCAGCCTGTTAATGAATTCTACGATGAGTCCAACAGGCAATTAATTGGAGGTCTGCAGGGTTGCAGTTCCCTCCGTCCTGGCATCCCTTTAAAAATGATTTTGGGTTCTGGAGGCGGCGGGATCTGGTGTCAACCTCCGAGAACATGATCTTCAAATCACACACGAAACCGGTCCCACCTCCAGCGGGTTTTAAAAATCCAGCCGTACGGCTTCACTCTTCCCTATCTCGGTGAACTTCTCCATTAGGGGGAGCTGGAGTCTTAAATATTTGCAGAATGAGAGTTGTCACTGGTAAATTTCTAAGTACAGTACTGCAAAAAAAATCATTGATATAACTTTCTATGTCATGACCAATAACAATCAATATACAACACTGGATACAATGAATAAGAAATGTACCAGATTTTTCATACTTGAAGTTTTGAAGGCCATTTCAAGACCGCTAATGATAAACTCCTCCCTTGGAGGAAATTAAAAATACTTGGAAATTCAGAAAATATTATGTTGCAGGTATAGGATTTGACCTTAAGCACCTTCTTGGTTTTAATGATGTCGTTCGCTCTCATAAGTGGACCTCAAACCCCTTTATGTACCAGAGTAGAATTGCACTGTCCAACATCTACTATGATATGATTGGATAACCTAGGGATATAACAATGTATCTCCTTGAGATTATGTGTCCTTGTGTTGTTTCAAACCTTTTGAAGGCAGAGTGAGAAAATACTTGATAAGGTGAGGATATATGCTGTTATGCAAACCTCTCGTATCTGCTCCAACACCAAGACTGTATCCTTCCACCTCTGTAACATCCAGTGCATCCAATCCACCGCTGTCCCCCTCTCTCACCCTCCCAAGCCCCCGACTCCGGCTCCACTGCTGCTGAAACCTTCATTCATGCCTTTGTTACTTTTGGGCTTGACCATTCCAATGCTCTCCTGGCCAGCCTCCCACTTTGCAGTCTCTGTAAACTTGAGGTCATCCAAAGGTCTGCTGCTCGCTGACTCACATTGGCTCCTGGTCAGGCAATGTCTTGATTTTAAAATTTTCATGCTTTTTTTTCAAATCCCTCCATGGCCTTGCCGTTCCCTATTTCTGTAATCTCCAGCCCCATAACCCTGCAAGATATCTGCGTTCTAATTCTGGAATTTTGAGCATCCCCAATATTAATCGATGCGCCTTCAGCCACCTGGGGCCCTAAGCTTTGGAATACCCTCCCTACACCTCTCCGCCTCTCACTTTCCTCCTTTAAGGCACTCCTTAAAATCTACCTCTTTGAGCAAGCTTTTGGTCATCTGACCTAATATCTCCTCATGTGGCTCAGTGCCAAATTTTGCTTTGTAATGCTCCTGTGAAGCACCTTGGGCGTTTTATTACATTAAAGGTGTTATACAAATATAAGTTTTTATTATAAACCTCCCTGCTTCGCTACCTCTCCTCTTTTAAGATGCTCCTCAAAACCTGTTAGTTTGTAAGGTGTTCAATTGTTTGGACTTGCTAGTGCTTATTTTTTAAAAGGTGAAGAATCCAAAAGATCTTCTGGGTTATAATTAACCAGGATTAAAACCTTTGTAAAAGGGCAAGTGGTTTTATGTTAGAATGTAATTTAGATAATGAAGTCCAATGGATAATTATAAGTTTTAACAAAAATTGCTGTTTTGGCAAGACATTAAGTTTAACCAGCTTCTGGTGTGAGAAAATCCATAATATAGAATCATACATCACAGATGGAGACCATTCACCCCAGTGTACCGACTTTGAAAGAGCTGTCCAATTAGTCCCTCTGCTCTGTTTTTTCCTCATAGCCCTACTCTTTTCCCCTTACAGTAATGCGTGCATCTCCTGAAATTCATTGTAACGAAGGAAGGACGGATATCTTAAATACAGCAAAATCACAGAAACATTTACAAGAAACCTAAGCATAAAGATCTCTCATTGAGATTGACACCTCTTACATTGGGTTAGATATCACTGTTGGCAATAATAAAAGACGCTGAAAGTGACTGTATGACATTCTTCTGTCCTCTATCTAAACTAAACAGCCATATTGAAATAGTGGGCAGAGGAAGGTTAGTATGCACTCACTAACAGCAACATTTGGTGCCAGGAATGGAGATTTGTAGCTGCGAGGAATAGTTGGATATGCTGGGGTTGTTTTCTTTGGAACAGAGGAGGCTGAGCGGAAATTTGATTGAGGTGTATAAAGTTATGAGGTGATTAGATAGGAAGGATCTATTTCCTTGACAGAGTGGTCAATTTCCAGGGGGAATAGATTTAAAGTAGAAGGATTAGAGGGCAGTTGAGAATTTCTTGCACCCAGAGGTTGGTAGGGGTCTGGAACTCACTGCCTGAAAGGATGGTAGAAGCAGAAACCTTTATTGCATTTAAAAAGTGCTTGGATATACAGGGCTACGGACCAAGTGTCATTATACTGGATAATTTTGTTTTTGGCCAGCACAGACATAATGGGCCAGATGGCTTCCTTCTGAGCTTCAAATTTCTATGACTCTCTGATTTGGTTATTCTGCTTAAGTTATTTTTCTTTGCAAAGTCACTAAACGGTTGATAGCATCTGTAGTGAAAACCAGAAATACACACACAATGAATAAAATTCAGAAGGAGCGATAGTTTTTCTTCTTAGCAACTAATAGCCAATCATAGTGTTGGTACTGTTGTTGTCCCTTTAGCTTTCTCTCTCCCCCACCCAAAGGAATGGATCTTGTGCCAGGGTAAAGTCACATGAATGCTTGGTTCCCTCTAATATCTTGTTAAAGCTGCTAATCCTGTCAGAGCCCCAACATTGGGCACTAACCTGGCTATTTGACGAAAAGGCATAATATCTGAGCTTGATTTTGTCACGCCTGATGTTGACATACACATTTTCCAGTGAGTATCGCTATGATGATCAGGTTCAGGAACTCCGACTGATTTTATTTTGTGTGTGATCTCGTGAGCTATGGCTCAGTGGGTAGTACTCTCACCTCAGAGTCAGAAGATTGTGGGTTTGAGTCCCACTCTAGAGACTTGAGCACACAAGTCTAGACTGACATTCCCATGTAGTACTGAGGGAGTGCTGGACTATTGGTCGTGCCTTCATCTCAGATGAGTCATTAAACTGAGGCAAAAACAAGAAATGCTGGAATCACTCAGCAGGTCTGGCAGCATCTGTGGAAAGAGAAGCAGAGTTAACGTTTCGGGTCAGTGACCCTTCTTCCAGCATCCGCAGTATTTTGCTTTCATTAAACTGAGGGCCTGTCTGTTCTCTCAGATGGATGTAAAAGATCCCATGGCACTATTCGAAAGAAGAGCAAGGGAGTTAGCTCTAGTATCCTGGCTAACAATTATCCCTCAATCAACATCACAAAAACAGATTATCTGGTCATTATCACATTACTTATATGTGAATTGGCTGCCTTGTTTCCTGCATTGCAACAGTGACTACACTTTCAAAGTACTTCATTGACTGTAAAGTGCTGTAAGCCAGAATGCTCACCACTCAGTCTTCCCAACTTTTGCGGCCTAATTGCTGTGGAGGTTTTATAAGTGTATTTCTCTGAAATGTGTTCTTCAATTCCATGATTTGTTGAGGGATTTAACAAGTTTCCAGAAACTGACATGCCTTTGGGGATTGTGATATTGCTAAACTAATCAGTGTCATGTAATGTTTGCAGACTTAGAAACTATAGTGCCTGCTTGTTTCAAATAAATGGGATTACTCATTGTTTTACAATGTTTCTGGTAACTGAATTAATGAGTGACCTTGCATTGTGGGGCAGCTACTACCAGTCAAGATAAACAGAAGATGTTACCGTGATATGGGTCACACTACCAAAGCTGACAAGAAACTTCTGTAGTCAGGACACGATTGGTTTAAACCTTACGAAGTCTGGTTGTGGTTGATTTAACTTGTGAAAACAACTTTTTCAACTGATCTCACAAACTTTATCAACACATGCCTCGTGACTGTTGACGTCAGGGGTTACATCAAAATCAGCTTAAAAAGAGAAGACCACACAGCATCAGACACTGCAGTCGGGTAGAAGTGATCTGGTCAATTACTTGAAGACGCAGAGAGATGGGACGACACGGAGTGAGCGACCAATGAAGTCCACTCCTACGCAAGGGTAACTCAGAGATTCGGGGCGTCGTAATTGTTACAACTGAGGTGGGAGGAGTGAAACTGTTTATTCAAACCAGTGTCCATATCCCAACTCACTGTCCAAAGCGAAACCAAAAACAATGTCACAGAGTCAAGCCTCCTGACCCCTATAAATCTTGACCTGTCACTTCTTTGTAAACAACTTTCCCCAAGCCAAAACAACCCCTGCTGCGTAATTATTTGAAGCAGGTGCCTTCCATTAACTGTTTACAATTCAGACCTCTCAGTGACCCTTGTAAAAAAAAATCCGTGGATTCCTTTTCAGTTTTAAAACACAAATCTTCAAAATTTAAAATAAAATGGAAGCACTCGTAACATAAGTGTAACTTTTCTGCAAACTGTTACTAACAGTAAATGTTTCCATGCTTAGTGAAAACAAGTTGAATTTTATCTGAGTGTGTCTCATCCATACTAGTCAAGAGTAAGGCTTTGAACTCAAAAGTAAGATTCTCACATCCTACACAAGGAATGTTCTGATCGTGAAAGACAAGTTTTCCTTTATTTTTCCTGTTATCTAAGCTGAGATACGCCAACTCTGCACAGACTGAAATCAACTTTTTGAAACCTTCTTGGTCCATATGATGGAGTCATGCACAGCCTTAATCTACTGAGCTATTGAGGTACAGTTTCAACAGTGAACTAAGTGCCAACTCTCCAAGCTCTAAGCTATTTTTTTTTAATTTAGAGATACAGCACTGAAACAGGCCCTTCAGCCCACCGAGTCTGTGCTGACCAACAACCACCCATTTTTTTATACTAATCCTACATTAACCCCATATTCCCTACCACATCCTACCACCTACCTACACTAGGGGCAATTTACAATGACCAATTTACCTATCAACCTGCAAATCTTTGGCTGTGGGAGGAAACCGGAGCACCCGGTGGAAACCCATGCAGTCACAGGGAGAACTTGCAAACTCCGCACAGGCAGTACCCAGAACTGAACCCGGGTCGATTGTGCATATAGGAAAATCATGGGCCTTGTCCCCAATTTTGCCTGAAATGGGCCACAATTCCCTGGTATCCACAGGTGGCAGGTGAGGCTCCCCACTGGCAGCACAAAACTGGGAAATTATGCCAACAATTTATTTTTTCTTTGCTTGACTTTCAGCGACATTGTTCCTTATAGTGTTGAACACCCACAGAAGGTATCAGGTGTGGTTCAGTTGGTAGCACGCTTGCCGCTGACTCGGAGACCTGAGTACGAAATCATGACTGACGCTTGAAGGAGTGCTGCCCTGTCGGAAGTGCCGTTTTTCAGATGAGACGTTGAACTGAGATCCCAAGGCACTACTTTGAGGAAGAGCAGCAGAGGTCTCCCTGGTGTCCTGGAAACATTTATCCATCAACCAACATCACTAAAAGCTTACTATTGGGTCATTTTCAGATTGCTGTTTGTGGGACCTTGCTGTGGTACAAATTATCTGCTACGTTTCCTATATTATATCAGTGATAACACTTCAGAAGTATTTCATTGGCTGTAAAGAGCTTTGGGACATCCTGAGGTTGTGAAAGGTGCTATGTAAGTGCAAGTCTTTTTTTATTTTCTTCCATATTTTACTTATGAAAATCTGTTTAGGTAACTATAATGATTTTTTTGACCATGTATTATGATCAGTTAGGCCACATGCTCCAACATATTTGTTGTTAATGTTTTTTCTAGTGTCAGCGTTAATCAGTATGTTGAAAACCAGGCCCTTTGCTTTTTTGGCCTCGCTGAGTCTGTCTGTCTGCGTATGTGAAAATGTTCTATCTCCAGGAGCTTATGGCAGCATCTGTGGGAACTTGCAGCCCTGTGGGAGTGAACAATATTTCTCTATCAGAGCTGTCATTAATGGGAAAAGAATGGGTGTGAGAATCAAGACATAGAGTCACAAACTAGATCAACTGTTGTAATGTCCAGACAAAATTATTGGCGTTTACAAACCCTCTGATTGACCCAGTAATAATTTTATAAGTGGTTATAATTATCTGGAAGTGCCTACTAAGTGAAATGGGTTTAAAGGGACAGCTCTAGGTTAACCGCTAAACATCCCAATTATGCTTCAGATCTCAGGCTGCCAATGAGTAATGCTACACCTATTGTTCTTTCTGAGGGATACTGATCAAATAAGTTGAATTTTTAACCCACAACTACTGTGTCACTCCCAGTGAGTGGCATGTTGGTGGGTCTATCTTTTAGTGATGAGTGTGCTTTATTTAGCAATAGATAAATTCCTAAATGCAAATTGCTGTTTCAAAGATTGCTGGCCAGTAAGGGAACGTGTGAGTGAAAGAGCCCAATTGTTCACTTTTAACATAATTGTCAAGACTGGGAGGGACATAATGCAAAAAAAAAATCGGGTGGTTACATGTTTAACAGTTCATTCAGGCAGAGACAGCTTGTCAGCTACATATGGTCAGTTTTGTGACGACTTTACAGTTCTCCCACAGGGATATTTAAGTTTATCACCAAAGAGAAGCTGAGGCCTCATGCAGTAGGAGTTCCGCCAGTCAGGATCTATAGTCAGTAAATCCCACTCGTTTACATTAAGTAAAGATACAAGCCTTTCTTCTGTTTAATGATTCTGTGTGGCAACCTTACTGTGATTTTTAAAAAGTTTTCAGCCTATCGTCTGAAAATCTAACATTCAAACAATGTACCTAAAATGTAATGATTGGCCACAGTCTGATCTGAGCATTACAGATTAATATGGCTCAACAACCCATTCAGACAAGTGTCATCACTGCACTTCACCGATGCACTTTAATTCCTGTAATCCTCAGAATGAAGAATTGTTGTTTCTGGTCATAAAACAAAGGGAGTGTTTTCTCCTTGTTAGGAGCGCCTAATAATCTACCTGTACTCAAAGGTATATCACAGTGGATTTAATTCTTTTTATGGTCTTGTGTAGTCACGTGTACAATTGTCTTCCAGCACTGAGTTTGTTTCTCATTCTTAATAACCAACAGCAAGGTGAAAATAATCTTTTTTTTCTCAGACTGAATTGAATCCTGAGTACCAATGGAGAAAGAGCTGGTATCCAGTGCTCCAATTTGCTTTTACTGCACTATAGTAACATGCGCAACCTTACCGAAAGTTATTAGTCAAAACACTAGACAATTTATCTCCAGCGTGGCATCACCAAAATGGAAAGTACAGCCTACAAGCTGCCTTGGTGTCTCTGAGATGTCAGTTAAACATTAACTGGGACAAGTCAAATAGCCTATGTTGTTTGGGTATTCAAGTGGAATATTTGTGATTCAATTATTGTCATGGAGACCTGGTTATATAAGGTTGGTGAAAACAGTTGCTTGGTCAGAATTAAAGAAACAAAGACTTGTATTTATATAGCACCTTTCATGACCTCAGCACATCCCAAAGCACTTTACAGACAATGAAGTACTTTTGAGGTGTAGTCACTGTTGTAATGTAGGAAACATGGCAGCCAATTTGCCCACAGCAAGCTCCCACAAACAACAATGCGATAATGACCAGATAATCTAGTTTTTGTGACGTTGATTGAGGGATAAATGTTGGCCAGGACACCGGGGAGAACTCCCCTGCTCTTCAAAATAGTATCAAGGGGTCTTCTACATCCACCTAAGAGACTGGACAAGATCTCAGTTTAAAGTCTTATCTGGAAGATGGCTCCTTTGACAGTGTAGCACTCCCTCGGTACTGCACTGGAGCATCAGTGGAAATTTTTGCACTCAAGGCCTGGAAAAGGATCTAAACCCACAATCTTCTGGCATAGAGGTGAGAGTGTTACCAGATAGCCATGGCCGACAGTATGTTTATGCAAATGTGTTTGATATTTGGTTCATTTGAGGGAAAGCGGTATGTCACTTCCATCAATGATAATGACACAAAGAAGCATTTCAGTTTGAATTCAATCATTCCATTCTACTTCTCCTAACAGGTGAAAAACTACAAGCACTTTCAATAGTGACAGTGGCCCTTTGACTAAGGTAGATCGGATCCGTCATTTTTATGAGGCAATGAATGGATCAGCCATATAAACAAGGCTACAAGCCTTGGTAACTTGACATCCTCTTGGCAACTTCGACATATAGTTGTTACACTACATTATTTTATTACATTTCTTTATGGGGGCGGGTGTGGTTGGGAGGGAGTATGTGTAAAATGTCTGAGAATTAATAAGAAGACATTTATTTGCCTCATTGATTTGATATGTAGCCAACACAGCAGTTCATGTATTGTGATGAGGGAAGCTAGAGGGAGTGACAAATGAAGCATTGTTTCAAATGAACAGCTAAGTATGATTACAAAGCATTTGCAGCAGAGAAATAGGCCAATTCGTCCGAAAAGTCCACGCTCCACTTCTTGAGCCAGGAAGTGTGAGATTAGGAGATCTATACAGTTCAATACGCTGTTCAAATCTCAAATACACAGAGCGGTTTTTGAATAATGATCTTCATTTTTGAACTACCCACACTTGCAACAGGACTACACATAAAAGGAGGGTATCAGCATTGCTCCAGTTCCGGCCTCTTGTATGTCGCTGATTTCCATCACTCCACCATTGGCGGCTGTGCCTTCAGTTGCCTAGACCCTCAACTCTTGAATTCTCTCCCTACCCCTATTTTAAGATGCTTTTTAAAACCTATGCCTCTGACCAAGCTCTGTCCCAATATCTCTTTATATGGCAGTGTCAAATTTTGCCTGGTAACGCTATTGTGAGGAGCCTTGGGACGTTTTATTACATTGAAGGTGCTATATAAATGCAAGTTGTTGTTGTTAAAGAGCCAGATAAAATTTCTAATCTCCTTAGGTCTGTGCAGAGATCTTGCGTAGCAAATGCAAGAATACTGTACACACCACAGTCTAATCTGACTAACATTAGCTGTTATATTCCACTTAGAACCAAATTATCTTCAAGAACTTTTCTGTGGCAAAGTCTGTAGCTGGAGAGCTTGTTTGTTTAGGGTCAGATCTGGACTTCACACAAGCCCTCACTACTTCGAAGGTCTGTTTCTCAAGTGACAAAGCACTTCCTGACCGCTGACAAAGAGGTGGAGAAGAGAGCTGACATAATGTTAGTTTGGCTGGAAAGAAAGGACCTGGTCAGTTTGAAAAACAACATTGTACACGGAAAATGAATGTTTGATCCAGTCTCAGAATTCATGCTGTGCTTCTAACTTCAAAAGAGCATCTTTGTTTATACTAAGTGAGGCATCTTAATGATGACTGGCATTCCAGCCGTGTCAATAAGGATAGAAGATGCTGGAAACACACAGCAGGCCTGCCAGCATCTGTAAACAGAAAAGATGGATTGTCAACCTTTCAGGCGTAGAGCATTTGCTAGAATTTCTTGGTTGAAATCTCAAAGCAGCTTCATTCATGGGGCTATTATCTTCCACAAACGCACAGTTGCTAAAAAAAAATGGTTAGGTATATAAACTGCTAACAAAATATCTTCATCAAATCCCTTCAAGCCACGTTCTATTGATGATGGTTGACTTGCTCCCATTCATAAATTCACAAATATGGAATTGATAAAACCAGATGGAACAAAACTTTGTAGAAGGGCTTAATAACTATTGGAAATGTCCTCAGCAAGCCAGTTTTTGATAGAAACAGTAGATATCGTCCTCAATTTAGAACAATTTGAAGCAGGTGATCTTGTTGGCTAGTCAGTTCTGGGGTTGATTTGAAAATGGAAATGCAAAAGGAAAGAACTTGCATTTAGAGAGTGACTTTCACAACTTCAGAATGTCCCAAAGCTGTTGAACTATTTTTGTAGCATTGTCACTGTTGTAGTGTAGGAAACACAGCAACTTGTGCACAGCAAGCTCCCACAAATAGCTATGCAATAATGACCCAATAATCTCTTTTAGTGGTATGGGTTGAGGGATGAATGTTGGCAAGAACACTGGGCAGAGCTCTCCTGCTCTTCTTTAAAATAGTGTCATGGGAGCTTACACTGCCACCTGAGAGGGCAGACGAGGCCTTGGTTTTAGCATCTCAACCGAAAGGTGGCACCTCTGACAGTGCAGCACTCCCTCAGTACTGCACATGTCAGTTTAGATAATGGACTCAAGTTTCTTGAGCATGGGCCAGTCAAATTGCTGTGCCTTTCTTCCTTCTTCATGAAGGCAGTTCCCCATATTGTGGACAGGTCAATTAATAATCCAATCACAACTGACAACAAAAAGAGGAAAAAGGACTGCAAATACTGGAAACTCACAGTCAGCATGTGCAATGAGAAAAAAGATAGTTGAGTGATGCTTTGGGTTTATACCTTTCGTTAGAACTGCTATCGATGGTGAGGTTTCCTGTAGAAACAAACACATGAATAATGGAGTCAGGGAAACTTAGCACAATCTATTATTAAAAACATTGCGCATTTCCTTCCGACTGTCCCTATTTTTGATTAGACCCAGCCATGATGCAGTATCTGGTGGCTGCTGTCTGAGCTTCCACTGCAGCACAGGCAGAAGCCACCCGACGTTTCAGTGCTGCAGTGGAAGCTCAGACAGAGGTCAAGAGATCCATGCTTGCTGCCATTCAGGCTCAGACTGTTGCCACCATGGGGGTCTCAGTACTCAAAGAGTCTTGCAAGCTCTCACAACAGTCCAGCAATCTGTGCTCCTACAGATTACAAGGATTGCTGAGGCAATGGCCATTGGAATGACAGTGGCACCGTGCAACATGAACCTGCTGTCCTCTGTCAGGATGATAGCATTCAAGCACCCATCACTGCCACTCTGTCACTGCCCTTGCTGGTGCCTCTCAGTTTAGCCAGCCCATACTGTCACCAGCCATGCCAAGGTGGTGCTGTCGGAAGCTGGGGCCTCGAGGCTCAGAGCTACTTGAGGGCATCCTGCAAGGCTATCTGCAGTCTCCCCCTATAAAGGTCAGCAGCTTTCCACCAGCCATGCTGCAGCCACTGGGGTAACACTGCGTAAGAGCATTTGGACAGGCAAAGGCACACGTGGGACAGGCACCAAGGGAATGCACAAGAGTAAATAGTTAATTAATGTTTGTTTAATTGGAAGTGTTGTTGGAAAAAGATTATATGGAAAGATTTTTGTTGGTGTCTTTTATTGCAGAATCTTGGCAATCATGCTTCTCGCTGCCGTTAATTGGATGCAAGTGGGTTCCCCATTCCCTAACAATGTCTTCCCCTCCCCCCACCCCAACCCTCACTTTAAAAATTGTAGAGTGTCCTGGAGGTGTCAGGATCTAGAGGTGCCTTCAGGACTGCGATTTTTAAATCGCGTCTGCTTCCGGTCTTGAACCTGCTGGCATTTGAAAATCCGAGCCCAAGCCACCAATCTACCTGTTTGGATGCACCAACGCACCACAACACCTCCAAAAACACTCCACAGCATTCCCCACAAACTTTGCTATTGCAGAAGTAAGTCAAAGATACTTCACTTGCAAGTTTCATGGCTGGCCCTTTAATTAGCACAATCCACCCACTCCTGACCCTTCCGGCGCACCTTCTATGCCCGCGCTAATCCCCTTCCCACCACGGGGTGCCATATGGGCCACACCAGAAGCAGCCGGAAGCGCTGTGTGTGGGCCCAATTTCACAGCCTGTATCTTCATTTGAACCTTCAGCTCAAACCACATAAGAATGATCCTTGATAAGGGCTGTGTGTTCAGTTGCCACAGCTTCATATGAAGGAGGCATGACAGTTTGACAGTGAAGCAAGTCTGGGTTTGTGATGAACTGTCCACTGACAACAGAGTGGAAAATCATCTGACAAAGGCCGAGGCTTTTGCAGCTTGCGTTACTGTGAGAAGGCATATGAAGTGTTATCAGTTAATCAGTGAGGTGGTTTAAGGGGCAGTGTCAAACTAGCTGAGGATGAAGTTGAAAGAGATATGGGAGTGTTAGTAACCTCATCTCTCCGTCACAGTGAGTAGCAATCAACAATTAAAAATAGAATGATGCGATATATTGTTAAAGAAATAGAAGATAAGTTGGATCTCACCAGATTAAAACTACACAGTGCCCTTTTCGCGATCACATCTTTTTGTGACTGAGTTACAACGGAAATATTTAATTTCTACAGGGCGTGCAAAGAATAAAGAGGCTAATCATTAGACTTGAGCAGATCTGAGAGAAGGTGACTTGGGCCATAAAGCAATTAAACATTATGGAAAAGCTAAATCTGGACCAATATTTAGGATATGCTATTGTTATGACCGACCGCTCAAGTCAAAGCCCCCAATCAAAATATACGATTCTGATTGTGGTAGAAGAAACGCACTGTTGATTCAGTCCTGTCCCTCCACAGATTGCCTAACATATCATTGTTAAACTTTCTAAATTAAAGAAAGCCCCAGCCAAATTGTACCATCTATTAACCACCGAATGAGGCTAACCAAACCAGGTGTATTTGATCAACAAATTAACTGTTTAATTAAAAAAAATAAATTCTTAAACACTATTAAGATAGAAACGACATTTAAAATAGAAAAGTTAGTGTCCTTGCATATTTACATACGCTCCTGCCGAAGTGAAATCTTCCAATGTGGAACTGTCCAAGGTTGCTTGAAGTCCTCACAGCCGTCCGATGGGGAAAACAAAGGTTCTTCAACAGTAGAACAGTCCGTAGTCTGGTTCAGCAGTTGAATTGATGCTCTTCTTTTCCAGCGATGAATTTCAGCAATTATAGTTCAGTAGTTAATGGAATTTGGCTATTTTAAGAAATTAATCTGGCTTGACATCAGAATTCTGAGACTATAATAAATAGGGTTTAAATAAACTGAGAGAGAGCTCTCATTTCCTCCAGTATATGTTGGCAGATAGTCTGTGTGTATCTTAACTGTGTCTCAAAAGCCAGTTTTTCAGCTAGTTTCAAATGTCAATTGGCGACAATGTATCTCTCGATTCTCAGTCTCTGAGTGGCTGTATCCGACGGCAATGAGAATGATTTCTTTGACTCAGTCCCTGGAGCTTGTTGCCTTCAAGCAATACTGATCCTGTTACAGCCTTAAAGGCACACTGCATACTTCCCATAAAAAAAACTACGAGATCATAACACTATGAGAAAGGACTTGCAGTTATATAGCGTCCTTCACAAACATAGGACATCACAAAGCGTATTGCAACCAATGAAGTACTTTTGCAGTGTTGCAAAAGTTGTAATGTAGGAAATGCAGCAGCCAATTGCGCACAGCAAGCTTCCACAAACAGTAATGTGATAATGGCCAGATAATTTGTTTTTTGTGATGCCGATTAAAGGATAAACATTGGAAGGGCACTGAGGAGAACTCCCCTGCTCTTCTTCAAAATAGCACCATGGGATCTTTTGCATCTACCTGAGAGAGAAGTCAGGGCCTTGGTTTAATGTCTCATTCAAAAAATGGTACCTCTGACAGTGCAGCACTACCTCAGTACTGTACTGGAATGTCAGCAAAGAGCTGAGTGTGCTACCCACTGAATCACAGCTGACACTGAACTAAGCCGTAGATGATCCTGACTCATACAGACTGAGATTAAGCTTTCAGGTTTGATCCCAGATTAGTGCTGTTACCTGTTCTGAGCCTGGAGAATGGTAGTAGCACTACAAATGGTCTTAATGTGTGTCAGCTGTGGCTGAGTGGGTAGCCCTCTTGCTTCTGAGTCATGAAGGTTGTGGGTTTAAGTCCCACTCTAAGACTTGAGCGCTAAGATCAAGGCTGGTGTTCCAGTGCAGTACTGAGGGAGTGCTGCACTGTTGGATGTTCTGTCTTCCAGTTCAGATGTTAAACCAAGGCAACATCTGCCCTCTCAGGTGGATGTAAAAGATCCCATGGCACTATTTCAAAGAACAGCATGTCCCTTCATCTGTTTGTAATAGGCAGAGTACTGACCATTCTCAACTAGCCTGTACTTGCAAAACTCAGAACACAATGTCTAACGTTAGATGTGATTCCATGATTGGGCAGCACTTGCTGACCCATCCTGAGTGTGTTAAGAATTACACTAACTACCAATTTAAGATTATCAGTCGGCCTCGCAATGTGGTTCACGTACGCTTGCTAGAAGCTACATATATTCATATGCAGGGACCTGTCCTCTGCAGGCAAAAGGCACATGTCCAGATGTTGAGCCTTTTTTGGATTAAGCAAAGCATTGGGGACAATAGTTCCCTGGTGCATTCTCCATGGCAATGCTTCAACCAATCAGACTCGACTTGCCAAACAATCAGCACCCTTTTCTCACGCAGTATAAATTGTTTCTTCCTTTGAAATTTGGCATTCTTGCATAGGTCTTGATAAGTGCAAGATAAAAAGATTTGACAGCATGTCTGTTTTATCAGCAATAAACAACAGGTCGGTGGCTGGGTCAATATTTATCCCTTCAGTCAACATCACAAAAAAACAGATTATCTGGTCATTGTCACATTGCTGTTTATGGGATCTTGCTGTGCACAGGTAGGCTGTCATGTTTCCTACATTACAACAGTGACTACACTTCAAAAAGTACTTCATTGGCTGTAAAGCGCTTTGCGGTGTCTGGTGGCCATGAAAGGCGCTATATAAATACAAGTCTTTCTTTTTTCCCAATAGCATTGCGTGACAAAGGGAGGATGTAGAGAATCAGTAATCCAGCTCTCGACACCACGTTGAAGATGGGGATGAAAATTGAAGATGCAACAGTCGCCGATGGTCTTTGCCATTAAATACGAAGGCACACATTTCTGGACATAGTGACAAATGGTTCAAAGTTGCCTGATCAGGAATGCAAAACTCTCGAGCAGCTAGGCACATTTGCTGGACATTGAGTAGTCCCACTAGCACAGGTAAAGTGTTGGGTGGGTGGGAGGAGGGATGCCTTACTCTATCACACGCAGGTGAACTGCTCAGTGAGCCTGCTGTTCAGTCTGGCCTGCGCGAGATCAAAGGAGGTGGAGGTTGGGAGTGGGGGCTCAGAAACCTGAAGACGGTGAGGTGAGGTAATAAATGCAGTGAGGTCAGCCACAAGCCAACCCACAACTGATCTCTTAAATAGCCTTGCCGTAGAAACAAGGAGGCCACATGAGTTTGTGAGGCTTGAGATAGCCTATTGTGCAGTATATGCTGACACAGAGAGGTTGACTCCTCACCTCCATGTGAGTTATTGGTTGATCCCTCATGATAATGCACGGTGACCAGGGAAATGGTCAGAGTTGTAAATGGCAAAGTTGGTAAAATGGCAGAGTTGCCTGCATTCATAGATTGCTGATGGCCACAGATGTACCAGTGTTTGGCTGGAGTATTTTGTTTATCCAGGGATTGGGGGAAGTGCTGCTGCCTAATCTAAAGCCCAGAGACAAAGCTTACCCCTTCCTTCGCAAGCTAAGTTTTAAAAGATACCCTATCCTGGAAGAATGTACTCAGTCATAAAGGGGGATACAGGGTGTTTGGGAAGCGAGTCTGCACCAATACCTTGCGCAGTGTCAATTAGCTTTATGCATCTTACTGAAGGTGGGGAAACGATTGGCCGTGTGGCACATCGCTGGACCATGAACATGGCAAACCATTCATCATGTCAGTCGTGACTCAGTGGTAGCGCTTTTGCATCTAAGTCAGAAGGTGGTGGGTTGAAGTCCCCCTCTAGACTGGAGCATATGTTCTAAGCTGACACTTCAAAGTAGTAATGCATCGTCAGCTGTGCCATCTTTCAGATGAGACATCAAACTGAGACCCCGTCTACGCTCTCAGGTCAATGTTGAAGCTCCCTTGCAAAGAAGAGCAGGGGAGTTCTCCCCGGTTTCCCAGCCAATATTTATCCCCAAACCAGCATGACAAAAATAGATAATCTGGCATTATCACATGACTGTTTGTGGGAGCTTGCTGTGTGCAAATTGACTGTCACAACTGTAACTACACTTCAAAAAGTACTTAATTGACTGTAAAACGATTTGGACATCCAGAGGTTGCAAAACGTGCTATACAAATGCAAGTCTTTCTTTCTTTAATGGGTGTAGGTGCCACATCTAGATGATTGGCAGAGGAAACCCATGTCTATTGAGGGATGCCCATTTTCTACATGTGGACACAGAAGCTCAAGATAAAAAAATCTTCACAGGCCACATCATCCTCATTTCTACACAGGCTATTGGAATCATATTTCAAATCGTGCTGACAGATCACTTAAAGCTTCCAGAATACCATGCATTGGAGCATCACTTTGTGAGATTCATTTCATTGATGAGAATTCATTCTTTGTGTTGCATTCTTAATTTGGTCCCCTCCACCTAATAGTTTGATTATTAATATTTCTGCATGCTTGGCATTCAAAAATTATTTTAAAAGTACATCAAGTCTTAACTGATTAGCAAAGAGCTGGCTCATAATCAGTCTTTACCTGACACCTACTATATCACGTCTCTTGGTTTGAACTATGCTAGGCAACACAATTCAACAAACCTAGACTAGTGAGTGGAAATTCTACTAAACCACAAGCAGATGCAGCTTCGAAATTAGCTCGAGTGTGGTAGATGAAGCCTAGGGTGCCACAACAGATGGAGGGTAGGCACTGACTGAACTGAAAGATCATCTGATAATAATTTGATGAACTAAGCCCTTGATAATTAACTCTGATTAGCAAGTCTCTCAAGTGGCTGAAATAGATGGAAAACACTCATTGGTTGAAACCTGTAATTACTATCTGAGGCACGTATATACACAGAATCATTTCCTGCTAGCCAGTTTATACTGCTGGCCTTTCAATCAAATTCTCATGGGCAGTCGAGAACTTTCTGCATGTGTGCTTGCATGTGCGTGCAGATGTTCAATGGAGCCATTAAATTTAAAATGTTTAGCACTATTCCATAGTTATAGAGTTATATTCCATGTTGCATCAAATTGAAGGGTATGAAACTGCCTTACTCAGGAAGAGTGTAACTGCTACCCTTCAAAGTCATCATTAACAACAAAAAATTTGCATTTATATAGTGTACTTTAATGTAGTAAAATATGCCAAGGTGCTTTGGATGAGATACTGACATTGAGCCATCTGAGGAGATGTTGGGACAGGTGACCAAAAGCTGAGTCAAAGTGGTGGGTTTTAAAGAGCGTCTTAAAGGAGGAGAGAGGTGTGGAGAGATTTAAGGAGGGAATTCAAGAGCTTAGGGCTGAGGCAGCTGAAGTCACAGCTACCAATGATGGAGTGATGGAAATTGGGGACGCACAAGAGACTAGAATTAGAGGAATGGAGATGTGCTGGGGGTTGTAGGGCTGGAGGAGTTTACAGACATAAGGAGGGGAATAAGACCATGGACAGATTTGAAAGCAAGGATGAGAATTATGCTAGATAGCTAGAAGGCATGACTACCAATGCTGGAGGCGAAGAAAAATAAGGTACATACGAGAGATTAGACACATACCTGACAATCATGTTACACTGCATCTTTGACATTGTGAAGTGGAAAAGTACAGAAGTCTGAAGTTCTTTCTTTTCACAATGAATTTGCACTTAGTGAATGCACATTGGTTTTCAGTCATACAAGAAGGTCCAGGTTTTCATCCCTAACCTGTACTGAGTTGACTGATATCAAGTGTCAGAACATAACATAACAAAGAAAAGAAATAGGAGTAGGAGTAAGGCCTTTCAGCCCCTCAAGCCTGCTGTACCACTCAATAAGATCATGGCTGATCCTCAACCTCAACTCCACTTTCCAACCCAATCCTCATATTCCTTAATTCCCCTAAAGTCCAAAAATCTATCACTCTCAATCTTGAATATATTCAATGACTCAGCATACACAGCCCTCTGGAGTAGAGAATTCCAAAGATTCACAACTCTCTAAGTGAAGAAATTGCTCCTCATTTGAGCCTGAAATGGCCAACCCTTTACCTTGAGACTATGGCCCTTGGACTCTACAGCCGGGGAAGCAACCTCTCAGCCGACCATAATGCCTATCTATACTAATCCCACCTGCCTGCATTAACTCCAAATCCCTCTATGCCTTGCTCATTCAAGTACCTGTCCAGATGCCTCTAAAATGTCACTACTGTTCCTGCCTCCACCACCTTCTCAGGAAGCTCATTCCAGATACCCACTATTCTTTGTGTGAAAAATTTACCCCTTTGAACCCCTTTAAACCTCCTCCTTCTCACCCTAAATCTATGCCCTCTAGTTTTAGTCACGCCTACCATGGGAAACAGACTCTGGCTATCTACCCTATCTATGCCTCTCATAATTTTATATACCTCTATCATGTTCCCTCTCAGCCTCCTTCGCTCCAGGGAAAACAGACCCAGCCTATCCAATTTCTCTTTATAACTCAAGCCTTCCAAACCAGGCAACATCCTTGTGAATCTTTTCTGCACCCTCTCTAGCTTAATTACATCTTTCCTGTAGTGCGGTGACCAGAACTGCACACAGTACTCCAAATGCGGCCTAACCAACGTTATGTACAACTGTAACATGACGTCCCAACTCTTGTACTCAGTGCCTCGGCCAATGAAGGCAAGCATGCCATACGCCTTGTTCACCATCCTGTCTACCTGTGTTGCCACTTTCAGAGAACTATGTACTTGCACCCCAAGGTCTCTCTGCTCAAGACCACTCCCCAGGGCCCTGCCATTCATTGTATATGCCCTACCCTGGTTCAACTTCCCAAAATGCATCACTTCACACTTGTCTGCATTAAATTCCATTTGTCACTCCCTTGCTCACTTTCCCAGTTGATCTATATCCTGTTGTAACCTTAGACAACCATCTTCACTGTCCACTATACCACCAATTTTGGTGTCATCTGCAAACTTACTAATCATGCCCCTTCCATTCACATCCAAGTCATTAATATATATGACAAACAACAGAGGGCCCAGCACCGATCCCTGCGGCACACCACTGGTCATCAGCCTCCAATCTGAAAAACAACCCTCCACTTCCACACTCTGCCTCCTATCACCAAGCCAATTTTGTATCCAATTTGCTAGCTCACCCTGGATCCCATGTGTTCGAACCTTCTGGACCAGCCTACCATGTGGGACCTTGTCAAAGGCCTTGCTAAAGTTCATGTAGACAACGTCCGTCGCCATGCCTTCGTCAATCCTCTTGGTCACCTCCTCGAAAAACTCAATCAAATTCGTGAGAAATGATTTCCCACGCACAGTGCCATGCTGACTATACCTAATCAGACCATGCCTTTCCAAATGCATATAAATCCTGTCTCTCAGAATCCTTTTCAATAACTTTCCCACCACTGATGTAAGGCTCACCGGCCTGTAGTTCCCTGTCTTATCGCTGCTACCCTTCTTAAATAAAGGCACAACATTAGCTATCCTCCAGTCTTCCGGTACCTCACCCGTAGCTAACGATGATACAAAAATCTCTGCCAGGGCCCCAGCAATCTCCTCCCTTGCTTCCCATAGCATCCTAGGATACACCTGTTCAGGCCCTGGGGATTTATCCACCTTAATGCGCTTCAAAACCTCCTTTGTAATGTTGATATGCTCCAGGATATTGGTGTTCCCTCCCTTGAACTCACTAGCTTCCATGATCTTCTCCACGGTAAATATGGACGAGAAATATTCATTTAAGATCTTGCCCATTTCCTGTGGCTCCACACACAGATTGCCACACTGATCTTTAAAGGGACCTACTCTCTCCCTAGCTACCCTTTTAATATACTTATAGAATCTTTTAGGATTCTCCTTTATCTTCTCTGCCAGGGAAATCTCATGGCCCCTTTTTTCGCCCTCCTAATTTCCTTCTTGAGTGTAGTCCTACATCCTCTATACTCCTCGAGGGACTCGCTCAATCCCAGATGCCTTTACCTGACATATGCCTCCTTCTTTGTCCTGACCAGACCCTCAATATCCTTCATCAACCAAGGTTCCCTAAACTTGCCAGCCTTGCCCTTCCATCTAACAGGAACATCATCATTTAAAAAATATTCTGATTTTCTATTCTTCCTACCAAAGTGAATAATCTCTCATTTCCCCATATCATACTCCATATGCTACATTACTGCCCACTCACATAACCTGTCTCTTTGTATCCTCCTCACAGGCTTACTACCTAGATTTGTGTCATCAGCAAACTTGGATACATTACTCTCTTCCCTTCATCTGAGTCATTTATATAGATTGTAAATATCTGAGGCCTCAGCATTGATCCTCAATCCTCAGGCTCACAGCTATTCTTTACAGCATTATAAGCTACTTCTTTTAATCTAATACTATCCTCAACTTCTTTAGCAAGCCATGGATATATCACTTTTCCATGGAGTTTTTGTTTATCAATGGAATGTATTTTTGTTGAGAATTTTGAATTATTTCTTTAAATATTTGCCACTGCTTGTCTATTGCCATACCTTCTAATTTATCTTCGCAATCTACCTTAGCCAACTCACCCCTCAGACTTATGTAATTGGCTTTAAGTTTAAGACACTTGTTTCGTACTTAAGTATGTCACTCTCAAACTTAATGTGAAATTGTGATCACTCTGCCCCATAGGGTCCTTTACTTTGAGATGACTATTTAACCCTTCCTCATTACACAATACAAGATCTAAAATAGCCTTATCTCAATTTGGTTCCACAGTGTATTGTTCTAGGAAACTGTCCCAGATGCATTCCAGAAACTTGTCCTCCAGACTACCTTTGCCAATTTGATTTGTCCAGTCTATATGAAAATTAAAGCCACCCTTTGTTACAAGCTCCTATTAATTCTTGATTAATATTCTGTGCAATGCTGTAGTTACTGTTAAGGGACCTGTAAACTACTCCCACCAGTGTTTTCTGTCCCTTATGATTTCTTATCTCTACCCATACTGATTCTACTTTCTGATCTTCCAAACCAAGATCTCTTCTCACTACTTTCCTTATGTCATCCTTTATTGTCATGACTACCCCCTCCCTAATCCTTTTCCATTTTGCTTGTCTTTATGAAATGTCAAGTACGTTTAATATTTAGTTCCTCACCTTGGTCATCTTACAACATGTCTCTGTGATGGCTATTAGATCAAACCCATTTATCTCCATTTGTACCAGTAGTTTTTTCTACCATATTACAAGTGCTTTGTGCATTCTGATAAGGAGCCTTTAATTTTAATTTTTTTACTATTATTCCCTGCTTTGACATTATTTGCTGATGTACTATTACCATTAAATTCTCTGTCCCTTCCTGTCACACTCTGCTTATCTCTAACCAAATTGTTACATTGCTCTATTGCCTTGACTTTTCTCTTTAGATTTCTAACTTTTTCCTCATCTGCCCCTCCTTCCTGTCACGATTTAGTATAAAGCCCTATCTACAGCCCTAGTCATTCGATTCACCAGGAAACTGATCCCAATCTAATTTAAGTGGAGCCCATCCCAAGAGAACAGTTCCCTCTTTCCTCAGTACTGTTACCAGTGCCCCATAAATCAAAACCCCTTCCTCCAACACCACTCTTTAAGCCATGCATAGAACAGTGTCAATTCCCTTGACAATACTGTTCCCTATCACTACCACATTCCTTTTCTCTACCCCAACTCGGATGCCACTGTACCACTTTGCCATTGTCAATTTGCCCATCCTCCCTGCAGTCCTTGTTCTCTTCCACACAGGTAGCGACAACGTCATACCTGTTGGACAAAATAATTGTCACCACTTTCTAAGGGCAACTAGGATGGGCATTAAATGTGGCCTTGATGGCGTTGCCCACATTCTGAAAAGTTTTTTTAAAAATACATAGATGATCTCCAGGCTGGAGATTGTATATTGCATAACTATCTGGCATGCAGATATTGTCATTTAGAGTCATTTATGGCACAGAAAGAGGCCATTCAGCCCATCGAGTCCATGCTGGCTCTCCACAGAGCTATCCAGTCAGTCCTACTCCCCTGCTCGATCCTTGTAGTCCTGCAAGTCTATTTCCTTCAAGTGGCCATCTAATTTCCTCTTGAAATCATTGATTGTCTCCATTTCCACCACCCTTGTGGGCAGTGAGTTCCAGGTCATTCCCACCCGCTGCGTAAAAAAGTTCTTCCTCATATTCACCCTGCATCTCTTGCCCAAAATCTTCAATCTGTGTTCCCTGGTTCTTGTACCATTTGTTGATCTTGTCTAACTTATCTAAGCCTGTTATAATCTTATACACCTCTATCAAATCTTCCCTCAATCTCCTTTGTTCTAAGGAGAACAACCCTAGCTTTTCCAACCTAACCTTGTAACTAAAATCCCCCATCCCTGGAACCATTCTGGTAAATCTCCGCTGCACCCTGTTACGACTGAGGTGGGAGGAGTTCATTATCTTTTCTAGTTCCACTTCTCCACAGGTCACAACATCTGTTTAAATGTTTACCCGGTTACCGATACAGTCAATCATATACTATATTTTTTTCCAGAATAAAATACACCAACCAGGTTTCTTTAATAAATAACACAATTATCAGTTTGTTATAAAACAAGACTTAACCAATAACGAAACAAAGCATAAACACACAGAATGAAATATGAAAGTTCCCTTTTTAAATTCCCGAATTACTCTCTCACACACACACACACTGGAAAAAATATAGAAATTCACTCTGCAGAGGTATGTTACAACTAAAAATGCAAAATAAAAACTACTTTGGCCAAATACTTGCTAACGCTTGACGAAAAAGGAAAGAAGATAGGGAAGGAAGTCAAGAAATGCTGGAACCACTCAGCAGGTCTGGCAACATCTGTGAAAGAGAAGCAGAGTTAACGTTTCGGGTCAGTGACCCTTCTTCGGAACTGACAAATATTAGAAAAGTCACAGGTTATAAGCAAGTGAGGTGGGGGTGGGGCAAGAGATAACAAAGGAGGTCTAGATTGGACCAGGCCACATAGCTGACCAAAAGGTCACGGAGCAAAGGCAAACAATATGTTAATGGTGTGTTGAAAGACAAAGCATCAGTACAGATTAGGTGTTAATACACTGAATATTGAACTGCAGCCAGTGCAAACCTGAAAAAAAACATAGTGGGTAAGCAAACTGAACAAACTAAGATGAAATGAAATAAATGCAAAAAAAAGATTGTAAAAAATGTAAAAAAGAATGTAAAAAAAAGGAAGAAAAAATAACTAAAAATGAAAGTAAAATGGGGGGCTGTCATGCTCTGAAATTATTGAACTCAATGTTCAGTCCGGCAGGCTGTAGCGTGCCTAACCGGTAGATGAGATGCTGTTCCTCGAGCTTGCGTTGATGTTCACTGGAACACTGCAGCGATCCCAGGACAGAGATGTGAGCATGAGAGCAGGGGGGAGTGTTTCAACATTTCAACACTCCCCCCTGCTCTCATGCTCACATCTCTGTCCTGGGATTGCTGCAGTGTTCCAGTGAACATCAACGCAAGCTCGAGGAACAGCATCTCATCTACCGATTAGGCACACTACAGCCTGCCGGACTGAACATTGAGTTCAATAATTTCAGAGCATGACAGCCCCCCATTTTACTTTCATTTTTAGTTATTTTTTTCATCCTTTTTTTTACATTCTTTTTTACATTTTTTACAATCTTTTTTTTGCATTTATTTCATTTCATCTTAGTTTGCTCAGTTTGCTTACCCACTGTGTTTTTTTTCAGGTTTGCACTGGCTGCAGTTCAATATTCAGTGTATTAACACCTAATCTGTACGAATGCTTTGTCTATCAACACACCATTAATATATTGTTTGCCTTTGCTCCGTGACCTTTTGGTCAGCTATGTGGCCTGGTCCAATTTGGACCTCCTTTGTTATCTCTTGCCCCACCCCCACCTCACTTGCTTATAACCTGTGACTTTTCTAATATTTGTCAGTTCCGAAGAAGGGTCACTGACCTGAAACATTAACTCTGCTTCTCTTTTCACAGATGCTGCCAGACCTGCTGAGTGGTTCCAGCATTTTTTGTTTTTATTTCAGATTTCCAGCATCCGCAGTATTTTGCTTTTATGGAAGGAAGTCAGTTGTCCCTTTTTTGGTCTGGCATCCAGGTTTACAGAGATGGGTCACTGGGATCGTTTCAGAAGCAGTCCGTTCTGGAGATGTCAAGAATTATTGTAGTAGGCTTTCTAGGAGAAATGTGGCATCAAGATTTTTCTGCCAGCACACACTTGAATCGCAGGATTTTTTTCAGCTCCTCAGGAGATATACGGCACCAGCGATTTTTTTTTGTTCTTCCACACTGGATCTTGGCAGGATTTCTTCAAAAAGGTAGAGAAGGAGGTGAGCTGGGTGATTTCTTTTTCCTTGGCAGGAAAACACCAACTGTCTTCAAACAGTTCTCAACACAACTAAAACAATGTCCAAACCCCAAGCTGAGAGTCAACCTCCTGACCTCCATAAACCTTGACAAGCCTTGCAACCACTTTTCCCCAAGTCACCAAGGATTCTGCTGTTTTCTGAGCCCAAATTACAGGTGGCCTCCAGCACAGGTGGCTTTCAAACAACACCATGTCCTGTCAGCGAACTTGGTAAAAAGAAATCCATGGAATATTTTCTGTTTTAACACAAGTCCTCAAAAAATAAAAAAGTTAAAAATAATGGAAGCACTTTCATAACAACCCTCTTAAGGACCTTCACATCCTTCCCAAAGTATTGTGACCAGAACTGACGCAATATTCCAGTTGGCTGCTAACCAGATCTTTATAAAGGTGCAGCATAACTCCCCTGCTTTTGTACTCAATGCCTCTATTTATGAAGCCCAAGATCCCATATGTTTTACTGACTCTCAATATGTCCTGCCACCTTCAAAGATCAATGCACTCGCATCTCCAGGTCCCTCTGTTCCTGCACACTCTTTAGAACTGTGCCATTATGTATACGTTGCCTCTCCCTATTCCTTCTGCTAAAATGCATCACCTCACACTTGTCAGTATTAAATTCCATCTGCCACCTGGCTGCCCTTTCTGCTAGCCTGTCTATGTCCTGTTGCAGGCAGTTCATATCATTATCACTGTTTGCCACTCTTCCAGGTTTGGTGTCATCGGCAAATTTTGAGATTCTACTCTGTATTCCAAGATCCAAGTCATTTATATATAGCAAAAAAATAATGGTACCAGCAATGACCCTTGGGGAACACCACTGTCTACCATCCTCCAGTCTGAAAAACAATCATTTACTATGACTCACTGTTTTCTGTCCTTAAGCCATTTTTTAAAAATCCAAGCGGACACTGACCCCCTATTCCATGAGCTTCAATTTTGTTAACCGCCCTTTTATGTGATACCATATTAAGTGCTTTCTTAAAATCCATATAGACAACATCCACAAGATTCCCTTCATCAACCTTCTCTGTTACTTCATCAAAAAATTCAACTAGATTAGTCAAGAATGATCTGCTTTTTACAAACCCACACTGGCTATCATTTATTAACTCGAACCTCTCCAAGTGTCTGTTGATTTTTTTCCCCCTGACTAATGTTTCCAAAACCTTACCCACCCCTGACGTTAAAATGTTGTAATTAGGCTTAAAAAACTGGCAAAATTTGAAAATATGTCATTGTCATATTTTGATATAATATCAGGGCAATTGCCACAAAAAGTTTGATTTTTGATATTTTCAATGTGGTGCACTTTTCAGCTGCAACTGCTCATACTGGAGAAAAGCCATCTTGTAGGTTCCGTCCAAGAACTTCTTAATGCCATTAGCTAATTTCTTCCGTTCTTTCTATCAGCTTCTACAGTGCAACAATTCTTCCTGGGGGGAAAGGGGCAAAATAAAATGGCATTTTAATGAAAGACAGTTTCCACATGTCCTTGGCAGAAGCAAGTGGTCTATTTTGCAAAACATTATGTTGCATCATTGGTGAAATCAATAGTTCATTAAGCAACAGTGAACACCATGGCCAAATCTTCTGTACATCTTGTACAAAGGAAACCATGGGTGTGACATATTTTGTGTTTATGGCGACACCACTGTGTTGAAATGTGGAGAAGATCACAAGCTGCATCATTTCTTCATATTCTTCTACTTTTTTTTATCTGATTCCTTAAAAATTAAGAATGCTTTATTTCACTGAGGTAACTTTTCCATGCCTCATCTTTAAGAAAGAAGATGCAAAGAACAGGTTAATGGGATGGCCAGTTAAGACTGAGACGAGGAGAAGTTTCTTCACTCAGAGGGTTGTGAATCTTTGGAGTTCTCCACCCCAGAGGGCTGCAGATGGATAGTCATTGAGTATATTCAAGACTGAGGGGGATAGCTTTTTGGACACTAAGGGAATCAAGGGATATGGGGAAAGGGCGGGAAAGTGGAGTTGAGGTAGAGGATCAGCCATGACCTTATTGAACAGTGGAGTCGGCTCGAAGGGCTGTACAGCTTACTTCTCCTCTATGTTCTTGTGCTGCCTTGTCATGCTCTTGGGATCAATTGCTTAATATCCATTTTCCATTTATAATGCAGTCACTGTTTCACAGAAAAAACATGATAAGCAGTTTGAAAACAGCAAGAACCCACAGGCAGCAACTGAATGCATGACCAGTTACTCTGTTTGTGGTGGTTTTGGTTGAGGGATATGTATTAGCCAGGACACCAAGAGAACTCCTTGCCCTTCGTCAAGTGGTGCCATGGGATATGTCGGATCCACCTGACCAAACTCCCAAAAGCTGAAAAAGCAAAATAAATGGTACCTCTATGATCGCTGAAAGACAGAGCCAGGAAACAAACCTAACAATTATAGAGGTTCAGTATTGCGCCCTGAGCTTGTTTTGGATTCTCAGCAATACTCATCCTACTCAATTATGTCGTCAGGCTTTCCCCTTTCTCTGACTTGCTGAGTGTTATAAGCCAACCCGGAGATCGGGCTCCTCATTGAAGATGTAACAGCTCACACAGAGGATTGTAAACTTCGTAGTTTAATTCAGCTGTCAGAGCATCTGCTGGAGGAATTCAGCTTATCATGGACCATTCCAAATTTTTCTCAACCCGAGGCTGATATCATCTTCCATGGATCATCAAAAATTAAACCAATAAACAAAATTAGTTTTCTTTGAACCTTTAATAAGGTACCAGCCAACAGTAAGTAGGAGCCATTGTTTTTTTCTTTTACATATTATCGCATGATGATCTCTACATTCTATTTTGGAATCGAGGAATCGATCTATAAATACACCACATTGGGATCACTCATCTATAAACCATCTGAATTGATATTAACCCCTTTTAGAAACATTGATGTTGCTCACTTTTTGACTCCTTCCACTAGTGTTACTTACCCTCAGACTTGTTGCACTTAGGGATAATGTTACATTTTTGGGTCTTTTCCAATCCTCCTACCCTAGATTATTTGGACTCTCGTATCTTAGGTTTAATTGTCAGTTCAATACAAACTGGACCAATCACCAAGTCTATGTATTTTTGGAAATTATGGTGTTGGACTTTTTCTCCAGCCTGTTACTAGGGAGACCATTCGTAACAAATCCCATAGCATTGTTTGACAATAGGCTTGGTACAAGATTTTGGTTTAGCCTGGCAGTTAAAGGGACAGTTACTGAATCAAAACTTTGACAAAAGTACATTGACTTCTATCAAACGAACATTATCAAGCAAAATTTGACACTGAGCCAGATAATGAGAATTTAGAACATGCGACCAAAGCTTGGTCAAAGAGGTAAATTTTAATAAAAGTAAAATACTGCAGATGCTGGAAATCTGAAATAAAAACAAGAAATGCTGGAAATACTCAGCAGGTCTGGCAGCATCTGTGGAGAGTGAAGCAGAGTTAACATTTCAGGTCAGTGACCCTTCATCAGAACTTTTAAAGAGCATCTTAATGGATGAGTGAAAGGTAGGGAGATTTATGGAAGGAATTCTAGAGCTTTGGGCCTTGGCAGCTGAAGGCATGGCCAACAATGGTGAAGCAATAAAAATTGGGGATGTTTCAATAGCAGTTGCAGGCTGTGCAATTCCTTGGAGCTGCTCCCACACCACTGGAATTACTTCACTGGAAGTGTGGTGGGACTCCTGGTTATGTCTCTACAAAGTGCCAAACCTCTGGCAGTAAAATGAGAGAATCTCTGAGGAATTTCCTGAGTGTAGACTCCAAATGCTGTGCAAGATGCTTGCCCTCTGGCCAGATCACATGATGAGATTCAGCTAATGACCCAATCTGAGACTTTGCAGAAGTGTTCAGTAATCACCCACTTTCAGTCCTAGTCCATATGAAAGTTTCTTTAAAAAGATAATGCCTCATTGAACCGTAACATGCCTGAGCCCATGTGGTGTATGAAACCATAGGTATTCTGAACAAGGTTGCCAACCCTCCAGGATTGACCTGGAGCCTGTAGGACAATCAAGATTAATCTTCAGGGCATCGGTGCAAACAACCCAGAGAGAACAATCATAGAGGCATTTTAAAAAGTGCCTATTTAATTTTTTTAAATTCTTTGATTAATTATAAAAATATTAAAGTTGGGGGAGAAAAGGCTGTTTGACTGACAGCTAAGATATCTAATCAGGTAAAAAAGACTTTGCTTTCCCATTGGTGTGGGAAGGGGGTGTGACGTGGGATAGACATGCTGGATGTGTGTGGGGGCAGGGCACCTGGAGGCAAGAGACAATGTGACCAAAACTCCTGGAATATGTCCAGCCAGAGTTGGCAACCAGAGTCATTGCTGATAGGATAAACAGTAGTCTGAATAATCTCCTTGCAAGCTCTAATCTTGTTCTGCCTACTGGCTCTATGCATGCTCTAGCCATAGTCATCTCTCCCCATTAGAGAGACAGTTGGTGATGTATAGCCTGAGGGTCACCACTCCTCAACTGTGGGGCAAAGTGAAGAGGCAGGCCTCCATGAACTACCAAAGCCAGTATGGAGATTGAACTTGTGCTGTTGATATCTTTTTATATCATACACTAGCCATCTAGTCAACTGTGCTAACTGACCCACGTAGCTCTATGCATGAATCATGCAAATAATCATAAATGTTTTGACATGGCAGTTGCAATAAGTCTACCTCTGTGGAATATGATGATTGATTGATGAGCCATGTGCCCCACACAATCTGCAGTTTTACAGTCTCTAAACTTCCCAGAAAATTGTCAATCAAGATATTCTAGAACCTTGGCTTTTAAGTCAGAGAATCATTGAAATTGCAGCACAGAAGCAGGCCATTCGGCCCATCATACTTGTGTCGGTGTCTAGCTCTTCAACTGGAGACATCTACTGCAATCCCACTTCCCTTCCTTTTCCCTGTTTCCTTTAACATTCCTTCTTTGCAAATACTTAACCACTTCCAACTTAAACGATCTTATAATGTTTGGCCCTAGATTTTCACTGGAGTTCTGCCGATCTCCCATCATAACTTTGACACACAACGCCTAGAGAAATGGGAAAAATGGCCATTTGTCCAGCGTTCCTATTGATCTCCCACTAGATCGGGACAATTTTCATGGAAATTCAGAGCCTTTGTCTCAATAGCCATTTGTGACAGAGCATCCCATGTTCTGAGAACTCTTTGGAAAAACTTGTAGCTTCTCATTATTATCAAGTGATAATTGCCTATCTATATCTTCTGCTAATGGATTCTTCAGTCAGCAGAAGCTATCTTTGGCTGTATAAATTCTCAAAACTTTCATAACTTTGAAAACCTCCATTAAATTCCCTCCAGAACCTTTTGAAGGAAAGTGACAGTTTTTCGAGCATTTTGCTCCTAACTATATCCTTTCTAGAGCTGTAGTATACTTCCTAAAGTGGGGCACTTGCAACTGCAACAATATTCCAACTTCATGAAAATTAATAGGCACAGGAGCCTTCTTTACCCAGGAAGTGGTGAGAATGTGGAACCAGCTACCACATCGAATGGTTGAGACGAATAGCATAGACACAGTTAAGGGGAAACCAGATAAGCATGTGAGTGAGAAAGGA
The DNA here is from genome assembly GCF_036365525.1 of Heterodontus francisci. Classification (NCBI taxonomy): domain Eukaryota; kingdom Metazoa; phylum Chordata; class Chondrichthyes; order Heterodontiformes; family Heterodontidae; genus Heterodontus; species Heterodontus francisci. The sequence continues at coordinate 40,944,807 of NC_090405.1, read as the reverse complement.
ATAGGAGGATATGCTGGTAGAGTGAGATGAGGTAGGGTGGGAAGATGCTCATATGAAGCTTAAACACCAGTGTAGATCAGTTGGGCTGAATGGCCTCTTTCTATGCTGTAAAATTCTATGTAATCTATATCTTTTCTTTTGGGCCTCCTTATCTCGAGAGACAATGGATACGCGCCTGGAGGTGATCAGTGGTTTGTGAAGCAGCGCCTGGAGTGGCTATAAAGGCCGATTCTGGAGTGACAGACTCTTCCACAGGTGCTGCGGAGAAATTTGTTTGTCGGGGCTGTTGCACAGTTGGCTCTCCCCTTGCGCCTCTGTCTTTTTTCCTGCCAACTACTAAGTCTCTTCGACTCACCACAACGTAGCCCTGTCTTTATGGCTGCCCGCCAGCTCTGGCGAATGCTGGCAACTGACTCCCACGACTTGTGATCAATGTCACACGATTTCATGTCGCGTTTGCAGATGTCTTTAAAGCGGAGACATGGACGGCCGGTGGGTCTGATACCAGTGGCGAGCTCGCTGTACAATGTGTCTTTGGGGATCCTGCCATCTTCCATGCGGCTCACATGGCCAAGCCATCTCAAGCGCCGCTGACTCAGTAGTGTGTATAGGCTGGGGGTGTTGGCCGCTTCAAGGACTTCTGTGTTGGAGATATAGTCCTGCCACCTGATGTCAAGTATTCTCCGGAGGCAGCGAAGATGGAATGAATTGAGACGTCGCTCTTGGCTGGCGTACGTTGTCCAGGCCTCGCTGCCGTACAGCAAGGTACTGAGGACACAGGCCTGATACACTCGGACTTTTGTGTTCCGTGTCAGTGCGCCATTTTCCCACACTCTCTTGGCCAGTCTGGACATAGCAGTGGAAGCCTTACCCATGCGCTTGTTGATTTCTGCATCGAGAGACAGGTTACTGGTGATAGTTGAGCCTAGGTAGGTGAACTCTTGAACTTCCAGAGCGTGGTCGCCAATATTGATGGATGGAGCATTTCTGACGTCCTGCCTCATGATGTTCGTTTTCTTGAGGCTGATGGTTAGGCCAAATTCATTGCAGGCAGCCGCAAACCTGTCGATGAGACTCTGCAGGCACTCTTCAGTGTGAGATGTTAAAGCAGCATCGTCAGCAAAGAGGAGTTCTCTGATGAGGACTTTCCGTACTTTGGACTTCGCTCTTAGACGGGCAAGGTTGAACAACCTGCCCCCTGATCTTGTGTGGAGGAAAATTCCTTCTTCAGAGGATTTGAACGCATGTGAAAGCAGCAGGGAGAAGAAAATCCCAAAAAGTGTGGGTGCGAGAACACAGCCCTGTTTCACACCACTCAGGATAGGAAAGGGCTCTGATGAGGAGCCACCATGTTGAATTGTGCCTTTCATATTGTCATGGAATGAGGTGATGATACTTAGTAGCTTTGGTGGACATCCAATCTTTTCTAGTAGTCTGAAGAGACCACGTCTGCTGACGAGGTCAAAGGCTTTGGTGAGATCAATGAAAGCAATGTAGAGGGGCATCTGTTGTTCACGGCATTTCTCCTGTATCTGACGAAGGGAGAACAGCATGTCAATGGTCGATCTCTCTGCACGAAAGCCACACTGTGCCTCAGGGTAGACGCGCTCGGCCAGCTTCTGGAGCCTGTTCAGAGCGACTCGAGCAAAGACTTTCCCCACTCTGCTGAGCAGGGAGATTCCACGGTAGTTGTTGCAGTCACCGCGGTCACCTTTGTTTTTATAGAGGGTGATGATATTGGCATCGCGCATGTCCTGGGGTACTGCTCCCTCGTCCCAGCACAGGCATAGCAGTTCATGTAGTGCTGAGAGTATAGCAGGCTTGGCACTCTTGATTATTTCAGGGGTAATGCTGTCCTTCCCAGGGGCTTTTCCGCTGGCTAGAGAATCAATGGCATCACTGAGTTCCGATTTGGTTGGCTGTATGTCCAGCTCATCCATGACTGGTAGAGGCTGGGCTGCATTGAGGGCAGTCTCAGTGACAGCATTCTCCCTGGAGTACAGTTCTAGGTAGTGCTCAACCCAGCGGTCCATTTGTTTGCGTTGGTCAGTGATTATGTCCCCCAATTTAGATTTGAGGGGGGCGATCTTCTTGATGGTTGGCCCAAGAGCTCTTTTCATGCCATCATACATTCCTCTGATGTTTCCGGTGTCTGAGGCCAGCTGAATATGACTGCATAGGTGTTGCCAGTAGTCGTTTGCGCAACGCCTAGCTGTTCTTTGTGCAGTACTTCTGGCTGCTTTAAGTGCTGCGGATGTTAAATAGCTGGGGGCTTTCTTGTAGTTCAACAGTGCAATGCGCTTAGTGGCTATGACAGGTTCCAGCTCTTCATTATGAGATTGAAACCAGTCTGCATTTCTCTTCGCACTTTTGCCGTAGGTGGTCAAAGCTGACTCATAGATGGCGTCTCTGATGTGGGCCCACTTGGTCTCAGCATCCCCTGTGGGAGTGTTTTGAAGGGCTGTTACAAGTGAATTTAGAAATTTTTGTAACAGCTGTGGGTGAGAAATTCTGCTCGTGTTGATGCGCGGGTGGCCCTTCTGCTTGGAATGATGCAACTTCTTTGGTCTGAGTCTAACCTTGCTGCACACCAGGGAGCGGTTGGTGTCGCAGTCCGCACTGTGGAAGCTGCGTGTGATTTGAACACTGTTTAAGGCGGCTCGCCTTGTGACAATGAGGTCTAGCTGGTGCCAACGACGCGATCTTGGGTGCCTCCATGAAACCTGGTGACAGGGTTTAGTGTGAAAGAACGAGTTGGTGATGCAGAGGTTATGATAGGTACACAACTCAAGCAGTCTCTGCCCGTTCTCATTCATCCTTCCAACGCCATAGCGCCCAAGGCAGGAGGGCCATGAGTCATGGTCAGCCCCAACCCTGGCATTAAAGTCCCCCAGCAGGAATAGGTGTTCGGTGTTGGGGATGCTGCTAATGATGTTATGGAGTTGTTCATAGAACTGGTCTTTAGCTTCAGGTGGGGAGAAGAGTGTTGGAGCATAGATGCTGAGTAGGTGTACTGGACCAGAGGTGGTGAGCAGTCGGATGGACAGTATGCGTTCCGAGCCATTTGAGGGAGGCTCTATCATGCTGAGCAAGGAGTTTCTGATGGCGAAGCCCACTCCATGCTGTCTTGGTTCTTCAGGATCCCTGCCCTGCCAGAAGAAGGTGTAGTCTTGCTCTGCTAGAGAGCCACTCGCGGGGAGGCGAGTCTCCTGAAGTGCTGCAATGTCCACATTGAGTCTACTGAGCTCGTTGTTAATGATGGCGGTCTTCCGAGAATCGTTGATTTGTGTAAGGTCTTCCGACAGGCCAGGACACATAGTTCTGACGTTCCAGCTTGCAAAGCGAAGGGCTGGTAACTTCTTTCCTTTTTTCATGTTATTTGGTGCGGTGTATCAGTCCACCTTTCGGGCAATGACCCTGAGCTCCAAGCACCCATTGAAGCAGGCAGACTGTGGCGGGACAGAACCTTATTGACCGGGGGCTGCTCGGTTTGAGGCGGGCGGTAGCTGTCCAGTGAGGTGCAATGACCTCTCCCACCGACAAAGGCAACCCGTGGCGCCCAGTTTCTACGCCAATTTATCTGGACTTATAACCCGTAACTGCTGCCTTCCATGTTGTTTTAGTCGCTGTGAGGCAACTATGGAGTGACCTCTCCATGGCGCATGCCTGGGCGAATTTATGGAGGTTGAGAGTTGCCCAGTCGTCAAAACTCACCTCTCGGCCTTTCTGGTGGGGTCCAAAGGAGTGCAGGACACGACGTTTGGCACCAGTATGGCTGCAGGAACTGCCGGAAACATGCCAAAGGTGACACATAACCGCCGACGGGGTTCCGCTCCGGATTATCTGTTAGGGTTTACTCCCTTAGCCTTGGTCTCTCCCGAGACGCCCACAAGGCAGTGGGGTTGTTGGGGCCCCTACACAGGTGTAGGATGGTGCCGGTGGGAGGAGGGGATGCAAGGGGGAGGGGTAGAGGGAGGGGGTGGGAGGGGGGTGTGAGGGGGAGCAGGGAAGGGGGGTGTAGGGGGGTGGGGGGGTGTAGGGGAAGGGGGTGCGGGGTGAAGATGGTGCGAGGGGGGAGCAGGCTGGGACGGGGTTGTGAGGGGGTGAGCTGAGAGGGTGGAGCAGGGAAGGGGACGGGGGGGTGGAAGGGGGGTAAAGGGGGGGGAGGGGAGGGGGGGAAGCTGGTGCAGGTAATAAGCCATTTCCTCAGTGCCCACCATCGACGTCCGGAAAGCTCATCCACGTCCTTCGGGAGGTGAAGCATCTTTTGGCAGACTTAGAGGTGATTGCATTTGCTAAGGGTTTTTTTTTTTTGCAGTGGTTTAAATAAAGGCATGCAGCATTGCCGACAGTGCGCTGCAGATGCTGTCCGAGCCATCTCCCGCGGGCGCTTTGATTTATACTTTATGGGGGAAAACTGTGTTCCAGTGGGGAACTGCTGTTAAAAGGAGCTTGGGACAGAGGTAAGAATATTGACTAATTCCCAACCCCTACTCATTTCAAGACCAGCTCCGCATTAGTTCCTGGTGAATTGGTTATATTTGCCCTATGTCACCTACATAGATCCACAGTGCACATCTAGATAGCTCGTGATCTCCAGAAGCTTACACACAGCTGTTGCACAATTTCACAATTGATTTCCAACTCGGGATTTATCACTATTTGAATGACATTTCTCTTCATAGTTCCCAAGCTGTCCTGATAAGTTAGATTTTCACCTTGTGGCACATTTAATCCATTGGGGCCCAGGAAAGAGTGACACAACTGAGCACGTAAAGTACTTCTCTTTCTTAGGAAACACACTCATTGTTGACCCCCAAATGCTTCCCCCCAGGTTCAGCTCACCTGCTGCTGAAATGCTCATTCATGCTTTTGTGACCTCTAGACTTGACTATTCCAATGCACTCCTGGCTGGTCTCCCATATTCTACTCTCCGTGATCTTGAGGTCATCCAAAACTTTGCTGCCCATGTGTCGTTACTCGCACCAAGTCCCGTTCACCCATCATCCTTATGTTCGCAGGTCTGCATTGACTTCTGATTAAGCAATGCCTCGATTTAAAAATTCTCATTCTTGTTTTCAAATCATTCCACAGCCTCGCCTCTCCCCAGCTCTGTAATCTCCTCCAGCCCCACAACCCTCTGAGATATCTGCACTCATCTAATTCTGCCAACGATTTTAATTGCTCCACCATTGGTGGTCATGCCTTCAGCAGCCAAAGTCCTAAGCTCTGGAATTCCCTCCCTAAACATCTCTGCCTCCCTGCCTCTCTTTCCTCCTTCAAGACGCTCCTTAAAATCTACCTCTTTGACCAAGCTTTTGGTTATCTGCCCCAATGTCTTCTTATGTAGCTCGGTGTCAAATGTTGCTTTGTAACATTCCTGTGAAGCACCTTGGGATGTTATATTATGTTAAAAGTACCATATAAATGCAAGTTGCTGTTGAGATAAGTATGAATAGTGCAAATCCTGATGGTTTCCTTCAATAATGCTGACAGCAGCTAATCTGCAGCTGGCTTGTTTCGCTTGCATGTCTCAACTTGTTTCCTCATTAAATGTACTAGTTTCATATTACACAGAAGAGCTTTTATTTGCATCTTTCAGCCTGACAGCCAAAAAAAAAAAGGGTCAGTACAGACAAGAACAAAAGTTTCAATTACATTTTCTTTGGGGAAACACTCAGGATGGGCTATTCTGCCCGATCATTAAATTTTTATGGCAATCTTAATGCTGCCATCTCCTGCAGAGACTTGCAGCTGATTGACGTGAGGAAAAAATAAAGTAGAAGTTTGGATGAAAACATTGAAAAAAGAATGACATAATTGGGAAATGTCTGTAATTTGTGCCTAAAAACATTACTTTGTCGGGGTTTTGTTACATGTTTATATCACATTCTTGTACCGTGCGTCTGTCGGTTTTTCACCATTATAAATGCCTCAATCTACATTTAAAGTGAAAATTATCTATGTAAACTTGTCAGGCTTTAATTGCACCTTCCCACCCCATGGGGCTGCTGTAGCACTTTAGCATTGTGTCTCTCAGTCTGTGCCATAAGCAACTCCTGTCAGCCGACTGACTCTGCTTCTCCACTTCCCAAATTGCCATAATAGTTGCATTTTAACGATAATTTAAATACCATCTAAGTACAGTGTTTTAAAAAATGGCCAGAAGGCTTGACTTCAAATTGCTGACTGAATTATATCTATTTCTTCCCATCTTCTAACTGTGCTTCACTCTGCACTCAGTCGTCACTGTCCATGTACAGCATCACAGGAGATCAATTTGTCTACCTAAGAAAAAAGTGTAGCAACTATAAGGAGATGCCTATATGTAGAATCCAGTGACAATTTATGACTTCCTGAACCACAGTTAGCTATATTTATTAAATTTTTGCTCTTCCTGTATATCCTCCGGCAAAATGCTAAGCTTAAAAAGAATATCTTTCAACATGCCACATTAATCACTCCTACCCTCCACCCTATCACAGATTGCTCCCTGCAACCTATTCCCCACCCCCCGCCTCCCGTGCCCTTTTTCCCTAACCCTGTACTTCCTTACAAAAGCTGTTCACCTCGACCACCTGATGAAAGCTTGAAACGTTAACTCTTGTTTCCCTTTCTCCACAGATGCTGCCTGACCCGCTGAGTATTTCAAATTTACAAAGTGCCCGTAAGCAAGCTGTAAATTCCCCTCCTGGTCCTAAAAGTTAACCGAGGTGATTAATCTTGACCTGTCAATTGTGATCTGTTATAGCAGCCACGGGTTATTCCAACTCTCCCACCCAATTCTACAAAGCTTCAGAATCCCATGAATAATTCATGCTTGTTTGCCTGGAAACCCTACTCTATCCAAAAAGGCACCAGAGTCTGATTTTTTTTCCTGGTTTGCCTACATAGCAAGACACCGCGTGCCAAAAGCATCTCATTGTATAAAGCACAATGCAGTGATGAGGTGCTATTCAAATTCAAAGGTCTACAATATAATATAAACTCTGATTTGCTTTCGTAAAAACTGGTGTGTTTTTCCATTCATTTATATGGCATCTATCACAATCTCAGGGCGTCCCAAAATACTTTACAGTCAACGGGCTGAATTTTATGCGCCCGCCGCCCATTTTGGCAGTGGGTGAAAATAAAATGGCGGCCTGGCCAAGCGGGCCGCATGTCACAGAACTAGTGCAATCTTCCGTGCGCTGGCTCATTGAAATAACTGCCCCCCCCCCCTCCTTCCCCCCTCCCCCCACCCAGATCACATGGAGGGGATGGCCTGTCCGTCCCTGGAAATGGCGTCAGCTGCCTGTGCGCAAGTGCTGATGCCATTATTAAAGGGCTGTTAACCCTACCGGCTAATTTAAATATTTAAAGGTGAGGTGAATAAAAATAAATAAATGCATTTCTTTTGCTCCTCTCCCACCCCCCCCATAACAATTAAACTAATTATTTGCCCTTCCCCCAAAACACTTACGTTTACCATCTGACCTCCCCCGCCCCCCCCGCCCCACGTAAACTGCACAAACTTCCATCTCCAACCCTTCCCACCATCCCCTACACCAATGACGTTAATTTTGACCCTGTTCCCTGCCCCACCCTGCACTGATAAACTTGCCTCCCTCCCCCCACCATCCCCTCCCCCCCCCCACCCCCACCCCCCCATCAGTGTGGCACCTCGTTTCCCTAGACACGGATCGGAAAATGCTAGGCTGAAGATCGGGGCGGGCCATCAGGAGGCGACGTAAGTTTATTTAAATGGATTATTTAATTGATTTCCATATTAAAGTTGTGGTCTCATTGCCCAGTGGTGGGGAGGCCGCCACGGTGCCTTGCTGCCACTGGGAGGATTGGGCCAGGCCCTCCTGGCCTCGGGGTCCATGGCAGGCCTCGTCCAGAGCCATCTTCAGATCCCCCACCAGCACCACAGAACCCAACGCCTCGGGAGATCAAAATCCAGCCCAATAAGTGTAGTCACTGTTGTAATGCGGGAAACGCAGCACCCAGTTTGGACACAGCAAGACCCGACAAACAGCAACATGATAATGACCAGAAACCTTATTTTTAGTGCTTCTGAGGGATAGATAGTTGACAAATATTGACCAACTCACTAGGGAAACCTACCCCGCTCTTCTTCAAAGTGTACCTTGAGATGATTTAACATCTCACCTGCAAGACCGACGACGCCTTTTACAAAGCAGCTCTCCCTCAGTACTGCACTGGCGTGTAGGCCTAAATTTTGTGCTCAAGTCTCTGGCAATGGAGCATAACCCACTGCCTTCTGACTCAGAGGTGAGAATGTCATCCACTAAACCACAGTTGACACCTTAAAGATTATCAGATGACCTAATGTTTTGGCCTTGTATGGTTTCGCAGAATGAACTCCTTTCTTTAGAATTCAGTGCAAAAGTATGTAAAGAACTGCCTTGTGATCTACTGGTTTTTAAGTGTGATTTATAGACGCAAAAAAAGCTATAATTTTGAAATAGAAATGGTAGAAAGAAAAAAAAAACAGTAATGTGATATTGCTTTTATAAATTGAGGAACCTAAGTGAAGGGCCAAGGCCCACAGTACAGGACATTATCAAGGGTGAGAAGAGTCAGAGATAAGACAAGACATGTTAAGAAGAAATGGTAAACTTGTGTCTGCCTCAGTCTCAAAAGGGAAAGGGCAAGTAGAAAGGGGTAAGGAAGAGAGTGAGAAAACCAGCAGAAGAATTGGTTAATGTCTGCTGAGAGAGGCGGTTTCTTATAAGGAATGACCTCACCTTTCTCCACAGATGAACAATAATAAGAGCAGTATAATTACATGGAATGTCAAACACAAGAAAAGGATATTCCGCCTAACTGCTCCATGCGGACATATATCCTCCACACAAGCCTTCTCACACCTTACTTCATCTAACCCTATCTGCATATCCTTCTATTCCTTTCAACCCCATCTGCTTTCACTTAAATGCACCTCAACCACTCCTTGAGGTAGTGAGTTCCACATGCCAACTAGTCCTGGGTAATGAGTTTCTCCTGAATTCTGTATTAGATTTATTAGTGACTACCCTATATTTATGGCCCCTAGTTTTAGTCGCCCCCAGTAGTGGAAACATCTCTTTGTCCAACCTTTCATAATCTTAAAGACCTTTATTCGATCATTCCCTCAGCCTTCACTTTTCTATCGAAAAGAACTCCAGTCTTTTCAATTTTTTCCTGATAGGTATAACCTCACAGTTCTGGCATCATCCTTGTAAGAAGCTGAATTTTTATTAAGGAGAATTTGAGTTAGCCTAAAATTGTGGGCAGTGCAAATTCCAACCTTTGAGCAAAAGGGTGAATTTTATTGGGGAAAAATTCTTCCAGAGGAAGCGCCATTTTTTCGGGTTGAAACATGTGAGGGAAAAGGTTTCTCCTGGTTGACATGTTTAATGACATAGTAGGAAGCATAGTAGGAAGATTGCCTCTGTTCGCTAGCTCTAGTGAATTCCTAAATGCATTTTTTAATACTACATTTATGATTCCACTGGAAACAGTGAACATAGAAAATCTAATTGCTATGATTCTGATGTTACTAATCTGTGACAATCGGGGGAAATCAGCCCACGATGTGTGAACACTTTCGAATTCAGTGAGACAAGGGCCAGCGATCCTGTTACAAACATGCCGCAAATCCCTATATTTCATTTGCAACCAGAAGTATCTCCCTCAAAAGAAGGCCCTCAATACTTGTAATTATTCATGTTGTATTTTTAGAATTGACTTGAGAAAAGCGTCGTGAAAACCAATTGTAAAATAAATCAAACAAAATCAAGGCAAATAAACGCTAATTTGCCATTTTTTTCCCAAATGGGTTCTTCAAATTCTTAACCTGGAAACCTTGAATGTGAGCTGATGTTTTATGCTGAACTAATTGGTTATGAATAAAGTATATCTGCCACCAACTGCAGCATAACTCTTGATATGACCTAATATTTGACAACAGAAATAATGAGGTGGTTTCAATAATACCAGAGCACAAAAAGATTAATGGAAATGCGAACGAGAGATAAGGACTGGCTGTTTTATAATTGGACTGATGTTTTACAGACAAGCAGTGACATGCTCAGCTAAAAATGCTTCACTCTGGGGCTTTGATATTGTCATGATGAATGCATCTCTTGCCTGGGGTTAATTGGCTTTAACCTTGCTAAAAGACTCATTGGCCTCATTTATTACATTGTATGTATTCTATCTTGAGGGAATGATTGCATGTTGAATGAAGCTTTTTAACATGATTATGTACATGCGTGTTTCATATCACTTAAATATGATCATGTAGATACCTGGTACAATTTAGTCATCAACTTTGGCATATCAATTTGTTCCTTCAAAATCCACTAAAAAGACTGAAGGCTTTTTAATCTAAGGTGGATACCATCAGCAGCTCTAATTGTTTCCTTGTTCCATAGCTTTGAAACAAAATTGTTCATTACCACAAAGCCACAAATGTCATTCATGCTGAATAATCTACATATCATAAAATACCTTGTATTTCTATATATATTATTAAAAATATTGCATCATGCATTCATTTCCTGTCCACAGACCTTACTTCCGGTTGTCACAAATTTTGGTCACATTTTGCTTCAATATTTTTGATAATAAATTGCCCTGTCAATATTTCCCATTCAATTTTGCTGTCAGGATGCAACTGCAGGTTCTGGCCCCTATGTAGATCTGTGGAGTTGTCACCTGGTGTGTGTATTGTTAACTTATATTCATTAATTGTGGGCAATGTCACGGGTAATTTACTTGTTTAAATATAAAAAGGTCTAGCGCACCTCTTCTACACTTCAAAGCGTTCAAGTATTTTTCTTACCCTGATAACCTCTCCAAATGCAGGAGCTGGGGATTTACAAGCAATTACCAATTCTACAGAGGCTTTCTGCACCAATTAATCTGAAATAGAACCTACCCAATTTCTCTTTGATTGAAAGGAATGGAAAGTAAATCAAGGCTGGGTTCTGCAACAGTGTGTGGAAAGCTCTTGCAAGGTGTTGCTCTCCACCCTCTACTGAGGTGATGCTCAACACCCAGATAACCGAAGCCAAAAATCCACCTCAAGATGTTTATATGTCTCACATATTGACAAATCTGCTGTGCATTGCCAGCAATTTCTGATTTCTTCCAGATTTCCATTTTTTAAAATCCTTTTAAGTACTTCATTGCATTCTTTGTCTATGAGAATGTAACATTTTTCAGTTCTAAATAAACTGCACAGACCTGCCAGTGTGTTAGAAAGGGAATTAAAAAACGACTCTCAATGAACTCAGGAGAAATGAACTCCCAAAGGTCAATTCAGTCTAATCAAGTGTCTTACCTTCTTCTACTTTGCTTATTTTCAATTTGTCCTAAGGTCTTCATTCTTTTTAATAATTCATTATTTATTTCAAATATCATTATCTTGCCATTAACTTACCAGTTGTTTCTGCTTGGACAAACCTCAGTCACTGAATCATCTCTTTCAGTTAGTGTGCATAAAGCCCGTTGACCAATCTGGACAGCTGTGTTCAGTTTTGGACACTGCGTCTCAGGAAGGATACATCGGCTTTGGAGGTGGCACAGCGCAGATTCAGCAGAATGATACCAGGGATTAAAGGGTCAAATTATGAGGCCAGGTAGCATAAAAGCGGAGAGCATTCCCTTGAGTTCAGAAAATTGAGGGATAATCTAAATGATTTTCTAAAAATCTTTTTCATGGGATGTGGGTGCCACTAGCAAGGCCAGCATTTGTTGCCTGTCCCTAATTGCCCTTGAACTGAGTTGCTTGCTAGGCTATGACAGAGGGCAGTTAAGAGTCAACCACATTGCTATGGTTCTGGAGTCACATGTAGGCCAGACCAGGTAAGGATGGCAGATTTCCCTCCCTAAAGGACATTAATGAACCAGATGGGTTTTTACGACAGTCGATGATAGTTTCATGGCACCACTACTGAGACTAGCTTTCTTTTCCAGATTTCTATTAATTAATTAATTGAATTAATTTAGTTTAAATTCCATCAGCTGCCATGGTGGGATTTGAACCCATGCCCCCCAGGGTATTAGCCCGGGCCTCTGGATTACTAGTCAAGTGACAATGAGCTGCCTAAAATTTAGAGTAGATACAGAATAGGTATTTCCTCCAGTGGTGGAATCCAGAACAAGGGGACCCATTCTTAGAGTTAGACCATTCAGGAATAAATCAAGATGCACTTTGTCTTTCAAAGTGAAAATCTGGAACTCCCTCCCCCAGAAGATTGTGATTTCTGGGTCAGTTGAAGCTTTCAAGGCTAAGATCGATAGGTTGTTATTTGGTTAGAATTTCGAGGACTATGGATCAAAGTGGGTAAATGGGGTTGAGGTACTGATTAAACATCTGATTGAAGGGTGGAACAGGCCTGAGGGGCTGAATGGCCTACTCCTATTCCTATGTTCCTCCCACGGATCATGCATTCATGAGTGTGTTCTCTTCTCTCCAGTTGGCTTGTTACAACAGGCAGATGCAGCTTGGACAGTTTTCACCAAGATCAGAATGTTTGAGTGTTTGTTTGCTGATAATCTATGACAAAGCAGCTCATCTTGACTATTTCTCCAAGGATTGCATTGGATTGGAATGCTGCTTTGAAATGGTTTCATTGAACCCATGTCTCGTGTGATCAGGGAAGTGGACAGCTTTTCTAATCTAATTATTTACTTAAATTAAAGCTGAAAATGTTGGAAACACTCAGCAGGTCAGGCAACAAGTGTGGAGAGAAAATACTTTAGGCTGGATTTTACTGGGCCCCCCCCTCCCCTAGGCAAGGTTGGAGGCAGGGGGGCCCATAAAATCGTGATGGATGGCCAGGGTGGGGGCGGGGGTGTAGGGGAGGGGGGGGGGGAGGTGTTGCCAGAGGGCCCGTTGCCACCATGTCGCCTGGCGATTTTCCCGGGAGCAGAATAGGCTGACAACAGCCTTCCTGCCCATAGGCCAATTGAGACCCTTACGTGATCTATAAACAGCCACGTAAGGGCCTCTTCCCCACGCTGCTGGGATCTTACCAGTGGCGGGGACGGTTCCGCCACGTGGGGAGGGCACCTTGTAAAATGAGGCGCCATCTCTGCGGCGGTGTGGGGAGGGGTCCCTCCTCTGTGGGAAATCTGTGGCACACTGAGGATCCCAGCCAGGAAACAATGCAGGACACCCCTCTCCCTGGGCTTTACGACCACCCCCCCAACAACCCCTCTTGCTGGGGCCTTCTGGACTGGCCCCGATGATCCCACCTCACTAATCTAAGGTTTGGTATTCCATCTCTGGGCCTGTGTCCAAGGCCCCTACAGTAAAGGCAGTGGTCACCACTCCTGGTGATGCTGCTGATACTGCTGAGCTATTGGCCCCGTGATTGGCTGGCAGCTCTTGGAGTCGGGATTCCTGTCTTTAAAGGTGTAGGGATCCCAGTGCTGGAAACGTCTCCTCCGGGACAAAGGAGGATCGCACCGGGGGGAGAGCGAAAAGTTTGAGACGGGGATCCCCCCGCCTTTTCAGCCCATCGCATTCACAAGATCCAGCCCACTGTTTGTCTCTCTCCAGAGATGCTGTCCTTGTTGAGTGGTTCAGCATTTTCTGTTTATATTTCAGATTTCCAGCTTCTGCAACATTCCAGTTAATTGTTAAAATGTCTGAGGAAAATTGCTTCATTTATGCGTCAATGCCTTTTGCTATTTGCTGTCCAGAGAGTGGCTTCCTTGAGCACGTTAATTGAATATAAACACAGAAAAATCAAATAAATTCAAGGAAATTTGATGGTTGAGTGGGTGAGTATGCTGTAAGTTGGGGTGGTAAACTAAACATAATAAGACAACAGAAGCTCAAGGAACAGCACCTCATCTTTCGATTAGACTCTTTACAGACTTTCGGACTCAACATTGAGTTCAATAATCTTAGATCATAACCACTGCTCCCAGCTTTTCAGAAGGCAGGTGCTGGTAATGATTCTGCTGTTGCCATTTACACCTCCTCTAGACTCATCTTTTGTTTCTTTGCTTGTCCCATTACCATTATCTTTTGGCTTGCGCTAACATCCTTTTTGATATTTAATTACACCTGAATCCCACTCTGTAACAGACCTTCCCTTTTGCTTTGAAATCTCCCATAAAGTAAAGAATTTTGCATTTTTATAGCGCCTTTCATATCCTCAGGATGTTCCAAAGTACTTCATAGTTAATGAATTACTTTCTAAGTGCACCCACTGCTAATTATGCAGGCAAATATAGCAGCAGATTTGTGCACAGCAAGGACCCACAAACAGCAAACTGGATGAATGACAAGTGATCCGTTTTGGTTGAGGGATTAATGTTGGCCAGGATCTCAAGAGATCTTTCTGCTCTCGTTGAAATGGTTCAATTGGATTTTATTAATGCCCACCTGATTAGGCAGGCAGGGCATCGATTTAAGTCCTACCTGAAAGAGGGCACCTCCAACAATGCAGCACCAAAGTATCAACTTAGATTATTGAAACCATAATAATCTGATTCAGAGAGCTGAGTATCATATCAATAGTTCAATGTGTCAGTTCCCACACAAAGACGGCATCTTCAGTGAGATTCCAGAGGGTTTCAAGGCCCGCATATATCTCAACATGAAGCTTATTTTCTGATGACGAGGAAAGAAAATTAGAGCAATTGGAAAGGTGTAGGGAGAAATGATTCTACACTTATGTCTGATTATATTGACATTGTAGGAGCAATAACATGTTATAGAGCAGGGTTGTCAATACGGCCCGCGGGCTAGGATACGGCCCATCAAAGGTTTGCATACAGCCCGTGGCTATAAACTGTACCCAGGGCCGTTCCTCATCCTCGCCAGGGCTCTATGACTGGAGATGGGAAATTTCCCATTGCCTTCTTCTTGCAGACCGGCCTTTTTAAAAACATCGTGTTGTCAGTTTCACAGCTGACAGTTGCTGAAGCAGGAAAGTGCTTCTCTACTTTGACGGATTCGGGGTTTTCCAACTTTTTTTAAAAGCCCACCGAGTGAGAAAGTAAGTAAACAAATTAATCTTCTCATTTAAAGCTTTTTCACAGAAATGCACGTTTGTTGTTCTTTTGATTAATAGTAATATAACTTTTTAATGTCTTTATCTTTCCGAAATTGTCTCACCCTGCATGTAAGACAAAAATTGTAACATGGCCCCCCATGCGAATGGATTGGACAAAGCTGCTATGGAGGAAAGTAACACACATTATTATTACATCAATTAACATATGTTGCAATTAGAGATAATAGTACAGTAAATAGGGGAGACTGGCCTATGGGGATCATGGGATACTTGGCGTAAAACCAAAGGTGCTAAAACTTGAGAAAAGCTTGTCTGTGAGACAGAGAACCAAATGAATAATCTAATCAAGAGGGAGACGAGGTCAGGGGGAAGACACAGGGAATCACATGAATAACCTAATCAAGAGGTTGACGAGGTGAATAATATGATAAAGGAAGGATGATCAAGGAAAGATGAGATCAATGAAGAGAGTAAGATGGGAAGGTGATGTAATTAAAGAAACAGCTTGTCAGGTAAACCTGTAAACTGTATAAAATGACTGCTCAAACATTGTACTTGTGGAATCCCTACGATCATTCGTGAGAGTAGGACTTCTTGCATGCTCGTAATAAAGATCACTCATTTGGACAAGACTCTCGAGGCGTTTTTGGGTATCAGGACAAGTCCTCACCCTTACAATTCCCTTTGCTTGTTTTTGACATTATGTCCTCCTGTCCCAATCTACAACTCCCTGCTGGGTAAATCAGGAGAGGCTGCACATCAGTTGCCATCAAAAACCCTTTTTTGTTGGCTTCCAGGAGGCAAGTTTGAGTAGTTAAGGAATGACCACTTTGCTGGTAATCATTCCTTCCCATAGACAATCCAGACAAGAATGCTGAAGCGAGTTTTCCAGGGGGTTGTCTGTGAGAGTGAATCTAGGGTTCAAATGTAAGTCATCTAATTGGAAATCCCATTCTCTATTATTATAACTGCTGGGTTATCTGTATTTTAATTTTAAAAGCATAAACTCCACACAAGGCACCAACATATGCAATCACATGTAAAAACAAGTCTGCTTTAAATATATGTTTTTGGAGCAATGCTAAGTCCATATGGTTGTTTTGTATGATCTTATATGCACTTGGTGCAGACATTCATTAAGCTTTAAATTGCAACCATCAGTTGATAAACATAATTACACTTCATAAGGAATATAAATAACATGATTGAGAATTGTGAGTCCATCAAACATCTTTAATAAAAACATGTATTGTCCTGATATCATAGTTGTCATTACACTTACCTGCATGTTTTGTTTGAATGTGGTATTTATGCATTCGAGGCCTATTGTTCATTGGAAATTGGTGTGATATTGTTGATTCGCTTAGGATTTTACAGATGTCAGGGAGTCAAGACATGCATCTTATTTGTCTTTGAATCTTCGACTCCACACTTCCAATGCTGTTGTCACAACAGTGACTACATTTCACAAAGTACTTCATTGGCTGTAAAGCGCTTTGGGCGGACAAGAGACCATGAAAGACACAATATAAATTGCAAGCTCTTTCAGTCTTTACTCTGCCATAAGACTGAGACCTGAATAGTTAAAGACTTCCAGGTGCCAATTAATGTCTTACAGCACAACATGGGAAAACACTTATCATTTGTGTCAACATGGCACCTACTAACATCTCCTTCCAATGTAGAGTTTTTGCAATGTATCATTAGCATCATGAAGAGACCTGTAAAAGAAGCTTGCTTTGACTGACATTGTCAGAAAGTTATTTTAGGGTGTTGTCCCACATGACTTCACATGTACTAAGCTGTGGTCTTGACTTACAAGTATTTTCACTGCACCTTTTGATAGACACCATTACAAGAAGGAACAAGGCAAAAAAAATTCCAAACCACAATCAACTAAACCGAACATTTACTGGAATGTCTAAAATCCTGCTATAGTTTTATTACTCCTTTCAATTCCTTGTTTGCACATTTAGATGCTCTTCAAATGGCACTGGTTATATGTTATACCAGAGAGAAGAAAAAAAGACTTGCATTTATAGAGCACCTTTCACAACCTCGGGACATCCCAAAGTGCTTTACAGCCAGTAATCACTTTCAAAGTGTGCTCGTTGTTGTAAATGTAGGAAATCCAGCATCCAATTTGCACACAGCAAGATCCCACAGCAGCAATGTGATAATGACCAGATCATTTGTTTTTGGTGTTGGTTGTGAAATAAATTTTGGTCAGGACACCAGAGAGAATTCCTTTGCTCTTCTTTGGAATAGTGCCATGGGATCTTTTGTGTCTCCCAGAGCAGGCAGACAAGGCCTCAGGTTAATAACTCAACTAAAGGATGGCGCCTCTGACAGTGTGGCACAGCTTCAGTGCTGCACTGGAGTGTCCGCTTAGATTTTTGTGCTCAAGTCTCTGGAGTGGGACTTGAAAGTAGTCCGCACTGAACACTACTGACTCCTATAAATAGATATAATAATTTGCTACAAAGATTTCCTTCTGTTATATTACTTGTTCCTTTGGCATGTGAACTATTCTAAGATTGACAAGACTACAAGTAACATCCAAAGAATATGTGGGTTTTTATTATAATTTAACGAGAACAGATATATAGACTGCTACTTACAGGAGCCACATCTACACACGCATCTTACTCTGTCGGGCTAGACCCACGACTCCCTGGTCATGTGTGACGCAACATCACTTCCTCCAGTGGCCTTCACTTACAGCCTCTTAAGGTGGTCCTTCTTAAGGTGGTCCCACAACATCTTCTAAGCAGCAATTAAATAGATTTGCTGTTGCAGTGACAATTGCATATTGGGCAAGAGAGATTGAGACTGGGTGGCATAATACTCTAACGCACTGTTCATTGATCTCAAATGAGATGAAGTTCTTTTTAGATGGTGGACTTTCTTACCTATAAGTTACTCCTCAAAATAATAGGATTCACAATAGTAGAGGTAAGATATTCAGAGATTTATTCAGTACATGATTATAACTATGATTGACAATAATTAAACAGACACATGGTTTCGTGTCAATTTTTGTCTGATTCGCACACTTATGGCCAAACCTTGTGAGACTACTGGAGTATCCTCCAACATCAACAGTGAAGTTTTAGGCTGATCAGGGCCTTATAGAATTCTCTCCCAGCAACTCCTCATTTACATTGCTTTTTTCTGATCCAGCTGTGTTTAAGTAATGCCTAATCTTACTTTCATGTCCCCTGTCAATGATTTCAGTTTTATACAGCCTGATTGATATGTTTATCAAATCCATAGGCTGAAGACATTTACATGAACCAAAGGCCTTCTAAAACTTTTGTGTATGTTTTTCCTCATCCTAGGCCATATTTCTTCCATCTAGTGGCTTTCACATACAGCCATTTGTGTCTCCAATGTTATAGACATCTAAACATCATAAAATTGTCACACTTTTCCAATGTCCCTGTGAGGTTAAAAAATTCATAATCTACATGATGCCATTCCATTTTCACATCCACATAGACACACTCCCAGAGTCTTGTTACAGGATATTTTTTTTTTTCCAAAATATACTTTATTCATAAAAATCTGTAAAAATTACATTGCCAAACAGTTTCCAAACAGCACCAAAAAATACAAACATTGCAAGGGAGATCAGTTTCCTTCAATACTGTCATGAGTTTCTTCCCAACCCTTCTGTTTCACAATTGTCATGTCATTACAGTTTTACATTTACAGCAATTGAGAATATTAACGATACAGTTCGAGGGGTTTCCCATTGATCCAGCCCCTCAGTCCAGCTTGTTGGGGGAACCTTACACTGTGGTCTTTCCCCATTGAGCCTTTGCTGCGGCTGCCCCAAGCTTTAGTGCGTCCCTCAGCACGTAGTCCTGGACCTTGGAATGTGCCAGTCTGCAACATTCGGTGGTGGACAACTCTTTGCGCTGGAAGACCAGCAAGTTTCGGGCACAGGATATGTCCATATCTAATGGACATTTAAACTGCCACTGAGAACTGAGTTCCAATTGAAAAGTTACTGGGAGTTGACATGTCACTTCTTTGTAAACATCTCCCCCAAGTCACCAGGTTTTTGTTGTTTATTGAGCTTAAGGCATGTGACATCCAGTAAAGGTTTGTTTTCAAACAAGACCTCCCAGTGATCTTTGTAAAAAAACACATCCATGGAATCTTTTCAGTTTTCCAAATGAACCAATGTCCATTATTCTAAAATATGAGTCCTCAAAAATGTTTAAACAGAAGCACTTTCATAACAGAGTTAACATAAGGAAGTTATTATAAAGAGAAATCAATCATAGTCCCATTTAGTTGACCCTTCGCTGATAGTCTCCTAGCTGTGTCAGCTATGTGATGTTCTTAATTTGATTTTTCTGTGTGTAGGTGTTACGTCCAGGTGAGAAAGGTGTCTAGGGGTCCCTTTTAGTCTTCACCTGGTGTTATTGTAACAGGGTTTAGATTTTTAAACACACTGTGTTTTGAGCTCCCCCTTGGTGAATACTTGTTCACAGCTTTCCAAATTTAAGGCAAAGAAATGAGCACACCAGGCTTTCTTTAGGTTTAAAGAAGAAAAGTGAAATTTATTAAACCTTAAATTTAATGCTAATTCAGTTAACACCTGTGGATACACGCCGTGCCCACGCTAGCATGCACACGTGATACGCACATGCAAATAGAGACAGAAAAGAGAAGAAAAATAAAATGGAGAGGTTTGTATCAATCTTTGAACAGGCTTTTTTTTTAACAGTGCTTCGAGCTCACTGTAGGGTCCTTGATTGTAGGTAGTCTTGCTTTTCGTTGGGGCCCAGTATTCTTCTTCAACCTTGTTCACTGCAGGAGACTTTTCTCTCTTGGGGGTTCATATGTCTTCAATGGTTTCCGAAGCTGGTGAGAACAAGATGAGAGCAGATAGGAGAGAGGTGTTTTCAGTCCAGGAGCTAACAGCCTTCTGATTTCAAATTCTTTGTTGGAAGTCCAAATTCAAAAAACACCAGAAGTCAGCCAGCCATGTGACCAAACCGGTCCGGCCACGTTTGTTTGTGTATTCGGCCATCTTAGCAGTTAACCTGGAATGCTAGCCTTTCCACCATCAAAGTCTGGTAATCAAAAGTCCATTGTGGGTTAAATTGGAGCAGGAAATAGCCCCTTTGTCCTTTGAAGTATTGTCTGTGGACATGCTAATGTCTCTCTCCATCCAAGGTCTTCAATTGTTTTTTTAAAGCAAGTTCTTTCTTCACTATCAGCAGTTTAGAATCAGTATTCATGTGGGGAAATTAATTTCCTCATTCTTGGCAGGTGGGTGGCTTGCCTGACATTAGGGAATAGTTACGAAAGGCTTTGAACGGCCATCATTTTCAAGTCGTTATTGTTCATCAGAGTACAGTACAGAGGCTTACATAGATCCCATGGCACTATTTTGAAGAAGACCAGACCTGTTTTCCCCGGTGTCCTGACCAATATTTAATCCCTCAATCAACATCACAAAAACATTATCTGTTCATTATCACATTGCTGTTTGTGGGAGCTTGCTGCGTGCAAATTGGCTGCCGTGCTTCCTACATTACAACAGTGAATACACTTTAAAAGTACTTCATTGGCTGTAAAGCACTTTGAGATGTTCGGTGCTCATGAAAGGTTCTCTATCAATGTAAGTTTTTCATTCTTTATAGTATGTATAGACATACATGATCCATCTCGCTCTCCTCCTGAAGTCCCCAGCATCACAGATGCCAGACTTAAGCCAATTCGATTCACTCCGCGTGATATCAAGAAACGACTGAAGGCACTGGGCCCTGACAATATTCTGGCAGTAGTACTGAAGACCTGTGCTCCAGAACTTGCCGCGCCCCTAGCCAAGCTGTTCCAATACAGCGACAACACTGGCATCTACCCTGCAATGTGGAAAATTGCCCAGGTATGTCCTGTACACAAAAAGCAGAACAAGTCCAACCCGGCCAATTACCACCCCATCAGCCTACTCTCAATCATCAGTAAAGTGATGGAAAGTGTCATCAACAGTGCCGTCAAGTGGCACTTGCTGAGCAATAACCTACTCAGTGACGCTCAGTTTGGGTTCCGCCAGGGCCACTCAGCTCCTGATCTCATTACAGCCTTGGTTCAAACATGGACAAAAGAGCTTAACTCAAGAGGTGAGGTGAGAGTGACTGCCCTTGACATCAAGGCAGCTCCCACAAACAGCATCAAGGAGCGCTGGCAAAACTGAAGCCAATGGGAATCAGGGGGAAAATCCTCTGCTGACTGGAGTCATAGCTAGCGCAAAGGAAGATGGTTGTGGTTGTTGGAGGTCAATCATCTGAGCTCCAGGACATCACTGCAGGAGTTCCTCAGGGTAGTGTCCTAGGCCCAACCATCTTCAGCTGCTTCATGAATGACCTTCCTTCAATCATAAGGTCAGAAGTGGGGATGTTCGCTGATGATTGCACAATGTTCAGCACCATTCGCGACTCCTCAGATACTGAAGCAGTCCATGTAGAAATGCAGCAAGACCTGGACAATATCCAGGCTTGGGCTGATAAGTGACAAGTAACATTCGTGTCACACAAGTGCCAGGCAATGACCATCCCCAACGAGAGAGAATCTAATTATCTCCCTTTGACATTCAATGGCATTACCATCGCTGAATCCCCCACTATCAACATCCTAGGGGCTACCATTGACCAGAAACTGAACTGGAGTAACCATATAAATACCGTGGCTACAACAGCAGGTGGGAGGTTAGGAATCCTGCGGCGAGTAACTCACCTCCTGACTCCCCAAAGCCTGTCCACCATCTTCAAGGCACAAGTCAGGAGTGTGATGGAATACTCTCCACTTGCCTGGATGGGTGCAGCTCCAACAACACTCAAGAAGCTCGACACCACCCAGGACAAAGCAGCCCGCTTGATTGGCATCCCATCTACAAACATTCACTCCCTCCACCAATGACGCACAGTGGTAGCAGTGTGTACCATCTACAAGATGCACCGCAGCAATGCGCAACGGCTCCTTAGACAGCACCGTCCAAACCCGCGACCTCTACCAACTAGAAGGACAAGGGCAGCAAATGCATGGGAACACCACCACCTTCAAGTTCCCCTCCAAGTCACACACCATCCTGACTTGGAACTATATCGCCGTTCCTTCACTGTCACTGGGTCAAATTCCTGGAACTCCCTTCCTAACAGCACTGTGGGTGTACCTACCCCAAAATGGACTGCAGCGGTTCAAGAAGGCAGCTCACCACCACCTTCTCAAGGGCAATTAGGGATGGGCAATAAATGTTGGCCTGGCCAGCGATGCCCACATCCCATGAATGAATAAAAACAAACACAGATGCTAAGCAACTGTAGATCACTTACAGACACACAACCTCCTTTTTTATACCCTAATTCAAAAACTATTGAGCCTTACTAAACTAATTAGTGGCTTGCACACAAAACCCATTACTCAATTAAAAAGGTGCCAAGTACACAGTGTCCCGGCTTGCGTAGTTTTGATCTTATAACCCGCTTATGTCATCTATTTTGGCCATTGGGGCAGTTATCAAGTGCAGCTGTGACAACACCAGAGGGATGTTTTTACACTGGAGACACATGACCCCCTTGATGGCTAATGGTCCCTGTGGAACACTCATTATTTCAGCCATAAGCAGAGGTACCAATCCTCCTGCTCCTGTTTACAACATTCCAACAAAGTTACGACTGACCTTGCATATACAATTAGCTGTGCTCCACCCACTTTCTTGCCCGTGGGTCGCATCCATCTTATTTCCATGATTCTGTTAACCCTTTCATTAACCCATCTGTTTAATACAAAGGATCACCAGAAGTAGCTTGGATTATTCACCTCACATGTTCCAACATATGGGTTCTGAGTAAAACAAATTTGGACAATCTTAGCACAGCATTTGGTGAAACCATATAATTCACAGACGTAACTGGCATTCTCACTCAGAAAGATGGCATGACTACTGTACGTTCGAGTCAACGTTTGGGACCTTTAGTTCCGACTAGTCACTGACCACTCCGGGTACGAGGCATTTGGTATAAGCGGTAGTAAGTTTATTAAGTGGAACACAAGTAGTATAACAAAGTGGTACTCAGCAAGGCAGTAGTGACACTCTGTTCCTACGAACACTAGCTTCAGACTCTCCAGTTGATTGGGGTGCTGTCTCTGCTATGTTCTTGTTGCTGCTGTGTTCTGGTCGACCATAGTCTATCTCTTTTTCTCGTGGTTGTGTGTTGAAGGTCACAAGACTCTTTTTCTTAAACCATTTTTGAGTCCAGCCTTCTGCCGTATTAGGTGACTGATTAGTTTACCCTTGAGTAGGGTGAAACCTCATCTTAGCCAACCTGATTAGTTTACTGCTATTTTATTATTGTCCTGATTAATTTACCATTATTTCATTATTGTCCATTACTGTTTTGTAAACTTACATGTCCCTCATGCATGATGTTTTTGTCCACTAAGCAGGAGACCCTTTAGCCAACATAGTTAACATAACATAGTTCTCTATCTTTGCTATTGTTTTATGATAGAGTTCAGCAGACGAAAATGCTTATCCAAGTTTCCAAGCAGCCAAAGGTCAGCATAATTCCTGTCCTAAGCTTTTATAACAGCTTGACATTCTTTCCACTGTCCTCCATACATCGGAATCTTACATTATTTTAAAATTATGCCTCGCTTCTCGGCATTTTCCAAATTCATACTTCCATACTAACCTACATTACTGATGTCTGAAATGAATCTCTGTAAACCTCTGTCCTCTCCACCTTTCTCTCCTCCTTAAAATCTACCACTTTAACCAAGCTTGGCCTAATGTCTCCTTCTTTGGCTCAGTGTCAATTTTTGTTCAGAAGAAGCATCCTGGAAAGTTTTATTATGTTAAGGGCACTAAATACCAGATATTGTTATTGTTGTTTGTTGGTTGACTAAAAATGTGGCAATTTAACAAACATTTGCACTTAATTTAATCTATAATAATATTTCAAACCCCTTACAAAATATACACGACTGAATAGCAGTACAGGCACGTTCAAGACAAGCTCTCTTTCAGGGGAATTTCTAATCTTGGATAGGTACCCTAATGCTTGCTGTGTACAGACACATGTGCACAGACACAAAATCTGCCAGTTGAAAGTCCCAACTCCAATCTTGCTTTTTCCCCAAAAATATACTTTATTCATAAAATTCCCTTAAAAAATACATTACAAAACAATTCAAAACAGCACCAAGTTGACATTCCAAAAAGTGCAAAAGAAATCAGTTTTCTTCGATACAGGAGTGAGTTGCCTCACAACCCTTCCATTCCATTTTACAAGCCATGTACATTTTACAGCAAACCCATATTTGGTGTATACAACCCGAGGGGTTTCCCATGGGTCCAGCCCCTCAGTTCACTTTGGTGGGAGGACCTTACACAATGGTCTTTCCCCATTGAGCCTTCGCAGCGGCTGCCCCAAGCTTTAGTGCATCCCTCAGCACGTAGTCCTGGACCTTGGAATGTGCCAGTCTGCAACACTCGGTCGTGGACAACTCTTTTTGCTGAAAGACCAGCAGGTTTCGGGCAGACCAAAGAGTGTCTTTCACTGAATTGATGGTCCTCCAGCAGCAGTTGATGTTTGTCTCGGTTTGCGTCCCTGGGAACAGCCCGTAGAGCACAGACTCCTGTGTTACAGAGCTGCTTGGGATGAACCTCAACAAAAACCACTGCATCTCTTTCCACATCTGCTTTGCAAAGACACATTCCAGAAGGAGATGGGCAATTGCCTCTACCCCACTGCAGCCACCTCAAGGGCAGCGTGTGGAGGGGGCGAGATTCCAGGCGTGCAGGAAGGATATGACAGGAAGGGCCCTTCTCATCACCAGCCAAGCTACGTCTTGGTGCTTGTTTGAAAGTTCTGGTGATGAGGCATTCTGCCAAATCACTTTGGCAGTCGGCTCGGGGAACCATTCGACAGGATCCACCATCTCCTTTTCTCGTAGGGCTTTGAGGACATTCCGTGCAGACCACTGCCTGATGGATTGGTGGTCAAAGGTGTTTTTCCGCAGAAACTTTTTTGCAAAGGATAGGTGGTACAACACGGTCCAACTGGATGGAGCGTTCCGCGGCTATGTGACCAGGCCCATCCTTGGTAACACCGGGGACAGATAGAACCTCAGCACGTAGTGACACTTGGTGTTTGCGTACTGGAGATCTATGCACAGCTTGATGCAGCCGCACACAAAGGTGGTCATCAGGATGAGGGTGACGTTGGGTACATTTTTCCTGCCCTTATCCAGAAGTCTGAACATCGTGTCCCTCCGGACCCAGTCTATTTTGGATCCCCAGATGAAGCAGAAAATGGCTCGGGTGACCGCCACGGCGCAGGAGTGGGGTATGGACCAGACCTGCGCCACGTACAGCAACAACGTGAGCACCTCACACCTGATGACCTGGTTCTTACCCACAATGGAGAGAGATCGCTGCTCCCACATGCTCAGCTTATGATGTACCCTGGCTACTCGCTCCCTCCAGGTTTTGGTGCACACCCCGGCCCTTCTGAACCATATCCCCAGCACCTTCAGGTGGTCTGACCTGACGGTGAAGGCGGCAAAGGATTGGTCAGCCCAGTTCCCAAAGAACATGGCCTCGCTCTTGCCGTGGTTAACTTTAGCTCCTGAGGTCAGTTCGAACTGGTCGAAGATGCTCATCAGTCTGCGCACAGACTGCGGGTCCGAGCAGAAGACAGCAATGTCGTCCATGCACAGGGAGGTTTTAACCTGAGTGCCTCTGCTACCTGGGATTGTCACCCCTCTTATGCCCACAACCTTCCTCATGGACTCAGCAAAGGATTCAATACAGCAAACAAACAAGAGAGGGGAGAGAGGACAGCCCTGTCTGATTCCAGATTCAATCAGGAAACTTTCTGATTCCCACCCATTGATTGAGACTGCGCTACTGATGTATGTGCAGAGCAGTTTGATCCAATTGCAGATTCCGTCCCCAAACCCCATTTTGTAAAGCACACCCATCATGTATGTGTGCGATATCCCGTCAAAAGCCTTCTCCTGGTCCAGGCTGATGAGGCAGGTGTCCACCCTCCTGTCCCGTACATAGGCGATCATATCCCTGAATAGCACGAGACTATCAGAGATCTTCCTGCCGGGTACAGTGCAGGTCTGGTCAGGGTGAATCACCAACTCCAGAGCAGACTTGACTCGACTGGCTATGACTTTGGACAGAATCTTGTAGTCAACATTAAGCAGTGAGATGGGCCGCTAATTTCGGATATCCGCCCTCTCACCCTTCCGCTTGTAGATGAGGGTGATGATGTCTTTCCTCTGTCATGCTGCCGGCCAGAAGCATACTCTCGTGTACTTCCAGCAGGTCTGGGCTGACCCAGTCCCACAGGGCCAAATACAACTCAACCGGTAAGCCATCGCTTCCAGGAGTTTTACTCATCTCGAAGGACTTGACGGCCTTTGTCAGCTCATCCAGAGTTAGCGGCTTGTCCAGTTTCTCCCTCATACTGTCATCTAAGACCTCTGTGATAGATGACAGGAAGGACTGGGAGTCTCTGCTGTCTGTGGGATTCACGTCATACAGCCCGGCATAAAAGGATTTGCTGATCCTTAGTATGTCGGACTACGAAGACATTACTGAGCCATCCTCTGCTTTCAGGCTGCTGACAACAGAGCTCTCTCTGTGTACCTTTCGCAAGAAGTAGCGCGAGTACATCTCATCCTGCTCAATGGAGCGGACTGTGGACCGGAAGATGATCTGGGAGGCCTCTGTGGCAAAGAGCGAGGCTTGCTGGCTCTTCACTTCATGGAGATCCTCCTTGACCTCAACCCCCATCGACAGCAGCCAGAGCAGATTTTGCATTCTCTTCTGGAGTTGGGACATTTCCCTCTGTCTCTCTTTCGCCCTCTGAACACCTTTGAAGATAAAGAACCTCTTGATGTTCTCCTGATTGCCTCCCACCAGTGAACTGGAGACTCAAAGAGGGGTTTCACGGTTCTCCAACCTTTGTAATCCCTTTTGAATTCCTCAACGTTCTCTGGTGTTAACAGTGTAGCATTGAGCTTCCATGTCCCCCTGCCAACCCGCTGGTCATCCTGTAAGTGACAGTCGGCCAGTAAGAGGCAATGGTCAGAGAAGAACACCGGCTTGACGTCGGTGGATCTGACCATGACAGCACGGGACACAAACAGGAAGTCAATCCTGGAACGGGCAGACCTGTCCGATCTTGACCAGGTGTATCTACGCTGTGCTCCGTCTGCAGGTTTGCTGAAGACATCGTGTAGCTTGGCATCTTTTACTGTTTCCATTAGGAATCTGGACGTAGCGTCCAGTTTGCTGTCGTCACTGCTGGATAGTCCAGCTGCATCGATGATGCAGTTGAAGTCACCGCCTAGAATGACCGGCCTGGACGTCACCAGCAGCAGTGGGAGCTGCTGGAAGACGGTCAGCTGCTCGCTGCATTGAACCGGGGCATACACGTTGATCAACCAGAGCGGAGCATTGTTGTACATTACATCTGCTACGAGAAAGCAACCGCCCACCACCTCCTTAACTTCGGAGATGGTGAGGTTACCTCCCCGCAGCAGAATACCTAGGCCGGAGGAATGGGAATCATTACCCCCTGATCAGATCGATGGCCCGTGGGCCCACCATCACAACCATTGCCTGTAGGTGCTGAGGTGAGGCATTCCACACTCCTGCAGAAACAGTAGGTCAGCTTTGACCTTGGCAAGGTAATCCAAGATTGAAACACATCACGTAGTGGATTTAATGCTACACACGTTAATTGAAGCAATCTTTATACCCATTTTTAAGTAAGTTGTTGCTTCCCACACCATTTGTCCTTGCTAGACCCGGTAATTGGGTATGTTCCTGCATACCCATAGTGTACACAAGCTGTTTCACGTTCGTTGGGCTCAGAAACCCCTCCTGGTTTCTCATGCAGGGTTTGTTCCACTGGGGTGACATCGGGGGTGGGGGGGGGGGTCTTGTAGGCAGCAAGGATTGGGCTGTCCTCTGCTGTTGGTATCTTTCCCCTCTGTTCTTCCTCAAAAACATCACTGCTCTTGGCTTCCCGGAGCTGGAGTGCGCCAGACGTGTCGTTGCTCTCAGTGTCCCGGAGCTGGGATGCGCTGGGCATGTCGCTATGTTCGGCGCTTTGTGTTTGAGGCATGCTTGGCTCATCACAGCTTCCAATGCCCGGGGACTGGGGGGCTTTATCTTCCAGCTCCTTTGAGTTCTGCCACTTCTTTTGCAGGTGCCGTTGTTCTGACACTTCCTCGTCCGGTGAGGAGGAGCTGCTATAGTCTGTCTGAGACGGTATCCTCCTCTTGCCACTGGTTTGGGTGGTGGCCTGTTCCGTTTTTGGAGGTTTTTTCTTTGTGGTTTTCCTTTGTACCACTTGCCACTGACCAGTTTGTCCATCTGCTGCCTCCTCCTCCATTGATTCTGTCTGTGGAGGAGGGGTTTCTGGGCACAGGGTAGGTGCTGGGTCACTGGTTTCAGTTGCCTCCCCTTTCTTCTCCTTCTCAGGTAGACTTTCCTCGCTGCGGAGAGGATTGCTTGTCTCCTTCCCAGCACCAGACGCATTCGTCGTTCCTTCTCCCGGCCTTTTCTTGGACCTTCCCGCCTGAGCATAACTGAGGCAGCGTTTGGGGCAGGTTTTGTAGAGATGGCCTGCCGCACCGCACAAGTTGCAACACTTAGTCTGCTTACAGTCCTTGGTCTGAAGGCCTTCCTTCTTGCAGTTCTTGCAGACGGCTGTGCTGCAGTTGGCTGCACACGACCAGATTTGCCACAGGTGCGACAAACCCTGGGCTGCCTTGCATAGACCAAGAAGCCTCGACTTCCCCTGATAGCGAAGCTGGAGGGAGGACGGACGAGGGCTCCGTTGACATCGACCTTCATGGTCACCGTGATCTGCCGCTTGCTGGTCCAAATCCCAAATGGGTCCTTGACATCGGTGCTGCGGCCGGCCACCTCGATGTACCTGGCGAGGAAGGTGAGTTCATCCATGGCAGGAACATGGGGGTCCAACCCGAATCATTTTGTGTTCTTTGCTGCACAGTTTTCATTACCCGACAAAGGTTACGGGTCACTGATTTCATTTATGCAAAATGGATAGACATTACTACTAGGGTTCCCAAAGCTGTTGGTTTGAGGGTTCAGTTCTTGCAAGATTGACTGAATTTATGAGACTTTCCCAATCCTTGCCAAATATTTATCAGCTCACTTGGTAAACTTACTTTTGGAAATGAAGCAAGATGTGGGGAGTGGCATATTTTTGTATGTTTCTGCATGTCTGACACTGCCCTACTTTGATTTAATACCTCAGGTTGAAAGAAAAACTGTGAATGCTCAACAAAACTGCAGAAAATGCACAACAGGTCGCCCAGCATTGAGCAATAAGTCAACAACAACAACAACTTACATTTATAAAGCACATTTAACATAGTAAAATGTCCCATATCAGAAGCATTATCAATGAATTTTTTTTTTGACTCCAAGCCATGGAAGGAGAAATCAGGAAAAATGAGCAAAAGCTCAATCAAAGAAGCAGAGTTTTATGAACATCTTAAAAGAGGAGAGAGAGGTAGCGAGGCGAAGAGATTTACAGAG
The DNA here is from genome assembly GCF_036365525.1 of Heterodontus francisci. Taxonomy (NCBI): domain Eukaryota; kingdom Metazoa; phylum Chordata; class Chondrichthyes; order Heterodontiformes; family Heterodontidae; genus Heterodontus; species Heterodontus francisci. The sequence goes on along the minus strand of NC_090405.1, from coordinate 40,915,161 downwards.
GGAATTAGACAGCTGAAAGCAGGGCCGCCAGTGGTGCAGCAATTAACATCGGGGATGTGCAAGAGCCCACAACTGGAGGAGCGCAGAGATCTCAGCGGGTTGCAGGGCTGGAGAAGGCTACACAGATAGAGAGGAGGCAAGGTCATGGAGGGGTTTGAAATCAAGGATGAGGATTTTAAAATGGAGGTGTTGTAGGACGGGCAGCCAGTGAAGGTCAGCAAGCAAACTGGCGATGGGTGAATGAGATTTGGAGTGAGTTAAGATAGTAGCAGAGTTCTGGATGGCAACCAGTTTATGTAGCCCAGGAGGTTTTACCCAAAGCACAAATGCCATCATTCTTTCTCAAATGCTGACTGACCTGTTATGCATTTCCAACATTAAACACATGTTATTCTTTGGCCTCCAGCAATGAGTCACAAGAGAAATATATCTTATGTCAAATAACTTTTAATTATAAGATTATACAATGGCAGTTTATCTGTTTTGAATTGCACTAAGCATCCTCTGGTAGACAACACCAATTATTCATTTTCCACTTGCACCTCCTGACTGCCAATGTCACATATATAGATGGCTGAGTCACTCAAATGCCCAAGGGAGAGGTGTGTTCTGAATATAGATGAACAGATTTTAAATGAAATGAATGTTTTTCTGTACAACACTTTTAGTTTCTACTTTGAGACTCCAGCTGCACAGTTACAGATACAAACCCTTTGGTAACTCCTTCACATATTAACCATGGCTAACTAAAGATCTTTTATTATCTTAATTTTATACAAATCAAACCTCCTACTCCTTATCATTGATAGAAAATGAACCCACATGCCGAGTTTCATGGTTTAATTAGGAATTAAATGGTGTTGGATGAGTTCTAATGAGTTAATCCCCTTGTGTGTGAATCTGACTTTCCAATTCAATTCTATAAACTATGACAGTTTTAGTCAAGAATGATATTCACTTATGTCTCTCAGCTTGGATCAATAGTAGAACTCTTGCCTCTGTTTTAGAGGGTTATAAATTCTAAGCCTTGTTCTAGGACGTCAGCACATACTTTAGGCTGTTCTGTCAGGTGTGCACTGCTGTCAAAAAGAAGGACTCGATGAGAAGGATGAACCACCTGTGGTTAACAATGGTGGTCACGGAGAGTATTCAATCAAAAACTAAGGCATACAAAGCAGCGAAAACTAGTGGTAGGCTAGAGGATTGGGAATTTTTTAGGAACCAGCAGCGAATGACTAAAAAGCTAATAAAAAGGGAGAAAATTGACGATGAAAGTAAATTGTCAAGAAATATAAAAACAAACAGCAAGAGCTTCTACGGGTATATAAAAAGAAAGAGAGTAGCTAAAGTGAGCATGGGACTCTTGGAGGATGCAACTGGAGAATTAATAACATGGAACAGGGAAATGGCAGATAATTTAAACCAATATTTTGCATCAGTCTCCATGGTGGAGGACACTAAAAACATCCCACAGATATCAGATAAGCAAGGAGCTATCTGGGGAGGTGGGGGGGGGGGGGGGGGGGGAAAGATCTTCTAACAGTCTCTATCATGAGGGACAAAGTATTTGACAAAAAATGGGACTAAAGGCCGAAAAGTCGCCAGGACCGGATGGCCTGCATCCAAGGGTTTTAAAGGAAGTGGCTGCAGAGATAGTGGAGGCATTGGTCGAAATATTCCAGAACTCACTGGATTCCGGGAGGGTCCCAGCGGATTGGAAAACCACTAATCTGACACCCCTGTTCAAGAAGGGAGGGAGACAAAAAGCAGGAAACTATAGGCCAGTCCGCCTAACATTGGTCATTGGGAAAATGTTAAGAGTCCATTGTTAAGGAAGAAATAGCAGGACATTTAGAAAAGCTTAACGCAATCAATCAGAGTCAACATGGTTTTGTGAAAGGGAAATCATGTTTGACAGATTTGCTAGAGTTCTTTGAGGATATAACAAGCAGAGATGATAAAGGGGAACTGGCAGATGTAGTGTATTTAGAGTTCCAGAAGGCAGTCGATAAGGTGCCACATAAAAGATTATTGCACAAGTAGGAGCTCATGGTATTGGGGGTAATGTATTAGCATGGATTGAGGATTGGTTAACTCACAGAAGACAGAGAGTCAGGATTAATGGGTCTCTTTCAGGGTCTTTTTCAGGTTGGAAAGATGTAACTAGTGGAGTGCCACAAGGATCAGTCCTCGGGCCACAATTATTTACTATCTATATTAATGACTTGGAGGAGGGAGCAGAGTGTAATATATCCAAATTTGCTGATGATACAAAAATAGGTGGGAGGACATGTTGTGATGAGGACATAAGGAATCTGCAGGGGGATATAGATAGGTTGAGTGAGTGGGCAAAAACTTGGCAGATGGAGTTTAATGTAGGAAAGTGTGAGGTCATGCACTTTGGTAGAAAGAATCAAAAGGCAGACTATTATTTAAATGCAGAGAGACTCCAAAAAAGTGCAGCACAGAGGGATCTGGGTGTTCTTGTGCATAAAACACAAAAAGTTAGCATGCAGGTGCAGCAAGTAATTAAGAAGGCAAATTGAATTTTTAGCCTTTATTGCTCGGGGGTTGGAGTTTAAAAATAGGGAAGTCTTACAACTGTACAGGGCGTTGGTGAGGCTGCACCTGGAGTACTGTGTACAGGTTTGGTCCCCGTATTTAAGAAAGGATATACTGGCATTTGAGGCAGTTCAAAAGAGATTCACTCGGCTGATTCCTGGGATGAAGGGGTTGACTTATCAAGAATGGCTAAACGGGTTAGGCTTTTATTCATTAGAGTTTAGAAGAATGAGGGGTGATCTTATTGAAACGTACAAGATTCTGAGGGAACTTGACAGGGTAGATGTTGAGAAGATATTTCCACTACTGAGGGAATCTCAAACTAGGGGACAATGTTACAGAATAAGGGGATACTCATTTAAAACTAAGATGTGAAGGAATTTCTTCTCTCAGAGGGTAGTGAATGTTCGGAATTCTCTACCCCAGAGAGTTGTGGAGGCTAGATCACTAAAAGTATTTAAAGAGGAGGTAGATAGATTTTTGAAATATCGGGGAGTTGAGGGCTATGAGGAGCTGGCACGAAAGAGGAGTTGAGGTCTGGGGCAGATCAGCCATGATCTTATTGAATGGCAGGGCAGGCTTGAGGGGCCGAATGGCCTAGTCCTGCTCCTATTTCTTATGTTCTTATCTCAGAGGTCCCGTTTTTCAAATGAGGCATTAAACTAAGGCTAAAGCTCAGTACTACGGATGCTAGAAGTCTAGAATAAAAAAACAGAAAATGCTGGAAATAGCAGTTCAGGCAGCATCTGTGGAGAGTGAAACAATGTTAACATTTCAGGTTGAGAACTGGAAAAAGTTAGAGATCTATCAGGTTTTAAGCAAGTACAGAGGCAGGGAAGGGGAGACAGAAACAAAAGGGGAGGTCTGTGATAGAGGACGACGGTGCAAGTCAAAAGTGGGTGGCAATAGGACAGGCAAAGAAGCAAAAGATTGGTCTAAAGGAGTTGTAAATGGCAAGAGCAGAATGATTATCAGAATCCCCTATCTGAAAGGGTGGAAGCTCTATTTATGATCTGAAATCATTGAACTCGATGTTGAGTCCGGAAGGAAGCTAATTGAACTAAGGCTCTATCTCTCTATTCAGGTGAAAGTTCCCATGGAATCCTTTGAAGAAGAACCATGACTGCTCCTGGTGTGAAGAGAATGAGAATTCTATTGGATGCTGTCAGTTTCGGCTGGACTGTGCTGGTCTCCCCTGGAATTAAATAGGAAGAGTCTCCTGGTCCTCTTTGTAAAGAGGAAACTTGCAAAAAAATCCAGTGTTAGATCTCCTAGATCCAAGCCATTATCCCAGCCTGAACTGCCAGGTGAGACCCATTTCGGCCATCCAGTGTCCTGGTGCTCATGGGCTTACCTCACAAGTCACCAATGCATCAAGAGGCATTGAAAATTTCTGACCCTTCCTGTCCTGGTTTGGCTGGACCAATTGGGGAACTCTGGTGCCAGGTCAGGACCTGGTGTTTCTCAGTCCAATTCTTAGTTGCTCTGCTACATTTCCACTGGCATTATATTAGACCCTGTGCTTGCTGACTTCCATTGGCCCTCGGTGCAGAAACCCCATGAAATTAAAATTCTCATCCTTATGTTCAAATCCCTCCAAGACTTCACATAAGAACATAAGAAATAGGACCATATGGCCCGTCGAGCCTGCTCCGACATTCAATATGATCATGGCTGATCTTGGATTTCAACTCCACTTTCTCACCCACTCCCCATATCCTTTCATTCCCTGAGAGACCAAAAATCTATCTCTCTCAACCTTAAATACATTCAACAATAGAGCATCCACAGCCTTCTGGGGTAGAGAATTCCAAAGGTTCACAACTCTCTGAGTAAATAGGTTTCTCCCTATCTCAGTCCTAAATGATCGGCCCTTATTCTGAAACTGTGCCCCCTTGTTCTAGATTCTCCAACCGGTGGAAACAACAGCCAGAATTTTTCGCATGGCAGACGGGAGCTGTCCACCGACGGAAAATTTGGTGGTGATCCTGCCTCCACCGGACCTAGGGATCCAGTCCAGAATTTACGGTCCCGCCTAATGGAGCTGCCGGCCAATCAGTGAGCCGGCAGCTCTTAGTCCCAGCAGCGACACCACGAGCGGTGGCCACTGCCGGGACTGCAACCCAGCTGCCACGTGAAGAGGAACCATAGAACTACAGAAAAATTATGCACAGAATGAGGCCATTCAGCCCGTCATGTCCATGCCAGGAAAGACAGCTCCTAAAGAAGGTAGGTTTTTGGGACCTCGCTGGGGGTGATCGGTCAGGAGGCCCTTAAGTGGCCATTAGTTAGCCACCTAAGGGCCTTGATTGGCCTGGGGTGGGCGGCCCATTTCCTGCTACCGCCATCCCGCATAAAATGGCAGTGGAAGCAGGCGCAGGTCGAGAAGGGCCTCCTGAGCTTCCCACTCCATTTTACGCCCCCAACCTGCCACCAGCCCACTCTTTGGGGGGCGTGGTGTAAAATTCCAGCCAACATCTCAGTATCTACCCTGTCAAGTCCCTTCGAAATCGTGAATATTTCAATGAGATCTCCTTTCATTTTCACTGTACTGCCTTCAATGCAATTTTATCCTTCCTTAAATATGGAGACCAGAATTGAACACAGTATTGCAAGTGTGGTCTCATCAAATCCCTGTCCAATTATAGCAAGACTTCTTTATCCTTGTACTCCAATCCCCTTGCAATAAAGACCAACATGCCATTTGCTTTCCTAATTGCTTGCTTTACCTGCATGCTAACTATTTGTGTTCCTTTTACGAGTACACCCAAGTCTTTCTGAACATCAATATTTAGAAGTTTCATGCCTTTTAAAAATATTCTGTTCCTCTGTTCTTACGACTAAAGTGAATAAGCTCACACTTCCCCACATTGTACTCCATCTGCCACCTTGTTGCCCACTCATTTAACTGTCTATATCTCTTTGTCGCCTCGATGTCTCCTCCTCACAGCTTGCATTTCCAACTAGCTTTGTATCATAAGCAAACTTAGATACATTACTCTCTGGCTCCTTGTCTAAGTCATTAACATAGATTCTGAATAGCTGAGGCCCCAGAACTGATCCTTGCTGCACTCCAGTAGTCACTGCCTGCCAACTTGAGAATGCCCCTTTTATCCCTACTCTCTGCTTCCTGTCCATTAACCAATCCTCTATCCATGCTAATATTTCAACCCCAAGTCCATGAGCCCGTATTTTGTGTATTAACCATTTGTGTGGCACCTTATCATATTCAAGTATACTACATCTACAGGTTCCCCTTTATCTACCCTCCTCGTTACATCCTCAAAAAACTTTAATAAATTTGTCAAACAGGATTTTCCTTTCATTAAAACCATGTTGGTTTGTTCTAATTATGCTATGCTTCTCTAAGCACATTGTTAATACTTCCTTAATAATAGATTACAGCACTTTCCCGACGACTGATGTCACCATTTCCTATCCCTGTAATCTCCACCAGCCCCACAACCCTCTGAGATATCTGTGCTGCTCCAATTCAGGCCTCTTGCCCATCCTCGATTTTAATTGCTCCAACCCAGCTGCTGAGTCCCAAAGCTCTGGAATTCCCTCCCTAAACCTCTCTGTCTTTCTACCCCTCTCTCCTCTTATAAGATGCTCCTTTAAACCTACCTCTTTGACCAATCTTTTGGTCACCTTTCCTAATATTTCCTTATGTGACTCGGTGCCAAATTTTGTTTGATAACGCTCTTGTAAAGTGCCTTGGGATGCTTTGCTATGTTAAAGGTGCTGTATAAAGATAAGTTGTTGTTGTCACTAGAAGGGAGGTGAGTTCCTAAACAGTCTCAGATGCCCTCAGGTTTTAGGGGCAAGTCTTGCCTTCTGGTCAGAGCTTAGCCCAAGGTTATACTATCAATTCAAGATCCTGCATGACTGAATTGTTATGGGGGGGAGAGGGAGTTGTGCACCCTAAAGTGAAGGTCACTAAAAGACCCCAGCCACAAAATTGGGTGCGCTACGACTTGTGACCCTTCCTGCTGTGTGCATGTCCCTGTTGATGGTGTGGAGGAAGTTGGGGGGGCGGGGTGGGGGTGGACTTTGCAAAACCAGGCTGATCCATCGGAGGGTGCCAGAACTTGGCTTTTTTATTAGTAGGTTCTCCTGTCTATGCTATCACTGCGCACTCCTCAGCAAAACTGCTGCTGTCCAAATATGTGTCAGATACAGCCTCTCCAACTCAAATGAAAAAGAATTACGATAATGCTGTGTGTGCCTCTTATGCAACAAGGTAAAGAGTATTGCCTGTTCTACTCAAACACCTCACCTGGCTCTGCAATGCATCCAAAGCAGAAGAGGGCCCCTATTATATTAATGTGACATTTTCCATTTCCCACATCAGCTATTCTTATGCCTGAGTAGGTTATTGTTGAAGGAGGGGGCATTTTATACCAGCTCTCACACCATAAAGGAACTGGTTTTAAACCCACCCCCATGTCATTTATATGTAGCTCTGGGGAAGGCTCGCTGTCAAAACATTGACCTTTATTTTCGGTTTATTTGCCATTTATCTGATAACCAATCCTCTCAATATAAGATACACTCAAGAGAATCTTTAGATCATTAGTAAAGATTGGATCCAGGATTTTGTAAAGGAGCGAGTTTGACCTTTGACCCTCCAGTGACATGTAGACAAGGCTTTGAAGTCTAAATATATTAAAACAGATGCTCAAACCCTCTTATTTTCTGTTTAGCTTTATTTCCACATAGAACCTGAAAGGTTGGCAAAGAATAGAAACTTTGTAAATCTGCGTTGGATTCCAAACTAGGAAAGTGCCCTTTGAATCCTTTCAAATATTTTATCAGAATAAATAGTTGTCTTTTAAAGAAACACAGCTCATTACTTAAGATTACGTCAGTATATGAACATCAGCATGTTAGAACATGACCTTTGAAAATAGGGCTGCTTGACTGTATGACCCTCAAAAGAAGACTGTATCTTTGCTTTTCTATGTTATCTCTATCTCAAATCTGAGCACATGATGTTGACTCATTTCTTGCACTTTACACTATTTGACTAAACCACAGAATAAACAAGCATGCATGGAAAATCTGTGACGCAAATGGATTTACTAGTTCGCAAAGTAACACGGGTTCAGACAGATTGGAGCCGAGAGATAATCTCGTTCAGTAAATGTAAACCAATTGCTTTACTATTAGTTGTCTTGGTTGTGGATTACGCGTTTTGTTCGAACTCAAGAGCAGAGGTGGGTGGGAGTTGGGGGAGGAGTGAAGAGAAACCTTAGGTGTCAAGGTAACAATGAAACTGTTGGTAATCTGAAGAATTCTAAGCATCTCTTTATGTAGAAAGCTTCTCAGGTGACAAATTGCACATTTTCAATGAAATGGGTTTGACCTTTGAATCCCCACCGCCATGTGGAGGAATCTTTGGAGTTTATTTGTATAGAAATAGCTACTTGAGCATAGTTATCCTCCCCTGTTTCCCACGTCTGCTGAACGATCTCCCCTTCTTTTATAAATCAAATTATTGGCTCAGTTTACATCTATTTTAATGTCTTCACCTTCAATACTTTCTAATGCTGTTGTACAAAGAATTAATCGATACCATTCTATGTATTTATTAAGGAAAAACAAAAAAGACTTGCAACTATATAATGCTTTTCATGGCTTCAGGACTTCCCAAAATGTCTTGCAATCAATTGATTTAGTCACCCTTCCTATCAATCAGGTGATACGTAGGAAACAAGGCAGCCAATTTGCGCACAGCAAGCTGCCGCAAGCAGCAGTGTGATCATGACCAGGTAATTTGGTTTACTGGTGTTTGTTGAGGGATAAGTATTGGCCAGGACACCAGGGAGAACACCCCTGTTATTCTTTGAAATAATGGCATGGGTTCTATTATATGCACCTGAGAGGGCAGACGGGGGCCTCAGTTTAACGTCTCATTTGAAAGATCACTTCTCCAAAAGTACGGCACACCCTCAGTACCAGACTCATTGCATTTCAAACAGTTGATGATGTAACCCACTGGATTATGTATAAGGTTGCTCCTTTTTCCAGGTAATTGACCATGGAAGATTCTCAAAGGTTGGTCTTTCAATTGTTATGGACAGGTGTTAAGGGGTGTGGGTGGTTCCCACTGTTCACCTCCCAACTGGCCGCAATCATCTTTTGTTTAAAATGATGAGTTAGCCCCTGAGTGTTTTTAGGGTCAGATAACCAGGCAAACAACAGGCTTTCTCGTAGGTTAAACAAAAGATAACCATTCATTTTTACACAATTCCCGAAATGGCCGCAGCCTCACTCACAAACACATTCACTCACACACACATATACAAGAAAAGATAGATAGAGAGGGAAAGGGTAAGTGGTTTAAAGTGAGATAGGTGCTCGTGGTTCACAGTAAACTTTTGAATCTTCTATGAAGGACAGCCTCTCTTAAAGTTGCAGGCCTGGGTGTTTGTAGTTTTCTGGTGGTTAAGACCTCAGACCGAAGGCAGTGATCAATTTCAGTTCTCTGCTGCAGCAAGTTGAAGTACAGAAGTAGCAGCAGGGCTTCTTCCTTGTTTTGGCTGGATCATTTTCCATGGCCCTGGCTGGACTGCTCTCTGTGATACTGCTGTAATCTCTCCCTCTCTTTCCAGAGGTTTCCCTTAAAGATCAAAATTAATCATATTAGCATTTCTGTTATTTGACACATGGCCTTCTCCCCTGGTGTGACCACACAATGGACCAGGATGTGGAATCCATGGTTATCTATTGATGTCTGGAACAGTATCATTCTGTTAAGACGTGGCTACTTCACATCTTTTTTGTCTCAGAAGAAAACAATTCAATTCAGGAATGTCTCTTGATGGTTTCAGGATAGGTGTCGTCGACACTTTTTAGTCTGGAATGTATCCTTTTGTCCTTTCGAGACAGTGAAGCTGTGTTTGAATACACAGGCCAGGTCATCTGCCTTCAGTGGCCATCTTTTGCAGCACATTGTCCAATGTTTTAAAGGAGAAGTCAATTTCAAAGTGTCCACATTGAATAATGTTCGTATCTTAAATGTAAGAATATGATATGTCTTTGCTGGGCAAGCCACATTACAAATCACAACCTCCTGATTTGAAGGTGAGAGTGACACTAGATGTGGGGTGAATTTTACGATGCTGTGGGCAATGCAATGAGATGCTGATTGCACTGAGTAACTTCCTAGCAGCAAAGGAGGGAATTGGGCTTGAAATCTTAGTAAGCTGAGTGTCTTTTTGCTCCCCTACTTCCAAAACTTCCACTTACAGGAGAAATGTTCCATCTTGCTTTGACACATTGATAAGTACAATAAAAAGTTTAAGAGAAGCTCATTTACTCAGAGTGTGGTGAGGTGAAGTAGAGCAGGAGAGCATAAAGACAAGCATGGACCTGTTAGAACAAAGAACAAAGAACAGTACAGCACAGGAACAGGCCATTCGGCCCTCCAAGCCTGCGCTGATCTTGATGCCTGCCTAAACTAAAACCTTCTGCACTTCCGGGGCCCATATCCCTCTATTCCCTTCCTATTCATCAATAGGCTGTTGGGCCTAATGGACTGTTTCTGTGCGGTAAAAGTCTAACTATTGAAAGAGTACATGAAAGAATAGTGGTGTATAATGCTTGAAGTGATATCTACAGAGGGTATTGGAGTTCCCATTTTAGGTTTGTGCCATAGTTGATGAACCCAACACAATGAAGTGAATTAAAATTCTAGCCCCTTTTTGGGACTCTCCCAGATCAGGCTTACTTCGCAGATGATCACTCTCACTTAAAGTTGAGAAAGACAGGTTCTAAAGACACTTGAATGGTTCGGAAGAACTGATCTCATTCTCCCTGAAGGAATGGAGCCAGCTGAGGATATTACCATCCTTCAGATAGCCTTTTCAATGAGTTTTAGCCAGATTATAACAATCCGGATATTATAAGGGTACAGGCATCTCTCCTCAATAGCGTACCTCCCTACTGAAAAGTGTACAGAGATGGGCTTTCGAGTTTACAATACAAAAGACTATATGAGACAATATATTTTCTAAAGTATATAGAAGTTTATTAAAGAACGGAACATTCAATTCACATTTGGTGGGAAAATCAATTACAATGTTACTAGTTCCAGGAAAAGAAAGTATAATTTTGTTCCTGGTAGACAATCCAATATTGTTACAGTAAATTATTCACAATATCCATCAAAATTTAAAGTAATATTTACCTTAAATCACCGAGTAGAAAGCTACAGAGTTTAGCAAGATAACACTATCCCAATTAAGGGGCGAGCTATCATCACCACACCACAATAACCCATACCTTTACCAGAGAAACGTTGGAGTGAATCCAATGATGCTAAGGTTTCCTTGTGTGGTTCCAACATTTATACGATTTCTAAGCCGCATAACTGTTATCTCTTTGCAATTTGGTTCATCCCCTCTATTTGCTAAATAAGGCTGTATGACTGTTAATTTCGAGTTAAAATCCACGTTGTTTAATGTCTAAGAAAAGGCTGAGCCAGCAGAAAGCTGTGAGCAGACATGCTGGTCAACAGCCTTAGAGTCAGCAGGATGCTGGAAGTTGCAAATTGTGGTAAACTTCCGAGTCACCAATTGAGCTTTGAGATTATAACTCAGGTTCCTGGACTAAGTTGACAGGTGATTTAGGTCCATCCGTAGAAAATCATGTTATCCATTGTTATGCTGTGGTAACTTAACGATGATTATTTATGAAATCTGTATTATCACCGTCTTACTGATGTTCATGCCTTTTTAGGAGCGAGTTCCTGTTTTCAGAAACTGTCATTGTGTTCTAGGAAGAAGCAATTATGCTGTGTCCTTGACCACAGGAGCATGTCCAGAAATGCCTATGAAATTCATCTAACTTTAGATGGACTCTGCTTTTAATTTTTTAATCTCTAATTCATAGGAAAATAACTCATTTAGCCTTATAACCCCTTATTATGGCCGGATTCGTTCATAAAGACACGTGCGGGGGACAGTAAGCAGCACACTTCTCATTGTCTTCCTCCGCATACTGCGCAAGTTTCTTCATGATTTGCAACCAGGTTGGAGGGGTTATATGAACTTAGTCAGCAATTCTCTTTGAAGCAGTGATCAAATCTACCTTTTGTGGTGGGTGGTTTTCAGCTCCAAATAAGACGTCTAATTCTTCAGCTGGAAAGGGTGCAGAGTTGCTCACATGTCTCTACTGTACCATTGAGATTAAATACGGTCTCCACCACTTACACAATCCACACATGTCCCGGACAGCCAATTATGTTGGGCAAATGGTGCTAAACATTTGCCATCAGAATAGGCATCAGTTGCAAAGGTGCCACTTGCCACATATTCAGCGTGTTAACCATTTTGTTCAGTTCAGTACTTACTGACTTTGTAGAGGATGTATCCACTCAACGTTTCACTTTGCAGTATGAACAGAACCACTGAGACATAAGAAGAAGCAAGACGTTGTAGCAGAGTTTGACCTGATCTCACGTTAAATGTATCAGCTGATTGAGATTTCCCAACGTCTCCACTGCCTCTCATAGTTGCTCTCAGTGCAAACAGCTGATGGAGACTTGACCAGCTTTTGATCTATTGCTCGCAGAGTTAACAACTGTTTGTGGCAGTCGGAAAGTGCAGCCTTCCACCTTCAGTCACCCACTGTAGCCTGTAAACCCCCACGCAAGCCTTTCTTGGCATCTTGTTGAGACTCACCTCTGTAAAGAACTCGTTCTAAAATATTTGGGCTACTGCTTACAGAGGGCAAAGCATGTTGATACCAATGAGCATGCTATAATAAGCGGGCACTGCACTCCATGTTTTCTGTCCTCATCACAACTTGTCCATTAGCTGCAGCCCTTTAAAAGCTGCTCACTGGATGGATTTTCCAGAGTCCAACCAAGCATGCTACAGGCCAAGCTCTCTGCACAAGCATTTCCTGAGCCTGCCGCCTATTCAATTTGGGGCAAGGGATTTTCAACTCAAAACTGGGCCTCAACTAACGTACTCCAGGCATTGGCTAGACCTTCCTGTTGCTGGGTGCTTTACATCATTTGGGGACAGGGTATAGAGACATATCCATTTGGAGGGAAAATCCAGCAGGCTCCCTTATGATCCTCCCAGCCCTATTTTTCACTATACCCTAGACTCGAGCAAGTATTTAATGTTTTCCAAGAAATTTATTTCCTGATAATCTGAAACATGAAATAATTTGATTATTTAAATATATTCATTCATCAACAGTTGTCAAATTTACATAACCAACCAATGTAACTGTATTGATTAAGGCATGTCCTTCAAGATGTTTGTTGAACATGCAAAATAGCCAAGCATGCTGAGAACTAGTGACAGAAATAGATTTTATTTTATTAGTTTGGAAAGATAATGTGACCTCAGCTATTGAAACAATGCTACATTTAGTAGAAAGGTTTAGAGAGTGGAAGTTGGATAATTGGGCTTCGACTCTAAGCCTGTCTTATTTTCCAGTAGTTACTTTTGCTAGCAAAGGGTGGACCTCACTTTGTGTGCGTGCAGCTCTCATTTAAACGTTATTATTCAAATTAGGCCTTGCCCTTTGACTTTGGTCAGGCCCCACGCAGAACGTGAACCCTGGCGCTGAGGCCTTTACAGGTGGGAACAACTTTGTGGGAGGCAGTGGCGTAGAGGTAATGTCACTAGACTAGTGATCCAGAGCCTCAGACTACTGCTTTGGGCACATGGGTTCAAATCCCACCATGGCAGATGGTGACATTTGAATTCAATTAATCTGGAATTAAAAAACTAGTCTAACGGTGACCATTGTCGATTGTTGTAAAAACCCCACTGGTTCACTAATGTCCTTTAGGGAAGGAAATCTGCCGTCCTTACCTGGTCTGGCCTACATTTGACTCCAGACCCACAGCAATGTGGTTGACTCTTATAATGCCCTCTGAAATGGTCTAGCAAGCCACTCAGTTGTATCAAACTGCGACAAAGTCTAAGAAAAGGAATGAAACCAGACAGCACCTGGCATCGGCCTAAGCACTCAAAACAACTACAGCAAACCCAGCCCTGTCATTGCTGAAAAATCCTCCTTACTAACTACTTACTGCCAAGATTGGGAGAGCTGTCCCACAGATTAGTCAAGCAACAGCCTGACATAGTCAGGCAATCATACCTCGCAGACAATGTCCTAGACACCACATCACCATCCCTGGGTATGTCCTGTCCCACTGGCAGGACAGACCCAGCAGAGGTGGTGGCACAGTGGTATACAGTCGGGAGGGAGTTGCGCTGGGAGTCCTCAACATTGACTCTGGACCCCATTAAGTTTCATGACATCAGGTCAAACATGGGCAAGGAAACCTCCTGCTGATTACCACCCCCCTCCCCTGCCCCCTCAGCTGATGAATCAGTGCTTCTCCATGTTGGACACCAATTGGAAGAAGCACTGAGGGTAGAAAGGGCACAAACTGTACTCTGGGTGGGGGACTTCAATGTCCATCACCAAGAGTGGCTCGGTAGCACCACTACTGACCAAGCCCGAAAGGACATAGTTGCTAGACTGGGTCTGCGGCAGGTGGTGAGGGAACCAACAAAAGGGAAATAACTACTTGACCTCATCCTCACCAATCTACCTGTTGCAGATGCATCTGTCCATGACTGTATTGGTAGGAGTGATCATCGCACTGTCCTTGTGGAGACAAAGTCCCGTCTTTACATTGAGGGTACCCTCCATCGTGTTGTGTGGCACTACCACCATGCTAAATGGGATAGATTTCAAACAGATCTAGCAACTCAAAACTGGGCATCCATGAGGCGCTGTGGGCCATCATAGCAGAATTGTATTCAACCACAATCTGTAACCTCATGGCCTGGCATATCCCCCACTCTACCATTACCATCAATCAGGGGGACCAACCCTGGTTTAATGAAAAGTGCAGGAGGGCATGCCAGGAGCAGCACCAGGCAGACCTCAAAATGAGGTGTCAGCCTGGTGAAGCTACAACACAGAACTACTTGCATGCCAAACATCAGAAGCAGCATGTGATAGACAGGGCTAAGTAATCCCACAACCAATGGATCAGACCTAAGCTCTGTAGTTCTGCCACATCTAGTCCTGAATGGTGGTGGACAATTAAACAACTGACAGGAGGAGGAGGCTCCACAAATATCCCTGTCCTCAATGATGAGGGAGCCCTGCACATTAGTGCAAAAGACAAGGCTGAAGCATTTGTGACCAACTTCAGCCAGAAGTGCCGAGTGGATGATCCCATCTCTGCCTCCTCCTGAGGTCCCCAGCAACACAGATGCCAGTCTTCAGCCTATCCGATTCACGCCACGTGATATCTGGAAATGGCTGAAGGTACTGGATAACTGCAAAGGCTATGGGCCCTGACAACATTCTGGCAATAGTACTGAAGTCTTGTGCTCCAGAACTAGCCACGCCCCTAGCCAAGCTGTTTCAGTACAGCTACAACACTGGCATCTACCCAGCAATGTGGAAAATTGCCCAGGGATGTCCTGTGCACAAAAAAACAGGACAAATCCAACCCGGCCAATTACCGCCCCATCAGCCTACTCTCAATCATCAGCAAAGCGATGCAAGGTGTCGTCGATAGTGCTATCAAGCGGCACTTGCTCAGCAATAACCTGCTCACTGACACTCAGTTTGGATTCTGCCAGGGCCACTCAGCTCCTGACCTTCTTACAGACTTGGTCCAAACATGGACTAAAGAGCTGAACTCCAGAGCTGAGGTGAGAGTGACTGCCCTTGACATTAAGGCAGTATTTGACTGGGTATGGCATCAAGGAGCCCTCGCAAAACTGAAGTCAATGGGAATCAGGAGGAAAACTCTCTGCTGGTTGGAGTCATACCTAACGCAAAGGAAGATAATTGTGGTTGTTGGCGGTCACTTATCTCAGTTCCAGGACATCACTGCAGGAGTTCCTCAGGGTAGTGTCCTCGGCCGAACCATCCTCAGCTGCTTCATCAAATACCTTCCCTCCATCATAAGGTCAGAAGTAGGGATGTTCGCTGATGATTGCACAATGTTTAGCACCATTCGCGACTCCTCAGATACTGAAGCAGCCCATGTCCAGATGCAGCAAGACCTGTACAACATCCAGGCTTGGGCTGTTAAGTGGCAAGTTACATTTGCACCACACAAATGCCAGGCAATAACCATCTCAAACAAGAGAGACTGTAACCATCTCCCCTTTATGTTCAATGGCATTACTATCGCTGAATCCCCCACCATCAACATCCTGGGGGCTCCCATTGACCAGAAACTGAACTGGACCATCCACGTAAATACTATGGCTACAAGAGCAGGTCAGAGGCTGGGAACTCAGAGGTGAATAACTCACCTCATGTCTCCTCAGTGCCTTTCCACTATCTACAAGGCACAGGTCAGGAGTGTGATGGAATACTCTCTGCTTGCCTGGATGGGGGCAGCTCCAACAATACTCAAAGAAGCTCAACACCATCCAGGACAAAGCATCCCACATGATTGGCACCCCATCCACAAACATTCACTCCCTTCACCACCAACGCACAGTGACAGCAGTGTGTACCATCTACAAAATGCACTGTAGCAACTCACCAAGGCTCCTTCAACAGCACCTTCCAAACCCACTATCTCTACCACCTAGAAGGACAAGGGCAGCAGATGCATGGGATCATCACTACCTACAAGTTCCCTTCCAAACCATACCATCCTGACTTGGAACTATCTCGCCATTTCTTCACTGTCACTGTGTCAAGATCCTGGAACTCCCTTCCTAACAGCACTGTTTGTGTACCTACACCCCAAGGACTGCAGTGGTTCAAGAAGGCAGCTCACCATCACCTTCTCAAGGGCAATTACAGATGGGCAATAAATGCTGGCCTAGCCAGCGATGCCCACATCTCCCGAACAAATTAAAAGAAACTTATTGCTTTATCAGTAGGAAGACCTACTAACTTTTTTTTGTTGTTGTTTTGCTCAGTATTAGCCTTGTATTCAGAAGGTTGTGGTTTCAAGGGTCACTTCGAGACCCGAGTACAAAGTCTAAGCTTACTCTTCAATAGCGCGAGAATGCTGCACTGTCAGGCTTGCTGTCTTTCAGAGCCGAGGACCTATCTGCCTTCTCAGGTGAATGTAAAAGATCCTTTGCTACTATTTTGAAGATAGGTCGGGGCGCCCTCCCCAGTTACCTGGCCAATATTTATCTCTCAACTAACATCACTGAAACAAATTATCTGATCATTATCGCATTGTTCTTTGTGGGTCCATACTGTGCACAAATTGGCTTCTGTGTTTCCCATATTACAAGAATTACTCTTCAAAAAGTACTTCATTGGCGGTAAAGCTTTGGGATGTCCGGAGGTCGTTGAAGACACTATATAAATGCTAACCTTTCTTTCTTAACGTACTTATGCTTCATGCGTTAGTTGATTAGCTAAGTACACCTCCATTTTTGGGCATTTCCCCCTACCTGTACTTTCCTTCCTTATTCTTGGTTTCTGCCGGCTTAATTGTTACATCATACCAAGAGGTGTGGTTGGGTTCTGACTTTGGGTTCTTAATTTGAGATGAGGAAGAGGGATTCACAAGAAACTGATAGATGCAAGTGCAAATGGGGATGCGTCAGAGGAGTCCCATCTTCATTCCCTCCACTTCACATGCCAATCTGCCTTAGGCACTAGATGACAGAGGTGAACAAGCTGAGGTGACAAAGAGTCAAAGCTACTGGAGATAAAGGAAAAAAAAAGTAAAGGAAAAGTATAGTACAGAGAAGGCTTAGCAGAAACCACAGTTAACACAAGCCTGTATTACTCTGAATCTTAGAACGTTGGACTAGTAGTAGGACATTCAGCCCCTTGGGCCTGTTCTACCATGCCGCAATCCAATAATTATTTCCTTCCTGTAGCTGTTTTACCATCTCAGTTGTCCTCCATACCTCTGAGATTCATGAGTCTGGTCTGTGCTACTGTCTTCCCCTTAGGATACTCAATTGGACTGCATTTTAGTACACAAGTTTAGGCCTGTTTGAAGTTTAGGTAACAATCTGATTTAGCTCTTAAAGATATTGGATTTGTATAAATTTGCATATGGATCTGACATCCTTTTAGTAATTTAAATGAATATTGTAAGAGTTTGTGTTGCCATCACAGTAATTACAGCTACTGATGAAGACTGCTTCAGTGAAAGATCTGCTGTCATCATTGTAGTAGTAAATCCTTAATGACAGCGTGCTAGCTTTTTCCATGATGTGGAAATATATTGACTAGAAAAGCAAAGGACACCAAGGCAGTTGAGCAGGAGAATCCCTGGAGAAAGTGAAACCTGGGAATAAGTGGAAATGTCTCCAGAGGGGTTAGTGGCTGTAATAAGCTGTTCTAAGCATTGAAGCCAGGCACTAGATGACAGAGGAGAACAAGCTAAGGTGATACGACTTAACAAAGAAGAGAAACAGCTACTGGGGATGAAGGGAAAGAAGTAAAGGGAGAAGTGTAGCACAAAGAAAGTTTAGCAGAAACCACTGTCAGCACAAGCCTGTATTACCCTGAATCTTATAACATTGGACTAGTAGTAGGCCTTTCAGCCCCTTGCGCCTGTTCTGCCTTTCAATCAGATCATGATCGATCTATAACTCAACTCCATTTACCTGTCTTTAATCCATATCCCTTGCTACCCTTACCTAATCTCAAAATTTCAATTGACACAACATCTACAGGATTTCCATTATCCTTTGTGTGAAAAAGTGCCTCTCAATTTCACTCCTGTACAGCCCAACTCAAAGATTAAGATTGTGCGCCCTTGTTCTGGATTCCCCTTCAGAAGAAATAGTTTCTCTTCATCTACCTATTGAATCCCTTTATCACTAATAAACACCTTGATTACATCACTCCTCAACCTCTAAACATAGCTAATACATGTTTATGCAACCTGCATAATTTAATCCATTAAACTCCAGTATCATTCTGATGAATCTGTGCTGTAGCATCTTCAAAGGCACTATAACCTTCCTGAGATGGAACTGAACGCAATCCTCCAAAATGTTGGTACAACTGAAGCATAACTTTCTTCCCTTTGTATTCCTTTCTGGGATGTATTTTACCTTTCAATGATTTGTGCTGTCCATTTAAGCTGCTGCAGCCCTATATGTGCTGCAAGTCTCTTGCTCCCCTCAAAAAATGAGATCCAAGGGCATTCCTGACACCAGAAAACCCTGTCATCAGGTCAATGCAGCTGACCCGGAAACTCTGGTGTGAGGTTAGCCCAATCACATTCCAATACTTTCCACTCCAGTGGGAGTCATTCAAAAATGGAATAGTGAGAGTTCAGGGCCAACATGTTCCCATAAAGGTGAAGGGTAGGATCAGCAACTCGAGGGAACCCTGGATGTCAAGGAATATAGAGGATTGGATAAGGAAAAAAAAGGAGGCTTATGGCAGATTCAGAGGGCTGAAAACAGCAGAGGCCCTGGAGGAGTATAGAAAGTGTAGGGGGGTACTTAAAAAAGTAATTAGGAGAGCAAAGAGGGGGCATGAAAAGATAAGATAAAGGAAAATCCCAAGGTGCTTTATAAGTATATTAAGGGTAAGAGGATAACCAGGGAAAGAGTATGGTCCATTAGGGACCAAAGTGGCAATCTGTGTGTGGAACCAGAGGACGGAGGTGAGGTTTTGAATGATTACTTTTCATCTGTGTTCACTCTGGAGAAGGACGATGTCGGTGTAGAGATCAGGGAGGGGGATTGTGATATACTTGAATGAATTAGCATTGAAAGGGAGGAGCTATTAATGGTTTTAGTGGGCTTAAAAGTGGATAAATCCCCGGCCCAGATGAGATGTATCCCAGGCTGCTATGTGAGGCAAGGGAGGAGATCACAGGGGCTCTGACACAAATTTTCAAATCCTCTCTGGCCACAGGAGAGGTGCCAGAGGACTGGAGGACAGTGAATGTGGTATCATTATTCAAGAAGGGTAGTAGGGATAAACTGGTAATTACAAGCCAGTTGAGTCTAACATCAGTGGTAAGGAAATTATTGGAAAAAATTCTGAGGGACAGGAGGCAGGGATTATTCAGGGATAGTCAGCATGGCTTTGTCAGGGGGCGATCATGTCTATCCAATTTGATTGAATTTTTTGACAAGCTGAGTAGGTGTGTAGATGAGGGTAAAGCAGTTGATGTAGTCTACATGGACTTCAGTAAGGTTTTTGATAAGGTCCCGCATGGGATCCAGGACAATTTGGCAAATTGGATCCAAAATTGTCTTCGTGGAAGGAGGCAGAGGGTGATGGTTGAGGGCTGTTTTTGCGATTGGAAGCCTGTGACCAGTGTGCACTGCGGGGATCGGTGCTGGGACCCTTGCTGTTTGTAGTGTGCATTAATGGTTTAGATGTGAATATAGGAGGTATGATCAATAAGTTTACAGTTGACTTGAAAATTGGTGATGTTGTAAATAGTGAGGAAGAAAGCCTTAGATTACAGAATGATATAGATGGGCTGGTAAGATGGGCAGAGCAGTGGCAGATGGAATTTAATCCTGAGAAATGTGAGGTGATGTATTTTGGGAGAATTAGCAAGGCAAGGGAATATACAATGGATGGTAGGACCCGAGGAAGTACAGAGGGCTAGAGGGAACTTGCTGTACTTGTCCATAGATCACTGAAGGCAGCAGCACAGGTGGTTAGGAAGGCATATGGGATACTTGCCTTTATTAGCTGAGGCATAGAATATAAGAGAAGGGAGGTTATGATGGAGCTGTATAAAACGCTAATTAGGCCACAGCTGGAGTACTGTGTACTGTTCTGGTTGCCACACTATAGGAAGGATGTGATTGCACTGGAGAGGGTGCGGAGGAGATTCACCAGGATGTTGCCTGGGCTGGAGCATTTCAGCTATGAAGAGAGACAGGATAGGCTAGGGTTGTTTTCCTTAGAGCAGAGAAGGCTGAGGGGGGACGTGATTGAGGTATACAAAATTATGAGGGGCATAAATGGGTAGATAGGAAGAAACCTTTTCCCTTAGCGGAGGGGTCAATAACCAGGGGGCATAGATTTAAGGCAAGGGGCAGGATGCTTAGAGGGGATTTGAGGAAAAGAATTTTCACCCAGAGGGGTGGTTGGAATCTGGAACACACTGCCTGAAGGGGTGGTAGAGGCAGGTAACCTCACAACTTTTAAGAAGTATTTAGATGAGTACTTGAAACGCCATAGCATTCAAGGCTAGGAGCCAAGTGCTGGAAAATGGGATTCGAATAGATAGGTGCTTGATGGCCGGCATGGACACGATGGGCCAAAGGGCCTGTTTCTATGCTGTATAACTCTGTGACTCTATGATACTTATGTTTATTGTCCAAACAATGTAGACTTACAAGCCTTTCTTGTCTGTTCTCTTAAATCATATGGAACCATGTTGTGATGGGAATTTAGATGGTCTAATTTACGTCCTGCTGAACTTGTCTTCTGGTACATCTGATAACTCTGCTATCTCTTAAATATGTTTTTTTTAAAATTATGAGCTGAGATTTTGCTTTTTCTATGTCGCAGATTCAAATGTCAAATGCCCTAAGCCGCATTCCTACAGGTGGATGCACCATTCTATGTTTGTGCCATGCCTTCTCCGGATCTTCCATAACTCCAATAAATAATACATTTTCCTTCAGTAAGCATGAGCAATATTTCTGAATTCATAATTACAGTAGTGTTATGAACAGGTGAGAAAGGGGTCTAGGGGTTCCCTCTCAGCCTGTGCCTGGTTTAACCGTAACAGGGTTTAATTTTAAAAATACAGTGTTTTAGCGCCCCCCCCCCCCATCTCAGTGAATCCTTGTTCACTGCTTTCCAATTGTAGGGCAAAGAAATCAATCAGACAGGTTTTCTTAGATTTAAACAAGAAAGGTGGATGTTTATTAACCTTAAACTCTAATTCGATTAATGGCTACGAATACATGATGCGACGACTCTAGCATGCATAGACAATGAACACACACGCAGATAGAGACAGAAAAAGTATAAAGAATGAAGGGGAAAAGTTTGAGGCAATAGCTGGGTGTATTTACAGTCCTTTGAGTTCAATGTGGAGTCTTTGGTTGCCGGTAAATCTTGCTGTTCGTTGGGGCCCAGTGCGCGCTTTAACTTGTTTCAATGTAGGATTCTTTTCCCTCTTGAGGTTTAAGTGACTTCAGTGGGTCTGGAGGTTTGTGAGAAAGCGAGAGAGAGCCAGCCAGGAGAGAGGCTCTCTTGTTCAAGGTTCAGTTGCAATCTGCAGTCTGTCTTCAAACTGTCCTGTGCGTAGTTCAAAAGCCTGGGCCAGCCAGTTAGTCATGTGACCAGCTGGTTTAACCACTCCTACATTTGTGGATTCTCCATCTTAACAGACACTGGAATGTGAGCTTCCTTACACCTTCAATGTCTGGTGCTCAAAATCCATTTGGGTTAATTGGACCGGGGAGTAGTTGCTTTGTCTCTCCAAGCACCCGCTCTTAGTATGCAAATGTCCTCCAGCCAAATGTCTGGTAATTTCTTTAAACAAGTCATTTCTTCACTCCAGCAACAGTTTAAAATTAATGTCCATATGGCAAAATTAATATTCCTCATTCTTGTCAGGTGGGGGTCTTCATGACAGTAGGCACCTATTTTTTGCCATTCTTTTGCTGTGAGCTACACAAAAGTGTCACCATTTTATTGAAAAGAGAAGTCTAGTGTGAGTATATATGCATGTATGTATATGTGTTTGTGTGTGCTTGGGTGTGGATGCATGTGCACGTCTGTGTATGTATATGCATGTTTGTGTGTGTTTGTCTTAGAAAGCTGCAGAACAAGCCTGCAGTTAATGCTAATAGACCACTTATATTTCACTTTAATGCTTTATTATATTATCTGAACCCTTATATTATGCTAGATTCCATCAATACACTTCTACTTATCTATTATTCTGTATTTGTGAATTACATATGTAATCCAGAGAGTGTTCCTTTAAAGCACATTAACTAGATCAATAAAAACATAAAATTAAAGCAAAATACTGTGGATGCTGGAAATCTGAAATAAAAACAGAAAGTGCTGGAAATACTTGGCAGATCCAGCAGCATCTGTGGAGAGAGAAACAGAGTTAACGTTACAGGTCAATTGACCTGAAACGTTAACTTTACTTCTCTCTTCACAGATGCTGCCAGACCTGCTGAGTATTTCCAGCACTTTCTGTCAATAAAAACATATGTTGCAAGTATAATCAGAATCTGAGATTTGACTTATCATAACTTTCAATGTCCTTGGTATCACAAGCAACAGAGCAAGTATGCTTCTACAGTTATCAGAATGATTACTTAAACCGTAAGCCAGGATAAATAACCGATTAGGAAAGGGTTTTGAAGGTTATAACGACCTACGGTTAATTGAATTTTCCGTCGATCTATGATAGTTCTTGAGTAACTGAGACAATGGAAACATCCAGCAAAGAACATAACATTGGATCATAGGAACAGGAGGAGGCCATTCAGCCCCTCGAGCCTGTTCTGCCATTCACTGAGATCATGGTTGATTTGTGACCTACCTCCCTATGCTCACCTTTGCCCCTTAATATCTTTGGATAACAAAACTCGGTCAATCTCAGATTTAAAATTAGCATTGACCTAGAGTACATTCTGTATCCTTGCTACCCTCAGTGCTTCTTCCAAGTGATTACTGATACATCGGCTGAGGGAGGGCGGTAGGTGGTAATCCGCAGGAGGGTTCCTTGTGATAATGATAATTGTCAAAGTAATCATCAATATTGCTGCAATAACATGGTTTCAAATTTTCAAGTGTACAGCTTTACCTGGCCTCATTTTTACCTGATGTAACTCAGTTTCGGATTTGAAGCATCCCAGCCTTAACCAGGTACAAATTGATATAAGTATCGCATAATATTCCGAGATAACACATGTTACTAAGACTGCAACAAAATAAGAGAAAAATACTGCAGATGCTGAAAATCTGAACTAAAAACAGAAAGTGCTGGAAATACACAGCAGGTCAGGCAGCATCTGTGGAGAGAGAAACAGAGTTAACGTTTCCACAGATGCTGCCCGACCTGCTGAGTATTTCCAGCACTTTCTGTTTTTATTACGACAGTTAGGTTTGCTGATTATAGCATTTGTGTTCGTCTTGAAGTTCGTCTATTTTTAACAGGTAGCAATTGTGCTCAACCTATTCAAGTCATTAGACCCCACAACCCTTTGAGATAGCTGCGTTCATCTAATTCAGGCTCTTGAGCATTCCCGATTTTAATTGCTCTACCATTGGTGGCCATACCATCAGCTGCCTGGGACCTAAGCTCTGGAAT
Source organism: Heterodontus francisci (assembly GCF_036365525.1). Lineage (NCBI taxonomy): Eukaryota > Metazoa > Chordata > Chondrichthyes > Heterodontiformes > Heterodontidae > Heterodontus > Heterodontus francisci. The sequence goes on along the minus strand of NC_090405.1, from coordinate 40,891,328 downwards.
TCCCTCCCTAAACCTCTCCACCTCTCTACCTCTTTTTCCTCCTTTAAGACATTTCTTTAAGACGTTCTTTTATGACCAAGCTTTTGGTCATCTGCCCTAATTATGGGTGTATGTGGCTTATGTGCCTTAAAATGCTCCTGTGAAGTGCCTTGGGAAGTTTTATCACATTAAAGGCGCAATATAAATATAAGTTGTTGTTGTTGATTGAATGGGTTTTTAAAATGAAAATATACCTCTTATCAGATAGCAGTCTGTCTCTGCCTCCAACTTTTCTCTATGGCGTTTTGGTTTCACCATTAGCCTACATCTTCAACAAGTCATCCGTAATTTAATTCTAGCTTGTCAGCAGAATTATTCTTTTATTTGTACATATTTATAAGCCTGTTACATGTCTTACATTCTGGGAACTTGTATGCTACTTAGTTACGCAGTCAAGTACTCCCACACACTTTCTGAATTTCTTTCTTTGATTACAGACTGTCCCCTTAATTTTAATTGGCAGTTTTATTGCAGTTCAAACCCGCCTTTAAATCAGTCAGCAGAGAACAGTTAATTAACCACAAGGATATAAATACTTAAGTTTACAATCCAAGAACACAAGCTGCTGGGTTTAAGTTGCTCTCGGTGCTACTTTTAACACAATGGTTAGTGCATCGACATCAAATTCCAAGTGCAATTTTTAAATTAAGTCATTAACTCTTTAAAATAAACCTGTCTTTGAGCAAGTGATAGGGAAGCAAACAAAAGCCCCACAGCTCTAATAGAACAGGCGCCTTCTGGCATAGAGGTAGATTCGTTTGTTCTTGGGATTTGGGTGATGCCAGCAAAGCTGCATTTATTGTCCATCTCTATTTGGCATTCACCTGTTCCGGTTCTTCCGCTGATTAGATAGGGAGTTTCAGGTGACAATGAGCGACCACCAATATGTGTCGAAGTCAAGATGGTGTGGGACTAAGAAGGGAACTTGGAGGTGATGGTGTTCCCCATGACATATGCTGCTCTTATTTTCAGTGGTAGAAGTTGTGGGGGAGTTGCTGTCAAAGTACCTGGTTTGCAATACATAGAGGTAAATGGACAACAGTGTAAGAAACAGGTCTACAGCAGATCATTCAGGAAGCTGGCAAAAAAACTCCTTCCAGTAATACATTGTACTGGATGTCAATAGAAATATCATGATGCATTAATATGTATAGCACAAGAGAAAGGTGCAGCAGGAGATCACAGTAAAGTGTGCCTTCACTGTTATTTTTTAGCAATGATATATCCTTTAGACTTCTTTCTTTGGCCTCCTTATCTCAAGAGACAATGGGTAAGCGCCTGGACACTTCTAAATAAGAGCAAAATGCCCTGAATTCTGGAAATTCGAAACCAAGAATGCCACCTTGAGGAAGTTCTTTTCTTCTCTCTGACAGGATTTCCATTTGTCCAGTTCTGATGAAAGATCGTCATCCTGAAACGTTAACTCTGTTGCTGTCTCCACAAATGCTGCCAGACCTGCTGAGTATTTCTAGCATTTTCTGCTTCGATTGCTTTAAAGATGGCAGTTATTGGGCTGGATTTTATTCGCGTGCCGCACTCTGTGGCAGCGCGCTTTGAACTCGGCGGCTTTCCGACATGGAAGTGCCGCCCGCCGCACAACTCCTGCGATATTACGTGCGGGGGCTGATTTAAATAGAGGGGGCAGAGCAGCTGCCCCCGATGAGATAGAAGGGAGGGCCGCCACGTCCCCGGTAACAGGGTCTGGTGCCACTGCGCAGGTGACGGTGCCATTTTTAAAGGGCTTTAAGCACTTAGAAGTAATTTTAATTTTTAAAGGTACTGTATGCATTTATTTTATATTAAAAAATAATGATATATGGAGGCCCCCAATGGTCATTTAATTGCCTGATATTACCAAATCTTGCCTTTTTTCCTACCTGACCCTTACCCCCTAACCTTCTCACTTTTGCTCTTCAACCCTTTCCCACCATCCCCACATCCAATGAAAAAGTGTTTTCCCCGCATCCCCACCCCCCCCCAGCCCAGAAAAGTTTATTCCTCCCCCCTCCCCACCAGGTTCTCTCCTCGGAACTCCGAAGGGACGCGAGGTACGAACGGCAGCCGTAAAATCGGTGTGGGATGGCTGCCGCCTGCTGGTAGGCTCATTTACATCTACTTTAGGTTGATTTAAATATGTTGATGAAGGCCCCACCGCCAAGTGGTGGGGTGGCCGCACCTAGGTCCACCTGCTGCCGGTAGTATGCGGCAGTCCCTGCTCGACGTCGGGGGTCAAGGCGGCCCTCTTTCCACCGAATTTCTAATGTTGTCCCCTTGTTTAAGAAGGGTAGCAGGGATAATCCAGGTAATTATAGACCGGTGAGCCTGACGTCAGTGGTAGGTAAGCTGCTGGAGAAGATACTGAGGGATAGGATCTATTCCCATTTGGAAGAAAATGGGCTTATCAGTGATAGGCAACATGGTTTTGTGCAGGGAAGGTCATGTCTTACCGACTTAATAGAATTCTTTGAGGAAGTGACAAAGTTGATTGATGAGGGAAGGGCTGTAGATGTCATATACATGGACTTCAGTAAGGCGTTTGATAAGGTTCCCCATGGTAGGCTGATGGAGAAAGTGAAGTCGCATGGGGTCCAGGGTGTACTAGCTAGATGGATAAAGAACTGGCTGGGCAACAGGAGACAGAGAGTAGCAGTGGAAGGGAGTTTCTCAAAATGGAGACGTGTGACCAGTGGTGTTCCACAGGGATCTGTGCTGGGACCACTGTTGTTTGTGATATACATAAATGATTTGGAGGAAAGTATAGGTGGTCTGATTAGCAAGTTTGCAGACGACACTAAGATTGGTGGAGTAGCAGATAGTGAAGGGGACTGTCAGAGAATACAGCAGAATATAAATAGATTGGAGAGTTGGGCAGAGAAATGGCAGATGGAGTTCAATCAGGGCAAATGCGAGGTGATGCATTTTGGAAGATCCAATTCAAGAGTGAATTATACAGTAAATGGAAAAGTCCTGGGGAAAATTGATGTACAGAGAGACTTGGGTGTTCAGGTCCATTGTTCCCTGAAGGTGGCAACGCAGGTCAATAGAGTGGTCAAGAAGGCATACGGCATGCTTTCCTTCATCGGACGGGGTATTGAGTACAAGGGTTGGCAGGTCATGTTACAGTTGTATAAGACTTTGGTTCGGCCACATTTGGAATACTGCGTGCAGTTCTGGTCGCCACATTACCAAAAGGATGTAGATGCTTTGGAGAGGGTGCAGAGGAGGTTCACCAGGATGTTGCCTGGTATGGAGGGCGCTAGCTATGAAGAGAGGTTGAGCAGATTAGGATTATTTTCATTAGAAAGACGGAGGTTGAGGGGGGACCTGATTGAGGTGTACAAAATCATGAGAGGTATAGACAGGGTGGATAGCAAGAAGCTTTTTCCCAGAGTCGGGGATTCAATTACTAGGGGTCATGAGTTCAAAGTGCAAGGGGAAAAGTTTAGGGGGGATATGCGTGGAAAGTTCTTTACGCAGAGGGTGGTGGGTGCCTGGAACGCGTTGCCAGCGGAGGTGGTAGACGCGGGCACGATAGCGTCTTTTAAGATGTATCTGGACAGATACATGAACGGACAGGAAGCAAAGAGATACAGACCCTAAGAAAATAGGCGACATGTTTAGATAGAGGATCTGGATCGGCGCAGGCTTGGAGGGCCGAAGGGCCTGTTCCTGTGCTGTAATTTTCTTTGTTCTTTGTTCTTTGAATTTTCCGCCCACCCCCCCCTCACCGCCGTGACCCGTGGTGTCAAGGGGCTGGTAAAATTCAACTCATTATTTTCTTTCAAAAGGCATGTTTTCTGGATAATCATCAGTAACAATGAGTCTATCTTTTAAAAAAAGAATTTGCAGTTAAACATAAACTTAAGTCTCAAGGGAAGAAGTCCTCAGTTCATAGAAGAGGGATTAGCTTTGGATCGTTCCAGCATGGAGCTGGCACAGACCCAAATGGGCCTTTTCGCCTCATGCTGTGTTGTAAGTGCCTATAGTTCTCTGGAACCAATGTTGCTCCCTGCCATGATTTCTGTGCTAACTCCTCATCATCATTCACTGCCTTCTTCTCCTCATCCTTCTTCTATGCCAAGACTTGCTACTGCTCATCTTCCATAAACAGACATAGATACTGATGATTATCCATTGTGCCTCTTTCCATCACCATGTTGGGATGGTGCAAGTTGCCACAGCCATTCTCCCAATTCACTCGAGGTCAGAGTGTAGAGTACCTTCAGTGTGGTGCAAATATAGTAATTATTGTCAGAACGTGCTACATGTCTGTTTTATGATGTTTCTGTGTCTCAAATATGCTTTGTTATATGCTCTTTGCTGGGGCTGTGGGAGTTGTACAGCATGTTTCAAGTGGGTAACCCATATCTCTTGGGAACCAACCATCCCCATTTGTAACTATCATCCTCTTGGAATAAGTAGAGACCTATGATATCCTTCAAATCTGGGTGTCGTAGCATTCCCTGGACACCTTGCATAACTTATTATGTGATGGCCATGCCCCATAATATTTTGAAGATAAGTGCCAAGGGATGTTGCAAAGATGCTGGATTGTTCTTATAGGTGCTGACAATTCTAAGCTCTACCTTGGGATAGCCACCTTGTTCATAAAAGAGGGTCAGTGTTTCCTGTCACTGCAGCTGCTGAATGCAGAACTGGAATTAAAGCATTCACTGCCATTCGAAACAAAACATCTGTGACCTCGGGCTAGGGATTACTGAACTGCATTTTTTCCCCCAAAAATATACTTTATTCATAAAAATCTGTAAAAAATACATTACCAAACAGTTCAAAACAGCACCAAGTTGACATGCCAAAAAGTGCAAAAGAAATCAGTTTTCTTCAATACGGAGTGAGTTGCCTCACAACTCTTCCATTCCATTTTACATGCCATGTACATTTTACAGCAAACCCATATTTGGTGCATACAGCCCGAGGGGTTTCCCATGGGTCCAGCCCCTCAGTTCACTTTGGTGGGATGACCTTACACAGTGGTCTTTCCCCATTGAGTCTTCGCAGTGGCTACCCCAAGCTTTAGTGCATCCCTCAGCACGTTGTCCTGGACCTTGGAATGTGCCAGTCTGCAACACTCGGTCTTTGCGCTGGAAGACCAGCAAGTTTTGGGCTGACCATAGAGTGTCTTTCACCGAATTGATGGTCCTCCAGCAGCGGTTGATGTTTATCTTGGTGTGCATCCCTGGGAACAGCCTGTAGAGCACAGACTCCTGTGTTACAGAGCTGCTTGGGAAGAAACTCAACAAAAACCATTGTATCTCGTTCCACACCTGCTTTGCAAAGACACATTTCAGAAGGAGATGGGCAACAGTCTCTTCCCCACCACAGGCACCTCAAGGGCAGTGTGCAGAGGGGGTGAGACTCCGGGCGTGCAGGAAGGATCTGACGGGGAGGGCCATTCTCACCACCAGCCAAGCTACGTCTTGGTGCTTGTTTGAAAGTTCTGGTGATGAGACGTTCTGCCAAATGACTTTGGTAGTCTGCTCGGGGAACCATCCAACAGGATTTACCATCTCCTTTTCCCATAGGTCCTTGAGGACATTCCGTGCAGACCACTGCCTGATGGATTGGTGGTCAAAGGTGTTTTTCCACAGAAACTTTTCCAAGAAGAATAAGTGGTACAGCACGGTCCAACAGGATGGAGTGTTCTACGGAATAGTGACCAGGCCCATCCTTCGCAACACCAGGGACAGATAGAACCTCAGCATGTAGTGACACTTGGTGTTTGGGTATTGGAATTCTTCGCACAGCTTGATGCAGCCGCACACGAAGGTGGTCATCGGGATGAGGGTGACGTTACATTTTTCCCACCCTTATCCAGAGGTTTGAACTTCATGTCCCTCTGGACCCGGTCCATTTTGCATCTCCAGATAAAGCAGAAAATGGCTTGGGTGACCGCCACAGCGCAGGAGTGGGGTATGGGCCAGACCTGCGTCACGTACAGCAACAACGTGAGTGCCTCGCACCTGATGACCAGGTTCTTACCCACAATGGAGAGAGAATGCTGCTCCCACATGCTCAGTTTATGGTGTGCCCTGGCTACTCGCTCCTTCCAGGTTTTGGTGCACGCCCCGGCCCTTCTGAACCATATCCCAGCACCTTCAGGTAGTCTGACCTGACAGTGAAGGGGACAAAGGATCGGTTGCCCAGTTCCCAAAGAACCTGGCCTCACTCTTGACATGGTTAACTTTGGCCCCCGAGCCTAGTTCGAACTGGTCGCAGATGCTCATCAATCTGTGCAGAGACAGTGGATCCGAGCAGAAGACGGCGATGTCATCCATGTACAGGGTGGCTTTGTCCTGAGTGCCTCTGCTGCCTGGGTTTGTCACTCCTCTTATGCCCGCATCCTTCCTAATGAACTCAGCAAAAGGTTTGATACAGCAAACAAACAAGACCGGGGAGAGAGGACAGGCCTGTCTGACTCCAGATTGGATCGGGAAACTTTCTGATTCCCACCCATTGATTGAGACTGCACTACTGATATTTGTGTAGAGCAGTTTGATCCAATTGCAGATCCCCTCCCCAAACCCCATTTTGGAGAGCACGTCCATCATGTAGGTGTGCGATTTTCTGTCAAACACCTTCTCCTGATCCAAGCTGATGAGGCAGGTGTCCACCCTCCTGTCCCGTGCATAGGCGATCATATGTCTGAGTAGCATGAGACTATCAGAGATCTTCCTGCCGGGTACAGTACAGGTCTGGTCAGGGTGAATCACCAACTCCAGAGTAGACTTGACCCGAATGGCGATGACTTTGGACAGAATCTTGTAGTCAACATTAAGCAGTGAGATGGGCTGCCAATTTCTGATTTCCGCCCTCTCCCCCTTCCGCTTGTAGATGAGGGTGATGATGCCTTTCCTCATGGATTCTGACATGCTGTCAGCTAGAAGCATACTCTTGTATACTTCCAGCAGGTCCGGGCCGATCCAGTCCCACAGGGCCGAGTACAACTCGACCGGTAAGCCATCGCTTCCAGGAGTTTTACTCGTCTCGAAGGACCTGATGGCCTTTGTCAGCTCGTCCAGAGTTAGCGGCTTGTCCAGTCTCTCCCTCCTGCTGTCATCTAAGACCTCTGTGATAGATGACAGGAAGGACTGGGAGGCCGTACTGTCCAAGGGCTTCATGTTGTACAGCCCAGCATAAAAGGATTTGCTGATCTATAGTATGTCAGAGTGCGAAGACGTTACCGAGCCATCCTCTTCCTTCAGGCTGCTGATAACAGAGCTCTCTGTTTGTACCTTTTGGAAGAAGTAGCGCGAGCACGTCTCATCCTGCTCGATGGAGCAGACTCTGGACCGGAAGATGATCTTGGAGGCCTCCATGGCAAAGAGCGAGGCCTGCTGGCTCTTCACCTCTTGGAGGTCCTCCTTGACCTCGACCACCATCGACTGCAGCCGGAACAGATTTTGCATTCTCTTCTGGAGTCGGAACATTTCCCTCTGTCTCTCTCTCACCCTATGAACACCTTTGGAGATAAAGAATCTCTTGATGTTCTCCTTGATCGCTTCCCACCAGTGAACTGGAGACTCAAAGAGGGGTTTCACGGTTCTCCAACCTTTGTAATCCCCTTTGAGTTCCTCAATGTTCTCTGGCATTAGCAGTGTAGCATTGAGCTTCCATGTCCCCCTGCCAACCCACTGGTCATCCTGTAAATGACAGGCAGCCAGTAGAAAGCAGTGATCAGATAAGAACACCAGCTTGATGTCAGTGGATCTGACCGGGAAAGCACGGGACACAAACAGGAAGTCAATCCTGGAACGGGCAGACAGGTCCAGTCTTGACCAGGTGTATCTACACTGTGCTCCATCTTCAGGGTTGCTGAAGATGTCATGCAGCTTGGCATCTTTTACTGTTTCCATTAGGAATCTAGAACTAGTGTTCAGTTTGTTGTCGTCACTGCCGGATCGTCCAGCTGCATCGATGATGCAGTTGGAGTCACCGCCTAGAATGACCGGCCTGGACATCACCTGCAGCAGTGGGAACTGCTGGAAGACTGTCAGCCGCTTGCTGCATTGAACCGGGGCGTACACGTTGATCAACTGGAGTGGAGCGTTGTTGGACATTAAATCTGCGATGAGGAGGCGACTGCCCACCACCTCCTTAACTTTGGAGATGATGAAGTTGCCTCCCCGCAGCAGAATACCCAGGCTGGAGGAACAGGAGACATTTCCCCCTGACCAGACCGATGGCCCATGCGACCACCATCGTGACCATTACCTGAAAGTGCTGAGGTGCAGTATTGCACACTCTTGCAAAAACAGCAGGTCGGCTTTGACCTTGGCGAGGTAGTCCAAGGATGAAATGCATCGCATAGTGGATTTAATGCTATGCACGTTAATCGAAGCAATCTTTATACCCATTTTAAAATTGGGTGTTGCTTCCCACACCAGGTGCCCTTGCTCGTCCAGTCCTTGGGTACGTTCCTGCATACCCATAGTGTACACAAGCTGTTTCACATTCATTGGGCTCAGAGCTACAAAATGAATTGACAAAAGTCCTTTTGGAAGAAATCTGTGACAGAAAAGGTTCAGTGTCATCAGCACTTTTGCATCTACTACCATTATGGTCACTGTTGTACTTTTTGGTTGAAAGACTGGTTTCAGGAGTTGACACGATTCATCCAAAGTATCCATTCAAGTATAAGTGAATTTTTAACAATGTAGTAAGTCTTAATTACTGCCAAACAACCTCTTTGGCTCTGAAAATTTACCTTTAAAGGTGCTGAGTTTCATATTCACAGATTTTAATTATTGTTGGAGGTTTTAAATTTTTTTTAACTTTTTCTTTCTGTCTCTTATCTCTCTCTTTCTCAGTCACATCTTTTGACCCCTCTATTTTGTTTTCTGTGCATGATTTGGTATTAAATTAACTACTCTAGTTTACAGTTCCTGATTATGACTCTATGTGGTTCAGAAAGGATTCTTCAATGTGATTAAGGAGATATGCTGTTGCTTGCCCTGCTCACCCAGGTCTAAGATCCCCTGCAGAGGGTGCCGCACTGCAAGAGCTTTCTAATATTCATAAGCTGCTGCTCAAACTCTGTGAGCAAATGTAAGTGCAATGAATGGCAAGTGCTGACCCCAATATCCAGGCTATTGCCTTCTGCTCTGCTCCATGCCGTATCTCTATTGACTCTTTCCACTGCCTTAATCACCTCTATAGCTCATCCCAGCATCATAATGTGGACTAGGAGGTTTGCAAAATGAGGACCTAGCAATCCAAAGAAAAGGTGAATATTGGGTCAGTGGATTAATTAACCAAATTTCATCCTAGGATGAATTTTAGGAGTCTCGTCTACTAGTGTTAATACACAAAATTTCTATGTATTATTCACACTTAGCAAATGCATTATCTCTAACGTAAAGAAGAATTTTACCCCATCAGTAACTTTAACATGATGTAACAGTAACGATCCTTGGCGCGCAGCAGTAACATAGGGAAACTTTCGGAACTTAATTGATTTGACGAGAATATCGCTTCAGAAATATTTAGTTCATGCCAATTCCAAAATAGATAAAACGTGCAGTTAAAAACGTTCCACTTGTTAAGTTTCTTAACCTTACCAAAAAAATTCAGTCTTTGTTCTCCCAGGGCAAGAGGTTAATTCATATTGTAGATTTTTGCAGTTACCTTAGGTGTCTTGCTTTATAATTTAAAGTCATTGTTAAATTCATGCCTCTATTAAGTCACATTCCCAGACAAGCTCTATATGCGGATTATCTTTGTATTGGACTTTAACATACAATAACCTCATTTAATTCGGTGTTCACTAACTAAACTGAATAAAATTAAAAACTACCAACCACGGTTCAGCATGAGCAGGGATATAGTACACTATTAGTTGAAGTGCCATTTAATTGTGAGCTCAAATCAGCCTTATCAAGGACTGACAGACACAGATTTTATTACTGGCAATGATTTCATTTTGTCACTTCACCAGTAAAAATAATATGTATGTATCAGAGAATGTTTGACATGAAACATAATTGTACGTTGTAATTATACCTGTAATGGCAAGTGTGGTGAGGCACCTCATGTCCTCGATTGAAAGAAACTCATCTGCATTGCACTTTATGTAATGTCAAATCTGCACTGTTATGTAATGTACTTTTACAAAGTTTTATGAATAAAGTGTATTTCTGGAAAACAAACAGTGAAAATAATATGACAGTCAACGTAATCATCACAAATGGTGTAATAACTCAATTTCAAAATTACAGTATAGTTTACCGTATCTGGATTCAATTTGACAGAACATAATTTCAGTTTCAGAGTTAAAGTATCATTGTGGTAGATTTGAACTCTGAGCAGATTGCTCCTTTAAAGATATCAAAATAAAACAATACTTTAAACATTCTGATCCATTATTATTCCACATCACGTTTGGATTTTACATCTGTTCAGATCAATTAGTCGCTGTCAGACTCCATTAAGAATGATAGCTGATGTTGTATATTCCTTCAGCATAAATGAATACGTCAAACTGTGCAACAGATGGTCTTGACTGTCTTGAACATCTCTCTATCTCCAAATCATTTATTATTAAAGGAGGGCTCATAATCAGAAGTTGACACCACCTTAAACAATCCCTAGAACTCAGCAGTCCTGTTTTCTATCACTGTCCATTTGAGTATAGATAGAAGTGAGGCCTTTGTCTCTTTGATATACCCTTATCAGTATCCCTTTGAAGGTCAAATTCAGTTCAAGCAGCAGTTCTCCTTAAGCTACCAAGTCATGCAAAGAAGTTATAGTTCCTCCTACAAAAGTTTTCCTGATGAATTTCTTTGCGTCATTTTTGTGGACTTTCAATGTGTGGCCGCATTCTGTGCCTTGTGTTCAGGTGAAGCTTTATTCAAATGTTTAATAAATGTACAGATGTAGATCTTAATGAATGCGCAGATGGAAATTTTAGAAATCACTTGATTTGATGTGAACTTCCACTTTTTTGCCATGCGTTTCATTGTGAAAGCCTTTGAGAAAGTTACATCTTGTTGAATGAGGTGTAAATGTGTTTTTAACGGCGCATTAAGTCATAGTTACTGCCAAACAACCTCTCCAACCCAGGCTGACACTTCTACCCATGTATCCAAAGGTTGTAAGTTCAAGCCCCACTGTGGACTTAAGCACATAATGTAAGCTAATATTTCAGTGCAGTGCGGACAGAGTGCTGCATTGGCGTCTTTTGGATGAAATGCCGCTGGGTCAAAATCCTGGAACTTTCTTCCTAACAGCACTGTGGGTGTACCTATCCGACATCGACTGCAGCGGTTCAAGAAGGCAGTTCACCACCATCTTCTCAAGGGCAATTCGGGATGGGCAATAAATGCAGGTAAAGCCAGCGATGCCCACATCCCATGAATGAATAAAAAAAACTTTGAAGTCCCCCCACCCCCGTGAAAGAATCTAGCCATATTGAAGGGTTACCTTAAATCCCTGAGTGGAGACTAAATAATTGTGAGATACTTCTGTCCCAGTTGAGGGGAGAATTATCCTCGCCTCACTCCAGTAGTCGTACCTTTAGCATGAGAGATGTAGGAGCGAGACCAATGAATCTAAAAATCCAATGTGTGCTTCCAATATCTATACTGTTCTTCAAGTTGCATAACTAATTTCTTATGTATGGGGTGTTACCTCAACTGTAAGTAAGTTCGTTCCCCTTTATTTCCCAAATAAAGCTGTATAACAGTTAATTCCTAGGTAAGGTACATCCTCTTTGATTCCTAAGAGAGGTTGTGTAACTCTTAATTTCAAGGTAAGGTCTGAGCCTCTTTGATTTCTAAGCCAACCTGTGAGCTTCTTGATGGTCAATTTTTCATTAGTCATTTGTGTTTCAAGGTTATAATTCAGTTTTTGGGTTTGGTTAGCTTTGTCAAAAATTCAGTTAACTGTTTAGGGCTGTCAGCGTAAAGCCATTTTACCAGTCAATGCACTGTGGTAGCAAAACTATGTTATCATTGTATTACTATGTGGTGAGGTTTGTGGCATTAGGGCTGCCTTTATTGTTCTAAGATGAGGCAAGCTTTCTAGCACAGAGGCATGTCCATTTAGTATTATAGAGATTAACTTTTTTAATGTTTTAGGAAGATGAACCCTTAAAAAAATTTTTTTTTTGATTCCTCATTCATAGGAAAATAACTTTTAACCTTATAACCCCTCATACAGTCATAGAGTTATACAGCTCAGAAACAGACCCTTTGGCCCATCGTGTCTGTGCCGGCATTCCTGTGCTGGATTCCTTGACGGGGGGTGGGGGACCTCAAAGTAAGCCTGTAAAGCTGGCCCCCCCCACCACCCCCCCCCCCCCCCCCGGTCTGCTGCTGGGAGGCCACCTCCAGGCAGCTGACGTATCTGCCAACACCTCTGAGCAATGGTCATAGGTGGCCTTTTAATTGCCTCCAGTTCCTCCAGGAAACTGGCACGCTGGCCGTTGGCATGAAATTAGGTGCCACCCGCCTCCATTCTCGAGTCCACATGAGGTTGAAAATCCTGTCCTAGATTTGGAGAAGGCATGCTGCCTTTTTTTTCACTTTAATAAAAACAGCAAGTGTTGGAAACGCACAACGAATCTGACAGCATGCATAAAGAGAAAATGGGCCGAATTTTACGCCGCCCCAGCGGGTCGGAAGGTGGCGTGGGGGCGGCGTAAAATTGAGCGGGAGGCTCCGGGAGGCCTACCTGCCCCACTTCTGCCTCCGGCCAAGTTTACAGCGTCAGGCGGGGGGGGGGTTGGGGGGGGCGGGGCGGGTGGGAAACGGCCACTTAACGGCCACTTAAGAGCCCTCGCCCGCCTCCACACGTATTTTACCCATGGCAAGTGGGCGTGCTGGGGACTTGAAAGGCCGCCCAGGTATAGCTGCTGGCCTTTCCGCGCCCCGGGGAGGTGTCATGGAAATCAGGCACAGGGTCCCCGATTGAGGGCTGCCCCTGCCCCCTAACCCACCCCCGGGACCCAAGACACCCCCCCCACTTCCCCCTAAGTTACCACTCCAGCCTCACCAAGGAAGGACCGATCTCCCTGGTGAGGCAACCTTAACTTACCTTCCCTCCAGGCTCTTTGGCGTCCACTGGGCTGCAATCCCAGCAGTGGCCACCGCTCCCAGTGGCGCTGCTGGGGCTAAGAGCTGCCGGCCCGCTGATGGGACAAATCGCTTTCCGGTATGGAGAAGGAAAAGGATTCTTAAAATCTACAACAAGTTTGTCAGCATGGGAAAATAGAAAATATTGAGTGAAGGCTTTTCATTAGAACTGGGGGAAAAAAGACGGCAAAAGAGTATCTTCAGGCTCACCGAAAGAAAAGAGGGTCGGAAAGAGATAGTTCTTTTAAATGATGCCACAAATATGATGGACTGAATCGCCTCCTTCTGTACTTCCATGATCTGGCATTTTGCAAAAGATTGTTTATTCAATAATATGCATAATGGAAAAATAATCAGATCTGATGTTTCTGATATTGGCATAATGCATGCACTGAAATAATAACGTTTAAATCAAAAAAAGAAAGCATTGCCAGAATTTTCTGGGCCCTTTGGGGATGGGCTCAGAGGCGGCAGCGGGGGAGGTGGTGAAAAATCAGAAGGAAGACATTGGAACAGAGGTCCAACATCTTCACGTCAGAACCAGATATTCCAAGGGGTGGATGTCATAGAGGGAGGATATATAGCCAAAAAAAACAGTGGTCCCAGCACTGTCCCTTGGGGAACACCACTGTCTACCATCCTCCAGTCTGAAAAACAACCATTTACTACGACTCGCTGTTTTCTGTCCTTAAGCCATTTTTATTATCCTATTGGACGCTGACCCTCCTATTGCATGAGCCTCAATTTTGTTAACCAGCCTTTTATGTGGTACCTTATCAAACACTTTCTTAAAATCCATATAAACAACATCCACTGCATTCCGTTCCTGAACCTTCTCTGTTACTTCATCAAAAAATTCAATTAGATTAATCAAGCATGATCTCCCTTTTGCAAATCCATGCTGGCTCTCCTTAATTAACTCAAACCTCTCCAAGAGCGTGTTGCTTTTTTTCCCTGGTTATTGTTTTTAAAAATGTACCCATCAGTGATGTTAAACTAACTGGCCTGTAGCTGCTAGGTCTGTTGTTATACCCTTTCTTGAATAAGGGTGTCACATTTGCCACTCTCCAATCCTCTGGAACCTCCCCCTGTATCCAGGGAGGATTAGAATATTATGGAAAGCCCTTCCACTATCTCCACCCCCACTTTCTTTAGCAACCTGGGATGCAAGCCATTTGGACCAGGTGACTTATCTACCCTAAGTATAGCCAGCCTTTTTAGTACCTCCCCCTCTCTCAATTTCTACCCTATCCATTGCATCTACTGTCTCTGCTTCTACTGATATTTTGTCAGATTCCACTTCCTTCGTGAATACTGATCCAAAGCACTGAATAGGTATATTAGTCTTGCTTCTAAGTATATATTACCCTCTTTGTCCCTTATAGGCCCCACTACACCTCTTACAATTTATATGCCGGTAGAAGATTTTTGGGTTTCCTTTTATGTTGACTGCCATTCTATTGTCATGTTCTCTCTTTGCCAGTCTTATTTTCCTCTGATTACGCTAATAAAACCCTTTGTGAGATTATAGCTCCAGAATGTTGTGGCACCTTCAGCTGTGCTTCTTACACTCTGTTTCATATCTTCTCAGTTCTAAATATTTGTGAGGTACTATATAAATATAGAATTGGCAAATCTTACAGTTGCATAAGCAATCCAAAATGTAGTTCAAGTCAATTTAATTTGAAATTCAAGACTATTTCTTCTGATTGCCTTCAGTTTTTAATCTTACTGTTGTAATCTATCTCCTGAGATCATGGGACTGATATTCAAAGGGCTGCGGTGTTGGGAACAAAGGGGTTTCAAAATCGCGGTCCCGGAGGTCATCTCAGGATCCGAATGACATTTTTAACCTTTATTTTGGCAAATCCAAATAGTCTGGTGCATGTTCGCGCACAGCTGTCAAGTTCGTCATGGGGTCAAATAAAGTTTACTAGTCTTTGTTTTGGGACTGCTTTCTCATGGACCTTCTTGTGCTGGACTTTCGCTTTTTCTTCTGGACCACTTCTATCCCTGAGGATGCTGCTGGCTCGGCAAGAAACTGCCTGCTCTCTTTGGCAAGGCAGCGGCATCCCCCAACATAGCTACCACCTGTCTTTGCCGCTGGTGCCCGGGAGGCAGCTCTCACCACCTGGAGGTGTCAGTGCCTCTAATTGGCTGCTGTGCTCGCCTCTTGCCCATTTGGGGCATTTATATGTAAAAATGGCATCGCGCGAGCTATGAAGCTGAGGCACGGGGTCGGGACCCGGAATTCATCCGGGCGTTTGGCTCCTGACCCCAATTTGAAATTCCAGCCCCACTTCTCCATCAGTCCTTTCAGAAGATATAATCACAGTCATAATAATCGCTACTACAAATTTGAAGTTACTCCATGTTCGTATCAATTGATCAGTAGGGTTTTCAGTTATTGGCAAGTGCAATCCAACCTGCTGCTTTTTAAATTAATAGGGCACAATGTCTTTTAGATTTGGAACTTCCTTTTCAGGAACCTTGAGTTTTCTGTGTAAATTGGTACCTTCTCCATTCTCCTGGTAATATGGACTGCAGCAGTTCAAGCTCACAACCAGCTTCTCAAGGGCAATTAAGGATGGGTAATAAATGGGTGGCACAGCAGCGCCGTGGTTAGCACTGCAGCCTCACAGCTCCAGGGACCCGGGTTCAATTCTGGGTACTGCCTGTGCGGCGTTTGCAAGTTTTCCCTGTGACCGCGTGGGTTTTTGCCGGGTGCTCTGGTTTCCTCCCACCGCCAAAGACTTGCAGGTGATAGGTAAATTGGCCATTGTAAATTGCCCCTAGTGTAGGTAGGTGGTAGGGAATATGGGATTACTGTAGGGTGAGTATAAATGGGTGGTTCTTGGTCGGCACAGTCTTGGTGGGCCGAAGGGCCTGTTTCAGTGCTGTATCTCTAGATAAATAAATAAAACAAAAATGCTGGCCTAGCCAGTGACGCCCACATCCCAGGAATGAATTAAAAAAAATAGTGTGCCAGTTTTGGCCATCACACAGCAGCATTGGAGAAATTCCCATTAGTTATACCTGTAAAGTTAGAACTGACTCCCCACCAAGTCCCGATCACCCATTGCGCCTGTGCTCACTGATCTACATTGGCAATGCTTTGATTTCAACATTCTTAATCTTGCTTTACAATCCCTCCATGGCCTCACCCCTCCCTATCTCTGTCACCTCTTTCAGCTCTACGACCCTCCAAGATCTCTGCTCTTCTCCAATTCCGACCTCTTGTGCATCCCTGGTTTTCATCGCTCCATTATTGGTGGCTGTGCCTTTAACTGCCTAAGCCCTCAGCTCTGGAATTTCCTCCTTAAACCTCTCCGCCTCTCTACCTCACTTTCCTCCTTTGAGATGCACCATAAAGCATATCTTTTTGACCAAGCTTTTGATCACCTGTCCCAATATCTCCTTATGGGGCTCAGTGTCAAATTCCGTTTTTCTAACGCTCCTGTGATAGTTTACTTTGTTAAAGGCACTATATGAATGCAAGTTGTTGTTATTTTAGCCATGGCATTAAACTGTTTAAAATAAACCGTATTTCACACCAAAGGATTGGGAGGTTCCTACTAATACTGCAGATGATGCTTTTAACCCCTTTTCAGGAGAAATGTTCTCAGCCTCTTATTTATGTGTGAGATTATCTCCATGAACATTACAAATGCTTACACTGGCTGCACATTGAACTGGCAATCTAAACTCTAGTGCTGATACTGGGTGGTCTCCCTTACAGATGGTCTTTAATGTGAGTTTTATTGCAATGTTGTTGACTGTGGTTTAAACTCAGGGCAAGATCTCTCACTAAAGTCATGAAAGTGATAAAAAAAAGACAGATTCAAGTCCACTCTGAAATTTCACTCTTGAAATCTTCCACTTCTTTCTCTTCAACTTTCAAGCCATAGTTTATTTGATCCTTCGTTCCTTTTATCTGAACATATATTTGAAAAAAGCAGTGTTTTTTTTTTCAACCTTTATCAATGTCTGCTTATTAGTGTGAGTTTTGAGAATGTTGTCCTATGTCAAGCTGACCAAGCATGTCACAAAAAGCAGGAAACAAACAAATGCTTCAACTATTCCTAAAAGTCTGATGCAATTGCAATTGTGTGCTTCAGAACAAGATTAGTAAGGTGTGCTTTCACACAATGGCTAGTTCATGACCTTTCTTTCAGTCTGCAATTTATCATGATAAAATGAGATATCGTTAAATTATAGGGGGAGCTACATTAATCGGTCTCTTTCTCTCTCAAAAGCGTACAAGCGAGGGCTGCACACTGGGATCACGGAATCACCCATCAAATGCGATCTTGTAAGGCTTTTGTGAGGTTTGGATGTTATATTGTTCCAGTTTCACAGAGGTACACTTGTGGACAATGCCAAAGATTAAAGGGCAGGGTAATCAGAGAACGATTATGCTCTTAATCAGCTTCCATTGTGCAGAGAAGGTGGCTAATCAAGTAAAACGATAATGGATGTTGAGTATTAGTGTGCTATATAAAAAAGACTTGCATTTACATAGTGCCTTTGCTGAGCACTGGACACCTCAAAGTGCTTTATAACCAATTAAGCAGTTTTGAAGTGTATCATTGGCAGCCTTCTGTCTCATGAGACGATGGTTTGTGCCTTGATGGTCAACTCTGTGTTAAACATCACCTGGTATGGCTCAGGAGCCCCACTCTGCCGTGGCAGTCTCTGCTGCAATTGCTGTGGATGAAGGCAGTGGCCTGAAATGGTGTAAGATTCGCTGGTCTCTCTTTTCTCTGGGTCCTCTTCTCAGCCAGCTGCACTTTCCTTTTCTCCTCGCTTCTTCCGATGCCCCTCCGAATAGTCAGCCTCCAGAAGTCCCAGCCGTCAGCAGCTGTCACCCAGTCGCCTGTGTCGATGGTCCGCCGTCTTCATATCCCTCTTGCAGGTATCCTTGTAGCGGGTCGTGACCCAATGGCCAGGTCATTGTACAGGAGGTCTTTGAGTTTACGTCCATCATCCATCCGATGAACACGGCCAAGCCATCGCAGACGTTCTTGGCTTAGTAATGATTGTATGCTGATGGAATTAGCATGGTCCAGAACCTCTGATTTGGTGGCCTGTCCCGCCAAGAAATGCCAGGAATGCGTCTGAGACAGCAAAGGTGGAAACTGTTCAGAATTTTCTCTTGCTTAACATATGTTGTCCAGGTCTCACTAGAGTAGAGACATGCACTGAGGACACAGGCTTGGTAGACTCGCAGTTTGCTGTTCTCCATCAAGTTGCTGCTGTGCAACACGCTCTTACTCAGCTTTGACATCACTCGTGTCACTTTTGCAATGTTTGTGTTGATTTCAGCATCAGATTGCAAGTGAGTGTGGAACCTAGATATCTACATCCTCCAGTGACACATTCTCAATGTTGATTGATGGTGGTATGGCAATGTCCTGAACTATGACATTCTTGATAAGCAAGAGCGTGAAAGGTTATCAGACAGGTGGGGGGTAGGCGGGAATGGGGATTTGAGGTTACAATCAGATTAGCCATGATCTTATTGAACGGGGGAGCAGGCTCGAGCGGCTGAGTGGCCTACTCCTGCTCCTAATTCGTATGTTCGTATGTCTTCCTGATGCTGATGGCGAAACCAAACTCTTTACAGGCATGAGAGAGTTTGTCCATTTGCCACTGAAGGTGTTCCTCGGTGTGGAATGCTAGTGCGGCATCATCAGCATAGAGCAACCCTCTGATGAGGACTTGGCACAGATTTGTCTTGAATCTCAGGCAGGCAAGGCTGAACAGTAACCCATCGATTCAGGTATATGAGCAGACACCCTCTGTAGATGAACTGAAGGCTATGACAGCAGAAAAGGGAAGAATATGCCAGAGTGTCTGCACCAGAACACAACCCTGTTTGATCCCACTGGGGATCTCGATGTTGCCCGAGGAGGAGATCACACTGAGCAGCTTCGTCAGGCAGCAATTTTCTTCAGCAGTTTAAGTATATCATCTCTGCTCACATGATCGAATGTCTTGGTTAGGTTGGTGAAGGCAATATATAGTGGTCGCCTTTGTTCACGGCATTTCTCTTGCAGCTACTGAACAAAGAAGATCATGTCCATTGTGGATCTTCCGGTTCTGAAACCACACTGGGATTCGGGATAGATGCATTCAGCCAAGATCTGCAATCAGACAAGGGCAAGTACTTCTCCCACAATGCTCAGCAGTGAGATGCCTCGATAGTTGTTGCAGCCGCTGTGGTTGCTCTTGTTCTTGTATAATGTCACAATCTTTGCATCACGCGCATCCTGATGCACTAAAGAGATGGAGAAGTTCATGCAGATGCTCCAGGAGTGCCAATTTCCCGTTCCTGATGACTTCAGGCAGTATCGCGTCATCACCTGGAACTTTGCCAATGGCAAGTAAGTCAATAGCTTTGCTAAGCCCCTCCACTCTGGGTTCAGTATCTAGCTCTTCCATGACAGGCAGGCTCTCTATGGCGTCTAGAGTTGCCTCAGTGACAGTGCTTTCTCTGAAATACAATTCAAGGTAGAGTTCCACGCATCTCTCCATTTGTTTATTGCAGTCAGTGATAGCTCCCCTGCCTTTGTTTTCAGTGGAGTTGTTTCCTTTGCTAATGGGCCTGTTGCCTTTTTGATCCCTTCATACATGCCCCTAGCATTCCCTGTGTCAGAACATCTGGATATTCTAGCAAAGCTGTAGGCAGTAGTCATTGCCACAGTGTCTAGCAGTGTATTGGGCTTTACTCAAGCAGTTCTTAGTGCATTCAGAGTCTTCTCTCTCAGAACTCTCTTGTAATTAATGAGAGCATAGTGTAGTCACTTTGAAGTACAGTAATACAGTGTAGGAAACACTGCAGCCAATTTTCACAAACGGCAATGTGATAATAACCAGATAATCTGTTTTTGTGACGTTGATTGGGGGATAAACATTCGGCAGGACACTGGGGACAACTTCCACTGGTCTTCTTTGAAGTAGTGCCATGGAATCTTTTATGTCCACCTGAAAGGGAGACAGGGCCTCAGTTTAATAAAAACAAGAAATGCTGGAATCACTCAGCAGATCTGGCAGCATCTGTGGAAAGAGAAGCAGAGTTAACGTTTCGGGTCAGTGACCCTTCTTCGGAACTGACAAATATTAGAAAAGTCACAGGTTATAAGCAAGTGAGGTGGGGGTGGGGCAAGAGATAACAAAGGAGGTCTAGATTGGACCAGGCCACATAGCTGACCAAAAGGTCATGGAGCAAAGACAAACAATATGTTAATGGTGTGTTGAAAGACAAAGCATTAGCACAGATTAGGTGTATTTACATTATATTATCTCTTGCCCCACCCCCACCTCACTTGCTTATAACCTGTGACTTTTCTAATATTTGTCAGTTCCGAAGAAGGGTCACTGACCCGAAACGTTAACTTTGCTTCTCTTTCCACAGATGCTGCCAGACCTGCTGAGTGATTCCAGCATTTCTTGTTTTTATTTCAGATTTCCAGCATCTGCAGTATTTTGCTTTTATTTGCCTCAGTTTAATATCTCATCTGAAACATAGCACCTCCAACAGTGCAGCACTCCCTCAGTACTGCATGTTGTGTATTCATTGTGTAAATCTACATGAGGTCTTTATTGTAAGTAGCCCTTGTTGTACCTTTTATTTACACCTCCCCAACAAAGAGGGCATCAGAGAGCCAGTATAGCAGTATATAAACAATTAGCTATCACATACATTACAATCCTGCCCCACTTCAAAAAAATCTTATCCATTAAATGTAAAATGGGACAGGAACGTAATTTCCAATAAAAAAACTCTGAAATTTAACAGGTTGGGTTGTATGTTCGTTAGTGTAATCATAACTATAACAAATATGATCATTATTTCCAGAGTAATTTACATGTTAAAAAATTGTTTTTCTTTAACATCAGGATGTCGTTAACAAAAATATCATTAACATGAAGTAATGAGAAAAACAACTTATTACTTCTTCCGTCCTACATACTTTCAATTAACCTATCTGGCTTCTTTATCTTTCTGTCTGGGTATCTTCTTCCATTTCCATTAGCTTGCCTCAGCTCTCCCAACATCTCAGACTGTGTTAACCCTGAACTTTGATTTTAACTAACAACGCCACTTAATGGTTGGGACTGTGAAATTGATTGATTGGTCTAAATCAAAGACCCTGACTCACTTTGCCCTGCCAGTGGATTCTGTGGTACCGGTAAACGTTCAGTTTCTTTGTGACGCACACTTACTTTCTTACTTTCACTTGGGACTGTAGGAACTTGTAAAGTGATTTATGACTTTAACCCCTTATAGGGACTAAACCAAATAAGGAGTACATCCCTATGAATCTTCTTTAATCAAGTTCAAACCAGACAAACTCTTATAGACACTTATTTGGGTCCAAAGAATTGAACTAGCTTTCCCTCAAGAAAGAAAACTAGCAGAGAATATTACTATCTTTTAGATAGCATATTTTTAATAATTATGGCTAAGTCGTAAATATCCCAATTACAAGAGGTCTGGGAAACTCTCTTCAATACATATCTCTCCACTTAAAGAGACACAGAGAGGGGGTTCTTGTAGTTGTATACAGAATACTACATGAGACGATTTATTAACTTTTATATATTTATTAAAGAATTTAACATGCAATAAACTTCTAAGTGGATAAGTATATCACAATATCAAATATTACTAAGAGATGTAACACATAATCTTATTTCTAACATAGAATCCAAAAGTTTAACCCTGCTAATGTTACAGCAAAATATCTTAGAATATTCATTAAAATTTAAAGTAAACTTGTACTTTAAATTCCCTGAGTAAACCATGGGGTGAGAAGTATTGTTTGAGGAATTCAACAGTTCTAATTCTTTGCTTCAGAACCTTTCATGTTTATACTGTTTCTAAAGTGTCATATGACCACTTGGCATATAGGTGTTACCTTTCCGTGTGTGTGCTTTTACTGTTTTAAAGTGGCCACTTAAGGGCCTTGATTCGCCTGGGGTGGGTTGCCCGTTTCTCGCCCTACGTAAAGGGAGGGGGGGGGAGGGTGGGGGCAGAGGTGGGAGCAGGTCGGAAAGGCCTCCCCGGAGCCTCCCGCTCAATTTTACACTACCCTCCGCCACCATTCGGCTTGCTGGGGTGGCGTCAAATTCCGGTCAATCTGTCTGCATCAACAACCCGATAAACTAATTAAGTTTATTGCTACCTCTTACTGATGTCACACAGGATATTTCAATGTGTGTATTTATCTTCCAAGTCTCTGACAACAGCGATTCTATTCAAACAGGGACCTTGAAATTGTTTAACTCAACGTTCTTAAAGGGGAATTTCAGTGAGTCTTTAAAACTGACCATTTATTCAATCTTTAATTCTGAAAGATATAATATATTAACTATATCTAAATGCTACCTAATTAAGCCAAGTATACCTATATTCCATTACGTCCCCCCACCCCCCCGACCCGTATAAAGGTGAACAACAAAAATAGGTTGTTTAAACTAAACAATGCCTAAAATATAAACGTTCAATAAAGTGTCATAACCTATTATGTGAAACAGTGCAATAATACAAAAGACTACATTGACAACAATCATAGTCCGTGTTTTTACAAGGATCATCTAAATTCTCCAAAAATAAATCTTTTAATTCTATCACAAAGTTCAGAATAAAACTATGCGAAGTGTCCGCAATCTGAGGTCGCACAATGTTCAATAAGACAACTGTATTTCGACATGTCGAACATCAATGATCAACTGATGAAACCATGTGATGAGGTAGAGAAGGAAGGATCCATAGCTGCTGCTTGATCTTGAACTGATAAAGTCCTGTTGAGATAAACTAAAATGTGCTTTAGTCTGTTGTCAGTCACATTCAAGCCAACGTCCTCATACCAGGAATAAAATGAAAAGTGCTTAACATCAGGGAATTCTGAGGTCACCTGGATAGAAGTGTTATTCAGAACCTGAGTATCTGTATAACAGGTGTACTTTCCATCAGAAGCCAACTTAGCGATACAAAGAAGAGCCATTCCGCCATGTTTTCCTTAATACCATCGCACTCTTCCAATGTTATGATGAATAAGAACATCACATGCATTACCTCTCCTCCAAATGTCACTCAGGGCAAATGCAGTAAAATGTTCCATTTCTGCTTCTCTGCAAGAAATCACATAGTGTGAGGTATTCAAGCAGTAAGACATCTCTGGTATGACACATGCACTGGCTGCAGCTGGAAGACCATTAACAAAGAATCCTCCAGTACCTTAATCCTTGCTGTACATGAGAGCAATTCCCATCACTGAGAGTCTGCAGTGTTTCGTTCCTTTCCCACAGTGTTTCCTTCTTCTGTTGTTGTGACTTGACTATCGCTCGTTGTGCCGAGTGTGGTTCCCTGTGAAACCAACCTTTGAAGCATGGATGAACTGCAAAAATTGTTTATCCCTGTCTGGCACAAAAGTAAAATGGGAAAGGGATATTAGAGATAGCATTAGATCCAAGGAAGAGGCATATAAATTTGCCAGAAAAAACAACAGACCTGAGGATTGGGAGCAGTTTAGAATTCAGCAAAGGAGGACCAAGGGATTGATTAAGAAGGGGAAAATACAGTACGAGAGCAAGCTTGTGGGGAACATAAAAACTGACTGTAAGAGTTTCTATAGGTATGTGAAGAGAAAAAGATTGGTGAAGACAAATGTAGTCAGAAACAGGGGAATTTATTATGGGGAATAAAGAAATGGCTGACCAACTAAATGCATACTTTGGTTCTGTCTTCACAAAGAAGGACAGAAATATCATACCAGAAATGTTGGGGAACACAGGGCTTAGTGAGAGAGAGGAACTGAAGGAAATCAGTATTAGTAGAGAAATGGTGTTGGGAAAATTGATGGGATTGAAGGCCGATAAATCCCCAGGGCCTGATGGTATGCATCCCAGAGTACTTAAGGAAGTGACCCTAGAATAGTGGATGCATTGGTGGTCATCTTCCAAGATTCTATAGACTGGAACAGTTCCTATAGATTGGAGGGTAGCTAATGTAACCCCAATATTTAAAAAGGGAGGTAGAGAGAAAGAAGGTAATTATAGACCAGTCAGCCTGACTTCGGTAGTGGTGAAAATTCTAGAGTCCATTATCAAAGATTTTATAGCAGAGCACTTAGAGAACAGTGGTAGAATCAGGCAGAGTCAGCATGGATTTACGAAAGGGAAATCATGCTTGACAAATCTACTAGAATTTTTCGAGGATGTAACTAGTAGAGTTGATGAGGTGGAGCCAGTGGATGTGGTTTATTTAGACTTTCAGAAGGCTTTCGACAAAGTCCCACATAAGAGATTAGCGTGTAAAATTAAAGCACATGGGATTGATGGATAGAAAATTGGTTGGCAGACAGGAAACAAAGAGTAGGGATAAATGGGTCTTTTTCCAAATGGCAGGCAGTGACTAGTGGGGTACCGCAGGGATCGGTGTTAGGACCCCAGCTATTCACAATGTATATTAATGATTTAGATGAGGGAACTAAATGTAATATCTCCAAATTTGCAGATGACACAAAACTGGGTGGGAGGGTGAGTTATGAGGAGGATGCAGAGAGGCTTCAGGGTGATTTGGACAAATTGAGTGAGTGGGCAAATGCATGGCAGATGCAGTATAATGTGGATAAATGTGAGGTTATCCACTTTGGTAGCAAAAACAGGAAGGCAGATTATTATCTGAATGACTATAAACTGAGAGAGGAATATGCAGCGAGACCTGGGTGTTCTTGTTTACCAGTCGGTGACGGTAAACATGCAGGTCCAACAGGCGGTAAAAAAGGCAAATGGTATGTTGGCCTTCATATCCACAGAATTCGAGTACAGAAGCAGGGATGTCTTGCTGCAATTATACAGGGCCTTGGTGAGGCCACACCTGGAGTATTGTGTGCAGTTTTGGTCTCCTTATCTGAGGAAGGATGTTCTTGCTATAGAGGGAGTGCAGCGAAGGTTTACCAGACTGATTCCTGGGATGGCGGGACTGACGTATGAGGAGAGATTGAGTTGGTTAGGATTATATTTGCTGGAGTTCAGAAGAGTGATGGGGGGGATCTCATAGAAACCTATAAAATTCTAACAGGGCTTGACAGGGTAGATGCAGGAAGTATGTTCCCAATGGTGGGGGAGTCCAGAACCAGGGGTCATAGTCTAAGGATACGGGGTAAACCTTTCAGGACTGAGATTAGGAGAAATTACCTCACCCAGAGAGTGGTAAGCTTGTGGAATTCGCTACCACAGAAAGCAGCTGAGGCCAAAACATTGTTTGTTTTCAAGAAGGAGTTAGGTATAGCTCTTGGATCTAAAGGGATCAAAGGGTATGGGGCGAAAGCGGGAACAGGCTACTGAGTTGGATGATCAGCCATGATCATAATGAATGGCGGAGCAGGCTCGAAGGGCTGAATGGCCTACTCCTGCTCCTATTTTCTATGTTTCTATGAGGCGCTGCGAGGGGGAGGAATAGTTATTGACGCAGTTGGTTGCAATTTGACTAGTGTAGTACCTGATGCCATCCTCCAGGCTGGTTTCTGAAAGATAGTATATGACTGCACCTTGTACTGTTCCTCCATTCCTGTAGCCTTCAGGACACCTTTTCAGCTTGTCTACAGAGACGATTTCAAAAGATTTCTTGCCATTCAGCTGGTTAGCAACTATGTTGACAGTTCTTTCATTAATAATAGAATGTATTTGAACACATTTCTTCCACTTAGGTCTCAAACCAGGTTTCTGTTGAAACGTTCTCTCCTGAACCCACTCCCCGGTTACAGATTGCGAAGCTTTGTTAGTTACCTGTTTTTGTCTGTTCTTCTCTCTGATCCTCTGATCAATTTCATGAATTTGATCTATTATGTCTTGTTTCAAATCTAATTGTTGTTGTCGGGTCAAGGAGTCAGAAAGTATAGAGGCAATAAAAGAACCGTGAGTAAGTGGTGTTTGCATTTCCACATCATACATTAAATAATAGTGTTCCAGGGAACACTGTCCCTGATGCACACAAGGGCACATTATTTAGTGATAACTGTACCTTCGGAATGATGGCAGCCCACTTATTCCCTCTGATTCTCAACAGTTTGGTCAAGAACTTTTTTACTTCCTCGTTTTTACGCTCCACCAGTCCTGCTGACTGCGGATGACGTGGTGTGCTGTGCTGTAACCCAATCCCCCTTTGAAAACTTTGGAAACAAAGGCTCCGCCTTGAACTGAGTGTCGGATTTTGGGTTCATCAGCGACAGTAATAATGCCAGTAATAGCATTGACAAGTGCAGTTTCCGAAATAGTTTTTTGTGGGGACCAGCCATCAGAAAGAAGTGCAGGCATCAACACAAATGAGAATATGTTTATACCCCATATATGGAGGTAGTGGTCCAATGAAATCAACAAAGAATTACTCCATTGATTTATTAGGCTTCGCAGGAGCCAACGGTGGCAGTTTAGTAAGTGAGGATTTGTTGATCAAATTACATGGCTCACAATTTGACACATATGTTTTACAGGTTTTAAGCATGCCTGGCCACCAATATAAAGGAGTCAATTTACAGAATGTTGTTCGGGCACCACTATGTGCCTGACCTATACCCTCGTGAGTTTCTTTTACAAGCTGTTCCCGTTTGTGACTCGGGGTACCTTCAGGACACCCTTGGGCAACTTAACCAGTACAATACCAGTCGGGGTCTCCGAATAGAAGTACTTTGATGGATATTCTTTTGGATTCTCTTTCGTTGGGTCTAATAGCTGAATCAGTTCCTCATCCTGATTAGCTGCCTGTTCTGCCCTAGTAATTACATTAACTATGGCTGGCCCCTCTCGAGGGGGTGTCATGCAGACTGAATGATTTGCCTGTCCATCTGCAAGACTGTTGCCCTTTGAGTGTACTGAACCAGCGGTATGCCCGGATACATGAATTACCTGACAATTACGTTTCTCCTTTTGCAAATGGAGAATATCTTCCTTCGCCGGGTGCTCCGGTTTCCTCCCACAGCCAAAGACTTGCAGGTTGATAGGTAAATTGGCCATTGTAAATTGCCCCTAGTGTAGGTAGGAGAATGGTGGGAATATGGGATTAATGTAGGATTAGTATAAATGGGTGGTTGTTGGTCGGCACAGACTCGGTGGGCCGCAGGGCTTGTTTCAGTGCTGTATCTCTAAATAAAAATAAAATAAAACAATGATTTATGTTTTATAAGTTTACCTTTATGAATGGTAAAGCCTGTTTGCTCCCAGAACACAAGGTCTTGGTTGTAAGCCCGTTTACAATAGTCACTATCTGTACAAATTAATGTGGGCTTAATAGGATCTGCTTTTTCTAAAGCATACATTAATGCTGTAGCTTCAGCATACAGTGCTGTCCGTTGGCCAAGGGGTATGGACAGCAATTCTTCTGGTTATAAAGAATAAGAATCCTGAAAGGTACCTATTACTATCCCCATTCCAGCTGAGTATTGTTGAACTATCCCTCTTTTAATCATCATTGATGACCCATCACAGTAAATAACCTGATGATAATCTGTAAGTGGTTTCAGAGGTATTTATTTAACTCCCTCCTCAGTATCATCATCTTCCATAATAGGGAGGTGTTCTTAGTCCATGTCTGAGGATAGAAATTTAAAAATTAGTGTAGGATCATTCAAAAAGGAGCCCATTTGTCGTATCGGAGTTGAGTGACTCTTCTCTCATCAGAGGCCATTCGCAAAACTGATCTCAAGTCTGGTATTTCAATACAGATTGTAATGGGATGTATCCCTTGACGGGGTCTTGCTTTAATGAGGCACTGAACTATCATCGTCATAACTCTTTCTTTTTTGTTGTACCCGTCTTTCAACGCTGGAAAAATTGTAAGAATGAAACTGAACTGGCACAATTCGATTTCCATTGTAAAAAACTGCAACTGCTACTTTAGGAGATGCTTTAACCTGAAGATTAAGTGGGACCTGCAAGTCCCTTTCCTCCAAATTTATAGCCTTCTTTACATCACGGCACAGTTGTTGCAATTTCAAGTAATCATCTGGGGAAACAATGAATGGGCCTTTTACTGTCTTGCCTACTCTGGCATGCAGAGGTGCTGAGAGTTCAGGAAAGATCAGCGTAAATGACCTAGCAAAGTTCAGGAGTCTTAAACTTGCCTGCAGATTTTTCAAAGTTCGGGGATATTGGATTGTATCTAGTTTCTCTTTATAGGACTGAGTTATTCCCCTACCATTCCCAATTACACAGAGGCCTAAGAAATCTACTTCCTCTCGAATAAACGGACTCTTTTTAATGTTGATCAGGTATCCAACAGCAGTAAGCCAGGATAAAACTGTGTCAACAGCCTACAAATGTTCTTGGAGATCATTGTGTGAAACATAAATGTCATCCATGTAAGAGTTAACAGTGGGCAGGTCTTTTAAAAGATTGATAACATGAGCAGAAAAAAGAACGGGACTGTTTCGAAATCCCTGGGGTAATCTAGTCCAACAGTATTGAAAACCGTTTGGGTCTGTCATTGCAGTTTTTTGCCAATCGAATTCTTTAAGTGGATGTGACCAAAAACTGTTAGCCAAATCAATACAAGATTTAAATTTTTCTCTGTTTATTCCAGAAAGAAGGACAGTGGGATTTTGCTGTTGAGCAGTATTCGGCACTGAAACTTTATTAAGGAATGTGTGATCAACCACTAATCTCCACCTGCCATCAGGTTTAGGGATGCCAAACAATGGTGAATTAGTTCTAGAGGGCATTTTTATTAGGACAACTTGTTCCTCTAAATCCCTAATAGTGTCAAGTAGATCTAATTTCCCTTTATGATCCTGAATAGGCCATTGATTCCTGGGCTTGTGCCAGCCTGCATCAAGAGATTGGGGTTCTATATCTACCTTGCCACATTGATTCAGATGACTCTGTAGATAAGGGTAGAACTTGTTTAGGAGCTGTTCCAAAAGACCCTTATGACCCCCACCCCCCCAACCCCCGCTGTAGGCAGGTGTGATCTAGCTGTGCCTGAATATATCTCTGTCGGTCATCCTGGTCCTTGGATGCCTCCACAAGCTTGGATTTGATCCTAAGGAAGTATCTAATATCAGACTGTCCTATGATAAGAGGCAAAACCAAATCAGGTACTAAACCAACCTCCAGGGTGGCTGCTGTAATACCATAAATGGTAACAGTAAAAGGCAATCCACTGTGCCTTACACTATGTAAATCTCCCTAATGATAACTGATAAAGCGGGCTCCCCAAAGCTGACCACTGTGTCTTTATAATTACAGGATCCATGACTGAGTAATCTGCTCCTGTATCCAAGAGTGCCTGTACCTGTTCAGCAGTGGGCAGTGTTGCCAGTGCATGGGGGACTTCAAGAGACCCTGGTTGGGTGCCAGCCCTTCATTGTGGAGAGTCAGATGCTTCTGAGTCCTGAAGACCAGCCCTGCCTTGATTTCTGATGACTTTAACTGAAGTCTGCCCCTCCCTCTAAGGATTCCCATGCTTTCACGATCCCTGAGCTGGTCTATCAGAAGACTTACAGTCGCGACTATCGTCCCCTTAGGGTGGATGCCAATCCTGTTGGGAGTCTTTCCGATCCCTGCCTCTGTCAGCCCTAGAACCTCCCATTATGCTATGATAGGAACGGCCAGTGTAAAATTCATCTCAGTAGGGATCCCAGCTGACCCTGCTATCTCTACGAGGTGTGGTGCTAGACCGTTCCCACCATTCTGGGGAAATATGCCACTCACGCTCCTGTCGAGGTGACGGTGTAGACCGATCAAAGCGCCTGTCCGGGGGCCCAAAGGAACAAGTCTGCTGGCAACTGAATCGAGAAGGAGTCCATGTTCTATTCTGTCCCTGTCTGCGTGAATTATTTTTAACCTTAGGATCCGGTTGCACTACAGGCTTAGTATGGGGCAGACCCAGCATAGTTCGAGCAGATAATGCATTCAACATGATCCCACCTCTGTTGGTCATCAGGATAAGCAGACAATGCCCCTTCACAGGCTAATCTAAGCGCAGAACTCTGATACTGGTTAGCCAGACAACTGTGAACAATTTCCCAGTTGCCATGTGTAAGGTCCTTACCTAATCAATTGGTGGCTACCAAACTTAACAGTATTTTGAAGGATTTATTTGATTGAGCCCATTACATGCCCTCCCTCAGTTGCGGTCAGGAGGTGGGAATATACTTGTATCCAGCTGCTGCACTTATTGATCGGGGGGACTAAATTAGAGCTGAGCATCATGGCGAGGAGCTGCCGTAAATGTGCAGCACCCTATCCCTGACAACAAATGGCAAGGCTATCAAGGTTGTTTAAAATCCACCTTGTTTTATCTTGGTTACTTGGCACACATGGTGCAGATAGAGTTAAGATTCACATTGCCTAGAGGTGTAATTTGAGACTGCACTGGCTGCAGCACCATCATTAGCAAAAGTGCCTGTTTCATTTGAAGGTAATGTACCAGTAGCTGCCTACAATCCTCCCGCAAATTCTGATCATGAACCTCATTGTGAGGAAGCCATCTAATCCGAAGCCCATGGCTACCATGCACTTAGGGAGACCCAGGACCTACAATTCTCCCATGGATACCCCACCCTGTCATGCACCAGTCATTAGGCCACCCAATTGTGCAGACATGCATTTTATCATTAAGGAATGTTGTGCGTCTGGGGTATCAGTCTGATTATCCCACTGAATACGTGCGATCCCTTCCTCCTGGGGGGCATCCACAACAGTACTATGAGCTGTAACTGAACCATCGGCATCACAGTTATCTATCTCAAAGACCAGCACTGGATCTGCCTGAGGCAGTGGAATGGGATTCTGTAATTTACTAAAACAAGTTGATGGATCACCCAACAGAAAAATTAAGCCAATCCCTTCTTCATTAGCCATTATATCTGAACGGAACCTGAACTAGGAATTAAAATACGTCAGGACCTAATCTCAACTAGGATTTCAAGTGAACTTTAAAGGAAATTTCCAAACCTCAAAAGTAGTATAAGGGAGTTCTGCTTTAAGATCCACAAAACGTGATCAACAGTTTGCCGTCTCTAGATTCTTAAATCAGGGTCTTAATACCACTGACAGTAAACATTCCTTCCATACTTACAACTCTAAAATAAACAGTAAAGACCAACATATAAGTACAGGATTCTGTTAACAACAAAACCACATTTTTAGACACCAACAGAAGTGTTTTATGACTTTAACTCTTTATAGGGAGGAAACCAAATCAGGAGTACATCCCTATGAATCTCCTTTAATTAAGTTGAAACCAGACAAACTCTTATAGACACTTATTTGGATCCAAAGAATTGAACTAGCTTTCCCTCAAAGAAAGAAAACTATGAGAGAATATTACCATTTCTCGGATAGCCTATTTTTAATAATTATGGCTAAGTCATAAATATCCCAAATATTATAAGGGTCTGGGAAACTCTCTTCAATACATATCTCTCCCCTTAAAGAGGCACAGAGAGGGGGTTCTTATAGTTGTATATAGAATACTACATGGGACGATTTATTAACTTTTATATGATTATTAAAGAATTTAACATGCGATACACTTCTAAGTGGATAAGTATATCACAATATCAAATATTACTAAGAGATGTAACACATAATCTTATTTCTTTCTAACGTAGAATCCAAAAGTTTAACCCTGCTAATGTTACAGCGAAATATCTTATAATATCCATCAAAATTTAAAGTAAACTTTTACCTTAAATTCCCTGAGTAAACCATGAGGTGTTTTGAGGAATTTGTATTGTATTGTTTGAGGAATTTGACACTTCTATTTTTTCGCGTCAGAACCTTTCATGTTTATACTGTTTCTAAAGTGTCATATGACCACTTAGCATATAGGTGTTACCTTTTTGTGTGTGTTTTTCCTGCTTTTAAAATCTACTTAATATTTTGCTAGAAATCCCCTGTTCTTGAAGTTGTGAGCATTTATCTGGTCAAAATGTTTATAATTGTGTTTACTTGACCTCTTGTTCCTGTAAGTCCATTCCATTTATTGTTTTATTATCTATAATTGCCTTTTTTATGGTACCTTAAAGAAACCTTCTGAGCCAATCTGTCTGGATCAACAATCCCATAAACTAATTAAGTTGATTGCTACCTCTTACTGATGTCACACAGGATATTTCAATGTGTGTGTTTATCTTCCAAGTACCTGACAACAGAGATTCTATTCTAACAGGGACCTTGACATTTTTTAAGTCTACATTCATAAAAGGAAATGTCAGTGAGTCTTGAAAACTGACCATTTATTCGATCTTCAATTCTAAAGGGTATAATATATTAACTATATCTAAATGCTACCTAATTAAGTCTATTGTACCTGTAGTCCATCACACTTTGGCATAGGAGGTTTCTCATGCTCTGCGTTTGTCAGATTTCCTCTTCCACGCAAATGATCTACATGACACTGATGAAGTTTCTCCCTGATCGTTACTAGATATATGAGTGCACCTAGACCTTTTACAACAACTCCAAACGCATACTTCTCCTTATCAACTCAGTGGTTTGTCACCATAACCTTCTGACCAGCACTGAGCTCTCTAAGTTTCATAACTCATCTTCACTGTGTCTTGCTTTTCTCTTACTTTTTTAAAAATTGATTCTTTCATGGGATGTGGGCATTGCTGGCAAGGATTTGTTGCCCAACCCTAATTGCCTTTGACAACTGAGTGGCTTGCGAGGCCATTTCGGAGAGCAGTTAATGGTCAACCACATTGCTGTGGGTCTGGAGCCTAGGTCAGACCAGATAAGGACAGCAGATTTTCTTCCCTAAAGGACATTAGTGAACCAGATGGGTTTTTATGGCAATCGATAATAGTTTCTTGGCACTGACACTAGCTTTCAATTCCAGATTTTTATTAATTGAATTAAAATGTCACCAGCTGCCATGATGGGACTCAAACCCATGCCCCCAGAGCATTAGGCTGGGCCTCTGGATTACTAGTCCACTGGCTTTACCACGATGCCACCATCTCTCTTTGCTATTGACATTAGGATTCAGCAAACTAAACCTTGTCCTAGGAGCATGTTTAAACACTAACTCATAAGGTGAGCAACCTGTTGTAGACTGTGAAGTTATTCTGTAAGGGAACAGAAAATTGTCTAGCCTGTGTCGAAGAGAAACATGGAAATTACGGCCTAGCTTGTCACCGAGCCAATACTTCTACAAAGACCTCTTCACAATTTATACACTTTTTTTTCTGTAGCACCATTTATTGCTGGGTGATATGGTGATATTAGGGTGTGTTTGACTCCATTTTTACTGAGAAATATTTCAAACTCTTCTGACGTAAACTGCGATCCATTATCTGATGCCAACAGTTCTGGCAACCGAGAGGTTGCAAACCAACTTCTCACAACCTCAATAGTTTTGGCACTTGTGGCTTTGGGCATAGGCTCAACATTCATTCACGGCCAAAACAAAATACTCTTTCTCTTCCACTTCAAAGGAATCAACATGTACTCGTTCCCACGGTTTCCTTGTGCTTGACCATGGAATGAAAGGAGCCTTGGTTGGATCATTTCACATTCTGAGACGCACTTCACAACTTTTCTAATTCAACATTGCAAATATACATTTGACAGATCTATCTATTAGAAAACAAATCATCACTAGTAGGCAGTGGATAAGTATCATTTTCAATCACCTTATTTACTGTCTGTTATCTTTTTATTGTGCATTCACTGAGTACATTTACATGAGGTCTTTACTGTAAGCAGCCATTGCTGAAGTTTTTATTTACGCCTCCCTAACAGATAGACAGTATTTCAGTGTACAAATGCTCAGCTATCACATATTGTAGTCCACTGGGACGTCAGCCTTGATTTTTGTGCTCCAGTCCTGGAGTGGGACTTGAAGCCGGAACCTTGTGACTCAAACTCAAAAATGATATCAACTGGACCACAGCTGACTTAATAATGGACAACATAAATCTTGCGAAAATTAAACACGAACATGGGAATTAAAACAAACCAACTAAAATACTTATCAAAATCCCATCATGCATGTCCTTATCAGGTCTGAACTTTCAACTGCCCATTGTATAGCCTCTCCATTGTCACATCAATCAAGTCATTCCCTGGGTCATTTGCCAGTTGACCAGTTTAACTGACATTTTATAAGCACAATCCAGGCACAGACTGCAGATTGCAGCTTTATTTTGACATTCCAGGTCAAACAAACTGCTGATCCATAAAACAGAATTTAATTAACTTTCATCTCATTCTCTTATCACAACTTTGCTGAAACAGTCGTGCTTCCGTATACCTGGGATAGTGAAGTGGTCGAGTCTCGATTAATCTGCTCTGGCATGAGGATATAAAATGCCAATTTGCAAACCCTCCTGTTAAATCCCCTCATTTATTCAGTAATTCATCTTGAAAAAAAATTAAGGAAGAAAGACTTAATTTATACAGAGCCTTTCATGACCTCGGTATGTCCCAAGGCGCTTTACAGCCAATGAGATACATCCCTAAAATTTATTTCTGAAGTACAAACAGTGTTGTAATGCAGGACATTCAGCAGCTAATTTGCACACAGCAAGCTCCCACAAACGATTAAAATAGTAAAAGAACTAGTGGCAAGTTTAATAAAATATATTTCAAAAATGGAAAATATAATAAATAATTGAATAAAATAATTAAGTAGTCAATTAAAACACATTAAGGATGGCAGGACAGATGATGGCTGCAGCATGTGGGAGCTCCTGGATACCAGCGTGATCCAGGGCAAACACGTCCGTAGTAAGTGTTTGCAGCTCGAAGAGCTTCGGCTCGGAGTCATTGAACTGGAGTCCGAGCTGCAGACACTGCGACACATCAGGGAGGGGGAAAGTTACCTGGACAGTTTGTACCAGGAGGCGGTCACACCCCTCAGGATAGGGTCTTCTGATTTGGTCAGTGGTCAGGGACAGGAGAGTGTGGCTGCAGCTGAGTCAGATAAGGGGACACAAAGGGCAGGAGTGCAGGAGCCTCAGCCTTTGCAATTGTCCAACAGGTTTGAGGTACTTTCAGCTTGTTTGGATGAGAGTGGGGGCTGCAGGGTGGATGAGCAACCTGACCATGGTATCATAGTACAGGAAACCATTCAAGTGGAGGGAGAAAAAAGGAATGTAGCGGTAGTAGAGGACAGTATAGTTAGGGGGATTGACACTGTTCTCTGCAGCAACAAGTGAAAGTCCAGACGGCTGTGTTGCCTGCCCAGTGCCAGGGTTCGGGACATCTGCTCAGGGCCAATGACATAGGCAGGACAAGGAAAGAGGTTCTGCACAGTCAGTATGAGGAACGAAGTGCCAAATTAAGAAGCAGAACCTCAAAGGTAATTTTTCTTTCTTTGGCCTCCTTATCTCAAGAGACAATGGGTAAGCGCCTGGAGGTGGTCAGTGGTGTGTGGAACAGCGCCTGGAGTGGCTATAAAGGCCAATTCTAGAGTGACAGGCTCTTCCACAGCTGCTGCAGAAAAATTTGTTTTTCGGGGCTGTTACACAGTTGGCTCTCGCCTTGCGCTTTTGTCTTTTTTCGTGCCAACTGCTAAGTCTCTTCCACTCGCCACACTTTAGCCCCGCCTTTATGGCTGCCCGCCAGCTCTGGCGATCGCTGGCAACTGACTCCCACGACTTGTGATCAATGTCACAGGACTTCATGTCGCGTTTGCAGACGTCTTTGAAGCGAAGACATGGACGGCCGGTGGGTCTGATACCAGTGGCGAGCTCGCTGTACAATGTGTCTTTGGGGATCCTGCCATCTTCCATGCGGCTCACATGGCCAAGCCATCTCAAGCGCCGCTGACTCAGTAGTGTGTATAAGCTGGGGATGTTGGCCGCCTCGAGGACTTCTGTGTTGGAGATACGGTCCTGCCACCTGATGCCAAGTATTCTCCGGGGGCAGCAAAGATGGAATGAATTGAGACTGCGCTCTTGGCTGACATACGTTGTCCAGGCCTCGCTACCATAGAGCAAGGTACTGAGGACACAGGCTTGATACACTCGGACTTTTGTGTTCCGTGTCAGTGCACCATTTTCCCACACTCTCTTGGCCAGTCTGGACATAGCAGTGGAAGCCTTTCCCATGCGCTTGTTGATTTCTGCATCTAAAGACAGGTTACTGGTGACAGTTGAGCCGAGGTAGGTGAACTCTTGAACCACTTCCAGAGCGTGGTTGCTAATATTGATGGATGGAGCATTTCTGACGTCCTGCCCCATGATGTTTGTTTTCTTGAGGCTGATGGTTAGGCCAAATTCATTGCAGGCAGCCGCAAACCTGTCGATGAGACTCTGCAGGCGCTCTTCAGTGTGAGATTTTAAAGCAGCATCGTCAGCAAAGAGGAGTTCCCTGATGAGGACTTTCCGTACTTTGGACTTTGCTCTTAGACGGGCAAGGTTGAACAACCTGCCCCCTGATCTTGTGTGGAGGAAAATTCCTTCTTCAGAAGACTTGAATGCATGTGAAAGCAGCAGGGAGAAGAAAATCCCAAAAAGTGTGGGTGCGAGAACACAGCCCTGTTTCACGCCACTCAGGATAGGAAAGGGGTCTGATGAGGTGCCGCCATGTTGAATTGTGCCTTTCATATTGTCATGGAATGAGGTGATGATACTTAGTAGCTTTGGTGGACATCCAATCTTTTCTAGTAGTCTGAAGAGACCACGTCTGCTGACGAGGTCAAAGGCTTTGATGAGATCAATGAAAGCAATGTAGAGGGGCATCTGTTGTTCGCGGCATTTCTCCTGTATCTGACGGAGGGAGAACAGCATGTCAACGGTCGATCTCTCTGCACGAAAGCCACACTGTGCCTCAGGGTAGGCGCGATTACCTGAGCCACATGCAAATTGGCATAGGGCAAATAAGATTAGAGAAAAGAATGTGTGACTCAAAGACTGGTGTGGTCGAAGTGGGTACCGGTTCGTGGGGCACTGGCACCAGTACTGGGGAAAGTGGTGCTGTACCGTTGGGACGGTCTACACCTGAACCGTGCTGGGGCCGGTGTTCTAGCGAGCCACATAACTAGGGAAGTAGAGAGAGTTTTAACCTGAATAGTGGGGGCAAGGGATCAAATTTGGGAAGATATGGTAAATCAACAAGTAGAGGCAAGGCAAGAGAGAACGGTATTAATATGGGAAATGATAAACAGACTGTGACAGGAAGGGACAGAGCATACAAATCTAAGAGTAAATCAACAGATAAGGCTGGAGGTTACAAAAATAATAAAAGGACGCAACTAAAGGCACTGTATCTGAATGCACGTAGCATTCGAAAGAAACAGATGAATTGAGAGTGCAAATAGAAATAAATAAGTATGATCTGATAGCCATTACAGAGACATGGCTGCAGGACAACATAGAGTGGGACCTGAATATTGAAGGATACATGGCATTTAGGAAGGACAGGAAGCTAGGAAAAGGTGGAGGGTGGCTCTGTTAATTAACGATGGTATTAGTCCAATAGAGAGGGATGACCTAAGTTCAGGAGACCAGGATGTAGAAGCAGTTTGGGTAGAGATGAGAAATCATAAAGGCAAGAAGTCACTTGTGGGCGTGGTGTACAGGCCACCTAACATTAACCACACTGTAGGACGGGGTATAAAGGAAGAAATAATGGCAGCTTGTCAGAAAGGTACAGTGATAATTATGGGGGATTTGAACCTACATATAGACTGGAAAAATCAGATGGGCAGAGGTAGCCTAGATGAGGAGTACATAGAATGTTTTTGGGATAATTTCTTGGAACAATACATTCTGGAGCCAACCAGAGAGCAGGCTATACTAGACCTGGTATTGTGCAATGAGATAGGAATAATTAATGACCTAATATTTAAGGTGCCCCTAGGTAGTAATATGATTGAATTTTGCATTCAGTTTGAGGGAGAGAAGAGTGGGTCCAAGTTGAGTATTTTAAACTTAAATAAGGGCAATTATGAGGGCATGAAAGCAGAGCTAGCTAAAGTGAACGGGCAACTCAGGTTAAGGGCTAGGTCAATAGAGATGCAGTGGCAGACATTTAAGGGGATATTTCAGAATACACAGAATAGATACATTTCAACGAGAAAGAAAAATTCCAAGGGTGGGACCCACCATCCATGATTAACTAAAACTGTTAAGGATAGTATCAAATTTAAAGAAAAAGCCTATAATTGCGCAAAAATGGGAGGCAGGTCAGAAGATAGGACAGAATATAAAAAACAGCAAAGAAGGACTAAAAGATTGATAAGGAAGGTAAAATTAGAATATGAGAGAAAGCTAGCTAGAAATATAAAGACAGATCGTTAGAGTTTTTATAGACATTTTAAAAAGAAAGGAGTTAACAAAGTGAGTGTTGGTCATAGAGAGATGCAGCACTGAAACAGGCCCTTCAGCCTACCAAGTCTGTACCAACCATTTATACTAATCCTATATTCCCCACCATTCTCCTACCTACACTAGGGGCAATTTACAATGGCCAATTTACCTATCAACTTGCAAGTCTTTGGCTGTGGGAGGAAACCAGAGCACCTAGTAGAAACCCACACAGTCACAGGGAGAACTTGCAAATTCTGCAAAGCCAGCGCCCAGAACTGAACCCAGGTTACTGGAGTTGTGAGGTTGCAGTGCTAACCACTGTGCCACTGTGCTGTCCTATAAAAAGTGAGTCTGGGGAATTAATAATGGATAATAAGGAGATGGCAGATGAATTGAACAGACATTGTGCATCAGTCTTCACTATTAAGGATACAAGTAACATCCCAGTATTAGCTCTAAGTCAGGAAATGGAAGGGAGGGGGAACTCAAGAAAATTACAATCACCAGAGAAGTGGTACTGAGCAAATTATTGGAGCTGCGGGCTAACAAGTCCCTGGGTCCTGATGGACTTCATCCTAGGGCATAAAATGAAGTGGCTAGTGAGATAGTTGATGCGTTAGTTTTAATTTTCCAAAATTCCCTAGATTTGGGGAAGGTTCCTTTAGATTGGAAAATAGTGAATGTAACTCCTTTATTCAAAAAGGGAGGGAGACAGAAAGCAGGAAACTACAAGCCAGTTAATTTAACATCTGTCTTAGGGAAAATGCTAGAAACTATTATTAAAGATGTTATAGCAGGGCATTTAGAAAAATTCAAGGTAATCAGGCAGAGTCAACATCATTTTGTGAAAGGGAAATCATGTTTAACCAATTTACTGGAGTTCGTTGAGGGAGTTGCATGTGCTGTGGATAAAGAGGAACTGGTGGATGTATTGTACTTAGATTTCCAGATGGCATTTGATAAGGTACCACATCTAAGGTTATTGCAGAAACATATTGGCATGGATAGAAGATTGGCTAGCTAACAGGAAACAGAGAGTAGGCATAAATGGGTCATTTTCTGGTTGGCAAGATGTAATGAGTGGTGTGCCACAGGGATCTGTGCTGGGGCCTCAACTTTTTACAATTTATATAAATGACTTAGATGAAGGGACTGAAGGTATGGTATCTAAATTTGCTGATGACACAAAGATAGGTAGGAAAGTATCTTGTGAAGAGGACATAAGGAGGCTACAAAGGGATGTAGATAGGTTAAGTGAGTGGGCAAAGACCAGGCAAATGGAGTATAATGTGGGAAAGTGGGAAATTGTCCACTTTGGCAGGAGGAATATAAAAGAAGCATCTTATCTAAATGGTGAGAGATTGCAAAGCTCTGAGATGCAGAGGGATCTAGATGTCCTAGTGCATAAATCGCAAAAGGTTATTATGCAGGTACAGTACGTAATTAGGAAAGAAAATAGAATGTTATTGTTTATCGCGAGGGGAATTGAATACAAAAGTAGGGAGGTTATGCTTCAGCTATACAGGGCATTGGTGAGACCACATCTGGAGTACCATGTACAGTACTGGTCTCCTTATTTAAGGAAGGATGTAAATGCGTTGGATGCAGTACAGAGAAGGTTTACCAGACTAATACCTAGAATGGGTGGCCTGTCTTATGAGGAAAGATTGGACAGACTCGGCTTGCATCCACTGGAATTTAGAAAAGAAGCGACTTGATTGAAACATATAAGATTCTGAGGGGTCTTGACAGGGTCGATGTGAAAAGGATGTTTCCCCTTGTGGGAGAATCTCAAACTAGGGGTCACTGTTTAAAAATAAGACAGAGATGAGGAGAAATTTTTTCTCTCAGAGGGTCGTGAGTCTTTGGAATTCTCTTCCTCAAAAGGCAGTGGAAGCAGAGTCTTTGAATATTTTTAAGGCAGAGGTAGATAGATTCTTGATAAGGTGGAAGGCTATCGGGGGTAGGTGGAAATGTGGAGTAATCAGTTCAGCCGTGAACTTATCGAATGGCGGAACAGGCTCGAGTGGCCTACTCCTGCTCCTAATCGTATGTTCATACGTATGTTCGTATGTAAGCTACCTAGCAATGGTGACAGCTGAACAGCAATTGGTAGTGGGAATTGTAGCTGACCTTTTTTCTTCCTTCCAAATCCTGAGGCCACTGAGCCCAATTGTAATATCCCCATGGCTGAAACTTGCTGATTTGAATCCATACCAGAACTGGTTCATTTTTCATCAGGTTATATCATTGATCTGAAACACAGATTATACATATGCAATACACAGTCTTAAATGGATGGCTCATTCACAGCTAATTTGCCAGGCAGAAATTTAAAGCAGTTGTCATGTCAACATTTCATGCCCTCTTATTACTTCACATGGTGCTCTGTTTCAGTGACCAATGACTCAAGGCAAATTGAATGTGTTAAGACTTATGTAAAAACATGTTTACTGGAACATTCAATGTTCATATGCAAACCCTATAGTCCAGAGTTCCTACATTTCTCTGCATTCATCTGCCATTGTCCAGTTACAATAATCTTTAATAGAAAAAGGTACTTTCAAATGTACCTTTGTGTTTCAATAATTGAACAGCTTGAAGAACTTTTAAGATTACAATATATATGAAGAGAGTGTACAGTCTACTTTTAATTCAGAGTTGTTCAATTTAAATTAATCAGGTAATTCAAATTTTTAGCACTAAATTCCCACTTTGCTGACTTAATTTTAGTATGATACAGCAAGAAGGAGGCCATTCTGCCCATCGTGCCTATGAATGGAAAAATAGAAATAAATATACGGTTACATTGCTTCGTTCAAATTACTGGATAATTCACAATTGTAAGCATTGAAAACAACTAGGCTCATCAGCACAGTGTATAATTAAGTACAAACAAATATGCAATAGAAAACTGTGCTAAAAATGTTGAAAAAAAACAATTAATATGAAACAAATTTTCATCAAAATTACCCAAAAAGCAATCATCACTTTTGTCATTTAATAATTTCTTCCCTGCCCTCTATCACAGGCCTTTCCTTTTTGTCCCTTCTGCAGCCTCTCTCTTTGGACCTGTACTTACTTAAAAACTGCTGAATTTCTAACATCTTTCAGTTCTGATTAAAGGCCATCGAGCTGATACGTTAACTCTATTTCTCTTTTCACAGGTGCTGCCAGACCTGTTGAGTGTTTGCCAGCATTTTCTGTGTTTTTTATTACAGACATTAATTGGAGAATGTTACATGAAAACCACATTCTACAGGTCTGTGTGGTGGGATTTGGTGACAGTGGGGGAGAAGGGGCATATTTATCCCATGAATCATTATCCTAATATAAAATAAATGATATAATTCTAAAGGGGGTGCAGGAGCAGAGAGGCCTGGGGGTGTATGTGCACAAATTGTGGAAGGTGGCGGGGCAAGTTGTGAAAGTAGTTAATGAGGCATATGGGATCTTAGGCTTTATAAATAGAGCCATTGAGTACAAAAGCAAGGAAGCTTTAAGGAACCTTTATAAAACCCTGGTTCGGCCTCAACTGGAGGAGTGTGTCCAATTCTGGGCACCGCACGTTAGGAAGGATGTGAAGGCTTGAGAGAGGGTACAGAAAAGGTTTACGAGAATGGTTCCAGGAATGAACGACTTCAGTTACATGGATAGATTGGAGAAGATGGTGCTGTTATCCTTCGAGAAGAGAAGATTGAGAGGAGATTTGGTAGAAGTGTTCAAAATCATGTGCAGTCTAGTCAGATTGGATAGAAAGAAACTGTTCCCACTGGCAGAGGAGTTGAGAACCAGAGGACACTGATATAAGGTGAGTGGCAAAAGAACCAACAGCAACGTGTGGAAAAACTTTTTTATGTAGCGAGTGGTTAGGATCTGGAATGCACTGCCGGAGAGTGTGGTGGAGGCAGATTCAATCGGGACATTCATAGTGGAATTGGATAAGCACCTGAAGAGAAAATAATTGCAGGGTTATGGGGAATGGGCCGGGAGTGGGGCTAACTGAATTGGTCTTGGAGAGAACCGGCACAGAGAGGACGGGATGAATGGCTACCTTCCGTGTCTATGGCAACAGAAAAAAAAAACTGGAAACTAACCTGGTAATTCATCAGATCTAAAGATATTTTCTAGAACACTGACACTTTGGATTGATGTGAAGTTAAGTGGCTTTCCACCAATGAGTGAGAAGGAGAATAATCTGTTATTTTCAATTTGCAAATTTTCGTGGTCTGTTGAGTTTGCAATGAGCAGTTCCAATCCTGTGTGTTCATTCATTCCACTATACTGAATAATAAAGCAAGATTCAGTGTGATACTTAGATTCCGTTAATTAAAGAATAAATAGA
Source organism: Heterodontus francisci (assembly GCF_036365525.1). NCBI lineage: Eukaryota > Metazoa > Chordata > Chondrichthyes > Heterodontiformes > Heterodontidae > Heterodontus > Heterodontus francisci. The sequence continues at coordinate 40,848,582 of NC_090405.1, read as the reverse complement.
GGATAATTCACTTCTGAACAGTGGTAACTGTAAGTTACAACAGTTCCCTCATGTGTGAAGCAGCCATAAATCTTAAGCACTCAATACAGCTGCACTCTAATTAGCTGCTGCATGAAGGGACACCTGGAAATGGTTCTTGCTGGCTGGCCAGTTATTCCCTTTTATCTATGGGTGCGCAGGTCCTGGGAGGACTTTCATCTTATAGTGAATTCTGGAGCACTGCACACAGACTTTGCATGAGTGAAAACTTTGGAATTACTACTCCCACGTATAGTAAAATGAGAATGCTAAACTGACTTCAAAAGCTGCATTCCTCAGGACTTTACTATGTCCCAGTACATTGTATTTTCATTGATATTCTGCACCCTTCCCCATAAGCTATGTATCCAATGTAAGTGTCAGCTTGACTTCGTTTGTAGCACATTTGTCTCTGAAGTTAGGGGTTCAAGCCCCACAACTGAATGAGCGCATGATCTCGTACTGAAGGAATATTGTTAAGAAGCTAAAGCAAGACCCCACCTGACTGCTGAAATGGACATAAAAAATCCCCTGGCACTATTCAAAGATTAGGAAGTTCCCCCTGGTGTTCAGTATTAGATGTCACATTTTGTGACACATGCAAAGCAGTCTTTAAAAGAAAAAATAAGGAAAACCAAGCCAGTAAACTGCCCCATGAAAGTTACAAGCACTTTGAACTCATTGATAGCAATAATTTTTAAGTAGCCATCATTTAGACTAGTCAACATGCCTATTTAAACTCTAATTTAAATGTATAGACCCAGGTTAGTAAGTACATGCCACAATTATGCTTCGCATCAAACGTGACTGTGAAGAATGCCACAGGAGATCCAACATATTTAAACAATTGACACAGTGCATGGTTTAGGAGTTTGATTATTGGAGTATGCATTAAGCTCTTAGAAATCCATTCTCCTCCATTGATATCATTTCTGTAAGTCTTTTTGTACACTCAGAAATCACCTTGCATTTTTCCTACTGCATCCTGTAGTACCAACTTATACACAAGAAAACACACACACTGCAGAAATTCTGTCTCCATTAATGTTGCCACTGTAAAAGTACATTTGTTAATATATCACTGACACCAATGTAAATTTCCCTATGCCCAGTTGGTTCAGATTTGGGGAGTGAAGTGATTCATATTATGTTCTTATACTCAATCTGATGTGACTTATTCACTGATGTTAACTATAACGAAACTAATATTGTTTCAGGTACAAAAACAAGAAATGCTGGATTCACTCAGCAGGTCTGGCAGCATCCGTGGAAAGAGAAGCAGAGTTAACGTTTCGGGTCAGTGACTAGTCAGGTAGATGGCTTATTATCTCTGAGTTTGTGATTGGGAACCAGCTCATTTGAGTTGCAGATTCTGAACCACCTACTACATCAAAGTCTTTCTCACTCTCTCTCCTACCTCCTAAGACAGCTACTGCAAAAAACAAGACAATGAAAAATAAATAACAAAGCATTAGTACAGTGTTAACACCTTATCTGTACTAATGCTTTGTCTTTCAACACACCATTAGCATATTGTTTGCCTTTGCTCCATGACCTTTTGGTCAGCTATGTGGCATTGTCCAATCTACACCTTCTCCTTTGTTATCTCTTACCCCACCCCCACCTCCACCTCACTTGCTTATAACCTGTGACATTTTTAATATTTGTCAGTTCTGAAGAAGGGTCACTGACCCGAAACGTTAACTCTGCTTCTCTTTCCACAGATGCTGCCAGACCTGCTGAGTGGTTCCAGCATTTCTTGTTTTTATTTCAGATTTCCAGCATCCGCAGTATTTTGCTTTTATTTTAGTATGAACTAATAGTGCTTTATAACACCTCACTCTCAATAGTAAAATTTAATTGCAACTTACAAAGTAAATGTTGAGTTACAACAGTGACTACTGCACTTTAAAAGTACTTAATCAGCTATAAAGTGCTTTAGGATATCCTGAGGTCATGAAAGGCGCTATATAAATGCAAGTCATTCCAGAGACTCGAGCACAAAATCTAGGCTGGCCCTCCATCGTGCATTGAGGGAGTGCAGTACGGTCGAATGTGGTATCTTCTAGATGGGGAACACACAGGGGAGAATTTTACACTCCCAGGGAATGTTTGGAGGCGGGGAGAACATGTAATTGGATGGGATGGTGGCAAGTGGGGGGGCGCTGCCTCTTTCCCTCCTCCGCCGAAATTAAATCCGGGGCGGGAAGGCCTGTGAATGGCCTTCCTGCCCTGCCTCGACTTGAGGCCCTTAAGTGGGCAATTAATGCCCAATTAAGGATCTTATCCCGCCTCTGCCAGTATCAGTGCAGCGGCGGGCGGGCCTGTCATCACACGGGGAATATGGCAAGAAATACCATGCAGGTTGCTTACCGGCCCCGATGGTGGGGTAGAGGGTGGTCCTTGTTAAAAGGCACAGTTCCAGATGGGGGGAACCTGGCAACAGGAAGTGCAGGGCTTGCTGAGAGCCACCTCCTGCCCTTGATGCTGACCCTCCCTACAGCACCCCCCCCCCAACCCCCCAGCGATCCCCACCCCGCGAGACCCCTCCTGCCCTGACCTACCTGTCACCTGGGTCCAGCGCCATTCCTAGGCGTTGGGTAGGTGCTCTATCAGCAGCAGCCACCGACTCCACAGTGGCACTGCTCAGTTAAAGAGCTGCCGGCCTCTGATTGTCCGGCAGCTCTCAGAGGGCGGGACTTCCGTCGCTTGGGACTTTGATCTTGTGGAAGGCCTGCCGCCGTCCAGTTAAGTGCCTAATTGGCACTTGATTCGGCGGGCCTCCCACAGAAGGGGTGGCGCGGGAATCTCGCTGGCGCTTTTGCCGGAAGTCAAGACCCCCGTCGCCCAGATAAAATTCCAGCCATGGAATCTCAGACATCCAACATTAATAAAGTTCAGCTTATTAGAAGCACAGTGTATGACATGATGCTGTCATTTGTGTCTAAATACAATAGGCGTCTCCATATTTCAATGAATACATTTTGGGCAGGTTCCTACCCATCAAGAAATGGGAGTGGGTGGTAGAAGCACAGCAGGTTTCACAACACAATCTGAAGATGAAATTCAGTCCCATTACCTTTATTGTAGGAATGTAACTTGGATAAGTGATAAAGATCCTCCTTATCTTATGTCACAAGCATTTAAAAAAACCTCACCAAATAAAAGACAGACATGCACCAACAAATCCCATCTATTTATCATTCTAGATGGCACCAAATTTTTCTCTTGTAAAACCCAGCTTCAAGGAGAAAGTTATCTGCTCAAACTGCTTACAGTAACATTCTGTGAGTTATCCTGCTTCTATCAAATGGTGTGCAGTAACAGGAAGGGGGGTCATCACTAAGTCTTACCTTCTTACCTATTGGCAAGGAAGGCAATGATAGGAGTTTAAACTTGTCCTATTACTGGCATAGGATCATAGAAAGTTTATGTCTGCAACAGCTGAAAAATGAGCCACCCAGCCTAATCCCACCTTCCAGCATTTGGTCCGTAGCCCTGTAGGTTACATTACATGTTTTACCAAAATTACTTTTAAAAAAATGAAATGCAAAAACGCAAGGGACAAGCTTGACCTTGACCTACCCAGGCTGTGTTGATGTCAACCGTCCTACCTATTCCCATAATAGTGAATGCACCTGAATATCTCCCGTGTTTAAGAGTCTCTACATTATGTATTTTAATGCCCTGGAATTTTAAAAATAGATTTCATCTGATGAAGGCTATTGTTTCTGTTACTTGGAATCTTAAGGCTGCCAAATAACCCACAGAAACCTGTCAACCAAGTTTAGTTTAGTTTAGTTTAGAGATACAGCACTGAAACAGGCCCTTCGGCCCACCGAGTCTGTGCCGACCATCAACCACCCATCTATACTAATCCTACACTAATCCCATATTCCTATCACATCCCCACCTGTCCCTACATTTCCCTACCACCTACCTATACTAGTGGGAATTTATAATGGCCAATTTACCTATCAACCTGCAAGTCTTTTGGCTTGTGGGAGGAAACCGGAGCACCCGGAGAAAACCCACGCAGACACAGGGAGAACTTGCAAACTCCACACAGGCAGTACCCAGAATTGAACCCGGGTCGCTGGAGCTGTGAGGCTGCGGTGCTAACCACTGCACCACTGTGCATCCTATGCAAATAATAGATGCTTACTTTAGGCATTCCTATCAGACAGGTGTTACAGGAGCTGAAGTCGGCCATTCCACCCTTCGAACCTGTTCTGCCATTCAATAAGATCTTGGCCGATCTTCTACCTGATCTCCACCTTCCTGCACTATCCCCATCTTAGTACCCAAAAATCTATTGTCCTCTCAATGAGTGAGCATCCAGAGCTCTCTTGGGTAGCGAATTTCAAAGAATCACAACCCTTTGAGTGAATAAATTTCTCCCCATCTCAGTCCTAAATGAGACTGTGACCTCTCGTTCATAAGACACTATTCTCGTTACTAGCTAAACCATTAAAAATGAGCCTTATTTTTAAAGTCCGGCTGGTTACACATTGTAACTGAATTAGCATCTCCTGCATAATGCAGATGCAAGGTATTATCGCCAAACAACATGGTAACGTGAGCTCATTGAGCCTTGGTTCTGGTTTTGGTGGGCAGTCCTGTGTTTGGCACGGGGAGGGGCTAGAATGCATGGTAAGTAATAAATGGACAGAGAAGGTGAGGGAGAATGGATAGCAGGGAGGTAAGTGGAGAAGTGGAGAGGGAAAGGGGGGATGAAGCTGGGACTAGTACTTTGAGGGTGGGGGACGATTGCAGGAGTTGGCAGTGAGACGCTGGGGTGGGGAGGGAGGAAAGTACCAGCATTAGCTGAGAGGAAATAGGCAGGGATATGAACTGGAAAGGTTGGAAGAGAAGAACGTAACCCTGTGAAAGTGTGGTAATTGTTTCAGATTCTGAGGACGATTTTCTGAAGCAGGATATTGGGGTTTGGTTGTGGTTGTTAGGTTTTGTTTGTTGGGGTAACCTTTGGGTAAGGTATAGGAACATAGGAATTGATAGATGAAAGAAGGCCAAGTCCATTTAGTTGCCTTCTACAATCCTACTAGTTGCAGGACAATGATACTGAAAGTGTTGACTAATCATAGCAATTAATCACTATCAATTAGTCTACAACACACCCAGATGACATGAGGAAAGCCTCAGTGGTTGTCCAAAGTCACCTGTCCCTCCCAAGCATGCTTACTTACCACGTCATGCCTCAAATTACGCATAAACTGTGACCCAACATGTCATTTTCTGAAAGAAATCTGTCCGATTTTCATTGAATTAATCTGTCGACCGGCTCCCTCGGGAACCTGTTCCTTAGATTTCCCACGCTCTCACTGAAATAAACATCTGCGGAAATCCAAATGTCACTTTATGGGCTGAATTTTACACCCCCCCCACCCCCCCACCTCCGACGTCGGTGGTTGTGGCGGGGGCGGGGCCGGAAAATGCCTCCGGGAGAGGCCCGCCACAGGCCTCGACACTGGGAAGGCCCGTCCCGACATTGGCGGCAAAGAAGCCTCTTGGTGGCACTTCCCCCCCTCCCCCCCAACCACTCGGCGACAGAAGCAAAATTTACATATGTAAATTGATTTATCTAAATGAATTAATTACTACCTGCTCCCGTCATCTGTCCCAGAGCGATACTGGTCCCAGTGGCCGACACTCCCGTGCCTTCGGGATACCCATCCGGGAATCCGAGGCGGAACACTGGTGGAGAGGGAGGAGCAGGTAGGTTTTTCAGTGCGGGAGGTGGGGGAGTGGCATCAGAATAATTTCACTGGTCTAGGTGCTGGTGGGAAGGGGTAAAGTTTCAAGTTGATGACCTTTTTGGGGGAAGGACGAGAGCACGAGGTAAGTGTTTTGGGGACGGGGAGGTAGAGACAGATAATTAATTCCATGCTTATTGGCGGGGGAAGGCGGCAGTGGGAGAGGATCAGAATCACTTTATTTAATTTTTTATGATCAGTATTCCTTTAAATATTTAAATTGCAAATTGAGGCTTGACGCCCTGTAAAAATGGCGTCATCGCCTGTGCAAAGGTGGCTGTTGCCATTGCTGGGGACTGACCGCCTGGACCCTCCACGTCATCGGGGTGGGCGGCCCACCCCGTCTATTTAAATGAACCCCTGCATTTAATATCGTGACGGCTCCGTCGGGCCACCAATGTTTACGTTCGCTGCCAATTATGACAGCGGCAACATAAATTTCAGCCCTATATTTCCTTTCTATCAATTAAAAATCTGTTAATGATCGAAGTCTAAATGTAGTAGCATGCTATGCCTTTCATGTAAAAAATTTATTTTTAAGCAGAGAGTACACCTCTCCTAAAAATGTAATATCAATTTTGCGTCTTCAATATTTGCATTTCTACATTCGGTTTTTTTTCTGTGCTTATGTTTCTTTCATCAAACACCTGTAAGGGAGCGGAATTAGTTTGCTTTGCTCTATTGTTTTTAATAAAAGTATTGACCAATAATATCTGTAAGAATGAACTGTCGTTTGCAATTGTCACACGAGGTGTGAGAGTCTATATCAAATGTAATTAAACTGTTGATAAATGCATCTACAGCTGGAGAATAGATGTTGCCTGGTATTAACCAGTGCAAAATGAATGTCACATGCTTTGATAAGAGTTGTGTTTTTGTTAAAATGTTGAATGCAACTATCATGGATTAATTTACTAATATTCGTTTACTGATTCATTTACTGATTTGTTGTAAAGATAGGAGTTGTCTTTGATAATCTGAGCAAATTTTAAAGGTGTCTAACTCAAATAGTTTTAGAACTACAATGGGTTTTAATAATTCTAATATATAAGTTGCATGTCTGAGCTGATCCTCCTGTCAAACAGGATAGGGTCTTAAGGGAAGAACTTGTAGTTGATAGCTGAAGCTTGTGAGTGACATCAACGAATTGCTATTCGTTGTAAAAGATTGATAATAAATGTAACAATGGTGGTTCTTAGTTCAGTCCAGAGATAAGCAGGAAAAAAAAACAGGATGTCTTTGCAAACATGTTGAATACAAGAAGGAAATACCGAAATAAAATTGAGTTCAAGACTTTTTAAGTTGCTGGGTGAGCAGGAAAACCTGGTGTGGACAAAAATGATTGGTCTTATTGAGTTGGATGACCAGCACCTTTGAGGATAAAAGAAGCAGGATTTGGACAGTCAAGCATAAGAGCAGAAGACAAGAAGAAGACAGCTTAGCTGTGACAGAGGACATTAATGTTGGTTGGAGCCTAACGCCACAAACAAGAAGAACAACAATGCATACCAATCTGTCCAGTAACCTTAGGGTGATATATGATCTGTTTGGAACTGTAAATTACTGCCTAGGCACTGTAACATGTTACTCTCTGCTGTGTGTCAATAAAAGGTTTGATGTAACCAATTGGTATCAAGTTCAAATGCCTTGAATCAGACACACCTGTGAAGGAATGTGTGTACCTAATGCTTAACCTACAAAGCCTACATCATTACTTGCATGTCCAGTATGTTATTGGGTTACCAGCGTTCTTGAGGGTTCTGCTAGTTTGTTCAAAGCTTTAGTCAGTTTTCGTTCCTTGTTTGGAGTGGGTGGGGGGGATGGGGGGGGGGGGGGGGGATGGTCCTGAATGATAATATAACTAAGACTCGTTCTTCTGGAAACACATGTAAATATCCAGCAGATCATGCACCTGATGAAAAAACTCCAGGGGAACATAGATTTCTTGACATTCTTTCTGTAACACGCTGCGTCCATCAAGTCATTGATGCAAATCACACCAGAAACCAAATTAAAACAAGCCCATGTTTCTCAACAGTAATATTCCAGTGACACACCTACTTAATGCACATTCCCTGCATTCAGTTTAGGTGGATTCATCGTAATTTTCCACCACAATTACATTGAGATTCCTTTCATTGAACCACTCGATAGAAATGCCCACATGGCATTGCACTTTCTGCTCCCAAAATTGAAAACAATTCCTTATCCAAAGCAAAATCTGCTTTCTCACCCCACAGATGAAAGAATAAACCTATTATGCCACACCTTGCTGTGAAGATAATGGCGTGGTTATTGTGCAAATTGGCCAGCAAAGTCCAGGAAATTAAGGGAAATGCTGTGAGTAGTGAAAACTTTTGTTTATCAACTCATTAAGGAAGAAGAAGCCAGACCCCAAGACATACACTAAATCCTATTTATTGGTTATAAATCACAATTTAAAGTTAATGTTGGTTAAACCGACATTTAACAGACACGCGTAAGTCTAACCCAATTCAATCTGTCTTTAAATATATAAATAAGCCGGAGATCAGTGGCGAGCTCATAAAATCCAGCCCAGTAAGTCACTCAAAGGCAACCATGCAAGCAGGGCGGGCACGGCTTTAAATATGGCACCAGCACCTGCTGCGGAGTGTTCCGATGCCACAACTAGCGCTTTGGAGCCCGCCCCGTTGTGTAATTGGAGGAGCCCCACACTTCTGTCACGATAAGTGGCCACCCCACCACACAACTGCAGTCGGCCAGCCGCACATGTGACAAGTGGTGCCGGTGCCCACCTCCAGGTCTGTCGCCAGGCTTGCTAAATCCTGCCCATCGCGTCTGCGATTTAGTTGACACTCCTGTTAATATTGCATGTCGCAAGGGGGTTTTCCCACACAATTGGGAAGAGGTAACATCCTTATGTTCCATTAGGTGGTAATTAAGTGATTTGAGTTGGGGATAATGGCTCCTCGAACAAATAAGGGATGTCTATAACATATCGGCAGATCATAGACTCATAGAATGGTTAAAGTGCAGAAGAAGGCCATTCAGCCTGTCTGCTTTGCACCAGCTCTCTGCAAGAGAAATTCAACGAGTCCCACTTCCCCATTGTTTCATCATAACCCTGTAAATGTTTTCTCTTCAGGTTCTGATATAATTCCCTGGTGAATGCCACGATGGAATCTGCCTCCAGCACCCTCTCAGGCAGTGAATCGTCCTGCAATTAATCTAGAATTTTGATGTCTTTAATTAGTATATGACCTCCAGCTTCGATGATTCGATTTTAAAGCTGCCGATGTTTTCAAATTCCTGGGAACTTGTGTTCGCTACAAGCCTTTTCCCAGCATTCAGTTTGACAGCCATTTTGTGGGGTCAGCTTTCAAGCTAAATCTCAGTTTTAGGGGAAGTCCTCCCTCAACCCTCCCAAACTACGAAATTTAGTAGGACCCTGATCCACCAAAGCTACCACCCAAGTGGAAAATGATACCCTCTCCCAAGGTGTTTTCTGTGCTCCATTCCTGCAGTGAGATTACACTGTAAACAGCTGCATTATGGTGATAAGACAATGTTGCTTCAAAGCTTTAAGTGGATTCTTCATACTGTAAACAGGTACTGGATGGGTTTATTGCAGCTGGTAATTCATTGGCTGCCCCATTGTGCAATCACTGCACCATCTTGTGCTAAAGAAAAAGTATAAAATTGCGGGTCCAGGACCTGAAACAATCTAAGCAAAATTCTGTTAACATTTGACTTAACCTATTGGTGTCAGCTCAGTTGGTAGTACTCTTACCTCTGAGTCCGAACATTGTGGGATCAAGACCCACTTCAGTGACTTGAGTACAAAAATCAAGGCTGCCACTTCAGGAAAGTACTGAGAGAGTGCTGCACTGCCAGAGGTGCCATCTTTTGGCTGAGACGGTAAACTCTTGCCTCTCAGGTGGACATAAAAGATCTCATGGCACTATTTTGAAGAGCAGGGGCAGGATTGGCAATTAAAAATGCCTGGGAATAAAACTTTCAGGAGAGATAGGAAAGCAAGAAAAGGGAAGAGGCAAGGAGGTATTAATTAACAACAATAAAGCACTACAGCATCAGGATTTAAAGAGAGAAATGGTCTGAAGAGAAGGGTTTGAGGAATAACAAGGGATCAGTCACATTACTGGGAGTATTATGGACTGCCGAATAATAGAAAGGAAATTGATGATGAAACAGGCAAATTAGAGACCCATTTGTTAACCAATGAGTTACCATTGCAGGGGATTCTAATTATCCCAAATGTAATTGGGATAGGGTAAATGTGGGTGGTGAGATAGATTCAGTTTTTGGCAGTGTGTTATTCCAACAAGGAAACAAGCACTACTTGACCTGACTCTGGGTGGTAGGCAACCCGAAAGTAAAGCTTCAGTCGAATAGAAAAGGAACAGAAGTCAAGAAATTCAAGGCATTTGTCTTCTTGTGTTTGCTAGTTGCTTCACTAACTCTTTTCTTATTCCTTACCTTCTTCTGCCTTCTCCAAGTCCTTTAAGCAAAGCAAAAAAAAATGTAGTAGGTGGTTCAGAATCTAGAGAAGGACCTGAGATGTCATATTGTGGCAATGGAACAGCTTTGTTTGTGAAGGAATCCGGCTATAATAAGGGGTTATAAGGTTAAAAGAGTTATTTTCCTATGAATTAGGGATTAAAAATTAAAAGCAGGATTCATCTGCCTGAGAGGGTAAAAGAAGTTGATAGGCATGCCTGTGACAGGCCCCTGTGGTGAAGGACTTGCTTCATCCTGCACCATGAAGGAAACTCATGCCTAAAAGTCATGAACCTCCTCACACTGCTTGGGCTGGATTTTATGACCCCCTCCACCGACGTGGGGTCGGAGGCGAGGGGTGCCCATAGAATTGTGACAGGTGGCAGGGGGGCAGAGGGCCCATCACCACCCCATCGCCAAGCAATTTTGCCGGGGGTGGGATAGGCCAATGATGGCATTCCCTCCCAGAGCTTAATTGAGGCCCTTATGTGGCCTAATAATGGCCACTTAAGGGCCTCTTCCTTCTGCTGCTGGGATCTTACCAGCAGCAGGGATCGCCTTCCACCATGCAGAGAGGGCATCTTGTGAAACAAGGTGCACTGCCTGTGGGTTTGAGGGGGCGGGGGTCCCTCCTCCTTGGGAAATCTGGACTTCACGACCAACCCCACCCACCCCCGACTCAGCCTTGCCAGGGCCTTTCAGACTGGCCCTGTTGACCCCACCTCACTTACCTGAGGTGCTGGTCTCCAGTGCTGGGACTGGGTCCAAGGCGACTGCAGTATTAGCAGTGGTCACTGCTCTGCAGTGGCACTGCCGATACTGCTAAGCTTTCCTCTGATTGGCCAGCAGTTCTTGGAGGCGGGATCCCCCTCTTTAAAGAGATGGAGTTCCCGGCGCCAGAAACTCTGTCTCCAGAACAACGGAGCATTGCGCCGGGAGGGTGCGAAAAGGCTGAGGCGGGGTTCCCACTGCCTTTTTGGCCTGGGGCTAGGAGCCCCGCGGCCTCCTCAAGATCCCAGCCTAAGACCCTGATAACACAGATTTTATAAACAATCATGCAAGCTACCACAGTGTAACATGGTTTTCTACAGATGGACCTAAATCGCAGTTTACTGAATCCAGGAAACTGAGTTATAATCTTTAAGCACAGTTGGGTGGCTAAGGAAATTGACTAGAATTTGCACTTCCTGCTTCCTACTGGCACAAAAGAAGTTAATTAGCATTTGCACTTTCTGCTTCCTGCTGGCACGAAGGAAGTTAACTAGCATTTGCACTTCCTGCTTCCTGCCGGCACTAAGGAAGTTAACTAGCATTACTGCTTCCTGCTGGCTCAGAAATCAAAGAAGGTAGATCTTAACTAGAAACAGTTATACAGCCTTATTTGGGAAATAAAGGGGGAACGAGCCTACTTGCAAAAGAGATAACACTCCCATACATAAAGAAATTAGTTTTGCAGCTTAGAAACAGTATAAATGTTGGATCTTTAGATTCATTGTCCTTTTCATGATGAGTAGAGAACTGAGGTTGCTGTGTTATTAAAATGGAAATGTTGGTATTAACAGAGCATGGATAGAGCAAAATACCCCACAAATGGGTGGGTGGGGGTCACCTTGGACCACTGGAATGCACAGCTATAAAGTTTATATGCTTATAGGTGGACCAACTTGTACTTGACAGAAATCTAGTACAGTTCACTCCTGATAAATAATCGTTTTCCTGGAAATCCCAGAAATAGACCTGAGTTCAAAGTACGGCAGTTAAAATTTACCAATCCACAAAATAGTAAACTGCAGCCCACTCTTTTTTCATTTATTCAGTAAAATCAAACAGAGAATCCATAATATTAACTTATATATTACACAAGCTTGGTTCAATTGACCTCCGAGTGGCAAGGTTGTTGGGTTCGAACCTGACCACATAAATTAATCTGACACTCCAGTTCTGATGGAGCATCGCATTGGTGGGAGGTTAAATCCGTCAGCCTGTTCGATTAAACCAGGTGGACATTAAAGACCAATTTTCTCTACTTGATGAGAGTAGATTTCCTGGTGTCTGAGCTGGAGTTTCATCCCTCAACCAACAACACCGAAAACAGATTAACTAGTGATTGCCATTTATGTGATTTTGCTGTGCGCAGAAATTGTGATGGAATATCGGTATAATAGGCTTAATTAGGTAGAATTTAGATATAGTTAATCCTATACCTTTTAGAATTAGAGATTGAATAAATGGTCAGTTTTCAAGACTCAGTGACATTCCTGTTTAAGAAGGTAGAGCTAGAAATTTCAAAGTCTTTCAAGGTCCCTGTTACAATAGAATGTGAACCAGAAACAAGTTGGAAAATCCATTTCAGCGTCTCTGTTGCCAGGGACTTGGAGGATATACACACAAATTGAAATATCCTGTGTGACATCAGTAAAAGGTAGCAATAAATTTAATTAATTTATATTGTTGGTTGGTAAATGAAGGCAGATTGACCCACAAAGAAAGTTCAACCTGCCATAAAACACAATTATAGATAATAAAATAATACATTTAAAGATTGCTTACAAAAAGCAGAGGTCAAGTAAAGCCAATTATAAACATTTTGACCAGATAAATGCTCACAACTTCAAGAGTAGGGGAATTCCAGCAAAACATTAAGTGGAGATGTTTGTTAATGATACTACCAAATATGGATCTTGAAAGCAAGAAACACACACACAGAAAGGTAACACCTATATACTAAAAGGTCAGATGATACCTCAGAAACAGTATAAACATGAGATTTTTTGGAGCTAATATTAGAAGTGTTGAATTCCTCAAACAATAGTTCTCACCCTATGCTTTATTTGGGGAATTTAAGGCAAAAGTTTACTTTAAATTTTGACAGATATTATAAGGTATTTTGCTATAAGGTTTGTATTTTATGTTAGAAATAAGATTATGTATTACATCTCTTAGTAATATGTGATATTGTGATATACTTATCTACTTAAAAGTGTATTGCATGTTAAATTCTTTAATAAATATATATGTTAATAAATCGTCTCATGTAGCATTCTGTATACAACTACAAGAACCCTCTCTCTGTGTCTCTTTAGGTGGAGAGATACATATTAAAGAGAGTTTCCCAGACCCTTATAATATTTGGGATATTTATGACTTAGCCATAATTATTAAAAATAGGCTATCTGAAAGATGGTAATATCTTTGGCGGAGGTGGTATCAGAAGTTTGTTCTGGCTGAGGCCTGCCTCAGAGGCTGACACCGGGAGGGCCCGTCCCAAGTCCCAATCTTGGTGGCGGCTGCGAGGCTCCATGGCAGCCCCCTTGTCGCCGGACAATGGGACCTGTATCTACATATTCAAGTCAATAAAATGAATGCATTAGCATAAACTTGCCTTTAATCTTCTGGGCCCGCTGCGATCCTCAGTACGGCGGCCGGCACTCCTGCACCTTCAATTTCCCCTCTGGGGAAAGCTGGCGTGACAGTGGTAGGGAGGGGGGAGGAGTTAATATTTTCAGTGTCGGGCAGGAGATGGGGGTCAAAAAAACGTAATGAGTGTAGGGGATGGTGGGTAGGGGTGAACCTTTAAACTTTGTGCAGTCTGGTGGGGGAGGTCAGATTTAAAAGGTAAGTGTTTTGACGGGCGAAGGGCAAATACATAATGTAATTGTTATTAGGGGTTGGGAAAGGAGCATTAGAAATTTATTTGATAAGTTCTGGAGGTGGGGGGGAACTGCTTAAAAAATTCAATTTGACTGGCAGGGCTGGCTGCCCTTTACAAATGGCATCAGCGCCTGTGCATAGGCAGCTGACGCCATTCCTGGGGACGGACAGCCCGCCCTCTCCACGTGATTGGGGAGGGTGGTGGGCTGCTCAGGTATTTAAATGAGCCGCCGCGCAGGAGATTGTGGCTGCTGTTTGTGTGGACCGCCATTTTTTGAGCTTGCCGCTGAGATCGGCAGCGGGCTCTTAAAGTCCAGCCCATCATGTCCTCACTGGCTCTCCTAATGAGCATTTCACCTAGTGCCACTACCCAGCCTTCTCCAGGTAACCCTGCACATTTTTCCTTTTCATATAATTCTCTTTTGAATGCTTCATTTGAACCTACCTCCACCACACTCTCAGGCAGAGCATTCCAGATCTTCACCACTCACTATGTGAATAACTTTTTCCTCATGTCACTTTTGCCTCTTTGACCAATTACTTTAAATCTGTGCCCTCTCGTTCTCGATCCTTTCACGAGTGGGAACAGTTTCTCCCTAGCTACTCTGTCTGGACCCCTCATGATTTTGAATACCTCGATCAAATCACCTCTCAGCCTTCTCTTCTCCAAGGAAAACAGTCCCAACTTCTCCAATCTATCTCTAACTGAAATTCCTCATCCCTGGAACCATTCTCGTGAATCTTTTCTGCACCCTCCCTAATGCCTTCACATCTTTCCTAACGTGCGGCGCCCAGTACTGGGCGCAATAATCTAACTAAGGCCAAACTAGTGCCTTATACAAGTTCAACAGATCTTTATATATATACTGATATATGCCAATACTTATTTGACTTCTTTGATATTTCAAAAAGAAGTAGAAAGACTTGCATTTATATAGCACCTTTCACAACATACAGGAGGTCTCAAAGCACTTTACAGCCAATGAAGTACTTTTGAAGTGTGGTCACTGTTGTAATGTAGGAAATGTAAAAGACTCTTTAGCAAGATTGACGTGAATTTTTTAAAAAATAACTTACGTTTAAAATGCTGCTTGCATGCTTCTAACATTGTCAGATGACTTCAAAATAGCTGAGACTATCTTTCTAACAGGTACTGTGATACCTTAAAGATCAAGATGTTTCTGCTCCGTGTACCCGTTTTTGTATGGTTTCTGTTATAAGATGGCCCAGTACAGGGATTAACAAGAGCTGGGCACCATGCCCCGTAGGCTGATTAGGAAGTGCTATTGTGCAACTTTGCCCTGCAAGAAAGACTGACCCTCCACCTTCAAGCAAGATTGTGCCAGAAATGGACAAATTGGAGGATCCCAACATGCCTGTTGCTGCAGCCACTCCTGGGGACCACCTGAGGAAGCCCTGGCCACAGCCGCCAGTGTGGCTAGAAAGAGCAGCTGGTGGCTGATGCATTTGGGCATTGAGAGTGACAATATTCCTCACCCTCCTACAGAAAGCAGCCAAACGAACAGTGTCGATGGAAAGTGAAACAAGTGACATTTTATTTACGCAGCAAAGACTCATTGCAAGACTTTTGAGGTAGTTATTGCTGAACAATGCAAAATTCAGCTGCTTAATGCAAGACTTTTAATACCATTTGTGCTAACTAGCTATTTTTCTACTTTGCAAACTGTTGTAATGTTAAAACGGTTCATGTTAATAAAATTATTTTGAATACTTTAGAATGTGTAAATGTATCAACAGGCTCAAGTAGAAAACAAACAGTTTTAGTTCCCTTACTTAAGGAGGGGTATACTTGCATTGGAAGCAGTTCAGAGAAGATTATTAGGCTTTTTTCTGGGATTAAGGGGTTGGCTTATGAGGAATATTTGAGCAGGTTGGGTCTATACTCATTGGTGTTTAGGAGAATGATAGGTGATCTTATTGAAACAGATAAGATTCTGAGGGAACTTGACAGTTTAGATGTTTCCCCTCATGGGGGAATCTAGTACTGGGGGGTACAGTTTCAAAATAACGGGTTTCCCATTTAAGATGGAGATGAGGAGGAATTTATTCTCTCAGAGGGTCATGAATCTTTGGAATTCTCTTCCCCACAGAGTAGTGGAGGCTGGGTCATTCAATATATTTGAGACTGAGTTAGACAGATTTTTGATCTACAAGCGAGTCAAGGATTATGGGGGAAGGCAGGAAAGTGGAATTAAGGCCATAATCAGATCAGCCTTGATCTTATTTGTTGGCAGACTCAAGGGCTAAATGGCGTATGCCTGCTGCTATTTCTTATAATCATATGAATATTTTATTTATTTTTTATTTAGAGATACAGCACTGAAACAGGCCCTTCGGCCCACCGAGTCTGTGCTGACCATCAACCACCCATTTATACTAATCCTACACTAATTCCATATTCCTACCACATCCCCACCTGTCCCTCTATTCCCCTACCACCTACCTATACTAGGGGCAATTTATAATGGCTAATTTACCTATCAACCTGCAAGTCTTTGGCATGTGGGAGGAAACCGGAGCACCCAGAGGAAACCCACGCAGACACAGGGAGAACTTGCAAACTCCACACAGGCAGTACCCAGAATTGAACCCGGGTCGCTGGAGCTGTGAGGCTGCGGTGCTAACCACTGCGCCACTGTGCCGCCCCACACTCTCAATAATTGACAAACACTGCCTGGCTCTCTCTTCTTTAGGATCCTTCAGAAAGGCCACATCACCCAAGTCAATGAATGCTCCTGGGATGATAAGCCAGCTTACTCTAAACAGACATCCAATATAAAGATCATTTTTGTTGTGTGATTGTTTTGATTCTTTGTTGGTTTGGGCATATCTTGTTGGGTGGTTTGGAGACAATTCCACAATTCCACTCTGTGGGGTGCTGATGAGAGCACTGACCGAACCCCGTCTCCAAAGGCAACTGAATTTTACAACCACTTGGTGTCATCTAACCTTGAACACCCCATTCACCCACAAACAAGATCTTTGCTTCATAACTAGGGGCTTACCGAATTCACAGCCATGAAAAATGTGTCACGGACCGTGAAATCTCAGGTCCTCCATGAAATCTCAGGTCCTCCATGAAATCAGCCCTTTTGCGAACTTCATGCACTTTATTCATTGACACTAGGCTCACCTTGCTGATTGGTACATGAGGGAGGGATTCCAATGCAGTTTTGAGAGAAACAAACCATCTCAAGTATTAGCAAACGAGAGAATACCAGAATGAGCAAATCGAAAATGGCCACAACCATTACAGCAACAGACTGAGTGAAAGAATTTGGAAGCCAAATTCTGTGTCCTGATGGTGGAATGCTGTTTTGTACAAGCTGCAATGTTTTGTAGGATCACACATGGGCAACAGTTCAGCGTCACTTAGCATCTGAAAGCCATCTCGGCAGAAGGAGAGCATCTGACACCACGCTGCTGGATAACAAACACACAAAAAACAAGCAACAATTTCATCTCTTTTTAAGTCATCGAAAGAGAGCTCAGAAAATAGTCAGCTCGTTACAAATGGATGCTTTTGCAAATGTCAACATAACCACTGGAAAAACATGGATCACCCAACGCTGTGGGTATTCATTCAATATAATGTACAAAATGGTGCTTACCAAGTGCAAATAAACTATGACAGGACTACCTACTGAATGTTTTTTCTATACATTGTGAAGTGAAGTTTCAGATTAACGCATGTGAGTCTTTTGCAATTATTCGTGGTGAGTTCACGAATGAGCAAGACTATTACACGCTGCATGTTTTGTTTATTTTATGTATGGTAAGGCAAAAGATGTACAGTCAGGAAAGCCAGCAATGCTCGCAGACTCCGTCCACCTACAAGCTATTACACCAGTTTCCAAAGTGATAGTGGAAACCATTTCAAAATATGGTGCAGATTTCAAAGTGTCTGCTTTCATTAGTGACAATGCAACTTACATGATAAAATCATTCAAATCTGTGCTCCAAGGTGTAATGTCTAATGTTACCCTTATTACGTGTAATGCATATTCAATTTATCATCAGTGAGCTGTGAAAAAGCGAGTTTGGTAAAGTCAACAAGCTGGTCAGTTACATTCAAAAGATCTTCAAACACCGCCCTAGCTGCAAGCTTTGATACAGGCAATAGGTTGCAAATGTGGCTGAAATTGGGGAAGAAAACATCACCCTTCCTCCAGAGCTACCAATTGCATGTTGGAATTCTTGGTTTCTGGCACTTTAGTATCATGCAGCTCACCTGAAATACTACTCAGACTTTATCTCAGAAGTGCTCACACTGACACCAAAAATACAGGTTTTAACAGACATCATAACCCTCTAAACAATGCTCAGCTTAATGAGGAGGTTCAGTTTGCTGCTAAGAATGCTACATGACTGATGGATTTAATCACTTGGTTAGAATCTTGATACATCACAATCACAATAAAGTAATGGATGTCCTGTTCTGGGCTGAAGCACAGTCAAACGAACAACACTCTGATGACGCTGAATTAAAGTCTGTGCTCAAATAAGTGTTTTCTTGCAAGGCAAAGAAGCTCAAACAATATTACTTCTACGAGGAAGAGCCAAGTGGTGAAGAAAAAAATGGCTCAGAGCTTTCAACAGTCTTCTGCAGTATTCCTGAAAGCATTGCAAATCTTTCACCATGCACAAATGCACCTGTTGATGGTGGATTTAAACTTCTTTGATGCAATTCCTGGCTTTGACAACAGCTGTAGTCTGGAGATTCCTGCTTCTAAAAGCATTGCAAAAGAAGCAAATTGTACTTTGCCCATGCTGCAGTTCTGGAACTCTGTGGAATGTAGGCTAGCACGGCACTGTCTGACAATTCCAATAAACTCTGTGGACGCAGAGAGAGCTGTGTCTAAACACGGACAGATGTTCACAGCACAGAGACAGGAAATGAAGAAAGAGACAGTTACAGGTTGCTCCATGCTCACAGTTAACCACTGACTTCAGTGAGTAAAGAATGTGACCTATTTATAGTCAGCTTTTTACAATAGTTTTTGAGGGTACAATAAATGCCTTTTGAAACCAGAAACCTCCCTAATTTTTTTTTTAATGGTTTGTTCCGACATGTGAAATTCACGATTTAAATATGTGAAATTGTGAAATTCATGATTCTTAAAATGCTGTGACTATGAAATTTGTAAAATTTAACCATGAATTTGGTAGGGCCTTACTCATAACCTTTTAATTCTTAAATGAAAATTGAAATGAAAAAATTTCCAAGAGCTCTACAAACCCTGGCAAATTGTGTTCAATTTCTTGGGACTCTGCTTTGTGGTCTGTGGAATGGTGCTTTTAGCAGTCACGGTCTCTGTCATTTCCTTCCACACCAAGATGCCAACTTTTCTAGATGCCCTACACGTATGTTATCAGTAAACTGAAGGGCTACGGACCAAATGCTGGAAGGCGGGATTAGAATAGGTGGATCATTTTTCAGCCTGCACAGACACAATGGGCCATGTGGCCTCTTTCTGTGCCTTAAACTTTCTATGATTCTATCAAACAGCTGTTGATATTTTGCCTCCACCTCATTGAGAAGTGTGCTAAGGTCTTATTCACTAAAGATTATGACACCTGTTCCTTTCATCTGCCTTTTGCACTCGCATCTTCTTTCCTGTAAGCAAATAAATAAGTAAATAAGTGCTTTTCAAAAAAACTATCAGTTTTACTTAGCTTGTCTTTTTATATCCTTTCCAATGCACTTTCCCATTTATTTTAAAGCTTGTAAAGTTTTTTTTAAGTATTCAAAGGTTTATTGAATTATGGCAAAGTTTTTAAAAGTTTCAAAGTTTTAAAAATCATTACAAAACACTCAGCTGCCTTTCAGCTGAAGACTGACCTTAATGGGCGTGTCTTTGGCTTGTGACATCAACAGGGGCCATGTCCTCACCCAGAATGTGCTTCGCTGCAGGGGCTCGCTGTCCTTCCCGTTGGCAGGCCGTGCTGCAGCCAAAAGTTAAAAATCTTGCTGCAGCCATCGAACGAGGTGAGTGAACATTTTTCAGCGGGGTCAGCGGCAAATGCTACTGCGTCACTGCTGACTGCAAAATCCGGGCCGATGTGTTTTTTGTGATTTTGATTGAGGGATAAATATTGGCCAGAACACCGGGGAGAACTCCCCTGCTCTTCTTCAAAATAGTGCCATGGAATCTTTTGCATCCGCCTGAGAGGGCAGACTGGGTCTCAGTTTAACATCTCATCCAAAAAGAGGGCACCGCCAACATACGAACATACGAATTAGGAGCAGGAGTAGGCCATTCAGAACCTCCCGTCTGCTCCCCATTTGATAAGCTTATGGCTGATCTGATTGTGGCCTCAACTCTGCCTTCCTATCTACCTGCTATAACCTTTGACTCCCTTGTCAATCAAGAATCTATCTAAATTAAAAGCAAAATACCGCGGATGCTGGAAATCTGAAATAAAAACAAGAAATGCTGGAAATACTCAACAGGTCTGGCAGCATCTGTGGAGAGAGAATCTATCTAACTCAGCCTTAAAAAAATATTCAATGACCCTCCTCTACTGCTCTCTGGGGAAGAGAATTTTACAGACTAACAACTCTCTGAAAGAAATAATTTCTCCTCATCTCCATATTAACAACTATAGAAATGATAGAAAAATTACAGCACAGAAGGAGGCCATTCAGTCCATCATGTCTGCGCTGGCTGAAAAAAACTAGCCATCCAATCTAATCCCACCTTCCAGCACCTGGTCCACAGCCTTGCAGGTTACAGCACTTCAGGTGCAGGTCCAGGTACCTGTTCAAAGAATTGAGGGTTTCTGTCTGCACCGCTGTTCCTAGCAGTGAATTCCAGACACCCACCACCCTCTGGGTGAAAAAATTTTTCCTCATGTCCCCTCTAGTTTAGTTTAGTTTAGAGATACAGCACTGAAACAGGCCCTTCGGCCCACCGAGTCTGTGCCGACCATCAACCACCCATTTATACTAATCCTACACTAATACACTGAAGAGTGCCTGCAGAGTCTCATCGACAGGTTTGCGGCTGCCTGCAATGAATTTTGCCTAACCATCAGCCTCAAGAAAACGAACATCATGGGGCAGGACATCAGAAATGCTCCATCCATCAATATTGGCGACCACGCTCTGGAAGTGGTTCAAGAGTTCACCTACCTAGGCTCAACTATCACCAGTAACCTGTCTCTAGATGCAGAAATCAACAAGCGCATGGGAAAGGCTTCCACTGCTATGTCCAGACTGGCCAAGAGAGTGTGGGAAAATGGCGCACTGACACGGAACACAAAAGTCCGAGTGTATCAGGCCTGTGTCCTCAGTACCTTGCTCTATGGCAGCGAGGCCTGGACAACGTATGCCAGCCAAGAGCGACGTCTCAATTCATTCCATCTTCGCTGCCTCCGGAGAATACTTGGCATCAGGTGGCAGGACCGTATCTCCAACACAGAAGTCCTCGAGGCGGCCAACATCCCCAGCTTATACACACTACTGAGTCAGTGGTGCTTGAGATGGCTTGGCCATGTGAGTCGCATGGAAGATGGCAGGACCCCCAAAGACACATTGTACAGCGAGCTCGCCACTGGTATCAGACCCACCGGACGTCCATGTCTCCGCTTTAAAGACGTCTGCAAACGCGACATGAAATCCCGTGACATTGATCACAAGTCGTGGGAGTCAGTTGCCAGTGTTCGTCAGAGCTGGCGGGCAGCCATAAAGACAGGGCTAAAATGTGGCGAGTCGAAGAGACTTAGTAGTTGGCAGGAAAAAAGACAGGCGCAAGGGGAGAGCCAACTGTGCAACAGCCCCGACAAACAAATTTCTCTGCAGCACCTGTGGAAGAGCCTGTCACTCTAGAATTAGCCTTTATAGCCACTCCAGGCGCTGCTTCACAAACCACTGACCACCTCCAGGCGCGTATCCATTGTCTCTCGAGATAAGGAGGCCCAAAAGAAAGAAGAACCATATTCCTACCACATCTTTGGCATGTGGGAGGAAACCGGAGCAGCCAGAGAAAACCCACGCAGACACAGGGAGAAGTTGCAAACTCCACACAGGCAGTACCCAGAATTGAACCCGGGTCGCTGGAGCTGTGAGGCTGCGGTGCTATTACCTTAAATCTGTGCCCCTGATATTTGACCTCTCTGCTAGGGGAAACAGGTCCTTCCTGTCTACTCTATCTAGGCCCCTCACAATTTTGTACACCTCAATTAAGTCACCCCTCAGCCTCCTCTGTTCTAAGGAAAACAAACCTAGCCGATCCAATCTTTCCTCATAGCTGCAACTTTTAAGCCCTGGCAACATTCTTGCAATCTCCTCTGTACTCTCTCCAGAGAAATTATGTCCTTCCTGTAATGTGGTGACCAGAATTGTATGCAATACTCCAGCTGTGGCCTAACCAGCATTTTATACAGTTCCAGTGTTACATCTCTGCTTTTGTATTCTATACCTCGGCCAATAAAAGAAAGCATTCCATATGCCTTCTTCACCACTCTACCTACCTGTCCTGCCAACTTCAGGGACCATTGGACATGCACTCCAAGGTCTCTTACATCTTCTACCCCTTGCAATATCCTCTCGTTTGTTATGTTTGTCTTGTTTGCCCTGCCCAAATGCATTACTTCACACTTCTCCGGATTGAATTCCATTTGTCATTTTTCCACCCGCTCAACCAAAACCATTGATATCATTCTGGAGTCTACAGCTATCCTCTTCACTATCAACTACACGGTCAATTTTTGTATCATCTGCAAATTTCCCAATCATACGTCCCACATTTAAATCCAAATCATTAATATATACCTCAAACATTAAATGGGAGACCCCTGATTCTTAAACTGTGTCCCATAGTTCTAGTCTCCCCCATAAGGGGAAACATCCTCTCAGTATCCACCCTGTCAAGTGCGGTCAGGATCCTAAATGTTTCAATAAGATCACCTCTCATTCTTCTAAACTCCAATGGATACAGGCCCAACCTGTCCAACCTTTCCTCATAAGATAATTCTTTCATCCCATGAATCAGCTGAACCTTCTCTGAATTGCTCCGAATGCAATTATATCCTTTCTTAAGTAAGGAGAGCAAAACTGGACACAGTACTCCAAATCTGGCCTCACAAGCGCCCTGTACAACTGTAGCAAAACTTGCTTACTTTTATGTTCCATTCCCCTTGCAATAGACACCAACATTCCATTTGCCTCCCTAATCACTTGCTGTACCTGTATACTAACTTTTTGTGAATCATGTACCAGGACACCCAGATCCCTCTGTACCGCAGAGTTCTCCCTCCATTTAAAAGATGCACTGTTTTCTATTCTTCCTGCCAAAGTGGGCAAGTTCACATTTTCTCATATCTGCCAAATTTTTGCCCACTCACTTAACTATACCCCTTTGCAGGCTCTTTATGTCCTCTTCGTAACTTCCTCTCCTACCTAGCTTTGTGTCATCAGCAAATTTAGCCAACATATATTCAGTCCCTCCATCTAAGTTATTAATATAGACTGTAAACAGGGTAGCACTCCCTCAGTACTACACGACAGCGTCAGCCTTATCTGCATATTTAAGTCCTGCGACTGAATTTTACCAGCCCTCTGATGTCAGGGGTTGTGGTGGGGGCGCCTGGAATATTCTAGCAGGAGAGGCCCACAGGACACCGTATATGTCCCACCCCATTTTACCGCCAGTGGCGGGTGCGGCCCTCCACCCACCCCCGCTGCTCGGCAGCGGAACCCCAACTTAAATATATTGAGCACTACTTACCTTGCCTAATTATGCATCCTGCTGCTTGTCACTCCTCAGTTCTTGATTTTTCACTGAACAGGCGGCTGTCACGTGTCATCCCGTTCACGATTGAGGGAGGCCGGTGGGACAGCAGAAGAGGGAAGCAATCGCAGACAGTGCAGGTGAGTCTCTGTAAATCAGGTTCTCAACTCTGCATAGTTGAAGGGAGGTGAGAGGGGGGAATGGGATTACCGGGGTCACAACTCTGCAGGCATGAAGGAAGGTGGGAGGGCGGATGGTATTACTGGGGGCACAGCCATGCAAGGTCACAGACCTGAAAGTTAACTCTGCTTCTCTCGACACAGATGCTGGCTGACCTGCTGAGTTTCTCCAGAACGTTCTGCTTCGCTGCCAGATTGTCAGCATTCCCACTCTTCGAGAGTGAGGTGAGTATTTATTTGGCAGCTGTCAGGAAGCAGGAAATAGGGCCCCAGCACCTGCTGCACAGCTGAGCCAACGTCCACCATGGCGCTGGATGTCCTGTCTCCCCGCCCCTACATAATATGGAGGGGGGGGGGAGGGTAGGTGCGACGCGTCGCCGTGATGCTAATGAGACCCCGTGCATAATATAGTGGGGGCTCAGTGATGGATGGTCAGCTCGGGCGGACCGTCAACTTCAAAGCACACCACTGCGATTTGCAGTGTGCTAGTAAAATTCAGGCCCTGGAGTGGGAATTAAGCGCATAACTTTCCAAGTCCAACGCAAGAGCAAGACCAATTGAGCCATGGCTAACGCCCACACATTAACTCTGTATTTATTGTTAGCCAACTGCTTAGTATAAATGCACATATTTTTAGTGTGCCAAGTTTGGCTTTGATACAATGGCAATGAATAAGTAGTGAGGTGCTGCACTTCAATGTTATATTGAGAATGGCATTGCAAAACATAGGCACTATTAAAATTTGGAATGAACCATAACAAATAATCATGGGTAAACTGTCAAGAGTAAGGAATTTTATGAAACTTTCCCCTGTCTATCAAAGATTACCAAGCAAAACACTTGAATATCAATCTAACATTAGAATCCACCCCTCACTGAAAGTGTTGCTCAGCTGAGCTTTCATGACCCCGATAAACACTCTAATGATCCAGAGAATATTTGGTCCAAGCAGAAGGGCCGCCCGCGCATCAACACGAGCAGAATTTCTCATCCACAGCTGTTCCGTAACTTTCTAAATTCACTTGAAAAAGCCCTTCAAAACACTCCCACAGGGGATGCGGAGACCAAGCGGGCCCACATCAGAGACGCCATCTATGTCTCAGCAATGACCACCTATGGCAAACGTGTGAAGCGGAATGCAGACTGGCTTCAATCTCACATTGAAGAGCTGGAACCTGTCATAGCCGCTAAGCGCTTTGCACTGTTGAACTACAAGAAAGCCCCCAGCGAGTTAACATCTGTAGCACTTAAAGCAGTCAGAAGCGCTGCACAAAGAACAGCCAGGCGCTGCGCAAATGACTACTGGCAACACCTATGCAGTCATATTCAGCTAGCCTCAGACACCGGAAACATCAGAGGAATGTATGATGGCATTAAGAGAGATTTTGGGCCAACCATCAAGAAGATTGCCCCCCTCAAATCTAAATCAGGGAACACGATCACTGACCAACGCACGCAAATGGACCGCTGGGTGGAACACTACCTAGAACTGAACTCCAGGGAAAATGTTGTCACTGAGACCGCCCTCAATGCAGCCCAGTCTCTGCCAGTCATGGATGAGCTGGATGTACAGCCAACAAAATCGGAACTCAGTGATGCCATTGATTTTCTAGCCAGCAGAAAAGCCCCTGGGAAGGACGGCATTACCCCTGAAATAATCAAGAGTGCCAAGCCTGCTATACTTTCAGCACTGTACGAACTGCTTTACCTGTGCTGGGATGAGGGAGCAATACCACAGGACATGCGCGATGCCAATATCATCACCCTCCATAAGAACAAGGGTGACCGCGGTGACTGCACCAACTATCGTGGAATCTCCCTGCTCAGCATAGTGGGGAAAGTCTTCACTCAAGTCGCTTTAAACAGGCTCCAGAAGCTGGCTGAGCATGTCTACCCTAAGGCACAGTGTGGCTTTCGAGCAGAGAGATACACCATTGACATGCTGTTCTCCCTTCGTCAGCGACAGGAGAAATGCCGTGAACAACAGATGCCCCTCTACATTGCTTTCATTGATCTCACCAAAGCCTTTGACCTCATCAGCAGACATGGTCTCTTCAGACTACTAGAAAAGATTGGATGCCCACCTCATTCCATGACAATATGAAAGGCACAATTCAGCATAGCGGCGCCTCATCAGACCCCTTTCCTATCCTGAGTGGCATGAAACAGGGCTGTGTTCTCGCACCTACACTGTTTGGGATCTTCTTCTCCCTGCTGCTCTCACATGCGTTCAAGTCTTCAGAAGAAGGAATTTTCCTCCACACAAGATCAGGAGGCAGGTTGTTCAACCTCGCCCGTCTAAGAGCGAAGACAAAAGTACGGAAAATCCTCATCAAGGAACTCCTCTTTGCTGACGATGCTGCATTAACATCTCACACTGAAGAGTGTCTGCAGAGACTCATCGACAGGATTGCAGCTGCCTGCACCAAATTTGGCCTAACCATCAGCCTCAAGAAAATGAACATCATGGGACAGGACGTCAGAAATGCCCCATCCATAAATATCGGCGACCACACTCTGGAAGTGGTTCAAGAGTTCACCTACCTAGGCTCAACTATCACCAGTAACCTGTCTCTCGATGTAGAATTCAACAAGCGCATGGGAAAGGCTTCCTCTGCTATGTACAGACTGGCCAAGAGAATGTGGGAAAATGGCGCACTGACACAGAACACAAAAGTCCGAGTGTATCAAGCCTGTGTCCTCAATACCTTGCTCTACGGCAGCGAGGCCTGGACAACTACGTCAGCCAAGAGCGACGTCTCAATTCATTCCATCTTCGCTGCCTCCGGAGAATATTTGGCATCAGGTGGCAGGACCGTATCTCCAACATAGAAGTCCTCGAGGTGGCCAACATCCCCAGCATGTACACCCTACTAAGCCAGCGGTGCCTGAGATGGCTTGGCCATGTGAGCCGCATGGAAGATGGCAGGATCCCCAAGGACACATTGTACAGCGAGCTCGTCACTGGTATCAGACCCACCAGCTATCCATGTCTCCGCTTTAAAGATGTCTGCAAACACGACATGAAGTCCTGTGACATTGATCACAAGTTGTGGGAGTCAGTTGCCAGCGATCGCCAGAGCTGGTGGGCAACCATAAAGGCGGGGCTAAAGTGTGGCAAGTCGAAGAGATTTAGCAGTTGGCAGGAAAAAAGACAGAAGCGCAAGAAGAGAGCCAACTGTGTAACAGCCCCGACAACCAATTTTATCTGCAGCACCTGTGGAAGAGTCTGTCACTCTAGAATTGGCCTTTATAACCACTCCAGGCACTGCTTCACAAACCACTGACCACCTCCAGGCGTTTACCCATTGTCTCTCGAGACAAGGAGGCCAAAGATTGAAGCTTGAAGATTGAGATTGATCCAGAGAATATTTGCTCATTGATGCCTACACTTCTTCCTGTAACTTCCAATACCGTTCTTAACTGCTCTGAGCAATTAAAGTTTCTGGTGAGAAAGGCATCTAGGGGTCCCTCTCAGCCTTCACCTGGTCTTACCGTAACAGGGTTTTATTTTTAAACACACGGTGATTTTTTAGCTCCCCCTTAGTGAATCCTTGTTCACTGCTTTCCAATTATAAAGCAAAGAAACCAGCACAAACAGGATTTCTTAGGTTTAAAGAAGAAAAGTTGAAACGTAATAAACATAAACTCAAAGACAGTTGACGGCTATGGATATACAACGGGCCCAGGCCAGCATGCACACACAATACACACATGCAAATAGAGACAGAAAAGAGCAGGAGAAAAATAAAGTGGAAAGATTTGAGGCACTATCTAATGAGTTGTTGTTACGGGTCTTCAAGCTCACTGTAGAGTCCTTGATTGTAAGTAGATCTTGCTTTTTGTTGGGGCCCAGTATTCTTCTTAAACCTTGTTCTGCTGTAGGTCACTTTTCTCTCTTGGGGTTCATGTGTCTTCAGTGGATTCAGAGGCTTGTGAGAAAGAGATGGGAGCAGACAGGAGAGAGATCTTCTCAGTCCAGGAGAAAACAGACTTTCTGCCCAAACTGTTTGTACAATTTCAAAAAACTCCAGTTGCCCAGCAGGTTAGTCATGTGACTAGCTGATTTGACCATGTCCATTTGTGTATTGGGCCATCTTAGCAGTCAACCTGGAATGTGAGCTCCCCCACCTTCAATGTCTGGTGATCAAAAGTCCATTGTGGGTTGAATATGTCAGGGAATGGTTGCTTTGTCCTTCCAAACACTGGCTGTTAATATGCAAATGTCTTTTCCAGCCATGGCTGATCTGTTTAACAAGTCCCTTCTTCACTCCAGTAACAGTTTTAAAATCAATGTTCATGACAAAATTAATGTGCATCATTCTTGGTGGCGGGGTGGGGGGGTGTTAAATTACGTACAATTTCCTTCTTCTAATGCTCTATGATTCATTTCTGCTTCTGGTTTAGAGACTATCAACAAATGAATGTGTGGCCTTTCATCAGATCTGAAACGTTAACTCTTCTTCTCCCTCCACAGATGCTGCCAGACTTGCTGAGTATTTCCAGCACTTTCTGATTTTTTTTTCAGATTTCCAGCATTTGCTGTATTTTGCTTTTACAAAACAAACGTAGTTGTGCTCCAGGTTTTCGAATAAAATGGTGCTTGCCAGAACTACACATTGAATATGCAGGCTGTCTCTACACTGGGGTGATTTTCTCTATCAGTAAGTGACATTGTGAAGCTAATTTACACACGTTATTTATAGAGAAATTATGACAGCATTGAAATAGAACTGGCTTCGATTACTCTTAGAAATATTGATCAGGTGAAATCTTCCCAATGTGGTTATATGTCGCCAGTAAAGAATAACTAAACTTTTCTCTCCCCTAGTGCCTTATCAGTGTATATTCCAATGCCTGTCAATGTATCTCATTTTGCTGCACATGCACCTACTCAGATAGCCTGTTTATTAATGATAAATACCTTGTATCACCAACATGTACTATGCTGAATAATGTTTTTTAGTCGATCTCTGGAAACCTGAATTAAATTTTAAAAAGGAAAATGGAACAGACCAAAAGGTGGCTGCTAGCAGCCAAAATGGCTACTGAAATTTGCATCAAAATGCCCTACATTCCAATGCAACGGGAAGGAGACAATTGTACCCATTCACAAGAAAATCACTTGGGACATTAAATTGGTGGAGACAAACCACTCAAAAGCAATCACTTGAACAGTGGGAACCTGATTAAGAGAAGGGGATTCCTAGACATTAACTAATTAAGGTGCAAGAGGAAATATACACTGAGCCATCATGTGATAGGCCTATCATCTATGTACTTTAAGCTGGGTTTTTTCTCTCTGTAGCAGACAAACAACTGGACACTGATCAGAAGAGATCCAAGTGAGGCCCCCTCCCTCTCTCTCTCTCTTCAGTCCACCTCCAAGCTTTGAACCCTGCCTGCTGGCCATAACCACTCAAGCCTATCATTGCTGCAGACAGAGACCCTGTGAAGGAAACCATCTTTTTTAAAATTCATTCAGGGGTGTGGGCGTCGCTGGCCAGGCCAGCATTTATTGCCCATCCCTAATTGCCCTTGAGAAGGTGGTGGTGAGCTGCCTTCTTGAACTGCTGCAGTTCATTTCGGGTACGTATACCCACAGTGCTGTTAGGAAGGGAGTTCCAGGATTTTGACCCAGCGACAGTGAAGGAACAGCGATACAGTTCCAAGTCAGGATGGTGTGTGACTTGGAGGGGAACTTGCAGGTGGTGGTGTTCCCAGGTATTTGCTGCCCTTGTCCTTCTAGTTGGTAGAGGTTGCGGGTTTGGAAGGTGCTGTCTAAGGAACCTTGGTGCATTGTTGCAGTGCATCTTGTAGATGGTACACACTGCTGCCACTGTGCGTCGGTGGTGGAGAGAGTGAATGTTTGTAGATGGGGTGCTAATCAAGCGGGCTGCTTTGTCCTAGATGGTGTCGAGCTTCTTGAGTGTTGTTGGAGCTGCACCCATATAGGCAAGTGGAGAGTATTCCATCACATTCCTGACTTGTGCCTTGTAGATGGTGGACAGGCTTTGGGGAGTCAGGAGGTGAGTTACCCGCCTCAGGATTCCTAGCCTCTGACCTGCTCTTGTAGCCACGGTATTTATATGGCTGCTCCAGTTCAGTTTCTGGTCAATGGTAGCCCCTAGGATGTTGATAGTGGGGGATTCAGCGATGATAATGCCGTTGAATGTCAAGGGGAGATGGTTAGATTCTCTCTTGTTGGAGATGGTCATTGCCTGGCACTTGTGTGGTGCGAATGTTACTTGCCACTTATCAGCCCATGCTTGGGCATTGTCCAGGTCTTGCTGCATTTCTACATGGACTGCTTCAGTATCTGAGGAGTCACGAATGGTGCTGAACATTGTGCAATCATCAGCGAACATCCCCACTTCTGAACTTATGATTGAAGGAAAGTCTTGATGAAGCAGCTGAAGATGGTTGGGCCTCGGACACTACCCTGAGGAACTTCTGCAGTGAAGTCCTGGAGCTCAGATGATTGACCTCCAACAGCCACAACCATCTTCCTTTGTGCTAGGTATGACTCCAGCCAGCGGAGTGTTTTCCACCTGATTCCCATTGACCTCAGTTTTGCTAGGGGTCTTTGATGCCATACTCGGTCAAATGCTGCCTTGATGTCAAGAGCAGTCACTCTCACCTCACCTCTTGAGTTCAGCTCTTTTGTCCATGTTTGAACCAAGGCTGTAATGAGGTCTGGAGCTGAGTGGCCCTGGCGGAACCCAAACTCAGCGCCACTGAGCAGGTTATTGCTAAGCAAGTGCCGCTTGATGGCACTGTTGATGACACCTTCCATCACTTTACTGATGACTGAGAGTAGGCTGATGGGGCGGTAATTGGTTGGGTTGGATTTGTCCTGCTTTTTGTGTACAGGACATACCTGGGCAATTTTCCACATTGCAGGGTAGATGCCAGTGTTGGAGCTGTACTGGAACCGCTTGGCTAGGGGCGCGGCAAGTTCTGGAGCACAGGTCTTCAGTACTATTGCCGGAATGTTGTCAGGGCCCATAGCTTTTGCAGTATCCAGTGCCTTCAGTCGTTTTTTGATATCACAGGGAGTGAATCGAATTGGCTGAAGTCTGACATCTGTGATGCTGGGGACTTCAGGAGGAGGCCGAGGTGGATCATCAACTCGGCACTACTGTCTGAAGATTGTTGCAAATGCTTCAGCCTTATCTTTCGCACTGATGTGCTGGGCTCCCCCATCATTGAGAATGGGGATATTTGTGGAGCCACCTCCTCCAGTTAGTTGTTTAATTGTCCACCACCATTCACGGCTGGATGCGGCAGGACTGCAGAGCTTATATCTGATCCGTTGGTTATGGGATCGCTTAGCTCTGTCTATCACATGCTGCTTATGCAGTTTGGCACGCAGATAGTCCTGGGTTGTAGCTTCACCAGGTTGACACCTCATTTTGAGGTATGCCTGGTGCTGCTCCTGGCATGCCCTCCTGCACTCTTCATTGAACCAGGGTTGGTCTCCTGGCTTGATGGTAATGGTAGAGTGGGGGATATGCCGAGCAGAACGGTTACAGATTGTGGTTGAGTACAATTCTGATGCTGCTGATGGCGCACAGCGCCTCATGGATGCCCAGTTTTGCATTGCTAGATCTGTTCGAAATCTATCCCCTTTAGCACGGTGGTAGTGCCACACAACACAATGGATGGTATCCTCAATGTGAAGGCGGGACTTCGTCTCCAGAAGGACTGTGCGGCAGTCATTCCTAGCAATACAGACATGGACAGAAGCATCTGCGGCAGGCAGATTGGTGAGGACAAGGTCAAGTTTGTTTTTCCCTCGTGTTGGTTCCCTCACCACCTGCCGCAGACCCAGTCTAGCAGTCCTTTAGGACTTGGCCAGCTCGGTCAGTAGTGGTGCTACCGAGCCACTCTTGGTGATGGACATTGAAGTCCCCCACCCAGAGTACATTTTGTGCCCTTGCCACCCTCAGTGCTTCCTCCAAGTGGGAGGGCGGTAGGTGGTAATCAGTAGGAGGTTACCTTTCCCATGTTTGACCTGATGCCATGAGACTTCATGGGGTCCGGAGTCAATGTTGAGGACTCCCAGGGCAACTCCCTCCCTACTGTATACCACTGTGCCACCACCTCTGGTGGGTCTGTCCTGCCGGTGGGACAGGACATACCCGGGGATGGTGATGGCAGTGTCTGGGACATTGTCTGTAAGGTATGATTCCGTGAGTATGACTATGTCAGGCTGTTGCTTGACTAGTCTGTGGAACAGCTCCCCAACTTTGGCACAAGCCCCCAGATGTTAGTAAGGAGGACTTTACAGGGTCGACAGGGCTGGGTTTGCCATGGTCGTTTCCGGTGCCCAGGTGATCTGTCCGGTTTCATTCCTTTTTATTGACTTCGTAGCAGTTAGGTACAACTGAGTGGCTTGCTAGGCCATTTTGAGGGCATGTAAGAGTTAACCACATTGCTGTGGGTCTGGAGTCACATGTAGACCAGACCAGGTAAGGACAGCAGATTTCCTTCCCTAAAGGACATTAGTGAACCAGATGGGTTTTTACAACAATCGACAATGGTTTCATGGCCATCATTAGACTAGCTTTTAATTCCAGATTTGATTAATTGAAGTCAAATTCCACCTTCTGCTGTGGTGGGATTCGAACCCATGTCCCCAGAGAAATACCCTGGGTCTCTGGGTTACTAGTCCAGTGATAATACCACTACGCCACTGCCTATCTGCATCGCTGTTCTCCAGGAAAACCCCAAACCTGCTGTCCACAGCTGAAAGCCAGAAGCCTCAGGTCCACTGAGTTCATCCAGAAGACAACAGAGTCACCAACTCCACAGATTGTATACCCCTTTTTATGGTTCCGTATTCTAATCTGACCAAGCTATCCTTCCCCACTCCGTAACCTATTTTGTGTGTGTGTGTGTGTGTGTGTGTGTGTGTGTGTGTGTGTGTGTGTGTGTGTGTGTGTGTGTGAAAGTTGAAGCGTAGTTCATTATTTTACTTAGATTGGTTTAAGTACAATAAAGCTAACTTCTCTCTATGTTAATCTCAAAGAAACCTATTCAATTGGTTCTTTTATGATCATAGCATGTAACTAGTTAAACAATTACTGAATTGGCAAGCACATTCACTTTAAAAAAGAAATAAACCCTGTTGCGGTCAAACAAGGAGAGGGACAAGAGGGGAGCCCTTCAACCCCTCCTCACTTGATCATAGCACTTGCATGAGTTACGCTCTCTTTTGTCACAGCTTGCCCATTTTCTGGAACTGTTGCCACATATTAATGTGCATTCAAAGCTTGGTCGATTAGTTTCTGTGTAGTATGTGAGAATCTTACTTTTGAGTTCAGAGCTTTGCTCTGGACTAGCATGGATGAGACACACTCAGGTCAAATTCAACTTGTTTCCACTAAGCATGGGGACATTTACTGTAAGTAACAGTTCACTGAAAAGTTACACTTATGTTACGAGTGCTTCCATTTTTTTGTTAAATTTTGAAGATTAGTTTTTTAAAACTGAAAAGATATCCATGGATTTTTTTACAAGGGTCATTGAGAGATCTGGATTGTAAACAGTTACTAGAAGGCACCTGTCTTCAAATAATTATCCAGCAGGGGTTGTTTTGGCTTGGGGAAAGATGTTTACAAAGAAGTGACAGGTCAAGATTTATAGGGACAGGAGGCTTGACTCTTGTGACATTGTTTTTGGTTTCGCTTTGGACAGTGAGTTGGGATATGGACACTGGTTTGAATAAACAGTGCACCCCTCCCACCTCGGTTGTAACACTTACAATACCCCAAATCTCTGGGTTACCCTTGCATGGGAGCAGACTTCACTGGCCGCTCACTCCGTGTCGTCCCATCTCTACACATCTTCGAGTGATTGGCCAGATCACTCCTACTCAACTGCAGTGTCTGATGCCGTGTGATCTTATCTTTTTAAGTTGATTTTGATGCAACCCCTGGCGTCAATGGTCGTGCGGCATGTGTTGTTTGTGAGATCAATTGAAAAAGTTTTTTTTTTTTAGAACATTACAGCGCAGTACAGGCCCTTCGGCCCTCGATGTTGCGCTGACCATCTGACCTACACTATTCCATTTTCATCCATTCTCATGTCACAAGTTAAATCAATCACAACCAGGCTTCGTAAGGTTTAAATCAATCGTGTCCAGACTACGGAAGTTTCTTGTCAGCTTTGGTAGTGTGACCCATATCACGGTTCC
Organism: Heterodontus francisci; assembly: GCF_036365525.1. Lineage (NCBI taxonomy): Eukaryota > Metazoa > Chordata > Chondrichthyes > Heterodontiformes > Heterodontidae > Heterodontus > Heterodontus francisci. Next base: position 40,814,504 of record NC_090405.1, on the reverse strand, counting down.
ATCTTCTGTTTATCTTGACTCGTGGTAGCTGCCCCACAATGCAAGGTCACTCGTTAATTCAGTTACCAGAAACATTGTAAGACAATGAGTAATCCCATTTATTTGAAACAAGCAGGCACTATAGTTTCTTAAGTCTGCAAACATTACATGACACTGATTAGTTTAGCAATATTACAGTCCTCAAAGGCATGTCAGTTTCTGGAAACTCGTTAAATCCCTCAACAAATCATAGAATTGAAGAACACATTTCAGAGAAATACACTTATAAAACCTCCACAGCAATTAGTCCGCAAAGGTTGGGAAGGCTGAGTAGTGAGCATTCTGGCTTACATGTCGATCACCTTGTACATTACATGAGACATCTTGTCAAGTTGTATTACAGGCACCATTACGCTGTTTTTATTTCTGCTGGGTTTGTCCTTAGCGACTCTGCTAAGTTTATTATGATATTGCCAGCTGTTGTGCAAGATGCTTTTAAAAATACTCATATCGCATTTTAAAACAGCACGGTAATGTGTTGCAGTGGTCAATACCACTGATCAACTTGACTGAATCGCATAGGGCCATAGTATTCACTAGAAAGAAAGATAGACTTGCATTTCTATATCACCTTTCACGACCCTAAACGTCCCAAAGTGCTTTACAGCCCGTGAAGTACTTTTGAAGTATAGTCACTGTTGCAATGTAGGAAACATGGCAGCCAATTGCCACAAAAAACAATATGAAACTGACCAGATGATCTGAATTTGTGATGTTGATTGAAGGATAAATATTGGCCAGGAAAGCGGAGATAGGTCCCCTGCTCTACTTCCAAATAGTGCCATGGGATCTTTTACGTTCATCTGAGAGGGAAGACAGGCTTCAGTTTAACGTTGTATCTGAAAGATGGCACCTTTGACAGTGCAGCACTCCCTCAGTATAGAAGTAACTATGTGATGCTCTCTGTGGAATTGGTTGAGGGAGGGTTATTGACCAGGAGACTGTTGAGATCTTCCTGCTCTTCCTTTAATAGTGGCATGGGATCTTTAAAGTCCATCTGAGGACAATTAGAGGAGACCTCAATTTAACATCTCATCAGAAAAACAGTATTTCTGGGAATACAGCATGGTGTCAGTACTGAGACAACAGTCTGGATTGCAATCTATTGAGTCTATTGACATATTACTCCTACGTATGGGAGAATTAAGACCAGTGTACTCCAATACCACAGCCTACTGTTAGGCTAATCGGTTCTGTGACAGAAATCTCACCTGCCAAATGGCAACATATTAATTTCATCACATGGAATACTACTTGAACCTTTTTTACTGGACATTGCACATAACCTGTTTTTAAAAACCAATAGCGCTAACCAGCTGAAAACATGGTTGCACATTTGCATTCTGAGAGACAGTTGAATAGAGAGACAATGGGAGTGCTCCCTGATTCAATTAGCGAGATGGGTTTTGTAAATAGTGATGATCAAAAGACATTGAGAGCCATTGACTTTGTAAGGGACAAACCTCCACCCGCCCCTCTCCCACCAAGTGTCTGGAAGACTCTGAAGTCCAGCAACCCTCCGAGAAGTTGCTATTTCAAACAAAGAGATGGTCACATGACTTACCTGCTGGCCAGACTGGGGGCTGTTTGAATTGTGCCTCACAGAAAAGTAACAGATTGCAAGTTGAGAATCAAGGAGGAAGGTCTCTGCTGTCTCTGTCTTTCTTTCAAGCAAAGTCCCAGGGACCCACGGTAGCAGCTTAAGACTCAAGACAGAGAACCTCTTCAGTCTTCTGTTACCAGCGAAGCAAGTCGGAAATTGTGCACCAGGCCCCAGCGAGAACTCCAAGACTGTAACTTCAATTGAGGACATTGTTTCAAGGACATGACCATCCAGTAACTGAATTCTATTTATTGCCAACCCTACTTCAACCCCCGCGCCCCCCACCCCAATCCTTTCTTCCCCTCTGTATCTATTTGTGTGTGCTTCTCTCCTGTGCATGCTGGCGTGGTTGTGTAAGGTATTTTAGTAACTTTCAACTGAGTTAGAGTGATAAGGCTAATAAACTTACATCTTTCTTGTTTAAACCTAAGAAAACCTGTCTGATTTGTTCATTTGCAATTACAATTAGCGTGTAGTGAACGAAGGGCTCACTGAGGGTGTAAGCTGAAATCACTGTGTTTTAAAAGATAAGCCCTGTTACGGCCAAACCAGGAAAGGGGCAAGAGGGGAGCCTGAGGCCCCTTCCTCACTTGTTAACAGTTCCAAAGAGGCAGATATCCTTAATTGAGTTTCTGCACCATGTTGCCAAAACAAATTTGATTCAGGCCCACATCTGAGCACAAGAAAAAGTACTTACTTGGCTGTAAAGGGTTTCAAGGTGTCCTGAGGCCATGAAAGAAATGTAATAAATTATAATGGAAACTGTAGCATAGTGGTTATGTTATTGAAGAAGTAGTCCAGAGGCCCTGTGCTAATAATCTGGAGACTTAAGTCCAAATTGCACCACGGTAGCTGGTAAACTTCAATTCAGTTTATTAAATAAATCAGGAATTATAAAGCTAGCATTTGTAATGGTGAATATATAAATCCCAATTGTCATAAAAACCCATCTTTAGGGAAAGAAATCTGCCGTCCTTACCTGGTCTGGCCTACATGTGACACCAGACCCACAGCAATGTGATTGTCTCCTAACTGTCCTCTCAAATGGTTTAGCAAGTCACTCAGTTATACTCAAGAAGTGGCTCACCACCACCTTCCAAAGGGTAATTTGCAGATGGGCAATAAATTCTGGTTATGACAGTGACGCCCACATCCCGTTCTTTCTTCATAAAAGGTTTAGAAATTTGGAACATGTAAACGAGAGCAATGGCTTCATAACAAGTCACTCAACTGTCATGTCACATAACCTAACAACCCTTTGCCTGCAGCACTTCTGACTTACATGTGGTACAAGTCTTAGTATTTCCGTTTCATGAGTCACTTCCTCACCCCACCCATTTAATCCCATTCTAGTTTGTGAAATTTCTTTAGAGTGTTATATTTGAAAAATTGTTAGAATAAAAGCCATTAACATATAGATTTAATACCTGAGCTAAAGATTTAATTGCCGATATACGTTCAGAGCCTACTGGATGCAGTCTGATTATTACATTATTTTATGATTTTAAAATTTTTTTATTAATATGTTATAGTCAAATGTTAAAAAATTCATTCTTGGGATGTGGGCGTCGCTGGCTAGGCCAGCATTTATTGCCCATCTGTAATTGTCCTTGAGAAGGTGGTAATGAGCTGCCTTCTTGAACCGCTGTAGTCCAGATGGTACAGTTACACCCACAGTGCTATTAGGGAGGGAGTTCCAGAATCTTGACCCAACGACAGTGAAGGAATGGTGATATAGTTCCAAGTCAGGTTGGTGTGTGACTTGGAGGGGAACTGGCAGGTGTTGGTGCCCTTGCACTTTAGGTGGTAGAGGTCACAGTATTGGCTAGTGCTGTTGAAAGCAGCCTCAAAATTGCCTTTTTCCTCTCAAGTTCCAAATGCACCATGGTACAGGAACTTCTTGAATCAAGACTTAGAGCACTGTCTCTTATCCAAACTCATTTTTTCCCAACATTTCAAACTCGTGGAATTCCTTCCAGCTGATTTTCTCCTGGAAAATGCTCAGTTCCCAGAGTACAGCAGAGTGGAAATGAGGCAGGGCAAAAGACCATCTTGGGTGGTAGCCCACGATGTTCAGTAGAGCTAAGTATAGACAGGCTGGTGAGGGGAGGCGGTGACGTACTGGTATTATCACTGGACTAGTAACCCAGAGACCCAGATATTGCTCTGGGGACATGGGTTTGAATCCCACCACAGCAGAAGGTGGAATTTGAATTCAATTAATAAATCTGGAATTTAAAAAGCTAGTCTAATGATGGCCATGAAACCATTGTCGATTGTTGTAAAAACCCATCTGGTTCACTAATGTCCTTTAGGGAAGGAAATCTGCTGTCCTTACCTGGTCTGGCCCATATGTGACTCCAGATCCACAGCAATGTGGTTGACTCTTACATGCCCTCAAAATGGCCTAGCAAGCCACTCAGTTCGAGGGCAATTAGGGATGGGCAATAAATGCTGGCCTGGCCTGCGACGCCCACATCCCATGAAAGAATTAAAAAAAAATGTGGGGCCACAAACACTGTACAGGGAGGTAATAGATCTCTGCCAGTAGTGTACAACATGCTCATTGCCCATCAACAGCATGATTTAGATAGTGTCTGATCATCCGTTCCATTGAAGTGAATGGGCAAAAAAACACACGCAATGCAAAATGAGCTCCTGATTCTACTAGCGAAGAACAATTTTGCCTTCCCATAGTGTTTGTGGTTCTGATTTCACCAGCTGTGTCAACTTAGAGTCCAATTGCCTGAGAAGGGTTGGCCCAGTAAACGGATGAACTGGTTTCAACACATATTGATTTCTTGGACCCTGTGCTGACTCTGGCTGTTATAAGTGGAGCTAATCCAACACCATACCACTTACTTTGGCTGTTCGTACTGGAAGTGGAGAAAGAAAATTGAAGTGTGGTCTACACCAGATGTGGCCAGTATGACTTTGGCACAAAAATCCAAGTATATGAGTGCAAGTTATTGCTTATAGCAGAGGAGTTCATTCATCATTGAAGCAGAAATGACCGTACTTATAAATAAGCATTTCATTGACCAAAATCTCTGCTGAAACTTCAGCAAAGCCCACAGTTGATCTTAGCAATAGAATGTGTACAATTAAGTAAAAATAACAAAACCTGAAATCTAACGACAGCAAGGAGTTCAAGTGTCTTTGCTTATTGTAGAGCTCACTACACTTCAGTTATGAATGATTACCACTTTGCCAAAGCCAACCAGGAATATATACCTTCTCATTCTTCCCCACTTTGTTGTTTGCATGACGTAGGTGGGCATCAACTGTAAACAAAGCTGAGATAATAATCAGCATTCCTATCACCATTATAGCGGCAGCCAATTTGCACACAGCAAGATCCCACAAATCCCATAATCTAAAGTGAAACTCCAGTGCGGTACCGGGGAAATTCTGCACTGTTCGCGGCGCTGTCTTCCACTAATCAAACGCCTCGTCTTCCCAATCAGGTGGGTGTAAAGGATCGCATTTCAAAGAAGGACAGGAGAGTTCTCCCCAATGTCCTGGCCACTATTTATCTCTCAACCAGCATCACCAAAACAGATTATCTGTTCAGTATCACATTGTTGTTTGTGCGAGCTTGCTGTGCGCAGAATTATCTTGTCGCACTTCCTGTATTACAACTGTGTCTACAGTGAAAGGTACTTCACTGGCTGTAAAGCCCTTTGGGACATCCCGAGATCTGAAAAGACACAGTATTAATGGGTTTTTTTTACTTTCTTTAATCTTAAAACATGCATCTAACCAATAAGGCATGTTGTAAGGGCCCAGCGACAGGTAAAATAAACATGTGTTTTTAAAATTGCAGTCTCAGCAAACGATAGTATAAATCCTTCAGGTTTCGATTGAAGTTATTGGACACATTGCAAATTGAAACAGAAAAGCAGAATCTTAAATCTTATGTTTTCTGAGCCCTTTGATAAGTCCTTTGATTTATTAGCAATGGAGGCAGAGTCCTGTTACAAAGTCATCCGAAAAGCAATTATTTATAAATGTAAATGTGAGTCCGATTGATTAACCAACTGGGAAATGAAACCATACATTCAAGTTATTAGAAGAGAAATGCTTTCATTTTATTATTCACAGACTGGTATTGAGCGTAGACTGTGGCAGGGGAATATATTCAGTTTTAAAGGGTGTTAAATGATGTGACCCATGTTGAATAAATATTGCAGTTTGAACAATGCAGCATTGAGCTGCTAGGTATTAATATGAATTCAGAGCCTTTTAAAGCATTTCCTCCATTTTCATCCCTTATGTTTCTGAAAATACTGAGTCCTGTTAAAGGTTTTACACTAAAAGTGGTTAAATGAAGCAAAATATATATTTTGTAAACTGCAAAAGCTGGAAAACCCACAGCTTAAATCAGTCAGCATGTGTAGAGACAAGGAAAAGGTTACAGAAATCTTAGAGAGAGAAAAAGAGACAGGTTTCAGCAACTTTTGAGAAAAGAAGGGAGCAGGTTATAGCCAAATGTAGAGAGAAAAACAGACAGGTTATAGTCACTGTAAAGAGGAAAGGAACAGATGATAGTCAATGTAGAACAAAACATAAATAAAAACAAGAAATGCTGCAACCATTCAGCAGGTCTGGCAGCATCTGTGGAAAGAGAAGCAGAGTTAACGTTTCGGGTCAGTGACCCTTCTTCGGAACAATGTAGAACAAAACAGGTTTGGGATGTGTAACCTTCATGAGATAGGATGTCTTATCCTGATGACGGGTACTGTAGGACTTCAGGTAACATATACTTGAAAATATGTCAAGTAACAGAAAAGTGCTTAAGCAGTCTAAAATGGCACAATTACAAGTAACCATCCGATGTGTAGTGATAAGCAATTGACAAGTTTAGAGATTGACATGGTTAGAGGAATGCATGAAGATGTGTAGTGGTAAGCAATTGATAAAGTTAAAGTAGGACGATGGTGGAGGTGTGGGATTGATTAAAGGTTGGAGGAGGGGTGCGAATGGAAAAATATAGAAGTGGTGTGTGACGGAAATCACACATGCCAAATGGAAAAATATTAATTTCATCATATGAAACTTGGCATGAAAACTTTTTATTAGACATTACAAATAACTTTAAAAACAGAACTGAACTGCTAAAAATGGCCACGCACATTTGCATATGAGAAGACAAAGGCTGGCTGAGAGACAAAGATAAATTACCCAGTCTAGCTGGATCAACAAGGGGGTGCTCCCTGATTCAATTAGTGGGATTGGTTTTATCAATAATGGTGATCAAAAGACGTCGCCACCCTTTGACTTTGAAAGAGCCAAACCGCACCGCCCCTCCCGCCCGCGCCTACAGTGTATGTCTGAAGGGCTCGGAAGTTCAAACAACCCTCCGGGAACTTCTATTTTCAAACAAAGAGGTGGTCACATGACATACATGCGGGTGTAGCACTGAATTTGTGAATTGTGCCTCAGAGTGAAAAGAAGACTGGAACTGAACTCCAAGAAGAAGCAACTCTCTTTCTGTCTCTCTGTCCAGCAAAGTACCAGGGTAACCATTGTGGCAGCTACTAAGCCTCAAGACTACACAACCTTACAGGCGAGCACTAAGAAGACAAAAGAAGCAAGCTCGAATTGTACACGTGGCCCCAGTGAGGACTCCAAGACTCTAACTTCAATTAAGGACATTGAAATCCAGTATTTGAATTCCATTTATTACAAACTTTACTTCAACCTCCCCAACCCTTTCTTCCACTCTGTATCTATTTGTGTGTGTGCTTCTCGTATGCATGTGAACATGGATGCGTCACGTATTTTAGTAATTTTATCTGGTTTAGATTGATTTGGTTAATAAACTTACATCTTTCTTGTTTAGACTCAAGAAAACCTGTCTGTTTGGTTCATTTGCAATTGTAATTAGATTAACAGGAGCAAGTACTCACTGAGTTGGTGAGTTACACCACTGTGTTTAAAAAGATAAACTCTGTTATGGCCAAACCGGAGAAGGGGCGAGAGGGGAACCTGAGACCTCTTCCTCACCTGGTCGTAACAGATGTATCATCACCGAAATATACAGAGAAGAAGACCCAAGAGGAAGAGAGAGAAGAAGACCCAAGAGGAAGAGAAGAATGTGGTAGCATTATTTAAGAAGGGTAGCAGGGATAAACCAGGTTATTACAGGCTGGTGAGTCTAACATCAGTGGTAGGGAAATTATTGGAAAAAATTCTGAGACAGGATTAATCTGCATTTGGAGAGGCAGGGATTAATCAGGGATAGTCAGCATGGCTTTGTCAGGGGGAGATCGTGCCACAAATTTGATTGAATTTTTCGAGGCGGTGACTGGAGGTGTAGGTGAGGGTAAAGCAGTTGATGTAGTCTACATGGCTTTTGATAAGGTCCTGCATGGGAGATTGGTTAAGAAAGTAAAGGCCCATGGGATCCAGGGCAATTTGGCAAATTGGATCCAAAATTGGCTTAGTGGAAGGAGGCAGAGGGTGGTGGCAGAGGGTTGTTTCTGCGAGTGGAAGCCTGTGACCAGTGGTGTACTGCAGGGATCGGTGCTGTTTGTCATGTACATTAATGGTTTAGACGTGAATTTAAGAGGTATGATCAGTAAGTTCGCAGACGACACAAAAATTGGTGGTGTCATAAATAGTGAGGAGGAAAGCCTTAGACCACAGGACGATATAGATGGGCTGGCAAGATGGGCGGAGCAGTGGCAAATGGAGATTAATCATAAGAAGTGTGAAGTGATGCACTTTGGGAGATCTAACAAAACAATGGAATATACAATGGATGGTAGGACCCGAGGGAGTACAGAGGGTCAGAGGGACCTTGGTGCTTGTCCATAGATCACTGAAGGCAGCAGCACAGGTAGATAAGGTGGTTAGGAAGGCTTACGGGATACTTGCCTTTATTAGTCGAGGCATAGAATATAAGAGTAGGGGGCTTATGATGGAGCTGTATAAAACGCTGGTTAGGCCACAGTTGGAGTACTGTGTACAGTTCTGGTCGCCACACTATAGGAATGATGTGATTACAATGGAGAGGGTGCAGAGGAGATTCACCAGGATGTTGCCTGGGCTGGAGCATTTCAGTTATGAAGACAGACTAGATAGGCTGGGGTTGGTTTTCCTTGGAGCGGAGAAGGCTGAGTGGGGACCTGATTGAGGTGTACAAATTTATGAGGGACATTGATATGATAGATAGGAAGAAACTTTTTCCCTGAGTGGAGAGGTCAATAACAAGGGGGCATAGATTTAAGGTAAGGGGCAGGAGGTTTAGAGGGGAGTTGAGGAGGAATTCTTTTGCCCAGAGGGTGGTTGGAATCTGGAAGACACTGCCTGAAGGAGAGGTAGAGGCAGGAACACTCACGACATTCAAGAAATATTTAGATGAGCACTTGAAATGCCATAACATACAAGGCTACGGGCCAAGTTCGGGGATATGGGATTAGTTAGGACAGGTGCTTGATGGTTGGCATAGGCTCATTGGGCCGAAGGGCCTGTTTCTGTGCTGTAAAACTCTCTGACTCTATGATTCTATGACTTTGAGACTCATCGTCACGTGCTTCCCCATCCAACATCGAAAAAGGAGGTATATGATCCGTATAATGCTGAATATCGCTGCCTAAACATTGGTATATGTTAATATAAAAGCAAAATACTGCAGATGCTGGAAATCTGAAATAAAAACAAAAAATGCTGGAAATACTCGGTGGGTCTGGCAGCATTTGTGGAGAGAGAAGCAGAGTTAACTTTTCAGGTCTGTGACCCATCATCAGAACTGGCAAATATTAGAAATGTAAAAGGTTTTAAGCAAGTGAAGCAGGGGTGGGGAAAGAGATAACCAAAGAGAAGGTGTTGATAAGATAAGGTCACAGAGAATAACTGACCAGAAGGTCATGGAGCAAAGGCAAATGGTATGTTAATGGTGTGGTGAAAGACAAAGCGTTAGTGCAGAGAGGGTGTTAATTGACAGAGAAATTAACAGCCCTGGCCCCAAGCACAAAAAAAACAGTGGATAGGCATGGTAGAAACAAGCTAAACAAACTAAAACAAAATAAACAAAGAAAAAAGAAAAAAGATAAAATAACTAAAAATAAAAATAAAAAGGGGACCCCATCATGCTCTGAAATGATTGAAATGTTCAGTACGGCAGGCTGTAGCGGACCTAATTGGTAACTGAGGTATATGTTAATCTCTGCTTTATAACAATAAAGTAATACATCCACACCCTTTGTTTGTCACGACAACCTTACCAAGATCAAAAAGAGTGAAATCTTACATACATAGTCACACCCATCATAACCTGTCTTTTCTCCTAACAGCTGCTGAATGACCAGTTGTGTATCTCCAGAATTTACTGCTCTATTAATGTAAATTGTAAATGAATGTGCCCTTTGATTCCTAAGCAAGGTGTCCATTTCGGTCATGTATGATGCTAGACAGTGATTGCCGACAGGTTAACCATTCATAGAGGTATCAGGACCAAACATCCACACCATCCAGCAGCAATCAATTTCACATTAGCTTGGTTTCGGACAGTCCCTGATCGAGGTTAGTCCAAGTGAAGACGTTTGTGAATTTTATTTGCACTGGAGCTGAGATGCAAAACTGAACAGCAGGCCTTTTCAGAATATTGTTCTGAGCATTTTGTGATGTTCTGGTGAAGGTAATTTATATTGTCAGCAGGATTCACCTGTGGAGATGGTCACAATACCTTTGTTCAAGTACCATTTTCTCCTTCAGTAAATTCTCAGTGGCTCCTCTAATTGTCCCTTATAATCTACAAATTATGCTTTTTATTAAATTTGTCCTTGCTAACAGTCTTTAGCTGTGGCTCAGACTAGAATTTAACATTAAGGCAGTGGCCCCGCACACCAGCTGAAAAGTCAGGGGCAAGCCGCCTCCACCAGGTCTGGAAGCCACGCTGCTATTTTACGTGGCCCAAGCCCTTAATTGGCCTCGGTCGGGACTTCTGCCCCTCTGAGGCAGGAAGTCCCGCCTCCAAGAGCTGCTGACCAATCAGAGGGCTGGCAGCTCTTCAGTCCCAGCAGCGCCACCAGGAGCAGTGCCCACTGCTGGGACTGCACCCAGTGAGAGGAGCCAGGATGCACTTCGGCTACAGAGCAGGTAATTGGGGAATGGGCATCTCCAGGGACAATCGGCCAGACCCTGGCGAGGGGAAGGTGGGGGTGTGGGTGGGGTTGGGTTGGAGAACAGGTAGGGGGGTGGTTTTAGCAGGGGTGGCCCGCGCTGCTAGGGGGCCGTCCATGGGGGAGCAAGTGTCCAATCAGAAGGACCCCACCAGCCCGCAAAGAAGCCGCCAAGTATTGCTGGATGGCCTCTTTGGGGGCTGAAGTGCCCATCCGCCACTGGGAAAATACCAGTGGTGTCAGGAGGAGGCCCTTAAGTGAAATTAATTGGGCACTTAAGGGCCTCAATTGGCCTGGGGCGCACGAGCCGCTTGCCACCTCTCCTGCCGCTGGTAAAATAGCAGTAGCATTGGGAAGGCGATGGGCACGGCAACACCCCCTCCCCCCCCCCCCCACCATATGATTATATGTCCCACAACATGCACCACTGCCCTTCACCCTGCCTCCTAGTCTGCTCCCAGAGAGGACATAAAATTCCGGCTTCAGTGATTACTACGTCTCTGAGTCAGAAGGTTCTGGGTTCAAGTCCCAATCTAGGGGATGAGCATGTAGGGCCCGTCTGTCTTCTCAGGTGGTCATAAAAGATGACATGGCATGATTTGGAAAAGAGCAGGGGAGCTCCTCAACCAACATCATTGAAACAGATAATCTGCTCATTAGCACATTGCTGTTTGTGGGAGCTTGCTGTGTGCAAATTGGCTGCCATGTTTCCTACATTACAATAGTGCCTACACTTCAAAATGACTTCATTGGCTGGAAAGCACTTTGGGATGTCCTGAGGTTGTGAAAGACATTATATAAATGTAAGTTCTTTCTTTTTTTCTCGCAGTGGTGCCATGACCCAAGACTGATAACAGTAGTAATATGTACACTTGAATTTACTTGTGGTTTTTCAGTGGTTGACATGGATCAACAGAAGTTCAGAGGTGGCACAATTTGGGCATATTGACCTGCGCACTTGATTCTATGATCCAAAATCCCATTGAGTTAGGCTTTGCACTGGCAGCAGATCCTCGTCATGTATTCTCTGTGATCTAAAGCTTACAGGGGAAAGGAATGAGAAAGACTAAGGCAGAATTGTAGAAAATGTTAAAACAGGTTATTAAGGGTGCAAAAAGATGGCAGTAGAAAGGAATACAGCAAAGGTCATTAAGATGAAGGGAGCTCTATAACTATTGTATTAAAATTTAACAGAGTTCTGCGGAAAGTTATGGTTTAACTTTGTAAAATTTGCATATTAGGCACTGCAATGTAATGATTAATGACCATTCTATGTTTTGTTTGTCTGTAGTTAAGACCTAGATCCACATGGACAGAATCCAATGCAATCTTCGACCAAATGAAATCGTAGGTTAATCCTAAAACTACCCACCATTGCCTCATCTGAGATTCACCAATTCAGCAATCAGAGCGTCAACCTGTCTCTTCTGGTCTATAAGGCACAGAGAGGGCTGGATTTTGTGCAGTTGGTGGTGTTGCCAGTGCCAGGCCGAAAAGGTTGGGGGGGAATCCCGGTTCAGCCTTCTCAAGCCCCTACCCCCACCTCCGGTGAGATCCTCCGTTTTTCTGGAAGCAAAGTTTCCGGTCCCAGGGTCTCTATCCCTTTAAAGATGGAGATCCTGACTCTAAGAGCTGCCAGCCAATCCCCAATCCCCAGCACTATCGGCAACGCCACCGGGGTCAGAGGCCGCTGCCGGTACTGCAGAGGCATTTGAATCGGGCCCAGCGCTGGAACCCCAGACCTCAGGTGAGTGAGGTGGGGTCACTGGGACCAGTCTGAAAGGCCCCAGCGAGGGGAGGGGTGAGGGGTGGATGTGAAGTCCAGGGGGAGAAGTGGTCCATTGAGGTGGAGGTTTTGATGGCGGAGGTCCTCTGTGGGCCACAGATTGCCATGGAGGAGAGAGCCCTCCCCCCACCCCTGCTTCAAGATCACGGGGAAGGCACTTCGTATTACAAGGCGTCCTCCCTGCGTGGTTGAGTCACCAGCCGTCCCTGGGTTAAATCCCAGCGGCAGAGGGAAGAGGCCTTTAACAGGCCATTAATAGGCCACTTATGAGCCTCAATTGGCCTCTGGGCGGGAAGGCTGTCATCGGCCTATCCTGCCCCCTGCAAATTCACATGGCGACGGACCCTCCGTCCCCCGCCTCCCTCTCAGGGGGGCCATAAAGTTCAGCCCATAGCCGCAGGTAAATTTGCTGAATCATTACAACACAAAATCTGTTGTAACATCACAAACAATCTTCTTAAGATATCAGAAAGCAATTGAGCTGCCTTTAGTATTCCTATACACTTAAAATGAACTTTTGAAATTTAAACAGTTATTAGAAAAGAAAGACTTGTATTTATGTCGTGCCTTTTATGACCTCAGGATTCCCCAAATGAAGCAAACGAAGTACTTTTGAATTCTATTTACTGTTATGATGTTGGAAATGCAGCAGCCAATTTACACACAGCAGGTTCCTACAAACAGCAATGTGATAATGACCAGATAATCTGTTTTTTTGTGAAGTTGATCGAGGGTTAAATATTCATTTATATTTGCTATATTTTCTAAGTGCTCCAAATAGAGATATTTGCACGTTGCTTATAATCACCCTCATCATATCAGTTTAAAGAGGGCTAAAAATAACCATTCCTAATTTGAGCATACAGAATTTATATGACATTCCTTTGTCCGTGTTTTAAAAGAGAGTTAAATAGACTGCCCTACAAATGCATTAAGGGTTCATCCACTTTTAACAGTCATTTCTAGCCTATTGCATGTGGCTTTAGTCCAAGATTGCATTGGATTTTATCCATGTAGGTGTGATATTAATGTCTTCGCGACAGACTAAGCACAGAATTGATTATTACATTACAGCGCTCAATATGTATATTTTACAGTATTAACACACAACTTTCTGCAGAAGGCTGTGAAATTCTAATATAATGGTTATTTATCGAGCTCCATGCATAACTTAGATTATTCCACCTTTGGTTGATCCTGAGACATTCAGGCCAAGCAGATCCAATTTGGTCCATGTTCAGTCCTGAGTTATCTAATCCAGGTTGAGGGAAATAGGGTGATTTTGTATGGTTCTAAATGTTTGTGTAAGGGAGAGAAGGGGAGTAAACAGGTTCCCAGTCCTGACCACTACCTAGTAACACCGGCTCATAAATGCACATATAGGACAGAATTTTAATTGGGTGCTCTACTCTGCAGCGGCACCCTTTGAACGCGGCGGGGTGCCCGCGTTCAGCGGCCGCCGAGGAGCCCCCACGATGTTTTGCGTGGGGGCTTATTTAAATAGTGGGGGTGGAGCAGCCACCCCTGATAGGGACGACCTCCACGTCCCTGGCAACGGCGTCCATTTTTAAAGGGCATTAAGCCCTTGCAAATACTTTAGATTCTTAAACGGGCGGCAGCATTAACATGTTATTAAACACTAAAAAATATGCGGATGGCCCTGTCCCAACCCAATTAAGTCAATTCGAATGTAATTGAATGTCAATTTAAATATGCAGATGAAGGGCCCACCGCCAGGCGGCATGGGGGCCGCCCCGACGTACCCCTCGCCACCAGTAATATGCGGCAGACCCTTCTCAACGTCGCGGATCGAGGCAGGCCTCTCCCCGCCACATTTTACCGGCCCCTGTGCCACGAATGGCGGCTTCGAGGGGGCCGGTAAAATTCAGCCCGTAGACTTCAAATAAAGAGAGTATTATGTTCAACCGTGGTGCCTTCAAACCCTCACATTCTCGGCTAACCCAGGAGAAATTTTTGTTTGGGGGATAGGATTTTGTTCAGGGTATCCTGTTCATGCGTTCAAAGTTGTTCATGTATTGTGACTGGCTTTGCAGTGTCAATTTCTCATGGTGTTCCATCTCTGAGTCTCATTGCAAGGTTTCAGCATATAGTCTCGTCACTTGAGTGAAGTTGCATTGTTGGATGAAATGCTAGACTAGATCTCTTCAGGTGGGTGTATAAACGATGCATTTTATTTTCAGGGAAGAGCAGAAAGTCGATACTCATTTTGCAATCAACACCACCAAAAATAGACAATTTACCACATTGCTGTTTGAAAAGCCTTGCACAAATTGGTCATCAGTTTTGCCTACAACACAACACTTCCAAACTAACGAATTGTCTGTGAAGCACTTTCGGATGCCCCAAGGACACAAGAAAAAGTTACGGGCAAAAAAAACTCATCAAGCTCATCTTCTAGTAGTTCAGCATAATCTCAAAATGTGTCTATAATCTTATCTATTAGGCTATTCTAAGTGTCATCCTTTGAGTAAAGAACTTTTTCCTCAACTCTGTTATAAATTTCCTTTTCACTAACTTGAATTGATGTCCTCTTGCTTTGCTGACCTGCGTGGAGGTCACTCAGTGCTGTGCAAACAAGCAAGAATAAATAGGACAAGGAAAGGGAAGAGCTGTGCAGATCGTAGATATCTAGTTAATGTGTTGAGGGGGGAGTGGGGAAATGAGTTAGGTGGAATATTTCATAAATGACAGCACAGAAATAAAGAAAGAACTTGCTTTTATACAGTGCCTTTCACACCTCAGGAGGGTCCAAAGCATTTTACAGCCATTGAAGTACTTTTGAAGTGTAGTCACTGTTGTAATGTAGGAAATAGAGCAGCCAATTTGCACACAGCAAAGTCCCACAAACCAGATAATCAGTTGTAGTGATGTTGGTTGAGGGATAAATATTAACAACCAGGGAGGACTCCCCTGCTCTTCGAATAGCGACATGGGATCTCTTCTGTTCACCTGAGAGGGGGGCCTCAGTTTAGTGTCTCATCCAAAAAAACGGCACCACCAACAGTGCAGCACTTAGTCAATACATGCTCAAATTCATGGAATGAGATTTGAACACATTCTGACTCAGAGGTGAGAATGCTACAGCTGTCATCTAGACAAAGCATCTCTTTAAATTACATTTCTTCAATTGGCTTTACAATCATATTTTGAAACCACATACAATAATAAGTGACGTGCACTATATATCAGAACATTGTTGGTGGTTACCTGCATTGCATGAAGCAACCTGTTCATGAATTAACTTAATCAAATGCTGCTTATACACAACAAAAGGTAAAATGGTCACACGTTGTCCCTTCTGTGAGCTGCAAATACTATGAAAGGAAGAAGTGACTATTTTGTCGGTTTAAATAAAAGATAGGGCACTGACTCATTTCAAGAATTTGAATGATGATACTGGTGCCACAAAATCACATACGAGGTGCAAGGTCTTTCATGTAAGTCACTAACCTCTAGACTCAACTGTCAGTTGTGTTATGACCAGGTGAGAAGGGGTCCAGGGGTTCCCTCTCAGCCTTTTATTTTGAACCGCAACGGCAGCTGACAAGACAGGGAGCCAAGCCGACAAAAACCGGGTGCGCGCGGGTTGACGGAACAAGGAGCCAAGTGCAAAGCAGCCCACCTTGCCGGGCACGACTGAGACCAACCAACCCTTCCGTTTCACAACACACACACACCTTTGCCTGGTTTAACCGTAACAGGGTTTAATTTGAAAACACCGTGTTTTTAGCTGTCCCTCGGTGGATCCTTGTTCACTGCTCCAATTGTAAGGCAAAGAAATCAAACAGGTTTCCTTAGATTTAAACAAGAAAGGTAGAAGTTTATTCATCTTAAACTCTAATCCGGTTAACAACTACGAATAGGCGACGCGACCACATGCGCAGTTAGAGACAGAAAAAGTAGAAGGAATAAAGTGGAAAAGTTTGAGGCAATATCTGGTAGTTATTTAAGGTCCTTTAAGTTCAATGTGGAGTCTTTGGTTGCCGGTAAGTCTTGCAATTTGTTGGGGCCCAGTTCACACTTCAACCTGTTCCGATGTAGGAGTCTTTTCTCTCTTGAGATTTACGTGTCTTCCGTGGGTCCAGTGGCTTGGGGCGAAAGTGAGAGAGAGAGACAGCCAGGCAAGAGACTTGCTTGTTTCAGCTCCAGTTGCACACTGCTTTCTGGGTCTTTCTCTGTGGCACAACTGTCAAAAACAATATCCAAAATGAAACCGATTCTTGACCACCATAAATCTTGACATGTCAATTCCCTGTAAACAACTCCCCTAGTCACCGATGCTCTTGCCGTTTATTTAGCTTAAGGAATGTGACATCCAGTAAAGGTTTGTTTTTAAACAAAATTTCCCAAGTCCTTCCAGTGAACTTTAAAAAAAAACTAAGTCCAGCATCTATGAAATCTCTTCAGTCCCAAATGAATCCATCTCCACAATCTTCAAACACGAGTTCTCAAAACATTTTTAAAAATGGAAGCACTTTCATAACACCTCCATCCTTGGCGGAATGAAACACCATTTTTAAATGTGTTTCATTGAAAAGAGTAGGAAAAAAAAGTAAATAAAAAAATATTAAAATACATTTACACACTCATTCCCATTCACTCTTTACCTGTAATTAGTACAGTTATGCTCTGTACAATCTTTGTAATCAGACAACTAAAAGCAAAATTAAATTCTAGACAAAGCATCAACAATTACATTATTTTTCCCTGCAATGTGAATAATCTTTAAGTGATAGGGCTGCAATAGTAAACTTCAGCAAAATAGTCTGGCATTCTGGTTTTTAAATTTTTCCACAAAGGCTAGGGGGTTATGATCAGTATATATCAGTGTCTCTCTGTAGTCATGGCGAACATATACTTTGAAATGTTTAAGAGCCAGAAGTAAGCCCAGAGTTTCTTTTTCCACTGTTCAGTATCTCTTTTGGTGTTGATTTAGATTTTTGGAAAAGTATCCCACTGGCCTTTCTATGCCTGATTCATTGTCTTGTAACAGGACTGCACCAAAACCCAAGTCACTAGCATCAATTGCTACCTTGAAGGGCTTAGTGAAATTTGGGGCAGCCAACACTGGTTGATTGATCAAAATGGCTTTCAGTCTCTCAAAAGATGCTTGGCACTCTCCTGACCACACTACCTTGGCTTTCTTTTTTTGTAGCAAATCCATCAGTGGGGCAGCCATAGTGCTTAAATCTGGTACAAACTTGCAGAAGAAACCACGCATCCCCAAAAACCTCATGATTTCTTACTTAGTCTTAGGGCAGGGAACTCCATCTATGTTTGTACTTTTGCTGTTCTTGGCAACACTTGTCCTTACCCTACTATATGCCCTAGGTAGGTTACTTGCGCTTTTGCAAATTCACTTTTGGCAAGGTTTATACCAAATCAGCCGACTGAAATTTTCTAAACAGAGATTCTAGTTGTTCCAGCTGGTCCTTCCAAGTGTCACTGTATACCAGCACATCATCAAGGTAAACCACACAGTTAGGAACACTGGCTACCACTTGGTTCATTAGTCTCTGGAAAGATGCTGGGGCATTTTTTAGCCTGAATGGCATCACTCAGCATTGGGAAACACCATCTAGTGTGACAAAGGCCGATATTTCTTTAGCTCGGGGTGTTAAAGGAACTCGCCAATATTCCTTTAACAGATCTATCTTTGTAAGAAACGTGGCACTGCCCACTCTGTCAATTCGGTCTTCCAAATGAGGAATTGGGTAGGAGTCTGCCTTTGTTGTCGCATTAAGCTTTCTGTCATCTATGCAAAATCGGGTTGAACCATCAGGCTTAGGCACTAACACCACTGGGGAACTTCAGCTGCTTTGACTGGCTTCAATTAGATGGTTTTCCAACATGTATTGGATTTCTGATTTCACCTGGGCCTGTTTCTCTGGATCTAAGCAATAAGAATCCTGTATTATAGGAGAGGATTCTCCTACATCCTCATCATGTATGCCTATGGTTACACATCCTGATTTGTCCCTATAGACACTTTTAAATGCTGTGAGTAGTCTTGTTAAGTCTTCTTGTTGTTATGTATCTAAATATGAAAGCATAGTGTACAATCTCCCTAACAATTCAGCATTAAATAGTCATTTGGTAGTACAGAACTTGAGAATTGTTGAAAATAGAGACATGTTGTCGAAGCTTTTCATCTTGCACTCATCAGAACAACACACAGGAATAACCAATGTAAGGGAAAACAACTGCTTATGCTGCATGAGAAGAGAGTGCTGATTGGTTGGCAAGTGAACTCTGATTGTTAAAGGTGTTGCCATGGAGAATGCACCAGTTTACGGTGACTGACAGTTAACTGCTAGTCACTGTAAACTGGTGCATTATCCATGGCAATGCCTCTACCAATCAGAGTTCCCTTGCCAACTAATCAGCACTCTCTTCCCATGCAGTATAAGTTGTTGTTTTCCCTTACATTGGTTATTCTTGTGTGTTGTCCTGATGAGTGCAAGACGAACAGCTTTGACAACATGTCTCTATTTTCAGCAATTCTCAAATTCTGTACTAGCTAACTGGATAGTAGGAGGTTCAATTTTAGAACTGTCTAGGTCTCTTTCTGCCTCATCCTCACTATCCCTTTCATCCTTCACTGTCCCTACTACCTGACATACCCGTTCTTGCTTATCACCCTCCCAGCAGTGATATTGTTTCAACATATTGAGGTTACACAACCGATTCTTTTTCCGGCAATCTGGGGTGTCAATCAAAAATTTTACTTTACCAATCCTTTTGACTACTCTATATGGTCCACTGAATCGTGCTTTTAGTGGTTTACCCTTTAAAGGCAGTAATACTAACACCTATGATGGATTGGGAAACGTTACTTAAAGGGATGATGGTGGATAGGCAATGGCAAACATTCAAAGAGCGCATGGATGAACTGCAGCAATTGCTTATTCCTGTCTGGTGCAAAAGTAAAACAGGAAAGGTAGCCAAACCATGGCTTACAAGGGAAATTAGAGATAGCATTAGATCCAAGGAAGAGGCATATAAATTTGCCAGAAAAAACAACAGACCTGAGGATTGGGAGCAGTTTAGAATTCGGCAAAGGAGGACCAAAGGATTGATTAAGAAGAGGAAAATAGAGTACGAGAGTAAGCTTGCAGGGAACATAAAAACTGACTGTAAAAGTTTCTATAGGTATGTGAAGAGAAAAAGATTGGTGAAGACAAATATAGGTCCTTTACAGTCAGAAACAGGGGAATTTATTATGGGGAATAATGAAATGGCTGACCAACTAAATGCATACTTTGGTTCTGTCTTCACAAAGGAGGACACAAATATCATACCAGAAATGTTGTGGAACACAGGGCTTAGTGAGAGAGAGGAACTGAAGGAAATCAGTATTAGTAGAGAAATGGTGTTGGGGAAATTGATGGGATTGAAGGCTGGTAAATCCCCAGGGCCTGATAATCTACATCCCAAAGTACTTAAGGAAGTGTCCCTAGAAATAGTGGATGCATTGGTGGTCATCTTCCAAAATGTTATAGACTCTGGAACAGTTCCTACAGATTGGAGGGTAGCTAATGTAACACCATTATTTAAAAAGGGAGGTAGAGAGAAAGCAGGGAATTATGGACCAGTCAGCCTGACCTCGGTAGTGGGGAAAATTCTAGAGTCCATTATCAAAGATTTTATAGCAGAGCACTTGGAGAACAGTGGTAGATTCGGACAGAGTCAGCATGGATTTACGAAAGGGAAATCATGCTTGACAAATCTACTAGAATTCTTCGAGGATGTAACTAGTAGAGTTACCCCCACCCACCCTCCTCCCCGGCATCGGATTGAGAGGCTGGCGGCTGCTGATCTCTGCGTGTTCCAGGTCCCGTTTACCCGGTGGTGGTGGCACCCCTCCACCGCCTTTGTTCGGCGGAGAGTTTCATCTGTTGACTTTTTTATATTAAAATTAAACCACCCAGTTTGTATATTTAGTTTGATGAGGTGGAGCCAGTAGATGTGGTTTATTTGGATTTTCAGAAGACTTTCGACAAAGTCCCACATAAGAGTTTAGCATGTAAAATTAAAGCGCATGGGATTGGGGGTAGTGTATTGCGATGGATAGAAAATTGGTCGGCAGACAGGAAACAAAGAGTAGGAATAAACGGGTCTTTTTCTGACTGGCAGGCAGTGACTAGTGGGGTACCGCAGGGATCGGTGTTAGGACCCCAGCTATTCAAAATATATATTAATGATTTAAATGAGGGAACTAAATGTAATATTTCCAAATTTGCAGATGACACAAAACTGAGTGGGAGGGTGAGTTGTGAGGAGGATGCAGAGAGGCTTCAGGGTGATTTGGACAAGTTTAGTGAGTGGGCAAATGCATGGCAGATGCAGTATAATGTGGATAAATGTGAGGTTATCCACTTTGGTAGCAAAAACAGGAAGGCAGATTATTATCTGAACAGCTATAAACTGATGGAGGGGAATATGCAACGAGACCTGGGTGTTCTCGTACACAAGTTGCTGAAGGTAAGCATGTAGATGCAACACGCGAAAAAAAGGGAAATGGTATGTTGGCCTTCATAGCGAGAGGATTTGAGTACAGGAGCAGGGATGTCTTGCTGCAATTATACAGGGCCTTGGTGAGACCACACCTGGAATATTGTGTGCAGTTTTGGTCTCCTTATCTGAGGAAGGATGTTCTTGCTATAGAAGGAGTGCAGCGAAGGTTTACCAGACTGATTCCTGGGTTGGCGGGACTGACGTATGAGGAGAGATTGAGTCGGTTAGGCTTATATGCGCTGGAGTTTAGAAGAGTGAGGGGGGATCTCATAAAAACCTATAAAATTCTAACAGGACTTGACAGGGTAGACGCAGGAAGGATGTTCCCAATGGTGGGGGAGTCCAGAACCAGGGGTCATAGTCTAAGGATACAGGGTAAACCTTTCAGGACTGAGATTAGGAGAAATCACCTCACCCAGAGAGTGGTGAGCCTGTGGAATTCGCTACCACAGAAAGCAGTTGAGGCCAAAACATTGTATGTTTTCAAGAAGCTGTTAGATATAGCTCTTAGGGCGACAGGGATCAAAGGATATGGGGGGAAAGCGGGAACAGGTTACTGAGTTGGATGATCAGCCATGATCATAATGAATGGCGGAGCAGGCTCGAAGGGCTGAATGGCCTACTCTTGCTCCTATTTTCTATGTTCCTATGATTAAAATGTTCAGGTCTTGGCATGCTTGTTTGCCCATTTCTTCATGGTTATTTGGGAAGCTTTCAGGTGTTCCTGAGCCACTTTGCAGGCTCTTGTGAGCCACTCCCGGAACATGGATACATAATCTAACACAGAAGATATGTCCTTCTGTTCTAAAAACCTTTCTTTGATTAGTTTTAGAGGACCTCTTACCTCATGCCCATAAATTAATTCAGAAGGACTAAAATCAGTACACTCATTAGGTGAATCTCTCGTGGCAAGCGAAGGAGATTCCAGCCCTTTATCCCAATCATGGGGATATTCATGACAGTATGCCCTGATCATCGTTTTGAGAGTCTGACGGTACCATTTTAAAGCCCCTTGTGTATGTGGGTGGTATGCTGAGGACTTTAACTGTGTTATACCCAGATTACTCATAACTTCCTGAAACTCTTTAAACATAAAATTGGAACCTTGATCTGACTGAATCTCAATCAACATCTAGTGAAGAACTGGGTTAACTTTTCAACCACTACCTTAGCAGAAATTGTTCTCAAGGGAATGGCGTCTGAGAACGGAGTAGCCATATCCATGATAGTGAGTATAGATTGATGTCCCGCTTTTGTTTTCGGTCAAGGTCCCACACAGTCTACCAACACCCTACTAAATGGTATGGGAATTAGAAGTGCCGGTTTTATGGCAGTTTGCGGTTTTTCCACAATCTGGCACGTATGGCACATTTTACAAAGCTGCAAAGGTAAAGACTTGGCCAGTAAAAATGTCGACTTATACGTGATTGGGTCTTCTGGATCCCCACATGTCCCGACATAGGAATTTCATGGGCTATCCTTAACTTGTCCTTCACAGCAATTAAGGAAAAGGCAATGACGTATATTATGTGCGTAAATCCAATTGCACTTGTGCAATGCTCTACTTCCGACTCCAAAAGGTTAATTGGTAAGGGAGGAACACAAGGGACAGTGTGGTTCGTTAGACAGTGCTATGGTTAGTAAACACTTAACTTGAATTTGTGCTCTCCTGTAAATACCACCTTCTATGCCTCCAAATGCTATTTGGTCTGAATGGCAGCCCTACAATGCCATGTATAGTCAATCCCAGAGTATTACCTGCCAGTTAATATGGTGCCATCACTGAGGGAGCAGCAACAGTGAAAGTTCGGGCTGGTGAATTTTGGTCAGTTGTTTATGTTCACTTCTTTTCTAAGGGAGTGGAAAGTTGGCTCACATTCCACTGGGTGCAACCTGTGGGTGCCTCAGAAGAACCAATACTGAGACAGGCGTACACTCCTAATATTGAAATGCCCCAATTGTTGGGCTTTGGAATGATTTGCCTGCCCAGACACAATGAGCAACTGTTCAGAAGGTAAAGGGAGTTGCTTTCTTACTTGTCTTCCAACTAGATGTTAAAAATAACCAATATTAAATACTGTTTTGCTACCAGATTGCAGAAAAGGGATTCAGAAGCATAAACACCAGCCACCAGGAGGCAAATTAAAAGAGTAATATCAAATAACTAGAAGCAAAGGTCACAAAAAGATGATGCAGCGGGTGTGCAGCGTAGGCAATGAAGGATTGGAGGTGATGGATAAATAGGCTGATTTTATGTACAAGCTGGTGAGTTTCATTGTTTTCCAGCTTACGAGAGGTGGAAATTAACTCAGCCTGGAGTCCCACTGACGTAACTATGAAAAAGTATTCATATTGTCGCTTGTGATTTGCAAAGCAGCTCAACAGTGACGTCATGGACACCCCTTTATGATTTCTGTGTCATCAGATTAATTGCAACTCTCAATTCTAGTCACTTAAATGTTTTCACCAGTTATGATTCATCACGTCAGATATAGTAAGAGAGCAAGAAACTGTGGAGGAGTAAGATCTGTGAGCAGAAAACTTGGCACATGTGTTATTTTTCCTATGTGCACTGCAAGTCTTTTTGACCGCTTGCCCAAGTTCTGCATGTCTCAATGTTTATCCTACATGCCTGAATCAGTGACGAGTGGATCTTGTGTCTATTTGTTAATTTTCCTAATATATTAGGTGTTTTATGTTGAAAAAAAGGTACAGGCTTTCTTGGGTCATGTTTCAATGCAGCATGCTTTCCTATATTGCAGACTGCGCAGGAAACAGACTGCAAGGTTACTCTATAGGAAAGGGGAAGAAAAAAGCAGGAAGTTCTTGGCAATGACATTATTCCGATTTATTTTTGGACTGTCTTCCTTCCATATCCGCCTCACACATTGTCATCTCATACCCTGCTCGGTTCCTATACCATACAATTAGCCTGTACCCCCTACCTCTCCAAAACACTGCACTTCATCCAAAGAACTCTGTGTATGGTAACACAACAATATGCTGCAGTACAATACATTTAAGGAGAAACACACTGGTGTAGAAATTACTTGTGTTGTTATTAGTGGCCAAATGTACAATGTGTTTGAATGACATTCCAGTGTCCTTTATAGAAATGCATGCTCTTATTTTAACACCTCCTAAAGAAATACGTTTTTTTATTCAATCACAGAATATGACCAGCATTTATTGCCCATCCCTAACTGTCCTTGAGAAGGTTGTGATGAGCCACCTTTTTGAATGCAACTCAGCGGGTTGCTAGGTCATTTCAGAGAGCAGTTAAGAGTCAACCACATTGCTGTGGGTCTGGAGTCACATGTAGGCCAGACTTCCAGGATGGCAGATTTCCTTCCCTAAAAGACGTTAGTGAACCAGATGGGGTTTTAGAACAATCTGATCGTTTCGCAATCACCATTACTGGTACTAGCTTTTTATTCCAGGTTTTATTTAATTGAATTTAAGCTGTCGTGGTGGGATTTGAACTCATGTCTTCAGATCATTAGTTCAGACCTTTGGATTACTAGCCCAGTAACGTAACCACTAGGATATTATGTGCCATTTTAAAGATGCAAGGTTTGGGTTGTGACACTGAATCCAAAGATCCAATTCTTATCCCAATGTTTGGATGTTTGGTACACAATAATATATTAGGACCAATAATATAATAGAATGTGTTGCTGAAGGCCCTGGGACCCTATATATATTTGGGCATAAGGTTCTGAGGCATGTAAAACCTTTTTCAATGTGTTACAACTTCAGTAGAAATAGCAACCAGAAAAGGTCATCACAATTGCAATTCAAATGTTGGTACACAGAATAACGAGAGTGGTTCCAACCCCTGTGCTTTTGACCTAATACACAAAGGGAACAATTTTAACCCAACACGCCCAGGCGGGATTTCAATGGGAACTCGTTATAACTCTCTGTTGGTTTCAAAGGAGACTAAAATCAGGTGGGGTGTAACAACGGCATTATACACAATCCCATCAGTTGCTCAATGGGCAGGTTGGGTTAAAATGAGCACTAAAGATTCTATCCAAATTGATCTGCATTCAGAACTGATCTGAATCAATCCCTGTAACATTTTAAAACAACTTGCATTCTGAGTAAATCAGACTCATTCTCAGAACAGAACGATATCAGATGAGCTAATATTTTTGTTAATGCAGCAATTTTATGTTGGACTCCAGCTCCCCCTACATTACTATAAAATAATTTAAAGCTACCTCCCAACATTAAGGCTTCTCTCCTATCCGTTCACCAATATTTGGACTTTGCTTTTTAATTCCAATGTATCTAGACTTCTTCGGCCCTCAATGGGGGATTGTTGGGTCCCAAAAGTCTGCCTCATTTGGGCCCTTTTAATTATGGAGATCACCCCATATGCTCATAGCAGGGCAACCATTTGTCTTTAAGAAGCTTTCACGGGAAAATGTTTTGCTGCAAAGAAGTTATTTTAGTTGTAAATTTGTTGAATAGAAAGGTTTTAGAAAGGCCACTTGTTGCCAAGAAGGTTTCCTCGGAAACCAAAACCTCATGTATATTTATCAAGAAATGTCTCCAACCTTGAAAGCTCCAGTGCAATACCCAGGGAGGAGAATTTTGTGGCAACAGCAGTTGCTGAAGTAGATGGGGTGGGGGTAGGGGTAGAGACCAAGTTACACGGTCATCATTCCTACTGACCACTTAAACAGCATCATCAAATCGATCTTGGTGTGAAATCTAATGGGGACAATGGGAAATAAGTATATGAAGCTCGAATCAATTTGGAATGCACAGCTGGGCTGGTTTCTACCAGCAATTGGAGAGGTGCTTTAGGTAGATTTTGAATCAGTTCCAACCTCCGATTGTCATATTAAACTGGGCATAAGAAGTCAACGTGAGACTAGTAAATGGTCTCAATTCTCTGATAGGAAATCAGCAGAATCTCAGCAGATTACATGGCTGCAAAGGAGTAGGAAGTGTCGAGACATAATGCTTCAACCATCATGAGTGTGAGGACCATCCTTACCTGATCAGGCCTGCATCTGATTCCAGTCCCACTCTTAACTGAGCTACGAAGTGGCCTACAGGGCCACTCAGTTGTATCAAAACTGCTACCCACAGTGGTTCAAGAAGAAGGTTCACCACCACCTTTGTGAGGTAACTAGGATGGGCAAGACACGCTGGCCTTGCCAGTGTTGCCCACCACCCAAGAATGAAGAAAAAAACTAGAAGAGCTTTTATTTAAATAAATGTTTAAATACATGGGATAACACCTCTCTTAAACTAGTAAAGCAATTGCACATGAACACACTAAGTATCTGTATATCAATGATCGCACATTGTAGTTTCAGGGCCTTGTTCTACTCTTTTCCTTGACCTCACATAGTCAGTGTTATTATCACTCCTGACAAGCACTGTAGACCATCGCCTTTTACAACCATTGCTGAGAATCTTTAATTAGCATTAAGTGTACTGCACAATTTGTGGCAGAATTACACCCAACGATAAAACCTACCAAACATGCAGCAATTTTCCAGCTACCTCTTGTTACCAGTGCTGGGGATTAATATTATAATGGGGGGCACTGTAATGAGAAGCTTAATAGTTTATTAACCATTTCCTGACTCTCCATTTTTACAAAAGCAATTTTTACACCAGAAAATGTCTCCTCTTTGGAAAGTGATTCTGCCCTTATTAGAAGTTTAGCCCATCTCTCTCAATACCAGCACTTTGGAAAGAAATGGGAGATTCCAATGTCAAGCACTCTCAGGTATTATTGGAAATTAAGTAAAGCTACTTGACCCCTGTGTCAACTTGTCTTTAATGTAGTTAAACATGTTCCAAGGTGCACTGAAGTTTTATCAGACAAAATGTGATGCTGAGCTAGGAGATATTCGGACAAGTAACCAAAAGCTTCATAAAAAAGGTAGGTTTTAGGGAGCAACATAAAGGAGGAGAGAGAGGTGGAGAGGATTTACCCTGACACTGTGCTTAAACTTCAAAATCAGAAGAAAACACATTACCGCATCAGTTTGAAAATTTGGGTTTTTCCCCACTTTTATCACGATCTGCTATGGTTCTGAGGCATTTCCATGGTTACAGTACAAACTGGAGATGACTGTCATGTATTGCCATGATAACAAGTTCAAATTCTAGTAAAATGTGGGATGCTTTTTAGCAATTATGAGATCTTCTAATGCAGTTATCAAACTGAAGGCATCACTGAATATAAAAAGCACTTCCTCAGAGATTTGATAGGTTCTGTTATGATCTATGTCTGCTGCAATTTTGCACTGAATTTGACTGTGAGCTTCCTTTCCCAGTGCTATTTTTGCTGGCTCCTACAAAATGATTGGCATTCATTTACTTGAGGCTCTTGCTAATTTCTATGTTACACAAGAGATTACATTGATACAACAATTGAAATTTAATCTACCTTGGTGTTGCACACAGGAAGTGAAGGCTAAAGGTATTATACAAATGAAGCATTGGTACAGGAGTAGGCCATTCAGCCCCTGGAGCCTTTCCACCATTCAATTAGATTTATAGCTGATTTTTATCTGAACTGCATTTACCCACCTTGGATCTGTAACCCTTAATATCCATACTTAACAAAAATGCAGCAACCTTGCTTTGAAGGAATGGAGGCCTGAGACTAATTGCTTCAGGGCAAGCAGATATAATGCAGCATCCAATTTAAAGTCATAAATTCTGTCCTTATTTTTATATTCCCATCTAGCACCTTTAACATAGTTACGTGTCCCAAGACGCTTCATAGGAGTGTTGTCAAACAAAATTTGACACCAAGCCACATAAGGAGATCCTCAGAGTGATAGCCAAACACTAGATGGGTTTTAAGATTGTCTTAAAGGAGGATAGAGAGGTAGAAATGCGGAGAGGTTTAGGGAGGGAATTCCAGAGCTTAGGGCCTGGACAGCTGAAGGCATGGAAACCAATAGTGAAGTGATTAAAATCAGGGATGTGCAAGAAGCCAGAATTGGAGAAGTGCAGAGGGGTTTCGAAGGCTTGTAGGACTTGAGGAAGTTGCAGCGATATGGAGGAAGTGAATGGTTAGGTACTGAAACTTGCATGCTTGGGTCCCTCTTATGATTTCTTATATCCTAATTGTAAGCAGGTTTTCTGCTAGAAATGGCTCTTGTCTGGCATTTTGGGATCTATAACCATAATAAAGCTAAGAAACTCTACTGTTTGCTTTGAGGTGCAAGGACGTCCTTTTGCATGGCTTGTTTGTTTTATTGCCATCTGAAACCTTTTCCCCAAATAAACTTTTGTCATCAAAGGTAGAGATGGCAGAAAAGACTCAGAGAATTTGGATAGATTTCGCAATAATTTGGTCAATCATGCCCACGCCTCATTAAAATGGCAGGCGGAGAAGTTTCTAGAATCGGCTGAACATATTTGCATGAGCACATTGTATAGTGTGATTACACTGCAAAGGTATTTTAACAGTTTGTAATCAGTAGCATCTCAATCAACATTTGTCACACAATAGCAATCTGAACCTGATTCTAAAAAAAACCCCTAAATAGCCCTTACCATGAAGCATGTCGTCAGATCAATGAATTGTGTTGCTTTTTAGCTCTACTGCACTTCCCTATAATTTGTAACTGAATCTTCCTCAAAGGTCAATTTAATTATTGCTATTAGAAGAACACAAGAAATATCAGCCGGAGTAAACCATATAGCCCTTCGAGCCTGCTCCTCCATTCAGTAATATCATGTCTGATCTTCTACCTCAACTCCACCTCCCTGCTCAATCCCCATTTCCTTTGATTCACTTATGCCATTGCTAAGAGCGAGTCAAGGAATAAGGTGTATTGTAATATTAAGCAAGTGACCAATGACGCGTGACAGGAAGGAGATGTGCCACTTACAAGAAATGTGCACACTTTGTAAGACTTTTAATATATTAGAAATGTTATGGTTATATAGGGGTGGAGCATAGTTACGCTTCTATGAGAAAACATCTCAAGTGCCAGCTGATCTTTTAACTTTAATGTTTTGTTATGCTATTGGTAGAAATGGTGGCTATTAAATAGATTTCACTGGATCAGAACTTTTGTACCTTGCCTAAGTTTTTGAAGAAGTCATGATATGCTCACTGCACATTTATATATTTGGATATTTTATTAGCTGCTAGCTTTAGTGAAACTCATACTTGCCCATGCATGTCATTGCGATGAAAATAGCAAATTGTGCTTACACTGAAACCTAAACAACATCCTCCTTCACTTACTTCATCCTTTCTGTCACTTTTTCCACAAATAACAATTTTTGTTTTTCCATTTCAAGTTATTCATCTGAATAGCCGTCTTCATTTATATGTCAGAGGGTCACATAGCAAAACAACCCAAAATCCCACCACGGCATAATGAGCTCTGTACCATCTTGCCATTACTGCACGGGTGTCATTTTTGGCACTTGGACATGAATGTGAATCATTCACCCATTGAGCCTCAATGCCAAACCTCCACATACACTGCAGTAGTGACTGTAATTCATGGATCCAAACAAAAAGTTAAGTCCAACTTAACCAAAAGTTACAATTTGAGGTCGGCACTAAACTTTGGCAATTGCTTTATTGCTGCCCTGTCTAATAAACATTCATTTTCAGGCCATATCCTTCTGTTCTTGATTGTATAATCGGGAAAAGACGCTGCCATACAACATCGATAATTGCAGCAAACGTAAAGCATGTTTGCAATAAGGAAGGGGCAGCATCATGGGCAACGTGTGGGGCCATATGTCGGTAGGTAGCACTCTCACCTCTGAGTCAGAAGGTTGTGGGTTTAGGTCTCACTGTAGGAGCACCAAAAACCTAGGCTGACACTCCAGTGTAGTACTGAGGGAGTGCTGTGCCGCACTGTCAGAGGTGCCATCTTTCAGATGCGACATTAAACCAAGGCCCCGACTGCCCTCTTAGGTGAATGTAAAAGATCCGATGGCACTATTTCAAAGAAGAGCATGGGGGTTTTCCTCGGTGTCCTGGTCAATATTTATTAATCAACTTCACAAAAACAGATTATCCGGCCATTATCAAATTGCTGTCTGTGGGAGCTTGCTGTGGGCAAATTGGCTTCAGTGTTTTCTACATTACAACAGTAACTACACTTCAAAAAGTGCTTCATTGGCTTGCAAAGTGCTTTGAGACTTCCTGTGGACGGTGCTATGGAAATGCAAGCCTTTTTTTTCTAATCGTCATTCATGTAAGTCAGATGTTGTAGCTATGGAGGCATTTAGTGAATGCTGTCGGTCAATGGAAGGATGAGCCAGAAGCATGACCAAACCAAACTGCCTGATGTTTGTTCCATCTTGGCCTTTTATCTGCTTACTTAGTTCCTCCTTTTGTACACAGCTATTGTTGGATAACTGTCCATGCTATTGTTTGATTAACCTTCTTACTGATTAAACCAGTATCAGATTCCTTCAACAGTCAATATGGGAAGATCCTAGAATTTACAACTTGGGAGTGTTTGAATAATTGACAATGGCACATCACTAGTTGAGATCATTGAGCAATAGAGAAACACATTTTTTTTAAGCTCTAAATTCTTTTTTAGTTTGTTACCAGCCAGAGTTAATAATAAACACTACAGTTAATATATTTTAAACTGTATGTTTTTCTTCATTCATTCATTTGTATAATCTTCACTGAGAAGTGGTCTGGAGTGCCCAGGATCAGAAAGGCTGGAGCCAGCAGCTATGGAAATGTGCAGTGCCCACGGGACATTGCCAAGTACTCACCACTGCAGTGCAGAGCTCACACGGGACATAATCATGGGAGTGGAAATGAGTAAATGAAATTTGAGCATATATTGCCTATTTGCCAATAATCACATGGAAGAAGTATTGTGTACTGAAGTTAAATAAAAAGAGGAAGAATGTGTATTGGCAAACCACCTTATCAGGACCTCAGAAAATCCCAAAGTCCTTCAGAGGCAATGAATCACTTTTGAAGAGCAGTCACTGTTGTTATGTTGTCCTGAAGTCCTCTCCCATGTCCAATAATGTCCATGATTTCATCAGCAAGAAAATTGCTTCTCCTGTCTGTTCTCACTCTGCACTAGTATTTCCTGGTTTTGCACACCAGTGCTTTTTTGTCCCACTGTTGAGTGAGAGAAAAGGACCAAGAAGGAAAGAACTTGCATTTATATAGTGCCTTTCATGACATCAGGACATTTCAAAGCACTTTACAGCTAATGAAGTAGCTTTGAAGTTTAGTCACTGTTGTAGGAAATGTGAGAACACAATGGAGGCAGATTCAGCCATCTGAATTCAATGTGGGGATATGAGCGTCATTGGCAAGGCCAGCATTTATTGTCCATCCCTAGCTGTCCTTGAGCATGTGATGGTGAGTGCCCTCCCGAAATCACTGCAGTCAGTGTGGTGAAGGTGCGCCCGCAGTGCTGTTAGGAAGGGAGTGCCAGGACTTTGATCTTTGGAATGTAAATTCTGATCAGGCCTGGGAACCGACACGAACTTGATTCTGTGTGTCTACCTGATTGTGACATGTGGGATCATTCCTTAATCTCACAAGACCCTTGATCTAAGAAGTGTTCACAATCAGGGCTCTGGAGGTTGTAAACCTTATATTTCTGGCCTCCATCAACAGTGGGATAACTGTGCATGTCCAGTGCTGGGGATGCCTCTCAAGGTGATATAACGTTTTGAGAATTGCATTGTGCATATTGTTCCCTTGAGGATACCATGTACACATGAGCCAGTAGAGGGAGCTGAAAGAGAAAATAAAAGCAAAACAGAATAAAGAAGAATCCATTCTGTTCAACAGGCTGCTGCTTCTGCCTCAGTTTTTGCCTCAAATGTTTTACTAAACCCAGTCAAACCTTACTTCAGTCCCAAGAACATCAAAGAGCACCTAAAACTACAGAGAAAGACTTACCAAACATAATCTGAATATGTTGATGGGGTTAGATGAAGTAAGATTGAAGAAGATTCATGTGAAGCATAAAAGGCAGGGACAAGTTAGGCCGATTGGTTTCTTTCTCTGCTGTAACTTCTTTGTAATTCCATGTAACAATGGGGGAATATGATCCAGGTTTTTAAAATGGATAATGTGGAAGCAAGTAGCACATTTCATATGAACCTAGTGTGCAGATGTAAATGGCATGGGAATCAAATGAACAAATCGCAAGAAGGAGTTTAGAATAAAGAAACTTCCCTTTTGCCCTAAGTGGTGGATGAGGTTTCAGTCAGTTGTCTGAAACTTGAAAATCATCGGCATCAGTTTCCTTGCAAGCGTGACATGAAGGGCCTAAATGTCAACTATCGCACCTGGGAGTCACTAGCTGGTGAAAGAGGGAAATGGTGACACATCCTGTGGACTGGTGTGCACTGCCACGATAACCAGTTGCTACAGCAGCTTGGCAACAGGCGCCAACGCTGAAAACAACAACTCACAGCGTCACTTGGCAGCTTCACGTGCGGCACTCGTGGCAGAACCTGCCTCTCAAGGATTGGCCTTCACAGCCATCAGCAAAGGTGCACCAAGAGAAGACATCCCACCTAAATGGATTGTTTGCTGTGTGTCCATCATCTTTCATAGATGGAAGGATGCCAACACACACAGGTTCTATAAATTCAATCTCTGCTTTCCCTGACTTCTTGCAGCTCGTGACTCCTGGAACATCTAAACCCTCAGTAACCTTCAGCTTTGGCTCCTGGCACAAGTTCAGGTGCTCGACTGCTTCCTAATTGTAGTTCACAGCAGAATAAGACAATTAGTGCTTCTCCCATTTCATTAATTATCCCTACTATGGGTGGCGCAGTGGTTAGCACTGCAGCCTCACAGCTCCAGCGACCTGGGTTCGGTTCTGGGTACTGCCTGTGTGGATTTTGCAAGTTCTCCCTGTGACCGTGTAGGTTTTCTCCGGGTGCTCCGGTTTCCTCCCACAGCCAAAGACTTGCAGGTTGATAGGTAAATTGGCCATTATAAATTGCCCCTAGTATAGGTAGGGGAATACGGGATTAATGTAGGATTAGTATAAATTGTTGTTGATGGTCAGCACAGACTCAGTGGGTCAAAGGGCCCGTTTCAGTGCTGTATCTCTAAATAAATAAATATAGCCCTTATTTCAACACCTCGGGTGAAAAACAGCAACATTGTGAGTAAACTAATAGACCTCATGGAGTGTATTCTTCAATCAGCAAAGCACAGGCATTCGACTTGTGCTGGACTCCTTTTATAATTTCAAATGGATTGAAGCCTGCATTAAAATAACCCTGGCAAGCATATGGTCATTTTTTTGATAACACTCTGGGACAATTTCTACATTGAAGACACCTTAAGAATGCAGGTTGTTGTTGATATTGTTTCTATTTTCGAATGGAAAATTACCTTTTATTATGCCACAAGAGTATTAAGCTGTTGGTGTGCTATTCAGCAGCTAAACCATATGTTACTGAAAATAGCTCCTGTGAAGTGTTAGCTGAGGCTCAGTGCGTAGCACTCTCACCTCTGTCAGAGAGCTGTGGGTTCAAGACCCACACCAAAGACTTGAGCATGTAGTCCTGGCTGAAACTCCAGGGCGTGCTGTACTGTTGGCAATGCTATCTTTTGGCTATGACTTTAAACCGAATCCTGTCTACCCTCTTAAGTGGATGTAAAAGATCCCAAGGCATGATTGAAGGGGAGTTCCCGTGGAGTCCTGGCAACTCTTATCCCTTAACCGTCAACTGAAAAAACACAATAATCTGGTCATTCATCTCACTACTGCTTGTGGGATCTCACTGTGCACAAATTGGCTGCCTCATTTCCTACATTACAACATTGGCTGTTAAACACTTTGGAACATCCAGAGGTTATGAACGGTGCTGGATAAATGCAAATCATTCTTTCTTTAGTTTCGTTACTTACATTTCACTTTCGGACCCTCAAGATGCAAAGTATTTAAAAAAATAAAAATGTCAGTTGTGCTTTCAAAATAATTACACTTGCCAACAATTAGATCATAACAGAGGACTTCTAATACTTTACTGATTTATAAGGGGGATGTGTTCTAGATATGAATTTATATTAAAAAGATTGTGACTTGACATATTTATGCTGACACTTTCCAGATACTTGCAGACATTTTTTTGAACACTTGGCACTTTCCAATTATATCACAATTGTGTCCACGCATTCTGTAAACTCTTACCTAACTATCAAACTATTCCAGTTATTTCAGTTTTCTAAACTCCCCTCTGTCTGAAAGCGTGAAAAACTTAAGGAAAAATGATAACTCTTTTCAGAGCAAGGTTGTACCAGCTAGTTCTGCCAATAAAGGCAGTTTTTCACTCTGCACTAAGCGTCCTTTAAGAGCTGGATCATTTATTTTATTTATTTAGAGATACAGCACTGAAACAGGCCCTTTGGCCCACCGAGTCTGCGCTGACCAACAACCACCCATTTATACTAACTCTACAGCAATCCCATATTCCCTACCACCTACCTACACTAGGGGCAATTTACAACAGCCAATTTACCTACCACCTGCAAGTCTTTGGCTGTGGAAGGAAACTGGAGCACCCGGCGAAAACCCACGCGGTCACAGGGAGAACTTACAAACTCCGCACAAGCAGTACCCAGAATCGAACCCGGGTCCCTGGAGCTGTGAGGCTACGGTGCTAACCACTGCGTCGCCCCTTGACAAAAGGCTCATGATTGCTCAAACTAACTACACGCAGAAAGAACCTGCATTTCTATAACGCCACCTCAGAACATTTCAAAGTGCTTCACAACCAATGAAGTACTTTCGAAGTGTAGTTACTGTAGCAATGTAGGAAATGCAGCAGCCAATTTGAGCACAGGGAAGTCCCACAGACAGTAATGAGATAATGGCCAGATAATCTGTCTTAGTAATGTTGATTGAGGGACTAATATTGGCCAGGATGCTGGGGAGAACTCCCCTGCTGTGCTCTGAAATAGTTCTGTGGGATCCCAAGGATGAGGGCAGAAATATGCTGGGAGAAGTTAATATTTGGTGAATCCAAGGACCAATATTGGAATCTATTTTCAAAAATAAGAAGGACTTCCATTTATATAGCACCTCTCATGACCTCAGGATGTCTCAAAGCGCTTTACAGCCAATTAAGTACATTTGAAGTGTAGCCACTGTTGTAATGTAAATGGTAATTAAGAAATTACCAAACAAGTGCAGACCTTTGAAAGATAAAGGGACATTTGCAGGGAGAAGCAACCATGTTCTATGAGATAGAGTGGGGCCAGTTTCAAACAACAGAAGAAGCCTTACGTCAGTGGTAGGGAAATTATTAGAGAGGATTCTTCGGGACAGGGTTTATTCCCATTTGGAAACAAATGAACTTATTAGCGAGAAGCAGCATGGTTTTGTGAAGGGGAGGCCGTGTCTCACTAACTTGATTGAGTTTTTTGAGGAAGTGATGAAGATGATTGATGAGGGAAGGGCGGTGGATGTTGTCTATATGGTCTTCAGTAAAGCCTTTGACAAGGTCCCTCATGGCAGACTGGTACAAAAGGTGAAGTCACACGGGATCAGAGGTGAACTGGCAAGATGGATACAGAACTAGCTCAGTCAGAGAAGACAGAGGGTAGCAGTGGAAGGGTGCTTTTCTGAATGGAGGGATGTGACTAGTGGTGTTCCGCAGGGATCAGTGCTGGGACCTTTGCTGTTTGGAGTATATATAAATGATTTGGAAGAAAATAGAGCTGGTCTGATTAGTAAGTTTACGGACGACACAAAGGTTGGTGGAGTTGTGGATAGTGATGAGGATTGTCAGAGGATACAGCAGGATATAGATCGGTTGGAGACTTGGGCGGAGAAATGGCAGATGGAGTTTAATCCGGACAAATGTGAGGTAATGCATTTTGGAAGATCTAACGCAGGTGGGAAGTATACAGTAAATGGCAGAACCCTGAGGAGTATTGACAGGCAGAGAGATCTGGGCGTACAGGTCCACAGGTCACTGAAAGTGGCAACACATGTGGATAAGGTAGTCAAGAGGGCATCCGGCATGCTTGCCTTCATCGGTCGGGGCATAGAGTATAAAAATTGGCAAGTCATGCTGCAGCTGTACAGAACCTTAGTTAGGCCACACTTGGAATATTGCGTGCAATTCTGGTCGTCACACTACCAGAAGGATGTGGAGGCTTTGGAGAGGGTACAGAAGAAGTTTACCAGGATGTTGCCTGGTCTGGAGGGCATTCGCTATGAGGAGAGGCTGGATAAACTCGGATTGTTTTCACTAGAACGACGGAGGTGGAGGGGCGACATGATAGAGGTTTACAAAGTTATGAGCGGCATGGACAGAGTGGATAGTCAGAAGCTTTTTCTCAGGGTGGAAGAGTCAGTTACTAGGGGACATAGGTTTAAGGTGCGAGGGGCAAAGTTTAGAGGGGATGTGCGAGGCAAGTTCTTTACACAGAGGGTGGTGAGTGCCTGGAACTTTCTACCAGGGGAGGTGGTGGAAGCAGGTACGATGGCGACATTTAAGAGGCATCTTGATGAATACATGAATAGGATGGGAATAGAGGGATACGGTCCCCGGAAGTGCAGAAGGTTTTAGTTTAGACAGGCATCAAGATCGGCGCAGTCTTGGAGGGCCGAATGGCCTGTTCCTGTGCTGTACTGTTCTTTGTTCTTAAGAGCAAGAATAGTGGCCAGGGTTAGGACCGACAGCATTATAGAAAGCAAAAGACGACTAATAAAATCAATGAAATATTGCGGACAAGACTGTGTGATTTCACCAGGCACACCATGTGGACAAAGCTCACACTGGCAGTGTATACCTGCAAACTGGCTCAGAAGAATCAAACCTTGAGGGCTAGATGTAAAAATAAGCTCCAGAAGAAACATTGATGGTATTCGGATGCATTTGTGCATTAATTTATTTTAAATGCATTTGTTAAAGTAACAAATGGAAGAATTCCATACAAACACATTAGTGCTTTTGTCATTAACAGTTGTTGCTAATAGCTTGTTTGAAAGGCACCTTGGTTTTGTGAGCAGGCTATATAACCCTCTATTCAGTAATGTTAGCGATTGGAGAAAATTACACTCCATTCTGCATTTAACAGCAGCAACTACAGTTCAAAGTTCAAAGAGGTCATCAAAGGCACTGTATAAATGCCAATTCTTTCTTCCTCCACCCAAAAATTGACATGATTTGATGAAGATGTTACAAATAAAACCCAGCAGATTGCAGATTGTCATTGTGAGTGAAAAGGTATGTGGTTTTGGAAGAATGAGTCACTCTTGAGATTACAGAAATAACTATACAGCACATAAATTTTGTGACACCTCCACCTTAATTTTTTGAGCATATATCAGTTCTGGTAATAATAAAGGTGAAACTATCAGCACACACTGTGAAATGGACAGCAACGTCAAGAGTCCATACATGCGCAGTTAAATATGAAAATCAGGAAGTTGTTCTCCAAGTTACCTTGCTCCACTGCAAACGTTGCTACACCAGTACCACACTGAGAGACTCCATATTGAAAGACATGAAGGGCATGAAGCTGAGGTACATACCTGTTAGATACCCACTAAATACCAAAGAAAATATTAGGGCTGGTGCATTCAAATGGAAATGACTTCTTAACAGCATGATAGGCCTTAATTACTGCCAAACAACCTCTCTGGCCCTAAAAATTTACATTTATAAGTGTGGAGTCACATTCCTTCCGATTTTAATTATTGTTGGAGAATTTTTAAAAATGTTAAAATAAAATAATTTTTTCTTTCTGTATCTTTATCCCTTTCTCTTAATCCCACCTTCCTTTCCCACTCTTTGGGCGGAATCTTCTCAGAAGGGCGGAAGTCCTGACATCGGGGGGTGTTTTCGGTTGGACAGCACGCTCGGGTGGGAGTCGGGACAACCCCCGCGATATTGTCTGGAGGAAGCAACCAAGAGCTGGCAGGCATGGGAGGCAGCCAATTAAGGAAAGTGGACGGGCCCACCATGCTGCTGGCCCAATCAGAGGGCTGGCAGCTCTGCAACCTCAGCAACACCACCGAGAGAGGTGGCCGCTGCTGAGGCAGCAGGGGAAACCCAAGGGTGCCTCCATTTTGAAATGCCCTAGCTGGGGTGGCAGAAAGTTGTTTTTTTCTGCCAGGGCTAAGTAAGCAGGCCCCAGTAATAGGAAACCCTTCCAGCACTAGTATTGGAGCCGCTGGGGCGGCCTTTGCCCTGCTGACCTCCTCCTTGGGCCATGGAGCCTCCAGCACCAATGGCCCTCCATCTGGGGCGCCGGAAGGAGGCCACCTCCTTGCAGACAATGGCCTACCCACATGGCGGGGCCCCACTTCACCACTGGCAAAAGGCTAGCATCGCAAGGAAGTGGCCCTCAATTGGGCCTTTAATGGTCTAAATTGGCTGCACACTTCCGATCAGCAGGCAGCCAAGCTGCTGCTGTTCCCACTACTGGGAAATGTCCCCGGCAGTGGGACTGCATTGGGAAGCTGTCCCGACATGGCTGCCCAGCATTTTACTGGCGTCCCCTCCCCACAGCCTCCTAGAC
This sequence comes from Heterodontus francisci, assembly GCF_036365525.1. Classification (NCBI taxonomy): domain Eukaryota; kingdom Metazoa; phylum Chordata; class Chondrichthyes; order Heterodontiformes; family Heterodontidae; genus Heterodontus; species Heterodontus francisci. Next base: position 40,775,904 of record NC_090405.1, on the reverse strand, counting down.
CACCACCCAGGGGATGGTAAAATTATACCTGTTATTTTGCTTTCTGTACATGATTTTGCATTGAATTACATATTCTAACTTACACTTCCTGGTTTAGTCTTGGTGAGGATTCTTCATTCTGATTGTTTGAGGAGACGTATTGTTACTTTCCCTGCTCACATGTTCCCCAGATCCCCCGTAGAGGCAGACGTGCTGAACAGGATCTCTAATTACTATAGGTTGCCATGCAAAAGGCCATGGGAGGTGTGTGGGCAGCTGTAAGCATCATGAATAGTAATACAACCGAGGCGGGAGCAATGCACTGTCAATTCAGTCCCAATAATTCACAGGTCGCAGCATATTATTAAACTTTTCCCACCCAATTATCCAAATAAGCACTTTTTTAACCCCCAGAATAAAATGCACCAAACCAGGTATCTTTAGACAACAACAAAATAACTCTTTATCAATAAACTAAATCTTAACACTATTAAGATAAACCTATGTCTAAAGACTTTATAACTTCTTATTTGCTCTTAACCCTAATGCACACACACATACATTCAAAAATTAGTGGTTAACCGGTTTTAAAAATAGTATTTCTTAGGAATAAAATAAGTAGCTGGGTTGTAAGTCTTGGTGAGTTATGGTCCTGGTTGGTGAGGTGTCCCAGATTAGAACAATCAGATGCCACTTGAAGTTGCCAGGGGAATTCGGTGAAACAGTTTTGTAATAGATAGACATTTGAAGCACTTCAGTTGCAGCAGGCGTCACACAGTTCTTTTAACAAGGAGTATAGCCACAGGTCTATTTGGATTCTAAAATTGGTAGTTTTTCAGTAGAAACTTTTCTGAGAATTGCAGCAACCAGTAATAAATGACAGAGAGTCTTTCTTGAAGGCAAATGTTCTTTTTCCAGGGTTTTTTTCTCTCTCCTTAGGCAATAACACAGCCTGTAACTCAATGTAATTTTTCTGCTAAGAGAAATAGACAGATTCTTCCTTCAGAGCACGCTTTGCTGGCCTCTAGTTCAAACCGGTTGAAATCAGTCTTTACCCACAGCTAAAAGTTACAGTACACCATGTGACCTTCTCTCTCTCCTGCTGTGGCCTAGGAAACAGGTGCAGCTTCTGGCACACTGCACTCAGTCATGAAGGCACACTGTTTTCAAACAGAGTCTTAAAGGTACACTGTTTTAAACAGAGGAGAAAAACAGTTCCGTGGCAATAGTAAGCACCATTCCTTTGCTACTGACCGCAAAATCTCAGCCATTAATATATCAATGTGCCCAGCAATTTGTGCTGAAGCTACTTCCCCCTATTCTACTATACTCCCCACTACAGTAATGGAAAGGGTATGCAGCTGAAATACAATCTCAGTGGAACAAAAACAAACTAGAGCCAAAGTGCAAAGGTGTGGTGCTCAGTGTGAAAACATAACTGTTCTGGTAAGGGATAACTAACTAATCATTTTAACTGATAAAGGTCTTTATCATCTTTCAATATGTTGGAGAGATAACCAGGAAGTGACAAAACGAAAAATTGTATTTACAGCCAATAAAGTACTGTTGAACTGTACTCCCTGTTGTGATCTAGGAAATGTAGCAGCCAATATACACACAGCAAGTTCCCATGAACAGCAACTATTATAATGACCGGATAATATGTTTTAGTGATACTGGTTGAGGGATAAATATTGACCACAACACCGGTAAGATCCATCTGGGAGAGCAGACGAGGCCGCAGTTTGACATCTTATCCAAAAGACAGCACCTCCAACTGTGCAACCCTCCCTCAGTTTTGTTCTGGTATGTCATCTTAGATTATGTGCTTAAGTCTCTGGAGTGAGACTTGACCCCACAAATTTCTCAGAAGGTTGTGAATTCAAGGCTTAGGGCAGGTTTTAGCTTGCAATCTGCACTTAGAATAGTGGAATGCTGAACTTCTATTGTATTTTGCAAGATATAAACTGAAACTTTGATTGCCAGAACCAGTAATTCAGGTTCCAAAGCTCACAACACTATTCAAAGAAGAGCAAGGTGTTTTCCTGGAATTCTGTTCACACCCTGAGTACTGTACTCAAATATCAACCTTTAATGTTTAATGGTTATGTATCTCTTACAGCACAACAGTAAGTATTTCCTATATTGTGTTTCCAGTTGGGTCAATCATTTGGGTTCCCTGGTCTTGGGTGTCCTTGTTCATGAGACACTGAAAGCTAACATGCAGGTACAGCAAGAAATTAAGAAGGCAACTGGTATGTTGCACCTGGAGAATTGTGTGCAATTTTGGTCTCTTTTTTTTTGTCTCTTTACCTAAGTAAAGATATAGTTGCCATAGAGGGAGTGCAATGAAGGTTCACCAGACTAATTCCTTAGATGGAGGGATTGTTCTGTGAGGAAAGATTAAATAGACTGGGCCTTTATTCTCTGGAGTTTTGAAGAATGAGAGGTGATCTCATTCAAACATACAAAATTCAGGGCTCGACAGGGAGGATGCAGGAAGGATGTTTCCCCTGGCTGGTGAGTCTAGAGCCAGGGTACACTGTCTCAAAATAAGGGGCAGGCCATTTAGGACTGTGATGAGGAGGAATTTCTTCACTCAGAGGGCGGAGAATTTTTGGAATTCTCTGCCCCAGTGGGCTATGAAGGCTCAGTCATTGAATATGTTCAAGACTGAAATTGATAGATTTCTACAGGTTAAAAATATCAAGGGATACAGGGATAATGCAGGAAAAGGGCCTTGAAATAGAAGATCAGCCATGATCTAATTGAAAGGTGGAGCAAGCGCGAAGGGCTGAATAGCCTACTCCTGCTCCTTGTTCTTATCATCATATGTGTCTGGGTGTAACCTACTACCCAGCAACAGTGCAAGGAGGAGGCAAGGACCACTTGTGACGGAGCCCATCCAATCTTCCTTAGCGGGTTCAGTCACTGTTGCGCTGTGCTTTTGTCAACATAACAACACTGACTGTACATCAAATATCACTTCATTGGTTGTGAATCACTTAGGGATGGCCTGAGGATGGGAAAGGCGCTATTTAAATGTAAGTCCTTTTTTATGGAAAAACCAATGTCGATGATACCAATAAAGAATATGATGCAATGAGCCTATAACTACAGGTTAATACATGGTATTTCAGGATCATTTTTCAGAGTGCAATTTGGGCATTCATTATCTAGCATAGAGTATAATGCTGATTTCAGCATCAGCCAGCATAAACAAGCCAAGACTTTTATGTGTGATGAAGTAGAATTACAGAACTGACTTTGCAGAAGAGAAAAGCATATCTCACATTAAATTATTTCCTGCCGACTACATTCAGCCTGCAGGGGCATTGCCCAGGAAATATGCAGTGCCAGAGAGTAAGCCCCTGCAAATTGGTCGACATCACACCACTTTACAGGCATAAAACAGGCGCCTAAGTATCCAATATGGTGGGTGGCCTACGCGTGTATATTCCAACCCAGAGGTCTGCTGCCTGACATATTGGTAAAGCATGAAGTATAGGCACCTAGGACCCTTGCCTGAAACAGGCATTCGGCTTTTTAAGTATGTAAATAAGAGGCTAGGTGCCTGTTTCAGGACCCCTTCCTGAAATTGAGCTGCCCTGTTCACTGCCGGTGCTGGGCCTGCTGTATTCAGGGTAACCAAATTTACATGCGCCCTAACCTTAAAGGGACCCCTGCGGGGGGGGGGGGTGGGGGGGGGGGAATCATCACCAAAAAGGCAGGCTTTAATAAAAAAAATCCCAACTGAATGTTGTTGAGTCAATTTGGCTAAGATCAAGTGTAGTATCTGTTCTTATCAGTGCTTACTTGATTGAGAAGAGACCATGATCATTGCCTTTTGATCCTGGGGAAGCTTTGAGTAAAATGGCTAAAACCAATCTTCGAGCTTCGGGCCAGGGAGTGCGCAACACCGTTCAGGTGGGCGTTAAGGACAAGGAAGGAGATGCACCGGTCGATCGCACCTTCGATTGCTGCGGATTTCAAGCGACGGACGTCTTCTGCCTGCAGGATTTCCCCAGCAGTGGATACTTCGACGTGACATTCCGGAACGTGGCGGGATGCATCAAATTCCTGAAGGCGTTCAAGGAGAAAGGTGACCGGGCGCCACTGTCGATCCTCACAGCGGAGCCGCTCTTCACGCTTCCGTCACAACGGGACCGGGTGGTGACGATTCACCTCTACAACCACCATGTTCCGGTGGTGGATGTACTCACCTTTCTCGCCAGGTACGTCGAGGTGGCCGGCAGCAGCACTGATGTCAAGGACCCCTTTGGGATTTGGACCAGCAAGCGGCAGATCAAGGTGACCTTGAAGGTCGATCCCAGTGGAGCCATCATCCACCCTCCCTCCAGCTTCGCTATCGGGGGATGTCGAGGCTTCTTGGTCTACGCTGGGCAGCCCAGAGTTTGCCGCACCTATGGCAAATCTGGTCATGTGGCAGCCAACTGCAGCACGGTTGTTTGCAAGAACTGCAAGGAAGAAGGCCATCAGACCAAGGACTGTAAGCAGACTAAGTGTTGCAACTTGTGCGGTGCGGCAGGCCATCTCTACGAAACCTGCCCCAAACGCTGCCTGAGTTATGCTCAGGCGGCAAGGTCCAAGAAAAGGCCGGGAGAAGGTTCGACGAAGGCGTCCGGTGTTCGAAAGGAGACCAGCAACCTTCTCCGCAGTGAGGAACTTCAACCTGAGAAGGAGAAGGAAGGGGAGGGAGCTGAAACCAGTGACCCAGCACCTACCCTGCGCTCGGAAACCCCTGCTCAACAGACAGAATCAATGGAGGAGGAGGCAGCAGATGGACAAACAGGTCAGTGGCAAGTGGTTTAGAGGAAAACCACAAAGAAAAAACATCCCAAAGCGGAACAGGCCACCACCCAAACCAGTGGCAAGAGGAGGCTATCTTCTGAATCAGACTGCAACAACTCCTCTTCACTGGACGAAGGAATGCTGGAACGACAGCCCCTTCAAAAGAGGCGGCAGAACTCCAAGGAGATGGAAGATAAAGCATCCCAGCCCCCGGGCACTGGAAGCTGTGATGGGCCCGTCGTGCCCCAACCCCAAAGCGCCACACGTAACGACGTGGCCAATGCATCTCAGCTCCAGGACACCGAGAGCAAAGATGCGTCTGGCGCACCTCAGCTCCGGGAAGCCGGGAGCAGTGATGTTTTCGAGGAGGAACAGATGGAAGCAGCAGAGGATAACCCAATCTTTGCTGCCTACAAGACCCCCCCGATGTCACCCCAGCGGAAGAACCCCTGCATGAAAAACCAGGAGGGGTTTCTGGGCCCAAATATTGTGAAACAGCTTGCTCACACGATGGGTATGCAGGAACATCCCGAAGGACTGGGACTAGCAAGGACAAATGGTATGGGAAGCAACAACTAACTTTAAAAAAATGGGTGTAAAGATTGCTTCCATTAATGTGCGTAGCATTAAATCTACTACGCGATGTGTTTCAACCTTGGATTACCTCGCCAAGGTCAAAGCCGACCTACTGTTTCTGCAGGAGTGTAGAATACTACACCTCAGCACCTACAGGCAGTGGTCGCGATGGTGGTCCCACGGGCCATCGATCTGGTCGGGGGGTAATGATTGCCGTTCCTCCGGCCTGGGTATTCTGCTGCGGGGAGGTAATTTCACCATCTCCGAAGTTAAGGAGGTGGTGGGCGGTCGCCTCCTCATAGCAGACGTGATGTACAACAACGCTCCGCTCCGGTTGATCACCGTGTACGCCCCGGTACAACGCAGCGAGCGGCTGACCGTCTTCCAGCAGCTCGCACTGCTGCTGGCGACGTCCAGGCCGGTCATTCTAGGCGGTGACTTCAACTATGCCATCGATGCGGCTGGACGATCCGGCAGTGACGACAACAAACTGGACGCTACATCCAGATTCCTAATAGAAACAGTTAAGGATGCCAAACTGCACGACGTCTTCAGCAAACCTGCAGACGGAGCGCAGCACAGATACACATGGTCAAGATCGGACGGGTCTGCCAGTTCCAGGATTGACTTCCTGTTTGTGTCCCGTGCTGTCACGGTCGGATCCACCGAGGTCAAGCCGGTGTTCTTCTCCGACCACTGCCTCTTACTGGCCGACTGTCACTTACAGGATGACCAGCGGGTTGGCAGAGGGACGTGGAAGCTCAATGCTACACTGCTAACCCCAGAGAACATTGAGGAACTCAAAGGGGATTACAAAGGTTGGAGGACCGTGAAACCCCTCTTTGAGTCTCCAGTTCACTGGTGGGAAGCGATTAAGGAGAACATCAAGAGTTGGTGATCCACCCCGATCAGAACTGTACTGTACCCGGCAGGAAGATCTCTGATAGTCTCGCGCTACTCAGGGATACGATCGCCTACGTACGGGACAGGAGGGTGGACACCTGCCTCATCAGCCTGGACCAGGAGAAGGCTTTTGACAGGATATCACACACCTACATGATGGACGTGCTTTCCAAAAGGGGTTTGAGGAGGGAATCTGCAATTGGATCCAACTGCTCTACACAAACATCAGTAGCGCAGTCTCAATCAACGGGTGGGAATCTGAAAGTTTCCCGATCAAATCTGGAGTCAGACAGGGCTGTCCTCTGTCCCCGGTATTGTTTGTTTGCTGTATTGAACCCTTTGCTGAGTCTATGAGGAAGGATGCGAGGATAAGAGGGGTGACAATCCCAGGCAGCGGAGGCACTCAGGTTAAAACCTCCCTGTACATGGATGACGTCGCCGTCTTCTGCTCGGATCCACTGTCCGTGCGCAGACTGATGAGCATCTGCGACCAGTTCAAACTGGCCTCGGGAGCCAAAGTTAACCACGGCAAGAGCGAGGCCATGTTCTTTGGGAACTGGGCTGACCGATCCTTTGTCCCCTTCACTGTCAGGTCAGATTACCTGAAGGTTCTGGGGATATGGTTCGGAAGGGCCGGGGCGTGCACCAAAACCTGGGAGGAGCGAGTAGCCAAGGTACAACAAAAGTTGAGCATGTGGGGGCAGCGATCTCTCTCCATTGTGGGTAAGAACCTGGTCATCAGGTGCGAGGCACTCACGTTGTTGCTGTACGTGGCGCAGGTCTGGCCCATACCCCACTCCTGCACTGTGGCAGTCACCCGAGCCATTTTCCGCTTCATCTGGGGATCTAAAATGGACCGGGTCCAGAGGGACACAATGTTCAAATCTCTGGACAAGGGCGGGAAAAATGTACCCAACGTGGCCCTCATCCTGATGACCACCTTTGTGTGCGGCTGCATCAAGCTGTGTGTAGACCTCCAGTACGCAAACTCCAAGTGTCACTACGTGTTGAGGTTCTATCTGTCCCCGGTGTTGCGAAGGATGGGCCTGGTCGGATGGTTCCCCGAGCAGACCGTCAAAGTCATTTGGCGGAATGCCTCATCACCAGAACTCTCAAACAAGCACCAAGACATAGCTTGGCTGGTGGTGAGAAGGCCCCTCCTCGTCAGATCCTTCATGCACGCCCGAAGTCTCGCCCCCTCCGCACAATGCCCCCGCGGTGGCTGTGGTGGGGAAGAGACGGTTGCCCACCTCTTCCTGGAATGTGTCTTCGCAAAGCAGGTGTGGAAAGAGATGCAGTGGTTTTTGTCGAGGTTCATCCCAAGCAGCTCTGTAACACAGGAGTCTGTGCTCTACGGGCTGTTCCCAGGGACGCACACCGAGACAAACATCAACTGTTGCTGGAGGACTATCAATTCGGTGAAAGACGCCCTTTGGTCTGCCCGAAACATGCTAGTCTTCCAGCGCAAAGAGTTGTCCACCACCGAATGTTGCAGACTGGCACATTCCAAGGTCCAGGACTACGTGCTGAGGGACGCACTAAAGCTTGGGGCAGCCACAGCAAAGGCTCAATGGGGAAAGACCACAGTGTAAGATCCACCCCCCCAAGCTGAACTGAGGGGCTGGATCCATGGGAAACCCCTCGAACTGTATCGGGAAAATTTCTGTCTCCTGTATAATGTAAAAATGTATCTGGCAGGACAAATGTGAAATGGAAGGGTTGTGAGGCAACTCGTAATTGTATTGAAGGAAACTGATCACCTTTGCACTGTTTGTATTTTTTGACTTGATGCTGTTTTAAACTGTTTGGGAATGTAATTTTTACAGATTTTTATGAATAAATTATATTTTGGAAATAAAAAAAAATTGTTAGTCAACCTCCTTCCTTCTATGATTCATGAGGTCACGCTTCGATTAAGCATGAGATGGTGGTGTATACGGATGGACTTTATTCACATACAAAGGAGTAGCTTTGTGTTTCTTTTGAGCTCTCCAGCTAATTCTGGAACCCCATTCTGTTTCACACACTTCAGTTTTCCTACTTTAAAGGCACATTTAGTTGTTTGCAGATACTTTTAAGAACCATTTATTTACACAAACAACCTTAGTCGCTTACTTCAAAGGTACTTCCCACAACCAAAACCGTATGATTTATCTGTTCTTGGATCCTTTGGAGAACAGTTTATTGACACTATTTTAGCTAAATGTCCACTTTATACTATGGTTAACTGATCCCTCTGCCTGTTTACTACACTTGCCATTAAAGTTATATATTAATCATTCATTGTCAGTGCCACTTATTTTCTAACACAGGCAACCTGCTGTTTTCCTGTTTAGCTTAGGAAGGTCTTAAACTTTAACTCTCCAACATATCGAACAAACGTGGAGCCGGGAATGAGAAAGAACACTGCTCCTGGCCTTTACAGCAGTCCGAAAAACAGTTACCAAGCCCCCATTCAGCTCCCTCCTGATCACCTCCCAACTTCCCCCTGCCCCCAACTACCCCTCCCAGGATCTTCCTGAGGGCTGTTGCCAGAGATTCAGGGCCCCGAAACTGTAATCCGCTTCGCCAGTGAACTGCCTTGACCTCACCATTCTAATTCAAATGAGGCCCCAGGCTCAATATCAAGTGTGCCTCTGGGCTTCCTGGTCCCTGGCAAGGATCGTTCCCTGTACCCAGTTTGCACAGGCAGAGTGGCACTGTCCAATTTCACCCCCTATGCTCCTGATGCACTTTCTCAACAAGGATGTAATGAGGAATCATTTTCCATTTCAGTAGAAATGCTTATAATGTTTAAATTATATTCAGTTGGTGTGCAATAACTGGGGATTTACTTGTGCTTCTCTAAATAGGAGCAGATTGAAACTATGGTTGTTGGGTTAGAAGGTACATGTTCGTAATCTGTATCTCTGTAAATAAAAGCTTATAAAAGTGTGTAAAGATTAGGCTCCAGTTCTATCCTTCACTGCCTGGCTTTCTGGAATAGAACATACGATGGCTCCGATTTACTGCAAGAGTAATTTTAAATGTTTTTGTGCTTTTTAAAAACTATTTCTCCAGATGTCGATGTTGCAGTAAGGTAGGCATTTATTTTCCCATCCCTAATTGCCTTGGATACAACTGAGCAGCTTGCTAGGCCATTTCAGAGGGCAGTTGAGAGTCAACCATATGGGTGTGGGACTGGAGTCACATATAGGCCAGACTAGGTAAGGGCGGCAGGTTTCCTTCCCTAAAGAACCTTAAATGAACCAGTTGGGTTTTTACTACAATCTGACAGCTTCAGGGTCACTTTTACTGATACCAGCTTGGCTTTTCCAGATTTTTTAAAGAAATATAGTTCAATTTGTCAAACTGACACAGTGGAATTTGAACTCACATTTTCTGGATTATTAGTGTTGTGGACTAACATAGCTGTGTCAATGTAACAAGATTTACTATCGATGCAAAGGTTGCAAACATTACTGGAGACAAGGCTGCAAAGCTGGCAGCTCTCACAGTGTGAGTCCAGCTGAAGGAGACGATCTTGGGGTACAATTACAGCACAAGCTTTGCATTGGTGTGAAACAGATTCTGCTAGGTACTGATGGTAGCCTTGCAGTGTAAATCCGGGGTTGGTGTCCAACTCCTGAAGTAGGTACTGGAAATGTTCCCTTGCTGTGCACAGCCCTTTTAATATTGCTGCATGGCCACACATGCAGATACCTTAAAGGTACTGCTTCTTGTTCGTGGTCTGTTTGTGCCCCGTGCGGTAACTTCGGACTGCTACAGGGTTGAGCACTCGCGCAACTGAGAAAGAACACTGGGTACAGGTCTCTGTGTGTCTATGGCAAAACAGCTCCTGTTAAGAATGAAGGACTTGCATTTACAAGAATAAGAGAAATAGGAGAAGGTCAAATGGCCCCTTGAGCCTGCTCCATCATTCATTAAGATCAAGACTGATCTTCTACCTCAACTTCACTTTCCTACCCAATCCCCATATCCTTTGATCCCTTTAATGCCCAAAAATCTATCAAACTCAGCCTTGAATGTACTCAATGACTGAGCATCCACAGCCGTCTTGGGTAGAGAATTCCAAAGATTTACAATCCGCTGAGTGAAGAAATTTCTTCTCAATTTCTATATGGCTGACCCATTATGGACAACCCTCTCAACCCAAGAATAAAGCTAGTTATATATTTAGAAAGCATCTTCCACAATTTCAGGATGCTTTACAGCCAATGGAGTATTTCTGTTATATAGTCATTGTTGCAATGTAGGAAACGTAGCAGCCAAATTGTGCACAGCAAGCTCCCATAAATAGAAATGTGATCATGACCAGATTATCTGGGTTTTGTTTTGGTAATGTTGGTAAAACCAAAAACGTTCTCTGATCAATTATGAAAAATCTAGTTCTTCAGAGTAGCATGATATTTAAAGGCAATTGTAGAAGTTTTTGTTTTTGACGAAGGACAAGGCACCTTTAATAAAAGCCCACAATTCCATAAGATACTGTAAATCACAGGGTAAAGAAATGGTGGATGTGGGTTCACAGATCTAGTATCTTGTTTTCAGTCAGGTTTCAATGGTTTGATGCATACAAAAGCTTCAATGTCAGACTTTCCGTTCACTGTTTACATGCCCGGACTCAACATGAATTGTGCCTAAAAGTAGAATTTTCCTCACTTGGCTGAGCACTGTGTTATGTTCAAGAAACTTATTAATTGCTGTCAACATGACATTGCAAGGGAGCATAGTGTTGGTCTCAGTCTCTTGCATTGAAACATAGGAACAGGACTGGACCATTCAACCCTAAAGCCTGTTCTGCCATTCAATGTGATCATGCTTGATCTTTATCCTAACACCATTTACCTGCCTTGGATTCATATCTATTAATGGACTTAGCTAGCAAAACGTCATTGATCTCAGCTTTAAAATTATTAATTGAGTTTGCTTCTATTGCTTTTTGTGGCAGAAAGCCCCACACTTCTATTACCCTTTGTGTATGTGTTTCCTAACTTCTCTCCTGAATGGCCTGGCTCTGATTTTATGATTATATCCCATTGACTAGGCTTCCGCACCAGTGGAAAATAATTTCCCTCTATCTACCATTTGACTCACTCTTGCCCTGGTGAAGTTCATTGCACTTTCGCTGTGCTGTTGGATGCTTAATCATCTCACTATGCCCTGAGGCAAACTGACAAATTTTGAGACCTATCCACACCATGATATGCTCTTGAAAACAATTCCGCTTTCATGGTTAAAGAGGAAAACTTACAGGAGTCAATTTTATGATGCAAGAGGCTTCAGGTTATGGAGTGAGGCACAATGTGATCACATAATAGGGACATGGCTGGGCAGCCAAGCCAATCGATGGTTTTGTACGATTTGCTGTCCATAAAAGTGAAAGCCATAATTTTGCATGGAAACTGTCAGCATTCACCATCATTATAACTGTAAAACTGACAGTAACTTCTAGGTCTGCACATGCATGGTTAAATGCAAAAATCCAGAAGTCACAGTTAGTGATTCTCTGTTCCTCCACAGTGTGCACTGGTGTCCTCACAGATGGAAATCTTTAGAAATCACTTGAAATGGCGGGAACATCCACTTTCTATGCTCTAATCTCATTGTAAAAGCTCCTGAAAAAGTTACGTCTTGTTGAATGAGGTGTAACTGAGTCTTCAATGGTGTCTTCTTCTTCTTCTTTGGCCTCCTTGTCTTGAGAGACAGTGGATAAGCGCCTGGAGGTGGTCAGTGGTTTGAGAAGCAGCGCCTGGAGTGGCTATAAAGGCCAATTCTAGAGTGACAGACTCTTCCACAGGTGCTGCAGATAAAATTGGTTGTCGGGGCTGTGACACAGTTGGCTCTCCCCTTGCGCTTCTGTCTTTTATCCTGCCAACTGCTAAGTCTCTTCGACTTGAACATAGAACATAGAACATTACAGCGCAGTACAGGCCCTTCAGCCCTCGATGTTGCGCCGACCTGTGAAACCATCTGACCTACACTATTCCTTTTTCATCCATATGTCTATCCAATGACCACTTAAATGCCCTTAAAGTTGGCGAGTCTACTACTGTTGCAGGCAGGGCGTTCCACGCCCCTACTACTCTCTGTGTAAAGAAACTACCTCTGACATCTGTCCTATATCTATCACCCCTCAACTTAAAGCTATGTCCCCTCGTGTTTGCCATCACCATCCGAGGAAAAAGGCTCTCACTATCCACCCTGTCCAACCCTCTGATTATCTTATATGTCTCTATTAAGTCACCTCTTCTCCTCCTTCTCTCTAACGAAAACAACCTCAAGTCCCTCAGCCTTTCCTCGTAAGACCTTCCCTCCATACCAGGCAACATCCTAGTAAATCTCCTCTGCACCTTTTCCAAAGCTTCCACATCCTTCCTATAATGCGGTGACCAGAACTGCACGCAATACTCCAGGTGCGGCCGCACCAGAGTTCTGTACAGCTGCAGCATGACCTCGTGGCTCCTAAACCCGATCCGCCTACTAATAAAAGCTAACACACCATATGCCTTCTTAACAGCTCTATTAACCTGGGTGGCAACTTTCAGGTATTTATGTACCTGGACACCAAGATCTCTCTGCTCATCTACACTACCAAGAATCTTCCCATTAGCCCAGTATTCTGCAATCCTGTTACTCCTTCCGAAGTGAATCACCTCACACTTTTCCGCATTAAACTCCATTTGCCATCTCTCAGCCCAGCTCTGCAGCCTATCTATGTCCCTCTGTAACCTACAACATCCTTCGGCACTATCCACAACTCCACCGACCTTCGTGTCATCCGCAAATTTACTAACCCACCCTTCTACACCCTCATCCAGGTCATTTATAAAAATGACAAACAGCAGTGGCCCCAAAACAGATCCTTGCGGTACACCACTAGAAACTATACTCCAGGATGAACATTTACCATCAACCACCACCCTCTGTCTTCTTTCAGCTAGCCAATTTCTGATCCAAAGCACTAATTCACCTTCAATCCCATACTTCTGTATTTTCTGCAATAGCCTACCGTGGGGAACTTTATCAAACGCCTTACTGAAATCCATATAGACCACATCCACGGCTTTACCCTCATCCACCTGTTTGGTCACCTTGTCAAAAAACTCAATAAGGTTTGTGAGGCACGACCTACCCTTCACAAAACCGTGCTGACTGTCTCTAATGAACTTATTCTTTTCAAGATGATTATAAATCCTATCTCTTATAACCTTTTCCAACATTTTACCCACAACCGAAGTAAGGCTCACAGGTCTATAATTACCAGGGCTGTCTCTACTCCCCTTCTTGAACAAGGGGACAACATTTGCTATCCTCCAGTCTTCTGGCACTATTCCTGTCGACAATGACGACATAAAGATCAAGGACAAAGGCTCTGCAATCTCCTCCCTGGCTTCCCAGAGAATCCTAGGATAAATCCCATCTGGCCCAGGGGACTTATCTATTTTCACACTTTCCTGGTAATAGTTGAGCCTAGGTAGGTGAACCCTTGAACCACTTCCAGAGCGTGGTCGCCGTTATTGATGGATGGAGCATTTCTGACATCCTGTCCCATGATGTTCGTTTTCTTGAGGCAGGTGGTTAGGCCAAATTCGTTGCAGGCAGCCACAATCCTGTCGATGAGTCTCTGCAGAGACTCTTCAGTGTGAGATGTTAATGCAGCATCGTCAGCAAAGAGGAGTTCAATGGTGTACTAGACCATAATCACTGCTAAACAACCTTTTTGGCTCTGAAAATATAATTTTATATTTGTAGAATGACAAATTTCTCCATAACAACAAAAATTAATAGGTTATTAATATAATTTTTTTTTAAATTAAAGTTTGTTTATAATATTTCAGCTTCTACCAGAATCCCAGGGGCGTGTTCCCCTCTCTGTAAAATGATTAAAAAGTGAGGGATATTCAGTACATTTTATTCACTGGTTTTCTGCATTGAATTCTTCAATCTGATTGGCTGCTCAGTCCGCTTGGATGAAATCACGGTTACTGGATGCCAGAGACCCCCTATGATTGGTGCCAGAATCAAATTAACATTGTAAAAGGTGAAATCCACAGAGATCGTGAGATCATTGCGGGCATCTTACTTTGAGATCACTCCCTAATCTTCTCCAAAATAAAACCATCGGATCTTTTATGTGCATCTGAGAGGGCAGATGCGGCCTTGGTTTAATGTCTCATCTAAAAGACAACACCTCTGACAGGACAGCGCTCCTTCGGTACTGCACTGGAAACATCAGTTTCAATTTGTTGCTCAAATTAGATAAGATTTTGTGCTGGAGTGGGACTCAAACCCAGAGGTGAGAATACCTCCACAAGCCACGGCTGACATTGATATAAATGGATTTAACTGATCTCAGCCTGGACAGCAGTGTCTCTCTCTCTCTCTCTTTTCCCTCTCTTTCTCCCACCTCTCTCTTTCTCCCCCAAAAACTGAATAGCTTGTTAGCACCACTGTCAATGACTCATACATTGAAATTTGGACAAGGCAGGAGATTATTGATGAGACTTAAGGAACTGTTCCCCAGCAAAAAAAAAACCAGCTTCAGAAGAAGAGGGAAGAAAGGGAGGATAAAGTGTAGAGGGAACTAGGTGCGGATCAAAGGGCAGATTTTTCTCTTATTCTGCTTGGGTGCCATGCATTAAGGAAGATTGGATGAAGAGGACATAAGAACATAGGATCATAAGAAATAAGCACAGGAGTAGGCTGTATGGCCCCTCAAGCCATTTAACATCATGACTGATCCTTAACCTCAATTCTGCTTTCCCATCCAATCCCCATAGAGTTCTAAAATCTATCAATCTCAATCTTGAATATTCTCAATAACTGAGCATCCACAGCTGTGTGGGATGGAGAATGCCAAAGATTCAGAACTCTCTGAGTGAAGAAATTTCTCCTCATCTCAGACCTAAATAGTGTAAATATGGTCTGGAAGGACAATGTAACTGATGAATTTTCGGCTGCATACCATGACTACAGTTATGCCTGCTATGTCGTGAGAATGTACATAAGACACGATGGGATTAAGTCCATTGGGATTGGGACCAGTGTTTAATTTGCTAGCTTGAGCTTTGTGGGAACACAAGGGTTAAGTGAGTGAAAAATAATAATAATAACAATAATAATAAAAGTAAATTTTCCTTTGCAAGTAAGCACTTAACACAAATCGATATGGAATGTCTTGTGTGCTACATTTGTAAGACAAGATATGGACAGTAAATGACAAAAGGCTTGTGATTACATGAATACAGGAAATTGGATGATAAATTGAAGTGTGTAATTACAAGAAACGAGGATATGGGTAATAAAATGGACCCTGTAATTACAAGAAATTAGGTATGGGTGAAGCTTGGAACATAGAAGCAAATGGAATGTGTGTGGGGTTGTATAGACAGTGGGATGGGGGTACAGGAAAAGATATTGATCATACACAGTGATTGATCACGCAGGGAAAGACCCTATCACTGATTCTAGTGACATGTGCACGAGGGGAGAGTGAGGGTTAATCCTGGGATGCCATTCCTTTATCTGTCACTGCAGTTGAGATAGCCTGGCCAGATATTTGAATAAGATCCCTCCTAAATGACTGATCATCAATCAGTGGGAACTTGCTGAGATTAAAGACACAGACTAGGTGAGAGTCTTTAGGTGTTGTAACATTGATTTTACAGCAATATTCCCTGGGATTTTAGTGCCATTTTACGGAATTCTATGTAAACTAATTTACTTGTAATCTTTAATATTTTAGTGCCTGTTTAATTTTTGAAAGCCATATGGAGTAAACCGTAAGGTACTCCAACTGACTCACAGTGTTGGCATTTTTTTCCTTATTGGGGCGAATCTGTAGTTAACTAGGACTAGACTTGTGAGTATCTTTTGATTCAATTGTCTTACAATGGCTATCCCTTTATCCTGAGACTATGCCCCCAAGTTCTAAACTCTCCAGCCATGGGAAAACAGCCTCTCAGTGTATACCTTGTCAAGCCCTCTCAGAATCTAACACACTTCAACATAGACTTCTAACAGGCCCTGCCCAATTATCCATCCATTAATTTAAATGCAAATCCAGAACGATTTGTATGACACTCCTATGTTTACGACCTGTACAGAGGCACTTGCCTATTGCTTTAAACTATAAGACAGAAGAATTATACAGATGCATTGAATAACATCTCCAGCAGTAATTTCTAGACTTTAGCGTTGGGGTTTTCTCATCCAGGTTGAAGAACAATGTTATTCAGAAATGGGGTGAGCATTCGAATGTACAGGAGGCACCATGGGAAATTACTGAATGAATGATATGTCTCTGCTACTTGGTAATGCAGGGTTGCGATTAATTTACCATGTCCCACTGGTCTCAGTTCATGTGTTGAATTGGAGCCATCTGTTTGTGGGATCCCACAAAATGGAGTTTCACTATTGAGAAACACTCCCATGCTACACCAGAGTTACACTTAATCCATTTATGATGTCCTCAGGACTTAACTTCTAACTGAGGTTTAGCCGAGTATAGCATAAGTTATGAGGCCGAGACAGAGAGACAGGTACTGCAGGCTGCTGAACACAAAGATTTCTTTATTCTCTTTTTTACTTTCACTTTCCCTTTGCTAGCATGTGTGTTCTGCAGCAGCCTCTAGAGTACACAATGCAAATACAATTTTAGAACACCACAACACTACACCAATGTGTATCAAGCCATGTGTAATTCACTTTGGCTGGCTCATACCAACAAAGCTGTGCCATGTAGTCCTAAAAACTGAACTTCCACAGCCCTCTGGGATAGAGAATTCCAAAGATTCACAACCCTCATCTCGGTCCTAAGCGGCTTCTGCCTTATTTTGAAATTGTGTCCCCTGGTTCTAGACTACCCAGCCCGGAGAAACATCTTACCTGCATCTACCCTGCCTATCTCATTAAGTATTTTGTAGGTTTCAATGAGATCACCTCTCATTCTCAAAACTCTAGAGAATACAGGCCCAGTTTCCCCAATCTCTCTTTATGGGACAGTCCCGCCATCCCGGGAACAAGTCTTCGTTGCACTCCCTCTATGGCAATAATATCCTTCCAAGATAAAGGGACCAAAACTGCACACAGTACTCCAGGTGCAGTCTAACCAAGGTCCTATACAATTGAAGCAAGACTTCACTACTCCTGTACACAAATCCTCTTCCGATAAAGGCTACCATACCATTAACCTTCCTAATTGCTTGCTGCACCTGCATGCTAGCTTTCAGTGACTTATTGACAAGGACACCCAGGTCCCTTTGTACATCTACACTTTCTAATCTCTTACTATTTAAGAAATACTGTGCACATCTATTCTTTCTACAAAAGTGGATAACCTCACATTTTTCCACATTATATTCCATCTGCCACATTCTTGCCCATTCATTCAGTCTTCCCAAATCCCCTTGAAGCAGCTTTGCATCTTCCTCACAACACACATTCCCACCTAGTTTTGTGTCATCCGCGAACTTGGAAATATTACATTTGGTCCCCACATTCAAATCATTGGTATATATTATGAACAGCTAGGGCCCAAGCACTGATCCCTGTGGTACCCCACTAGTCACAACCTGTTAACGCGAGAATGACCTGTTTATTCCTACCCTCTTTTCTGCCTGTTAACCAATCCCCAATTAATGCCAGTATATTACCTCCTATCCCATGTGCTTTAATTTTGCTAACCAACCTCCTGTGGGGGACTTTATCAAAGGCTTTTTGAAAAATCAAGTATACCATGTCCACCAACTCCCCTTTATAAATTCTGTTAGTAACAGCCTCAAAAAACTCCAACAGGTTCGTCAAACATGATTTCCCATTCATAAATCCATGTTGACTATGCCCAATCAGATCATTATTATCCAAGTGTCCATTTATCACATCCTTCAGAAGAGATTCTAACATTTTCCCAACGACTGATGTAAAGTTAACAGGTTTGTAGTTCCTTGTTTTCTCTCTCCCTCCCTTCTTAAATAGTCGGGTGACATTTGCGATCTTCCAATCTGCAGGAACTGCTCCAGAATCTATAGAATTTTGGAAGATGACCACCAATGCATCCATTATCTCCACAGCTGCCTCTTTCAACACTCTGGGATGTAGATTATCAAGTCCTGGGGACTTATCAAACTACAGCCCCATTAATTTCTCCAATTTCTTGAATCCGAAACTAGGGTCCTGAATCTAAATAAAGGAAAATACGAAGGTATGAGGCGCGAGTTGGCTATGGTAGATTGGGGAACTTTACTAAAAAGGGTTGACGGTGGATAGGTAATGGATAATATTTAAAGAATGTGTGCATGAATTACAACAATTATTCATTCCTGTCTGACGTAAAAATAAAACCGGAAAGGTGGTTCAACCGTGACTTGCAAAAGAAATTAGGGATAGTATTGGATCCTATTTCTTATGTTCTTATATTAAAATCCATTTTGGAAGAAATTGACACTGGCTGTTATGTTGACAATTGTAGCATCTGCCTTTTCCCTGATCTTGAATATGTTCCAAAAGAAATACAGCCCTGGGGGAATCTATAGATCCAGGACGCAAGCAGAACCTTCCAAAGACTTTCTCGAGTAAACACTTGCGATGAATGCTTTGTGATGAACAGTCACTTAATGCAATTACCATGGCATCAAACTTATTACCTGAAGGCACGGATCTCTGACCCTACATAAAAGTGCTCATTTCATTATGTTGCCTTTAAGTTAGGGCGTGCCTTAATATTTTTTGCCTCGGAGAAATTAAGAAAGCTAAGGCAGAAAGATTATATTTCCTGCCTAGATTCCAACAGTGACTACAAAAGTACTTCATTGGCTATAATGCGCTTTGGGATGTCCTGAGATCATGAATAGAGCTATCTAAATGTAAGCCTTTCTTTTTCTTCCTTGTCAAAGTTTTCCTGCAGCTACAGAAGCAACAGACATTGATTAATCACTTAGGCTTGGAATTTCCTTCTGCTGTTTGTACCAGTGAGAATTGTGAGGTTAGGGGGCAGCAATTTCAGGAGTCGCGGAACTCTTGGCCACTGAATGATTTGGAGGAAAGTATAGGTGGTCTGATTAGCAAGTTTGCAGACGACACTAAGATTGGTGGAGTAGCAGATAGTGAAGGGGACTGTCAGAGAATACAGCAGAATATAGATAAATTGGAGAGTTGGGCAGAGAAATGGCAGATGGAGTTCAATCAGGGCAAATGCGAGGTGATGCATTTTGGAAGATCCAATTCAAGAGTGAAATATACAGTAAATGGAAAAGTCCTGGGGAAAATTGATGTACAGAGAGATTTGGGTGTTCAGGTCCATTGTTCCCTGAAGGTGGCAACACAGGTCAATAGAGTGGTCAAGGCAGCATACGGCATGCTTTCCTTCATCGGACGGGGTATTGAGTACAAGGGTTGGCAGGTCATGTTACAGTTGTATAAGACTTTGGTTCGGCCACATTTGGAATACTGCGTGCAGTTCTGGTCGCCACATTACCAAAAGGATGTAGATGCTTTGGAGAGGGTGCAGAGGAGGTTCACCAGGATGTTGCCTGGTATGGAGGGCGCTAGCTATGAAGAGAGGTTGAGTAGATTAGGATTATTTTCATTAGAAAGACAGAGGTTGAGGGGGGACCTGATTGAGGTGTACAAAATCATGAGAGGTGGATAGCAAGAAGCTTTTTCCCAGAGTGGGGGATTCAATTACTAGGGGTCACGAGTTCAAAGTGAGAGGGGAAAAGTTTAGGGGGGATATGCGTGGAAAGTTCTTTACGCAGAGGGTGGTGGGTGCCTGGAACACGTTGCCAGCGGAGGTGGTAGATGCGGGCATGATAGCGTCTTTTAAGATGTATGTAGACAGATACATGAATGGGCAGGAAGCAAAGAGATACAGACCCTTAGAAAATAGGCGACATGTTTAGATAGAGGATCTGGATCGGCGCAGGCTTGGAGGGCCGAAGGGCCTGTTCCTGTGCTGTAATTTTCTTTGTTCTTTGTTCTTTGAACATGACACTGCAAAACCCTGTGCTGTTTCCCTGCGGGGGTATCCGTTCTATCACTTCACTAACAAAGTAGGTTCACCAGTGATAACTGCATGAGGGAAGCTGCAATTTTCCTGTTCCAATATACTGGGGTAATTTTAGCTTATATCACCAGTTGGAAAGCAGGCGGTAGCGAATCAGCAGCCTGTGTTGGACTTTGACTGATTCTACCTTCCACTGAACTCAATGGGCAGAGTGGGTCTTTGTAAGATGGCGATTGCTTTCATTGCTCCCCCTCTCTCTTGGTTCGAAGGGAGAGGGAACAAAGAAGATGTCTACAATGCCAAAGGTCCCAACTGCCAATAGGCCATCCACCGTATCTACAGGCACAGGCACTGTTGGAGAACAGCTGCCTCCGCAGGCTCTGATTCAGCAGAGCTGTGCCCATTTGCTTTGAGGATACCTGCAGCCTACTTACTTCACAGGGATGGCTCCCTTGTGCAGTCAAGGTGGCTACTTCAGCTTTATGCCTCTAGTTCCTTCCAGGCCAGCACAGCTACGGTATCAGTCAGCTTGCCATCAATAGTGAGGTATCAAGCTGGCAGCTGATGCATTAC
The DNA here is from genome assembly GCF_036365525.1 of Heterodontus francisci. NCBI lineage: Eukaryota > Metazoa > Chordata > Chondrichthyes > Heterodontiformes > Heterodontidae > Heterodontus > Heterodontus francisci. The sequence goes on along the minus strand of NC_090405.1, from coordinate 40,755,056 downwards.
TCAATCTGATTAACATCACCTTTCCCACTGAGCAGCAACAGTGTGACAAGGCTGACCCATTTTATGGTGTTACTAGATTTGTCAAAGTCCAGGGAGCCAAAGATGGCATCTGAATCCCTTGGCAATGGCTGTCATGGGCTGAAAGCAAGCGACCACTTACTTTCATCGTAAGAGAATCGTCCATGATATTGAGGAAATGTAGAGTTGGAAAACAATTCCCACTTCAGATTTCTCGACAGATCAGAGCCTTCAAGGCCATTGTTATTCTGCAGGTTTTCAATATGTAGAGTCCTAGTCAAGGGGGAAGTGAAGGTGGTGAAGCTGAAAGCAAAGCCAGAGTAAGACACTAACCAAGAAGATTCAGAAATACCAATTCAGCCAGAAAGGTTAATACATCGGACCCTCATCCAAGACTCATTCAGCTAAGAGTCATCTCTTTAAGGAACGCTACTGTCCACATGCTACAGAGAAAGTCGTTGTAAATACCTTCTACACTCTTCCTTCTGCACCTGCCTCCATTACCATCAATGGCCATCGCTGACCTATTCTCCCCATTCAAGTAGTTCATAAATATAGTGCAACCAATTTATTCACCTACTTTGCTTCAGTGTTGCTAATTTCTTTTCCCCATAGTATTGGTGTATAATATACAACTTCTAACTCCTAACATGTGATTTCCTCCAAGGTGCTTCCCTTGCGGAAGGAGTAAGTCGGATTTTTGCCTGTTGGGTTTCAGTGGGAGCTGCTTGGATTCAAGAGGCCTTGCAATTAATTCTGCCACGCAGTCACCTATGTGGCTGGCTCATCCACCCTGCCTTCTGGCACATTGATTGCAACTTGCACAGGAGAACTGGTTGGGTTGGATGTGGATTCTGGATGGGGCTTCATGTCATAACTTCCCCATGACGCACTCTAACATTATCCATGCCTTCTCCAGCCATGCCCTGGCTCCTGGGCACTCCCTTACCACTGATATGTGTGAGAGCAATTCCTGTGGCCGCAATGAGCTCAGTGAAGACCCGAGCTCAATGCCAAAGACACTTGAACTGGGCCCAGATTCTATGCAACTGGAGGTCCCACTGCAGCTGCTCCTAGAGTTGCCACACAATCTGTGGTCAACTGCAATGTAGAGGAACCTCTGTCAAATAAGTGCACAGATGTAGCTAGTGGACTCCTGCACACTCCTGGCTGGAGGTTGCTGGGTATTTTGGACATGTTTAGGGGACTTGTATGAGCAATCCTGCTAAGAGGTGCCATCCTGGAAACATCCTAAAGCACAACATATAGTGAATCAACTGGAAGTGCAATAACTGCTGTAATGCAGACAAACATGGCAACCATTCTCCCACAAACATCTGTGGGATGTAGAACCAGTTTCCTTTTGGTACCAATATTTGAGAATGTGAGCAACCAGGGTGGATGAGCCAGCCACATAGGTGACTGCGTGGCAGAATTAATTGCAGGGCCTCTTGAATCCAAGCAGCTCCCACTGAAACCCAACAGGCAAAAATCTGACTTACTGCTTCCGCAAGGGAAGCACCTTGGAGGAAGTGACACGTTAGGAGTTGGAAGTCGTATATTATACACCAATACTATAGGGAAAAGAAATTAGCAACACTGAAGCAAAGTAGGTGAATAAATTGGTTGCACTATATTTATGAACTACTTGAATGCGGAGAATAGGTCAGCGATGGCCATTGATGGTATTGGAGGCAGTGCAGAAGGAAGAGTGTAGAAGGTATTTATAGCGACTTTCTCTGTAGCATGTGGACAGTAGCGTTCCTTAAAGAGATGTCTCTTAGCTGAATGAGTCTTGGATGAGGGTCTGATGTATTAATCTTCCTGGCTGAATTGGTGTTTCTGAATCTTCTTGGTTAGTGTCTTGCTCTGGCTTTGCTTTCAGCTTCACCACCTTCACATCCCCCATGACTGGGACATCCAGCCAGGAGTGTTCAGGAGCCCACTAGCACCATCTTTGCACTTATTTGACAGAGGTTCCTCTACATTGCAGTTGACCACAGATTGTGTGGCAACTCTAGGAGCAGCTGCAGTGGGACCTCCAGTTGCATAGAACCTGGGCCCAGTTCAAGTATCTTTAGCATTGAGCTCGGGTCTTCACTGAGGAAAACACCCTGTTCTTCTTTGAATAATGTTGTGGGATCTTGAACCTGCATTAATAGATTTGGCAGACAGAGCCTCACATCATATCTTACGAGAGCCTATGGCAGTGCAGCATTCCATTAGTCTAAATGCAGATTACAAGCTGGCATAAGGCTTGAACCTTCAATCTTCTGAGTCAGAAGGCTGTGGGTTCAGGTCCCACTCCAGAGATAGTATTAAGGGGCTGCTGCACAGCCGGAGGTGCTGTCTTTCAGATGATACATTAAACCAAGCCCTGTTTGCCCTCTCAGTTGGCTGTAAAAAAATCTATTTCAAAGAGCAGGGGAGTTCTCCCCAGTGTTATATATTGTTGTACAATCTGTAAAGCAATGGGAACTAATTAGCTAGGAACTAGTTGTTAAGTGTATGTGTTCCAGTGGGGCCACATTCATGGCTGCACTGGAGAGTCATGGGATATGTAACACAAAACCAGTTTCACCAGTCCTACAGCAGGCAACATGGTGGCTGAACAAATAAAGGAAAGCGCAAGCCTTTCCAAGTTTAAAGTATGATTATTTCCAACATCTGGGAACCAGAAAACAACAAGAAGACGTAATTTGGTGGAAGTGAGTGTCTGTGAGTAAACCGGGAACATTTTAAAAGAATTAGATTGGGAAAATTGACCCAAGTTAGTACCAGAGAGAGAGAAAGAAAAACTGAGTGACTCATGCGAAAACGAAAATGAAAGGTCAGCTGGGACAGGAATGAATGCACAGTTACAGCCCATAATGAATTGGGAAGCTGATGCATTTGAGAAGTTCAAACAAAAATGCAGATGGACATTCAATAGTTTCCTAAAAGACACTAGTGAAGAGGAGAGGGTCAGCTGTATCCTTCTGTGGGCTGGAGATAAAGGATTAAACTTATTTAACAGCTGGGACCTAAGCGAAGAGGACAGCAGAAACCCAGACAAAATTTTTGAAAGATTCAGCACCCATCTCCAGCCAAAATCAAATCATCGGATATACCGATATGAATTTCAAGGCCTCAGACAGGAACTAGGTGAGCCTATTGACAATTTTGTAACAAGATTGAAAAATGCAGCTAGAAAATGTAAATTTAAGGACACAGATGAACGGCTGATAGATCAGCTCATTTGGGGTTCTGCACACCCTGAAGTACAGAAAGCTCTAATCGGACAGGCCAAGCTCACAATATCGCAGGCTGTAGACACTGCCAGAGCACACGAAGCCACGAGCAGACAGATGAAGACTACCCAAATAGCTAGACTTCAGTTAAGTCAAGAGAAAGGCAGCAGGGTTGATGCAGTGAAAGAACAACAAAAGAATGTACAGTAAACTGCGAGAAAGACATGCAGGAACTATGGATGACCACACGAATTGACAGACAGAATGAAATGTCTCGCATATGGATCAATCTGCAGAGCTTGGGAAAGACCAATCACCGGGAAAAGATGTGCAGAACAAGGCAAGAAGGTGGTAGACGAGTCACCAGAGCCAGAGTAACAGAGCAAATGAGCAGTGAAAGAAACTAAAACATCCATACCCTGGAAGATGACGAAGGTTTGAGAACATGATAGAACCATACAATTGCATGAAATGTCTGGTTGTGACAGTTCCCAGAGAAAAGAAATTCACACAACCATTCAGATCAGGAAGAGGGCAAGAAACAAGCCCACAATGATAAATCTGAAGGTGAAGATTGATACTGGAGCGCAGAGTAACATCATCCTGCTCAGACTATACCAACAGATCTTTCCTGAAAATTTGGAGGAAAATGGTTATCCAAGGGAAGGTGCTCTGAAACCAAACAACGTCATGCTAACAGCATACGGGGGAACTGAGATTCGACAGCTAGGAACAACCAAATCAGAGGGACACACAAAGGAAAAGATGTTAACTGTATGTTCTATGTCACAGAAACAGATGGTCCAGCTATCCTGGGGTTGAGCAGTTGTGAAGAGCTGCAGATTATCTCAGTAAAGCATGAGGTTAAGGAGGCGACACTGAGGGTTGAAGACAGTACACCCATTGAAAAGCGCCCTCCGATCAGAAGCAAAGAAGATCTGGTACAAATGTACCCAGAGTGTTTTGACGAGACGGTTGGATGCTTTGAAGATTTTGAGTATCACATTGCTATTGACCCGGTGATGAAACCAGTGATGCTTCCCCCAAGAACTAAAAGGAAAGCTTGAAAGAGAGCTCCAAGAAATGGAAGAAAAGAAGGTAATCGCCAGAGTCACATAGCCTACAGATTGGATAAATTCTATCGTGGTGAGAGAGGAACCAAATGGATGGCCAAGAATTTGCCTAGATCCCAAAGATCTTAACCAAGCAATAAAGAGGGATCACTACCTATTGAAGAAAATCCAGATTGTGCCCAATTGTTGAACAAATTCTCCGGACTCAGATGTTGAGAATCAAACACTTTATTGCACGATATCATGGGGGAGCACACCTTACCTAAAGGCGGTCCAGTGCTACTCCCAAAAGCTACAGATCGCCGTGGACTTACATGGTATAAAAGAGGCAGAGCTAACAGTTTCACAATTAGATAAGCACCCACAAGACTGCCTACGTAACAGTGCACCATGCAGGGTCCGAGGTCAGCAAAACATCAGTTTCAACAATAACAAGCTAGTTCCTTAATTCAATGCCCACTCCAGACACCACATCTGGCCGTAATGTCTGATTGTGGTTAGCTGCTCTGTCTACAATTTATGACCGTTGGTTGTGGTTAGATTAGCTACAAGCTGTGTCCTGCTTTTCTGCTTCTACAAAGTTATGTAATAATTAGCAAAGCTAAGAAAATTTCTCCAACACTACCCTATTCCCACACTGGAAGAAATCACACCAGCACTGGCAGGGGTAAAAGTTTTCAGCAAGCTTGATGCCAGAAATGGCTACTGGAATGTGAAGCTAGATGCAGAATCTTCATTGTTGACAACATCCAACAACCTTTGAACGGTACAAATTTCTGCGTCTACCTTTCGGCCTCAAAGTGAGCCAGGATGTGTTCCAACAGAAAGTAGACAAGACATACAGGGGATGCAAAGGAGCAGTTGGCATAGCTGATGATATCCAGATATAAGGTGTAGATGGAAAAGATCATGACAACCATCTACTTGTAGCCATGGAGGGAACCAGGAAAGTTGGAATTAAGCTAAATGCAGACAAATGCATTGTGAAAGTGACAGAATGGTGTACAGACCTGACGGAGTTAAGCCGAGTCCTGAAAGAATCTCAGTCATCTCTAGGATGGAAGCCCCAAGAGATAAGAGAGAGTTGAGAAGTTTCCTTGGTTTGATACAATACATAAGCTCCTTTATTCCACACATGTCAGAACACACAGCAAACCTGCGGGAGCTGATGAAAGAAGATGTAGTATACCAGTGGTCAGAGTCATATGACAGGAGTTTCAACAAACTCAAAAAGGTAGTTTGCAAGGAGACAAGTCTGTTGTACTACGACAGAAAGAAACCCGTCACTCTCCAAGTAGCTGCTTCTACAAAAGGACTGGGAGCAGCCCTAGTGCAAGATGGAAAGCCAATAGCATTTGCAAACAAAGCTCTGACATCAGCTGAGACAAGATATGCCAACATAGGGAGAGAGCTTTTGGCAGTCATGTATGGATGTGAGAAGTTCCACACATATCTCTATGGGAGAAAGTTCACAGTGGAGACTGATCATCGTCCACTGGAGCAGATCTACAAGAAAAATCTATGTAAAGCACCAGCAAGACTGCAGAGGATACTCTTAGGCTTCAGAGTTACAATTTCACTCTGAAATATAAACCAGGAAAAGAAATGGTGCTGGCAGACACCCTATCTCAGTTATCACCACAGGAAAAACGTGAGATAGAAGATCTAGGTATAACGTTTCATCACCTAGTGAACGTAACACCACCGAAACTGAGTCAAATTAGAGATGAGACCAGCAAAGATGAGGAGTTACAGATGCTATCTCAGCAAGTGATCCAGGGATGGCCTGATAGGATACAACACACACAGCCAGCAATACGACAGTACTAGTCTATCAGAGATGACATCTCACTAGAAGATGGTGTTCTACAAGCTGGATACAGGTTAATCATACCCAAAACAATGCAGGAAGAACTTCTCCAGAAGATACACGAAGGCCACATGGAATGGAGAAATGTAAGCTCAGAGCCAGATCAGCTGTGTACTGGATAGGCATATACAAAGATATTGAAAATATGGTGCCTACCGGCAATGTATACCAGAAGTACAGAAACACACAACAGAAAGAGATGATAGCTACTGAATAATCACCCAGACCATGGCATTCTTGTAGGAGTCGATTTATTCACACAGAATCAAGAATGGTATCTCATAGTCGCAGACTCCTACTCAAAGTTCCCTTTTATCCGGAAGATGAAATACCTGAGAGCCACAACAATCATCTGAGCAGTACGAGTTCTGTTCGCTGAGCAAGGGATTCCTGAAAGGTTAATATGTGACAATGGCACCCAATTTACATCCAGAGAATTTAAGGAATTCGCTGACCAGTATGGGTTCAACATCATCACCTCATCACCACACTACCCATGGGGACACGGGTTTATAGAAAGACACGTCCAGACGGTCAAAGGAACACTTGTGAAATGCCAAGAGATAAAGGAAGACCCAAACCTGGACTTATTGTCACTCCGATCCACAGCTCTCAAGGCCGACATGAATTCACTGGCAGAGCTGTTAAATGGAAGAAAATATAAGACAACTCTGCCAAGCAAAATATGTTCTTCAAGTGACCAGGAGGAAGTGAGACAACAACTCACTGAAGCACAGGTAAGAGGAGAGCAACACTTCAACAAGCACTTCAACTAATTCCCTATCTGAGCTGTTGAAAGGACAAACTGTAAATGTACAAGATCCAATCATGAAATCCTGGAGCCCAGCAAAAGTTGTTGGTGAAGCTGAGACCCCAAGGTCATATATCATTGAGACTGAAACTGGTAACCGAATGAGAAGGAAGAGAATCCATATTCGACCTACACCTGAGCTGGAACAACAGAAATCACTATCAACAACATCAGAAACATCACTATCCAGCGAGACAACATTAACAAAATCTCCAGCAAGTGACACAACATCGCCTGTGCAGCGTGCCAACGCACCACTGAGAGCAACAAATGCCAAATCTACAAGATGGAGGCACAACATCTTAACACTCAAGTGATATCGTGAATAATATTTTTTAGAAAAAGAATATATGCTATAAAAGACTCTAAAAAGGGGTTCAGATTATTTCCAAAAGTCGATTGATAATCCTCTTTAGTTATATTGACAGTTATATTGATATGGGCATTATATTTTAAAGAAATTGTTATACTATCTGTAAAGTGCTAGGAACTAATTAGCTAGGAACTAGTTGTTATGTGTAAGTGTTCCACTGGGGCCACATTCATGGCTGGACTGGAGAGTCATGGGATGTGTAACACAAAACCAGTTTCACCAGTCCTACAGCAGGCAGCATGGTGGCTGAACAAATTAAGAAAAGCTCAGGCTTTTCCAAGTTTAAAGTGTGATTATTTCCAACATTTTTTTTTTCCAGAAAACAACAAGACGTAATAAGTGTCCTGACAAATATTTATCCGACAACTGCCATCGGTGACACAGATTATCTAGTCATTAAGACGTTGCTGTTTGTGGGAGCTTGCTGTGTACAAATTGGTTGCTGTGTTTCCTACATTGCAATAGTGACTGCACTTCAAAAGTACTTCATTAGCTGTAAAGCGCATTCGGACTTCCTAAGGTCATGAAAGGCACTATATAAGAGCAAGTTCTTTCTATCTTACCCAGAGATAAATTACTGCGAACGGACCCAAGCTGACACCCAATTAGCCAACTCCCATTAAAACATTCTGTCCACACAATATTCAGCATGAAAACAACAGCAACGTATATTTATATATTTCCTTTAATGCACTTCACAGGAGCATTATAAGATAAAATATGACACCGAGCCACATAAGGAGGTATTAAGTCAGATGACAAAAATCTGAGTCAAATAGTTAGGTTTTGAGGAGTGTCTTAAAGGAGGAAAGTAAAGTTGAGAGGCAGAGAGGTGTAAGGAGGGAATTCCAGAGCTTAGGGCCTCAGCAACTGAAGGCATGGCCTCCCTGGAGTGATTAAAATCAGGGATGTGCAAGAGGTCAGAATTAGAGGTGCACAGATATCTTGGAGGGTTGTGGAGGGAAGAGACTACGGAGATAAGGAGGGAGTGAGGCAATTGAGGAATTTGAAAAAAAGGATGAGTATTTTAAAATCAAGATGTTGCTTGATTGGAGCCCATGTAGGTCAGCGAGCACAGGGGTGATAGGGGAACGGGACTTGGTGCGCGTTAAGACACAGACAGCAAATGTTTGGATGACCTCAAGTTTACAGATGGTAGAATGTGGGAGACCAGCCAGGAGTGCATTGGAATAGTCAAGTCTAGAGGTAACGAAGGCATGAATGAGGGTTTCAGCAGCAGATGAGCTGAGACAGGGGCGAAGTCGGGTGATGTTACGAAGGTGGAAATAGGCGGTTTTAGTGATGGTATGATTATGAGATTGGAAGCTTATCTTTGGGTCAAATAAGACAGCTTAATCTCAGACTGTTGCCAGGGAGAGAGATGGAATCGGTAGCTAGGGAACAGATTGGGGACTGAAAACAATGGCTTCAGTCTTCCCAATATTTAATTGGAGAAAATTTCTGCTCATCCAGTACTGGATGTCAGATAAGCAGTCTGATAATTTAGCAACAGTGGAGGAGTCGTGAGAGGTGGTGGGGTTGGGTGAGAGAGAGTTGGGTGTTGTCAGCACACATGTGAAAATGACACTGTGCTTTCGGATAATGTCACAGCATGTAGATGAGAAACAGGAGGGGTCCAAAGATAGGTCCTTGGGGGACACCAAGGGTAAAGGTGTGGGAGCAGGAAGAGAAGCCATTGCAAGAGATTATCTGGCTACAATTAGATAGATAAGAATGGAACCAGGTGAGAGCAGTCCCACCCAGCTAGAAAACAGTGGAGAGGCATTGGACAAGGATGATGTGGTCGAGAAGGACGAGGAGGGAAAGTTTAACTTTGTCACAGTTGTGATGTTTATGCCGAGTTGCTGTATATAATACGTATATTTGATTTATCTCAGAGCAATGTGGCTATCACACTTGTATTAAATCACCAACTGGTTTATTTACAGCACTTTAAAATATATTAGTTCTTACACAATCTCAGTACAATGTCTCCTAAGAGCAGTGTGATTTCTTTTGCTGTAGAACCTTCTAGTTTCAGTTTTTACTCCTAAACTCCACTCATAGGCTTAAGCAATCAAACACAGTGAACACAGATAAGTGGACAGACTAATACAATGAAACCCACATCAATCAAACACTGCAACAGTCACATCGGAAAACTCAGGTGAAATATTCACATCGGACAGCTGCATGATTCACTTTATTTGTTCTAACTGAATTCATGATTCAATATTTAAACAAAAGGGAAAGGAAGACTGCCTTTGACCTCTGTAAATACAGCAGGAAAGTTTCCTTGAGTGAAGTGATAAATGAACTCTTTTAAAGCATGCTTGCAATGTCACCACCAGTAGTGTCATAGAAAATCTTCATCCAGGACCTTTATTTTCAAGGGCTGCAACAATATGGAGGAGTTGTTGTGAAGGAATACTGCTGTACTTTCTGAACTGGCAGCAAAATGATAGCTGGAAAGTTCAAGTAATACATGCCAGACTGGATTGGTTGTTTGCAGGAGATTAAAGCCTTGGAGACTTTGTTGCTGGGACAGCAGAAGGCAATTTTTAGCCTAACCTGCTTGTTAGGAAATTGCCAGGACTGGGGGACGATGCCAGTTTTACACCCCTTTCGATTTTCCTCTCTAATATTGGGCAGCTGCTGAATCAATTCCACGGGATTCCTGCCCGGCAGGTTGGATTAGAATACAAAAGCAAAATGCTGCGGATGCTGGAAATCTGAAACAGAAACAGAAAATGTTGGGAATAATTCGCAGGTCAGGCAGCGTCTAGTGGAGAGAGAATGGGCGGGATCTTCCCGGCCCTGGGGTGGAGGGCTGGGAGACGGGACAGGATGGGAAAATAGCAGGGAGCCATGTCGAGATGGCTCCCTGACGCAGTCCCAGTGCAGGGGAATTTTCCCAGTGCTGGGACCGGATGCGGATTGGCTACCCACTGAGTGCAGGTGGGAAGCCAATTTAAATAATTAAAAGCGCTATCGAGGACGATTTTCCCATCAGCATCTTGTTGGGAGTGTGGGGAGGCTGCATTGAGGCGACCTCCCAGTGGCCATTCAGTGGGGGTGGGGGGGTGCGTGGGGGGAGTCATTGGAGCCGGAAGCTTCATACCCCAAAGTGGGGGCCACGGGCAGGGAAGGCTGCTCCCGTGGGCCCAATGGGCCATCCACTTTACAAAGGCAAGGATGGGACCAGCAGCGTATGCTTTCAGCTCTACAGTGATGGCAGCTCACCATCACCTTCTCCAGGTCAATTAGGGATGGGCAACAAATGCTAGCTTTGCCAGCAACATTCACATCCCATGAACAAATTTAAAAAGAGATAGCTAGGATCAATGGGAGGCAATTTTAACTTAACCTGCCTGATTAGAGATAGGTGGGATCAGGTGCATCACTGGTGGACACCTTGCCCGATTTTAATCTCAATTCAGGTCCAGGATGTAAGGCCAGCATTCCACCTAATCCCTTGAGTTTAATGCCTAGCGGGTTAGCTTATGATTACCCTCATTCTCTTTCATTCCCACTGCATCACATCTACGGTCAGATAGATCGCCACCCACTTTGGTATCCACACCCCCAGGCTCTACCTCAGGTTAAAGGCGAGAGGCTATTGTGTCGGGACATGACGACAAAGCCAGGAAGGTGGACACGCTACTCTGGTTACTTATACTTGGAGCAAACAACAGACAGATGAGTCTTGGAAGAAGACTTGGCTTATTTTGATCTTAATGAGTACTTTGTCTCTGTCTTCACAAAGGAGAGGGATGATACTGACATTGTAGTTAAAGACGAGGAGTGTGAAATATTAGCTACGATAAGCTTAATGAGAGAGGAAGTACTAGAGAGTCTGACATCCTTGAAAGTAGATAAATCACTAGAGCCGGGTGGATTGTATCCCAGGCTGTTAAAGGAAGCTAGGGAAGAAATAACGGATGCTCTGAGTATCATCTTCAAATCTTCACTAGATACAGGTGAGGTACCAGAGGGTTGGAGGTCTGCAATGGTTGTACCATTGTTTAAAAAGGGTGTGAGGGATAGACCCAGTAATTATAGGCCGGTCAGTGGTGGGCAAATTATTAGAATCAATTCTGAGAGATAGGATAAACTGTCACAGGGGTAGTCAGCATGGTTTGTTAAGAGAAGGTCATGTCTTACTAATTTAATTGAATTTTTTCAGGAAGTATCAAGGAGGATTGATGAGGGTAGTGCAGTGAATGTTGCCTACATAGATTTTAATAAGGCATTTGACAAGGTCCCACGTGGCAGACTGATCAGAAAAGTAAAATCCCATGGGGTACAGGGGAATGTGGCGAGTTGGGATCCAAAATTGGCTCAGTGACAGGAAACAAAGGGTAACGGTCGATGGATATTTTTGCGAATGGAAGGCGGTTTTCGGTGATGTTCCATGGGGCTCAGGATTGAGTCCCTTACTGTTTGTAGTATATATTAATGATTTGGACTTAAATGTGTGAGGCATGATTGGGAAATTTGCAGATGACACAAAAATTGGCCGTGTAGTTGATAGTGAAGAGGATAGCTGTAGACTCCAGAATGATATCAATGGTTTGGTTGAGTGGGCGGAAAAGTGACTAATGGAATTCAATCCAGAGAAGTGTGAGGTTATGCATTTGGGGACAACAAACAAAGCAAAGGAATACACAATAAACGGGGGTATATTGAGAGGGGTAGAGGAAGTGAGAGATCTTGGAGTGCATGTACACAGGTCCCTGAAGGTGACAGGACAGGTAGATAAAGTGGTGAAGAAGGCATATGGAATGCTTTCCTTTATTGGCCGAGATATAGAATACAAAAGCAGGGATGAAATGCTGGAACTGTATAAAACACTGGTTGAGCCACAGCTGGATTATTGCGTACAGTTCTGGTCACCACGTCACAGGAAGGACATAATTTCTCTGAAGAGAGTATATTTACAAGAACGTTGCCAAGGCTTGAAAATTGCAGCAATGAGGAAAGACTATATAGAATTATGAGGGGCCTAAATAGAGTAGGCAGGAAGGACCTGTTTCCCCTAGCGGAGAGGTCAATTACCAGATGGCACAGATTTAAGGTGATTGGTAGAAGGATTAGAGGGGACATGAGGAAAAGCTTTTTCACCCAGAGGGTGGTGGGTGTGTGGAATTCATTTCCCGGATCGGTGGTGGAGGCAGAATCCCTCAACTCATTTAAAAGGTACCTGGATCTGCACCTGAAGAGCTGTAACCTGCAAGGCTATGGACCAGGTGCTGAAAGGTGGGATTAGATTGGGCAGCTAGTTTTTTCGGCCGCGCAGACACGATGGGTTGAATGGCCTCTTTCTGTGCCGTAACCTTTCTACGGTTTTAAAAAACTAGAAACAGTTCCATCTGTCTAAGCAGATTTGTAATTGGTCTCACGCTCACTTATCTCAACTGTAACATTTCCCTATTGCAGACAGTTGCTCAATGGAATGGCAAGGGTGAGTGATCAGCAAAATAAAGAGTGAACTGCAGATATCTACTTTGCTTTCCCATTTGAATGTAAGAGTCCCATTATTCCTCATTTGGCCAGTATGAACAGTGCTGGCTGGGACTCATCACGTTCAATTAACAGAAAGAGAAGTGGACTTACCCAGGAAAGAGTTTTTACTGCGGACACCCCGACCTCCGGTTGTATATGTTGTTTCTCCAGCATCTCTATTGATCTTCTGCTGAAGTCATGGTGGAAATTCTAGGTACTATCTGTAGAATACAATACTGAAATGTTCGCCTCATTTAAATCCTTGAGCCCAAATTAGACTGGTCAGCAGCCAGCCATCTCCAGGTGGCTTCTGATCGCAACGTACGTTTCAATAAAGAAGACCTTTCAGCCCACTTGATCTCAGACCTTCTGGGATATCAATCTTACCACCTTGCCATTCTTTCATTTTTGCTGCTTCACAAATGCATCCAGTGCTCTGGTCATGGCCACATGTCCTCAAAACTGCTGATTAAGAAATATTTCCAAGCTGCTTCTCACTGTAACTATCATGATGCACTTTCTGTGGACTTCTGGATATGTACCATCGCTCAAGGAAGAGAAAAAAATAGCACTAACTCATTTATTCTCTTGCTATTATTAAGGCTAAATAGATTCAGTACAATGATTTTAGCACAAATCAAAGGTAATATAACAATAATAAACATAGTGCAGCCAACTAGAGGGCACAATAGATTACGTAAAAGAACTCCTGTTGTTATTTTGTCAAGGGAGGTCAGCAATCTACGAATTAGAAAATGGCAAAATGTCAGTAACGTCAAGGGTGTTACAAAAAAACGATAAGGAACATCGTGTTCTAAACAACTCAAACACAGACCATTGCGCCATTGCCTAATTCCAATTCAAATAATTCCTATGCTTCAACGATAGAGTGGCTGGAGACTTCATGAGTAGATAAGAGTGGGTGAAGGGTTGGGAGGAAAGAGATTTATTTTGCACTAGCTCCAGTGAAATCGTAAATCCATTTATAAAGAGCACGTTTGTAACTTTGTAATGTCTTGGTTACAGAAGTTGTTTTCCCTCCAAGAGTGGGGGGACAAAATCTGGCTCAGGAGTGATGTTCCCCACGACTGAATAGGCTGCGGAGGCTCACACTCAAAGAATGAACACTTGGCTGAGGTACCAGAGAGCTGAGAGTCTGTGGAATTGTCCCTGCAGCCAGTGCTATTAGGAGAGGAAGAGAGAAACTTTGGAACATCTTCTTCCAGACAATGTTGAAAATCAGTTGTCAACGTACACAGTTACACTAAGGGAGTCAGATATTGCCTGTGCTGTACTCTATTTAACAATATTGCTGAATTATTCCTGCACCTTTCTCCTGTTAATTATACATTTGTGTCATGAATAAACATATAGTTATTCTTATTAAGTTTATAACTCACTAACAAATTGAAGACTTAAAAGGGGAATAACTTATAGTTACACTTTGTTATCCTGGAGTGAATCTGAAAAAGTCGACATGCCTCAACATTTACATTTTGCTTAAAAACTTTGATGTGCAAGTAAGAGAAAACAAAATACCTGCCAACTACATCAATGTTTACATAAGCATTGAACAGTGTTTAGGCAGATTGTTGTCCCTTTTTGCCAGATAATGTTTTTACAGTATACAAATATGGGAACGGCTCAATGCCCAAATGATTTTCCCACAATCACTTCTGCCAGCTTGTTCAACTTTTGACAATATGTAATGTTTGGCATCCAGTTGAATGATCAGTATGCAGCCAACATTTCCTTTTGGTTGGCTTGGATGGTTTGCTTATTTTCTACACCTGCGCTATAATATCTTGCAACAACAACTTGCATTTACATGGCACCTTTAACGTCCCAAGGCGATCCACAGGAGCATTATCAAATAAAGGTTGACACTGAGCCACATAAAGAGATATTGGGACAAATGACCAAAAGCTTGGTCAAAGAGGTAGGTTTTTAAGAAGCCTCTTAAAGGATGAAAAAGCAATGGAGAGGTTTAGGGAGAGAATTCCAGAGTTTAGGGCCTAGGCAGCTGAAGGCATGGCCACCAATGGCGGAGTGATGAAAGCCTGGGATGGACAAGAGACCAGAATTAGAGGGGCACAGAGATCCTGATGGGTTCTAGGGATGGAAGAGGATACAGAGATAAGGAGGAACGAGGACTTGGAGCGATTTGAAAATAAGGATGAGAATTTTAAAATCGAGGCACTGCTGGACCAAGAACCAATGCAGACCAGCAATACAGAGGTGAATGAACTGAAATTGCTTAACAATATTAATGCATTATTAATACATAACTCCTGAGTATAAGCATTGAATAGAATAGCAATTATTTGTTAATGTTACGACCAGGTGAAAGAGGTGCTTAGGGATCCCTCTCGGCCTCCACCTGGTCTTACTGTAACAAGGTTTTATTTTTAAACACGTTGTGTTTTGAGCTCCCCCTTGGTGAATCCTTGTTCA
The DNA here is from genome assembly GCF_036365525.1 of Heterodontus francisci. Taxonomy (NCBI): domain Eukaryota; kingdom Metazoa; phylum Chordata; class Chondrichthyes; order Heterodontiformes; family Heterodontidae; genus Heterodontus; species Heterodontus francisci. The sequence goes on along the minus strand of NC_090405.1, from coordinate 40,739,722 downwards.
CCGTTTTCCAATTATGTCAAAGAAATGAGCACAAACAGGCTTTCTTAGGTTTAAAGAAGAAAAGTGAGATTTGTTAAAACTTAAACTTAAACTCTAATTCGGTTAACGCCTACGGATACACGCTGCGCTCCACACTAGCATGCATATGCGATACGCACATGCAAACAGAGACAGAAAAGAGCAGAAGAAAAATAGTGGAGAGGTTTGAAGCAATCTCTGAAGAGGGGTTTTTGTTTCTGTGCTTCGAGCTTGCTGTAGTCCTTGCTTGTAGGTAGATCTTGATTTTCATTGGGGCCCAGTACTCTTCTTAAACCTTGTTTGCTGTAGGAGACTTTTCTCTCTCGGGGTTCATATGTCTTCAATGGATTCCAAAGCTGGTGAGAGGGATGAGGGCAGATAGGAGAGAGATGTTCTCAATCCAGGAGTCAAGAGCTTTCTGAGTTCAAATTCTCTGTGGCCGATTTAAAACTCTCAGTTCAAAACTCTGCAACAGCCAGTTAGTCATGTGCCAAAACTGGTCTGACCATGTCTTCTGTGTTTACTGGAGCAGGGACTGGTTCCTTTGTTCCAACACTGTCTGCTAGTACGCAACAATGTCCTTCCAGTCAAGGATCTGGTGTTGTTTTCTTTTAAAAAGCAAGTTCTTTCTTTACTCTGGTAACAGTTTAAAAATCAATGCTCATGTGGCAAAATTAATGTGCCTCATTCTTGGTGGGTGGGGCCCTGCATGACATTAATGATTAAGAATAATGCATCGACTCTTAAATAGTGAAATAAATCATCAATATGGCATTCTCAGAAATCATATGGAGCACATGTTGACATTTTTTGTTGGAGTTTCCCATCCAGAATTAACTCTAAAAACTGTCCGCCTGCAGAAAGCTATTCCTGAGGTGTCCTTGTACAGCTCAGTGTGGACCACATGGCCTGGAAGTATTTAGTGTTGTCACTGGGTAAAGAAACACTTCACTTCTCAATGCTATCCACCCTCAACTTGATATCCACGAAAATATAACTTCATTTCTCTAAGGTTGCAATGTTTTGGGGCCCTGTTGTGCAAGTAGTCTTTCTATCTCAAGTTGTATAGACTTGAGTCAAATTTGGGTTTTAAAAGTTTATAAAGATCTAAATAACAACAACTCGCATTTATATAGCACCTTCAATGTAATATAATGCCCCAATGTGCTTAACAAGGGCATTACAAAACAAGATATGATCCTGAGCCATATAAGGAGATATTAGGACAGATGACCAAAAACTTGGTCAAAGAGGCAGGTTTTAAGGAATGTCTTAAAGGACGAAAGAGAGGTAGCGAGGCGGAAAGGTTTAGAGAGTGAGCTCCAGAGCTTAGTGCCCAGGCAGCTGAAGGCGTGGCCACCAATGCCGGAGCGATTAAAATCAGGGATGCTCAAGAGGCTTGAATAGAGGAGCACAGATATCTCGGAAGGTTGTGGGGCTGGAGGTGATTACAGAGATAGGGAGTGGCGAGGCCATGGAGGGATTTGAATGCAAGAATGAAAATTTTAAAATCAAATTGTTGCCTAACGGGGAACCAATTAGCGAGCACTGGGCTGATGGATAAACGGGATATTATTATTCACATAGATATTATCCTTGGATTTTGCTGTCACTCACCACTCTTGTAATGGACCTCATGTCCCTCACAAACTAGAGTTTGTCTTTTCTTGCCCAATATTTAGGCTAATGTGGCAAGACTCAGAGACCAAACAGAAAACTTATCAATATGCTTCAGCCAGCTGGATTATGCTATGTTCTGCCATGCGATCTTGGATTCAGAAGATCCGATCAAGCCTGTAAACTAACATACAGATTTATTTAGCATTAAACAGGCAAATTAAAAACACTTTGAACAAATAGTAATTACCAATCTCCTCAAAATCAAAATGAGTCCGTGCTTGATAATAACTTTCGACATAAAAGTAACCCATGAAACACATGTGATTTGTTTCTTAAGTGAGTGGCCCTCACCACAGAGTCTTCAGATTAACCCTATAGCTGTGCTAGCTTCAGATTCACGTCAGCTCGTAAACTAACGGTATGAAATTAAAGTGAGGCTAAAATATATACCCTAAGAAAAAGAAGGATTATGATAAATATTCTCTTGCAGGCATAAAAGTTGAACTGAAAAAAATTGTCAGGCCCCCTTTAAGTGCAGCCTTCCTGCCAGAATTGAACTAGCTTTCCCTCAAAGAAAGAAAACAGAGAATATTACCATCTTTTGGATAGCCTATTTTTAATAATTATGGCTTAGTCATAAATATTCCAGATATTATAAAGGTCTGGGAAACTTTCTTCAATATGTATCTCTCCACCTAAAGAGACACAGAGAGGGGGTTCTTTGAAGTTGTATACAGAGTGCAACATTTATTAACTTTTATATATTTATTAAAGAATTTAACATGCAATATACTTTTAAGTGGTTAAGTATATCACAATATCAAATATTACTAAAAGATGTAACACATAATCTTATTTCTAACATAGAATCCAAAGGTTTAACCTTGCTAATGTTGCAGCAAAATATTTTTGAATATCCATCAATTTAAAGCAAACTTTTACCTTAAATTCCCCGAGTAAACCATAGGGTGAGAAGTATTGTTTGAGGAATTCATTCCCTCTACTTTTTGCTTCAAAATAGTCTCATGTTTATACTGTTTCTAAGGTGTCATATGATCTTTTAGCATATAGGTGTTATCTTTCTATGTGTGTTTTTCTTGCTTTCAAGATCCATGGCTGGAATTTTACCAGCATTAAACGTGTCTCTTCGGAGGCGTCCTGATGGTAAAATGAAGCGCGATGACGTCGGGCCGTGTCCCCGGCGTCAGTAAGTGCAGACGCCATTTTTCCAACGTCGGAGGTCGGGCGTGAGCGAGTCTGCGCTCTCCACCCGTATACAAGTAATTGAAAGGTAATTGAGGTCGTTTAAAAGCAATTGACAACAATTTTACGTCTGAGGTCTGATTTAATGTCCATAAATCGGCTCGTGGGGCGTGTCGGCCAGCCGGCAGGTACATAAGGGTGGCAGGCATTGATTCAGGAGGGAGTTGGAAGTACAATTTTCAGTTTTACTCTGAAATAATTCTAATTCTATTTGGAGATCCTGACAAGGTGTGTGACTTGCAACTAGCGCTAAAGGATTCATCTGAGTGTTCTGCACTGCTGATGGGGACCCATCAACTTTGATTTATGTGGTGAAAGGAAGGGGATCTCATGAGCCAGTCCTAACTGCTGGAAGCTAATACCTGTGGTCAGAGCATCTGGTGAGTAGTACAGCAATGGGAATTGTTCAATGTGGAGGTGGATCATCAGATGAGGAGGACCTTGCCCCTATGAAGGACAGAAGGACAAATGGGCAGGGGAACATGCAACAAGCTGACCCAGTGCACCATCGTGATGTGGGAGGGAGAGCAGGTGGCAGAGTCGCCCGTTACTGAACACATCAGGATACGTGCCTACCCACCAGGAGGGGCATACCGGCTGCATCTGAGCTACCTGCAGTGCAGAAGAAGACTGCGGCTGTCAGGGGAGACTGTCACATCTCTTTGTGAGATGTTGGCAGTGGATGTTTCCTCAAACTGTATCGGAGGCCATCCAATGCTGGTCGCTCTAAAGGTTACAATATCTCTTAATTTCTATGCGTCTGGCTCATTCCAAGCATCAGCAGCAGACTTGTGCGGAGTCTCACAAGCAGCAGCGCACCACTGCATCAAGGTTGTGACTGATGCATTGTTCCAACGTGGTAACCAATTCATCACGTTCAAGACGGACAACACTTGTGAGATTGAGAGAGCCAGAGGCTTCAGCACTATATCTGGGTTTCCAATGGAACAGGGCGTGATTGACTGTACTCATGTGGTCTTCAGAGCCCCAGCAGGTCAGTTGGGGGCATTGATTAACCGCAAGAGATCCCATTCAATGAACGTTCAGCTCGTCTGTGATCATCGTCAGAGAATCATGCAGGTGTGTGCACGTTACCCTGGGATTTGTCATGATGCCTTCATTCTCCGAAACTCCCACATACCTGCACTTTTCAGGCCTCCAGACAGAATGGAGGGATGGATACTTGGCGACAGGGGTTTATCCTCTGAAGACATGGCTCATGACACCAGTGAGGAATCCAAGGGGTCATGCGGAGGAACGATACAATGAGAGCAATGCGGCCACCAGAGTGACCATCGAACAAACTATAGGCCTGCTTAAGATGAGGTTCAGGTGTCTTGACCGCTCAGGTGCAGCACTGCAGTACGCATCTTCAAGGGTTGCAAGAATAATTGTCGTCTGCTGTGCCTTGCATAACCTGGTGACTGAAAATGGAAAGGCACTGGAGAAGGATCAGTGTCATCGCGATGTGTCATCAGATGACGATGATGTTTCTGATGATGAAGCTGGACACCACTGACTTGATGGTCATGGAGAGGAAGCTGAATTTAATTTGGATCTAAGTGCTCAATAGACAAGGGTGTCTTTAAGAGGCAGACGTTTCCATTGAGAGTCTGTAGATTTTCGCACAATTGGGATTACCGTATGACAAGACTAATTGTGAGGCTCTGAAAGGGCAAATTCACTCACCTTCACGGGAGAGAGAATGTGACGATGCAATCCTTCACATCATGAGGAACACCACCCAGGTGTGAGACCTCACATGTTGAACTACTTTTGTTGAGCAACAATGTTGGAATTGACTTCAGGAAAGCCATGACAAAATCTCAGAGAACCCGATTTATTACAATATCTTATAACACATTCAAATAAAAAAATCTTTCAATTCACCCTGTGGACCATTAGTGATGTTAAAGTGATTTCTTAATTATTTTCCAAGTGCTCTTTCGGGTGCATGATCCCTCGCCACCAGACACACTAGAGGCAGGTGGCTGAACTGTTTGCTGCCCTGCTTGTGAGGACTTTGGCCGACGTCCTCTGTTTGCTTGCGGCCGTGAGGGCCCCGGCATCTCAGGGTTCTCCTGAGAAATCTCATGAGTACTCTGTAACACCCTGGGATTTCGCTGATCACATGTCCCTGGCAGAGGGAGCAAGGAGCTGGAGGATGCATCAGAGGCGTCCTGAGAGGAGCTCCCATATGCGATCTGCTGCCCCTGTGCCCTCGTGAGGCTCGGACGATCCTCAGTGGTGACATCAGAGGGATGAGCGGCCTCGACCTGGCACCAGCGCATCAGATTCTGCTCTCTGATGCTCTGGTCCAGGGAGGCCACAATCGATCTGACGTCACGAAGTGCTTCCAGAACTGGCCCCTCTACTGCAGCCGCCAATCTGTCAATGGGGGAAGCCAGATGTTCAATTGCCTGAGAGTGAGCAGAACTCATACTCTGGATGGATGTAGCCAGAGTTTGATTAATTCCGCGCATTGTCTCAGGCAGCTCCGCCAGATTTTCAAGGACCGCTTGCTGCACCTGCAACATCTCCTGCCGAATGGATGTTCTCAAAGGCATGTCATCAGCTTGCTGCTCTGCACAGGCCTGGCCTCCCACACTCCTCCGACTGTGTGAGGCATCGGCCGATTCTGCCTCCGGTGGCTGGCCTGGCACCTGTGCTGTGCTGACACCTGGATGTGAAATCAAATCCACGGACACGCAAATCCCAACCGAGGTGTCTGTATCTGCGCTGGCGCTTGGTGCGTCGTGAGGATGTGACGGTGCGCCCTCTGAGGCCCCCTCCTAAACCTCAGAGGTGGATGGTGGTACAACTGAGATGCTTCCTGTTCCATGCAGTCGGCCACCTGCTGGGAAAATCATATTGATCAGTTTGATCAGAAAGCCAGAGTGGAGAACATGTATTTGAGTCCATTACGGTCACATCAGTGTGATGTGACATTTGAGGGCTTAATTATGTTCATTAGTAACTCATAACAACATTGGCCCATCAACATCCCCCACCCTGCCCCCTCCCCCCCGAAATGCACTAATACACACAGCACAGTGGTGCAGTGGTTAGCACCGCAGCCTCACAGCTCCAACGACCCGGGTTCAATTCTGGGTACTGCCTGTGTGGAGTTTGCAAGTTCTCCCTGTGTCTGCGTGGGTTTCCTCCGGGTGCTCCGGTTTCCTCCCACATGCCAAAGACTTGCAGGTTGATAGGTTAATTGGCCATTATAAATTGCGCTTAGTATAGGTAGGTGGTGGGGAAATATAGGGACAGGTGGGGATGTGGTAGGAATATGGAATTAGTGTAGGATTAGTATAAAATGGGTGGTTGATGGTCAGCACAGACTCGGTGGGCCGAAGGGCCTGTTTCAGTGCTGCATCTCTAAAACTAAAAACTAAAACTAAAAAACACCACTTTCTGGATCACTCACGATCATGGCCATGTCCACCGGCCTCGCCATCTGCTACGACTCGTCCTCCTTCGTCCCCTGCTATCACCAATGCGTCCTCCTCCATTCTACTGAGGAATGCTGGACAGGCCAGGCCACCACCTGTCCGGGTCCTCTCTCGGGCATTGTGTGCCCTCTTTTCCTAATGAAAGAAAAAATTAGGTCAAACATTTGCGTGCGCATTTCACGCAATCACCCAAATGGGTTGATGTGGCTTTTAACTGCTGTGCCATTGCTGAGCGTGCCCTCATCAATCCCTCCTTAACGTTCATCTCACATACTCACGGGTGGTGAGTGCCTGGAACCTGCTGCCAGGGGAGGTGGTGGAAGCAGATACGATAGCAACGTTTAAGAGACATCTTGACAAATATATGAATAGGAAGGGAATAGAGGGATATGGGCCCCGGAAGTGCAGAAGGTGTTAGTTTAGGCAGGCATCAAGATCGGCGCAGGCTTGGAGGGCCGAATGGCCTGTTCCTGTGCTGTACTGTTCTTTGTTCTTTGTTCTATATGCCCATCTTGTATCTCAATGCAAGGAGGCAGCCAGGCAATGATCATGCAGGGGTTCCACATTGCATCATGAATACAAATACACCCTCCCTTGACAAAATAACGATTAGATGTATGAGGAATGCCCCTTACCCGGGCAGAGCGAAGCAGGTCATTGAGGCGCTTGCGGCACAGTATCCATGTGCGCCAAATGACGCCATGGCTGCTGACCTCCTCCGCGACCTCCAGCCAGGCCCTCTTTATCGCTGTCGACGTTCGCCTTCTACCATCTGGGTTGAAGAGGATATCACGCCTCTCCTCAACTGCCTGAAGGAGGACCTGTAGTGAATCATCTGAAAAACGGGGGGGCTGAGCGAGTGCTTCTCCCCTCCATGACTTCCTCCACCTGTGTTTAAATCTCTAACTCCTTCTGCCCTAACAGAACTGTAGCCTCTCAGTGAACCACAACTACTACTGCTGATTTTTAAACAATGAATGAGTACCTGGTCAATTTCATTGAGGTAAACATTTTTCGAGGGTTTACGTCAGACATTCCCGGATGTGGCTCCGCCCCCAATGATATATATCTTCCCGCCCACACGAGCCGATTCAGGTCTCAGTTACGCCATGGGGCCGCTAATTGGCTGTCCCGCGCATGATGCCGGTGGATAGGAGACGCAGCGCGGGAACGGAGGCCGCATCCGTTTGAGTTCCACCCGTGCCAGAGCCAGCGATTACGGTAAAATTCCGGCCCATATGTGGGCATATTATTAACTAATATCGCCACTTAATATTTTACACGAATTCCCATGCTCTTGAAGTTGTGAGCATTTATCTAGTCAAGATGTTTATAATTGTGTTTACTTGACCTCTTGTTCCTGTAAGTCCATTTTATTGTTCTATTATCTATAATTGTGTTTTATGGTAGGTTAAACCCTCTTTGTGGGTCAATTTGCCTTCATTTACCAATAACTTCAATTAATTACATTTATGGCTGCCTTTTACTGATGTCACACAGGATATTTCAATGTATGTGTTTATCTTACAAGTCCCTGTCAACAGCAATTCTATTCTAACAGGGACCTTGACATTTTTAAACTCTACCTTCTTGAAGGGGAATTTCAGTGAGTCTTGAAAACTGACCATTTATTCAATCTTTAATTCTAAAAGGTATAATATATTAACTATATCTAAATACTACCTAATTAAGCCTATAATACCTATATTCCATCACAAACTCACCTAGTCCCACTTACCTGCCTTTTCCCATAGCCCTGCAAATTCCTTCTCTTCAGATAATTACCCAGTTCTCTTTTGAGGGCCTGAATTGAATCTGCTTTTACTACACTCTCAGGCAGTGCATTCCAGATCCTAACCATTCCCTGCATAAAAACATTTTTCCTCATGTCGCTGTTGTTTCTTTTGCCAATTACCTTAAATCATTGTCCCCTAGTTCTGGATCCTTCTGCCAATAAGAACAGTTTCTCCCTAACTACTCTGTCTAGATCCCTCATGATTTTGAACACCTATCAAATCTTCTCATAATCATCCCTTTTCCAAGGAGAACGGCTCCTCTTTCTCTAATTTATCCATGAAACTGAAGTTCCTGATCCCTGGAACCATTCTCATCAATCTTTTCTGCACCATCTCTAATGCCTTCATGTCCTTTCTAAAGTGTGGTGCCCAGAACTGAACACAGTACTCCAGTTGAGGTTTTATACGTTTATCATAATTTCCTTGTTTTTATACTCTATTCCCCTAGATAAAAAGCCTAGGATGCCGTATGCTTTATTAACCTCTTTCTCAACCTGCCCTGCCACCTTTAATGATTTGTGCACATATACCCCCAGGTCCCTCTGCTCCTGCTCTCCCTTCTCTTTATTAAATGTTATCTGTCAGGTGTCTGCCCATTCCACCAGCCTGTTTAGGTCCTCTTGAAGTTTATCACTGTCCTCCTCACAGTTCACAATACTTGCGAGTTTGCGTCATCTGCAAAATTTGAAATTCTGCCTGTGCATAAAGTTTATGTCACTGCTATATATCAAGAAAACCAGAGGTCCTAACACTGATCGCTGGGGAACCCCACTATATATCTTCCTCCAGTCCAAAAAACAACCATTCATCACTATCCTCTGTTTCCTGTCCCTCTACTCAGCCAATTTCGTATCCATGCTGCTAGTCCTTTTTATTCTGTGGGCTCAAACTTTGCTGGCAAGCCTGTTATGTGGCACTTTAACAAATACATTTTGGAAGTCCATCTACACCACGTCAAACACATTACCCTCATCAAACCTTATCAAACAACTCAAGCAAATTCGTTAAACATGATTTGCCCTTAACAAATCCATGCTGGCTTTCCTTACTTAATCCACATTTGTCTAAGTGACTGTATTTGTTTCTAAAACCTTTCCCACCGCCAAAGTTAAACTGACTGGTCTGTAGTTGCTGGGCTTGTCCTTACAGCCTTTTTTGCACAAGGATGTAACATTTCCAATTCTCCAGTTCTCTGGTACCACCCCTGTATCGAAGGAGGATTGGAAGACTATGGCCAGTGTCTCCACAATTTCCACCTCATTTCCATCTCATCCAGTCCTGGTGACTTATCAACTTTAAGTGCAGCCAACCTATCTTGGTCAATTGTTATTCCATCCAGTATCTCAACTACCTCCTTGTTCACCATGATTTGGGTATGGCCTCGCCTTGATGCGTAAATCCCCTTTTAGGTCCCTAATTGGCATCACTCCTCCTTTTACCACCATTTTACTATTTCTATGCCTGTAGAAGACTTTTAGATTCCCTTTTATGTTAGCTGCCAGTCTTTTCTCATAGTCTCTCTTTGCTTTTCTTATTTGTTTCTTCTTTTCCCCTCTGAACCTGCTATAATCAGTCTTTTTCTTAATTGTATTATCCACCTGACATCTGTCATGTACTCTTTTTCTGCTTCATCTTACTGCTGTCTATTTTATCATCCAGGGAGCTCTGGATTTGTTTGTCCTACCTTTCTGCCTTGTGGGAATGTACCTTCACTGTACCTGAACTATCTCCTGTTTAAAGGTAGCCCATTGTTCAATTACCCCCGATTGTTGATTCCAATTTACCTGGGACGGATCCATTCTCACCCCATTGAAGTTGGCCCTCCCCCAATTAATTATTTTTTTACTTTGGATTGCTCCTGGTCCTTTTCCACAACTAACCTAAACCTTATTATGTTATGGTCATTGTTCCATAAATGTTCCCCTACTGATACTTGATTCACTTGACCCACCTCATTCTCCAGAACCAGATCCAGGAATTCCTCCTTCCTCGTTGGACTGGAAACATACTGATGTAAAAATGTCTTCTGAACACACTCTAGAAACTCTTGTCCCTCTCTGCCTTTTACACTATTACTATCCCACTCTATTTTAGGATAAAGTTCCCTATTATAACTACTCTATAATTCTTGCACCTCTCTGGAATTGTTCCTCTATATCTGTCCCACTAGTTGATGGCCTATAGAATACACCAAGCAATGTAATGGTACATCTATTGTTTCTTAGCTCTAAACAAATAGGTTCTGCCATTGACCCTTGTGGGACATCCTTTATCTCCAGCATTGTAATGTTCTCCTTAATCAATACTGCTATCCGTCCTTCTTTCTTTTCATCCCTATCTTTCCTGAACACCTTGTGTCCAGGAATATTTAATACCCAGTCCTGCCCTTTTTTTGAGCCAGGTCTCTGTTACCACCATCACATCATATTTCCATGTAGCTATCTGCACCTGCAGCTCATCAATCTTATTTACCACACTCCGCACAGTCACATGCATGCACAGTAAACCTAATTTCGACTTTATTACATTTCCTCTAACTCTGACCACACCTAATACCTTACTATTTCCTACTCTAGTGCAATCTATCTCTACCAATTCTCTGTGCACCCTCGTTTTCCTCTCTAATATTACCTCCTGGTTTCCACGCGCCTGCCAAGTTAGTTTAAACCCTCCCTGATAAGACTGGCAAATCACCCCACAAGGATATTGGTGCCGGCTCTGTTCAGGTGCAACCTATCTGGCCTGTACAGGTCCCATCTCCCCCAGAACTGGTCCCAATGTCCCAGGAATCTAAAGCTCTCCCTCCTGCACCATCTTTCCAGCCATGTATTCATCTGCTGTATCCTCCTATTTCTATACTCACTTGCCTGTGGTACTGGAGTAATCCAGAGATTACTACCTTTGAGGCCCTGCTTGCTAGTTTCTTTCCTAGCTGCCTAACCCCTCCCTACAGGACCTCATCCCTCTTTAGACCTATGTTGTTGGTACCAGTATGAACTATGATCACTGGTTGTTCACCCACCTCCGTCAGAGTGCTTTGCAAGTGCTCAGTAACATCCTTGACCCTGGCACAGGGAGGCAACATACCATCTTGGATTCAAGTCTATGGTCGCAGAAACGCCTGTCTGTTCCCTAAGTATCGAATCCGCTATCACTATTGCTTTTATAATCTCAATCCTGCCTACCCCCACATACAACTGAGCCAGCCATGGTACCTTGGACTAGACTCTGGCTGCACTCCCCAGAGGAACAATCTCTCTCACTAGTGTTCAGAATGGAATACTAGTTGGAGAGTGAGATGCACTCAGGGGACTCTTACACTGCCTGTCTGTTCCTTCTTGACTGCCTGGCAGTCGCCTATTCCCTCTCTGCCTGCATATTCTTATGCGGAGTGACCAAATCAATAAACATGTTATCTACAAAACTCTGAGCCTTGCACATGCACCACAGTGATGCCAGCTGTTGCTCAAGCTCCGATATCTGGACCTCAAGCTGCTGCAGCTGATGATACATCCTGCACATGCGGTTGTCCAGGACACAAGAAGTGTCCTGGAGTTCCAATATGGAATAGGATGCACACTCCACGGGTCTGAGCTACCTTTCTATGTCTCTATCTATTAGATTTTTGAACTTATTATTTAAACGAATAAAGATTCACCAGCTACTCTCCAATCAGTTGCTTTTCTTGTGCTGATGTTGCTTTATTTTATAAGGACGTTAACTTAACTCTTATTATCTGTACACCTTAGGTTTCAATTTACAGAAAAATACAGATGTCATTACTGTTACTATCCCCGATTATTTAATTTTAACTTTATCTCCTAGATATAATTGATTAATTGAGCACTGATTTTAATTATGGGATAAATTATCAAATTGTCTTTAATTTTTAGTTTTTATACTAATTAATTGATCCAGCCTTACCTTATAGTTGATTCATTTAGATTAAATTAAAAGCTTAATTTTAATTAATGAAACTGGACCTGCTAATATTCTACTAATGTACTTTCAATTATACTTACCTTGAGTTTAAACAAATGTCCTGGTTTAGAAAGGGAAAAGAGAAATACTCACCAACCAATCTCTTATCTGCTTTCCTGTGACATCTCCATTTGATTTTTTTCTTTTTTTTGAATGTGCGTGCTCTGACTCCCTGCCATCACAGTTAACTGACCGCCAAAGACCTCAAACCAGGCACCAAGCTCACGGTCTACAGGGCCGCAGTGTTACCTACCCTCCTGTAGGCGTTGGAAACATGGACACTGTCCAGCAGACATCTCAAAGCATTGGAGAGATATCACCAGTGGTACCTTCGCAAGATCCTACAAATTCAGTGGCAGGACAAGTGCTCCAATATCAGTGTCCTCTCTCAGGCCAACATCCCCAGTATCGAGACACTGGTCATCGCTAGTCAGCTACGTTGGACGGGCCACATCGTCCGCATGTCTCCCAAGACAAGACTTCCAAAACAAGATTTCTACTCTGAACTCCATCACGGCAAGAGGTTACCAAGAGGGCAGAGAAAACAAGGATGTCCTGAAAACCTCCCTGAAAAAAATGTGACATCTCCACTGATTCGTGGGAATCTCTTGCCCGAGACCACCCAAAATGGAAAAGAAGCATCCGCGAAGGTACCAGCCAGTTCGAACAAGGTCGAATTGCCCAGGCAGCGACCAAGTACAAACAGTGGAAGGAGCATTCGGAAATTCGAGCATCCCATTCACTCGGCTCACCAAACACCACCTGCTCCACCTTTGGCAGAACGTGCAGATCCAGAATTGGACTATTCAGTCACCTAAGGACCCACAATCCTGGAGTGGAAGAAAATCATCCTCATTCCCAAGGGACAGCCCCAGAAGAAGAAGTCATTTAACTATGGGTCTTCAGCACTATTCTCTTTCAGACTCGCTCTCTGTGTCTATCTCCCACTGACTCCCCGCCGCCACATTTAACCGTGGGTCTCCAGCACTCCTCTCTCTGGCTCCCTCTCTCCCTTTTGTTTCTGCTTTTGTAACCTCATAACATTATTGCTTCTATTGTGCTGTGCAGGGACCAAATCTTGCCAATCTGTGCAAAACTGAGGCATACTTATAGAATGCAGATAATATTTCTGTTGCTGTGATCAATCATAACATTTTGTCATCCCTGAACTAGAAAGTGTTTGAACTGAGTTGGCAGTGAAAATGCAGCTTGATTATGAATATTCACAGTGTAGAATGGATGACAGCACATAAACAACAACAACTTGAATGTATATAGCACCTTTGATGTAGTAAAGCATCTTAAGGGATTTTAGGGGTGCATTAACTAACAACATTTGACACTAAAGAAGTTATTACGAAAGGTGACCAAAACCTTTGTCAAAGAGGTCGATTTTAAGGAACACCTTCAAGGAGAAGAAATGGGGGAGAGGCAGGGATGGTTAGGGATGGAATTCCAGAGCCAAGAGTCCAGGCACATGAAAGCATGTCTGCCGATGATGGAGAAATTAAAATTGTGAATGTGCAAGAGGCCAGAATTGGAGGTGTGCAGAGATCTTGGAGGGTTATAGGGCTGGAAGAAGTTACAGAGAGAGGGAGGGGAGAGGCCATGGAATCCAAAATAAATAACCAGTCAGTTTGAGGAACAAATGTTTCCTTTTCCCAAACTTCAGAAGCAGCTACCTGCAATGGTATCAGAGTTGGCTGAACGGTAACATTTTTGCCTCCGAGTCCAATGGTCATGGGTTCAAGTGTGATTTCCCCAGTCACTCATTGTGGCATTGTAAACACAGCAGAAAGGTTTCCTCTGGTCACTGTGTGACAAGCTACATTGTAAACAGTGAGAAGATTACAGCATCCTTTTTTAACACACATGATATCCACTATTGATATCAGTCTTTGACTTGGAAGATTGTAGGTTCTAAGCCCCAGTCTGGGGGACTTGATTACATAGTCTAAATTGACACTTTAGTGCAGTACTGAGGGAGTGCTCCATTGTTGGAGGAGCTGTCTTTCAGATAATGTGTTAAACTAAGGGCCTGCCTGCCCTTTCAGCTGGTCATAAAAGATCCCATTATGCTATTTAAAGCAGAATGGCAATGGTCACAAATTCTCTGTTAACCAAAGCAGCTTAAGTGATCATTTATCTCACTGCTATTTGTGGGTATATTACCGACTTTACTTACAAAAGTGACTACACTTAAAAATTAATTCATTGGCTGTGAAGTGCTCAGGCACATCATGAGAATGTGAAAGCCACTGTATAAATACAATTCCTCCATTCCCTTCCTTTAGAGGGGAGGAGATAGTTTATGTATTATCAAAGAGTTTACCACATTGCAACAGGATGTGCATTAATTAATTATATCAGAAGGCAGCTTTGTTGGAAAACTGCCAATAATCGTGGGATCCATTCAGTCCCATTCATTGACAGTCTAAGCACAATGGTAATAGGAGGAATGGCATGACCTTTAGACTTGTGAATTTGACAAGCTTGTTATGGTCTAGACCTTTTTCAATACCTGTGATTGGAAATATCCCAGATGTTAACAAGAGCCATTGTTAGTGCACAGCCCATTAATTGGTGGAAGTTTGTGCTCCCTTCATTGTGCTGGTGTTTTACCTTAAAACAGGAAGCGTGCAGCTTACATGGTATTTTTCATCAAAGCTAAGTAGGATCTCACTAGAAGTGGCAGCACAAATTGCAGGGCAAGTTCGAGCTTTTTTCTTGATTTTAGCTCCCCATGACAATAACTCACTGATGCATTAATTCCATAGCAAATAGTGGAATTGGGAATTCTCCTTAATGACAGGATGGCTCAATTGAGTAAGAGAATAATGGTTGGTCTCACCCCAACCCATTTTAGTCAATTTAGTGAGCAGAGTGAGCTCCTGATGGTATCTCTCCTCTTTTTGTTGGGAATGCGCCACTGGTGGGAGGGACATAAGAACAGGGCCCTGAACTTCATTCAGCACTTACAGTCTGTTCTGCCATTCACTGAGATCATGGTTGATCTGGATTTTAACTCCATCCACCCGCCTTGGCTCAATACACTCTTGTCTAGTAAAAATCTAGCGATCTCAGATTTAATATTATTAATTGAGGACAAAGTCCTTCTGCCGGAGCAGGGCAATCTCTGCAGCACCTGAAATGAGCGGGGCCAGATTATAACTTCTAAAGGGGGCAGAAGTCCTCTATCTGTCCTGATTCCAATTGAGTGGAGCCATGAGGAAACGAGTGGTCAGTGGGGTTAGTGGAGTGAGGATTTCCCAGTTCTTTTACCTCGTTGTCGAAAGAAACCAGCAGCCACCCCCGCCCCCCCTCCCCCCACAATTCTGCTTTCTGTTACCACAGTTACCACCTCCTTTTTCCTGTCACCAGTGCACTGGTGCCAAGGGAGGAAATTTGTCTGGAGAACTTTTGCTGCCATTGATGTGTAACTGGGTGGCAATATGCATCTGTAGCAAAGGGGAAAGGGTGGACCAAGGGAGAACTCAGAGACTAATTTAGGGACAGGAATTTGACTGCCCATTTCCTTGATATTCTACCTGTTTTCAGTCAGTAATTGGGAGAGAAATCTTCTCAGAATATTCAATCATATGCTACAGTATTAAGTATGATCAGTTTAAGAAATAATATGATCAGTGTTCTGAATATTACTGAGTAGTAGAGTATCTTACTACTTATTTCTAATCGACTGCAAATTTAAACATACAATGGTGAGAAAGTTACTCCCTGGGAAACTTGCACGCAGCTGCATAAATTGTGAATGCATTTTCTTTTTTTTAATTCATTCTTGGGAAGTTGGAGTCACTTGCAATTCCCTAGTTACCCTTCAGAAGGTGGCAGGGAGCCACAGCCCTCTCCAAGCTCTGCTCAGTAGCCACAGATGCTGTCCCATGGAGGCTGTTAATAAAAAGGAGAATCATTGAGGAGCAGCCAAGTATGTATGATCCATCGACAGGCCTTCCGAACACACTGCACACAATTGTAGAGGGAATGGAGGGGTTCACCTCAGGCCTCAATGGGTTGATGTTGCAGGGCATTGCGATGATGTCTTCTTCCATACATAGAGTGACCAACTCCATGGATTATCAAATGCTCCAATCAAATGAGTCCATGCACACGTTGACCACAGCTATGCAGACTTTGGATGACAACATGCCAACCACCTGAAATAGGATGACAGATACTTTAGCCTTGTTCTTACAGATCCTCACTGTTCTGCACCAAAGTGTTCCCCAGCATAGTGGTAGCAGTAAAATTCAGCTGGGGTATGAGGGGAATAATGGTGAAAGGCAACATGGGGACTCCATTCAAAACAATTCCACTTCTCACCCATTGCCCCCACCTCAGTCATTACCCAACATACCGCCTCCTCTCTCAATGGGCGAGTCTGTGAAGTGATTTATGAATTTAATCCCTTATAGGGACTAAACTAAATCAGGAGTACATGAATGTCCTTTAATCAAGTTCAAGCCAGACAAACTCTCATAGACACTTATTTGGGTCCAAAGAATTGTACTAGCTTTCCTTCAAAGAAAGAAAACCAACAGAGAATATTACCATCGTTCGGATCGTCTATTTTAATAACTATGTCTAAGTCATAAATATCTCAGATATTATACAGATCTATGAACTC
Organism: Heterodontus francisci; assembly: GCF_036365525.1. Lineage (NCBI taxonomy): Eukaryota > Metazoa > Chordata > Chondrichthyes > Heterodontiformes > Heterodontidae > Heterodontus > Heterodontus francisci. Next base: position 40,722,947 of record NC_090405.1, on the reverse strand, counting down.
TCTTCAACAGGTATCTCTCCACTTAAAGAGACACAGGGAGGGGGTTCTTTGTAGTTGCATACAGGATGCTACGTGAGATGATTTATTAACTTCTTTAGTTTTATTGAAGAATTTAACATGCAATACACTTCTAAGTTGTTAAATATATCACTATATCAAATATTGCTAAAAGATGTAACACGTAATCTTATTTCTAACATAGAATCCAAAAGTTCAACCTTGCTAATGTAAAAATATCTTAGAATATACAGAATATCCATCAAAATTTAAAGTAAACTTTTTACCTTAAATTCCCCTTAGTTGAGAAGCATTGTTTGAGGATTCAACGCTTCTAATCTTTGCTTCAAAAACTCTCATGTTTATACTGTTTCTGAAGTCTCATCTGACTTCCAGCATTTAGATGTGACCTTCCTGAGTGTGTGTTTAAAATCCATATCTTTAATTATCATTTTCACTAATGTTTTACTGAAATTCCTTTGTTGTTGATGTTGTGAGCATTTATCTGGTCAAAATGTTTATAACTGTATTTACTTAACCTCTTGTTCCTGTTAGTCCATTCCATTTATTGTTTCATTATCTATAATATCCCTTTCCATGGTACCCCAAAGCAACCTCCGGAGCTGACCTGTCTGCACAAACCAATTAAGTTTATTGCTGCCTCTTACTGCAGGATATTTCAATGTGTGTGTTTATCTTCCAAGCCCCTGACAACAGAGGCACAAATGGATTTCCCAACTTGTTTCTGGTTCATAACAGGGACCTTGAAATTTTCTAACTCTACCTTCTTAAAGGGGAGTGTCAGCGACTTCCAAAAACTGATGATTCATTCAATCTTCAATTCTAAAAGGTATAATACACTAATTATTTCCAAATTCTACTTAATTAAGCCTATTATATCTATATTCCATCACATCTGCCCCTGCACAGGTATCTTCACAGGCTTCAACATCCATAGGTCATTGCCCAAGAGCAACTGAGCAGCCAGAGTAGAGAATCGATCAGCCTGCCTCTATCTCTACTCAAGTCACAGGGGTTGCACCATGCACGTGCAGAAGGAAAAAGAGGATGTAATGTCGTTAAGTTTCTGTTTAGTTAAAGCACATAAAGGTCATTCTTTTGAACCACTTTCCCATATTGTCCATTCCTTGTTGCTAGATAGCAAGTCACCTTTTAACATGTTTGAAAATGAATAGGAAGACATGAATTAATGGGGACCAATTGGGAAATATGCAATGGGTTGTTTGCAGGACTGCTTTATGTCAGTGGCGTTGGGGCAGGTGGAAGTGAGGTGCGGGAGAGTGGCCTTTGCATGTCCTTCTGACATGAGCCCACTGGTACAACCTAAGTGAACCATGCATGATTAAAGGCATCCTGGGCAGCAATGTGAGCAGCTGGTAGTATATTACCCTCATCATCTGCTGCCCCTCCTCCTTGGTATTGTCCGAAGAGGATCTGAGCTCTGTGCCTTGTCCCTCCTGCAGGACCAAGCCTAGCTGCCGCAGAGTTATACGCAGCACAGCAAATCATTCTGGAGACTCTGATTGGTGCAAACCGAAGGGCACCTCCAGATCTCTCTAGGCACCTGAATTGCATCTTCAGCATGGTTGTCATATGGCATTCATTGTATCACCATTGTGTTTTATCGCTAGGGTTTCTGACAGGTGTCACCAGCCAAGTTTGCAGTGGGTATCCCTTTTCTGCTACCAGCCACCTCTTACGTGTGTGTGCACATCCGAAGGCGTCAGGGAGCTTCAGCTGCCACAGGTCAAAATCAACATGCCAGCTCTGCAGGAAACTTGCGCAGACCTGCCTAGATATCTTTGTGTGGTTGCGCACCAGCTGCACATTGATGGAATGAGACCCCTTGCAGTTTACAAATACTCCTGGGTGATCCAGAGGTGCACCCGTGGGAAAACCAGCCATAGAGGCAAACATGAGAGCCCGTTCATTCTGACTGGCATCACATCGCAGGTGAAGTTTACATAGTTGGTGGCCTTGGCAAACAACTCATCAGTCACCTGTCTTATACCTGGTGAGCTCCCAACTAGGGGGAGATCCTGGATACATCTCTGGCAGAGCTCTGAAGGAATCCAGAGGCTAAAAAGCTGAGGGCAGTTGTGGCTTTGACAGTCAATGGTAGCACGGAGCCACCAGGTCCAACAGAAAGTTGTCTTCTTCTAGGAGGCTGCAGATGTCTGTCACCACCTGATGTGACAATCTGAGCCTCCTGAAACTTTGCTGCTCTCCCTCTCTGCTGTTCCCCTCTCTGCTAATGCCCTCTCTGCTGATGCCCTCTAATAAGAACACAGGAAATAGGAGCAGGAGTTGACTGTACAGCCCCTCGCGCCTGCTACACCATTCAATACAATCATGGCTGATCGTCTGCCTCAATTCCACCTTCTTGTCCACTCCCTATATCCCTTGATTCCCTGAGAGACTAAAAATCTATCTATCCCAGCCTTAAATATATTCGATGTTGGAGCATCCACTACCCTCTGGGGTAGAGAATTCCAATGATTCACAACATTTTGAGTGAATTAATTTCTCCTCATCTCAGTCCTAAATGATCGGCCCCTTATCCTGAGACTGTGCCCCCGTGTTTTAGATTCCCCGACCAGAGGAAGCAACCTCTCAGTGTCTACCCTGTCAAGCCCCTTCAGAATAGTGTATGTTTCAATGAGATCACCTCTCATTCTTCTAAACTCCAGAGAATACAGACTCAATTTAGCTCCCTTCTCTGCAGATGCCCTCTCTGCCATCCCATTACAGGCTGCTGCTGCTGTCACTGACACAGATATTACTGGTCCTCATCTGAGGTCTAATCTAAGGCAACCAATGTGCCATCCATCCAGATGCGAGTCAGGAAACCACCAAAGTGTAGAAAGTAAACTCTCAGCAAAAGTGCTGTGAACAAACCCTTTCCCTCCCACAGATAAGTAAGCAGCTGTGAGTACTGAGTATTTATTGCAGTTTTTCCATGAGTTTGATTCAACTCCCTCAATTTCATTGGGTTCTTGCCTTGCTTCCACAGGCGAGTTTCAGGAAGGCCAGGAAACCCATGGATGCACCTTTAACATTAGTAGTCAGTTGAAATATCGCTCCAATTGAACGATTTGCATATGTTAATATGTTAATCCTGAGAGGGTCCTAAAGTGCTCCAGATAAATGCGGAACTTGGCAGGTTAGAGCCAGCTTCCCAATACACTGACAGTTTTGCTGATTTTAACACCTGGCCCACATACAAACCCACACACTCCTCCAGGCTCAACTTCTCTCCATTGCGTTCATCAATGAAACACCACTGAAATGGAAGTGGCAAAAGTATCTGTTCCTCTATTCTCTCAAACTTCCAAGATGATCCATTCTGCAATGAAATAGCTAAACGTTAAAATTAATTCCCATTTGACAACTGTTGCCATGACAATGCGTTGACTACGATTGTGCCCCCTGCCAATAGGGATTAACTAACATTGCAGGACACATTGGGAATTTCCTGGTATTTATGCTTTGGCTACTCACTTGCTCGGCCATTGAGGGAGCCCAGGCTTTAACAGACTGACACAGTCATACAAAGGACTAACCCATCAGTAATAAGATGGTATCAGTGGAGCAGATCTATGTTTCTAGACTATGATATTGATGCGTCATTTAAATCACATTCATGGTGTAATACCACACCCACACCCATAAGCTGGTATCAATGTAAGGAAGGTCGGACTGCCAAATCTCAGAATTATTGTTGGCATGCAAACCTGTAATTAGTGAAGCATAAAAATAAAACCTAGGAACAAGAACATAGTGTTCTCACACTCCTGCTAAAGAAAATTTAAGTCAATTTTTTTATTACTTATTCATTCACGGGCGTGGGCATCACTGGCAATGTTATCATTTACTGCCCATCCTTAATTTCCCTTCATAAGGTGGTGGTGAACTGCCCCCTTGAACCGCTGTAGGCCATGTGGTGTAGGTACACCCCACAGTACTGTTCAGGAGGGAGTTCCAGGATTTTGACCCAACGATGAAGGAATGGCAATATAGTTCCAAATTAGGATGGTGTGTTACTTGGAGAGAAATGTGCAGATGGTGGTGTTCCCATGCATCTGCTGCCCTTGTTTTTCTCGATGGTAGAGGCTGCAGCAGGAGCTGTCAAAGGAGCCTTGGCTTAGATGGTGCCATGGTGCACCGGCGGTGGAGGGAATGAATGTTTAAGCTGGTGGATGGTTTTCTGATCAAGTGGCCTGCTTTGTTCTGAACAGTGCCAAGTTTCTTAAGTATTGTTAGACCTGCACTTATCCAGGCAAGTGGAGAGTATTCCATCAGACCCCTGACCTGTGTCTTGTGGACAGGCTTTGGGGAGTCAGGAGGTGAGTCACACACAGCAGAATTCCCAACTTCTGACCTACCTTTGGAGCCACAGTATTTATATGGCTGGTCCAGATAAGTTTCTGGTCAATGGTGACCCCCAAGATGTTGATGGTGGAGGATTCACGATGGTAATGCCAGTCAATGTCAAGGGGATGTGGTTAGTCTTTCTCTTTCACAATATCATTTCTTTAATGGAAACTTGGTTTAAAGAGGGGCAAGGATGGTAGCTCAACATCCTTAGATATAGAGTTTTCAGGTGGGATAGAGAGGGGGATAAAAAAGGAGGAGGGGTAGCATTATTGTTTGAAGAATCAATAACAGCTGTGAGGAGGGATGATAAGCTAAATTAATCATCAAATGAGGCCATATGGGTTGAGCTCAGAAGTAAAAAATGGGCAGCCACACTACTAGGAGTGTACTATAGACCCCCAAATAGTGAGAGGGAGATAGAACAAATATGTAGGCAAATTTCTGAGTGCAGAAACTATCGGGCAATAATAGTTGGAGATTTCAACTACCCCAATATCAACTGGGATACAAACAGTGTGAAGGGCACAAAGGGCACAAAATTCTTGAACTGCATTCAAGAGAACTTTTTTAGCCAGCACATAACAAGCCCAACAAGAGGGGAAGCAATTCTAGATTTAGTCTTCGGTAATGAAGTTGGGCAAGTGGATGAAGTAACAGTGGGTGACCATTTTGGAGATAGTGACCATAATACAGTAAGTTTTAGCATAATCATGGACAATGACAAAGATAAAACAGGAATAAAAGTTCTAAATTGGGGGAAGGCAAATTTTATAAACTGAGAGGTGGCCTGGCGAAAGTGGACTGGATAAAGCTACTTGAAGGAAAATCAACGGCAAACCAGTGGGAGGCATTCAAAAGCGAGATACTACAGGCACAGTGTAGGCATGTCCCCACAAAGATAAAGGGTGGTACTGCCAAATCTACAGGAAATTAGAAAAGCCAAGAGAGGACATGAAAAATTATTGCCAGGTAAAATCAAAGAAAACCCGAAGATGTTTTATCAGTACATTAAGAGCAAGAGAATAACTGAGGAAAAGGTAGGGCCTATCAGAGATGTACACGGGAACTTATGCCTGGATGCAGAAGATGTGGGCAGGGTTCTTGATGCGGTTTTTTTTGTCTCTGTCTTCACAAAAGAGAGGGTTTATGCTGGCATTATAGTTAAAAAGGAGGAGTGCGAAATAGTAGCTACGATAAGCATAATGAGAGAGGAAGTACTCGAGGGTCTGACATTGTCAGGGCCGGATGGATTGCATCCCAGGTTGTTAAAGGAAGCTAGGGAGGAAATAGTGGATACTCTGAGGATCATCTTCAAATCCTCACTAAATACGGGCAAGTTGTCAGAGGATTGGAGGTCTGCAAAGGTTGTACCATTGTTTAAAAAGGGTGCGAGGGATAGGCCAAATAACTATAGGCCTGTTAGTCAATGGTGGGTAAATTGTTAGAATCTATTCTGAGGGACAGGATAAACTGCTACTTAGAAAGGTATAGATTAATCAGGGACAGTCAGCATGGATTTGTTCAGGGAAGGTGATGTCTTACTAACTGGATTGAGTTTTTTGAGGAAGTAACAAGGAGGATTGATGAGGGTAGTGCAGTGGATGTGGTCTACATGGATTTTAGTAAGGCATTTAACAAGGTCTCACAGGGCAGACTGGTCAGAAAATTGAAAGCCCATGGGATACAGGGGAATGTGACGAGTTGGATCCAAAATTGGCTCAGTGACAGGAAACAAAGCATAGTAGTCGACGGATGTTTTTGCAAATGGAAAGCTGTTTCCAGTGGCATTCCACAGGGCTTAGTATTGGGTCCCTTGCTGTTTGTGGTATATATTAATCATTTGGACTTAAGTGTGGGAGGCATGATTGGGAAATTTGCTGATGACACAAAAATTGGCCATGTAGTTGATAATGAAGAGGATAGCTGTAGACTCCAGAATGATATCAATGGTTTGGTTGAGTTGTTGAAAAAGTGGCAAATGGAATTCAATTCAGAGAAGTGTGAGGTAATGCATTTGGGGATAGCAAACAAAGCAAGGGAATACACAATAAACGGGATGATATTGTGAGGATTAAAGAAGTGAGAGACCTTGGAGTGCATGACCACAGGTCCCTGAAGGTGGTAGGACAGCTAGATAGAGTGCTGAAGAAGGCATATGGAAAGATTTCCTTTATTGGCTGAGGTATAGAATACAAAAGCAGGGATGTAATGCTGGAACTGTATAAAACGCTGATTAGGCCACAGCTGGAGTATTGCATACAGTCTCACCAATTGAATAGCTTTGTCTAGGGTGAGGTCTTCTTTAGGCTGAAATTAATTTTATAGGGATTCATCAGCAATACCGATCATGATGCAGTCTCAATTTAATTCTGCTTTAAGGTCTCCATATCCACATCCTTCAACTAGTCTGTAAAGATCATTGATAAAAGCATTGACTGTTTCAACTGGCTTCTGGACCCTCCTGTTGAATCTTGCCCTTTCAAAAATCCTATTGCTCTGCAGGTTGAAATAAGTATCAAAAGCTTTAAAACTTCATCAAATTTAGCAGATGTCTTATTAATGCCTTGTCTTGCAATAACATCATCTGCTATTGCCCCAATAGAATACAGCAATGAGTTAATTTGCTCTGATTTGGACTGGCTGTCTAATTTGAAAGTAATTCTGTATCTCAGAAATCTCTTTCGCCGGAGTAACCAATTTAGAGTTTGATTTGATCCTTCCATGTATCCAAACCTCACTGGAATTGTGAATTTAAGATCCATAGCTTCAATTCTTTTACTTTCACTTTTAAGTTTTTCCCGCCAGTATTGGACATTTCCCACACTTTTCAGCCCCATGCTGACTCCCACTATGGCCACAATTTCTCCCTTTGAAATCTCGCCACTAGACTTGGGATTTGTTTTCTTCTTGTATTAAATGCAGTTTTATAGCATTATTGCTATATTCCTTTATTCCTTTCTCTTGGAGAATTGAATATTTGCAGCCTCGTTATTTGTTTCCTTTTTCGCTCGCCCTGGTCACCACATGTAATGGAGCTGATCTTGGGTCAGCCCTCTCTAAGGACTTCCTCGGTGCTGCCTGCCTAGTGCCATTAGGGACAAATTTTCTTACCTTCTTTCAGGGTTGCTTTCCAGATCCTCAATTGTTGCTTGGTTCACCAACTCGAAGCCTGCGATCGCTAGACCGGATTGCTACCGCTGATTCCCCGGCTCTCCGTGTCTGGAGCTCTGGAGCTTTTCCACAGCCTCTTCTCCAGTTCTGCATTTTTGACGCTTCTTTCAGGTCATCCCTTTTCAAAATATTTCTTCAAATTCTTCTTCTGGGTGGTGTATGGTAAGAATGACCATTGTTCACGAACTCACCGCTGATCACCATATTGTATGTTTGTTTGGTGTGCTGCCACTTTAATTAGTCTAGCTTAGGGAGATTTCTTAGTCTGGAGTAATTAGAACATTAACCTTTATTACATTATAACTATTCACAGCTTCAGGCCAATCAGTGTGACTCCTCTGAAGTCACACTGCATCTCTCTGCAAGTCTCTCTCACATGTAATCTCTTACATCATCATGGTAGGAGGTAGTCTATATACTTTCTCAACATTAACCCTTTCAGGCCCTTATACTACAGAGGGGAACTTGAAGATGATGGTGTGCCTACGTGTCTGCTGCCCTTGTCCTTCTAGGTGGTAGAGCGACCGGGTTTGGAAGGTGCTGTCAAAGGAGGTGTGGTGAGTTGCTGCAGCACATCTTGTAGATGGTACACACTGCTGCCACTGTGCATCAGTGGTGGAGGTAGTGCATGTTTAAGGTGGTGGATGGGGTGCCAATCAAGCGGGCTGCTTTGTCCTGGATGGTGTGGAGCTTCCTGAGTGTTGTTGGCGCCGTACTCATCCAAGAAAGTGGAGAGTATTCTCTCGCACTCCTGACTTGTAGTCCTGTGTTGTAACTTCAATAGGTTGGCACATCATTTTTAGGCATGCTTGGTACTGCTTTACATTTCTTATTGAGCCAGAGTTGGTCACTTGCTTTGATGGTAATGGTAGGGTGAGGGATATGCCAGGCCCTGAGTTTACAAATTATGATTGAATACAGTCTGACACTGCAAATGGCCCACAGCACCTCTTGAATGCCCAGTTTCGAGCTGCTACATTTGTTCTAAATCTGTCTCATTTGCCATGGTAGTGGTGCCACACAACATGATGAAGGGTGTGAAGACGGAACTTTGTCTCGACAAGGACAGTGTGGTGGTCAGTTCTATCGATACTGTCATGGACAGATGCATCAGTGACAGGGTAGATTGGTGAAGATGCGGTCAAGTAAGTTTTTCCCTCGTGTTGGTCTCTCACCACCTGCTGCAGGCCCAGTCTGGCAGATATGTCCTTAAGGACCCAGTCAATTCATTCAGTCGTGGTGCTGCCATGCCATTCTTGGTGGTGGGCATTGAATTCCCCACCCAGAGTGCAACCCTTGCTACCCTCACTGCTTCTTACTAATGGTGTTCAATGTGGAGGAGTACTGATTCAACAGCTGTGGGAGTGCAGTAGATGGTAATCAGCAGGAGGTTTCCTTGACAATGTTTGACCTGATGACATGCGATTTCACAGGGTCTAGGATCAATGTTGCAAATTCCCATAGCCGCTCCCTCCTGACTGTATACCATGGTGCCGCCACCTCTGGTGGTCTGTCCTGCTGGTGGAACAGTATATGCCCAAGAATGGTGATGGAAGAGTCTAGGAAGTTAACGGAAAGGTATAATTCTGTGAGTATGACTATGTCAGGCTGTTGATTGACTAATCTGTGGGAAGCTCTCTCAGTCCTAGCACAAGTCCCCAGATGTTAGTGAGGAGGACCTTTCAGGGTCAACTGGATTGCGTGCCTTTTTGACAAGTTTGAATCTGATGTCTTGGTAGATGTTGCGTGATCCTTCCGGTTTTATTCTTATTGCACCCTTTTGTAGCATTTTGATACAACTGTGTGGCTTGCTATTGCCATTTCAAAGGGCTGTTGAGGGTCAATCACATTGCTGAAGGTCTGTAGTCACATGTAGGCCAGACCAGATAAGGACAGCAGATTTCCTCCCCTCAAGGACATTAGAGAACCAGTTGGATTTTTACGACAATCTGATAACTTCATGATCCCCATTACTGATACAAGCTTTTGATTCCAGATTTATTTAATTAAAGCCAAAATAGGAGCATAAGACTAGCTGGGGACAGAGAAACACGTTCTGAGTTGCAATTTGATAATTCACTGTTTGTCCAAAACTGCAAACTTCAGAGATTCATTCCTGCATATTGACGTTATCGCATTGGTACATCGGCTCTCCTTCCACAATTTTGTTGCACCATTGCCCAATAGAGCTGACTGAGTTTGAGCAACGTGAAATATGAAAATATCTTTTGAATAGATTTGCAAGCTGAAGAAATAGCAGCATATTTTCACTTCAATTTTACAGATTTGAGTGCTTTGCGCTAAATGACAAGAAGTGCCATTTACTGAATTACCATCACCTATTCAAAGTCAAGTTGGAGCCCATATCCTTTACATGCTTGTATTTAGCACATAAAATGCGCATTAAATTGTGAATCAGTGAGTGGCTTAATAATTTTCCTGAGGGAAAACATGCCATTTTTCAACACTTCATGAAAACTCCAGGATGAATGTATAAAAACATTCACTTCTCCTGTTTTGCCTTGAACATTGATTAAGGAACCAACTGAAAACATTGGGCAATCAGTTCCTTTACGGGTACAGTATTGTTGCCAACAAAAATGGCAGATAAATAAGATTTGAAAGTGTGGTAATCCATTTGGCAAAAAATTGAAAGGGCAATAGCATAAAGACAAACACTAATGCACATGTACCTGATTGGTTCGACTGTTCAAAGGTGGGCCTTATCACTCAATAATCTTTTCAAATAAAAATGTTCTATTAGCTCTGCAGCTTTGAAACTGGTTTTTACACAATAACATACCTTGATGGATAAATCATTGTTCTTACTTGATTCTCACGATGCTTTCCACATAATTGGGATGGTTGCACAAGATCTGGAAACCTGCCATTGGTCTTTCTGTGGGCATCAACCTTTCATCTGAATCAGGTTTAGAAAAAGTATCGATTGCGTAACAGGAGCCTTCTGAAATGGAACAGGCTAACAATGGAAGTCTTGTTATTAATTATTGGGGTCCAATAAAGGATGTGGGGCCAAAGTTAGTCTTGCAACTCTTTGAGAGTGTATGTTTTTGCTAGAAGAAATGATAGTTATTGCTGTGCTGTCTTGCATGCTCACAGTGTTACAGTCTAATGATAATTTTACATTGCAGATTTCCAGCGTGACTGTGTCAAAGGAGCTGCCAATATGAGCTGTTTCCTAAGTTTACTTTTTTAAAACAGGTCCTTGAAAGTGGCAGGACAGTAGATAAAGTGGTGAAGAAAGCATATGGAATGCTTTCCTTTATTGGCCGAGGTATAGAATATAAAAGCAGGGATGTAATGCTGGAACTGTATAAAATGCTGGTTAGGCCACAGCTGGAGTATTGTGTACAGTTCTGGTCACCACATTACAGGAAGGACATAATTGCTCTGGAGAGAGTACAGAGGAGATTTACAAGAATGTTGCCAGGGCTTGAAAGTTGCAGCTATGAGGAAAGATTGGATTGGCTAGGGTTGTTTTCCTTAGAACAGAGGAGGATGAGGGGTGACTTAATTGAGGTGTACAAAATTATAAGGGGCTGTCAGGCAAGCCCCCCACCTGCCAAGACTGAGGCACACATTATTTTGCCACATGAAAATTAAAACTTAAAATTGCAAGCCTCTGACTGGAAAGACATTCTCATAGTAACAGACAGTATTGGAACAAAGTTTTTTACTTCCCAAATACATGGAAGAAGTGGTCAAACCAGTTTTAGTCACATGACTAGCTGGCTGGAGTTTTTTTGAGTTTGAACTTGCCACAGAGAGTTGAGGGAGAAAGCCGTGTGCTCCCGGTTGGAACAGAACCTCCTCTCCAGTCCTGCCTGCCTCCATCTCTTTCCTGAATCTTGTGAAAACACGTGAACATCAAAGAGAGAAAAGTCTGCTATGTGAATAAGGTTTAAGAAGAACACTGGGCCCCGACGAACAGCAAGACTACCTACATTCAAGTGAGCTCGAAGCACAGTGAAAACCCCCCATTAGAGACTGCCCCAAACCTTTCACCTTACAATTTCTTCCCTTTTCTGTCCCTATCTGCATGTGTATATCGCGTGTGCATGCTCGCATGGGTGTGTCGTATATCCGTAGGCATCAACCATATTAGAGTTTAAGTTTAAGTTTTAATAAAATGTCATCTTTCTTCTTTAAACCTCAGAACACCAGTGTGAATTGGCTTATTTGTCTTATAATTGGAAAGCTGTGAACAAGGATTCACAAAAGGGGGAAGCTCAAAACACAGTGTGTTTAAAAATAAAACCCTGTTACAATAAGACCAGGTAAAGACAGCAAAAGACCCCTAGACACATTTCTCACCTGGTTGTAACAGGGGCCTACATAGAGCAGACAGGAAGGACCTGTTTCCCCTAGCGGAGAGGTCAATTACCAGCAGGCACAGATTTGAGGTGATTGGTAGAAGGATTAGAGGGGACATGAGGAAAAACTTTTTCACCCAGAGCGTGGTTGGTGTCTGGAATTCACTGCCAGGAATGGTGGTGCAGGCAGAAACCCTCAATTCTTTTAAAAGGTACCTGGACATGCACCTGAAGTGCTGTAACCTGCAAGGTTATGGACCAAGTGTTGGAAGGTGGGATTAGATTGGGCAGCTAGTTTTTTTCAGCCGGCATGGACACGACGAGCTGAATGACCTCCTTCTGTGCCATAATTTTTCTATGGTTCTAAATCCATGGGTCTTGCAGGCTAGCTTTCAGCTTCTACCAGGTGTGAACTGAGTGCCCAAGTTGGCAGAAACTGACCTGAATTTTGGAACAGTTGAGTTCAGGTAACGAAGCACATGACACTTTTGAAGTGCAGTAACCAGAATTGCACACAGTGAGGCCTGAAGGGTCAACCTACTTAGGTGCCCATTTTCTCAGATGGCGTGTTGATTTTGCTGTATGCATCTGTTCTTTACTTGTCCCATTACACCCCCTTTTGCCTTGCATTATCATCCCTTTTGTCATTTAATCTCACCTGCTTTCCACCTTATCACACACCTTCCATTTTGTTCTAAAAACAAGAAATGCTGGAACCACTCAGCAGGTCTGGCAGCATCTGTGGAAAGAGAAGCAGAGTTAACGTTTCGGGTCAGTGACCCTTCTTCGGAACTGACAAATATTAAAAATGTCACAGGTTACAAGCAAGTGAGGTGGGGGGTGGGGCAAGAGATAACAAAGGAGAAGGTGCAGATTGGACAAGGCCGCATAGCTGACCAAAAGGTCATGGAGCAAAGGCAAACAATATATTAATGGTGTGTTGAAAGACAAGGCATTAGTACAGAATAGGTGTTAACACCTTCTCCTTTGTTATCTCTTGCCCCACCCCCACCTCACTTGCTTGTAACCTGTGACATTTTTAATATTTGTCAGTTCCGAAGAAGGGTCACTGACCCGAAACGTTAACTCTGCTTCTCTTTCCACAGATGCTGCCAGACCTGCTGAGTGGTTCCAGCATTTCTTGTTTTTATTTCAGATTTCCAGCATCCGCAGTATTTTGCTTCCATTTTGTTCTCCCCGCTTTCCCTGCACCTGTACTTGCTTAAAACCTGTTTAATCTCTATTTTCCAGTTCCGATAAAAGATCATTGACTTGGAACAGTAACTCTATTTCTCTCCATCGATGCTGCTGACCTGCTAATGTGCCTTCCTGAAGTTTTTTGCTTTTATTTCAGATTTCTAGCATTCAGTGTATTTTGTTTCCATTTAGGGGAATGCTTCCACAGTTCATGTTATCCTGTTACACCTAATTTGTTTACCATTGACATGTGTTTCTCAGTACTAGATTTGCCTGTTTTTCCACATTTCATCAACTGGCAGAGTGAGTGAGACAGGCAATCCTAGCTCAGTCAATCTAGTCATGATTTTACATTGCTGATTTTCAGCGTGCCTGTGTCAAAGGAGCTGCCAATATGAGCTGTTTCCTAAACTTACTTTTTTAAAACAGATCTGTGGGTCTTGCAGGCTCGATTTCAGTTTCTACCAGGTGTGAACTGACTGCCCGTCAGCTGTTCTCAGTTTTACAGAAACTGACCTGAACTTTGCGACAGTTGAGTCCAGGTAACAAAGGCATGAATGAGGATTTCAGCAGCAGTTTGAACATAGGCAGGGCAGAGTTGGGCGATGCTATGGAGGTGGAAGTAGGCAGTCTTAGTGATGACGTGGATATGTGGTTGGAAACTTATCTCGTGGTCAAATATGACTCCGAGGTTGTGAACAGACTAGTTCAGATTCAGATAGTTGCCAGGGAGAGGAATAAACTTGCTGGCTAGGGAACGGAGTTTGTTGTAGAGACCAAAGACAATGGCTTCGGTCTTGCCAATATTTGCTTGGAGGAAATTTCTGCTCATCCCGTACTGGATGTCAGACAAGCAATTTTAAAGACAGGGAGGGGTCGAGAGAAGGTGGTGGTGAGGCAGAGCTGTGTGTCGTCAGTGTACATGTGAAATCTAATGCTGTGTCTTCAGATGATGTTGCCAAGGGGCAACACTTGGATTAGAAATAGGAGGGAACCAAGGATAGATCCTTGGGGGACACCAGAGATAACCGTCTGGGAGCACGAAGAGAAGCCTTTGCAGGTGATTCTCTGGCAATGACTAGATAGTTAAGAATGGATCCAGACAAATTTAGTCCCACCCAGCTGGACGACAGTGGAGAGGCATTGGAGAAGGATAGTGTGGTCAACTGTGTCAAAGGCTCCAGACAGTTTGAGAAAGACAAGGAGGGATAGTATATCTATGTCAGAGTCACAAAGGATGCCATTTGCCTACTACGGCCACCCCCAAGGAAACAAGGGTTGTTGGCCTTGCTATTGACACCCACGTTCCTAAAAAAAATAAGGAGCACATTGGGGCATGTGACACTATACAATGTAAAATAATGTCATAGAGTCATAGAATCGTAACGGCACAGAATGATGCCATTCAGCCCATCAAGATATGCCAGTTCTCTGTAGAGCATTCCAGTAGGTCCCATTCCCCAGCTCTATCCCCATAGCCTGGCCGGTTTATTTAACTCAAGTGCCCAGCCAATTTCCTTTTGAAATCGTGAATGGTCTCCACTTCCACCACCCTCATAGGCAGTGAGTTCCAGGTCATTACAACTTGCTGTTGTTACAACCTTAGTGAGACGGATAATGTTAAAAATACGAGATATGAACCCCAGAATAAGTTAAAGAATTACACCAGATTTTACGTTTTAAGACTTTTATCATAACAACTAAACTAAAAGAAATCCCCATTAACTACATAGTACTTTGTAAGTAGCTGATACCCCAGATTACAAAGAAAGGTATCTCTTATTAAAATACTTGAAAACCTCACATGATACTTATACATTGCACAGTCCTTTTTGATGGCAAAATCTTTGTGGTTAAAAGTCAAACTCTTCCCAGTTGCAATGCGTCGGATCTCCCAGACCTTTCTCAAAGTCAATGTCCTCTTCCCTCACTTTTCCGAGTACTTTTGACTTTGTAAGACAAGCGACTTAAAAGATATTCACAAGTCAACAATAGATGTCAATGCTCATGAGTCTTTTGGAGTACTTTAAGCTTTACTCTGTATGGCTTTCAAAAAATTAAACATGCTCTACAAGATTAAAGATTACATGTAAGTTAGGTTACATAGAATTCCAGTAAAATGGCACTAAAATCCCAGGGAATATTACTGTAAAATCAATGTTGCAAATGATACCTACAGACTCTGATCTAGTCTGTGCCTTTAATCTCAACAAGTTCCCATTGATCGATGATCAGTCGTTCAGGAGCAATCTTCTTCCAATATCTGGCCAGGCTATCTCAACTACAACGCCAGATAAAGGAAAGGCATCCCAGGATTAACCCTCACTCTCCCCTCATGCACAATGTCACTAGAATCAGTGATAGGGTCTTTCCTTGCGTGATCAATCACTGTGCATGATCAATATCTTTTCCTATATCCCCATCCCACTGTCTACACAACCCCACACACACATTCCATTTGCTTCCATGTTCCAAGCCTCACCCATACTTAATTTCTTGTAATTACTGGCTTCATTTTATTACCAATATCCTGTCTTCTTGTAATCACAAGCCTTTGGTCATTAACTGTCTATATCTTGTCTGAGGAATTCAGCACCCAGGACATTTCATACCGATTTCTGTTGTTAGCACAGATGAATTGACCACTATCATTTTTCCACACTTCATCCTTGTGTTCCCACAAAGATCAAGCTGGCGAATTCAACAGTGGCCATATGAACACACGAGCTAGGAGCAGGAGTGGGCTATTCGGCCCCTCAAGCTTGCTCCACCATTCTATAAGATCATGGCTGATCTATTTGTGGACACAACTCCATTTTCCTGCCTTCCCCCAATAGCCTTCGACTCCCTTGTTTGTAAAGAATCTGTCTAGCTATGCCTTAAAAACATTCAATGACCCTGCCTCCACAGACTCACGACCCTCTGAGAAAGAAAATTCTCCTCATTCCTGTCCCCTTATTTTTAAACTGTGCCCCATAGTTGTAGTCTCTCCCACAAGGGGAAACATCCTTTCAACATCCACCCTGTCAAGTCCCCTCAGGATCTTATATGCTTCAATTAGATCACTTCTAAACTTCAACCTGTCCAACCTTTCCTCATACGATAACCCACTCATCCCAGGAATCAGTTGAGTGAACCTTCCCTGAACTGCTTCCAATGCAATTATATCCTTTCTTAAGTAAGGAAACCAATACATTGCACAATACTCTCGATATGATCTCACCAATGCGCTCTGCAACTGTAGCAAAGCATCTCTACTTTTATCTTCTATTCCCTTGCAATAAATGACAACATTGCATTTGCCTTCTTAATCGCTGCATACTAACATTTGTGTTTCATGTACCAGATCCCTCCGCATCTCAGGGTTCTGCAATCTCTCTCATTTAAATAATATGTTAAATTTCTATTTTTCCGGCCAAAGTGGACTGGTTCACACTTTCCCACATTATACGGCATCTGCTAAATCTTTGCCCACTCACTAAACCTATCTATATCCTTTTGCAGACTCCTTATGTTCTCTTCACAACTTACTCTTTTACCTATCTTTGTGTCATCAGAAAATTTAGTAACCATAGATTCTGTCCCATCATCCATTGTCATTGATATTGTTATGACCAGGTGAAATAGGGGTCTAGGGGTTCCGTCTCAGCCTTTACCTGGTCTAACTGTGTTTTTAGCTCCCCCTCAGTGAATCCTTGTTCACTGCTTTCCAATTCTTTCCCTTGGTCTTCTAACTTTCCAAAGAAAGTCTCAGACAGACAGAACCTCATAGTCATCTGCCTGCAGTGTCAAATCAGTCTCATCTGGGAGAGCTGGCTTGATCATGGCCTAATGCATCACACATCCAGGGAAGCTGCCACTTCACTGTTTATCTGACCTCCTGCGGTCTCTCTCTCACAACTGGGGAAGCTACCACCTTCGGCCCCACCAGATCATTACCTAGGAGCAGGTCAACCCTGTCCACAGGCAAACTAGGGACAATCCCTACGCTCACCGGTCCCGAAACTAGGTTGCACTCCAAGTGCACCCGGTGTAAAGGTACAGGCATACACTACCCTCCAGTACCATTCACCACCATTCTGGTGTTTACTGCACTCTCTGGGGGAAAGGTCAGGCCTTTTCCCAGTAATAGGGATCCAGTGGCCCCTGTGTCCCTCAGGATTAGTATGGGCTTGCTTGCCTCACGTGAGGGGTATGGGGTTACTCTCCCTTCAGACACAAACCCTGATAACTCTCAGGAATCCTATTAAATTTTCCTGCACTTGCAGCCATAAGCTTCCTGGGTCTCACTCTTACTGCAGTTAAAGCCACAGCTTGTTCTGCTGTGCTTTCCATCAGGGTCCCTTCTCCGTCACTGAGCGGGTGTGCTCTGATTAACCGTACAGGCTTTCCCTTTACTTTCCAGCAGTCAGCTCTTAAATGCCCTGCTTTATTACAATGGAAGCACACAAGTCTCTGGGTCTCATTCCTACTTACAGCACCTTCCTTTTTGGCTGGAGGAGGGCCCCCTGTGTCTCCTGCTTTTCTTTCCCTCCCTGAAGTGCTTGGGCTTCTATCACCTTCCCACCCTTTGTCCTTTTCGGATTTCTGGGGGTGATTAGGAAAGGTTTTCCCTGGGAAACCAACTTATAAATGAGAGCAAACTCACCAGCCAGCACTGCAACTTGCCAGGCTCTATGAACCTTCTGTTCCTCTACATGTGTCTTTATGGAGAGTGGGAGAGAGTTTTAAATTCCTCGAGCAAAATTACTTCTCTGAGATTTTCATAGCTGAGCTGTACTTTAACAGCCCTCAGCCACTGATCAAAAGCCAGCTGCTTATTTCTCTCAAACACCAGGTAAGTTTGATCAACTTGCTTCTTGAAGGTTCTAAACTTTTGGCAATAGGCTTCCGGTACTAATTCATATGCCCCTAGGATAGCATTTTTTGTCAATTCATAATTTGATGGACTCTCATCTGGCAACATGGAATAAACCTCATGGGCTTTTCTGGTTAGCTTGCTTTGTAGCAGGTAAGTCCAAGCCTCAGCTGGCCAATTTAACTGCTTTACCAGTTTTTCAAAAGACACAAAAAATGATTCCACGTCTCCCTCTTTGAATTTTGGGGTCAGTTGGGAATGTTTTAACAATCCTGTACCCAGCCCTGAATTACGCTCCTCCATATTGGCCATACCTTCACTGGGGTTACTCTGTCGCCCCCTAATTAACTCAAGTCACCTCAGATCTCTCTCTCTTCACATTCTTTCTGGATGGTTCTTTCTCTTTCTCTCTCCTGTCTCTCTCCTCTCTCTTTTTCTTCACGTTCCTTCTGGAAGGCTCTTTTTTTCTCTCTCTTCTGTCTCTATCTTTCTCTTTCTCTTTCCCTGTCTTCTAATTCAAGTTTCCTCTGTTCCAATTGTATCTTTGCTAGCAGTACCCTGTCAGAGTTTATTTCTAACTCAGTTTCTGCTTCTTCAGATTCAAGGGAAAAATGGTTGGCCACTAGCCTTAGGAGTTCAGACATCCTAGCCTTGCCACATACAGTGATCCCACACTGCTTAGTCATTTTTCTAAACTCCTCCATAGACAGTGCTTTTAACTTATCCCAAGTTACTTCATCCTGGCTTGGGGAGCTACTGGCTTCAGTTCTCACTTCCAATTTCTCTCGTTTGTCTGTGCATCAAATCCAGGCACTAGCCCCCAAATTTCTGATATGACCAGGTGAGAAGGGGTCTAGGGCTTCCCTCTCAGCCTTTGTCTGGTCTAAACGTAACAGGGTTTAATTAAAAAAACACTGTGTTTTTAGCTCCCCCTCAGTGAATCTTTGTTCACTGCTTTCCAATTGTAAGGCAAAGAAATCTGACGGGTTTTCTTAGATTTAAACAAGAAAGGTGGAAGTTTATTCATCTTAAACTCTAATTCAGTTAACGACTACGTATATGCGACGCGACCATGTGCATCTGCGATACACACACACGCAGATAGAGACAGAAGAAGTAGAAAGAATAAAGGGGAAAAGTTTGAGGCAATATCTGGTAGTTATTTATGGTCCTTTGAGTTCAATGTGGAGTCTTTGGTTGCCAGTAAGTCTTGCTGTTTGTTGGGGTCCAGTGCACACTTCAACTTGTTTTGATGGAGGAGTCTTTTCTCTCTTGAGGTTTAAGTGACTTCAGTAGGTCTGGAGGCTTGTGAGAAAGTGAGAGAGCGCCAGCCAGGAGAGAGGCTGTTTTGTTCCAGGTTCAGTTACAATCTGCCGTCTGACTCCAAAGTGTCCTGTGAGGACAATTCAAAACACCAAGTTGGCCAGCAGGTTAGTCATGTGACTCACTGTTTGAACAAACTCCTGTGTTTGTGGATTCCAAAGCTCTCAGTTGTGGGGGTGTAGTGCTGTCTCTTACCCCGACAAGATGTGGATCCCCATTGCTCAGCCCAATCTCTGTTAATTGAATCAGTGAGCAATTCTTTTGTCTCTCCAAGCACTGTCTCTTAGTATGCAAATATCCTCCAGCCAAGTGTCTGGTGATCCCTTTTTAAATTAATATGCCTCATTCTTGGCAGGTGGAGGTCTTCATGACAATATAGATTGTAAATAGTTGAGACCCCAGCACTGATCCCTGTGGCACGCCACTGGTTACAACTTGCCAACCTGAAAATGACCCATTTATGACTACTCTCTTTTTCCTGTTAGCTAACCAATCTTCTATCCATGCTAATATGTTACCCCCAAGTGCTCTTATTTTGGTTAGTAATCTTTGATGTCAAACGCCTTCTGGAAATCCAAGGACACACATCCACAGGTTCCCCTTTATCCAGGTTGCTTGTTACTTCCTCAAAGAACTCTAATAAGTTAGTTAAACATGATTTCCCTTTCACAAAATGATGTTGACTCTGCCTGATTGCACTGAGATTTTCTAAATGACGTGCTATAACCTCCTTAATAATAGATTCCAGCATTTTTCCTATGACAGATGTTAAGCTAACTGGCCTGTAGTTTCCTGTTTTCTGTCTTCCTCCTTTCCTGAATAATGGAGTTATATTTGCTATCTTCCAATCTGATGGGACCTGTCCAGAATCCAGGGAATTTTGGAAATTTAAAACCAATGCATCCATTATCTTAGCATCCACTTCTTTTTAAGATCCTAGAATGAAGTCTATCAGGACCTGGGGATTTGTCAGCTCTTATTTATTTATTTATTTAGAGATACAGCACTGAAACAGGCCCTTCGGCCCACCGAGTCTGTGCCGACCATCAATCACCAATTTATACTAACCCTACACTAATCCCATATTCCTACCACATCCCCACCTTCCCTATATTCCCCTACCACCTACCTATACTAGGGGAAATTTATAATGGCCAATTTACCTATCAACCTGCAAGACCCACGCGGTCACAGGGAGAACTTGCAAACTCTGCACAGGCAGTACCCAGAATTTTAGTTCTAATAATTTTCTCAGTACCCTTTCCCTGGTGATGCTAATTGTTTTAAGTTCCTCCCTCCCTTTCAACTCTTGATGCTTAATTATTTCTGGGATGTTATTTGTATCCTCTACAGTGAATACAAATGCAAAAAATCTCCACCATTTCCTTATTATCCATTATTAGTTCCCCAAACTCACTCTCCAGAGGACTAACACTCACTGTACTTACTCATTTCCTTTTTAAATACCTGTAGAAACTCTTACTATCCGTTTTTATATTTCTAGCTAGCTTTCTCTCGTACTCTAATTTCTCTCTCATTATTCTTTTACTGATTCTTTGCTGTTTTTTATATTCTGTCCAATCTTCTGACCTGCCACCACTCTTTGCTGAATTGTACTCATTTTCTTTCAATGTGATACTATCTTTTATTTCCTCCCTTAGCCACGGATGGTGCATCCTTCCCCTAGAGTCTTAAATGTATCTTTGCTGAGTGTGATGAAATATCTCCTTAAATGTCTGCCACTGCATCTCTAATGACCTATCCCTTAACCTAATTTCCCAGGTTACTTTAGCCAGTTCTGTCCTCAAACCCTCATAATTACCCTTATTTAAGTTTAAAATACTAGTCTTAGATCCATTCTTCTCACCCTCAAACTGAAGGCAAAATTCAATCATGTTGTGATTACTGCTACCTAGGGGTGCCTTTCCTTGAAGTGATTTAT
Source organism: Heterodontus francisci (assembly GCF_036365525.1). Taxonomy (NCBI): domain Eukaryota; kingdom Metazoa; phylum Chordata; class Chondrichthyes; order Heterodontiformes; family Heterodontidae; genus Heterodontus; species Heterodontus francisci. The sequence goes on along the minus strand of NC_090405.1, from coordinate 40,701,727 downwards.
GACCTAACCCCTTACAGGAGCTAAACCAAATCAGCAGCACTTCTCAGTTAATCTTTCTCACCTAAGTTTGAACCAAACAGATCTCACAAACACTTTTTTGGGTCTGAAGAACTGGTCTAGCTCTCCCTCATAGAAAGAAATCAGCAGAGAATATTACTATCTTTCCAATAGCCTATTTTTAAAATAAGCTTCAGCTGGGTCAGAAATATCTCAGAAATTGTAAGGGTCCAGGATTCTCTCATCAATAATGTACCTCCCCACTCCCACTTAATGAGCGTACAGCAAGAGGTTCTTGCAGTTGTATACAGAATACTACATGAGACGATTTACTAACTTATTTATAAATGTATTAAAAAAACTGAACATGAAATACACTTTAAGTGGTTACGTTTTTTTACAACATTAAAGGTTGCTAAAAGATGGAAAACATAATCTTACTTCTAAAATTCTTTTGGGCCTCCTTATCTCGAGAGACAATGGATACGCGCCTGGAGGTGGTCAGTGGTTTGTGAAGCAGCGCCTGGAGTGGCTATAAAGGCCAATTCTAGAGTGACAGGCTCTTCCACAGGTGCTGCAGAGAAATTTGTTTGTCGGGGCTGTTGCACAGTTGGCTCTCCCCTTGCGCCTCTGTCTTTTTTCCTGCCAACTACTAAGTCTCTTCGACTCGTCACATTTTAGCCCTGTCTTTATGGCTGCCCGCCAGCTCTGGCGAACGCTGGAAACTGACTCTCACGACTTGTGATCAATGTCACAGGATTTCATGTCGCGTTTGCAGACGTCTTTAAAGCGGAGACGTGGACGGCCGGTGGGTCTGATACCAGTGGCGAGCTCGCTGTACAATGTGTCTTTGGGGGTCCTGCCATTTTCCATGCGGCTCACATGGCCAAGCCATCTCAAGCGCCACTGACTCAGTAGTGTGTATAAGCTGGGGATGTTGGCCGCCTCGAGGACTTCTGTGTTGGAGATACGGTCCTGCCACCTGATGCCAAGTATTCTCCGGAGGCAGCGAAGATGGAATGAATTGAGACGTCGCTCTTGGCTGGCATACGTTGTCCAGGCCTCACTGCCATAGAGCAAGGTACTGAGGACACAGGCCTGATACACTCGGACTTTTGTGTTCCGTGTCAGTGCGCCATTTTACCACACTCTCTTGGCCAGTCTGGACATAGCAGTGGAAGCCTTTCCCATGCGCTTGTTCATTTCTGCATCTAGAGACAGGTTACTGATGATAGTTGAGCCTAGGTAGGTGAACTCTTGAACCACTTCCAGAGCGTGGTCGCCAATATTGATGGATGGAGCATTTCTGACGTCCTGCCCCATGATGTTCGTTTTCTTGAGGCTGATGGTTAGGCCAAATTCATTGCAGGCAGCCGCAAACCTGTCGATGAGACTCTGCAGGCACTCTTCAGTGTGAGATGTTAAAGCAGCATCGTCAGCAAAGAGGAGTTCCCTGATGAGGACTTTCCGTACTTTGGACTTCGCTCTTAGACGGGCAAGGTTGAACAACCTGCCCCCTGATCTTGTCTGGAGGAAAATCCTTCTTCAGAGGACTTGAACGCATGTGAAAGCAGCAGGGAGAAGAAAATCCCAAAAAGTGTGGGTGCGAGAACACAGCCCTGTTTCACGCCACTCAGGATAGGAAAGGGCTCTGATGAGGAGCCACCATGTTGAATTGTGCCTTTCATATTGTCATGGAATGAGGTGATGATACTTAGTAGCTTTGGTGGACATCCGATCTTTTCTAGTAGTCTGAAGAGGCCACGTCTGCTGAGGAGGTCAAAGGCTTTGGTGAGGTCAATGAAATCAATGTAGAGGGGCATCTGTTGTTCACGGCATTTCTCCTGTATCTGACGAATCTCCCTGCTCAGCATAGTGGGGAAAGTCTTTGCTCGAGTCGCGCTGAACAGGCTCCAGAAGCTGGCCGAGCGCGTCTACCCTGAGGCACAGTGTGGCTTTCGTGCAGAGAGATCCACCATTAACATGCTGTTCTCCCTTCGTCAGATACTTCTAAAATAGAATCCAAAAAATTCAACCTCAACAGTGTCACAGCAGAATATCTTAGAATATCTATCAAAATTCAGAGTAAACTGTTACCTTAAATTCCCTGAGTAAGCCTGCTGCCTAGCAAGATAAACCCCCTCGATTAAGAATAGAATTATCTTGTCATGCATTTAGCTTCCTTTACCATAAGGTGAGAATCATTGTTAAGGAATTCAATGCTTCTAATTTTTTGACTGTAAAGTTCCTATGTTTCCAATGTTTCTAATCTGATTAAGTCATCCCTTGCAAATGTGGGTGTCACCGCTCTGTGTGTGCTCTACCCTCTTTCATTATCCTTATAAGGCCATAACGTTCACTATTATTCTTAATTATTTAATTGTTGAGATTTCCCTTATCATGAAGTTGTGAGCTTTTATCTGGTCAAAATGTTTGTGGTGTTTTATGGTAACACTATGGCATTGGTTTATTGGTACTTATTTTCATATATATATATATGTTTTATTCTTAAAAGCTTTAACAAAGATTGTTCAGTAACCTCTTTTTTTTTCTTTTGGGTTAACTCAGGTCACATAACATCTCTTAATGGTTCTCTGGTACTATCCTGTACCACCTTAAGACAACCTGTCTATGTTCTATATCATTATCATCAGGATTCTAAGTATAAGTGTGTGCCATGTACGGTATGTCTCAATTCCATTAGTTTAGCAATATTTCCTAGGCCTGTTTAGCCTAAAGGTGAACTCTTTTTTTTTTACACATTCCAACGTAGCAGAGATGTTGGGATGGATTTTTAACTAAAAGGGAATCATGAATTAACCTTGCTTTTAAAAGGGAATCTTGAAAACTGACAATTTATTCAATCTTTAATTGAATTAAAGGAATCTTTATTCCTAAAGTGGAATGTATTAATTATATCTGAAATCGACCTAATCATCTATATTCTTTCCTAATTATTCCTATCATACCTATATTTCGTCACATACTATGAAGACATTAATTGATCCTGTCTTTTTACATATTACCAGATCTAGAGTAGCCTGCACTCTGGCTCTGGAACATGTTTAGTTTAGAGATACCGCACTGAAACAGGCCCTTCGGCCCACCGAGTCTGTGCCGACCATCAACCACCCATTTTATACTAATCCTACACTGATCCCATATTCCTACCACATCCCCACCTGTCCCTATATTTCCCTACCACCTACCTATACTAGGGGCAATTTATAATGGCCAATTAACCTATCAACCTGCAAGTCTTTGGCATGTGGGAGGAAACCGGAGCACCCGGAGGAAACCCACGCAGACACAGGGAGAACTTGCAAACTCCACACAGGCAGTACCCAGAATTGAACCCGGGTCGCTGGAGCTGTGAGGCTGCAGTGCTAACCACTGCGCCACTGTGCCGCCTATGTGTTGCTTTACATGTCACAAAAACTCCATGAACTCATCTTCCAGGCTACCTTTGCCAATCAGATTTGTTCAATCTATCTGTAGATTAAAATCACCCATGATTATTGCCATACCTTTCTCACAACCCCAATTATTTTTCCCCGTATACCCATCCTACAGTATGGTTACTGTTAAGGGGCCTATAAAACTACTCCCACAAGTAACTTCCTACCTTTGCTATTTCTTATCTCTACCCAAACTGATTCTACATCTTCATTTTGAGAACTAAGGTCACCTCTCTTTATTGTACTAATATCATCCTTAATTAATAGAACTACCCCTCCATCTTTTCCAATTTTCAGTTCTTCCAAAATGTCATGTAGCTGTGAATATTCAAGTCCCAGCTTTTGTCATCTTGCAGCCATGTCTCTGTAATGGTTATCAGATCATACATATTTATTTTTATTTGAGTATCAATTCATTTGTTTTGTTACAAAAGCTGCGAGCATTTAAATAACGGGCCTTTAGTTCTGCAATTTTACTTTTTATGCAACCTCTAGCATTAGCTGCTTGCATATTCTTAATTTTGTGCATTCTGTCTCCGAAGATTACTTGGCATCAGGTGGCAGGACCGTATCTCCAACACAGAAGTCCCCGAGGCGGCCAACATCCCCAGCTTATACACACTACTGCGTCAGCGGCGCTTGAGATGGCTTGGCCATGTGAGCCGCATGGAAGATGGCAGGATCCCCAAAGACACATTGTACAGCGAGCTCGCCACTGGTATCAGACCCACCGGCCATCCATGTCTCCGCTTTAAAGACGTCTGCAAATGCGACATGAAATCCTGTGATATTGATCACAAGTCGTGGGAGTCAGTTGCCAGCGTTCGCCAGAGCTGGCGGGCAGCCATAAAGGCGGGGTTAAAGTGTGGCGAGTCGAAGAGACTTAGCAGTTGGCAGGAAAAAAGACAGAGGCGCAAGGGGAGAGTCAACTGTGTAACAGCCCCGACAAACACATTTTTCTGCAGCACCTGTGGAAGAGCCTGTCACTCTAGAATTGGCCTTTATAGCCACTCCAGGCGCTGCTTCACAAACCACTGACCACCTCCAGGCGCTTGCCCATTGTCTCTCAAGATAAGGAGGCCAAAGAAGAGCATTAGCTGCTTGCGCATTCTTAATTTTGTACATTCTGTCCCTTCCTGCCACGCGCTGATTATTATTTCCCTTATTGCTACTTTGTTCTCTTTCCTTGTCCTCTCTCTTTAATTTATCATATCTTCTCTGAACTGATCCCTCGCCCCCACAATTCAGTTTAAAGCCCTCTCTACCACCCTAGTTATATGATTCACCAGAATACTAGTCCCGGCATGGTTCAGGTAAAGATCATCCCAATGGTAAAGCTCCCACTTTCCCCAGTACTTGTGCCAGTGCCCCATGAATTGAAACCCATTTCTCCCACACCAATCTTTGAGCCACACATTTAACTCTCTAATTTTATTTACTCTACTCCAATTTGCTCGTGGCTCAGATAATAATCCAGAGATTATTGCCTTTGAGGTTCTGCTTTTTTAATTTAGTCCCTAGCTGCTCATACTCTCTAGACAGAACCTCTTTTCTAGTCCTATGTCATTGGTACCCACATGGATCACAACAACTGGATCCTCCCCCTCCAATTGCAATTTCCTCTCCAGCCCTGAGCAGATGTCCCAAACCTTGCAACCGGGCAGGCAACACAGCCTTATGGACTCTCGCACTTGGCTGCAGAAAATGGTGTCAACAGTAGCCAATTGGACTTAATCCCAATGTATCTTATATACATTCTCATGGCATAGCTTGCATAACTGTGTTCATAGTATGCAACCAAAAATTCATTAGTTACATCATCATTTCAGTCCATATTTACATCCTGGACAGCCATGAATGAGGCAGTTCCTGGTGATCCTGTTGGCTTTGTTTCAGCTGAGCCACCTGGCCCTCATTTTGTTTCCGGGTCTTAACAGCTGCCTGGTACATTTGCGTCCTCAGAATCACTGACTCCTTGTTTATGATTCGAAAATCTGTAAGGGTGAAACCAATTGTTCTTCAGGTGTTACCCCTGAAGTCTTTGATCTGTGTTCTCTGTTATCCTGGCAACCAAAATTTCTGTCTTGTCCTTAAACAGAGGGGATGTGAGGTCAACTGTCTTCTCAGAATCCATGTTAAACTTCTAAAAATCACACTTTTTCAAACGTAATCAAGTTACAAAGCCCAGCATTCATAACAACATGTAAAAAAAGTTCTTCCTTACATGCCCCTCTATTTCTTGCCCAAAACTTTGAATCTATGTCCCCTAGTCTTTGTACCATCAACCAAATCTGTCATAATCTTGTACACCTCTGTCAGATCTCCCCTCACCCTGCTTTGCTCCATCTTTTCCAACCTAACCTTGTAGCTAAAATCTCTCATCCCTGGAACCATTCAGGTAAATCTCCTTTGCACCCTTTCAAGGACCCTCACATCCTTCCTAAAGTGCGGTGACCGGAACTGGACACAAGTTGTGGTCTAACCAGAGCTTTATAAAGGTTCAGCATAACTTCCCTGCTTTTGTACTCAATACCTCTATTTATGAAGCTCAAGATCCCATATGTTTTTCTAACTATTCTCTCAATATGCTCTGCCATCTTTAAAGATCTAATCACATGAACCCCCAGGTCCCTCTGTCCCTGCACACTCTTTAGAATTGTGTCATTAATCCTATATTGCCTCTTGCTTTCCTTTCTGACAAAATGCGTCACCTAATTCTCTGTATTAAATTCCATCTGCCACTTCTCTGCCCATTCTGCTAGCCTATCTGTGTCCTGTTGCAGCCAATTTGTATCATCCTCACTTTTTGCCAGACCTCCAAGTTTGGTATCATTGGCAAATTCTGAAATGTTGCTCTATTTTTCAATATCCAAGTCATTTATACATATCAAAATGGTGACCCACTCTCAATTCTCCCGACGTACCGAATTCCCAACTGCAATCACATTACTGAGTGGAGAAAATCCAAGGAGAACCATTCCTTGGCTGCTCCCTTCACTTCCTCGCGGCTGGTTTAGAACTGCAGGTTGTCCACCATGCCTGTTGGCAGCTTGATGCCGGTGAAGATCACTAATTCAGGAGAAACAGAGAGTAATTTTCTGAAAGCGACACATTTTTTTTGGTTAAGCTAAAAACATGCTAAGTTCTGCAGGGTGGAAGTTACTCAGCCAAAGTTTGAAAACCAATATTTCATAATGTTCAGCTGCATGACATTAAGACAACAGAGGCATTGTTTCCAAAATTTACTCTCCTGTCCTCCCTCCCCCAGTTCAAGCTATCAAAATAATGCCCAGTCAACTTTTTCCATGTAAAATACATCCATGAGGAAGGGAATGGGTAAATTTGCCAAACAGAGTATGTGATTATACATCTTTTACAGGTCATTCGCCTTACAGACTTTCCCAATTCCATAAGGAATTTCAATTTCCACAAAACACACCATTAGAATGAGGTTTCAAATAGGCGAGATGTGAGACTGACCAGAGATGGTTATTATAAGATGCCTGACCAAATAAAATTAGATTAAGCTGACTTAATGAAGTAGACCAGAGCGTTTACAGCAAAGAAACAGCCAAACTTCAGCCAAACAAAGGAATTCTTAGTTATGCTGCATTAAGTCGTAGCCTGGTACTAATTTAACCAGAAGCAAGTTTTAACATTACCTTGAGTAATTCAAATTATTTATTTCTTGAGATCACAAGATAGATTCAGATGAAAAACATTCCTCAACCTATTTAGTCTCATTCTTCGTAGAATACAAGAATGAGGAAGGTTATTCAGCCCATCTTAAGTCATCCATCTGCTGTGACTCTACCCTACTCCCCTTGCTGGATCTGGTTGTTTCTAGAACGATTCCAGTGTTTTCGGCTCCACCAATCTGCCCGAAAGTCCATTTAACTGTTGATTGCTCTTTGCGTGAAGAATAGTCAACTTCTTCAAAGTTTTCCTAAAATTGCCTTTGATTGGTTTGCACCTGTGTCCCCTTGTCCTACTCCTGCTGTTTAATTTAGTCTTTTTAATAAACATTTCCATACCATTTATTATTTTATTTTACCTCTATTACAACCCCTCTCTAAAAACAACAACAGTTTGCATTTATTAGCACCTTTGACATAGTAAAATGTTCCAAGGGGCTTGACAGGAGCGTTATCAAACAAAATTTGACACCAAACCTCATAAGGAGATATTAAGACAGGTGACCAAAAGCTTGGTCAAAGGGCTCGGTTTTAAGCAGTGTCTTAAAGGAGGAGAGAGAACTAGAAAGGTTTAAAGAAGGGATTGCAAACTCTGGGGCCTAGATAGTTGGAGGCCCGGCCACCAATGGTGGAGTGAAGGAAGTCGGGGATGTGCAAGGCCACAATTGGAGGGATGCAGCATTTTCAGAGGGCTGTAGGGCTAGAGGGCGTTAGTGATGGGGAGGAATCAGACATCTGATTTCCAGGCAGAAAAGAGCAAGTCTTTCCTCATACCCCAGACCTCTGACAGTAGAAATAAGCATTGTGTTGCTTCTCCTATGCTACAATGTCTCCTTTTATTTCTCTGCGACTACAACTGGACACAGTGCTCAAGGTGTGGTCTAACAAGAACCCGGTACAGTTTGGTCACAGCTTCCAATGAATTGTTTTTCACCATTATATCAACTCTATAACTTTCCAATTATATCATCTCAAATGAGTCCAGTGTCATGGCCTCAACCAACCAACCAATTCCAGCTGTTGATCTCAACACTGCGTAGAGAAATACTCTGTGATGTATTTTCTAAAAAAGAAAAAACTGCATTTTATGCAGTGCCTTTCATGTCCCAAAGCACTTTACAGCCAATGAAGTACCTTTGAAGTGTAGTCACCGCTGTAGGAAGTACAGCAGCCACTTTGTGCACAGCAAGCTCCCACAAACAGCAATGTGATAATGATTAGATAATCTGTTTAGTAATAACTATTGCCCAGGACACCAGTGATAACATCCCCTGCTCTTCTTCAATATAGTGCCATGGGATCTTTTCTGGCCACCAGAGAGGGCAGACGAGGCCTTGGTTTAATGTCTCATTTGAAAGATAGCACTTCTGACTGTGCAGTACTGCACTGAAGTATCAGCCTAGGTTTTGTGTTCAAGCCTCAGGAACAGGACCTGAACCCACTACCACAGTGCTACTCTCTGAGCCACAGTTGTCACCTATGGCCCCGACATTTGTGGGGAAGGTGTGGGGAAGCACGACAGAAATCTGGCAAAGCCAGGGATATGGATGCTCTGCTGAATTTAACGGCAGGACCCCATTATAGTAGTCCATTTCCTGCCCAGCAGCCAGCCAGATTGCCGGACTGGCTGGGCGGAAAACCTGTGGCAGGATGCTGCATTCGAATCCATGGGGGACGGTTCCTAGCAGTCAGAAAGGAGGGATCGAGAGATCAGGGCTTGAGGTTGAGAGAGGAGGACAGTGGCCAATCGGAAGTTAATGAGCTACAGGTTGGGGCTGGAGAGGGAGGATGGTGATTGTGGCAAAGGGAGATAGAGGTTGCGATTGGTAGAAGGGAAATAGAAGGCTTCCTTTAGGGGTTGGGTGGCAGTATTCCTGCTCCCCCTGGCCCACAAGGAGTGCTGTAAAAACATTTGCCTTCTTGAGCCAGCAACTTTCCCCCTCCATTTCGTTGTTGGGTTTCCTGAGTCCTGGGATGTCTATCCGGCAACTGTTAAGTTTAATTCAGGATCCCAATTGCACTGTGGGAGCCTGATTTAAATATGTTAATATACTTTCCCACCTTTCGAGGATGGTACATACGTGTGGCTCAAAGCTCGCGATCACAAAAAAGCACGTAAGCGGCAGGTTGTGGTCACTTCCCCGTTTTTAACTTTTTAACCCTTTCCTATCTATCGTTGGATGTTGGGGTGTTAATATCAAGACTCTAGTTTCCTAGTTTAATGCTAGCATTAAATTGAAATGACCAGTGGAACATATGCTTTGCAGCAAAAAGCATGTTCAGAATTCCGCTGTACTGTACAGATCATTCTGACCCATAACAAATGTAATTGTTGCGGACTTGTAGTGTAAACAAGGATTAAAATGATAGGACGCTTAAACAAACTGATTACACATTTAATCAAACTGCTTTAGCCAGGGTCTGGAAACTTATACCTATGTCAAATATGTGCTTTCAGAGGTATAGTTTGCATGTAAAATATTACCTGACACATTTTTGCAAGGTTTGTAAACAGAGTAGTGTTTACTGTGTGCAGGATAATCAGATTTATTGCTTATTATATTAAATTTAAATCATTTAATGTTCCAAGTACTGTTTAACAAGGTCTCCTGACAGACAGCTGTGAAGCCTCCAGTCTACCCACTGATGATAAATCTCCTCTGTGGGTTGCCAACCCTCCAGGGTTGGGCTGGAGTCTCCAGGAACTGAAGATTAATCTCCAGGACTCTGCTGTGAGCAACGCCCAGCAGAAAAATCATAGCAACATGAAAAAAAAGCAATGGGGTGTTTGTTTTTCAATATTCATTGGACGCTTCTCTTTGTCAATAAAAAATATTGGAGATGGGAAAGAAGTTTGTTTGACTGACAGTCACGAACCATCCAATTGGCTAATGCTATCCAATTGGCCATGGGAAGGCGGCGCACCACAACGATGGACATGCCGGCCGGCCAGTGGCGGGTTTGCAGGAGCTGGGCAGTTGGTGACAGGAGGCCATGTGATGAAACCTCCAGGAGCACATTCATCCAGAGTTGGCAACCCTGCTCCTCATGCATATGATCTGAAGCACTGAGTCTGGAGACAGTCTGGACCCATGCAGTTTCAAAACTTACCTCTACTGTAGTCAAGATTCCACTCAACAGCAACAATAACTTGCATTTATATAGCACCTTTAAAGTAATGGACTGTCCCAAGATGCTTCACAGGAGCATTATCAGACAAGGTTTATCATAGAGCTACATAGGGGGATATTAGCGCCTAAAAGCTTGGTTAAACCGTTAGATTTTAAGTAGTGTCTTAAAGGAGTAGAGGCGGAAAGGCTTAGGGAGAAAATTCCAGAGCTTAGGACTCAGACAGCTGAAGGTACAGACACCAATGGTGGAGTGATGGAAATCGGGAAAGCCCACTAGGATAGAATTGGAGAGAAGTCCATTTTACTGTTGGTACAGCCAGTGAGGGGGCAGATTTATCCCAGAGATAGCTGAGCAATACAGACCAGGAAGGTTCTGGCTTTGATTCGTGCACTGTGCAAATTCAACTGAACTCAGTAGGGCAGTGCAGTGACGCACCCATGAATTAGGGAGGAGAAATCCATACCAACGTTCCTGATCAATATCCAATGACTCACTTACTGAAATGTTCCGATGTGGGTGTTGAGTGAGGACAGTATTGGACTAGGCTACATTGCCTTCTGCAGTCTAACCCCACCTGGTACTCTGACTAGTTTCACATCTCCAGAATGGCTAGCTGGGCAACTACTGGAGAGGGGGAGGAGGCCGCCCACGGAATGCCTACAGGAAGGGGAAAAGAAAATTGGAAAGAAAAATAAACAAATTAAAAAATCAGCCTTAAAGGCTGCTTCCACCTGTTCAAACAAGTCAGCTTATCTTGGAAACCCTCCAACTCTCCAACTTGTACTTGTAACTCGATCCCTGAGAAAGATCTACTTCATTTCCCTGTGTCCAGTTTCAGGTTGCAGAATCGATGTGGAACATGCCAGGTGATAATGACAATGAACATATAAGATGGTTTTCAGGGGTTTTCCTTGGCTCTTTCTCGGGGGATCCCAAGAACTCTACACAATGCCAGGAAAACTCCACCCCCCCCCCCCCCCATGGTGTTTGAGAATTTTCTCTCTTGGGTTGGGGTGAGGGGGACGGTATGATAACCTCTGCTTTTAGTAAAATGATGTTCCTTTTAAGCAGATTTCTAATGTTGCTGCAAGCAATGCACTGGAGGGAAGCTTGTTCCCAGCCTGCTGGTAAAACCTCTCATATATATTCGTGATTCAGCATTTATGCTGGTAAGCAACAGTGAGACTGTCATTGTACAGGATAGCAGGCAGGAGCATTGGTAATGAACAGGGTTCCTTCATCCAAACTGTGGCTCTGGGAGCAGTAGCAGGAAAACAAGCAGTGCTTATATTGATTTCCTTCATTTTATATGTGAGCCACATAAACATCATTCTTTTGCACCACTTCACCACTTTCCTGGCTTGCCTACTCTTGGTTGCTGGTTGGTAAGTGGCCTTTTCAGTTGTGTGATGAACTGGAAGAGGTGAGTTGACGTTCAGCAATTAGGGGTTGGACAAAGGCTGCTTGGCTCTTTCCAGGACTGCACTTGGTGGGGTGGGGGGGGGGTGGTGGCGGGTGTGAGAGGATGGCGGGTGGCTTTTCTATGTGGTAGTGAGATGGGTGTACTGGTAGAACCTAAGTGGACCTCAAATTTATGAGGGCATCCAGGGCAGCGGTGTGTCCTGGTGGTGGTGCATTGCCCACATGACCTTCTGCCTCCTCTGCTTCATGCTCTGAACAGACTCTCTGCCTTGTTCCTCCTACAGAAACAAACCTCGCTACTCTGCAATGTTCTACAGAGTGCAGCACACCACTCCTGGAGACCCTGGCTGGTATGTACTGAAGGGCACTTCCAGATCTGTTGCGGCTTCTGAAGTGCATCTTCAGCATGCCGATGGTTTGTTCGATCACACACATCTGGTGGCCATATGGCATTCATTGCATTGCTCCTGCACCTCATTCCTCAATTCCTGAGAGGTGTCATCAGCCATGTTTTAAGTGGGTATCCCTTGTCTCTGAGCAGCTGCATTAACTTTGCTTCAAGGTCTGAGGATGTCTTGGGGGGGCGGGTGGTGGACTGCCGCAGGACAAAAACGCCATGGCAGTTGCCTGGGAATCTTGCACCAACCTGCATAAAGATATTTTGTGGTTGTACATTGATGTAGCAGAAGCCTTTGAAGTTGATGAACATCCCTGGGTGATCTTGGGGTGCCGTGATTCCCACACGTGTGTAGTCGATGATGCCCTGCACCTTTGGGAATCCAGCCAGAAGCACAAACTCGAGCACCCACTCATTTGGACTTGTGTCATCACAGGAAAGTTGGTGTTACCACTGTTCCTGGCAAACAAGCCATCAGTCACTTTTTCAGAATCTCTTCACTAAGACACTACGTGGGACTTCAGTCCATGGAGCCCTGACTCAGTGCTTCCACATGGAAATGCATGATAGGAGCAGGGAAGATCCAGAATAGGGAAAGCTAACAGCATTTGGACTACTCCAAGCTTTTGACACTCCACGTCAAAGCTTTGCTACCAGGCATGTCCCTTTGAACACTTACCTTCAGGAGCGGAGAGCAATTGGAACTGTGTGGTAGCACCTGGAACCAGGAGCGGTAAATCCAGCACCAGGCTCGGGGCCTTCACTTGCCTTCAGCAGTGGAGAGCAGTTGGACCTGTGTGGGAGCGCTTAGAACCGGGAGCGGATAAATTCAGCACCAGGCTCGGGGCCTTCACTTACCTTCAGGAGCGGAGAACAGTTGGACCTCTTCAGGAGTTGGCGCATGCTGCGTTTGAAAAAAAAATTCGAACAGTGACATCACAGGAAAGCTGCAAGATGATTGGTTGGTGAGTAACTGCTATTAGGGTTGGTTGGTGAGTAACTGCTATTAGGGAGTATCAGTAAAGAGCTGGGTTAGTAACTAAAGTAAAGAGAAAAGTAAGGTATACAGTTTTTATATGTAGTAACTAGTGTTTTTTAGGGAATCAAGATCTCTGGTGTAAATAATGTCTAATTTTTGAGTAATTTAAGGGAGTAAATTAAGGGTAAGTCATGGCAGGGCAGCTCGGCAGCATGGAGTGCTCTTCCTGTGTAATGTGGGAAGTCAGTGACACTTCCAGTGTCCAGGGCGAACACGTGTGCAGGAAGCGTCTCCAGCTGCAGCTACTCAAAATCCGCATTTCAGATCTGGAGCGGCAGCTGGGGACACTGTGGAGCATCTGCAAGGCTGAGATCATCATGGATAGCATGTACAGGGAGGTGGTCACACCGCAGGTAAAGACTGCTCAGACAGAAAGGGAATGGGTGACCACCAGGCAGAGTAGAAGAACTAGGCAGCTAGTGGAGGAGCCCCCGGGTCTATCTCCCTCTCTAACAGATTTTCCGCTTTGAATCCTGTTGGGGGAGATAGCTTCTCAGGGGAACGAAGCAAGAACCAAGTCTGTGGCACCACAGGTGGCTCAGCTGCACATGAGGGGAGGAAAAAGAGTGGGAGAGCTATAGTGATAGGGGATTCTATCGTAAGGCATTTCTGTGGCTGCAAACGTGACTCCAGGATGGTTTATTGCCTCCCTGCTGCTAGGGTCAAGGAGATCACGGAGCAGGTGCAGGACATTCTGAAGGGGGAGGGTGAACAGTCAGAGGTTGTGGTACGCATTGGTACCAACGATATAGGTAGAAAGAGGGATGAGGTCCTGTAACATGAATTTAGGGAGCTAGGTAGCAGATTAAAAAGCAGGACCTCAAAGGTTGTAATCTCTGGATTACTCCTGGTGCCACGTGCTAGTGAGTATAGGAATAGGAGGATAGAGCAGATGAATACATGGCTGAAGAGATGGTGCAGGATGGAGGACTTTAGTTTCCTGGATCACTGCGTCTGTTTCTGGTGAAGGTGGGATCTGTACAAGTCAAACGGGTTACAACTGAACTGGAACGGGACCAACATGCTTGCAGGGAGGTTTGCTAATGCTGTTGGAGGGGATAAAACTAATTTGGCAGGGGGATGGGATACAGAGTGGAGGTACAGTAGGGGATGATGCACAGTCAAATATAGAAGAGAAACTAAGTAAGTCTGGAAGGCAGACCAAATATAGACCTGTTAAGGCACAAGTAAATAATGCAAGGCTGGATTGCATCTATTTTAACGCAAGGAGTCTTACAAATAAGGCAGATGAATTGAGGGCATTGATTAGCACATGGGAATATGATATTATTGCTATCACAGAGACATGGTTGAGGGAAGGGCAGGACTGGCAGCTTAATATTCCAGGGAATAGAATCTTCAGGAGTGACGGGGGCAGTTTTGGGGTGTAAAAGAGGAGGTGGCATTGCACTGTTGATCAAGGAGTCAATTACTGCGGTAAGGAGGGATGATATCTTAGATGTTTCCTCAAATGAAGCCATATGGATAGAACTTAAAAACAAAAAGGGGGCAATCACTTTGCTGGGAGTGTACTACAGGCCTTCAAACAATCAGAGATAGAGGAGCAGATATGTAGGCAAATCTCAGAGAGGTGTAAAAATAATAGGGTAATAATAGTAGGGGATTTCAACTTCCCCAATATTAACTGGGATAGTCTTAGTGCAAAAGGCTTAAAGGGGACTTTTTGAGCCAGCAAATAGAAAGTCCTACCAAAGAAGGGGCGGTACTGGACCTAATCTAAGGGAATGAAGCCAGACAAGTGGTAGAAGTGTCAGTGGGGGAGCATTTCGGGGATTAGTGATCATAACTCTGTAAGATTTAAGGTAGTTATGGAAAAGGACAAAGATGGACCGGAAATAAAGATGCTGAATTGGGAAAAGGCCGATTTCAATACGATAAAACTTGATCTGGCCAAAGTAGACTGGGAGCAGCTACTTGTAGGAAGGTCTACATCAGACCAGTGGGAGTCATTCAAAAAGGAAATAGTGAGAGTTCAGGGTCAACATGTTCCTGTAAAGGTGAAGGGTAGGACCAATAAGTTCAGGGAACCCTGGATGTCAAGAGATATAGAGGATTGGATAAGGAAAAAAAAAGAGGCTCATGGCAGATTCAGAAAACAGCGGAGGCCCTAGAGGAGTATAGAAGGTGTAGAGAGGTACTTAAAAAAGTAAATGGGAGAGCGAAGAAGGGGCATGAAAAAACACTGGTGGGCAAGATAAAGGAAAATCCCAAGGTGTTTTATAAGCATATTAAGGGCAAGAAGATAACCAGGGAAAGGGTAGGACCCATTAAGGACCAAAGTGGCAATCTATGTGTGGAGCCGGAGGACATAGGTGAGGTTTTAAATGATTACTTTTCATCTGTGAGAAGGACAATGTAGGTGAAGAGATCAGGGAAGGGGATTGTGATATACTTGAACAAATTAGCATTGAGAGGGAGGAGGTATTAGCGGGCTTGAAAGTTGTTAAATCCCCAGGTCCAGATGAGATGTATCCCAGGCTGCTTATGTGAGGCAAGGGAGGAGATTGCAGGGGCTCTGACACAAATTTTTAAATCCTTAGAAGAAGGATCCGAAGAAGGGTCACTGACCCGAAACGTTAACTCTGCTTCTCTTTCCACAGATGCTGCCAGACCTGCTGAGTGATTCCAGCATTTCTTGTTTTTATTTTTAAATCCTTTCTGGCCACAGGAGAAGTGCCAGGGTACTGGAGGACAGTGAATGTGGTACCATTATTCAAGAAGGGTAGCAGGGATAAACCAGGTAATTACAGGCCAGTGAGTCTAACATCAGTGGTAGAAAAACTATTGGAAAAAATTCTGAGGGACAGGATTAATCTCCACTTGGAGAGGCAGGAATTAATTAAGAATAGTCAGCATGGTTTTGTCAGGGGAGATCATGTCTAACAAATTTGATTGAATTTTTCAAGGAGGTGATTTGGCGTGTAGATGAGGATACAGCCGTTGATGTAGTCTATATGGACTTCAGTAAGGCTTTTGATATGGTCCCGCATGGGAGATTGGTCAAGAAGGTAACAGCCCATGGGATCCAGGGCAATTTGGCAAATTGGATCCAAAATTGGCTTAGTGGCAGGAGGCAAAGGGTGATGGTCAAAGATTGTTTTTGCGATTGGAAGCCTGTGACAAGTAGTGTACCCACAGGGATCGGTGCTGGGACCCTTGCTGTTTGTAGTGTACATTAATGATTTAGATGTGAATACAGGAGGTGTGATCAGTAAGTTCACAGATGACACGAAAATTGGTGGTGTCGTAAATAGTGAGGAGGAAAGCCTTAGATTACAGGACGATATAAATGGGCTGGTAAGATGGGCAGAGCAGTGGCAAATGGAATTTAATTCTGAGAAGTGTGAGGTGATGCATTTTGGGAGGACTAACAAGGCAAGGGAATATACAATGGATGGTAGGACCATAGGAAGTACAGAGGGTTAGA
Organism: Heterodontus francisci; assembly: GCF_036365525.1. Classification (NCBI taxonomy): domain Eukaryota; kingdom Metazoa; phylum Chordata; class Chondrichthyes; order Heterodontiformes; family Heterodontidae; genus Heterodontus; species Heterodontus francisci. Next base: position 40,685,139 of record NC_090405.1, on the reverse strand, counting down.
GGGACCTTGGTGTACTTGTCCATAGATCACTGAAGGCAGCAGCACAGGTACATAAGGTGGTTAGAAAGACAGGGAGGTTATGATGGAGCTGTATAAAATGCTAGTTAGGCCACAGGTGGAGTACTGTGTACAGTTCTGGTTGCCACACTATAGGAAGGATGTGATTGCACTGGAGAGGGTGCAGAGGAGATTCACCAGGATGCTGCCTGGGCTGTAGCATTTCAGCTATGAAGAGTGACTGGATCGGCTAGGGTTGTTTTTCTTCGAGCAGAGAAGGCTGAGAGGGGACCTGATTGAGGTACACAAAATTATGAGGAGCATTGATAGGTTTGATAGGAAGAAACTTTTTCCCTTAGCGGAGATGTCAATAACCAGGGGGCATAGATTTAAGGTAAGGGGCAGGAGGTTTAGAGGGGATTTGAGGAAAAATGTTTTCACCTAGAGGGTGGTTGGAATCTGGAATGCACTGCCTGAAGGGGTGGTAGAGGCAGGAACCCTCACAACATTTAAGAAGTATTTAGATGAGCACTTGAAACGCCATAGTATACAAGGCTACAGAAGTAGGAAAATGGGATTAGAATAGTTAGGCTTGATGGCCAGCATGGATACGGTGGGCCGAAGGGCCTGTTTCTGTGTTGTATAACTCCATGGCTCTGTGACTAACATGACTCAGATTCTTTGTCAAGCGACAGACAAGTAGAACATTAATTATTTCTACCTGTCAAAGAGACTGACACACCTGAAAAATCCCAGGCTCTCTGATGAGTCACTTCTTTGCCAGAAATGAAGAAAGCTTTTGTTGAAATTCTCAATCCCTGCAACACTCCCATCATGATGGCAGCACTCAGTGAGTTTGATTTACCACACTGTGGTAAATTAGTATAAATTGCATAACCTCAGGCCTTAGCCAAACCAGCACAACTGGATTATTTCTGATTCCAGATAACCCATTAACAAAGGGGAGCTGCCTCCCTTTAATACTGGCACTGATCTCCAGATAGTCTTGCGAGGCAAGTTTTTTACACAGAGGGTGGTGAGTGCCAGGGGAGGTGGTGGAAGCAGATACGATAGCGACATTTAAGAGACATCTTGACAAATATATGAATAGGAAGGGAATAGAGGGATATGGGCCCCGGAAGTGCAGAAGGTGTTAGTCTAGGCAGGCATCAAGATCGGCGCAGGCTTGGAGGGCCGAATGGCCTGTTCCTGTGCCGTACTGTTCTTTGTTCTTTGTTCTTTGGGTACAGCTTTACCCAAGGCATCAAGACAAATGAATTTTTTTCAGAATACAACCAAAGGCAACCCATGTTCAATACACGAGATGGTAGCTTATCTAACATTTCAGATGGGCAAAGATATAATACAGATGGTTTGAAGCATGATAGGTTGTACGTTAATCCCAGATATCACTTGGCGGGGTGGAGAAGCCATTGAAAAAGAAATCAACCTGCTCTTAGAGAGTCATAGATTCATCTAGGGCATAGAAGGAGGCCATTCAGCCTATCGAGTCCATGCCAGCTCTCCGCAGAGCAATCCAGTCAGTCCCACTCGATCACTCGATCCCCATAGCCCTGCAAGCTTTTCCTTCAAGTGCCCATCCAATTTCCTTTTGAAATTATTGATTGTCTCCGCTTCCACCACCCTTATGGGCAGTGAGTTCCAGGTCATTACCACCCGCTGCATAAAAAAGCTCTCTCATATTCCCCCTGCATGTCTTGCCCAAAACCTTCAATCTGCGTCCCTAGTCCTTGTACTATTAGTTAATGGGAACAGTTTTTCCTTGTCTAACTTATTTAAGCCTGTCATAATCTTGTACGCCTCTATCAAATCTCCCCTCAATCTCCTTTGCTCCGAGGAGAACAACTCTAGCTTTTCCAACCTAACCTTGTAACTAAAATCCCTTATCCCTGGAACAATTCTGGTAAATATCCTCTGCACCCTCTCAAGAATTGTCACTTCTTTCCTGAAGTGGGTTGACCAGAACTGGATGCAATGCTCGAGCTGGGGCCTAACCAGAGCTATATAAATGTTCAGGTTAACTTCCCTGCTTTTGTACTCAATGCCTCTATTTCTAAATCCCAAGATCCCATATGCTTTATTAACCACACTCTCAATATGTCCTACCATCTTCTAAGATCAATTCACCTGCACCCCCGGTCGCTCTGTTCCTGCACACTCTTTAAAATTGCGCCATTAAGTCTATACTACCTCAGCCTATCCCTTCTGCCAAAATACAACACCTCACACATGTCAGTATTAAATTCCATCTGCCACTTGTCTGCCCTTTCTGCTAGCCTATCTATGTCCTATTGCAGGCAGTTTGTATCATCCTCACTGTTTGTCCTCCTCCAAGTTCTACTCTGTACTCCAAATCTAAGTCATTTATATATAGCAAAAGAATTATGTGGTCCCAGCACTGACCCTTGTGAAAACCACTATATACTATCCTCCAGTCTGAAAAATATCCATTCACCATGACTCGCTGTTTTCTGTTCATAGCCAATTTATTACCCAATCAGACATTGACCCTTCTACTCCACAAGCCTCAATTTTGTTAACCAGCTTTTTATGTGGTACTTTATCAAACGCTTTCGTAAAATCCATATAGGCGTCATCCATTGCATTCCCTTCATCAACCTTCTTTGTTACTTCATCAAAAATTCAACTACATTTGTCAAGCATGATTTGCCTTTTACAAATCCATGTTGACACTGAGCCATATACGGAGATATTAGGACAGACAACCAAAAGCTTGGTCAAGGAGGTTTTAAAGAGAATGGTAAAGGAAGAGCGAGAGAGAGAGAGATAGAGAGTTTTACAGAGGGAATTCCAGAGTTTAGGGCCTCGACAGCTGAAGGCACAGCCGCCAATGGTGGATTGATGAAAGTTGGGAATGCTCAAGAGGCTAGAATTGGAGAAGAGCCAAGACCTCGATGGCTTGTAGAGCTGGAGAAGGTTGGGTGAGCAAAATTTTTCTTTTATCCATTTATTCCTGCCAAGCTGACATTCATCAATGTATATGTTTCTGGTAAACTAACAAGCATTAAGTCAATTCCATCAGCCTGTTTGAAATATGCTGGGTAGGCTGCCTCTTAATGCCAAAAGGCATTATATAAATTTGGTTGCATTGAAGACTGTATTTTTCTGACGAACAGCAGAAATTCTTGAACATTTAAAATAACTGGAAATTTGGCTGGCTTTAATGAGAACATTTTGAATTGTTTCTTGATGGGAATTTTCACTTATTAACGCTGCCTTCTGTTAAATTCATCTTAGGGAGGCACAGTCCAGTTATAGTACCACTGAACAATTTTGTATTTACTGTCAAACAAAATTGAATTGAGACATTTGATAGCTGTGATGGAAACAGACTTTTCACCTTACATTAAATAGAGGAAGTTTCTCAATTTCAGATTATATGGTTTTTGTAAAAACTTGAAATTAGTTGGAAGCAACCTTCAAGCAGCTGGGTCAGCTGTGGTTCAGTTGTGGTGCACTTGGTCCTAAACCAGAAGGTTATGGGTTCAAACTTGACTTGAGGGGTTTAAAAAAAATTCTTAGTTGATATCCAGAACAATGCTGCCTTTCAGATAGGGTGTTAAACTGGGGCCTGATCAGCTTTATCAAGGTGGAGATAAAAGCGCCTGTGGTGCTATTGCAAGGAAGAGCAGTAGAGTTATCCCTGGTCAGTCCTCAACCATCACAACTCTGGTCTTTATCACATTGCTGTTTGTGGGAGTTTGCTTTGTTCAATTCAGTTGCTGTGTTTCCTATACTATAACACTGACTGCATTTCAAAAGTATATCAATAGCTGAGGTCATGAAAGGTGCCATATAAATACAAGTCTCCCTTACATTTTTCAAAATAGAAGCCAGACAGATGAGGAATATACTTCAAATAAAGGCAAATAGATTAGGAGAGAAAGGACAGAAACAAATGTCGTCAAGCCAGTTTACACAGGAAGATAGAGTTAGAAGCAGATTGTTATGACCAGGTGAGAAAGGGGTCTAGGGTTCCCTCTCAGCCTTCACCTGGTCTTACCATAACAGGGTTTAATTTTAAACACACCATTTTTTAGCTCCCCCTTAGTGAATCCTTGTTCACTAACTTCCAATTATAAGGCAAAGAAACGAGCCAAACGGGTTTTCTTGGGTTTAAAGAAAAAAGGTTGAAATTTATTAAACTTAAACTCTAATTCAGTTAACATCTATGGATACGCGATGCGCCCAGGTTAGCATGCATACACAACACACAGATGCAGATAGAGACAGAAAAGAGCAGAGGAAATAAAGTGGAAAAGTTTGAGGCAATATCTGAAGATGGTTTTGATTACTGTTCTTCGAGCTCACTGAAAAGTCCTTGATTGTAGGTAGGTCTTGCTTTTCGTTGGGGCCCAGTATTCTTCTTAAACCTTGTTCAATGTAGGAGAGTTTTCTCTCCTGAAGTTCATGTGCCCTCAGTGGGACCAGAGGCTTGTGAGAAACAGATGGGAGCAGACAGGAGAAGTCTTCTTACTCCAGGAGCAAACAGTCTTTCTCAGTTCAAATTCTTTGTACAATTCAGGAAAACCCAGGTTGCCAAGCAGGTTAGTCATGTGACTAGCTGGTCTGACCACGTCTGTTTGTGGATTCTCTTGTCTTAGCCGACCCTGAAATGTCACTTCTTGCACACAATACCTGGTGCTCAAAGTCCATTGAGGGTTAAATTGGAGCAGGGAATAGCCTCTTTGTCCCTCCAAGCACTGGCTGTTAATATGCAAAAAATGTTTTTCCAGCCAAGTGTCTGGTGATTTTTTTAACAAGTCCTTTCTTCACTCAAGTAACAGTTTAAAATCAATGTGCATATGACAAAATTAATGTGCCTCATTCTTGGCAGGTGGGGGCCTGCATGATAAGGTGATCTAGTTAGTGGTTAAATCACCTCACCAGCTGGTACCAGAGTCAAAGGTGCCAATACTTACTCAGGGCTGGCTGAGAAGAGAAAAGAGATGAATGCCAATGGAAAACATGGAAGTGTGGTTTTCCTACATAGCCTATCGAAATTTTCTGCAGGAGATCTTTTTAATTTTTCCCGCTCGACAGCCAGCCTGACTGATCATGTATCCTCTAATTACCCACTTTCCTGCCAATGGATACAGTGGCCTGGATTTTATAGAGGCCTCGACGTCAGGATCTGTGGTAGGGAAGGCATGAAGATTGCATCGGTTGAGGCCCGCCACGGATCTTGACAGCGGCAGGGCCCGTCCCGATATTCCCGCCGGCAGAGAGGCGACATGGAGGCTCCCTCCCCGCCGCTCAGCGACGGGACATTAATTTAAATATTAAAAAATATATACTCACCTGCATTAATGACTTTCCCATCACCTCCTGAAGTGCCGCGGTGATCTTCATCCTGGAGGCCGGCACTGCCCTGCCTACGGATCCCCATTTGGAGAAACAAGGCACAACACTGGTGGGGAGGGGGGAGGAAGTACGTTTATCAGTGAAGGGGGGGGAATGGGGGTCAAATGAATGTCACAGGTGTAGGGGATGGTGGGAAGCGTTATAGTTGAAAGTTTGTGCAGTTTAGTCGGGGAAGGTCAGATTGTGAAGGTAAGTGTTTTTTTGGGGAAAGGGCAAATAATTAATTTAATTGATATTTGGGGTGTGGGAGAGGGGCCAAGGAAATGTATTTATTTTCTTTCATTTAATGTTTCTTTAAATATTTATGTTTATCGGTAGGGCTAATGGCCCTTTAAAAATGGCATCAGCGCCTGCGTACAGGAAGCTGACGCCATTGCCGGGGATGGACAGCCCACCCACTCCATGTGGTCGGGGAGGGGTCAGCCCATCCCGGCTATTTAAATGATCCGCCGTGCTTGGAATCGCGGCGGCTCTTTGGTGTACAGCCCGTGTGGACAGGCTGCCATTGTTTTCGCCTACCACCGATTTCTGCAGCGGGCTTATAAAATTTAACCCAGTTTCTCTTTATGCATTCTATCAAAACCTGTGACGAAATATAGGTAAAATAGGAATAATTAGGAAAGCATATAGATAATTGGGTAGAATTCAGATATAATTAAGACATTACACTTTAGGAATGAAGATTCATTTATTACAATTAAAGATTGAACAAATTGTCAGTTTTAAAATTCCCTGGATTCTTTTTTAAAAGCAGGGTTAAAAATTGATGATTCTCTTTCAATTAAAAATCCATCCCAACGTTTCTGCTACATTGGAATGTACAGAAAAGCCTTTGGGCTAAACAGGCATGTCGCACATGCACTATTGTAAAACAATGGAATTGAGACACACCATATGGGGCACACACTAATACCTATAATCCTGATGAGCTGACTTTTAACATAATGATATAGAACATAGCGAAGTCGTCTTAAAATGGTGCAGATAGTACCAGAGAACCATTATCAATTCAGGTATGAATGATCAATCACAAAATGGAACGTCACCTAGAAGAAACAGATGTTATGTGACCCTGAGTTAACCCAAAAGAAGAAAAAAAAGAGGTTACTGAACGATCTTTGTTTAAAAAAGAAGCTTTTAAGAATAAAACACAATTATCAAAATAAGTAACCAATAAACCAAAGTCACAGTGTTACTGTAAAACACTATAAACATTTTGAGATAAATGCTCACAACTTCATGATAAGGGAATTCTTAACAATTAAATAATTAAGAATAATCGTGAATGATACAACCTTATAAGGATAATGAAAGAGAGGGAAACATACAGAGAAGGGACACCCACATTTACAAGGGATGACCTAATCAGATTAGAAACATTAGATTCATAGGAACTTTACCGATAAAAAATTAGAAGTATTGAATTCCTCAGCAATGCTCCTCACCTCATGGTAAAGGAAGCTAACTGCATGATAAGATAATTCAACTCTTAATCAAGGGGGTTTATCTTGCTAATCAGGAGGCATATTCGGGGAATTTAAGGTAACAGTTTACTTTGAATTTTGATGGATATTCTAAGATATTCCACCGTAACGTTGTCGAGGTTAGATTTCTTGGATTCTATTTTAGAAATAAGATTATGTTTTCCATCTTTTAGTAACCTTTAATGTTGTGATATACTTAACCACTTTAGGTGTATTGCATGTTCAATTCTTCAATAAATTTGTAAATAAGTTCGTAAATCGTCTCATGTAGTATTCTGTATACTACTGCAAGAACTCTTCTCTGTACAGTCCTTAAATGGGGAGGTACATTATTGAAGAGAGAATCCTGGACACTTATAATTTCTGGGATATTTATGACCTAGCTGATGCTTATTTAAAAAATAGACTATCTGAAAGATTTTTAATATTCTCTGCTGATTTCTTTCTTTGAGGGAGAGCTAGGCCAGTTCTTCAGACCCAAACAAGTGTGTGTGAGATCTGTCTGGTTTAAACTTAGGTGAGAAAGATTTGCGGAGAAGTGCTCCTGATTTGGTTTAGCTCCAGTAAGAGGTTAAGGTCATAAGTCACTTCAAACCCTTCATAATTTTGAACACCTCTATTAAATCTCCCCTTAAGCTCTCTGCTCGAAGGTGAGCAATTCTAATGTTAGCTGTGGATTAGTTAGTAGCACTCTTAACACTGAGTCAGAAGGTTGGAGGTTCAAGTTCCACTCCAGGACTTGAGCACAAAAATCAAGGCCGAATCTCCCAGTGTAGTACTGAGGGAATGCTGTTCTGTCGGAGGTGCCGTCTTTCAGATGAGACATTAAACCCATGGCCCTGTCTGCCCTCTCAGGTGGATGTAAAATATTCCATGGCATTTTTTTGAAGAAGAGCTGGGGAGTTCTCCCCAGTGTCCTGGTCAATATTTATTTCTCAATCAACATCACAAAAACAGATTATCTGGTCATTGTCACATTGCTGTTTGTGGGAGCTTGCTGTGTGCAAATTGGCTGCCGAGTTTCCTCCATTTCAACAGTGACTACCCTAAAGAAGTACTTCATTGGCTTTCAAGCACTTTGAGATGCCCAGTGGTCTTGAAAGGTGCTACATAAATGCAAGTCTTCCTTTTTTTACCCATAGCCCTTTATCCTTTTGCTTTTCAAGTATTTATCCAATTCCCTTTACAAAGTTAACACTTAATCTTTTCAGGAGTGCATTCCCAAGCATAACAACATGCTGCTTAAAAAGCTTTTCCTCATGTTGCCTCTGTTTTTTTTTACCCATTACCTTAAATCTGTGTCCTCTGGTTATTGACCTTTCTGCCACTGGAAACCATTCTCTTTATTTACTCTACAAGATTTTGAACATTTCTATCAAATCTCTCCTTAACCTTCTCTGATGTAAAGAGAACAACCCCAGTTTCTCTAGTCTCTCCACACAACTGATGTCCTTCATCACAGGTATCACACTGGTAAATCTTTTCTGCACCCTCTCTAATATTTTGACATCCTTCCTGAAGTGTAGTATATAAAATTGGCCACAATGTTCCAGCTGAGGCCTAACCTGTCTTTTATAAAGGTTTAGCCTAATTTCCTTGCTTTTGTACTCTATCCCTGTATTGAATAGAGCAAAGGATCACACACCTTCCCTTTTGTTCCATTCCCCACCAGCCCCGCCTCTACATCCCCTCCCACTCCACCCTGCTTCACTTGCTTAAAAGCTAATTCTAATTCTTTTCCAACCTTTGCCAGTTCTAATGAAAGGTCACGGACCCTGAAACGTTAACTCTGCTTCTCTCTCCACAGATGCTGCCAGACCTGCTGAGTATTTCCAGCACTTTTGGTTTTTAGTAAAGGATCCTGTCTGCCTTTTTCATAGCCATCTCAACTTGTCCTGCCACCTTCAAAGATTTATGTACATGCGCCCTCGAGTCTCTCTGTTCCTGCACCTGATTTAACACTGTCCCGTTTAATTTATATTACCTCTTCTCATTCTTCCTGCCAAAATGAATCCCTTCACACTACTAAATTGCACTCCATGTGTCTTCCCATTTCACCAGCCTATCTTATGTCCTTCTGAAGTCTTGCTATCTTACTCACTGTTTACTATATTTCCAAGTTTCAACTACAAACTTTGAAATCATGTCCTATATACCCAAGTCCAGGTGATTAATACATATCAAACCCTGGGGGCCTCCACTGTACACTTACCTCCAGTCTGAAAGCAATCGTTCACCACTACACTTTGCTTTCTTTCCCTCAGCCAATTTAGTATCCACACTGCCAATGTCCCTTTAATCGATGGTCTTTGTCATGGTGTCTTACTTATTCAAACATCCTTCTTTAGTGTGAGGGCATTAAAAAGACAGAGGAGACATCACTGAGTGAATCAGAGAGTAATTGTGAGAGGGAGCGAACAAGTACAACAACTTGGATTTCTGTAATCTTCAGCTCTCCTTTCTGGCACACTACTGTGGCTGAGACTTACGGGCATCCTGGATTGATTGGGAATAAATGCATCATGCTTGCTCCCTGGGTAGCTTGCATTAACTTGTGTAATGAGATGGCTAGCCTCACTCACTATCTGGATAGTCTGGAAATGAAATCCAATCTGATGAGGTCTGATGCAAGCTCATTGGCTTGAAAACTTAACTCTGTTTCTCACTCCATTGATGCTGCTAGACCTGCTGAGTATTCCCAGCATCTTTTATTTAATGAAATCCCTTGCTGCTCATGAAGTTTATTGGGCTTCTAGATAAGACAGCCATGTGGGTAATATCAATGGTGCCTTGCACATATGGGAATCCAGCCACAGAGAGGAAATTGATGGCTCTTTCTCTGTTTTGCTGTGTCTTTGTGGAACTGAATGAACTTAGAAGGGTGCCTGAGCAGAGAATTCATGCAGCCATTAATTGCTGAATGACCGATGTGACTAATAGCTGCAGAAGTTACCTGGAAACATCCAAATAGAAAAAAAATGAGTTGCATTGATATAGCACCTTTCACAGAATCACAGAATTGTTATAGCGCAGAAGGAGGCCACTTGGCCCATTGCGTCTGCACTGGCTCTCCGAAAAAGTAATGCACTGAGTGTCATTTCCCCTGCCTTCTCCCAGTAACCCTGCACATTATCCTTTTTCAGATAACTGTCTAATTCCCTTTTGAAGGCCTCAGTTGAATCTGCCTCCACCACACTCTCAGGCAGTGTGCTCCAGACCTTAACCACTCGCTGCGTGAAAAAGCTTTTCCTCATGTCACTTTTGTTTCTTTTGCCAATTACTTTAAATCTGTGCCCTCTCACTCTCGATTCTTTTATGAGTGGGAACAGTTTCTCTCTATCTACTCTGTCCAGACCCCTCATGATTTTGAATACCTCTATCAAATCTCCTCTCAGCCTTCTTTTCGCCAAGGAAAACAGTCCTAACTTCTCCAATCTATCTTCATAACTGAATTTCCTCATCCCTGGAAACATTCTCAAGAATCTTTTCTGTACGCTCTCCAATACCCTCACGTCTTTCCTAAAGTGTGGCACCCAGAACTGGACGCAATACTCCAGCTGAGGCCGAACTAGTGTCTTATACAAGTTCAACATGCTCTTGTACTTTTTCTTTACTAACTGCTCTCTCAACCTGTACTGCCACCTTCAATGACTTATGCACATAAATCCCCAGGTCCATCTACTCCTGCACCCCCTTTAGCGTTTTACATTTTATTTTACATTGTCGCTCTATGTTCTTCCTACCAAAATGAATCACTTTACATTTCTCGCATTGAACTTCATCTGCCGCTTGTCCGCCCATTCCACCAGCTTGCCTATGTCCTTTTGAAGTTCAACACTATCCTCCTCACAGTTCACAATGCTTCCAAGTTTCATATCATCCCCAAATTTTGAAATTCTACCTTTTACACCAAGGTCTGGATCATTAATATACATTAGGAAGAGCAGGGGTCCCAACACTGACCCCTGGGGAACAACTCCAAACCTTCCTCCAGTCTGAAAAACATCTATGCACAACTTCAGGATATCTGGAATTGCTTCACAAGCAATGAAATACTATGATTTTTTATGTACACCTGAGAGAACAGACAGGTCCTTGGTTTAACATCTCATCCAAAAGACAGCATCTCCAATAGTGCTGAACTCCCTCAGTATAGCAGCTTTTTGTTGAACAACCATTTTGTTGAAAAGCATTATTGGAAATGAATTGTGCAAGAAATACATTCTGGGAAACCTTATTTTGACCTCTTGTGAACTGATTTTAACTTTATTGTTTTCTAAGTGTGTGCATCATTAGTACTCTAGTTGCTAATGACATCAAGGGATATGGCGATAGTGTGGGAATGGGGCTTTAAGGTAGATGATCAGCTGTGATCTAGAATGGTGGAGCAGGCTCGAAGGGCTGAATGGCCTCCTCCTGCTCCTATGTCCTATTGTGCCTTATCTATATCAGTGTACCACCTGACTCATAGCTATTTGTTTTAGTCCAAATATAGTGCACCGTCAGTATGCTGGAGAGAAACGTAGGAGTTACGATTAATGTGTGTTGCTTGGATTGGAGATGGGTTGTCAGTGGGGTACCCGGAGCCAGCATGGGTTCACTTTTGTTCTTGGTGTATATGATGATTTGAACTTGAGAACAGTGACCATGATATGGATATTTGACAATGCTCAGGGGTTTGGCAAACTGCAGGGCAGACTGCAAAAGAATTCAGGATAAAATAGACAAATTAGTTAAATGGACAGGCAGCAATTTAAAATGGAGAAGGACAAGGTAATGCATTGAGGAAGTAAAAACAGTAATGGGGAAAATAGATTCAACGGAAAGACACCAAAGGGTGTTAAAGTGTTCACCCTATAGGATGGAATCTCTTGGTTTCAAACACTAGATAATTAAGACCAGAACAACAGCTTAATTTAATAACTTTGTAAGCAGCACTGCAGAGGTACAGACAGATAACTGCAAGAACATTCCATTATCACACGAGTAGTGTCTCCTTTCAGGCACAGACTATCAATAGATATGAGTCAGGTTATCATGAGGCATACACATTGACAATCCTTATTTAAGAAATGCTGACACCAACATTTTATAACAGCACAGTAATTCATAGCAGGGCAACATGTTACAGCCAGTTGAGGAACGGGTTTCAGGCTCCCCTCTTGCCCCTTCCTCTTATTTGACTGCAACAGGGTTTATTCCTTTTAAACAGTGGTTGTGCTTACCATCTCGTGAGTGTTTTCTCGTTTCCTTTACTGTTCGTGAAAGAACCAATCGGACAGGTTTACTTGTGTTTAAACAAGAAAGAGGTAAGTTTATTATACTTAACACTCTAACACGATTTTAAAAATACTAAAAATACTCTACACAATCATACACACATTCACACAAGAATCACACACATACAAATAGATGACAGGAGGGAAATGGATTTGGTGGTTGGATTGTAGTCCAGAATAAATGGAACTTAAATACAGTCTGTAAAGTGGATGATCCAGTAGTCCTCGGCTGAAGCTGTATTCTTGAAGTTCTCGCTAGTCAAAGTGCATTTTGTTGGCCTGCTTTGCTCAGGGTTGCTTGAAGGCAGAATTGCAGTTGGCTCTCTTCCCCTTGTTACTGGATGTAGCAGTCTGTAGGCGTGGAGGGCCCCCAGTTGCAGATGGTTTTCAAACTCGATGTTTTCTGGAGAGAGAGAAAAAGAGGGAGAAAAAAGGGGAGCCATTACACACTCTGTTACTGCTTGTCTCTTGTCTGTGTAACAACTCCCAGTTTCTTCAGAGGTGAACAGATGGCCACATGGTTTTCTCAATCCCCCTTGTTTAAAGGATGTTTTTCTGGAACCATCTAATGAAATTCAAGGTTCCACATGCCCCAGGATGTCAATTCACACTTGGTAAATTTGTGAGGATGGCCTTGACTCACTGCTGTGCTAATTAAGCCATTTTAGGTCATTCAAACACTTACAGCATGTCATTGTCCTAGCTGGGTATTTCAAATGTAAATTGCAGTGGCCATCTTGGCTGCCAGTTTTTAAAAAGTTAACTTGTAGGCTTTTTTTCCATTAAAAGTCTAATGTAAGTTTCCAACTGATGAAATGAACATTCCTCATTCGGCATGTAGAATTTTCCTGACAAACAGCATACTGGTCAACCTAGAACCCCATCCACCAACATGACAACCAGTGAGGTCTAGAGTGACAAGTACCTAGGCCCTTGAAAATGCAAGTGCAAGTAGATAAAGCCATTTGCATTTGGATTTCATAAATAGGGGCAAAACTTTCAACAGCAAAGAGAGCCTAAGTTTGTACAAGGCAACGGCTAAGGTGCAGTTTAAGGACTGTCAGCAGTTCTGACTGTCACATTTTAGAAAGCATATTAAAATCAGACGGAGCATACATTTACCAGGATGATACAAGGCATGAGATTCCTTAGTTTTGAGAAGATATTGGCACTATTATTATTGGAGCAGAGAAGATTAAGAGAAGTTTGGATACGGGTTTTTAAAAAAGCTTTTGATATGCTCTAGCTGGGGGAGTCAGTAACAAAGGGTCATTAATTTAATTTTTCATTAATGGTGGAAGAAGAGAAGTTAGGAGAAACTATTTTACGTAGAGTTGTTGCAGCATGGACAGCATTGCTACAGCCTCTAGCTGAGACAGAGACCGTTGCATCTCTTAAGGACAAAAGAGGACAACATTTGAAACAAAGGAAGATACAGGGCTATGCTCAGAGACCAGGGCGGTGGAATTAGTTCTGAATTATTCTTGCTAAGAGCCACTATGGACAGGGTCATCTGAATAGTTGCCTTTGGTGCTATAAACTTCTTTCACTCCAAATTCAAAATTAAAAAATGTATTTTATATGAAGAAAATGTCTGTAGTTGTTTCTGACAAACAACTATTAAAGTTTATTGGATATATTTGGCCACTGTGGAAAATCATAATAATTATTTTGAACATATTTATTGAGTTCACTTTCCCAGTGGCTGTTTCTTAGTGACATTGTATTTGTTTTGACTATGAAATAGGGAAAGAAATTGCTGATCGTATTCATCATAACTTTACAAAGCTCTCAAAATTCAAGAATTGTGCTTATAGATTGGAAAATTGCAAATCTCATAATGGGGGAGTGGGGGGGGGGGCGTCAAAACCAGGTAAGTACAGACCCAATCAGTTTAACTTCAGTTGTGGGTAAGTTACTGGAATCTATTAGAGTGGCTGAGCACGTATTAACTAATCAAGGACAGTCAGTACGGATTTGTAAAGGGTAGGTCATGCTTGACTAATCTCGTTGAATTTTCTGAGGAGGTCACTGAGGAGGAGGATAGAGGATTGTCTATGAATGCTATCTATATGGACTTGCAGAAAGCTTTGATAAGGTTTTGCACAAGACATTATTATCAAAAATGAAAGCACACAGAATTGGAGGTGACCTTCCCGACGTGCTGGTAATTGACTGGGAGGTAAGAGACACAGAGTAGAGATAAAGGAAACATTCTCCATTTGGCAGGCGAAGGCAAGTGGTGTTCCCTGGCGATATGTACTGGGGCCTCCACTTTTCATCATATGTATTAACGACTTGGTTGAAGGAATACGGATTGCATATTCAATTTTGCAGATAACACTAAGTTAGGAGGCACAGCAAGTTGTGTCGATTGGAGTAGGAAGGTACAACGGACATAGGCAGAAAAAGTAAGTGGGTAAAACTAGGGCAGATGGAGTTCAAATCATGAGGTCATCCAGTTTGGATCTGAAAAAGACAAACTAGAATATTTTGGTCATGGGGAGTGACTAGGAACAGTGGAGGAGCAAATGGACTTGGGTGTCCATGTACATAAATCACTAAAAGCTGATACAAAAACCATCAAGGGGGTACTGGAATGTTGGCCTTTACTAAAAGTGAGTTGGAAAGGAAAAGTGAGGTAGTGGTTCTTCTGTTGTACAGAGCCTTTGTCAGACACTATTTGGAGTAATATGTTCAGTTCTGGCCACCACACCTCAGGAAGGATATATTGTCCTTGTACTGTTTGAATTTCTATACAAAATAGGCAGGTGCTTAAAGGAACTTATGGAAAGAAGAACTAGGGGGCATGAGTATAAAATACAAAAGCAATGAGTCAGGTTAGATTCATCTGCCCTAGGGCATGTTCAACTCAAGTCCTATGTTTGAGATCCTTGAGCTATTCCACCCCTCACTGGATATAGTGTGACTTGAGGGAGGGGCTGCAGGTGGGTTGGTGGTGCACATAGGCTGCATTCTGTCCGGATGGGATAGACTTGTTGGGTCAGCTGGTCCTTTTGTGCCCTTGCTTTTCCCATTCGCATGTTCTGACACTGTTGTTTGCATTTCTGAAACAGTCAACTCAGCATTTCTGCCGAAGAAAAGGGGAACCGCAACACAACTGAGATCATGTTCATTTGAAGGTTACAGGAAACTGAGACATTTTCTACCGGATGAAAAAGGAGAATAAATAAAATGTAAAATAGTATCATAATGACAACAAATAACCTCCTCCTAGACACAATACAAGCAAGCTGTTGCGTTCTTTATTGTCCTCTCGGAAAGGTTGGAACAATTAAGCAAAATATAAGGTTACTGTAATGAAGTTCCCTAACATTTACTCATATTTTCTCAAACACTGATCCAAGATAAACATAGGAATGGATGGAGGCTATTCAGCCCCTTAAATCTGTTCCACCATTCTATTAGATCTTGACTGATTTTGGTTAACCTTCATCTGGTCTAACTACAGCCTAGTAAATCACTGTACCATGGTAAATTATTCAATGTAATTCATTTTTGCAAAAGCTAGGGCCAAAAGCTTTGCTAAAGATTTCGGTTTGAAGGAGTATCAATGGAGGATAGAGAGATAGAGAGACGGAGTGATATAGGCAGGGAATTCAGCTGACCACCAATGGCGGAGCGATACAATTTGGGGATGCACAAGAGGCCAGAATTGAAGGAGCACAGAGACTAACGCACCTGTGAAGCACCTTGGGATGGTTTTCTACTTTAAAGGCACTAAATGCAAGCTGTTTGGGGTGGTAGGGCTGGAGGAGTTTGCAGAGGAGCAAAGCTATGAGGGATTTGAAAACAAGGAAACAAAGATTTTGAAATCAATGCATTGCCTGACTTGGAGCCAATGTCAGTCAGTGAGCACAGGGGTGAAGGGTGACCGGAACTTGGTGCAAGTT
This sequence comes from Heterodontus francisci, assembly GCF_036365525.1. NCBI lineage: Eukaryota > Metazoa > Chordata > Chondrichthyes > Heterodontiformes > Heterodontidae > Heterodontus > Heterodontus francisci. Next base: position 40,669,059 of record NC_090405.1, on the reverse strand, counting down.
CAGATACGGGCAACAGAGTTTTGCATGAGTTCAGGTTTACAAGGGGTGCAAGGTAGGAAGCTGGCTAGGAGAGTCTTGGAATAGTCAAGCCTAGAGATTCACTGTTCCTCTTTTACCATGGTGGAGGTGTTAGTGCTTAAAACATTTATGTCAACTGAAATATGAATGATGTAGTTGGCAGCCTTTGAATTAGATGCTTGCTGGCAGATTGCAGGTTCTTAATTAGATTCAGTAGGAACTGTTCATTGCACAGTTTCCCAGATTATTGCAAACTTATTTCTACAAATCGGTTACTTAGTTTTAACACATGCATTCTCAAGAAAAATGGAACCACTACATCTCCACTGCTTTCTATGTGTTTTGTTGTAGTAGCACAACCATATCTTAAGAATGAAAGTAGAGAAGAGTCAAAGGTTTTCTTGGGACATCAACCTTGCCCCCTTCACAGAATGTATACAATGTGCCTTAACCGACTTGAACAGTGCTTAACTAAGGGAGGTGGTGAAGGATCTCCAAAAAGATAAAGCACCCGGCAAAATTTTCCTGCAGAGTGTGACATGCAATTTCCCCCAAAAAAGCAATAATGACCAGCTGATCTCTTTTTGGTGATATTGGCTGTGGATGAAATGCTAGCTCAGGACATCAGAACAGCTTGTCGCCTCTTCTTCAAATACTGCCATTTGAATTTCCTTTACTATCCAGCAGAAGCAGTCAACATAACCTTGACTTAACATCCTATCTGTGCACTGTAGTGATATCACACTGTTATGCCGAGATGTCTCCATGGGTTTGAGTTTTGCCTTGATATATTCTCACTGTGGGTATTTGCTGCTAAAACTCAATTTCAGAGGTGTTTATCTCATTTTTGTGATTTTATGTACACATTGTTACCTTCCTAATGCAAGATCTGGTGAATCACTCTCGGACTTGTGTTAGATAAATTGAATTGTGCTGAGTAGAAGATTTCTGAACACTTGAATATTCCTCTCACACCTTGTGACTTTGATAAGATGTAAGACAAAGCTGATTATCTGATGGACAATTCTCCTCTCTTCTACTGTGCAACCTCTCTCCTTCCTTTCTTCAACAATGCTATTGCCATTGCTCCTCTGAGCATATCTCTCCAGTTCGTCCTAAGCCAAGCACATTATCCTACAAACTCTTCTTTGTCTTTGTATCTGCACTGCATTGAGTATATTTCATTGCACCAATTGCTACTCTGACTCACCCTTTCACTTAGCTTTTCCTTCCTCTTACAATGTACAGACGTCTAAAACCACAACTTCTCCATTTACTTCAACTGATTATCTTCTCTTTGCAACCAGAGTGATACCTTCACAATGACCTTTGTTTCTTACTTATAAAAAAAAAATGTTATTTCACATTGGCAGATTCACTATGGGTTCGCTGGCCGTTATACTGTTTTTTTCACTGTTTTTGCAGTGAGCCAGCACCCAGCCAACAATACATTCTGGTGGCTCACTGCTCTCTGGGAGAAGAGCGGTATAACATCCAGTCTATTCCGATTGTTGCATTGTTTAAACTCATGTCCCCTGGCCCTCCCCAGTCTATTAATTTGAAATAATCTATCAACAGGGTTATCCAGCCCCTTATTTTATAGACCTCTATCTGGTAGGGTCTAAGCCTACACTGCACTAAAGTAAATAGATTAAGGCCTTTAAGTCAGCCTAAATAGTTAAGAATCTTTAAGCTGAGAACCATTCTCGTAGCTGTCCTCCAGACCTTTTCCAAGGCTACTATAAGACCCGACATTTTCGGGGACCAAAACGGGGCTCAAGACCCCAGATGTGGCCTGACCAGTGATCTGTATTGTGGAAAAATGGTGTCACACCTTTGCGCCATGCCTCTACCATGTATCTGTAGCTTAACACTCCTACTAATTGTCATGACAGCAAACTCCAGGATCTGAATGAATCCCCTATCAAGGTACTCCTTCAGTTTGTCCAAGGCAGAGAAAATGGTGAAGCCAGTATGATCATCCCAGAGGGACACTGTAGTATATTGTCATAAATGGGCATTTTGTTATACAGCCCTCTCTGCTGGGAAAGTGTAATCTCTGCTGCCCACTCTCATCGGGAAGGTGTTAATAAAGTTTGTTCAATAATGTCTGCTTGCTTTGAGAGTGAAATATACTACTGAAAGATAATGATGAGATGGGATTGATTTTCTTTTACGTTTCATTCACGAACTTATGGTCTGAAGGACATTGTGACACAGTTTTCGGAACTTCCAAAGTTGATTTTGAGGCATATTGGGCGATTTGAAAGATTGCTTTGTGTGGGTACACATCATGTTCAGGTGTAACTCAGTGAATCAGCACAGTAGGTAATTGAAAAAAATGGCACTGAAGATACATTTTGGGACAATAGGGGAATTCAGCCCTGACAATTACAAACAAAGGTTACACATTTGGCTGAAAGCTAATAAAATGGGAGGTGAGGATAAAGTAAATGTTTTCCTTTAGGATGATGGGGCCAGATGCTGTTGAGGTGGTGTTTAACCAATGTTGCCTGCGAGATCCCTGTACTTTGGACTTTTCTGAAACTAATGAGATTCTGGACTCATATTATGGCACGACTAAGGATGAAACTGCACCGCGAATTGCATTTCGTGGAAGGAAGCAGTTGCCAAGTGAGTCTATTACAAATTATGTTCTCACCGTAGCCTCACAGCTCCAGCGACCCAGGTTCGATTCTGGGTACTGCCTGTGCGGAGTTTGCAAGTTCTCCCTGTGACCGCGTGGGTTTCTGCCGGGTGCTCCGGTTTCCTCCCACAGCCAAAGACTTGCAGGTTGATAGGTAAATTGGCCATGGTAAATTGCCCTATTGTAGGTAGGTGGTCGCAGAATTGTGGGGATGTGGTAGGGAATATGGGATTAATGTAGGATTAGTATAAATGGGTGGTTGATGGTCGGCACAGACTCGGTGGGCCGAAGGGCCTGTTTCAGTGCTGTAGCTCTAAATAAAATAAAATAAATTAAAGAAACTCGCTTGTCACTGTGGGTATGGCGTGAACATATAAGACAGCCTTAGAGACGTGTTTGTTGGAGTACTAAAGAACGTTAAAATCCAGGCCAAGCTTTTGGGTAAAAGTAATAAGCTGACGTGGAAGGAGGCCTGCGATGAGGCCACAGCCATGGAAGTGGCAGGAAGAGGTAGTTGCAGATTACAAGGAAGCTCTTTTCCTAAGCCAGCAGGAGAGGTCCACCAGATTTTAGTGGGAACCAGGCCATGGCAGCCAAATTCACAGACTCAGTCAGGATTGCCATGGTAGCCACAAACTGTCTAAATGCCCCCATTTCCAGTTCAAGTGCTATGCCTGTGGGAAAGTCAGTCATATCCAGACGGCATGCAAGAGTCGAGGATCAGTAAAGCTCCAGATCACGTGAAAGCTCCAGGTCACAGCAAAGGACGAAGCTCAAGGTCATGGTAGATCTAAAGGTAGCTCAGGAGCCTGGAAGTCCTTGAATGAGCACATGACAGATATGGAAACAGAAGTTGATGTTAATGAGTAGGAAGATCAAGAGTTGTACTCAGTCAGAGAGCAAGACAAACAACACATGGAAGATGAGATTAAAAAGTCTGAAGATAAATTCCAGCCTCAGCAGTGTCTCTTATCTCAGAAGGAGAGTACAAGAAGTCCTTAAGTCATACTCCCTTATGCAAAACTGGTGTGAAACTGACTAGTTATTTCAATAACACATTCCAGTGTGGGTGAAGTTAGATGTGGAATATGATGATGCATCCTATTAATTGTCTTTGGTAGTAATAGGAGGACACAAATTCTCCCTGATGGGAAGGAATTAGCTTAAGACAGTTATACTGGCTGAGTTATTTACAGTAGGGATCAGTAAGAAGATGTCTGACATTGAGAAAATGCTAAGAGAGTACAAAGCGGTCTTTGAGCAAGGAGGACCAAATGATAAAATTAGGCATCGCAAGGCTGAAGTCAAGATAAAGGACAATGTACAGCCAACGTTTTGCAAAGCTAGGCCAGTACCTTATGCAGTAGGTAAAGAGCTGGATCGATTAGAAAGAACAGCGGCAATTAATACGCTGAAGAGTAGTAAACAGGCCGTACCCATTGTAATAGTTCAAAAAGCAGACGGGTCCATTCAGATTTGTGGCAATTATAAACACACAGTAAATAAGGTGATTGAAAATGATACTTACCCACTGCCTACTAGTGATGATTTATTTTCTAATTTAGTAAATGAGAAGGTGTTCAGTAAGATAGATCTGTCAAATGCATATTGTAAGTGGAATTAACTAACAAGAGCAAGGAATTGTTTACCATTCATACACACAAAGGTGCATTCACATATCCAGTGAAGATCAGAGAGAGATTCCATCAGTTTCATGTAGGTCTTTTACTTGAAAGAGGAAATCTGACAAAGGAAGAGCATGAGAAATCTCCTATAGTCCAAGTTCCTTCAGTCCCAAGTGAAAGCCAGAAAGAAAGTACAAGTCACAAAGAAACTGAACATTTGCCAGTATCACAGAATCCACCAGTAGAGCAAAGTGAGTCAGGGTCTTTGATTAAGACAAATTGATCAGTCCTAACCATTAAGTGGAGTTGGTAGTCAAAGTTAAGGGTTGACACAGTCTGGAATGTTGAGAAAGCAGAGTCAAGCTAATGGGAATGGAAGAAGATACCCAGACAGAAAGAGAAAGAAGCCAGGCAGGTTAATTGAAGGTATGTAGGAATGAAGAAGAAATAAGTTGTCCTTTTCATTACGTCTTGTCAAATGTTGATATTTTTGTTAAAGACGTGCTGGTGTTAAGAAAAAATAAATGTTTTAACACGTAAATTACTCTGGAAATATTGGTCATATTTGTTTTAGTTGTGATTACAGTAACAAGCATGCAACCCAACTTATTAAATTTCAGGTATTGTACATCATTTCCTGGAATACAATAACATGTACCAGTTTACATTTTAATGTATAGTTTTATTAAGGAGGGGAGGGAATGCAGTCTATTGTCATAACTGAGCATTTTGCTATACTGCCCTCACTGGTGGGAGGTGTAATCTCTACTGCCTTCTCAATCTGGAGAGGTGTTAATAAAGTTTGTTCAATAATGGCTGCTCGCTGTGAGAACACGTTAGTTTTACTCAGTAAACTACACAACAGATGCGACTATTGGTGGCACAGACTCCTGCAAGGGGGATTCAGCTGCAGTGTCCACAGAAGTGACCACATGCTCCAGGGTTGACTGCAGATTGTCGATGCCGTCACTGCACCACAAGTTGGAAGTAGGCTCCTCCACACATTCTGCCAAAATGTGGAAGATCCTTGGCATATCCAATGCTTCTATCAACTGTTGGTGCACATCAAAGTTTGTAATTTTGAAAGCTGGGCCTCTAAATTCTGTACTGTTGTTCACTTAAGTAGAGCTAAGCCTCCAGCATGCCTACCAGCCTCCCATTTCCCAGCTATCCTTTTCTTCAGTACTGCACTGCAATGAAGAGAAAATGCTTACCTTGACTACCCTGGTAAGGTCATTAAATTTCTTCCTGCACTATCACACATCACAGGTTTGATGCATATAAACATAGAAACTTAGAAAATAGGAGCAGGAGTAGGCCATTCGGCCCTTTGGGCCTGCTCTGCCATTCAAAAAAGATCATGGCTGATTATCTAATTCAGTACCCTGTTCCCGCTTCCTCCCCATATGCCTTGATCCCTTTGGCATTATGAAATATATCTATCTCCTTCTTGAATATGTTTAATGACTTGGCCTCCACTACCTTCTGCGCTGGAGAATTCCACAGGTTCACCACCCTCTGAGTGAAAAAATTTATCCTCATCTCGGTTCTAAATGACATACCCCATATCCTGAGACCGTGACCCCTGGTTCTGGACTCCCCAGCCATCGGGAACATCCTCTCTGCATATAGCCTATCTAGTCCTGTTAGAATTTTATAGGTTTCTGTGAGATCTCCCCTCTCATTCTTCTAAACTCTAGTGAATATAGACCTAATTGACCCAATCTCTCCTCATATGTCAATCCTGCCATCCCAAGAATCAGCCTAGTAAGTCTTCTTTGCACTCCCTCCAAGGCAAGAACATCCTTCCTCAGATTAGGAGACCAAAACTGCACATAATATTCCAAATGTGGTCTCACCAAGGCCCTATATAACTGCAGTAAGACATCCTTGCTCCTGTACTCAAATCCTCTTGCAATGAAGGCCAACACACTATTCACCTTCCTAACTGCTTGCTGCACCTGAATGCTTGCTTTCAGCGACAGGTGTACAAGGACACCCAGGTCTTGTTGCACCTCTCCCCCTTTACCAATTTATCACCATTCAGATAATAATCTACCTTTCTGTTTCTCCAACCAAAGTGGATAACCTCATATTTATCCACGTTATACTGCATCTGCCATGCATTTGCCCACTCACCCAACTTGTCCAAATCACATTGGAGCTTCTTTGCATCCTCCTCACAGCTCACAGCAGGCATTAATTTGTCTGGGCAGCCGTCTGCCATCAAAAGGGAAGTCCTTATTTGCTCCATCATCACCTCCATGGCAACATCACAAAACTGGGGAGCCGTTGACATATAAAGCTGATGTAAAGTGCTTCCTATCAAACCACCACTAATAAATCACCTCTCATTTAAGAAGTGCAGAGTGCCTTTAAGAAATGATAGGACTGCTGGATTCCCTCCACTCCCAAGGGGTGAGCTGCCAATGAGCATTTACACTGGCAGCTTGCCTGCCCCCATTCAAGTGAGGCCTGCCCATCAAATGTTTCAGGCCTTCCATGACATTGAGCGTTGCCCAGACATACATTCCCAACCAAAATGGGTTGAATCATAAACTGAATCAGGAGCAGGCTTGTTCAAAACTTCCCAAATTTAGGGTTAGCACAGCTGTGAAAAAGACGTTACAATTAATGGTGAAATTTGTTTCACTTCTGCTTTTTCATTTTCAAATACAATGACTTTGTTTTAAAATAATGTGGGAGAGAAGCAGAGCGGGAGAGAATAACTCACAGGCAACCGCAAAGAGATAAAACTAGTACTTTTTTCAGTCCTTACAGAGTGGTAAGGAGAGATTGTTGGTGAGATAACTCCAATCTTCTCACACCACAGTGTGTGAGACCAAATGAGTTACAGAAGGTGTAGCATCAAATGCAGAACCATAGAATGTTACAGAAGGAGGCCATTCAGCCCGTCATGCCTGTGCCAGCTCTTTGAAAGACCTATCCAATTAGTTCCATTGCTCTTTCTCCATAGAACTGCAAATTTCTTCTTTTCAAGTATTTATCCAGTTCCCTATTGAAAGTTACCATTGTATGTGCTCCCTTTTAGGCAGCGCATTCCACAACAACTTGCTGCATCAAACAATTTTTCCTCATCTTCCTTCTGATTCTTTTGATAATTGCCGTAAATCTTTTATCTCATTTATTAACTTCTATGAAAATATATGACAATGCTATCGAGACAATACAACTTGTGCAGAGCATGAACACTGCACGACTTACTGGACCTCGTCTTCTGCCTAATGGTGGAATTCCCACAAGAAAAGCAATTCCTCGGTGATTGCTGGGTCGGTAAATACATAATGTAGTCAGTCACTTGGCCAAGGCTGAATCCCTGATTTCAGATCCAAGAATCCAACAAAACTCCTTATTTTATTGACTATCCATTGTAGCCTGCTGCGATGTATGGCTTTGAAATGCCAGCACATTCACGGCTTGGTTCTGATAGATCCCAAGGTTGAATAGCCATTAGCACTGATTGCCCAGGCCCGTACATGAGGTGTGGCCAATGGTGGAAGGAGGAGGATGGTCAGCGCTGCCTGCCTAATCTGTCCCGAGTGTGACCTACTGCCTTCAGGAGAAGTCAGCTGAGTGGAAACATCTGGAAGGGTGTTTAAAATGATGAAGCATTTAGAAAGAGTAAATAAAGAGAAACTGTTTCCAGTGGCTGATGGGTCAATAACTAGAGGGCACAGATTTAAGGCGATTGGCGAAATAACCAGAGGTGACATGAGAAAAAACATTTTTACGCAGCGGTTGGTTAGGTTTGGAATGCACTGCCTGATGAGGTGGTGTCTACACACTGCAAAGTAGCCTTCAAAAGAGAATTGAATAAATACATGAAGGAGAAAAACTACGGGGATCCATGGAAAGAGCAGGGGAGTGGGACTAACGTGTTTGGCTATTAAGATTTATCAAAAGAAAGCCTATGATCCACCCATTTTGGTGGAACTGGTTACATTTTGTTCAGTATAAGCAAAACTTGACATGCCAATGTGTGAGCAGTAGTACCAAGACACAACTGTTGCATTACCCGTTACATCCTGGTTAGAAGTGTGATCTCCGTGTGACTACCCCTGATGGCCATGTCCCAGGCTTCATTGCCCTTTGATGTGAAGCAGTGGTCCCTTCGCCAGCCCATCCTTCGGCAAGGGTTCGCCTGCGGGACGGCCCGGAGCTTCTGGCTGAATACTTCTACACTTTAAGTGCTTAGGAAATCCTTTCTTATACTTTCTCCACAGCACAGTCTATGGAGACTGGTTTAATCCAATCGTTGACTTGTAATGCTTTAACTAGTCCAATTTCAAAAGATGCCACGTACTCATTTGCCTGCCCAGGCCAGGTCAGTATCTCATGACCTCTGACTCCATCTGCTTTCCTACGCCTGGATCCTTATCAGCTCATTAACTTTCCAATACTAGTGCCGAGCTAAACAGAGACATGGTATTGCCCTTGGTACCTAATCTATCTTGTCTGGGACTCAATACTGTTATTCTTTGTCTCTTTATCAGAGTCTCTGGAATTATACTAATTTGTTATCTTTTGGGTCTCACACACAAACACACACATACACTCACTGACTGGCCTGTTTTGCAGAGCTGGTATCCTGCTGCTGAAGTTTGCTTTTGAATTTTCCTGGCCAAGAGAGACCCGACACTTGTGTTTTTCTCTATTTTTACCCCTCAACAGCTCCTAACCAGGGCATATCAGAACAGGGTTATAAAAAATAATTACATACAAGAATTATCATATAACAATTGGTGAAAACTCTAATTTACAATCAATTGATTACAGCATTTAAGTTGGTTCTTGCTTATTAGCAAGAAAACGGGAAGTAGGAATTTCCCAGGATTTTCATGCTCGTGCTCGCTGTTTGCTCAGATGGTTAGCGCACCTACAAGTTTGCGTGTTGCTCCCCAATTGGTGAACTCTGCTCCTTTGTTCACATGGTAATTAACGCATTACGGCATTGTACTGCAAGCTTCAATCAATTACTTTTCACTGCCTGAGGGTGTGGTGGAGGCAAATACATTTGTAGCTCTCAAAAGGAAATGGATAAGTACCCGAACAGGAAAAAAATTTCAGGTCTACGGGGAAAGGGCACGGGAGTGGGACTAGCTGTGAGGCTCTTGCAGAGGGCCAGCATGGACACGACAGACTGATGGTCTCTTTCTGTGCTGGAACCATTCTACGATTCTACTAACGATCTTCGTAAGAGCCAACACAGACTTGATGGGACAAAAGGCCTCATTCTGTGCTATGAAAGCAAAGCAATCCAACACGGCCAGGCACAGGAGTGGGGAAATTTGCTCCATCTCTTCCAACTGTTGCCTGAATCATTTGTCCACTTTTCCTTCATCCACCGAACCAATCTAATCTTGAATGTTGATGCAATTTCTGACTCAGACGCTTACCTTGGAAGTGAATGCCACAGCCGTGCAACTCTGTGTAGAGATGTTTCTCTTGCTCTCTATTCTAAACCTTTCACATTTAATGTTGTACCTATGACCCTTTTGCTCTAATTGTGAACATTTTTATCATTAGTCCATATACAATTTTTATTGTTTTGAATAAAAAGAGATCCAATTTTTCAACTCCTTTTCCTTGTATTCCTATTTCCACATACCAGGCAGCATCTGAATAAATAAAAGCAAAATACTGCGGATTCTAGAAATCTGAAATAAAAACAAGAAATGCTGGAACCACTCAGCAGGTCTGGCAGCATCTGTGGAAAGAGAAGCCGAGTTAACGTTTCGGGTCAGTGACCCTTCTTCGCATCTGAATAAATCTTTGTTGTACCTTCTGTAAAGCTTCAATATCTGTCCTATAGTGTGGAGCCCAATACACCATCCAATACTGTAACTGAGGTTTGATTGAGATTTTATACAGGCTCCTCATTTTGGGCTTTTACAGTTTACATGTCTTGAGATAAAATCTACAGCTGCATTTGTCTTTGTTTCCGATCCTATCAACCTGAAGTGCTGCCTTTAATGTCCTGCACACCTGTAACTCTCTCCGCTCTTTCATGTCACTAAGCCGACTGCCATTCAAAGTATATATCTTTTTCCAGTTGTGTCACTTACACTTACTGACATTAAATTCCATGCTACTCTTTTTACCTCATTTGAGTGCCATCTGCAAATTTTGACATCATTCTCTCTCTGCTTGTATGCAAATCATTGATGCACACAGTGACCCAAGAACAGAATCCTGTGGGACACCACTCTCCACTTTGAAGCAATTTTTAATCCAGTTTCTTATTCCCCTGCAGTTCCACGCACCCTAATCTTCCCTAAACATCTCCTATGTGGTGCCTTGTCAAAGGTTTTCCTAAAGTCGTACACTCTCCATCCATTATAATGCACCCATCTACCATGTTTGTGACCTCCTCACGAAATGAGGATTGTGCAGCATGATAAACACATGAGGGAGAACGGAAGAGAAGATTACTCTGATAGTGTTAAATGAACAGGGGTAGGAGGCGGCTCGTGTGAAGCATAAATACTGGCATGGATCAAATAGGCCATATGACTCGATCCCATGGAATTCTATTGAATGCTCACCCCTGTTTGAAATCCATGCTGATAATTTCTGTTTTCTATTCCCTTTGGGGACAGGGCAATGGAACAGCATTAAATAGATACTTCTTTCAGAGAGAGTCAGCACAAGCAGACTGAGCCGGATACACTCTTCTGTGCTGTAAAACTCCATGTGTGATAAAGTAGTATTACAATAAAACCACAACAGAAGAAATCTTTCCCATCTTGTTGGCAATACAAGTATCAGAGGAGACATCCATCAGTGCCATTTAAAATGTAGAAATAAATCTCTTAGGAACTGAGAATATGAATGGAATTACGTAAATCTTCATTTCAATAAATAGCTAATAAGACCAACAGGTGGTGTAATACATTGATATAAATAGAAAGACTTGCACCTTTCACAACCTCAAGATATCCCAAAGTGCTTTACAGCCAATTAAGTACTTTGGAAGTGTAGTCACTGTTGTAATGTAGGAAATGCAGCAGCCAATTTATGCACAGCATGCTCCCACAAACAACAATGTGATAATGATCAGATAATAAACATAATTTATGATGTTGATTGAGGGATAAATATTGGCCAGGACACCAGGAACAACTCCGCTGCTTATCTTTGAAATAATTCCATGGGAGCTTTTACATCCACCAAAAAGGACAAATAGGGCCTCCTAACATTCCATTTGAATGACAGCACCTCCAAGAGTGCAGCACTGAAGTGTCAGCTCAGATTTTGGGGTGGGAATTGGACCCACAACCTTCTCACTCAGAGGTCATAGTGTTACCTATGTAACAACCAGATGAAAGGGGTCTAGGGGATCCATTTCAGCCTTTGCCTTGTTTAACCATAACAGGGTTTATTTTTTTTTAAAAACACTATGTTCTAGCTCCCCCTTAGTGAATCCGTGTTCACCACTTTACAATTGTAAGGCAAATAAATCAATTCCGACAGGTTTTCTTAGATTTTAAATAAGAAAGGTAGAAGTTTATTAATCTTAAACTCTAATCCGGTTACCGACTACAAATACACGATGCGACCGCGCTAGCATGCATACACGATAGACACACATGCAGATAGAGACAGAAAAAGTCGAAGGAATAAAGGGGAATACTTGAGGCAATATCTGGTAGTTACAATCCTTTAAGTTCAATGTGGGGTCTTTGGTTGCTGGTAAGTCCTGCTGTTCATTAGGGCCTAGTTCATGCTTCAACTTGTTTCGATGTCAGAGTCTTTTCTCTTTTAAGGTTTACGTGTCTTCCGTGGGTCTGGTGGCTTGGGAGAAAGTGAGAGAGAGAGAGTAGCTTCCTTCTTCCAGCTTCAGTTTCAACAGCCTTCTGAGTCTCTGTGGCACAATTTTAAAAAAAACCCAGTTTGCCCAGCAAGTTAGTCATGTGACTAGCCAGTTTGACCACTTCAGTTTGTGGATTCTGCCATCTTTGCAGTCATCCTGGAATGTGAGCTTCCTCACCTTCAATGTCTGGTGATCAAAGTCCATTGTGGGTTCATTGGATCAGGGAATAGTCCTTTCTCTCCACAAGCACTGTCTGTTAGTATGTAATTATGTTACAGCATTACAGGGAAGGACAGCATTACCCCTGAAATAATCAAGAGTGCCAAGCCTGCTATACTCTCAGCACTACATGAACTGCTATGCCTGTGCTGGGACGAGGGAGCAGTACCCCAGGACATGCGCGATGCCAACATCATCACCCTCTATAAAAACAAAGGTGACCGCGGTGACTGCAACAACTACCGTGGAATCTCCCTGCTCAGCATAGTGGGGAAAGTCTTTGCTCGAGTCGCTCTGAACAGGCTCCAGAAGCTGGCCGAGCGCGTCTACCCTGAGGCACAGTGTGGCTTTCGTGCAGAGAGATCGACTATTGACATGCTGTTCTCCCTTCGTCAGATACAGGAGAAATGCCGTGAACAACAGATGCCCCTCTACATTGCTTTCATTGATCTCACCAAAGCCTTTGACCTCGTCAGCAGACGTGGTCTCTTCAGACTACTAGAAAAGATCGGATGTCCACCAAAGCTACTAAGTATCATCACCTCATTCCATGACAATATGAAAGGCACAATTCAACATGGTGGCTCCTCATCAGAGCCCTTTCCTATCCTGAGTGGTGTGAAACAGGGCTGTGTTCTCGCACCCACACTTTTTGGGATTTTCTTCTCCCTGCTGCTTTCACATGCGTTCAAATCCTCTGAAGAAGGAATTTTCCTCCACACAAGATCAGGGGGCAGGTTGTTCAACCTTGCCCGTCTAAGAGCGAAGTCCAAAGTACGGAAAGTCCTCATCAGAGAACTCCTCTTTGCTGACGATGCTGCTTTAACATCTCACACTGAAGAATGCCTGCAGAGTCTCATCGACAGGTTTGCGTCTGCCTGCAATGAATTTGGCCTAACCATCAGCCTCAAGAAAACGAACATCATGGGGCAGGATGTCAGAAATGCTCCATCCATCAATATTGGCGACCACGCTCTGGAAGTGGTTCAAGAGTTCACCTACCTAGGCTCAACTATCACCAGTAACCTGTCTCTAGATGCAGAAATCAACAAGCGCATGGGTAAGGCTTCCACTGCTATGTCCAGACTGGCCAAGAGAGTGTGGGAAAATGGCGCACTGACACGGAACACAAAAGTCCGAGTGTATCAGGCCTGTGTCCTCAGTACCTTGCTCTACGGCAGCGAGGCCTGGACAACGTATGCCAGCCAAGAGCGACGTCTCAATTCATTCCATCTTCGCTGCCTTCGGAGAATACTTGGCATCAGGTGGCAGGACTATATCTCCAACACAGAAGTCCTTGAAGCGGCCAACATCCCCAGCTTATACACACTACTGAGTCAGCGGCGCTTGAGATGGCTTGGCCATGTGAGCCGCATGGAAGATGGCAGGATCCCCAAAGACACATTGTACAGCGAGCTCGCCACTGGTATCAGACCCACCGGCCGTCCATGTCTCCGTTATAAAGACGTCTGCAAACGCGACATGAAATCGTGTGACATTGATCACAAGTCGTGGGAGTCAGTTGCCAGCATTCGCCAGAGCTGGCGGGCAGCCATAAAGACAGGGCTAAATTGTGGCGAGTCGAAGAGACTTAGTAGTTGGCAGGAAAAAAGACAGAGGCGCAAGGGGAGAGCCAACTGTGCAACAGCCCCAACAAACAAATTTCTCTGCAGCACCTGTGGAAGAGCCTGTCACTCCAGAATTGGCCTTTATAGCCACTCCAGGCGCTGCTTCACAAACCACTGACCACCTCCAGGCGCGTATCCATTGTCTCTCGAGATAAGGAGGCCCAAAAGATGTTTTCCAGCCAGGGCGGATCTGTTTAGCAAGTCGTTCCCTCGCTCCAGCAATAGTTTAAAATCAATGTTCATATGACAAAATTAATATGCCTCATTCTTGGCAGGTGGGGGTCTGCACGACACCTACTAAGCCATACTATAATAGGATCTGCCTTTCTAAAGTTCCATTCACCTCAAAGCAAGTAAATGGTAAATGGGCAATCAGGTTTAATGCAACATACATGCATTTATAAAGTGGTAACCTTGCAGGTGTCCTTTATGTCACTGATGCTGCTTTGACTCTAGATGTGTTTATTTCAAGCCCTGATACTTTACCTTCAATCAGTACCCATGGAGCATAAACCTGAAACTAAACAAATCAGACTGGTACTGTCAGAACAAGATGGTCAGCAACAGTCAAATCAAATTTCATTGTCATAGAGAGATACAGCACTGAAACAGGCCCTTTGGCCCACCAAGTCTGTGCTGACCATCAACCACCCATTTATACTAACCCTACATTAATCCCATATTCCCTACCTCCTACCTACACCAGGGGCAATTTACAATGACCAATTTACCTATCAACCTGTAAGTCTTTGGCAGTGGGAGGAAACCAGAGCACCCAGCAGAAACCCACACGGTCACAGGGAGAACTTGTAAACTCCACACAGACAGTACCCAGAACTGAACCCAGGTCGCTGGAGTTGTGAGGCTGTGGTGCTAACCACTGCACCACTGTGCCGCCATTGTGAAGTCTCAGAAGTCTGATGATGTTGTTCTTGGGAGTTCTGCCCAGTTATTACATTCAGTCTACCATACAAATGTATAGGCCATGTTTCTTTAGAGTAAGTAATTGTGTAGGAACTAAGCAGTTAACCTCTGCCATGTTTTATGTGTTGGATGAATCTATCCATCCCTGAATTCCCCCACTATCAACATCCTGGGGGTTACTATTGACCAGAAACTGAACTGGACCAGCCACATAAATGCTGTGGCTGCAAGAGCAGGTCAGAAGCTGGGAATTCTGTGGTGAGTAACTCACCTCCTGTCTCCCCAAAGCCTGTCCACCATCTACAAGGCACAAGTCAGGAGTGTGATGGAATACTCTCCATTTGCCTGGATGGGTGCAGCTCCAATAACACTCAAGAAGCTCGACACCATCCAGGACAAAGCTTGATTGGCACCCCATCTACCACTCTCAACATTCCCTCCCTCCCCCACCGATGCACAGTGGCAGCAGTGTATATCATCTGCAAGATGAACTGCAGCAACTCAGCAAGGCTCCTTCAACTCTCGCGACATCTACCACCTAGAAGAACAACAGCAGCAGATGCATGGGATCACCACCACCTGCAAGTTACCCACCAAGCTACAAACCATCTTGACTTGGAACTATATTGCTGTTCCTTCACTGTCACTGGGTCAAAATCCTGGAATTCGTTTCCCAACAGTACTGTGGGTGTGACTACACCCCAAGGACTGCAGTGGTTCAAGAAGGCAGCTCACCACCACCTTCTCAAGGGCAATTAGGGATGAGCAATACATGCTGGCCTAGCCAGCAATGTCTACATCCCACAAATGAATTTTTAAAAAGTAAGTTACGGCCTGATACAAACGCGCATGAGATGCTATGTTTTAAAGTAGAATGATTTTAAGTGATGTTATGGTTTTGCTCGGGAATAGTTATACTTTGTGAATGTATCAATGTATTAGATTAGAAGTAAGTTATGGACTTTGTGTTTAGAATCATGTTAAATGTGAAATGTATATTTGTATACTGTACTGGGGAGATGGTAAGAGATGGTGTTTACTGTCATGACAATAGCAGAAATAGCTTTGCTATGAGACTGAATGTCTTGATTATTGCCCATTCTGCATTTCAATTAAGACAGACTCAGCCACATTAAAGGATAGATTTGTAGGCCCCATGAGGATGGTAATGCAAATTAGATATTCAGAGACCATTCAAGACTGGAATGTTGATGGGAACAGCAAACATTCCCCATTGTGTGACAATGACTTGGGCCATCAAGCTGTCTGCAGAGACAATGTACAGAGGGTAGGGTCATATCTGCTGTAATCTGACTATTACAAACCAATCAAGAAGAGACAATGTACAGAAGGTGAGGTCATACCTGACCAATCAAAGGGTTAAGGTGAACTGTAACCTAATATGGAAGGAAGGAACCCTCGGTGGGTACCATAGATGGCAGGTGCTGGGACAACTCGGGGTGCACCGATTCAAGAAGAAGCCAAACTAGAGTGAACAGAACACCCTCCAGTCAATGGAACACCTCAAGAAAGTAGACAGCGTCACAGCAGCTTGGAAAACAAGGACCGAGGACACCCTACACTCTGCTGTATAACTACTGTATTGCTTGTATATTCTTGCTGTACTTAATAAACTCTCTATCTTGATTAGGTAACCAGAGTCTGTACCTTGTGGGTCAAAAGCTAGTCAACATCCTACCAAAACACACAAAAATCTTACATTTGGAAACCACAGTATCTCTGAATTTGTGCTTTCATTTCACAATTATATCAATATTATTTATTATGGCACAATTTGACACCTAAATGATTGATTATTTATTGAATGATAATTTGGAGGGAAAAATAGACCATTCACAATGAATCAATTTTTATTTTTGCTGAATGTAACGGGAGAAGAAGAGAGTCACAGAGAGAGAGAGAGAGACAAGGTCGCTGGTAGTACTCTAGTGGTCAGGCAGTGTGTACAAGTCCCCAATAGAAAAAATAAATAAACTAGTCCAGTTGGTATCTCTCAGCTGGTGCTGGAACAGTTTTTCTGTATGTACATATAGATATGGACCTATATTATGTAATTATATGCCCAGGAATAGCAATATCAGATTATAGAGTCAAATGGCAGTCTTAGAATGGGCTGCTTTTCCAAATCTATGCCATTACAGTAAGCTTGAGGAATAGCACCTCGTCTTTCCTTTAGGCACTTTACAGACACGTAGCCTCAACATTGAGGTCAATAATTTTAGATCATAATCACTGCTCCCATATCCTCAGGCAGCAATTACTGGTGACAATTCTGCTGTAATCATTTACTTCTCCTCTGGATCCATCTTCTGTTTATTTACTTGTCCCATTACCTTTCCCTTTTGCCTTGCACCATCATCCCTTTATCATGTCATCACTCCTGCCTCCCATCCGATCACAGACCTTCTCCCGTCTCCTCCATGCCCGCACCTTTTCTCAGGCTCTGCACTTGCTTAAGGTCTGATAAATCTCTAACTTCTTCCAATGCTAAAGAAAGGTTATCGACCTGAACCATAAACTCTGTTTCTCTCTCCACTGATGATGCCTGATCTGTTGAGTGTTCTCTGGAATTTTCTGTTTTTATTTTGGCCGTTACCAGGGCAGTCATATCGCACTGATTACCATTATAATGCAGCATTCTGGGATTCAAACCACTGTCAACTGAGGAGTGGAGTTTAATTTGGTTGTGATTAATTTGAGGAGAGGTTCTGCGCGTGGGCATTCCCACAGAGTGGGTGCATCTCCAGGAGGCACGACGTACAGCCTGAATTTTTGCTCCATTAAAATCAGTGCACAGAAAATCACTGGTTGCATGATTTCTCTCCATACATTACAACAGTAAATACCCTTCAAAAAATACTTCAAAGTCCTTGCAATATCCTAAGGTTGTGAAAGGCGCTATTGAATCAAAGAATCGGAGAATGCTACAGCTTAAAAGGTCATTCAGCCCATCATGCCTGTGCTGGGCCTTTGTTGGTGCTATCCAATTAATCCCACATCCCTGCTCTTTCCCCATAGCCCTGTAAATGTATTAAATTTTCTTTTGAATGCAGCTATTGAATCTGCTTCTACCACCGAGAATGCAAGTTCTTTCAGATTAAGGAATCGACTCCTTGGTGTGAGCCCATCTCTAGGAGCTGGAATAGGAGTAAAAAAATGTCAGAAATACACAACAGGTCCTAAGAGAAAAGATGGTTTATGGCGTGTGTAACCCTTCATGAGAACTGGAGTACTAATCAAGGGCCCATACCTGGAATGTTCTACCCTGTCTTTCCTCTTTACGGATAGTGGTTGACCTCCTGTGTATTTCTGACAGGTGTCCTTTTTTTTTGATTCTTTGAGAAAGTGATTTCAATTTAGATTCTCACCTGCTGCCGTCCAACAGTTTAAAAATTTACCAAATGATTAAGGTGTCGGGGAGCATTTTAAACTCTTCAATATGAGCAGGGAGAGAGATGTGTATTCTTTACTAACCTTAAAATTTAACCATCAAGTGGAAACCATTGAAATTCTAGTGTGCATATGCAGAGCTCAGCTTTCCCGAGTCGGAGTGTGAGATTACGCAGGCCTGTTCTACAACAACAATAACCACTTGCATTTAAATAATGTCTTTAAGATGGTAAAACCACTCAAGATATGTCACAGGAGCGATTAACAAAGAAAATTTGACACTGAACCATATCTGGAGATACCAGGCCGAATGGCCAAAAGTTTGATCAAAGGAGTAGATATTAAGGAGTATTTGAAAAGAGGAGAGAGAGGTAGAGAGCTGGAGAAGTTTGTGGAGGGAATTCCAAACCTTAGGGCCGAGGCAGCTGAAGGCATGGCTCTCAATGGTGGAGCGATGAAAACTGGGATCCCCAAGAGGCCAGAATTGGAGCAGTGTAGACTCTTAGACCAGTGCCTGCAATATAAAGACACCTTTGGTACCTTCCCCAATGCCCCTATAGTCCTTCAGTTGGTTTCAATAACTCCAGTGTTATTGATCTTCCCTCCTTATATCTGTCTTAGTATATCCTTAAATAACTTCTGTTCAATAGTTTTTGATCTGTACGTTGATTGATCACACATTTTGTGTCACATCACGAAACATAATTATGTTGTTGCTTTTGAAGTCAATAGCGTGTAGAATATTCTGACCTTTATGGGAATAAAAGATCATGCAATTTTGGTATACCAATTAGAAAAGTAGAAAGTTATATTTTAATGCCTTTGTTAGGCACATAGGGCTTCGTTTGAAGAAAAATGCCTCCCTTGCACCTTCCATATTATACTGAGTACATGCACTGACACTCTATCATCATAGCTGGAGGCTATATGACCCATTATGTTTACATCAGTGCTAGCTCCATATCAGAGCTTTTGCTCTAATCCCATTTCCCTACTTTATTTCCATACCCAGATGAGTATGAATGCACGAACATATGAACTAGGAGCAGGAGTAGGCCACTCGGCCCCTCGAGCCTGCTCCGCCATTCAATAAGATTATGACTGATCTGATTGTAACCTCAACTCCACATGCCCGCCTACCCCGATAACCTATCACCCCCTTGCTTATCAAGAATCTATCTACCTCTGCCTTAAAAATATTCAAAGACTCTCCTTCCTCCACCTTTTGAGGAAGAGCGTTTCAAAGACTCACGACACTCTGAGAGAAAAAAATTTCTCCTCATCTTTGTCTTAAATGGGTGACCCCTTATTTTTAAACAGTGACCCCTAGTTCTAGATTCTCCCACAAGGGGAAACATCCTTTCCACATCCACCCTGTCAAGACCCCTCAGGATCTTATATGTTTCACTCAAGTCGCCTCTTACCCTTCTAAACTCCAGCAGATACAAGCCTAGACTGTCCAAACTTTCCTCATAAGACAACCTGCCCATTCCAGGTATTAGTCTAGTAAACTTTCTCTGAACTGCTTCCAACGCATTTACATCCTTCATTAAATGAGGAGACCAATACAGTACACAGTACTCCAGATGTGGTCACACCAATGCTCAGTCTAGCTGAAGCATAACCTCCCTACTTTTAGTTTAGAGATACAGCACTGAAACAGGCCCTTCGGCCCACCGAGTCTGTGCCGACCATCAACCACCCATTTATACTAATCCTACACATTCCTACTACATCCCCACCTGTCCCTCTATTTCCCTACCACCTACCTATACTAGGGGCAATTTTATAATGGCCAATTAACCTATCAACCTGCAAGTCTTTGGCACTTTTGTATTTCATGCCCCTTGCAATGAATGATAACATTCTATTAGCTTTAGTAGGGTGTCAGGTAGCATTTTAAACTTCATTTTGAATCTCTTTAATCTGAGCAGGGAGAGAGATGGGTGTCTGTGTCCCTTACTAACATTAAAATTTAACCACCAGATGGAAACCATTGAAATTCTAGTGTGTATGTGCAGAGCTCAGCATTCCCTGGCCAGAAAGTAATGTGTGAGCTGGCAGTACAACACAGACCTGCTACAGCAACAACTGCTTACATTTATATAGCGTCTTTAGCATGGTAAAACCACTCAAGGCACTTCATAGGGGCATAACCAACTAAAGTTTGACATCGAGCCACATGAGGAGTTATTAGGATAGGTGAGCAAATACTTAGTCAAACAGGTAGGTTTTAAGGAGCATCTTAAAGGAGGAGAGAGAAGCAGAGAGTTTGAGAGGGGAAATTCCAGAGCTTAGGGCTTCGGCAACTAAAGGCACGGCCGCCAATAGTGAAGTGATCAAACTGGGTATCCCCAAAAGACCCGAATTGTAGCAGTGCAGAGATGTCAGAGGGTTCTAGGCTGGAGGAGGTTACTCGCTCAATCACTCTGAGACCAGTGCCTGCAATATAAAGATAACACTTAGTACCTGCTCCAATGCCTCCAATGTCTCCCTTGTTACTGACCTGACCTCCTCATATCTGTCTTAGTAGATCCTTGAATAACTTCTGTTCAATAGTTTTTGATCTGTAGGTTGACTGATAGCATAGTTTGCATAACATCTCGATAGATAATCATGTTGCTTTAGAAGTCAATAGCGTGTAGGTTACACTGATCTTCATGGGAATAGACGTTCATGTAATGTTATTTATTTATTTTTTATTTAGAGATACAGCACTGAAACAGGCCCTTCGGCCCACCGAGTCTGTGCCGACCAACAACCACCCATTTATACTAACCCTACAGTTATCCCATATTCCCTATCACCGCCCTACACTAGGGGCAATTTACAACGGCCAATTTACCTATCACCTGCAAGTCTTTGGATGTGGGAGGAAACCAGAGCACCCGGCGAAAACCCACGCAGACACAGGGAGAACTTGCAAACTCCGCACAGGCAGTACCCAGAATCGAATCCGGGTCCCTGGAGCTGTGAGGCTGCGGTGCCAACCACTGCGCCACTGTGCCGCCCATGTTGGTATACCAATTAGAGAAGTAGAAAGTTGTATTTTAATGTCATTGTTTAAAATATGGGGCTAAAATGAGAGAGATGCATTGCATGCTCCACATCATACTGAGTACATGCGCTGATACTCTATCATCATAGTTGGAAGCTATTTAACCCATTGTATTTACACAAGTGCTAGCTACATATCAGAGCTGTCTGCTCTAATCCAATTTCCCTACTTTATTCCAATACCAATTTTTCCTCTTCAAATGTTTTATTAATTCGCTCCTGTAAAATCCTTTGCTCTTACCATTTAAGGGTCAAGCTTAACCTGGTGATAATGCTCATCTCAAATTCAGAAGGTTATGGGTTCAAGCTCCACTTGAGTACCTGGGCAAATAATTTAGACTGGTGCTTCAGTGCAGTACTGAGGGAGTGCTGCATTGTTGGAGGTGCGGTCTTTCAGATGAGGTGCTAAAATAGGTCTTATCTATTCAAAAAGATGCAATTGCACTTTATTATATAAGAAAAAGGAGTTTTTCCAATTTCCTGGCCAACATTCACCCCTCAACCAACACCACCAGAACTACTTCAATCTTTGATTTTATTGTTGTTTCTGGGATCTAGCTGCGTGCAAAAGTGACTGCAACATTTGGGTATAAAACAGCAGCAACTACACTTCAAAAGTAATAGGTTGGCTTTAACTACTGGGACATCCTTAGATCATAAAAGGATGCTATATAAATGCAAGTCTTTTTTTCTTTCATTTGTCCCAACTAGTTCACTTTGTCAATCTGTTAATTGTGTATCAATTGTTTGATTATATGCAGGTGGAGGGTGTTAAGTGAGGAGCTACATGTCTGTACTCCTTTCACTCTGTACAATAAATGTGAAACTGAGTAGAGATAGGCTCCAGCATTATCCTTTCACAACAAATTTCCTGGAGTTTTACACACATTGGTATTTACATTTCACATGAGCAAATAGTCCTAATCATGCCTACGCAGTCTGTTCCAATATTCCATCACCCCTCTTCCTTTGGTCCACCTATCATATCTAATCTGTAACATTGGCATAGTTTCTGTCTCAACCTCTTATTTTTCACATGAATTCCACAGCCTCGCAACTCTCTACAGTTTATTATAACCCTCCCTTCCCGCCTGGTGGGAACGGAGCAGCCTGGGACCTAGTATGGTGGCTGAGGGGATCCATGCTATGTTCCCAACTATCGCACCATTTTTACTTCCCTGAGTTCAGGCATGGGAATGGTGCCCAGCGAACTGGAGCAGGGCTCTAATTATCATATGCCAGTCAACCCGAGTCACCACATGGAGGAAAGAAGGAGAGAAAAAAAAGTATTAATTTTTAAACTAAAAGCTTTCCAGGCATTATAAACCTTTGACCAGTGCCAAAAAAGTTCTTCACGAGTATGTTGGCGCAGCATAATAAACTAGATAACTGCCTTCCAGGTTCTGTCCAGAGTTCATAACATGCTACATCGTGGGATGGTACCAAGACTGTGAACACACAATTTTGAAACACTCTGAATTGAGGAACTGGTTTCCTCACAATGAAAGGTGAATTATTACAACAGCCTAAGCAACTCAAGTACAAAACAAAGACAAATTCCTGTTTATGTAATACTGTTTAGATCTTTCAAAAACATCACAAAGCACTACATATAAAAGGAATTAACCCAAAGAGCAGTAACTTATTATGTCAGCGAGTTCCCATAAGTAGCAAAGAGAAAAGGGTTACCTCAGGGACTGTGAGCCAAGTTAACAAACTCATTGGGGAAGATTTTCCAACTCTCTGCCCAGGCGTAAAACCAGCCCTGTGCATTAGTCGCTTACTATAGAAACCGCATAGGTACACATTTCAATTGAGATCAATGAGAATTAATGTTTCTATAATGGTCTGCTGATCAACAACATCAGCTTCACGGCTGGGTGGATAGTTGAAAATCCACCTCACAGAGTCATAATGTTTTACAGAAGGAGATCAGTTCTCTGAAAGAGTTATAAAAGCAGAAAGTGCTGGAAATACACAGCAGGTCTGGCATCATCAGTGGAGAGAGAAGCAGAGTTAACGTTTCAGGTTAAAGGAAGTAGGGGAGCACATTGTAGAAACTATAGTCTTTCAGAGTTCCCTAGATTCAGGAATGGTTCCTCTGGATTGGAAAGTTGCACATGTCACTCCACTTTTTAAGAAGGGTGAAAAGGGGGACCAAGGATATTACAGACCAGTTAGCATTTTGGACCAAAAAAGGATAGAGCAGGGTACTTTCTAAATGGGAAGAGGTTAAGTACAGTGGATGTCCAAAGAGACTTGGGGGTTCAGGTGCATAGATCTTTAAAATGCCACGAGTAAGTGCAGAAATTAATCAAAAAGGCTAATGGAATTCTAGCTTTTATATCTAGAGGATTAGAGTATAAAGACACAGAGGTTATGTTGGAGCTGGTTAGCCTCCACTTGGAGTACTGTGAGCAGTTCTCGGCACCACACCTTAGGAAGGATATATCAGCCTTGGAGGGAGTGCAACGTAGGTTTACAAGAATGATACCTGGACTACAGGGGTTAAGTTACGAGGAGAGATAACACAAATTAGGCCGGTTTTCGCTGGAATTTAGAAGGTTAAGGGGTGATCTGATTGAAGTCTTCAAGATATTAACAGGAAAAGACAGGCTCAATAAAGCTAAACTATTTCCTCTGGTTGGAGATTCTAAAACTAGGGGGCATAATCTAAAAATTAGGGCCAGACCGTTCAGGAGAGATGTTAGGAAGCACTTCTTCACGCAAAGGGTGGTAGAGGTTTGGAACTCTCTCCCACAAACAGCAGTTGAAGCTAGAACAGTTGTTAATTTTAAATCTGAGATAGATAGATTTTTGTTAAGCAAAGATATTAAGGGATATGGGCCAAAGGCAGGTATATGGAGTTAGGCCGCGGATCAGCCATGATCTCATTGAATGGTGGGACAGGCTCGAGGGGCTGAATGGCCTACTTCTGTTCCTATCTTCCTATGTTCCTATATGGTTGTGACCTTTCATCAGAACTGGGAAAGGTTAGAAATGTAATGGGTTTTGAGCAAGTGAAAGTGGCGGGAAGAAGAACAAAGGGGAAGATCTTGGATAGGGCAGAGGGCAGGAGGGATTAAATGACAAAGATGTCATGGAATAAAAGGCAAAGGGAGTAGTAAAAGCCATTGTAAAAGACAAACCATTAGTCCAGAGTGAGTGTTAATGGCAAAATGATGAACAGCTCTGCCCAAAAGCAAAAACAGGAAAAAACAGTTTAAGACCGGTACATGTTAAAAAAAACAATCAAAATGATGGTCACTATTGAGTGCAGAGGGCTGTAGAGTGCCTATTCAGAAAATGAGGTGTCGTTCCTTGAGCTTGCGTTGAGCTTCACTGGAATGCTGCAGCAGGCCGAGGACAGAAATCTCTGAAAGAGTTCTCCATTTAATCTCCCTCCTCTGCTTTTTACCAATATCTTCTAAGGTTTTCTGTTTCAAATATAAATCCACTTTCTTCTGGGCAACTGCACCCTGCTGAAAGTACACCAGTGCACGAGTGTGCATGCACATGTATGTGTGTATGTGTGTGCAAGTATGTGTTTGTATCTGCATGAGTTCATGTGCCAACTGTATAACAGCCCCGACAACCAATTTTATCTGCAGCGCCTGTGGAAGAGTCTGTCAGTCTAGAATTGGCCTTTCTAGCCACTCCAGGTGCTGCTTCACAAACCACTGACCACCTCTAGGCGCTTACCCATTGTCTCTCGAGACAAGGAGGCCAAAGAAGGAGGAGTTCATGTGCACGTGTGTACACTGGCAGAGGATAAGATCAGGCTTGGCTGTGATGCTCCCTCTTCCTGCAATGAAATAGCTGGCAGCACTGACCGTCAAGCCTCACACATGAATAATGGCCACTTAGGCAAAGTAGTGGAGGATGACTGCTTCCCGTGAGAGCAAACCGGAGGTAGGAGTCCGCACCTGCAAGAATGGAAGGAAAGGCAGGAAACTGGGCGGAGGGATTGCGGGGGCCAGGAGGTTGGGGAATCAGACTTTCGGTTGAAAACACACAAAGATTTATTGATTTGCAAACATTTTTGATCATTCAAGCACAGATCTGCGAAAAGTTCTACAGCCAGGAACTTCCTCAGAGTTCTTCCCGCTCCACTAAGTGTAACTTTGCCAGAGGTGTGGCGGGAATGTCATTAACAGCACCAAAGAGAGAGACACTGCAAGCTCTTGGCTTATAACTGAAAAAATACCCTGGAACACTAGGTGTACTATTAAACTTAATTACCTTTCTATAAAGATTATGTAACACCTAAAACAACCACATAGTAGATACAATGATTACACTTTGGAATTTAGTTTGTTGAATGTGAAGAACATTGAAGTATCTTGGAGATCTGGTATGATGTTATATAAACACAGGTCCATTACTTCTCAAATTGTTGACTCTAATAACAGGAGGCCTAAGGTTACAAAGCCCAGATACGCAAGCTCATAGCTACCAATCGCCTCTAATGACTTTTATTAACTGCCCTACAAAATACAGAGTTCAAGGTTATAGTTACCCCTCCCGGAACAGATGTACAGTGGCTTCCCTCTCAAGTCTGTTCTAACAATCTGGTGGCCATGTGCACCTTATATAGGAAACTTGCAGTAGCTCTTGCACAATAGCGACCATGGAATGATTAAATCTCGAACCTTTGCATTCTCGTGTCAAATATAGTTAATGATTTCCCTTTGCTCAGTAAGTCCACCAAGGCTCCATGGTTACACATCCCCTTTTAAACACAATAAAGTTCAAAAGGTGTAAGGACACTTGCTATCAAAACCACACAGCAGGACATTATTCACAAGATAGAAACATGCATTTAGACAGGACGTGGTGACTCATAAAGTACACATTCTGACATTAGCTCACCTGACCAGCCTGACCTGTAGGTCACTGACCATCAGACCTCTTAACTTGATGCAAACATCTGATAATGCTCCTTCATAAGCAAAAGCACAGGGGAGGGGTATTAAGCATTCTGGGCATGCATCAGGCCTGAAGCCTTTGCCCCTTCAGGAAGGGAATCAGTAACATGAAGGAGATTGCGCTGCTGACAAGCATTACTGTAAGTCATCCCCTGAGCCATTTGTTGATGTTGTATCATGTGTTTAAATGTGGTCGTAAAGTAGCAAAAAGTATCATTTGTGCTATTGTTAAAACTCTTGTAATACTAGGTAAATCCATAAAACTGATTTCTCCCCAGGTATTTCCAGAAATGAAAAAAAAATCATCCCCTGCGCTGAAGAAAAGAAAGAACTTGCATTTATATAGCGCCGTTCACTTCCCAAAGTACTTTACAGCCGATGAAGTACAGTTATTGTTGTAATGTAGGAAACACAGCAGGATCCCAGAAAGAGCATTTACTATTGACTAGATAATGCTTTTGAGATATTGGTTGAGAGAAAACTATTTAACCAGGACACTGGCAAGAACTCCCCTGCTCTTTTTCAAAATAATGCAATGGGAACTTTTACACCCACCTGAGAGGGCAAACAGGGCCTTGGTTTAAACATCCCAAAAAGCTAGGAACTCTGATATGCAGTACACCGTCAGAATTTACACTGGACTCTCAGCCTGGATTATATGCATAAGTCTCTAGAGTAGGGTTTGAAGTCATAACTTTCTGAGTAAGAAATAAGAGTGCTACCCACTGAGCCACAGTTGACACCTAATAGTGCACCCATCGCACATTTACTGTTGTCCATTTGATGAATTACTTTCGTGGTGCGTTCCTTCTACCTGGCCAGTAACTGCTCCAACATTTGTGACAATGTAGGAGGGCAAGCGTTGGATTATGATACCTCCGTCTGTAAACTCTCCTCTACCTGGATGCCAGCAGTTAGGATGGGCCAAATCATTTTTGTCTCTATCCTGCTGGATTCATTAATCTGGATACAAAATGTCGGTTTCTCTATGGAAGGTGCGTCAGGGTTGCGAGCAAAAGTTTTCAGTTTGGTGGTTATACAGGAAGTGACGTCACTTACCTGAGCCATATGAACCATGTCGTGTGGTGTAGTCGTGAGGTGAGAGGGAATATCAGGGACAGGTTCTTCAGTGCATTTTCATCATATACACCATATGCCTCAAATGCAACACATAACACTCCTTCACACAAAGCAGTATCCCATGACTATACAACATGATATATTGGGGATATTCCTCTGAGTGGTAGGTCAGCAGGTCCGGTACTTGGAACATGTCCGGAACATGAGTAGGTCAATTAGCTCTTTCGGCCTGTTCCACCGTTGAATTAGATCATTGCTAGTCTGTATCTTACCTCCATCTACTAGCCTTGGTTCTATAACCTTTAATACGCTTGCTTAACAAAAATCTATTAATCTCAGTTTTGACATTTTCAGTTGACCCCCAGCCTCAACAGCTTGGGGAAAAGATTTCCACGACTCTTTGTATGAAGAAGTGCTTCCTGATATCGCCTCTGAATGGCCTAGATCTAATTTTAAGGTTATACTCCTTTATTCCATTGGAAATAGCATCGCTGTACATGCCCTATCAACTTTAGACATCTTAAACACCTCAATTAAATCACCCTTAATCTTCTATACACAAGGAGATATAAGCCTAGTCTATGCAACCTCATAATTTAACCCATTTTAATCTAGCTATCATTTTGGTGGATCTGCACTGCAGCACCTCCAAGGCCAATATATTCTTCCTCAGGGTCAATGCTTCGTATTGAACGCAGTATTCTAAATGGGGGTGTGGCTGACCAGCACTTGTCCCTGTATGGTCCCAATGTTATGGACTGTGGCAAGGTGGCAAAACATGGGCACCGACAGTCATCTTCAGGAGGAACTCATCCCTCAGTTTATCCCAACTACATTTCCTGCACCTGTGAATGGAATGAATCTTCTGTGCACACCACCCGATGTCAGCGGCAGGCGAAGAGAACGGCATGGGCAGGCCGCATGGCGCGGAGCCACTGCCATCTTCCATGCGGTGGCTCATTTAAATAGCCAGTGCAGTCCGCATCCCCCACCCCGCAATCAAATGGAGAGGGTTAGCTGTCTGTCCCCAGCAATGGCGTCAGCTGCCTGTGCACAGGCATTGATGCCATTTTTAAAGAGCTTTGAGCCCGACTGGTAAATTTAAATATTTAAAGCTCAAGTAAATAAAAATAAATAAAGACATTTCTTCTGCCCTTCTCCCACCCCCCCCCCAATAACAATTTAATTAATAATTTGCCCTCTCCCCCCCAAAAAACACTTACCTTGTCCACCTGATCTTCTCCCCACCAAACTGCGTAAACTTTAAACTATAACCCTTCCCACCATCCCATACACCAATGATGTTACTTTGACCCTGTTCCCCCTCTCCCGCACTGAGAAACTTACATCCTCCCCCCACTCCCCACCACTGTGGCGCCTTGCTTCCTCGGACGGGAATCCAAAGGCACGGGGGTACCTGCTACCGGACCAAAGATCGCAGTGGGACCCAAGGCAGCGGCGTAAGTATCATTAATTTTAATTTATTTAAATATTCAAATGGGGGTCCCTTCGCCAAGGTAACAGCAGGCTGGGCCTTCCCAGTGTCATTTTCAGAGTCCCCCCTCATCACGGACCCTGATGCCTGGGAGAGAACAAAAGCCTGTGAGTGTCTGTCTCTTTTTTTTATTATTCATTTGTGGGAGTCGCTGACTAGGCCAGCATTTATTACCCATACCATTTCAGAGGGCAGTTAACATTAAACCACATTGCTGTGGGTCTGGTCTGAAGTCACATGTAGGCCAGACCAGGTAAGGATGGCAGATTTCCTTCCCTGAAGAGCATTAGTGAACTAGACTGGGTTTTTACAATCAACAATGGCTTTATGGTCACCATTAGATTAGCTTTTAATTGCAGATTTATTAATTGCATTTAAATTTCACCATCTGTTGTGGTGGGATTCAAACCCATGCCCCCAGAGCATAAGCCTGGTCTCTGGATTACTAGTCCAGTAACATTACCACTACCTCCTCCTATGTCTGTGTGTGTGTCTATTTCTGTGTGTGTATTTCTATGTCTGTGTGTTTCTTTCTGTGTGTGTGTGTTTCTCTATGTCTGTGTGTGTCTATTTCGGTATGTGTGTGGGTTTGATTCTGGCTGTGTGTGTATGTTTGTGTATGTGTGAGTCTATGTGCATCTGTGTGTGTGTATATCCCTCTATTCAGTTCCTTTTTGAACGCTGCTGATCTGTAATATCCTCCAGTTTTGACAAAGGGTTTATACATCAACACCTCTGTCCTCACCACAGATGCTGCCCGACCTGCGGAATGTTTCTGGCATTTCCTGTGTTTTTCTCTGGTATCTGTAGTTTTTATTTACAAAACACTGCATTTAGATTTACAAATGGCAGCTTTTCCTGTCACCATTCATGTGCACTTACTTAGCAGAAATGTTCATGCAAATCGTATCAATGCAAACCAAGTAGGAATTTTTCGTTTTTCCCCCAGTTTAATACCACACTCCTAGTTCCTGGATTTTCTGAGGTTAAATTGAAGATTGAATCAAAGAAAAAAAAATAAAGTAATAAAAATAAAGAACTTATATATTACTATAATACCTTTCATGACCTCAAGACATCCCAAAGTGTGTCCCAGCCAATGAAACACTTGTGAAGTGTAGTCAGTGTCTAGTCAATGTTGTAATGCAAACGCAGAACCAATTTACACACAGCAAACTCCCACCAGCAGCAATAAAAAAATGACCAAATAATTTGTTTTGTTAGTAATGCTGCCGAAGGGATAAATACTGGCCAGAATACCAGGGAGAAATCCCTGGCTCTTCTTTGAAATGGGATTGTTTATATCTACCTGAGATGATAGACAGGGCCTCATTTGAACATCTCAGCCAAAAGGCAGCACCTCCAACAACACAGTGCACCCTCAGCCTATAACTTTCCTAACACAAAGGAAAGAGTGCTTTCAACTGAGCCAAGGCTGACAACAGTAGTTCAAGCGTTATACGTTAAACAAGTAAATTGTAATCTTCTCATTCGGTTTATGACGTGAATTAACACATAGCGAACAGTGGAAATCTTTCTGCTGTGTTTCCAATGGCACTAACAGAAGCCACGTTTATTCACTCCATCACCTTCATCTCCCTGTCACAACATTTTGGGACAATCTCTGTAATACTGGCAGTTTGAAGAACTGACAAATTTATCAACTGCTTATTCTGTGAAATTTATACTATGGGAGTTTCTATGGGGTAATATATAGGGGATTTTCTTTCAAATTGATTAAAGTTTCTATACTATCTGAATCCAATTGAACAGAGGGGTTATTATTTTTAAAACCATTGTTGAGGGGTCTGAATAATCTTACAGCTTTTCATTATGCATTTTGCCTACACAGTGCTTTACAGTTTCTAATGAAGTGAAAACTTGTGAAATTAGACTTATGAGAATATCTCATTCATATTACAGACTGGGAAAGTGATGGTGTATCATTCTAGACAACGTAGTCAGAACCGTGCTTGTCAGATGACACTTTGTGGCTTTCTCTATATAAAGTGGGAATTATACTAATAGGTTAACAAAGGGTTGCATTGTGGGAGAGCAGTTAAGTCCTAACCATTTCATTTGACCATAACCCTCTCCCTTTATGCTTATAAATATTGTCCAAATGCCAAGATGTGAAGTCTATATTTCCTGTAATAAACTCTTGAAGTAACCACGTCAATTCTAATGCAAGTATTAGATTCAGGTTTGAACTAAATCTGGGAGTTGGGGTTTTGATATGCAGAACTGAGTTCAACAAACAAACTACAAATTTGGATGTAGAATGAAGAGATGTGGCAGCAAGACACTGGTCTGGATTTTACCAGCCTCTCGGCATTGTGGATCATGGAGGGGAGGCCCATAAAATGTTTGCGGCAGCGACCCGCCACCACCCATGTCGCCAAGAAGGCCCCATCGGATATTAGCGGCAAGGCCTCAGTACGGTCCTTGCACCGTTTGGTGGCAGGACCGTCATTAAAATATTGAAGTGAGCTCACTTAACATGCAAATGAAATTACCTGTTGCCGCTGGCCGTCCAACGCCGATTTTACGGCCGCTGGCCGCTGGCCACAGTGGCGCAGTGGTTAGCACTGCAGCCTCACAGCTCCAGGGACCCGGGTTCGATTCCGGGTACTGCCTGTGTGGAGTTTGCAAGTTCTCCCTGTGGGTGCGTGGGTTTTCTCCGGGTGCTCCGGTTTCCTCCCACAAGCCAGAAGACTTGCAGGTTGACAGGTAAATTGGCCATTATAAATTGTCACTAGTATAGGTAGGTGGTAGGGAAATATAGGGACAGGTGGGGATGTTTGGTAGGAATATAGGATTAGTATAAATGGGTGGTTGATGTTCGGCACAGACTCGGTGGGCCAAAGGGCCTGTTTCAGTGCTGTATCTCTAATCTAATCTAATCTAATCTAATCTAAAACTCGTGTGCCTTCGGAATGCCGTACGGAGTTCCGAGTGAGACACTGGTGGGGAGGGTGGGGGGGGAGAGGAATAAAATTCTCAGGGTGAGGGGGTGGTGGGGAGTGGAAAAAACAATCCCTATTGGCTATGGGGATGGTGGGAAGGGGTTTAGGGTCAAAGGGAATAAAGTTCAGGGGGGAAAGGTTGTGAGTGCGGACTCACTTTTTCTGGGGGGGGATAGGGCATAAAACTAATTATCTATGCATGGGGGGGGAGTGGGAGAGGGGATTTGAAGTTTTAATAAAATGTTATTCTAATTGAATTGAACCTGTGTCACGTTAAAAGGGCTTCAAGCCCTTTAAAAATGGCTCTGGCGCCTGCACGGTGGCACTGGATGCCATTGCCAGGGACACGACGGCCCGTCCCTCAATGTTATCGGGGGCAGCCACTCCACCCCTCCATTTAAATGAGCCCCGGTGTGTAATACGGCGTGTGCTCTGCGGCAACGCGCTAGTAAAATTCAGGACACTGTTGCACTGAAGTATATCAATGAAAAAACATTCCCACCATGAACAGCACTCCTCTGCAGCCCCCCTCCAAAGGCCCAACAACAACTGCTTTTATATAGCACCCTTAATGTAGGAAAACATCCCAAGATGCATCACAGGAGTATAATCAGTCAAGTTTTGCAACTGAGCCACATAAAGTTGGATCAGGCTAGGTGATCAAAAGCTTGGTTACTGAGGTAGGTTCTTAGAAGTGTCTTAAAGGAGGAGGAGAGACAGAGGTGGAGGGAATTCCAGAACTTCGGGCTTTGGCAGCTAAAGGCACAGCAGCCAATGATGGAGCGATTAATATTGGGGATATGCATGAGGCCAGAATTATGAACATACGAACATACAAATTAGGAGCAGAAGTAGGCCATTCGGCCCCTCTAGCCTGCTCCGCCATTCAATAAGATCATGGCTGATCTGTTTGTGTCTCGAGTTCCACACTCCCATCTACCCCCAATAACCTTTGATTCCCTTACCTAACAAGAATCTATCTCCCTCTGCCTTAAAATATTCAATGACCCCGCCTCCACCACCTTCTAAGGCAGAGAGTTCCAAAGTCGCACTACCCTCAGAGAGAAAAAATTCTCCTCATCTCTGCCCTAAAAGGATGACCTCTAATTTTAAAACAGTGCCCCCTAGTTCTGGACTCACCCACAAGAGGAAACATCCTTTCCACATCCACCTTGTCAAGACCGTTCAGGATCTTATAAACTTCAATTAAGTCTCCCCTCACTCTTCTAAACTCCAGTGAAGATTAACCCAGTTTGTACAACCTTTCCTTATAAGACAGCCCGCTCATTCCAGCTATCAATCTAGTAAACCTCCTCTGAACTGCCTCCAAAGCAGAGACATCGTTTCTTAAATAAGGAGACCAAAACCGCACACAGTATTCAAGATGTGGTCTCACCAATGCCCTGAATAACTGAGGCATAACATCCTTACTTTTATTTTCAATTCCTCTCGTGATAAAGGATAGCATTCCATTAGCCTTCCTTATTACTTGCTGTACCTGCATACTAACTTTTTGTGACTCATGTACTAGAACACTTAGATCCATCTGCACCTCGGAATTCTGCAGTCGCTCTCCGTTTAAGTAATATTCTGCTTTTTATCCTAGCTGCCAAAGTGAACAACTTCACATGTTTCCACATTATACTCCATCTGCCAGATTTTTGCCCACTCACTCAACCTATCTATATCGGTCTAATGTTAGAGGAGTGCAGGGATCTCGGGAGGTTGCAGACTGGAGCAAGTTAAGAGGGAGGGTGATGCCACAGAGGGATTTGAACACAAGGATGAGAATTTCAAGTCACGGTGCTGCTGGACTGGGAGCCAATGTAGGTCAGTGAGTACAGGAGTGATGGTTAAAAGGGACATCATGCGAGTTAGGATCTGGGCAGCAGCTTTGGATGAGCTCATGTTTACAGAGCGTGGGAGAGGGGAGATCGGTCAAGAGAGCATTAGAATAAAAGCAAAATACTGCAGATGCTGGAAATCTGAAATAAAAACAAGAAATGCTGGAAATACTCAGCAGGTCTGGCAGTAACTGTGGAGAGAGAAACAGCGTTAATGTTTCAGGTCAGTGACCCTTCATCATGTGTTAGAATCGTCGAGGAGAACAACAAAAGCCATTTCACACAACTGGTCAATTCCAGAAATTGTGCTTCACATGAGACTCACCCCAGCCCTCTTCATCTAACCCTATCTGCATATGCCTTCTATTGGTTTCTCCTTCATATGTTCATCTAGCTTCCTCTGATGCAATTCACCTCAATCGCTCCTTGTAGTAGCGAGCTCTACATTCTAACCACCGACAGGTTAAAGAAATTTCTCATGACTCCCTATTGGATTCATAATGAGTATTAAATCTCCATTTAGTAGCCACATTGCATTTCTGACGCACCTCTGCATGTGTGCTGTTAGTTATAGAGTCATAGAGTCATTAGGGGACAGGAGGAGGCCATTCAGCCCATCGGGTCCCTGCTGGCTCTCTGTGGAGGAATCCAGTCAGTCCCATAGCCCTGCAAGTTCTGTTCCATCCTCTGCATAACTGACGCCAACAAACAAACCTGCCTCAAAATGACGCTAAAAATAGCAGATGTTCTCTCACTGTACCATCTGTGCACTGCATGATAATCGAGACGAGGAGCTTCCGCGAATGATTGAACCCCTCTTGGTTTCCATCTTTGGTAAGTAGCTCCCCAAACAAAAGATCTTCAGTTCTTGCATATCTGTGACTGCATTTGCATAAATAAGCGCCTATCTCCCAAAGCATCAAAGAGGATCAGCGGACAGTTAAATATTTACTAATCAGGACAAAATTATTTTTTTAAAACAGGTAGAAGGTTGAGTTTCTGCATGGCTGCACGATGTATGAGGAAGCTGCTTTCTAGTTTCCCACTAATTGTCACTTAAAAAGTAACACGGCGCGTAGGCATCCATTTTTGCTTTGAAACTATGTCAGGGTCTGCTTTCCCCATTTAAGCACATTTGCAGAAACCCACAGGGCTAAAATGCCCGCCTGGAACTTGGGTGAAGAACAAGCAGCTAGAACCTGAAGCACAATCCAGCTCGGTGAGGATTCAGCCTCATTTATTTGGTGGGAGGAGGGGGTGTCTTCCACAAGAAGGCTGAGCTCTGGTGTGAATTCCACAAAAAATCCATTAACAAGATCCCAGCTCTTCAGAACAGAAAGCTAACTGAGCCCAAAGGGTTCCATTAACTTCTCATAGATCCATTTATGGTGATATCACCTTAACAGTTTGAATACCTCACACATCATCATAGGAAGTGATGTCCTCCAACCTGTGGTAGAGCATTTGGAGTTGTGTTGAACACCGACCGAGTCACACATGTATGATAGAGCTCTCCTGTGTATTTGTTATTTCACAATCAAGAGCCTAAGTTTTATTTGCTGCTCAACTCAAGATTGCTTTATTGCTGACAAAAGGCAATAACACAACACTTCGGACTTTAATGGAGATAAAAATCTGGAGATATGCAAACTGGGCTTCCCAAATTGCTGGAAATAAAAAGAAATACTTGTATTTCTACAGTGCAATCACGACCTCAGGACATCCCAAAGCGCTTTACAGCCAATTAAGTACTTTTTGAAGTGTAGTCACTGTTGTAATCTAGGAAACACAGCAGCCAATTTGTGCGCAGCAAGCTCCCACAAACAGCAATGCGATAATGACTGGATAATCACCCATTTTACACAATAATGCAAAGTCACTGGCTGGAATTTTACGTTGGGCGGGAGGCCCCACCCACCAGTGGCGAGCCCGCCTCCGCCAGGCCTGGGAGCCAGGCCGCGATTTTTCACACCCCAGGCCCTTAATTGGTCTTGGGCAGGACCTCCACTGCCTTGAGGCAGGATGTCCCGCCTAATGGAGCTGCCAGCCAATCAGCCGGCCAGCAGCTTTAAGTGCCAGCAACGCCACCGAGACCAGTGACCACTGCTGGGACTGCACCCAGCCATCGGAGTAAACAGGAAGGATGACCCCAGAACTCACTTTTTAGGGCCTTGCCGGGACAGTCGGCCAGGCGCCGGCAAGGCAAGGGGATCAGTTAGGGGGGGTGGGGGACTTTTGTGTATTGGGGGCAGTTGGGGTTTCAGGGGTGGCCCTTCATGGGACACTGGGTGCCCAATCAGGA
This sequence comes from Heterodontus francisci, assembly GCF_036365525.1. Taxonomy (NCBI): domain Eukaryota; kingdom Metazoa; phylum Chordata; class Chondrichthyes; order Heterodontiformes; family Heterodontidae; genus Heterodontus; species Heterodontus francisci. Next base: position 40,633,081 of record NC_090405.1, on the reverse strand, counting down.
GGGTCTCCACCCCCCACAAGACGACTGCCTGGTTTTACCAGATGGGGCTCTTGGGGCCTTTGCCAACCGGCTGTCGAGGGCAAAATAACGGTGGCGGTGGGAGGAGGCCCTTGTGGCAGTTAATTGGCCACTTAAGGGCTTTGTTTGGCTTGGATGGGCCATTTCTTGCTGCTGCCACCCCGCGTAAAATTGCAGCAGGGGCAGGAGAGGGGCGGGAACTGACCCTCCCGCCTCCGACTCAATTTTATGCCCCACCCCACTCCCCGCCACCTGCCTGCGGTTGGGGAGGCTGTGAAATTCTGGCCAATATCTACCACAATGTGAGTTATCCAACAGCACAGAGTAAAGACAGAATAAAGATCCACCTATTTTGAACAACTGTTTTTTTAAATTTCGAGAAGAATGTCACCATTCCTTTATTGCCTTCACTGAGTGAGATTACTTATTCTGGGCTATGGTTCGATACACCATCTAGTGTCTTTCCAAAACAACCGTTGTTAAACTTAACAATGCTGAACCTACTTAGCCAGAATGGTAGAATATAAATCAGAGGAGCTAATGATCAAACTGTACAGATTGGTCAGATTGCACCTTGGATAGCAATGCACAGAAGTGCCATCAGTCTGATACCTGCTATCAGATCTTGAGTTATGAGGACATATTTGGGCTTTACAGCTTGGAAAGGAGGCTTCTGAAAGTGAGATTATAGAGGTATCAGATCTGGAACTCCCTCCCTTAACTTCTCCACCTTTCTAAATCTCCTACCTCCAAGTCGCTCCTTTAAAACCTACCACTTTTACCAAGCACCTGGTCACCTCTCCTAATATTTCTTTATGTGTCATAGTGTCCAGTTTTGTCTGATTACGCTCCTGAGAAGCGTCTTTGACCTTGAATATGCTCTATAAATGTAAGATGTTGCTTTTATATAAAATTGACAAAGGTATAGAAAAGGTTAACCCAAAATATTGTTTCAGATCCAACTGCAGAATTAGAATTGGGCTGCACAACGGTAAAAAAAAATAATTTTAGGACAGATATCAAGAAGCGATTCTTCATTCAAAGAGTGATCAAAACGTGGAATAAACTTCCAGATAGAGCAATCAAAGACAAAAAACTCTGGAATCATTTAGGAAGCAAGTGGTAAACGGGTAGGGGTTGTAAAGATTTCCCTGGATAGATGAACTAAAATGGATTTCTTCATCTGTAATTATCTTGTAAACTGAGAGTCTAGATTGTGAGTTTTGGCAGGTGGTTTGATGCTACATAGATGGGAGATGGGAAGCAACAGTTCTGTCCTTGCTTGATGCCTACACACACGCACATGCCAGATAGCAATGATCACTAAATAGCAAACTAGGGGAACCCCAGTTGATTTTGCCCTCCCAAGCACAGGGATGTTGAAGCCAAGTCAGTAACACCCCTACAACCACCTCAATTGATAATTCAGCAAGACCAGGAACTTTCTAATCCATATGGCTTAACTACACAGTGGAGGTGAAGTTCTGACTTGAGAGCAGATGCAAATGGGCATCAGCCATCTGTTATGTGCTCAGTCCAATATTCAATACCATTACGTTCAACGGAACTGAATATTAGGCAGGGAGTATTACTGACAGTGAATATGATACCACCTATCTCATGCTCATGCCCAAGTCAGAATTTCACCCCATTGTATTTGCCAAACCAGCCATCAGAGGAAGCCTTGATTTAGCATCAGTTGCTGCTGGAAAAATCTAAGATGACAGTACCAAAGGAGCACTGCACTGTCGAAGGTGCCGTTTTATGGATGAACCATTCAACCAAGATCACATCTGCCCTCTCAGATGGATGTAAAAGATCCCATGGCACTATTTTGAAGAAGAGCAGGGGAGTTCTCCCCAGTCTCTTGACCAATATTTATCCCTCAACCAACATCACTCAAAAAAATTATCTGGTATTATCACAGTGCTGTTTTTGGAGCTTGTTGTGTGCAAATTGGCTGCCACATTTCCTGCATTACAACAGTGACTACACGTCAAAAGGGCTCCATTGGTTGTGAAGCGCTGATGTTGTGAAATGTGATGTGAAAATACAAGTCTATATTTTTGGATTACAGGCAGTTTTGTTCCATTGAATTGGAAACATGAGGGGTTTTAGGTCAAAGTTTGCATTCTTTGGGAACCACACTACTGGATAAATTTAATAAGTTACCACACTTTACAAACAATTTGAGATGTTTGAATGATGTGATATAAAGGGAAGCATTCAGTAGTTTTACTTGTTGTGTTCGTCTTAATATACTGAGGCACAGATATAAGGCATGTTATCAGTATTTTCTCATCTCATCATACCATATCTGTTCTACTGTGGTCTTTCAGAATGAGGAAATAGCCCTGAGAATATACTAAGTGAGGATTACTGGAAGCATGCAAGTTCCTTTTCTATACTGTTACGACTGAGGTAGAAGGAGTGCACTGTCTTTCTCTAGTTGCATTTCTCCACAAGTCACAACATATATTTAAATGTTTACTCAGTTACCGAAATGGCCAATTATATATTCTAATTTTATTTCAGAATAAAATCCACCAGCCAGGTTTCTTTAGTAAACAACAAAATTATCAATTTATTATAAAACAAGATGTATTCAGTAAAGATATAAAGCATTAACACACAGATTGAAATATAAAAGTTCCCTTCTAACTTAGTCCCAACACACACACACACATAGACAGGTTAAAGAAAAAATAAAGAAGTTTACTCTGCAGAGCTCCTTTTACAAAAAAGACAAAAGTAATACTTTGGCCAAGTATTTGTTAACTCCTGAAGGAAAAGGAGAAGATTTGGAATGATATCAGTTGTCCCTTTATTCTGGCATCCGAAATACATGTAGACGGCTGTCACTGGATTTTTCTGAAGCAGTTCTTATCAGGCGCCATCAAGGATTAGTCTGGTAGGCTTTCCAGGAGAAATGCTGCATCAAGGGTTTCAGCTACCACACATTGGATTCATAGGGTTTCTCAGAGAGGTGAAGAAAAGATGAACTAGTCTTCTCTCTTAGCAGGCTGACCCCCAACTGACTCAAAACAATATTCAAACTGAAACCAACTCTTGCCCACCATAAATCTTGACATATCACTTCTCCATAAACAACTCCCATAGTTCGAAGACACCTGCTGTTTACTTAGCTGAAGACATATGACTTGCAGTAAGTATTTTTGAACAAAGTCCTCCCAGTGATCTTTTGATTAAAAAAAACAAAATCCAGCATCTATGGAATCACTTCAGTCCTCCAAAGAAATCCATTTCCACAATTTTAAAACATGAGTCCTCACAAAAATATTAAAAAATGGAAGTACTTTCATAGCAATTTAAAGTATCTAATTTGGTTATAAGCACTTGACAGAATAGTTAAAATTAGCACTTTCAATCAAGTGATCAGATCCCCCCATAAATACTACCAAGTTTCAGTTATGTTGCGTATAGTCTGGCATAGCTAGCAACCTAGGAGAAAATAATTGTCCGCAGAGCTGTGAAGTGCACCTTTGATCAATATTTGCTTAACGTAACACTGACTGCACCACAAAAGAAAAGTATTTGTCCTATGCAATGCAAGTCCTGCTCACCCATCACCCCTGTTCTCACTGACCAAGATTGGCTCCTACCTCAAATTTAACAGACCCACCCCACCAACTCTTCCAAAATCTATATTCCTCTGACCCTACAGGAATCGGCTTCTGCCCCATCCCCCTCCCCTGTTTTCTTCCCTGTGCACCCTGTCACACAGAAGTGACATCACTCAACATTGAATTAAGTATCGACTTCATACAGGGAGAAGATGAATGACACTAATTCTCTTGAACAAAGTTTCTTGCCCTCCCCACCCCTAGTCTCTGATACACCCAGTCTACTTCTGTTACTGCAGCAAGGACTGAGAGGTCACATTAAGACAGGCACCACCAACACCTCTCACATGACTATTTGTTAATGCAATTTGGCGTTTCCATCCAGATACAGTAATATCTCTTTAAACTGCTGTAAGCCTCATAAAGCTTCACCAGTACTTGGATTACCACAGGCTTCGGGCTGGTCAGACTTTACGAGGTTTGCAGCAGTTTAAAGAACTATTATAGTTGAGCCAGCGAAAGACATGGAAGAGTGAGCATGTGAGCTTGAATGTGAGTCAGTGAGCCTGAGTGAGAGTGAATCAGTGTGAGAGAGTAGGTGGAGGATCAGAGGAAATTCAGTTCTTGTGTACTGTCAATGGCACTCAATCATCCAGATATTATATAAAAACTTCAGTGCAAATAACATACAGAAAGCTAGTTTCTGAATGGTCACACCTTTCACATACTGAAATAATATCAGTCCTTCAAGACCTTTCAATCGTTTGATGTCATTTACTCGTATGCTAGCCATTGTTTAATTTTTGTCAGCTATTTATATTGCTTGTTAAAACAATGCCATTGCACGATCATACATTTACAGATTTGACAACGGATTGCATAGGTCAAAAGATTTGCATTCGCATAGCACCTTTCACTACCTCAGGACATCTCAAAGCATTTTACAGCCAATGAGGTACTTTTGAAACGTAGTCACTGTTGTAATGTAGGGAAATGCAGCAGCCAATTTGCGTACAGCAAGCTCCCACAAACAGCAATGGGCTAATGACCATAAAAGCTGTGGTTTTTTTTCGAAGAGATTTTAGTTGAGGGATAAATATTGACCATGACGCTGGGGATAACACCCCTGCTCTTCTTTGAAAAAGTTCCATGGAATCTTTTATGTCCACAAGAAAGCAGACAGAGCCATGGTTTCATCAAAAGGCATCACCTCTGACAGTGCAGCACTCCCTCAGTGATGCACTGACAGAAAAGACTTGTATTTATATAGATCCTTTTATAGCCACCGGACGTCTCAAAGTGCTCTGCAGCCAATAAAGCATTTTTAAGGAGTCATCAATGCGGCAATACAGGATATGCGGCAGCCAATTTGCACACAGCAAGCTCCCACACACGGCATTGTGATAATGACCAGATAATCTGTTTTTGCGATGATGATTGAGGGGATAAATATTGGCCAGGACACCAGGGAGGATTCCCCTGCTCTTCTTCGAAATAGTGCCAAGGAATCTTTTGCATTCATCGGAGAGGGCAAACATGGTCTCAGTTTTGCATCTCATCCAGAAGGCAGCACCTCCAGCAGTGTAGCACTCCCTCGGTACTGCACCGGAGTACCAGTCTTGATTTTTATCCAGAAATGGGATGTGAACCCATGTGAGAGGTTTGAGTACTACCCACAGACATCAGCAGCATTGAGAGTCTCTATCTAGAAAAATCTCAGGGCCACAAATGGAACATGGATGGGCCTACAAGGCAAATATTGCCCCCTTGCTCACTGCTGGGACCCACCTTTGGGGGTTGGGGTTCTTCCCACTTGACGAGAGGCAGCCATGCAAATTATTGGCTTAACAAATGGGTAATGTTTGTTTTATGGATTTGTGAACGAATTGGGAGGAAAAAACATAGCTACAGGCAGCAAATAAATGGGTGGCGCACAGTTTATACTTTTAACATAAAGTGCTTAAAGGGAAATGTGGAATTACAACATGGTGTAATTGTTACAGAATTTTAGGAACTGTACAGGAGACAGAGCTTTGGTCTAATTTATCTCATAAGAACAAGTGGGTGGAAGAGAGATACAGAGTATGCTTAATCACTTAAAGGAACTGCTGACTACAGTTTTATTGCGGAAACCTAGACAAGATTAGATAGTACAAGGGTGTTGCCAAGTTTGGGTTTTAAAAGCTTCTCGATTGTAAGAGAAGAACAATTGCGAGAAGTAAGGAGTTCCGAAGTTTTGAAAGTAGGTATGATTCTTGGTTTGGGCCGAGTTCATTGGGCTCAGCTGAACAAAGTGGACGTCAGTACCCCTAGGTTAGAGAGAGAGGGGAATAACAGCCAGCCTTCCCATTTTGATTGCTATTCAATGAATTGCTAGTAAATGCATGTGTGAACCTCAGGTTAGGGCAGGATTCAGCTTTGTGGTGATGCCCTCCATGGTCCAATGGCCTGTTGATGCTCATGCTTAGATTTTTCCAATCGCCATTAATTTCAATACTGGTGGTGGCCCATTTTATATCAAAGACCTGGTGTTAACGGCTTCAAAAAGCTCACCCGCAGCTGTTGAGTGAGGTAGCAGGAGGGCTGTCTGAGACACTTGAACCATTCCCCAGAAAATATCAGCGCCTCAGGAGTCGTGGGGAAAAATGAGGAGAAAATTGTGAAATAAACAAATTCTGGAGCTGCAGTGAGCCATCATAAAAAGGAACTAGAACGGGAGTTGTACAGGACCAGAAAATCAGTGCAGTCCAATGGGTCACTTCCAAAGTTCAAATAATACCGCATCATCCCTTCCTGAACCTCCCTGTCCTCCGATAAGACTTTCCTTAAAACCTACCTTTTTGGCAAAGCTTTTGGTCACCTGTCTAATATCTCTTTATGCACCTCAGTATCAAATTTTACTTGATAATGCTTTTGTGAAGCACCGTGGGATGTTTTACTGGGTTTAAGGTGTTATATAAATGCAAGTTGTTGTTATATCGTCAGAGTTTTTTTGGGAATACAAAGCGCTTCCTCGTCAATTTGCCAGTGTTATTTGTCTCCACTACCCACCAGTAGCTCAATTAGTAACACTTCTCTCTTTTGACGTGAGCGCATAAGCTAGGATGAAACTTCAGTAAAGTAATGCGCGAATGCTGAACTGTCAAAGGTGGTGGCTTTTGGATGGGAAGTTAAACTGAGACCCTAACTGCCCAGTGTTAAAGATTGCATGGTACTATCTAAAGGAGACCAGGTACTTCTGGTGGCCTTGACCAACATGTGATGGAATATAGGTATAATAGGCTTAATTAAGTAGAATTTAGAAATATTTAAAATATTATACCTTTTCGAATTAAAGATTGAATGGATGGTCAGTTTTTAGAACGCACTGACATTCCCCTTTAAGAAGGTAGTGTTAGAAAATTTCAAGGTCCCTGTTATGAACCAGAAACAAGTTGGGAAATCCATTTGTGTCTCTGTGTCAGGGGCTTGGAAGATAAACACACACATTGACATATCCTGTCGGTAAGAGGTAGCAATAAACTTAATTGGTTTGTGCAGACAGGTCAGCTCCAAAGGTTGCTTTGGGATGCCATGGAAAGGGCAATTATAGATAATGAAACAATAAATGGAATGGACTAAAAGGAACAACATAAATGCTCACAACTTCAACAGCAAAGGAAGTTCGTAAAACATTAAGTGGAAATGGTAATTAAAGGTATGGATTTTAAAAGGAAGACAGGAAGGCCACATTTAAATGCTAAAAGTCAGATGACACTTCAGAAACAATATTAACATGAGAGATTTTTGAAGCAAAGTTTAGAAGCGTTGAATCCTCAAACAATGCCTCTAAACTATGGGGAATTTAAGGTAAAAAGTTTACTTTAAATTTTGATGGATATTCTAAGATATTTTTGCTGCAACACTAGCAAGGTTAAACTTTTGGATTCTATGTTAGAAATATGATTATGTGTTGCATCTTTTAGTAATATTTGATATTGTGATATACTTATCCACTTAGAATTTATTCTTTAATCAATATATAAAGTTAATAACTCGTCTCATGTAGTATTCTGTATACAACTACAAAGAACCCCCTCTCTGTATCTCTTTAAGTGGAGAGATACGTATTGAAGGGAGTTCCCAGACCCTTATAATATTTGGGATATTTATGACTTAGCCATAATTATTAAAATAGGCTATCCGAAAGATGGTAATATTCTCTGTTGGTTTTCTTTATTTGAGGGAAAGCTAGTACAATTCTTTGGACTCAAATAAATGTCTATGAGAAATTGTCTGGTTCAAACTTGATTAAAGGAGATTCATAGGGATGTTCTCTTGATTTTGTTTAGTCCCTATAAGGGGTTAAAGTCATAAATCACTTCAAATAGTCTTTACTTAATGAACACTACCAACAGCAAATTAACTGTTCATCTTTCTCATTTCCTGCTTGTGGGATCTTGCTCTTGCCAGATTGGCTGCCACATTTGCCTACATATTAACTGTAACCTTACTTCAAAAGACATTGATTGCGAAGCGTTTTGCAACATTCTGGAGACATGATACTGTTATTGAATGTAAAGATAGAGTCTAATGGTTTCAGACACCAAATAATCAAGCTTACAATGAAGTTATTTTAATAACTTTTACTATAAAGGTACCACACTCCAGAGAACACAGTATAGACTGACTTTGGAGATCCATTCACCATTCTCTGTTCTAACCAGCTGTGATTATCCTAACTATATTAATTTATTCCATTCATGATCGGGCCTTCCTGAACTATGATTCAACAGCAACTTCCATTTATATGGCGCCTTTAATGTAGTCAAATGTCCCAAGGCACTTCTAAAAAATATTTCAAGAATGTTCTGTTATCACACATATCCCATACCTTTTAGACCAGGACCGTCCATGTACGCAATCCCTCCTGCATATCGGTAGATAAGTATAAAGGTGCAGACACACGTAAACACATACAGATCTACCTCATTTTAAAAATGCTGCCACTGATATTCAATAGCCCAAGAGATGAACGTTTAGTCATTTTCATTTGCCATCAAAATGCATAGAACAGGAAGACAATAACATACTGATCAACTTAATAGATAAAGACAGAAAATCCTGCAGGTCTGTGGAGAGGGAAGCAGAGTTAAAGGTCAGACTTTTCTTGGCTCCGGGGTGGCGGCCAATTATTTCAATTGGCTGCCCACCTCCTTTTCAGCAGGCAGCCACCCGTATCCTACCCCCATGGCGGGGTGGCCAGGAAAATAACGGGGAGCTGCGTAGGGATGGCTCCCGAGGAGGTTTCCCAGACATGGGGCAGGATACGGGTGGCTGCCTGCTGAAAAGGAGGTGGGCAGCCAATTAAAATAATTAAGCCCGATTAGGGGCGATTTAGAGGGCCCGCCGGCATTTTCCGGGTGGCAGAGCAGCACCCCGCCATGGGGGCAGGGCGCCACTTCAATGGAGGGTCCTGCCAGCTGCGAGGTCTGCACCCACGGCCCAAACACTGCGGCCGTTGGAGTTTCCCTTCCAATCTGAAGGGCCTTTAGCACCTCTGAATTTTTAGTTTAAATCTATGCCTCCGAGGGTGCCTCCAGGTCTCCTACCTGCCTCAGCTCTAGAGCCGCTGGCCCTGTGACTGGGCTAGCAGCATCAGGAACCTGTTAAGGACAGCGGGCATGGGGAAGGCCAATTAGGAGGCTGCTTTCAGGAAAAGATCTCACCCGCAGTCTGGCTCCCAGCAAGTGTGGGCTCGGGACACCCACTTGATCCCGATGTCAGCATTCGGAAGCCCGTGGGAATATCCTGCCCAATGTTTCCAATTGCATGAAAAGTCTCTTGCCAGAAACTCCATGCTATTGTGCCATGACTATTTGCACCTCCTCTGGAGCCACCTTTTGTTTCTTTACTTGTCTCATTATCGCCTACTTTTGCCTTGCATCATCATCCCTCTAGTTAATTATTCTATTCTGCACACACCCGACCCTCTGATCTCCACCCAACCTCAACAACCACCTTATCATAGGCCTCAACCTTTTGCTTTTCTCCCGATGCTGGAGAGAGTGGCTGTCTGTTGATGTAGGGAAGTTGGGGGGGGGGCCTGGTGGGGGGAGTTGGTGTCACATGATAAGGTGCCCTTTCAGCACTTTCACAATTTTGAAAATAAAAATGGCCACAGCTACCAGAACCTTATTGCAATGGATAGCGTGTTAGACTTCGAGCTAATCATTGATTCAAAGGTTGTGGGTTCGATTTCCACTAGAGTCAGGTTTAGAAATGTTATCTCTCAGAGGGTTGTGAGTCTTTGGAACTCTCTTCCCCAGAGACCAGTACAGGCAGGGTCATTGAATATTTGTAAGGCAGAGGTAGATAAATTCTTGACTAACAAGGGAGTCAAAGGGTAGGCGGGAAAGTGGAGTTGAGGCCACAATCAGATCAGCCACGGTCTTATTAAATGGCGGAGCAGGCTCGAAGGAGTTCAATGGCCTACTCCTGCTCCTAATTCGTGTGTTTGCACCGAATTTTACCAGCCCCTCAACATGGTGGGTCGCAACATAAGGCCCGATAAAATTCTGCGGGGAGAATTCTGCACCTCGACCCGCTACACCGAGAGGGGCCCGCCGCGTATTACCGGCGGTGGGAGACCGCGGTGTGGCCCTCCTGCCATTTGGCGGTGGCACCCCAATTAGAATATGTAAAACTCTGCAGATTATGCAACCCGCTGCCTCTCACTCCACACTTCCTCATTTAACATAGATGGGGCGGCCGTCATGTGTGAACTTGGTCACAACCTGAAAGTTAACTCTGCTTCTCCCTCCACAGATGCTGCCTGACTTGTTGAGTTTCTCCAGCACTTTCTGCTTTGATGCCAGATTGACAGCAGCCCCACTCTTCAACAGTCAGGTAAGTATTTCTTGGACAGCTGTCAGGAAGCAGGTGCTGGGGCGCTTTAAATAGGGCCCCAGCACCTGCTGCACAGCTGCCAAAAGGTTCCTCACTGCGCCAGATGTCCCACCTCTCACCGCATAATATGGCTTGGCACAATGATGCTAACGAGCCCCCACACGTAATATCATGGGGGCTCAGCAGCGGCTGTTAAATGCATGCACGCCGCTGAGTTCAAGGGGCGCCGCCGCAAAATAAAATTCAGGCCTTTGTACAAAACCCCTCCACAAGGCTGCAGCTGTCGCCATCTTTCAGCGCCAGTAGCGGGTTGAGGGTGGGGGGAGCTTTAAATGATTCTGGAGAGCTGCTCCCCACCCTGGTCTGCCACCAGGAAGCCTCCACCTTTCTCTAGCTGTGTTTTGGCCACTGCCGGGGGCCTGCCTGACGACTGGAACATTCCAGTTGGCACGGGAGAGAGAGCCATTAATTGGCCCTTAATTAATTATCGAAGGGGCGGGCAGCCATTCCCTCCCCAACCTAGGCTCTTTGAAAATGGCCTGGAGGTGGGACCATACTGGTAAATCGGCTCGCCAGCCAGCAGTGGGAAATTCTGGGCCCCACCCCCCCCTCCCCCCCCTCCCCCCCCTCCCCCCCCTCCCCCCCCTCCAGTCTTGCCTTCTGAGCCGATTGAAAATTTGGCCCGTTAACTTGTTCTCTCTCCACTGATGATGCCTGACTTGCTGCATGCTTCCAGAATTCATAGTATTTTGCTTTTTGAGAACTGAGTGTCACCTGTCTACACTATATTTAAGCACAAGTTCATTCTTACTCTTATTGTACAGCTACACTTGTCAATGACAGGCTAACAAATAAGATATGGCAGAATGTTAGACCCAAAACTTGGTTTCACTAGTTAGGATAACTTGTGGGTTTTTGTTAATTACTCTGCACACACTAGATACCAGAAAACAAGGTGTATGAACTATAAGAATTTTGTAGGAGATTGGGAGAGGCCAACTCAAACAGAAATCACAAACATAATTGCAGATGACTGTTTATTTTAGAAAACCAAAAGATAAGAGTCTACAGGTCAATATCACAAATATCATTTCATAGAATGAGGGAACCTGCCATTCTTACACAGTCTGGCCTACAAAAACAACTAGCATTTATATAACATCTTTAATGTGAAAAAAAATCCCAATGTGCTTCCCAGTAGCATTATAAAGCAGAATTTAACGTGGAGCCACTTAAGGAGATATTAAGACAGGTTAACAAAAGCTAGGTCAAAGAGATTGGTTCTAAGTAGTGTCCTAAAGAAGGAGAGGGGTAGAGAGGTGGAGAGATTTAGGGAGGGAATTCCAGAGCTTAAGGCCTAGACAACACAAAACATGGCTGCCAATGATGGAGTGATGAAAATCGGGGATGTGCAAGAGGCCAGAATTTGAGGAGTGCAGAGGTTGTGGAGGGTGCTTTCAGGTGGTAGAGATTGCCCGATTTGGGAGGTGCTGTTGAAGTAACCTTGACAAGTTGCTGCAGTGCATCTCGTAGATCATACAGACTGCAGCCATGGTGATGGAGGGAGTGAATGTTTAAGGTGGCAGATGAGGTGCCAATCAAACAAGGCTGCTTTGTCCTGGATGGTGTTGACTTCTATATTATTCTAGTACACACTATTCTTGATATCCTCTGAATAGTTGTAGCATGTCAATCAGTTGCTATGAAGGCCCACCTCCTCCTTGGAGCAGTGGGAGATGGGCAATTATCGCAATCTTGCCAGCATCGGCCATATCTTGGGAACAAATAAAAGGTAAAATTGACGAAATCAAACATTGTAGATCACAAGTTAAGATCCTTTGATGAACTAGTAAGACTTTTACTGTAAGGAGAGTTGCTAACAGGCAAATGGTGTTTGGCTTACTTGATTGAGTTCTTTGATGAAGGAAATGGAGGGGGCAGATCAGGGCAGTGCAATTGAGTATGTGGAAATAATACACTTGTTAGCAAAATCAAAACCCAATGGGAGTGCAGTCCAAATAGATACAAAATTGACTGAAAGTCAGAGAGCAGAGAGTAGTGGTGAACGGTTGTTTTTCAGACTGGAGGAAGGTATACACTGGTGTCCCAAGGGATTACTGTTAGGACCGCCACTCTTTTTGACATATATTAATGGCCTGGACTTGAGGATACAGAACATAATTTCAAAGCTTGCAGAGGATACGAAATTCGTAAATGTAGTAAACAATGAGGAGGATAGTAACAGACTTCAGGAGGACATAGATTGGTGAAATAGGCAGACACATGGCAGGTGAAATCTAATGCAGATAAGAGTGAAGTGATACATTTTGGTAGGAAATATGAGGAGAGGCAATATAAACTAAATGGTAAAATTTTAATGGGGATGGAGAAACAGAGAGACAGGGTGTAAGTACACAAATCTTAGAAGGTGGCAGGACAAATTGAGAGTACAGTTAAAAAGTATATAGTATTTACTAATAGAGGCATAGAGTATAAAAGCAAGAAAGTTCTGCTAAACCTTTATAAACTCTGGTAAGGCTGCAAGAGACTGGCAGCAAACTTCAACTATAAAAATGGGACATTCACACAAGATGTCCTTTTACTATCATAACTTGAGTGGGACTCTGCCACAGTGCAAAATTGCTGACTATGAGAAATGCAAATGAATTTCTTTTTCTCCCTTAAACACTGCAATCTCTCCATCAGTCGCTAAAGCATCTCCCGCATAGATGGCATCTCGGTTTAAACCATTTCCCCCTCTCACTCAAAGATCTTTGCTTTTCCCACAGATTGCAATCACTGCCTCAGCCATTTGTCATTGTCCTTCATAGATAGCTACTCCATTCCAGTTCTCAGCTAACTTACTGACCACCATCTTCACAAATCGCAGTCTTCTCTTATATTCATGATTCTCCCTCATTCGTATGCATTTCCTAACTTCCAATTTGCTTTTATTTTAATTAGTCCACAGTCCACATTATTGCCACCGTTCACCATAGCTTAATGCAACTCCTTTGTTCAGTCTCCTTTATTTTTCCAAATTTCATTTATACCTGCCTTTATTTTTTGCCTGTTCAACAACTGTTCAGATACTGAAGTTTGAAGTGATATTCTTGCCTGTATACTGGCACATCGCTCCCTACCAATACCAGGAGCAGTGAACTCCAGTTTCGAAAAGCATTTGGTAACAGAGGATATAATTACGTGAGAACTTTGTTTCTATATTTTATTGAGCAGAATTTAGAGATAAAGAAATAGCAACTACCTTCTCTATAATTTGTTGGGAATTGTTAGTTCTGTGGCAGTTCGGATTCCAAAGTTCTCAACACTACTGTTCTACAGTTTGTAACTCTCAGTTTGACCTACTGTGAAAGTCAGTTACCACAATGATTAAGTACAGGAAATGAGTTAAGTGAGAAAGCCTTATCTAGACACTTCATCTGTAGCAATGCTGCAATTCCTAGAAAAAAAACAAGATAGAGTTCATAGTATTTTACAGTGTAACCATTATCAATTTATAGTGATAGTCTTTGAACATCTAATCTCAAAATACACTATGCTGCCGATATAATTGCAAGTATTCTGTCTTTATAGAGTTAGAAACATCGAAAATTTACAGCACAGAAGGAGACCGCTCGGGCCATCGTGTCTATGCCAGCCGAAAAAGACCTATCCAGCCAAATCCCGCTTTCCAGTTCTTGATCCAAAGCCCTGTAGGTTGCAGCACTGCAAGTGCATATCTAGGTGTCTTTTAAGGGTTTCTGTCTCTACCGCCCTTTCAGGCAGTTAGGTCTCGACCCTCTGCCACTCCGTGAGTGAAAACATTTCTCCTCAACTCTCCTCTAGTCCTTCTACCAATTACTTTAAAGCTATGCCTTTTGGTTATTAACCTCTCTGCTAAGGGAAATAGGTCCTTCCCATCCACTCTATCTAGCCCCCCCTCATAATTTTATACATCTCAATTTGTTATCAATAGTGCAAGATATTCCAATGAAAAGAAAAAAACTAAAGCAAGCTCAACAAAAATAAACAGGAGGATTAACACTGTTGGAAAGTTATTGGCATATCTATCATATTGCTTCAGTTGAGAAGTCCACATTGTTATGGATTTACGTTTGCCTCATACAGAGTGTACACTCTCTCCCCATAGGGAGACACTGCCCTTACCTAGGGAACTGAGGCATAGATTGGCAAGGATCTTACTATTGCCTGTCTGGAGTAGAATAGCTAGAGACCGAGCAACTAGTGGCAAGTCTACGCCTCAAGGCTGGAACGAGCTGGGTGCTGCTCAATAGTTTTGAGTATCGCTTCAAATGTTGGATTAAAGAATCGACTCAGTTCCAATATCACAGACAACAGGTGCTGACAATGGTTGCACCATGATCCCTTTAATCACCCCTGCCTTCCACTCTATCACTGCCCTTTTCCTCTGTTCTGTCCAACCAGCAACCCCACCTCTCCACACCGATCTGAATCTTGAACTGGATCTTCTAGCTCTGATGAAAGGTGTCGACAAGAAATGTTAACTTTGCTTGTCTCTCCTCAGATGCTGCTGAGCGTTTCCAACATTTTCCATTTTCATTTCAAACTCTGATCTGCGTGGCTCCTCGCGACACCAAGCATTACATTGACACTAGCACAATAATCATAACTTTCCACACTGGTAAGAACAACAGCCACAAGACGTGACTGGCTTTTTTGTTTTATAATTGCCTGAAAGGTAAGGTAAGTCCTGGCAGTTAGGCTAAAAATGTGATGGGCACCCTGTAAGAATCTGTTATGCTAAAAACTGATAGTGGTATGGTGTGTACTGGCTGGGCTTGTGTTGCCACATTTTCAAGGTTCTATTTCAAAACATTCAAACTTTTTATTCCCCCACTACACCCCTCCTATCTTTTGCTGCCAGTTTTCACTACTTCCTTCCTTCTGTCTTGAATATTGGAACACAAGAACAGGGGGAGGCCATTTCGCCCCTCAAACATATTCTGTCATTCAGTGACCCAATTCCATACAGGCAATGACTCCCTGACTTTCTGAAGAGATGTTAAACTTCGGGCTCTTCTGCCTGTTCGTACACGAAGCTATTTGAAGAGAAGCAGGAGAATTCTCAACGTGCCTTGGCCGACATTCATCCCTCAAGCCACACCACCAAAACAGACTAACTACAGACTTATCTTACTTTATATTAGTGCCAACTTGTCATGTCCTGCTAGATTTTCCAACATTACTCTTACTCATTCATAATTAATTATGCAGCTCTTGAGAACACCCTGAGGACTTGAAAGATACTATCTAAATGCAAGTCCTTTCTTGATCCATATTTGCTACCTTTCTCTTGTTGCCATCATTATTTGAGTGCATGGTTTTTAGCAGGCTATTAAATCTTATGATGGGAATCGCAGTCATGATTGAGGCTGCCCTCATCTGACTCCCACACACTTTTGAGTTTGGCTAGTGGAATAGCAGTCAGGAGTGAGACCCCTGGCTGATTTCCCCCTTCCCAAACTCTGGCTGCTGAGGTCAAATGTAGGACCACTCCCTATGTTCTGGCTGAGACCAGTTACACGCAATAAAACCTAGGAATTTCCTGGTCAGTATGACTCAACTACTCCCTGCCATATCTGCCTGAGCCATCAGGGGAATATGGGCGATTTTATATTGCATTTCCACTGGGAAGAAGAAATCATTAATGTGGTGTAAATAGGATGTGTGGAAAAGATAGTGAAAAACACAAGTAAAGAAAGAAAGACTTGCATTTATATAGCACCTTTCACAACATCAGGATGTCCCAAAGCGCTTTACAGCCAATGAAGTACTTTAGAAGTGTAGCCACTGTTGCAGTGTAGGAAATGCGGCAGCCAAATTGCACACAGCAAGCTCCCACAAACAGCAATGCATAATGACCAGATAATTCTGTTTTTGTGATGTTGGTTGAGGGATAAATATTGGCCAGGACACCTGGGAGAACTCCCCAGCTCTTCTTCAAAATAGCGCCTTGGGATCTTTTACATCCACCTGGGAGAGCAGACTTGTGTTTAATGTCTCATTTGAAACTAGTAAAGCTGTTCTCGATGTTTTGCATGCTTTGACGCACATTAGTGTACAAGCAGCATTTTCTAACCTGTGGGCAGAATCTTGCCAGCCTCTTGGAGGTGGCTTTGGAGACAAGGGAGGGAGCCAGGAAAGTATTGGAAAACCCCATCGGGACAGCTGCCCAACAGTCCCACATCTGGGTGAGTTTCCCAGGGAGGTCTGCCCCGGGAATTAGTAGCCGGCTCCAAGGAGGCAGCTAACCAATCGGAGCCTCTTCTCGAACACCCAATGACGGAGCCGCAAGAGTTAAACAGCCGCAGCCATGTCAACAATCATTCCTCCACAATGATGGCCCTAATGCCTTTCTGCCTTCTTTCTCTTCGAAAAGTTCCTGAGCCATTGGAAAGCTTATCCATTTTGAGATGCCTTCGCGCTCACTTACCTCTCTCAGCAACGCCCGCCTCTCCCAGTGCTGTGGGCCCTCTCATTGGACAGCAAATACGGAGGCCACCTCCCATAAGATCTCAGCGCCAGATCCCAGTGGGATTGTGACCCGGAAATGGTCCCAACCCTGGATTAGTTTCTATTTTGGGAAGATTCCAGCCCATGAGTCCCAGATGGCTGTTTGCATTCAATTATTTAATTAATTAAGTAATACTCGGAACACTGCATTGTGAAATTTTCTTCAGTTGTAAATGTATTTTCTATTATTGGATGATTTAACCAAACTTTATCACAAGTGATATGTCTGTTCATGCAAGCTCTAGATATTACCTGTCATAATCATGCCAAAATTACAAAGATCTCAAAACATACAAGGTATGTGTTGGATCAGGCTGGAGAATTATTACAAAGTAATTAATAGCCAGCTCTACAGCTGCCTGGGTGTGACTGCCCTGCTAAATCACAAAGCTCGATGAACAAAGTTGGAATCTTTAACGGTGCCTCAGCTCAGTGTTACACACAGTAGTAGATCTCTCATGGCGTGGTCACCGCAGTTTCAAGGTTACATCAGTGTAACTGGAGGGACAGCAACTTAGTGTAGAAGTGGGTGCTTGGGGGTTGGGGAGAGGAACGGGAGGTGGAGTGGGGATGGGTTGGAGGAGGGTTGGATGGGTGTGGGGAAAAGAGAGGTCTTGGTGAGGAAGGAAAGGAGGGGTGCAGATGTGAGGGATGAGGAGGGGTGGGAGAGGAGGAAAGGAGGGGTGGGGGAGGAGGAAAGACGGGGAGGTGTGAAGGAGGCAGGGTGGGGTTGAGGGAGAAGAGGATGGGGGGGGTGGGTAGAGGAGGCCAGGACAGGAGGCAGGTTGTGGGGAAAGGAACATGGAGGTAGGGGGATGGTGGCTTGGAGGGGTGGGTGGGGAAAGAAGCTGGGGCAAGGGGTGAGTGGGTGAAGGGTGCGGAGGGAGTGGGGGAGGGGGGGGAAGGGTAGGCTGTATACCGGCACTAAAAAGCCACGCCGGAGGCAATGAACCATTTTTTGATCATTTCCTGCATAATCAATAACTGGTACTATAAGTAAATAAATAAGTAAATAAATCTTTGCCTTATATTTGAGTTGAACTTTTTGCCATTACTGTCCATGTGTTTCTAACCAAAAAGGCCGAGAAATAGGTAAAGTATTAGTTTAATCTTTTCATATTTGAACCTTCCCTTTTTTCTAGTGTACCTAAATAGAACTTTTGGCAAAGTGTTTCAGGTGTTCAACTTTTATTCAGGGTCTCTATCTAAATCTGATAATGTTACAGTCCTTCAGGAACTTGCTACTAGTTTATACGGACTATCACTTTTGAATGCTGAATATAAGCAAAAAGAGATGTGACTTTGTAAGCATTTAAATTGCATCTATAATATATTAAGCTGTTTAAGCTAACTCACTGGGCTGGAAACACATGCGATTGGATGGAATGCTTATTTTATAACCTGCCCAATATTACTCTGGAGAGTAAAACCAGGCAGGGTGTAAAACTAGTGTTGCACCCAATCCTATCAGCTTCTTGATGGCTGCAATCTTATAATTGCCCACCCCCTTATTCCTGTGTTTACTTCCTGTCAACTTTTCCCATTATAACTTCCTATGTTCACTTTCATAGTTGAAACCCAGGGTTACCAAGGGCATTGATTGCATCCCTATGGTCGGTAATGCATGCCCAAATGTAAATACCTATAGTTATGCACTGGAGAATATCATCAGAGTTGCTCCCATTTCACTGCTGTGACTTCACCGGAATCATGGTGGAAGCCCTGTCCACTGGGTTAGTGGGGATTCTGGTGTTCTTCTGGTGAAGTTACAGTGACAGAACAGGAACAGTTCTGAAGGAGTTCTCAGCCATGAGCGGCAAAGGCTCCCACTCCTTAAACGTGCGACTCATTTGATAGGCGTAGATCTTTGCACATGGACTCATGACCTTCTGAGAGCTGTCATAAAGAAAGAACTTGCATTTATGGAGAACCTGTCACAACCTCAGGATGTCCCAAAAATCTTCTCAGTTAATGAGTACTTTTTGAAGTGTTGTCACTGCTTGTGTAGGAAATGAGGCAGTCAATTAGTGCACAACAAGCTCCCAAAACAGCAACGACGTAAGTGGCCAGATAATTTTGTGATGTTGGTTGAGGGATAAATATTTTCCAGGACTCCAGGGAGAACTCCCCAGCTCTTTTTCAAAATAGTGCCATGGGATCTTTTTACGTCCACCTGAGAAGGCAGATGGGGTCTTGGTTCAACATCTTTTCCAAAAGTTGGCACCTCCAACAGTGCTGCTCTCCCTCAGTACTACACTGGAAGTGTCAGTCTCAATTTGGTGCCCAAGAATGTGGCTTGAACCCACAACTTTCTGAGTCAGACACAAGACGTACTGACAACTGATCCACAGCTGCTATGATTAACACCAAGCCATCAGGAAGGCTTAGGAGAATCGAAAGGCCAAAGATCAAAGGTAGACCAAGGAAAACAATTCCTGCATGATATAAGGAGTGGGACAAATATATCTGACTAACAAAGCAGCAACACACAGAGAGGTATTATCGAACTCGACACATGACTGAACACATGAAGGGGATGGCTATGGTTGCTTAGTGTACTATCTATAACTGAGTCATACTGAGCTTCAGTTGTTAGTCTTGCTATGTTGGCTCATATCAGTCAGAGGGTATATACAACTAGCCTTAGTACCCCTGACAGGGGGAATTCAAAGAATCATAAAATGATACAACTCAGAAGGAGGCGATTTGGCCCACTTTACCTGTGCTGGCTCCAAAAGAGCTATCCAACTAGTCGCAATCCTTGAATCCCAAAGCCTGGAAATTTTTCCCGATTAACCAGAGTCTTAAATCGACATTACTATCCAGCCACTGCTGAAAAGCATGTGCGTGAGAATAGCAGCTGAGGCTGGGATTGGGCTCAAACATACACTTGGAAGAAAACCAATGCCCTTGGGAGTGTATCTCTGTCACTGTCAGAGGCTTAATGAGAAGGCATGAGAGAAGGAAGTTAATGGAAAAATTTAAAATAAACTCTGGTAAACAGGGTATTCATTTGCAAATTAGTGTCCTTTTTTGCCCTACTATTTCTAGTGTTCTAGTGCAAATAGTGAAACCCTAAATTCTAGAAGTAACGAATGGCTGGTAGATTCAGCGTAACTTGGGCATTATTATCCAAATAACTTTGTCATTGGCGGTCCACCCAGCAGCGGAGGCTGATGTGGAACGTTAATTCTTGCTTGTACACGTCATTTCTTTCTCATTACAACGAGGAGCAGTGGGGTTTTACGTGTTGCCAAATGTACTTGGTGCAACAGAACTTTTTTTTAATTAAGTAAAAGGCTCAAAAATACAATTGCTAACAGCTGCGTGCTTTTAAAAATAATACCATTGTTTAGAAAGGTAATAAAATCAGTTGAGAGATCTTAAGTTGAGTTTCTGCTTTTTGTAAACAAACAGCCTAGATGGTATCGTATAAGCTCCTTTGCACCGCTGTTGATTAATGTTTTTTTATTCACACTACAACACTGGATAGTTACTTTGTTGTAGTTCAAGCTAGCAAACCCATTTTCTGATGCATCGAAGCCCACCACCCCCTCCCCCCCATTTTAAGAAACATTTTTAAACTACTCAGATATGCCAGAGGATATTTTATCTCGTCTTGTATACCCACATGTCTGTAATTCTTGCATGGATAGCCCTGTTTTGTATAACTTGGCTGACAGCCCAGATGTGGTGACATCATCTACTATTTCATCATTTCAGTACTGTATGTAAGTATAAAATGCAGCGGAGAAGTTAGAAGTCAAGCCAGATTTGCAAGGAAAATAAGAACTGCTGACTGCATTTGAATCAACAATTATAACTCAAAACATTATTGTAGTGGAAGGTTCATAACTCACAACTGAAGCAGCCTATGTGTGTTCAAAGAGAACTTACTTGTTTCCTACAGTAAGGGACTGGCACTGGCCTTGCTTATTTTCAGTTAGTTTAGCTGTACTATTTTCGCTTCGAGACACTCTGGACTTTTGTCTTTGATATTTACTTGTGACCACAACTAGCTCTGCCTCTTTTTTGCAGCTCGCTTGTCTACAGTGCAAGGTGCTGTTCCCTACGGACTCTAAGGCTAAGCCTTGCCTCAGCAGGGTTTAAGATCTGTCCTACTGCAGAACGTTCTTGTTGCTTTGGCTGAAGACATGTGGCAGCAGAGGTGGATCATTGCATGACAAAAATGAACCATTTAACTTGTTTGCAGGATTACCTTTGGAAAGGTTGGTACAATCTCTGACGTTCTTATATTGATCCATTTCTCACCCTTCCTTTAGTTAAAGTGCTTTTGGAATGATTAATGTTGCTGTGGGTGCCTTTTACAGTAGAACTTGCAAAAGAATATATTAGACTTGAGTAAAATAAAAATGCAAGGAATTTACATCAACTTCTGTGCATGTTATTTTACAAACGTTTTCCTGCAAATTGCAGATTTGTGTGAAAGTGATCTGCAGCTACTTTAACCTGCTAAAATAATATCTGTAAAATTGCAACAGACTGCAATTGAATGGGTAGAATTGAGATGAATAAGGGTTTCATAAATCATGGTCTCTCGCAAGTGTATAAAAAAAAGATATGAGAACTTGAAATATGAAACTGTGATCAAGAGATGGTCTAATTTGTTTAGCTCATGCTATCATTTAGGGCTTATATTCCGGACCTCTGTGAACTATTAACAAATAGATAGCATTTCCAAGCGCACATCCCTTTACTCCCTGTTGAATCAAGTGTCAGTTCATTTCCTTTTTTCATGTTGAATCAAGTCGAGATTCACTACACTACGCTTGGTTGCAATCTATTACACAAGTGATAAATTCAACAGTATGAAGCAGTTACCCCTTAAGCTTACAATAATAACCCTTGATTGCAAACAAAGAGCTCTATATACCTTATCACATAAATATCTTCATGAATTCAAAAACCTGGATAGCATCACGCCATTAAATTACTGTGCACAGCGAATTGCATATTGTATGGTGGTTACACACACGTTATGTATTTGGAAGTAATTTAAATATCAAAATTCTGGGAGTTGGAAACTCATAGGAATGGAATGTGAATAACTTCTCTGAGAGGAAAAAAGCCCAAAATTTTACTGTCAAAATAATGGATAATGGCACTTGCCGGTACTTAGGCGTAAAATGGTACAGGAATTTTAGGCGAGGGGCAGATGACAATATTCAAAAATTGCTGTCCAAGTTGCACTGCTTTGCCTTTAGCTTCATAAAAACGGCATCTCACTGTCTGCCTCATCATTGAATGGCGTCAAGTTGATGTATTTACGTGGTGATTATGGACTAAACTCGTTACAGAAGGTTATCTGTTGTCAACACAAGCAGAAGTACCCTTTCAGCGATGTGGCAACAGATGATTACTCTCTGGTACTGCAAATTAACCAGTAAAGATGTGGTGTCTCATTCCTTCAGGTGTTAATTGTTGTTGGAGATTTTTTTTTCCAAAAATAAAAGTTTTACTTTTCCTTTGTCTCTTTTCTCTCTTAATATCCAATCTTTCTATCTTTTCATGTTTCTTTCTGTACATGATTTGGCATTGAAATCATCCACTGTAATTTACACTTCCTTCTTGGTCCTTTTTCAGTTTATTTCTCAATCCTTCCGTCTGATTGATTAAGGAGATACTGTGTTCACTCAGGTCCCGGATGCCCTGTTTCCCTCACCTAATACGAGCAAGCTATAAATGTAACTTGCATCCCCAGTAAAAACTGTTGTCAATTTAGGATAAAGGCACAATGGTCAATTAAAGCTATGTCACAGCTGCCAGAAGATTTTGTCAATTTTTTGTCTTCTCATAAATGTTTTCCTGAGGTACAATTCCATAGGGTCTGAACTCCCATTGATACCCCACGAAATGCCCATTACTCATGTTTCTAAGTTTTCTGCGCACCGAGCTGCAACTATAATTCTTGCAAGAGTTTGTATGCTTTACCTTGCAAAACAAGCAACATATAGATATTTTTAACATTTAGATGATCTGTGGTATCATCCCCGAAGAAAATAGGGCTCTTTTCTCATTACTTATCTGCATGCCCAGAAAGGAACATGCCTCTTTCTAGAACATGCTGAGTATGCATTGCATTTGAATAGTGTTGGTGAGGTTAAATATATGTAAATGCTGACCACGATAACAGAGAAAAGAGGAAATATTGCTGAAGAGATAATTGTTCCGACTAAATGATTTTGCTTCCTCCTCAGACTCTGAGTTTGGCAAGAATTAGCAGAACACGTCTAAAAGCTGTGGTAAGTCTATTTTTGTTCTGGTAGGAAAGCACTATTTTTATTGTATTCTGGCCAAGATGTCTAAGAGAATAATTCACAGCAGTTTATATGTAAATGCATTCAAATCAATAGAATAATCAGATGATAAAAATGATAACACCCAAGAAAACAATGATATCGAAAGGTGTCACAAGCTTAGGAGTGTAGTACACTGTTTGTATCACCAGATGGCATTAACCTGATTTTGCACTTAAGTACAATAGTGACACCAAGAGGTTGAACACAACTTCTAAAAAAAAGCCTCGCCAGAACTCCTCAACCCTGGGAACACAATGCTTATTCAGAGAGCAGCTGAGTCACATAGGTTGGTCTGTTAACTATCTGATCCTTTTTCTATGCATAGTTAGTTGATTTCAACCAAGGCAATTGTCGAGGTGGTAGAAGTGGCCTCAGTTCCCCTAAAAAAAGGAAAAGATTCGACCAAGCTAACCATTTCCGATTGCTGCCCAGTGTTCAACATCTTTGTCGGTGACAGTCAGGCAGAAACAGGATCAAAGCAAAATACTGCGGATGCTGGAAATCTGAAACAAAAACAAGAAATGCTGGATTCACTCAGCAGGTCTGGCAGCATCTGTGGAAAGAGAAGCAGAGTTAACATTTCGGGTCAGTGACCCTTCTTCGGAACTGACAAATATTAGAAAAGTCACAGATTATAAACAAGTGAGGTGGGGGTTGGGCAAGAGATAACAAAGGAGAAGGTGCAGATTGGACCAGGCCACATAGCTGACCAAAAGGTCATGGAGCAAAGGCAAACAATATGTTAATGGTGTGTTGAAAGACAAAGCATTAGTACAGATTAGGTGTGAATATACTGAATATTGAACAGCAGCAAGTGCAAACCTGAAGAAAAACAACCTGAAAAAAACAGTGGGTAAACAAACTGAACAAACTAAGATGAAATGAAATAAATGCAAAAAAAATTGTAAAAAATGTAAAAAGGAATGTTAAAAAAAAGAAGAAAAAATAACTAAAAATGAAAGTAAAGTGGGGGGTTGTCATGCTCTGAAATTATTGAACTCAATGTTCAGTCCGGCAGGCTGTCGTGTGCCTAATCGGTAGATGAGATGCTGTTCCTCGAGCTTGCGTTGATGTTCACTGGAACACTGCAGCAATCCCAGGACAGAGATGTGAGCATGAGAGCAGGGGGGAGTGTTGAAATGGCAAGCAACCGGAAGCTCAGGGTCCTGCTTGCGGACTGAGCGGAGATGTTCCGCAAAGCGGTCACCCAGTCTGCGCTTGGTCTCCCCAATGTAGAGGAGACCACACTGTGAACAGCGAATACAGTATACTACATTGAAAGAAGTACAAGTAAATCGCTGCTTCACCTGAAAGGAGTGTTTGGGGCCTGGGATAGTGAGGAGAGAGGAGGTAAATGGGCAGGTATTACACCTCCTGCGATTGCAAGAGAAGGTGCCCTGGGACGGGAACGAGGTGGTGGGGGTAATGGAGGAGTGGACCAGGGTGTCGCGGAGGGAACGATCCCTTCGGAATGCTGACAGGGGAAGGGAGGGGAAGATGCGACTGGTAGTGGCATCACGCTGGAGGTGGCGAAAATGGCGGAGGATGATCCTTTGGATATGGAGGCTGGTGGGATGAAAAGTGAGGACAAGGGGAACCCTGTCACGGTTCTGGGAGGGAGGGGAAGGGGTGAGGGTAGAGGTGCGGGGAATGGGTCGGACACGGTTGAGGGCCCTGTCAACCACAGTGGGGGGAAATCCTCGGTTGAGGAAAAAGGAGGTCATATCAGAAGCACCGTCATGGAAGGTAGCATCATCAGAGCAGATGCGTCGGAGACGGAGAAACTGGGAGAATGGAATGGAGTCCTTACAGGAGGTAAGGTGTGAAGAAGTGTAGTCGAGGTAGCTGTGGGAGTCAGTGGGCTTATAATGGATATTGGTAGACAACCTATCCCCAGAGATGGAGACAGAGAAGTCGAGGAAGGGAAGGGAAGTGTCAGAGATGGACCATGTAAAGGTGAGAGAAGGGTGGAAATTGGAAGCAAAGTTGATAAAGTTTTCTAGTTCGGGGCGGGAGCAGGAAACGGCACCGATACATTCATCAATGTACCGGAAAAAGAGTTGGGGGAGGGGGCCTGAGTAGGACTGGAACAAAGAATGCTCGACATATCCCACAAAAAGACAGGCATAACTAGGACCCATGCGGGTACCCATAGCGACACCTTTTACTTGAAGGAAATGCATGGAGTTGAAGGAGAAGTTGTTCAATGTGAGAACAAGTTCAGCCAGGCGGAGGAGGGTGTTGGTGGATGAGGACTGGTTGGGCTTCTGTTCCAGGAAGAAGTGGAGAGCCCTCAAACCATCCTGGTGGGGGATGGAGGTGTAGAGCGATTGGACGTCCATAGTGAAGAGGAGGCGGTTGGGACTAGGAAACTGGAAATTGTCAAAATGACGTAGGGCGTCAGAAGAGTCACGGATGTAGGTGGGAAGAGACTGGACCAGCGGAAAAAAGATAGAGTCTAGATAGGAAGAAATAAGTTCAGTGGGGCAGGAGCAGGCTGACACAATGGGTCTGCCGGGACAGTCCCGTTTGTGGATTTTGGGAAGGAGGTAGAAGCGTGCTGTCCGGGGTTGCAGGACTATGAGGTTGGAAGCTGTGGAGGGAAGATCTCCAGAGGAGATGAGGTCAGTGACAGTCCTTTGGACGGTGGCTTGATGTTCGGTGGTGGGGTCATGGTCCAGAGGGAGGTAGGAAGAGGTGTCTGTGAGTTGGCGTTGAGCTTCTGCAAGGTAGAGGTCGGTACGCCATACAACAACAGCACCACCCTTGTCTGCAGGTTTGATGACCATGTCGGGGTTAGACCTGAGAGAACGGAGTGCCTCAAGTTCAGAGGGGGACAGGTTAGAGTGAGTGAGGGGGGCAGAGAAATTGAGACAACCAATGTCTCACCGACAGTTTTCAATGAAGAGATCAAGAGCGGGTAAGAGGCCAGGGGGAGGGGTCCAGGTAGAGGGAGAATGCTGGAGGCGGGTGAATGGGTCTGCTGGTCGGGGGGAGGACTCCTGGTCGAAGAAGTGAGCCCAGAGGCGGAGGCGACGGAAGAAGAGCTCAACGTCATGCCGAGCGTGAAATTCATTGAGGTGGGGGCGTAAGGGGATAAAACTGAGACCTTTGCTGAGTACAGAACGCTCAGCATCAGAGAGGGGGAGGTCAGAGGGTATAGTGAATACACGGCAAGGGGTCAGATCAGAAGGGGTGGGGTCAGAGGGAAGTGAAGCGGAAGGAGGATCTGGAGGGGCATTAGTCCCCATCAGCTGCTGGAGCTTGCGTTCCTTAACACCTGAAAGGAAGAAAAAAAGTTTTTTGTTAATGCGTCGGATGAGACGTAAGATGAGATGAAACTGCGGAGTAGAACAGATTTGAGATAAGGTAAGACGGTGCTGCTGGAGAGAGAGGTCCAGTGTGTGCATATGGCGGCGCATAGCACTGAGTGTGGATCTCAGGATGCGGCGAGAGTAGCAGTCCGAGGAACGTTGTATTTCTCGGAGATACCTGTGATCCTGGGTGGTTTCATATTCAGTATTTTCACACCTAATCTGTACTAATGCTTTGTCTTTCAACACACCATTAACATATTGTTTGCCTTTGCTCCGTGACCTTTTGGTCAGCTATGTGGCCTGGTCCAATCTGCACCTTCTCCTTTGTTATCTCTTGCCCAACCCCCACCTCACTTGTTTATAATCTGTGACTTTTCTAATATTTGTCAGTTCCGAAGAAGGGTCACTGACCCGAAACGTTAACTCTGCTTCTCTTTCCACAGATGCTGCCAGACCTGCTGAGTGAATCCAGCATTTCTTGTTTTTGTTTTAGAAACAGGATCAACTTCAGTTCCAATGACACCACCACCACCATTCTATAGCCTGCTGATTGCCCTCTCTGTGTTTCCAAATGAGTAATGGGCACTTGGTGAGGTGCTGGATTCTTGTGGACTTGCACCACAGAAAAGCCTCCAGGAGTGCAGAGAACCTTGGTGAGAAAGCAGATGAAAAGAAGTTGTTAACTGATTTCTTTAAGAAAATGCACATTTCAAGCCAGTTCCTGGGGCAAGAACACGGGCATCACATGACAGGAAAAATTAAAAAGCATTGTCAGTGGGAGGAAAAAGGGGAGTAATCAGCACATAACCAAGCAAACAATCAGGATTCTATCGTTCAGTGGATTGTCCTATTGCTTTCTGAGCCTGAAGGTTGTGGGTTCAAATCCCACCCCAGCCCAGAGTTTTGAGCAGAACAATCCATGTTGATGTTCTAATGCAATACTGAGGGAGTGCTTTATTGTTGGAGGTGCTGTCTATCACATGAGGCATTGAACTGAGGCCCTGACTGCCAACATCACTAAGACATATAATTTGGTCATTATCATATTGATGTTTTTGGGATCTTGCTGTGCACAAATTGGCTGCTGTATTTCCTGCATTACAACAATGATGACACTTTATTTAATTGCCTGTAAAGTTCTTTAGGACATCCTGAGTTCATGAAAGATGCCATAAAAATGGAAGTTCTTTCTTTCTGTCATGGCGATGAAACAATGTTACCAATATATCTGTGTTAAGGATGAGAAAGGCCATTGGCCAATTTTTGGCCACCCTATCTTTGGATTATGTCACCCCTTTAATGCCAGCATTCACCCTCTCTCCCCTTCACCCTTCCCACAACTTGGTAGGGACCTAACTGGGGGTATATATGCACAAAACGTTGAAGGTGGCAGGGCAGGTTGAGAAAGCGGTTAGAAAGGCATAGGGGATCCTCAGTTTCATAAATAGTGGCATAGAGTACAAAAGCAAGGAAGTTTTGATGAGCCTTTATAAAACACTGGTTAGGCCTCAACTGGAGTATCATGTCCAATTCTGGGCACCACACTTTAGGAAGGATGCAAAGGCTTTAGAGAGGGTGCAGAAGGTCCGAGGGATGACGGACCTTAGTTATGTGGATAGATTGGAGGAGGGCAATATAAGGAAGGACTTTTTTACGCAGCAAGTGGTCATGACCTGGACCCTGCTACCTATGATTGTGATGGAAGCAGAGGCGATGAATGATTTCAAAAGGAAAATGGATGGACACTGGAGGGAAATGTATTTGCAGGGCTCCAGGGATCGAGCGGGGGAGTGGGACTGATTGGATTGCTCGACGGAGCCGGTATGGACTCAATGGGCCAAATGGCTTCCTCATGTGCCCTAATGACTTGATGACTTATAATGGCGACCAGTAGCCAATAGAAGAGTGCCCTATCAAGACTTCCTCTCTTACCCTTCAGAGAGAATCTGAAAACTAAAATTCAGACAAGTCCAAAACAGTAAAGATGTTTGACCTGATTTCTGAGTTAAATGGGCAATTTAGAAGAGGGGCGCTTTTACCGTGGAAAAGCATTTGGACCGACAACACTGGAGTAAATAACTGAAAGCAGAACATGCATCAGAAAGCCGTGACATATGAATTTTAACACTTATGAAACTGAACAAATATCAACCATCTCCTGCCTGTCTTTTATCGGTTTTGCAGTTGTGTGACATGAAAATTATGCAAACACAATTAGCTGCTTCTACCTTGGTTCATTCACCAATTCATTTGGGAATATATGACCAACATGAAGGACTGTGGTCACGCCTATTCTAGAAAGCCTTGTACATCAGCAGAGCTTTTAATGCAGTGTCTTTGCCTCTCCAGTTCCATCTCCCCTTTTTAGATCCTTGTTAAAATGTACTCCTTTGGCCAAACTTTTGGTCATTCTTCCTAACCTTAAGATCACCGTGCATTTCTCCTTCAATCTCTGAAGCACCTTTTCTATGTTAAAGGCATCATAAATTCGTCTTGTCGTCATTTGCGGACTTGCAAGTTTGAAAAGCAAAATGAAGGAAATAGAGTGATACAATGGTATTGCAGGAGGACGAGCACAGCCTCACAGTTGCACCTTCTGCTTTAGGTATAAGTGCGGTCTAGTTAAACAAGTGGCTATTTCAGGAGACTGGCTATGGCAATCGGCAATGTTTCACTTCAGTTGCTGCTGTTCTAGATTTGTCACATAAATCTACATTTTTGACTGTCACCAAGTCATGAGACATGAGTCACAGTGCACTCAGAACTGCTTACTTGAATATTTCAACAGGGCCATCCAAGGACCATTGCTCTTTGGAGTAGAGGTATGTTTGATTACACATTATAAATATCCACAAATGTTGATGATGAAAATTCAAACTAAGTTCATACTGAAGTGCAAACCAAGCAGGTGTCTCACACAAATCAACAACTTACATTATATTGCTGAATAACCTGTGCTTTTCGGCTGTGATGAGTAAAATAATTCGAGGTTGAGGAAATCTGGTCAATCTAGGAGATCCTAGAGGGTCAGAAGAAGCTGAAGAGCATTAATCTGAAAAAAAGTCTTTTAAATTCTAACTATTTTAGGCAAACTAGAAACATCTTTTAGCAAGGCAGAGGAAGAAGTGATTGGTGACGGGAAAAACAATCTGAAACAGATGGACAGAAAAGTGAAGTTGAGAATACAACAAAGAACAGTACAGCACAGGAACAGGCCATTCGGCCTTCCAAGCCTATGCCGATCTTGATGCCTGCCTAAACTAAAACCTTCTGCACTTCCGGGGACCGTATCCCTCTATTCCCTTCCTATTCATGTATTTGTCAAGATGCCTCTTAAACGTCGCTATCGTACCTGCTTCCACCACCTCCCCCGGCAGCAAGTTCCAGGCACTCACCACCCTCTGTGTAAAGAACTTGCCTCGCACATCCCCTCTAAACTTTGCCCCTCTCACCTTAAACCTATGTCCCCTAGTAACTGACTCTTCCACCCTGGGAAAAAGCTTCTGACTATCCACTCTGTCCATGCCACTCATAACTTTGTAAACCTCTATCATGTCGCCCCTCCACCTCCGTCGTTCCAGTGAAAACAATCCGAGTTTATCCAGCCTCTCCTCATAGCTAATGCCCTCCAGACCAGGCAACATCCTGGTAAACCTCTTCTGTACCCTCTCCAAAGCCTCCACGTCCTTCTGGTAGTGTGGCGACCAGAATTGCACGCAATATTCTAAGTGTGGCCTAACTAAAGTTCTGTACAGCTGCAACATGACTTGTCTATTTTTATACTCTATGCCGCGCCCAATGAAGGCAAGCATGCCGTATGCCTTCTTGACTACCTTATCCACCTGCGTTGCCACTTTCAGTGACCTGTGGACCTGTACGCCCAGATCTCTCTGCCTGTCAATACTCCTCAGGGTTCTGCCATTTACTGTATACTTCCCACCTGCATTAGACCTTCCAAAATGCATTACCTCACATTTGTCCGGATTAAACTCCATCTGCCATTTCTCCGCCCAAGTCTCCAACCGATCTACATCCTGCTGTATCCTCTGACAATCCTCATCACTATCCGCAACTCCACCAACCTTTGTGTCATCCGCAAACTTACTAATCAGACCAGCTACATTTTCCTCCAGATCATTTATATATACTACAAAGAGCAAAGGTCCCAGCACTGATCCCTGCGGAACACCACTAGTCACAGCCCTCCATTCAGAAAAGCACCCTTCCACTGTTACCCTCTGTCTTCTCTGACTGAGCCAGTTCTGTATCCATCTTGCCAGCTCACCTCTGATCCCGTGTGACTTCACCTTTTGTACCAGTCTGCCATGAGGGACCTTGTCAAAGGCTTTACATACAGATAACATCCACTGCCCTTCCTTCATCAAACATCTTCGTCATTTCCTCAAAAAACTCAATCAGATTAGTGAGACACGACCTCCTCTTCACAAAACCATGCTGCCTCTCGCTAAAAGTTTGTTTGTTTCCAAATGGGAGTAAATCCTGTCCCAAAGAATCCTCTCTAATAATTTCCCTACCATTGATGTGAGGCTCACCGGCCTATAACTTCCTGGATTATCCTTGCTACCCTTCTTAAACAAAGGAACAACATTGGCTATTCTCCAGTCCTCTGGGACCTCACCTGTAGCCAATGAGGATGCAAAAGATTTCTGACAAGATTTTGTCTGAAATGAGAGGTCACAACAGAGAACATCAGATTTTCAATGAGGGGTTGGCTGATCGGAGTCGAAAAATGAGATTGAAGTTCACAGGAAGCTCAAGATCTATAGGTAGAAAATGCTGAAAATTCTCGACCTGAAACAGGAATTCTGCTTCTCGCGCCACAGAAGCTGCCAGGCCTCCTGAGTATTTCCAGCATTCCCCTTCTTTTATTTCAGATTTTTGTATCAGAAGTTAAGGCACCCAGTGAGCTTAGATAATTAAACATGACTACCTTCGATTTTGATCAACTGATAAAGTAGTTTATTGGTAACTAGCACTAGTTAGCAAGTAGGCAATATTTTTTGCCTTTACCAAACATGACAATTATTTTGGAAATGCAAATATGTTTAACCTAAGAGATTGCAAACCAGCAGATAAAGGTGACAAATTGTATTCTCTTGGTGACTTTGGGTGTGATCTGTGGTGTTTAGTACAAAAGCTTAAGCTTCACTTTACATGCCATAGTTATCCTATAATTTGGTATGATTACATCAACAATTGGTTAAGTCAGCAAAACGCTCCAGCTCATCCTGATACAAGTTCTGATTAATTTCTGGCCGATGGAAAACTTTCCCAATGACATAGCTGCCAAATGCATGTTGCCGTTCAGACCTGGAAGGCTCATGATATGTTTCTTGTCTGACCTGAGTTAAATGATATTTGGCAAAGTGACAAAGTTATAGATGGAGAGAAATCAATAACTTATCTTCTATTGATCAATACCAGGTAATATTCCCTCCCTCTTCATATGGAAATATGTATATGGGGGTAGGAACACAACTGCTTGTTTTGAAGCAGGGGCCAAGAGTTGCCGCTTTGACTGAAATCGGCAATCCGGGCACAAATTGCGTTCAAAATTGCACTAGATTTGAGAAATTTTTGTTGAAGTTTCTGCTCAAACTCATTTGCATATCTTCAAACATAAAGACAGCCATGGACCAGGGCAATCAGGCCATTTTAGAACATCATTTTTATCAAATAAATATTGTATCAATCAATATTTCTTGATATGTTTGCTTAGGGTGACTTCGTGTAGTTTTATTAGTACAGCTGAAAATGGGTTTATTCCCAAAAAAAGCACCTTTAATCTGAGTCAAAAACAAGAAATGCTGGATTCACTCAGCAGGTCTGGCAGCATCTGTGGAAAGAGAAGCAGAGTTAACGTTTCGGGTCAGTGACCCTTCTTCGGAACTGACTAATCTGAGTGTTTAGTCCACCTCGTGAGAGAAATCTGATTTTAAATAGCTGAAAATGAGATTACAGTTATACAGAACCATTTACTAGCTACATTGGTGGACACTCGATCGTTTCTCAGTAAATTAGAAAACAAAATTTAAGGCTTTTAAAACATGCCTAATGGTGTCCTTGCATGCAAACAAACCAGATTGATTTTCAGAGTCTTGAAGGCCCACAAACAAGCAGAAACGCGCAACAGTGATTCATTCGACCTGGGGCCTTGGCCAGGTTTGTGGGCAGGGACGGGTTCTAATTGAATATTTTCTGAACCGTGCAAAAGATCGCGAAACTTGCACAGGAAGGAATTTGCTCCTGAAATGACACGAACATTTTGAGCTGGTTTGGCTGATTTCCAGCACAGTGGCGCAGTGGTTAGCACCGCAGCCTCACAGCTTTAGCGACCCGGTTCAATTCTGGGTACTGCCTGTGTGGAGTTTGCAAGTTCTCCCTGTGTCTGCGTGGGTTTCCTCCGGGTGCTCCGGTTTCCTCCCACATGCCAAAGACTTGCAGGTTGATAGGTAAATTGGCCATTATAAATTGCCCCTAGTATCGGTAGGTGGTAGGGGAATATAGGGACAGGTGAGGATGTGGTAGGAATATGGGATTAGTGTAGGATTAGTATAAATGGGTGGTTCATGGTCGACACAGACTCGGTGGGCCGAAGGGCCTGTTTCAGTGCTGTATCTCTAAAAAAAAAAATTGCATAGATGAAAACAACATGACCGAGTGGAAACTGCAGGTCCAACCGCCCAGTTCAGATATGAAGAATGGTAATATGGACCCAACTTCTAGTCGAATGAATAAATGTGCCGTACAGACGAAGAAGGCCGGAGAGTTAACTCTACTGTGTGCTGTGTTAGTGATCTTGGCTGCATAGCCCATCATGCATCAATACCTTCAGGAGAAGGTTAAAAAATAGGAAAGTTTACCTACTCTGGAGTGTAAAACAGTTGATACTTGCAACTGGAGTTCATACCCGTAGATATTGCCTATACTTCCAGATCAGCCTACATGAGGTTTGAAGCTTTTGCAGGAGCCAACACTTACAGCTTGTTTGTCTAGGCAATTATCACAGAATCATTACAGTGCAGAAGAAGGGCATTTGGCCCATCGTGTCCACACCAGCTCTCCAAAAGAGCAACTCCCTCAGTTCCATTCCCCCGCCTTCTCCCCATAACCCTGCACATTCCTCCTTTTCATATAACTGTCTAATTCCCTTTTGAATGCTAGAATTGAACCTGCCTCCACCACACTCTCAGGCAGGGCATTCCAGAC
Source organism: Heterodontus francisci (assembly GCF_036365525.1). NCBI lineage: Eukaryota > Metazoa > Chordata > Chondrichthyes > Heterodontiformes > Heterodontidae > Heterodontus > Heterodontus francisci. The sequence continues at coordinate 40,599,169 of NC_090405.1, read as the reverse complement.
CTTAACCACCTGCTGCGTGAAAAAGTTTTGCCTCATGTCACTTTTGCCTCTCTTATCAAATGCTTGAAATCTGTGCCCTTTCCTTCTCCATCCCTTCATGAGTGGAAAGTTTCTCTCTATTTACTTTGTCCAGACCCCTCATGATTTTGAATACCTCTATCAAATCACCTCTCTGCCTCCTCTTCTCTCAGGGAAACAGTCCTAACTTCTCCAATCTATCTTCATAACTGAAATTCCTCATCCCTGGAACCATTCTCGTGAATCTTTTCTGTACTCTCTCCAATGCTCTCACGTCTTTCCTAAAGTGCGGTGCCTAGAACTGGACACAATACTCCGGCTGAGGCCAAACTAGTGTCTTATTCATGTTCAACATAACTTCCTTGCTCTTGTACTCTATGCCCCTATTAATAAAGCCCAGGATACTGTATGCTTTATTAACTGCTCTCTCAATCTATCCTGCCACCTTCAATGACTTATGCACATGTACACCTAGGTTTCTCTGCTCCTGCACCCCCTTTAGAACTGTACCTTTTCTTTTATATTATCTCTCCATGTTCTTCCTACCAAAATGAATCACTTCACATTTCTCTGCATTGAACTTCAGCTGCCACCTGTCTGCCCATTCCACCAATTTGTCTATGTCCTTTTGAAGTTCTACACGATCCTCCTCACAGTTCACAATGCTTCCAAGTTACGTGTCATCAAATTATTTCTCAGTGGTTATTGCAACACCACCGTGCTGGAAGGATCTTGCAGCATCCATGAACTGCCAGTTTAGGGGGATTACTGTGCAAAGTGGGATATGGACTATCTCCGAACTTACTGCACTGGAGGGCAAGAAAAGATTAAGTGAACATGAAGCACAATAGTAAATGCAAAAGAAACCAGTTAAAGCGGTTGGCATCATTTCAGATTAATGAGAGCACAGTGGGGCTAACAAAAGTAAAGTATGCATGCAATTGGAAAAGAAGTCTGAAAATCAGATTACTGCTGATAACAATGATACCTTGAGGGGACATTCCTAAATTGAAACCTGAATCTATACCTGGGGCAAAGGAAGGCCTAATTTGGCACTGAAAGTCACTTGAACCACTGCTGACAATTTTGGTGTACAATGATATCATGTTACAGTTTTGAACACTTTAGCTGTATAAAAGATGAATCATCTTAAATTCAAATTATAGGAAATGCAGAGTTGTATTTAAGATTAACCTTTCTGATGCTCTAGAAGCCAATTCAAACACCTTAGGGCTCAGAGACATATTCAGCCCACACTGACAAACGAGAGTATATGTAGGACAGGGACAATGAGTACACATATTCTTTTGCATCTCCATTGGAACAAAATAGTCCATTGATACATGGTCAAAAAAGACAAACTTGCATCAGCACAGTACAGTTCACAACCTGAGGATGTTCCAAAGTGGCTCAGTCGATGAATTACTTCTGAAGTGTAATCAAGTCACTTGCTCGTAGCAATGTCCTGAGGATCGTTTACATCCTGGAAACATTCGGCAACTCAGGCAACATCTGTGGACAGAAGAAAGCGGGTTAACATTTTAGTTCAATGACGTTTCATCAGAACCAGATGTCCAGCATCTGCAGTATTTCGCATTTTTATTGTGGACAGGTCCTCAGTTTAACATCTTGCCTAAAAGTACAGAACTCCTTTGGCACTGCACTGAAGTGTCGTCCTAAGTTATATGCTTAAGTCCTGGAGTGAGGTTTGAACCCAATTAATCTCTTCTGGATTTCCAATTAGCCCCACGTGGCTAGTGGATAACATATTAGACAACTCTGCTATATAATAATGCTTTGTGTGCTACATGGGATACTGCTCTTGTCATTATACAACAGCTCATCCTCTAACTTACTGAGAACAGCAGAAGTAATCCAATAATATGTTAACATTTTAGAAATTTGCGTTAATTTTTAATGAGGGGTACAGTTTTCCCCTCAGCATGCACAGGTCTACTGGTCTGCCACACATTCAAGGGATTAATTTTTCAAGTGACCGCTTACAGCGGGTAGGCATTTTCATGGTCAGGCTTCATTTGCGGCCCATAACACTTTTAGAGCAGTTCATCGATCAGAAAGCCTGGAGATTCTGGACAGCTCCATTGTGGAGACCAGCCAGTGCATGTAAGTCGAGGAAAAGAAGGCGATCTCAAAAGGAGGGTAAAATTTTAATTACTTATGTGGTAATCTATAAAGTATTTTCCTGGAAAAACCAAATCAGAAGAGCAAGGTGTCAAAACTAAGGCCTAGTGACTCATGAACCCTGGCTACTTGGCTTTGGGAGTCCAGTCATTTTAAAGTTTTTTATCACTTATTCATTGGACCTGTCCAGTTTGAACTTTGTGCAGTTGGGGGCCTGAAAAGAACACATATAAGTATTAAATTATGTGGATTTCTCTCAAGCATCCATTCCAAAGTTTATTCACGTGAGCCAAAGAGAGAAGACAATACACAGACATGGTGCACTACGACTCCCCACTCTCCCCCCACTACCCAAAGTTTTCTGTAATATCTTACAAAAAAGAAACAGCATTTGTGTTCTGGGTGAGTGGGACAGAATATAGGACGTTCCCTCCTCCCCTGTTCAAGTCAAGAGGCACCTTTGGAGCTTTGTTTCTGGGCCTTCAAGATGCTTGTGGTTCAACATGGTTTAACGTCTTATCTGAAAGACAGCACCTCTGACAGTGCAGCACTCCCTCAGCAAGTGGAATGGCATATTTCACGTGACCCACCTACACAAGCTAAAACAGAAGTGGTTACTACATCTTCTCTTGGCTGTAAGCAAAACCATTTTACCTCTGCTAAAGGGGATGTAGGACGACTGTGTTGGTGACCACTGAAATTGAACAAGTACTCCAGCATTCCATTGGTACTCCGTTGCCCACATTGTTCCTGTTCAATCGGAACAGCAAAGATATTAAAACATAATAATCTATGACATAAATTGTTTTGTTTCTCTAGCATGCTATTTGGAAAGCTTGGTTGTCACAGATATGGCAACAAGAAAGAAAGGAAAGATTTGCATTTACATAGTGCCTTTCAGGACTGAAAGACGTTCCAAAGCACTTTTCAGCCAATTCCCTTCCGGGTGTAGTCAGTGTTGTAATGTAGGAAAAGTGGAAAACTCCCACAAACAGCAATATGATAATGACCAGATAATCTGTTTTGAAGTGATGCTGATTCAAGGAAGAAATATTAGCCAGGACACCATATGATCTTTTACGTCCACCTGAGAGGATAGACAGGGCCCCGGTTTAACGCCTTATCCGAAAGACAGCACCTCTGACAGTGCAGCACTCCCTCAGCAATGGATTTTGTGCTCAAATCCATGGCATAGGACATGAACTCACAACCTTCTGGCTCAGGAGCAAGAGTGCGACCCATTGAGCCACAACTGAGAATAAATGGAAAAGCACCTCGACAAAATTACATAATCAAAAAAATAGCAGGATTAATTGAACTGTATGGGGATGAAATTGGTGTCTGCCTGTCATAAGAAATGGAAAAAGAAATGTGATGCAATGTAACACGGACTGCTGATTCGTTATGCTACCATCAGATGCTACTGGCGTACCCCAATTTCACCCCCATGTCATTTTCAATAATCCGTGTTGCGGTACTTTTTAAAACCCATGAAATTATGACATCTCTAATCTTCAGGAGTTATGCTTGAAGGGAATTTCCTGTAGCAAGCCCTTTCTGTTCTGGGCAGGATCCAATCCAATATCAATGAAGAACTATTTAAAGCAGAAAATTCCCTAGTGCCCCAAAAGCAAACCTTTGGATTGTCTATCTCTTTGTAATGAACACTTTAGCAGCACATGAAGTGGATTATAATCCTAGCTCCTTTTGTGGGACCATTCCAAATCGGGCGTACTCCCCAGATGATCACTCTCTCCTAAGGTTGAGAAAGACAGATCACACGGATACTTGAATGGGTTTGAAGAACTGATCTAACTCTCGCCAAAGGAAAAGAACCAGCCGGGGATATTACTGTCTTCCAGATAGCCTTTTTAACAAGTTTTAGCCAGATTATAACAACACAGATATTATAATGGTCCGGGCCTCTCTCCTCAATAATGTACCTCTCCACTGAAGAGTGTACAGAGATGGGTTCTCGAGTTTGTGATACAGAAGACTATATGAGACAATGTATTTTCTAAATTATGTAAAAGTTTATTAAAGAACTGAACATGCATTCCACATGTGATGGAAAGTCAATCGCAATGTTGAGAGTTTTAGGAAAAGTGAGAAGTTATAATCTTCTTCCTAGTAGAGAATCCAAGCTTTAAAACTAAATATTGCTACAGTAAAATATTTAAGATAGCCATCAATATTTAAAGCAGCATTTACCTTAAATCCACGAGTAGAAAGCTACAGAGTTTAGCAAGATATCTCTATCCCAATTAAGGGGAAATATCTTCTCCACGCCACAGTAGCTGGTAACTTTACCATGAGAAAAGCTGGAATGAATCCAACAATTCGAAAGATCTAATGTGTGGTTCCAATATTTATACTGTTTCTAAGCTGCATCACTTGTTTTTACATATGGGGATGTTACCTCTCTTGTAAGTAGGTTGTTACCCTTCTATCTTTCAAATAATTTCTAGTTGAAATCCACATTATTTAATTTCTAAGGAAAGACTGAGCCAGCAGGAAGCTGTGAGCACAGATGGTGGTCAATATCCCTAGAGCTAGCAGAATGGTGAAGGTTACATTTCCTAGCTGCACAATAGTGTTTTAAGATTATAACTCAGTTTCCCAGATTCAATTGACAGGTGTTTTAGCTGCATCTGTGGAAAATAATGTCATCCGTTGTTAGGTTGTGGTAAGTTACAGTGATTATTTATAAGGCGTGTATTGTTGAAGTGAATATGTTTATGTGTTTCAGGAGGGAGTTCCTGTTTTTCAGGGAGTGTTTTTGTGTTAGGAGGTAAAATTATCATGCCTCATGATGTTGGTGTCCTTTAACATGTTCCTTCTACCCTTCCAGGCAGATTAAGCTCTGCTTTTTAATTTTTTAATCACTAGTTCCCAGGAAAATAACTTTTTTTACCTTATAATCCCCTATTATAGTCGGATTCCTGCACCCAGGAATATACCAATACTAACATACTGTGGGGCAGCACAGTGGCACAGTGGCTAGCACCGCAGCCTCACAGCTCCAGTGACCCAGGTTTGGTTCTGGGTACTGTCTGTGTGGAGTTTGCAAGTTCTCCCTGTGACCATGTGGGTTTCCTTTGGGTGCTCCGGTTTCCTCCCACATGCCATAGACTTGAGGGTTAATAGTTAAATTGGCCATTGTAAAAATTGCCCCTAGAATTGAGGGAAGGTGGAGATGTGAGAGGGAAAATGGGATTAATGTGATTGATTCTTTGGCTTCCTTGTCTCGAGAGACAATGGGTAAGCGCCTGGAGGTGGTCAATTAATGTAAGGTTAGTATAAATGGGTGGTGATGGTCGGCGTGGGCTTGTTGGGCCGAAGGGCCTGTTTTGGAGATGTATCTCTCTATGACTCTATAAGGCCTTATTTAATGAGCACTAGAGAGTAAAGACCATTTCTGACTTAGATGCTAAAAAGGAAGTGGGATAAACAGATTGGGTATCAGCTGCGACTCAGTTGGCAGCACACTCGTTTCTGAGTCAGAAGAGTGTAGATTCATTTCCCACTCCAGAGACTTGAGCACAAAATCGAGGCTGACACTCCACCGCAGTACTGAGGGAGTGCTACACTGCCAGAGATGCTGTCTTTCAGATGAGATTTTAAACCTAGGTCCCATCCGGCTTCTCAAGTAAAAGATCCCATGACGTTATTTTGAAGAGCAGCGGCATTCTCCACAGTGTCCTGGCCAATATTTATCTCTCAATCAACATCACTAAAACAGATTATCTGGTCATTATCACATTGTTGTTTATGGGAGCTTGCTGTGTGCAAATTGGCTCCCGTGTTTCCTACATTACAACAGTGACTACACTTCAAAAAGTATTTCATTGGCTGTGAAGTGCTTCAGGACTTGAGGTTGTGAAAGGCGTTATATAAGTGCAAGTCTTTCTTTTATTTCATAAACAGTCACATTTCCTGGTGGATTTCAATAACTGAAGCATTCAGTGTTTGACTTTTCTTAATATGCCTATGAATAAAATCTAATTAAATCAAATTAGTATGTGTGATTTTGTCAGCTTGAGATTTTGTCATAGGTCTAATAAAATTAGTAGTTTGATTGTTTACCATTAAAGCAATAGTTGAACTGTGGTTCCGATCTGGTTGCATTTTATCAAGCAGAATGTCGGTTTCATTAATAAAACAGCTGTGACTAATGGTGTACCAATACAATAAGGTAAAAAAAAGTCAAAGAGGGTATCAGGAAAGCACAGAGATATGGAACTAAATGGATAACTCTTTTAGTGGCTCGGACAGTCCAGAGTATTGGTAGGAGTGATTACCTCACAATCCTTGTGAAAATGAAGGCCCATCTTCACACTGAGGATACTTTCCATCATATTGTGTGGCACTACCACCGTGCTAAATGGGATAGATTCAGAACAGATCTGGCAGCGACCCTGCATATCCCTCACTCTACCATTACCATCAAGCCAAGGGATCAACCCTAGTTCAATGAAGAGTGCAGGAGAGCATGCCAGGAGCAGCACCAGGCATATCTAAAAATGAGGTGTCAACCTGGTGAAGATTCAACCCAAGACTGGTTGCATGAAAAACAGTGGAAGCAGCATGCAATAGACAGAGCTAAACGATCCCACAACCAACAGATCAGATCTAAGCTCTGCAGTCCTGCCACTTCCAGTCTTGAATGATAGTGGACAATTTAACAATTAACTGAAAGAGGAGGCTCCGCAAATACCCCACTCCTCAATGATGGAGGAATCCAGCACATCAGTGCAAAAGAAAAAGCTGAAGCATTTGCAACCATCTTCAGCCAATTTGATTCACTCCACATGATATCAAGAAACGGCTGAAGGTGCTGGATACTGCAAAGGCTACAGTCCCTGACAACATCCCAGCTGTAGTTCTGAAGACTTGTGGTGCAGAACTAGCCACGCCCCTAGCCAAGTTGTTCCAGCTCAGCTACAACACTGGCATCTACCCAGCAATGTGGAAAATTGCTCAGGTATGTCCCGTTCACAAAAATGAGGACAAATCCAACCAGCCAATTACCACCCCGTCTGTCTACTCTCGATCGTCAGCTAAGTGACCGGAGGTGTCATTTACAGTGCTATCATGCAGCACTTGCAAAGCAATAAGCTGCTCACTGATGCTCAGTTTGGGTTCTGCCAGGGTCACTCAGTTCCTGACGTCATTACAGCCTTGGTCCAAACATGGACAAAAGAGTTGAACCCAAGAGGTGAGGTGAGAGTGATTTCCCTTGATATCAAGGCAGCATTTGACCAAGTGTGGCATCAAGGAGCCTGAGCAAAATTGAAGTCAATGGGAATCAGGGGGAACTCTTCACTGATTGGAGTCATACCTAGCACAAAGGAAGATGGTTGTGGTTATTGGAGGCCAATCATCTCAGCCCAGGGACATTGCTACAGGAATTCCTTGGGGTAGTGTCCTAGGCCCAATCATCTTCAGCTGCTTCATCAATGACATTCCCTCCATCAAAAGGTCAGAAGTGAGGATGTTCAATGATGATTGCACAATGTTCCGTACCATTCGCAACTCTTCAGATACTGAAGCAGTCCATATCCATATACGACAAGACATGGACAACATTCAGGCTTGGGTTGATAAGTGGCAAGTAACATTTTTTTTTATTCATTCATGGGATGTGGGCATCGCTGGCCAGGCCAGCATTTATTGCCCATTCCTAATTGCCCCTGAGGAGGTGGTGGTGAGTCGCCTTCTTGAACCGCTGCAATCCATGTGGGGTAGATACATCCACAGTGCTGTTAGGAAGGGAGTTCCAGGATTTTGACCCAGCGACAGTGAAGGAATGGTGATATAGTTCCAAATCAGGATGGTGTGTGACTTGGAGGGGAACTTGCAGGTGGTGGTTTTCCCATGCATTTGCTGCCCTTGTCCTTCTAGTTGGTAGAGGTCGCAGGTTTGGAAGGTGCTGTCTAAGGAGCCTTGGTGCATTGCTGCAGTGCATCTTGTAGATGGTACACACTGCTGCCACGGTGCGTCGGTGGTGGAGGGAGTGAATGTTTGTAGATGGGGTGCCAATGTTTGTCCTGAATGGTGGCAAGCTTCTTGAGTGTTGTTGGAGCTGCACTCATCCAGGCAAGTGGAGAGTATTCCATCACACTCCTGACTTGTGCCTTGTAGATGGTGGACAGGCTTTGGGGAATCAGGAGGTGAGTTACTCGCCTCAGGATTCCTAGCCTCTGACCTGCTCTTGTAGCCATGGTATTTATATGGCTGCTCCAGTTCAGTTTCTGGTCAATGGTAGCCCCTAGGATGTTGATATTGGGGATTCAGCAATGGTAATGCCATTGAATGTCAAGGAGAGATGGTTAGATTCTCTCTTATTGGAGATGGTCATTGCCTGGCACTTGTGTGGCGCGAATGTTACTTGCCACTTATCAGCCCAAGCCTGGATATTGTCCAAGTCTTGTTGCATTTCTACACGGACTGCTTCAGTATCTGAGGAGTCATGAATGGTGCTGAACATTGTGCAATCATCAGCGAACATCCCCACTTCTGACCTTATGATTGAAGGAAGGTCATTGATGAAGCAGCTGAAGATGGTTGGGTCTAGGACACTACCCTGAGGAATTCGGACCACAGAAGTGCCAGGCACTGACCATGTACAACAAGAGAGAATCTAACCATCTCCTCTTGACATTCAATGGCATTACTATCGCTGAATCCCCCACTATCAACATCCTGGGGGGTTACCATTGAACAGAAATTGAACTTGAGCAGCTACATAAATACTGTCACTACAGTGCAGCTCAGAGGCTGGGAATACTGTGGCGAGTAACTCACCTTCTGTCTCTCCAATGCCTGCCCACCATCTACAGGGCATAAGTCAGGAGTGTGATGGAATACTCTCCACTTGCCTGGATTGGTGCAGCTCCAACAACATCAGAACACTTGACACCATTCAGGACAAAGTAGCCTGCTTGATCAGCACCCCATCCACCACCTTAAACATTCACTCCATCCATCACTGACGCACAGTGGCAGCAGTGTGAACCATTTATCAGATGCACTGCAGCAACTCACCACGCTTCCTTCGACAGCACCTTCCAAACCTGTGACCTCTTCCACCTCGAAGGACAAGGGCAGCAACAGGAACACCACCACCTGCAAGTTCCCCTCCAAGCCACACACCATCCTGACTTGGAAATGTATCTCTGTTGCTTCACTGTCACTGGATCAAAATCTTGGAAATTTCACCCTAACGGCACTGTGAATGTACCCTCACCAGACGGACTGCAGCGGTTCAAGAAGGCGGCTCACCACAATCTTCTCAAGGGCAATTAGGGATGGGCAACAAATGCTGGCCTAGCCAGCGATGCCCACAACCCTGAAATGAACAAAAATAAACAATGGGCTGAATGGACACTTTCTATGATTCTATAAATTTCTTAGAAAAAGCGGTGGAACACAAGTGGCTTAATAACGTAGGTGAGAAGTCTCACTGTGGCTGCATTCTAATGGCATTCCAATTTTCTCCTTTTTACTACCAGCACTATGCAGCATAAAGGACTCAAACTGTGTACTTAGCAGCACTCTAGACTCAAATTCTTGTGTGACCCGAGAACTACCATTCAAGGTTTTCATTTTTACAGCCTGCACTGCAGACAGCAACACTGTTATAAATAAAGATTTCTTTTCAGTTGTGGTGGAGTCAGTCGCTCTCATAAGTGTTCTGCATTTCTTGCTTCTTTGGGAGTTGACTCATATTGCCCTATATCTCCTTGCACAGCAATGTGACCTAGGGGATGTAACAGTGCTACTCTCTAGTGACCAGAACAAGATATTTGTGTCCTTTGTATAACTTTTAAAAGGGAATTGGATATATACTAGTAAAGCAAAACATTTGCAGGTCTGCGGGGAAGGAGCTGGGTAGTGGGACTAATTTGATAGCTCATTTAAAGAGCTGGCACAGGTATAATAGGCCAATCGGGCTCCTTCTCTGCTGTAAGAATCTATGAAAATAAAGAATGTCACATTTCCCACAATCAGTGGGTCAGCCTTCTTGACAAATGAGGTAATTTCTGACTATCCTCTCCTGCACTCCAAATTTCTCTCAACCTTTTACTAGCTGAACGCCTCACAACATTCTGATTCAAAGCATCTGCTTAGCTTCCTGTCTCTTGAGTGTTTTATTTCTCGCTAATCACAGCCTGAAAGGAATGACCCACCTGATCTCCTGCCAGGGGCAAGGGATGAGCTACTCACCAACATAATGGGTGTGAGGCAACATTCCTTCTAATTTTGTTCTTTTTTTTTTGAAGTGCGCAGGTGATTTATTTAAGTGCACGGCCCTTTAAATCTTTTGGCATGGCCATGCACGTGCAGTAAATTAAAGGGGCTGACTTGCGCGTGGCTTGCAGCTGACCCACGCAGCTTACAGTGAACATTCATATGAGGTGTTAATTGATTACCAAGGCAAGCTAACATGTTATTTATTATTTACAGGCTACGAGGAAACAACTTCAAATCTCACTCATTAGCGGGTTAACTACTGATAATCTCAGACCCTTGTTGATTTTTTGAAATTGGCTGTGAAACACAGCATGTAAAATGACTCTTTTTCCAAATTCTTTCCGTGAGAAAATTGATCAAGAGATCCCAAAATGTGACATGCACAGGAAAATTCACTGGAGTAGTAGTCCTATGCCATCACTTTAACACCATTTTACTAACTCTAGCAACAACTGTGTGAAACGATAGGTGGGACCCCATCCTGCACAGATCATCACTAAGAATACATTGACAGATTATTTGCCTCTGCATTTTGCTCATTGCGTAAGTGATTCGGATCAACTTTTCCAGACTGACGTGGATCAAAACTAAAAATAATGCACATTGTATATGATAGTCCATGTAAATACTTTTCTGTGTAACAGATACCATTCAATATAACAACATGCATTTATATAGTGCTTTTATGGGAGAGTTCTGCTTAATCGGCTGCCCATGCAGTCTCATGACCGATGGTTCATCACCCGGTCTAATTCCAAAGAATGTCAAGAGTCCACTGATAATTGACAATCATCTTGTATAATCAGTAATTCCTCACAATTAACCCTTGTATTTACTCATACAATCAATAGTTTCTAATAATCAACATTTAAATCTTGTCTAATCAGTTGTTCCCAACAGTAGGATATTGTCAATGTCCTACCTTGCCTAGTCATAACCAGGTTATGCCTTTTTTGATTGACCTGTAGGAGTGACATTACATATCCCCTGTGTCAACAAATGGATATGGCAACTGTCCTTGTAGGGCACCATTAACATAATAACGAAACAAGAAATATCCAATTAGATATGATTGAAAATCAACAGAACAAGACTCAGAAAAAGTGGCCAAAAGCTTGGTCAAAGAGGTAGGTTCTGAGCAGCAACTTAAAGGAGGAGAGAAAGAGAGATGGAGTCAGGAGAGGTTTAGGGAGCTTAGGGCCTAGGCAGCTGAAGCCATAGCTGCCAATGGTGAAGTGATTAAAACTATTCTTTCTTTTGGGCCTCCTTATCTCGAGAGACAATGGATACGCGCCTGGAGGTGGTCAGTGGTTTGTGAAGCAGCGCCTGGAGTGGCTATAAAGGCCAATTCTGGAGTGACAGGCTCTTCCACAGGTGCTGCAGAGAAATTTGTTTGAAATTAAAACTATAGACTATTAAAACTATAGAATCGGTGGATTTCTGGTAGCGGCGGATCTCCCGCAGAGCCACAGTGCCGGGTCTGTAAAGGTGAGGCTTCTTCACTCCGCCCGTGGCTGGAGCGCTCTTGCGGGCCGCTTTGGTAGCCGGCTGCTTGCGGGGAGCTTTCCCTCCGGTCGATTTGCGCGCTGTCTGCTTGGTTCTGGCCATTCTGGTAGAAGATGTGGAACAAAGACACTGTAAATGTTGAGACTGCTCAGGGACTGTCTATTTAAGACACTAGAGGGACCACCCTAGTGTTGTGATTGGAAGCTGCCCCGTCCATCAGCCAAGTTTGAAACCAGCTCTGGGAAGGAAAAGGGCGGCGGGAAATGCTGGGCCCTGATTGGTTGAACTGCAACTGAAACTGAAATTTAATCAATTTCAAAAAGCCCGCCAATTTCAGATTAGCAAACAAGGCAAAGATTTTTTTTGATAAGACACCTAATATAACGGGAACAATTATAAAATCTCACTCCCTGTAGCTTTATTTGTTAGTCATTGGTCAAGTGGTCATTGGATAGACATATGGATGAAAATGGAATAGTGTAGGTCAGATGGTTTCACAGGTCGGCGCAACATCGAGGGCCGAAGGGCCTGTACTGCACTGTAATGTTCTAATTCTAAAAGACCAGGGACTGAATTTTCCCTCCGGGGGTGGGAAACAGAGCTTGGAACTGCAAATAGTTATGAGGCGTATGGAACACACCAACGTAAAGTATCCTACACTTCAACCACACTTTTCTTAAGTAACACACCGGTAAAGCAGGAACTGTGCCGAAGAATCTCCAAAGCATTGAACTGCGAATCAGCTATTGTATAATGGCTTAAGAGTATAATGGCTACACTTCCTTGAAAAGTAATCTAAATATCCCTATCCAATTATGTTATCCTGCCAGAACTGCGGAACATAATTGTTTTGAATCACTGCCATTTTTACTTTGCTTGTATTTTATTTTTGTTAATTTGAATGTCCCGGTGCACAGCTGTAGTTTTCCTTTCAAATGTGCTGCTACCTGAAGGATCGGTGAAAATTAAATAAACAAAATAAATAGGATTTGACAGAAGCAACAAGGGCAAGTGTTCCATGTATTGTTAAAAAACAAAACCTTTTTGAATAGCCCTTGTAAATACCTACTACTGGCTGAAGACTGAGGATGGAGGAGGGAAGTAGGGGGAAGAGTGGTGGGGTGGGGAGAGGAGGGGTCCTTGAGAACAGAGGAAACCAAAACAAAGTAATTATTTATATTCAATAAGCACGATCATAGATTAATCAACAGGGAAGTATTCTACCAGACTTATTGAAGTGATTTATGACTTTAACCCCTTATAGGGACTATACCAAATCAGACATACATCCCTGTGAATCTCCTTTAATTAAGTTCAAACCAGACAAATTCTTATAAACACTTATTTGGGTCTAAAGAATTGAACTAGTTTTCCTTCAAAGAAAGAAAACTAACAGAATATTACGATCTTTCAGAGAGCCTATTTTTTAAAATAATTATGGCTAAGTCATAAATATCCCAGATATTATAAGGGTCTAGGAAACTCTCTTCAATATGTATCTCTCTACTTAAAGATACACAGAGAGGGGATTCTTGTAGTTGTATACAGAATGCCACATGAGACAATTTATTAACTTTTATGTATATATTAAAGAATTGAACATGCAATACACTTTAAGTGGATAAGTATATCACAATATCAAATATTACTAAGAGATGTAACATATAATCTTATTCCTAAAATAGAATCCAAAAGTTCAACCTTGATATTGTTACAACACAATTATAGATAATAAAATAATAAAATGGAATGGTACTTACAAAAACAGATGCCAAGTAAACACAATTATAAACATTTTGACCAGATAAAGCCTCACAACTTCAAAAGCAGGGGAATTCCAGCAAAAACATCTTAGAATATTCATTAAAATTTAAAGTAAACTTTTATCTTAAATTCCCCGAGTAAGCCAGTGGTTGAAAAGCATTGATGAGGAATTCAATACTTCTAGTCTTTTGCTTCAAAAACCCTCATGTTCATACTGTTTCTAAACCATCATCTGACCTTTTGGCATACGTGTTACCTTTCTGTGTGTGTTTTTCCTGCTTTTAAGATCCATATATGGTAATATCATTAGCTACCACCCCTGCAAAATGTTTTTGCTGGAATTCCCCTACTCTTGAAGTTGTGAGGCTTTATCTGTTCAAAATGTTTATAATTGTGTTTACTTGGCATCTGTTTTCGTAAGTACCATTCCATTTTATTATTTTATTATCTATAATTGTGTTTTTATGGTACCTTTAACCCTTCTTTTGAGTCAATCTGTCTACTTTTTACCAATACCATCAACTAATTAAGTTTATAGCGTCCTCTTACTGATGTCACACAGGATGTTTCAATGTGTGTTTATCTTCCAAGTCCCTTGCAACAGAAACGCTGAAATGGATTTTCCAACTGAAAAGGTGTTTCTGGTTCACATTCTATTGTAACAGGGACCTTGAAGGACCTTGAAACTTTTTAACTCTGCACTCTTAAAAGGGAATTTCAGTGAGTCTTTAAAACTGACCATTTATTAAATCTTTAATTCTAAAAGGTATAATATATTAACTATATCTAAATTCTCCTTAATTAAGCCTACAATACCTATGTTTCATCACATTATTACAATAACAGGTTGGTTGTTTTGCTGCTCTTTCCTGCTTCCCTTGGCTGTGCTGCAGTTCTTCCATTCTCCCCGCTTGGACGTTCTTTTGCTATGGTGGTTGTTCGCATTTGTGGCTTCCTTCTTGTGGTTGTTCTGTTCCATCTGTCTGATTTTATGACTTCATAAGCCTGGCCTTGTACACAAAACAGAAGGACATTGTTATACCTTTAATACTTCTGTTTAATCGGCTGCCCATGCAGTCTTATGACCGATGTGTCATCACCAGGTCTAATTCTTCTAGTTCCAACAAATGACAAGAATCCACTGATAATTGACAATCATCTTGTATAATCAGTAATTCCTCACAATCAACCCTTGTCTTTACTCATACAATCAACAGTATCTAATAACCAACATTTAAGTCTTGTCTAACTAGTTGTCCCCAACAGTAGGAAATTGTCAATGTACTACCTTGCCTAGTCATAACCAGGTTATGTATTTTTTGATTGACCTGTAAGAGTGACATTACATATCCCGCCCGCCCCCATGTCAACAAATGGATATGGCAACTGTCCTTGTAGGGCATCATTAACATAATAACTAAACAAGAAATATCCAATTAAATATGATTGCAATCAACAGAACAAGAAGCACACCAATTAAATTATAATGATGCCGTTGGCATCTACAATACATTCCGTACCCTGCTGTGCCTACTGGTCACGGAAGGCCTTTAATGCACTGCTGGACACTGCATGCTCCCTCTACAAACCTGCTCAGGCATAGCCGGTGCTGTAGAAGAGAGCCAGGCTGCCAGAGTAACACTTCTGTACCAACAAATAGCTCTTTTGGCAAGGAGCAGGCCTATCCCCCAGCAGCAGACCAGGAACATGGGGCTAAGATGTAGCTACTAAAGAAAGAAGACATTTATATACCTACTTTCATGGCCTCAGGATGTCCCAAAATGCTTTCCAGACAATGAAGTACTTTTGAAATGCAATCGCTGTTGAAAGGTAGGATACGCAACAGCCAATTTGCACACAGCAAGCTCCCACAAACAGATAATAACCAGACAATCTGTTTTTGTGATGTTGATTGAGGGATGAATATTGGCCAGAACAAAGGGGGGAGAACTCCCCTGCTCTTCTTCAAAATAATGCCATAAGATCTTCTACATCCGCCTGAGGGGGCAAACATCTCACCTGAAAGTGAGCACCATCAGTGCAGTACTTCCTCAGTGTCACACTGGAGTGTCTTGATTTTTGTGCTCAGTTGTGCTTAAGTCCCAGAGTGGGACTTAAGCCCCCAGCCATTCTGAAGCAGAGATGAGAGCGCCTCTAACAGACACCGCTGTGGTTAGCTAAATGGTATGATAATGAATTTCAATGGAACTTGTTGCTGTGAGATGTTGATGTTCCAGAAGTACAGAAAACAGGGTATCTATCTTCTTAAATTGGTCTCCAATAGATTTGCAGGAGCACGGAGAGGAAGGACAGCATAAAATCAGAGGAGTGCTCACGGAAGGTTTGACATTAGTCTCTCATTGGCTCACATGGAGGTCACTCTTCTGAACAAGAAAACTAAAAATATCATGTCCATTTTCAAATCATACTGTACAGTGTCATTATTTGCAATCTTGTTGATAGAGCTCCTCATGATGGTTCTAAAGCAATTTACCTTTTCAAAGAAAGAAAATGCAAGTCAACTATGAGCCCCACTCTTTCCCCACCAGCCCCCACCCCCCCTCCCGCCCCCCGCCACTGCACTGGGATTTTAATAAAAATTAAGGTTCGCACAATCTACAGCTTTTTAAAACAGTTTGCTTAATTATTGGCCCTGAGAGCTGGTCTGAGTTAGTGTCTAGTTAGAGTTCTGGACAGTTCACAACTATTATATATTTTGAGTCAGTGGATTCAGCAAAGTTGGCAATTGACATGTGCCCCTGTGTTTTGTATGTTTCAATGAAAAAGTTGCTTTGCAATTTGAAAGTTGTAACATAAGCCTGCACAGCCAAGCCCAGGGAGCCCATCTTGAAGTCGGACCGTCCCATAACAAAGGGCCGCCCTGAGAAAATGATGATTAATGCAAGACTTCCCAGATTCAATAGCTCACTTGTTTTGCTGCAAGCTGTTAAAAGACTTCAGAAATTTTAGCACTAAAAAGGAAAGCATTCAGCACATTGTGTCTGTTATGTTCGTGCTCGACATTAGAATAGCCACAACTCATATGAGTATAGAAATTGCTAGACAAAAAAAAAACCAAGGTCTATCGAGTTTGCCATCTATCATCCAAGTAGTCTTATGACACAACAATAATGGAGTTGTTGTGGAATCATGGCAATCAATCTCTATCAATAAGTGCACAACAGACACATAGGGCAGGATCTTCCCTGCGGACTTCTGAACCTCACCATCAGGCTGAAATGGGGGTCAGAAGCCTGCACTATGGGAAACAGTCACTCATTGTGATTTTCCCCAGGCGGGCAATTAATGGCCAGAGGGCAGATTCTCCATCCAATTAAGGAAGGCGGGAGGGCTATCAAAGGGCCAATAAGAGGCCTTCCAGCTTGAAAGGGGCAACAGGCAGTGATGGCAGGTAATTAAGGGAGAGAGCGCTTCAAAATGGAGGTGCCCGCTCTCCAACTTGTTTTCAGGTTTAAATTAAACAGTGGGTTTTGCAGCAGGTCCTCTTCTGTGGGTTGTTTGGGGGGAAGGGGACGAATCCCTCTACAGGGTGGCCTGTGGCTGCTACAGAACCCAGGCAAGCAGGGAAGGACTCTAGGCCTGCCTAGAGTGCTGGATCCACAGTCTGGCACCGGAAAGCTGCCTCCAGGCACCTAAACCGCCTCCCCTCTCTGCAGAAACCTGGAGGCTGACTGGAAAAATCTCAGTCGACCTCCTTTAATTGGCCTTAAGTGGCCCTAAATGAGCCATGTTGGCGCCTACCTCCGATCCCGGTTCCAGTGGAGGCTAAAAACCAAGCCCATGAGGTGAGAAGAAAACAAACCGTTGGTAGAAAGCTTTGGGAACTATTGGTCCAATCTCACCTGTTCCTTCCAAGTATGCTACACTTACCACATGTCATGTCTCAAATTACCCATATATTGTACCCCAAATTATTATTTTTGGGAAAAAAGCTATATCATTTGCATTTGAACAAATCAAGACTTTCTGGAAAATTAGTGCCAACAATTTCCTCTTTAAAAATCCACAGATGTACATTCTCCAGCTCCTCAGATTCATTTACCACATGGTTATGTAGCTATTCAACAACCATGCTGGTAATAATGTGAATAGAGTCACAACTAACGTTGCTCACTAAAAATTACCTGAAGCTTCCGAAAAAGTGTTACTTCTAAATAAAATGTGTTTTTCATTTTCATTTTCTGCCCGGCGACAGGTTTTGTGGGCAGGTAAAGGAAACAGCAAAAAACATTATGAGGGAAATTATGGAAATAATCACATAAATGGCAATAGAACATCCATCCAGAAACTGGTCGATGCTTTCTGGAGGTAGCAAAAGCCCCATTACAAAATAAAAAATAGGCAGGGATCGGGCATTACAATGAGGAAGCCAGACTGTGTAATTTAAAGCACTAATTATTACATCTGGCAAGTCAGTTTCTCATTCTACTTAAATTCTGCTAACCAAGGGAAGGGAACTCGAGCTTAATAAGGGCAAGAATACTAGGATATGCAACTGACTAAATGCTTCAATGTATATTCATCTTTATATGAAGGTATGCAAATGATGAGCAGTGCTGTGCAGACAAGGAATCATGAAGAAAGTCACTATTGTAAATTAAATACGAGTTGCAGAGGGAGCCCATGTCATTTGTACACAAGCACCAGTGCACCAAAGGTAATTTATTTTCTTCAAATCGTATCTGATCCATGAGACACCTGATATAGCCCAGCTACTTAATTGGGAAGTGTCAAGCTGGTGAATATCTGATTACCAATTAGCTTGAACCCAAGGACAGATGGAGTCGCTTACATTACAAAATATGGATTTTTGCTCACTTGGGCACCGAAGGACCAGCAGTTTTCCAGGAGACAATTAACTTTAGGCTTGTCTCTGGCCCAACTACAGAAATATCTTCTGCAGGTTTTTATTACCCACTTGATTACAAGCAGTTTGACTGGCTTACTTATTGATCCTGGATCATCATAGAAATTTGCAGCACAGAAGGAAGCCATTCAGCCCATCATGTCTGATTAGTAGCCGTCCAACCTAATCCCACTTTTTTAAAGAAACTCTTTCATGGGATGTGGGCATCACTGGCATTTGTTACCCATCCCTAATTGCCATTGATAACTGAATGGCTTGCTAGGCCATTTCAGAGGACAGTTAACAGTCAACTATGCTGGAGGCACATGTAGGCCAGCAGATTTCTTTCCCTAAAGGGCATTAGTGAACTAGATGGGGTTTTATGTCAATGATAGTTTCATGGTACCATTACTGAGACTATGCTTTCAATTGCAGATTTTTTATGAATTAATTGAATTTAAATCACAGCAGCTGTTATGGATTTGAACTTGTGTACCCAGTGCACTAGCCTGGACTTCTAGCTCACTGACAGTGCCAATTCACCACCACCTCCCCAGTTCTTGATCTGTAGGTTGATATTTCAAGTGCCTATTCATGCACTTCTTAAATGTTATGAGAGTTTGTGTCTCTACCACTCTTTCAGGCAGTGAGTTCCAGATCCCAACCAAACTCTTGTTGAAAAAAGTTCCCCTCAAATCCACCTACTTCTAAATCTGTGCCTCCTGGTTATGGACCCTTCAACTAAGGGAAATAGAGCCTTCTTATGCACTCTATCTTGACTCCTACACCATAATGTCAGACGGTTGGTGTCTGTTATTCTTCGTTATCTCATGTTGGCCATCTTCAAGGACCCTTTGCTTTTTAGAAGTTCATTGTTTTCAGGTGTTTTCACACGCTTTGAGTGTAAATGTTTGTGTGCTTGCACTCCTATTCATACAATGTCCTTCTTTGTTCTTTGGTAATTTGCCATATCAGCACAAAAGTTTACCATATAGACATCTTCATGTAAGCAAGCTTGCTCTCCAAAACTCTGATATATAAACATTTTGTCTTTCTGTCAGTGATGTCCTTGTTACAATCTCACTAGATTGCAACCCACATTTTTCTTTTGCAGGCACACAAATTTGAATTTGCATGGGAATTTAACTTTTGCCCATATAAACTTAATTTTAATTAACATAATACAATGATTCATAATAAACATGTTTATACATCAACCCACCAAGTGAAGGCCAAAGCTTCCTTGCAGTCTTCATAATAGAGAAACATTATTTTCATTTTTAACATCTGTATTTTTACCTGATCAAGATGGGGAATCCAATGCTGAATATGGGATACTTTTGCATTGTGAATATCCATAGTCTGCATCAGGTGCTTCTACATTAGGTATAGTTGGGCCAGAAAAAAGAAACATATCCTTACATAGCTGAGTGACATCCCTTAACTCCAATTTAAAACACCCAATTAAAGAAAGGACTTACATTCATATAGCACCTTCCACATCTTGAGAATGTTCCAAAAGTGCTTTATAGCCAATTAATTATTTTTGAGTCACTATCGTTGTTTAGGCAAATGCAGTGGACAATTTGCACACAGCAAGATCCCACAAACAAGAATGTGATAAATAACCTATATATCTGTTTAGAAGGAGCTGGTTGAGGGATAAATGTTAGTCAGGATAGCATGAGATCTCACCTTCTCCTTTGTTATCTCTTGCCCCACCCCCGGCTCACTTGCTTATAACCTTTGACATTTCTAATATTTGCTCGTTCCGAAGAAGGGTCACTGACCCGAAACGTTAACTCTGCTTCTCTTTCCATAGATGCTGCCAGACCTGCTGAGTGGTTCCAGCATTTCTTGTTTTTATAGCATGAGATCTCCTCTGCTCTTCTTTAGCTAGTACCATGGAATCTTTTACATCCACCTGAACTTGTTCCTCCTCTCCTAAAGGCAACAGGTCATAATTTGGAACAAAAACATTTGGCTTCAGATAAGTGTGTGCTCTTCATTTAAAAGCCAATGAGGTGAGGCTCAGCATGTTATTCATCCACGTGTTGCCTGTTGCAATCTTCAGTCTGCATCTGCATACGTGCATGTCTGGCAGCCTTGTGAATTTGAAGGGAGGGAGAAAGAGGGTCACTGGATCAATATGAAGGATAACATTCCTAACATTCCTCTGCCTAGCCAAGAGACTATTGTCTCTAAATTAGTTAACTGAGCAGAGATCAGTCTGCCAATTTCCTGCTGTGTCCCAGATAATATGTCTTTATCCAATGGCCTTGAGGGGGTCTTTGTCTAGCCAGGATTCAGACTGAGGAGTCATTGTTCACAGAAACTGCCTTGGACAAAAGGGCATTTACTGTCTCTTAACACCTATGAGAAGTGAGGTCTGAAGCATTGTGTAAATGATCAATGCCGAATTATTTGTAAATGGCTTTTATGTTAACGTCATGTTATCTGCAAAGTAACCTTTATTGTAAAAAGGGTTTTCCACTACAGCCTTAGAATTTATATGCAGTTTGTACTTCTTATCCCAGGCTGCTGGCATTCAATTGAAAAACCAAATGTTTTAGAGGGAGGAAGGTATTGTTTTTGATCAACTGGTAATTTCAATGACCATAAGATAGTCACATTTGCTGGTAGTTTTCAATTCATTTGTGTAAAACAATCTGCTGAATCATTTGCCACATGCACCTCCACTTTTCTGCATTCTCATTTTTGTGAGTAATCTCTAGTGTGGAACCTAATCAAATGCCTTCTTGAAGTCCATTTACACAACATTTATATAAGATTTCTATATTTGTTGATGTATTATTTCTATCATTGAATAATAACCAAAAATGTTTTCTCCGGTGATAACACCATTTTCCTTGGAGTAGCTAATATCCTTCGGAAGGTGGGATATGGGGTCTCCAGGCGCACGTTCATATTTGCAGGGGATTCCCAGGAATATGCAACCAGTTCCAGGGGATCTTTGGAACAGAGAAGTTTAAAACCTGTCATATGGAAATCACCCTTTTAACATTATAACCAGATTCCACAGCACCAAAATGGGACACATATCACACTCAGTCACCATTTCCAACTTTAAGCAAGGGGGTGAAAGGTTATCGGGAGCAGGCGGGAATGTGGAGTAATATGTTCAGCCGTGAACTTATTGAATGGCGGAGCAGGCTCAAGTGGCCTACTTTTGCTCCTAACTCGTATGTACGTTTGTTCGTATACCTGGCTAGCTTACCTTCGCCAAAATCTAGGCCAGTGATAGAAACCAATTTACTGGCCTTTATGTTCAGATTGAGCACTTAGCCCAGTAAAACTGAAATAATGACAGCATCAAGTTGTAGTGCAAGTGTATTTGGGTGTACTGTATTCTCTTCAGATAGTGTCAGCTTCTGCATTGTGCAGTTGGTGCAAAGCCTCCAATACCAAGTTTTATTTTCTTACTGTCAAGGGTGGCAGTACATGCAGGGCACCTGGTTCCTTACATTAAAGTGAGCAGCTTACTACTGTTAGCTATGGCTCAGTTGGTAGCATACTCGCCTGAGTCAGGAAAGTTGTGGGTTCAAATCACACTCTAGGATTTAAGCACAAAGTGAAAGACTGAGACCCCTGTGTAGTACTGAGGGAGAGCTGCACTGTTGGAGGTGCTACTGTTTGAGTGAGACATTAAACTGAGGCCCTCTCAGGTGGATGTAAAAGATCCTATGATACTACTTTGAAGAAACTTCTCATTCACCAGTATCAGTGTACAGTTGAGTTTTTCCGCAAGTGTGATCCACCAGTCATTTTGGATGTTCCTCAGTTTACACTGTAGGGTGCTGCATGCTCTTGGCTGAGCTGACCTTTTTATTTTTAGCAGATCTTGAATTTCCTTGTCATCATCAAACCAGTCCCTATTCTTCTTGGTGCTGGGTCCGATGACCTCATTGGAAGTATCCAGGACTACAGCTTTGATGTGATCCCAGAGTTATTCTGGAGTGGAATCAGCAGTGAGATCAGGGTGTTCCAGTCTAGTCCAGAAGGTTGCTTGATACCCCAAGAAGAATATAGACCACCGAGCATGGTCAACGAGGGAACTAAGCTGAATGCCGTCAAGCAATTTACATATCTGGGGAACGTCATCTCATTTGATGCCACCATAGATAAGGAAGTGGACTATAGGCTTTCAAAAGCACACAGAACATTCAGCAGACTCTACAAACGAGTCTGGGGCAACCACAGCCTCAGAGCACAGGCCAAACTCAGAAGTGTACAAAGCCGCAGTCCTCACTCCTCTTCTGTATGGCGCTGAGTCATGGGTCCTATACTACCATCATGTACGCCTTCTAGAGCGCTTCCATCAGCGCTCCCTGTGCAGCATCCTCAAGATCTGCTGGCAGGGCTGCATCACAAACATTGAAGTCCTGGGAACAGCCCATAACACCAGCATCGAGGTCATCCTCCTGCAAAGCCAACTGCATTGGGCGGGTCATGTTGCCTGGATGGACGACAGTCGCCTGCCCAAGATCTTGTTGTATGGAGAGCTGACCACTGATAAAAGGAACAGAGGGGCCCTACGCAAACGTTACAAGGACTCCCTGAAGAAGTCCCTCTCTGTGTACCACATCGACCATCACCAGCGGGAAGCGCAGGCCTTAGATTGTGATGCTACATCAGGAGAGCTACAGACACCTTTGAGACTGAGTGAAGAACCAGCGCGAAAGAGAAAAGGAGGAGAAGGATAGATTCATTTGCCCCCAGCAGCGACTACACCTTCACTTGTACTTGCTGTGGGAGAATCTGCCGGTCACAGACAGACCTGGCTCGCCACCAGCGGGCCTGCAAATCGATGAGTACAACCTTCCCAAAATCTTCGTCCACGAAGAAATGCCAAGAAGACTACTTTGAAGAAAAGCAGGGGAGCTCTTCTGGTGTCTTGGCCAATATTTATCCCTCAATCAAAATCACTAAAGCTGATTATCTGGTCATTATCACATTGCTGCTTGTGCATAAACTGGCTGCTGTGTTTCCTACATTAGAATGAAAGGCGCTATCTAAACACAAGTCCTTCTTTTCGGTGGCAAACCTGCAATGTTAATACAGTCACGGATATTATTGGAAAGCAAACCCAAGTGTCGTCTTCGCCTACACACTAAAATGTAGTCAGTATTTACTAACAGTTTTTAGATGTTTAATTGGGTGATATGTGTAGTAAAATTTTAGTTTTTTTGAATATAGTTATTAAAAATGCAGTAAGACCAGCAGAATCAGATTCACTGGTTTACCTTTATCCCCACAATATGATACTTTTGATCCTCAAAATGATTAACTATTTACTGTCAGTACCAATTAAGTATCTAATTTCCTTATACTTTGGATGCTAGTGAAGATCAAATGGACACCCCACTCATATCTAATTGCTCCTATGTTATACACTCAATATGACTTGCACCTCTATTTAATTTCGAATATGCAGAAGGCTTGGCTTCAAAGAACTTCACAAGGATTACTAACTGTCCGCCATATTCTTCCTACTGTGTCTGTTCAAAGACACACAAGGTGTCCCTTCAATTATCTATGACAGAAACTGGTAGAGAAAGGACACAGCAGATGCAGGTTTATATGCTTGTCACAGGAAATTGGATACCCAAACATATCTGTTATTGAAGTACAATATTGTGGATTCCTGTATACATTTAATGTCATCCAACTTGGACTCAAATGCAAAAGACCATTCAACAGGTAAAAAGAATCAGAAGGTGGACACCGCAGGAACTAGAGGGCATAGACAACAGTGTAAATAACATAAAATGAACACAGAAAATGGTGGAAATGCTCAGCAGATCAGACAGCATTTGTGGAGAGAGAAACAGTTAACATTTCAGGTCAATGACCTTTCATCAGAACTAGTGTAAATAACATTCTCATTTAAATTGATTAGTGTTTTGTATGATTTGGGTGATGATTTTTGAAAAGAAAAAAATAATTTGTTTTTAGCTTCACCTACACTTCTTAAAATGTGGGCGTCACTGGCAAAGCCAGCATTTGTTGCCAATCCCTAATTGCCCTTGGGAAGGTGGTGGTGAGCTGCCTTCTTGAACAGCTGCAGTCCATCTGGTGCAGGTATACCCACAGTGCTGTTAGGGAGGGAGTTCCAGGATTTTGATGCAGCAGTCAGGATGATGTGTGACTTGGAGGGGAACTTGCAGGTGGCGGTGTTCCCATGCGTTTGCTGCACTTGTTCTTCTAGGTGGAAAAGGTCACGGGTTTGGAAGGTGCTGTTGAAGGGGTGGTGAGTTGCTGCAGTGCAGCCTGTATATGATATACACTGCTGCTACTGTGCGTCGGTGGTGAATGGGGTGTCGATCAAGTGAGCTGCTTTGTCCTGGATGGTGTCAAGCTTCTTGAGTATTGTTGGAGTCACACTTATCCAGGAAAGTGGAGAGTATTCCAGCACACTCCTGATTTGTGCCTTGTAGATGGTGGATAGGCTTTGGGGAGTCAGGAAGTGGGTTACTCGCCGCAGAATTCCAAGCCTCTGACCTGCTGTTGTAGCCACAGTTTTTATGTGGCTACTCCAGTTTAGTTTCTGGTCAATGGTAACCCCAAGGTGTTGATAGTGGGGGATTCAGCAATCATAATGCCATTGAATGTCAAGGGGAGATGGTTAGATTCTCTCTTATTGGAGATTATCATTGCCTGGTGCTTGTGTGGCGCAAATGTTACTTGCCACTTATCAGTCCAAGCCCAAGCTTGGTTGTGTTGTACTTGCTTCTGTGGTGAAGGACTTGCTTCATCCTGGAGCATAAAGGAAACTCCTGATAAGAGGAACTCACTCCTAGGAGTCATGAACCTCATCACACTGTAAGACCCAGATAACACAGGTTTTATAAACAATCACAAAAGCTACCACAGTGTAACAATTGATGACATGGTTTCTGCAGATGGATCTAAATCACTGTTAGCTGAACCCAGGAAACGGAGTTGGGCAACTAGGGAAGTTGACCAGCATTTGCACTCCCAGCTTCCTGTTGGCTCAGCTTCTCTTAGAAACTAAAAAAGGTAGAAATTAACAGTTATACAGCCTTATTTGGGGAATAAGCGGGACAAACCTTCTTGCAAAAGAGGTAACACCCCCATAAGTAAAATAATTAGGTATGCAGCTTAGAAACAGTACATTCATTGGACACGCTTCAATATGTTTCATGATAAACGTACAACTATTGGGGTAAGGCAATGATAGTTCTCCCCTTAACAGGGACAGAGCTGCCTTGCTGAATTCTGTAGCCTTCTGCTCAGAGATTTAAGGTGTGTTACTTTAAATGCTGATGGATATCTTAAATATTTTACTGTATCAATATTTAGATTTAAAAATTGGATCCTCTACTAGAAACAAGATTATATTTTCTTTCTTTTCCTAGAGCTATTAATGTTACGATTGACAGCCCCATCAATTGTGAATCGCATGTTCAATTCTTTAATAATATATATATTGTCTCACATAGTCTTCTGCATCACTAACTCGAGAACCCGTCTCCGTACACACTTTGCTGGGGAGGTACATTACTGAAGAGATGCCCGAACCCTCATAACATCCAGGTTGTTATAATCTGGCTAAAACTTGTTAAAAAGGCTATCTGGAGGAGGGGAATATTCTCAGCTCCCCTTAGGGAGAGTTAGATCAGTTCTCCCAACCTTTTCAAGTGTTTGTGAGATCTGTCTTTGTCAACCTTAAGTGGCGAATGATTATTTGAGACCTACACCTGATCTGGGATAGCCCCAAAAAGGAGTTAGGATTATAATCCATTTCACATGGATTAATGAGCTGGTGTATGCTTCAAATGCATCTAAAATGGCAACCAGCACAGTTCTTTGAACTGTTTCAACAAGGTTATGGTTTGAAGTGCTAGTTGGGTGCAAAAACATTGGTTTAAGGTCTTAAAAAGAATGGTTTGCTAACCATTGGAATCCATTTGTCACAATGCCAATGCTAAAAGCACTGTCTGCTAATTGTAAGGTAGTAATTCTTGTGCACTTCCAGGCCTGTATAAGATCTCTTTATTCCTGAAGGCATTGATTTCCTGCTGGAGTTCAATTCCACAGCTAACAAGGCACCCTCCAATACCCTTTCAAAATATTTAATATCCATGCAAACCTTTGGCAAATTATGGTTAGGGTCTGACTTGGTCTACATACATATCAGGAGCTGCAACCTTAGTCAGCTGTGCACTCCCTAACCCCAATGACCATGAAGTCAATTGTAGTACTAATACTTCAGCCTGCTGACATCAGCAAACTCCAAGACCTTGACAATTTATCTGGCATGGATACTTATTGAATACACTTACTAAGACATTGTGGAAAGTAATATCATTTGGAATGCGCTGCCTAAAAGAGTGGTGGAAGCAGATTCAATAGCAACTTTCAAAAGAGAATTGGATAAATACTTATAGGGGAAACATTTGCCAGGCTATGGGGAAAGAGCAGGAAAGTGGGATAAATTGGAAAGCTCTTTCAAACATCTGCCATGGGCATGATGGGTTGAATGGCCTCCTTCTGTGCTGTATAATTCAATGATTCTATATCTTCAGGTTGTTTGTATGTTAATATTTTTTAAGTACTGCCTAATCTGCTTTAAAATTTGAGTTTGACCTTTTTTGTCTAATCGCTGTTACTAGTCCCACTTCACCACATATTTAAATTTTCCCACTTAACCAGACGGTCAATCATAGACTCTATTTTTCCCAGAATAAAACACACCATCTAGGTTTCTTTAATAAACAACAAAATTATCAGTTTATTATAAAACAAATCTTAACTAGTAATGGAGTAAAGCACAATCACACAGACTGAAATATAAAAGTTCCCTTTTTTACCTTAGCCCCTCACACACACACATACTTACACCGGTTAACTGGAAAAATAAAAGGGAATTTTGCTTTAGAGCGCTGTTACAAAAAAAAGACAACAATACTTAGGCTGAATACTTGTTCATTCTTGCAGAAAAAAAAAGAGATGTGGAAATATGTCCTTTGTTTTGGTTTGGTGTCGCAAATGCGTATAGACAGCTGTCACTAGGATCTTCCTAGAATAGTTCTTTCCAGGCGATGTTGAAGATCAGTTTGGGTAGGCTTTCCAAGAAATGCAGCAACAGAGGATTCAGATAGGCCTTATAGCAGAAATGCGGCAACAGGGGTTTCAGTTCCCATACTTTCGATACATGGGGTTTCTTCAAATACAGGAGGAAAGAGGAAACTGACACACTGAATCTGTAGAGTTTCTTTCCAAGAGAGAAAAAGAGATGAGCTGGGTTTCCTTGGCAGGCAAAAACCAACTGTCTTCCAAGCAGTTTACACTCCAACTGTCTTTTTAAAACCATTTTCCAGATACCAACTCACTGTCCAAAGCGAAACCATAAACAATGTCACAAGGGCCAAGCCTCCTAACTTTTATAAGTCTTGACCTGTCACTTCTCTGTAAACATCTTCAAGTCAAAACAACAAGCTTCCTGCTGGTATTTTATCTGAAAATAGGTGCCTTCCAGTAAGGGCTTGTTTACAAGCCAAGTCCAGGAACCTTTTGGTGACATTTAAAAAATCTCTTCAAGTTTCTAGATGAATCAATGCCAATAATTCAACTATAAGTCCTTAAAAACATATTTTACAAAAAATAGAAACACTCTCGTAACATCACCCAACATCATTCTTTATTTGAGTGTGATCTTATGCAGCTTATTTTGAGGAGTCATTCTGCAGTGGAAAGGTGCCATTTATTCTGTATAACAACTGGCATTCTGCATATCAGAACTTTAACCAAATGGTCAATTTTTTTCAAAAGTCAAATGAAAGGCTAATCACTTCTACAGGACATTGGTTGTCAGATTTGTGTTACACAGTATCTTTAATAATTGGCAAATCTTTCTCATTTTTATTGTGTGCTAGTCAATAAATGCATTAGCTACTTTAACTATGTAAACATCTTATCCAGAGTTTGATACTGTGCCAGATGGATAACATAGCACATGATAGCAAATAATTGTTAATCTTATAGGTCACATGCTATCTACAAGGACATACACACATGCACTGAGGGCATAGTATCAAAAAGCTACATTGCAGGGGACAAGGTCCAATGCCAAAAGTGCTGAGAACAAGAAATTTATATTAAAACTCCCCAAATTGTACAAATGACTTACTGTATGTCATGGCTGTTGGTTCAAAGTAAACAAGACAATTAACAATTCAATTCAAAGTTTAAACAGAAATAGTTAATTCAATTACATTACATTTTGTGCCACTAGATTTTTTTCCAACCATAACAATTTGTTGTTGTAGACCACTGTATTAAGTGGTTTAATTCTCCAATGACACTTGTTAGGTGATTGCTGCATTATTTTGCCATGTCAAGACTATTATATAGATAGCGTCACAGAGTCATTCACAGTACAGGAGGCCATTCAGCCCATCAAGTCCATTAACAAATTGGTTAAAACAGGCATGCAGAGAATTCTCTGCTTTTCAAATACTACCATTGGCTCATGTTAATTTCAACAGGGGCTCTTATTAACAGCACCCCAACAATAGCATTCAGTCTCGGCTTCTAATATGAAGTGTAAACACCACAATCTGACTCAGGCAATAGTGTTGCCAATCAAACCAAATTGGGGCACTTTAACCGACTGAGGCCAACTTCAATCTCAACATGGGCCCTGTGCAAGTGAGCACGTGGAGAGCAAATTGGAAATTACCCTTCAATAGATTATCCCTATACTTAAAAGCCAAGCGCACTTCAACAATGAAACAGCAGCAGTAATGGCTGTGGGATGCAATGCAAATAGCACTGATAGCCAGCTATATACTCCTGTTTACAGGCATTAACCATTCATTTCAGCGCAAAAGTAACACTTTCCACAGTGTATGTAGCACATTGGGAATGAAAATATTAAACTAAGCAAGTTAGTGTAGACTCCCCTTAAAAAGACGAGAGCTGAGGGGAAGATGCAGAAAATGACCAGTGGTGTACCACAGGAATCGGTCCTGGGACCCTTGCCGTTTGTAGTGTACATTATGATTTAGCTGAATATTGGAAGTATGATCAGTAAGTTCGCAGATGACCCAAAAATTGGTTGTGTCGCAAATAGTGAGGAGGAAAGCCTTAGATTACAGGATGATTTTGATGGGCTGGTAAGATGGGCAGAGCAGTGGCAAATGGAATTTAATCCTGAGAAGTGTGAGGATTCATTTTGGGAGCAAAACAAGGCAAGGGAATATACAATGGATGGTAGGACCCTAGGAAGTACAGAGGGTCAGAGGGACCTTGGTCTACTTGTCCATAGATCACTGAAGGCTGTCCCGCAGGTAGATAAGGTGGCTAGGAAGGCATACGGGATACTTACCTTTATTAGCCAAGGCATAGAATATAAGAGCAGGGAGGTTATGATGGAGTTGTATAAAATGCTAGTTAGACCACAGCTGGAGTACTGTGTACAGTTCTGGGCACCACACTTTAGGAAGGATGTGTTTGCGCTGGAGAGGGTGCAGAGGAGATTCACCAGGATGTTGCCTGGGCTGGAGCATTTCAGCTATGAAGAGAGACTGAAAAGGCTAGTGTTGTTTTCCTTAGAGCAGAGAAGGCTGAGGGCAGTGGTGGTGGTGGTGGGGGGGGGGGGGTAGATATGTTTGACATATACAAAATTATGAGGGGCTTGGTAGGTTAGCTAGGAACGTACTGCATGAAGAGGTGGTAGAGGCAGGAACCTTCACAACATTTAAGAAGTATTTAGATGAGCACTTGAAACGCCATAGCATACAAGGCTACGGGCCAAGTTCAGGAAAATGGAATGAGAATAGTTAGGTGCTCGATGGCCGGCACAGACACAATGGGCCGAAGGGCCTGTTTCTGTGCTGTATGACTCTAAAATGCAGAGGGCAGGATGAAAGCAAAGGCGGGATGAAAGGAAGGACATGGGCAAGTGAAGAAAAGGAAAGACTTGTATTTCGACAGCACCTTTCACAACTTCAGGATGTCATAAAGCACTTTTTCAGCCAATGAAGTGTTGTTGAGGCTGTGGTCAACGTTGTAATGTACGAAAAGAGGAAGGAAACGAGGGTGGAGGAAATGAATGAAAGAATTCAAGAGTTTCATGCAACACTCGGGTCACCCGGTTCAAGGTGTTGCTAACAGGAGACAGCGCCTTTTCTACTTCCTCTTTCATTAGCTGCTTTTTTAAAAAAACTTTTAAGGTCTCTCGGCTAACAGGCGTATCTTTTTTTTTCCCAAAATATAGTTTATTCATAAAAATCTGCAAACATTACATTGCCAAACAGCACCAAAAAATACAAACATTGCAAGGGAACATCACACGCGTATCGACCACTTCAAACGTCCAGCTACTATGCTCAACTGAACCAAGCACGCCGACCGTTAGTGCCTTTTATAGCGAGCCGGCGCCCACGTGACAAGCAGCCGCGAGCGACGCCCACCTTGCCCCTGCGACCGCCCCCTTCCCCTCTCGCCCCGCCCCTTTCCCTCACGCCCCGCCCCCTTCCCACCGCGCCGTTCCTTCCCCCACACCCCCGCCCGCGGCGCCCATTCTTCTCAGAAAGGGGACAATAGCCGGCCTACGTCATTGGCGCACGTGACCGGTTCCTCCTCCTCCCCCCCCCCCCCCCCCGAGCGGAGGAGGCGGCGGTAGTTGCAGGCGATTTCAAAAAGTGGAAGGTGCCGCAATGCCTCCTTCTTTTCTGTTTGTGTGTGTATTTGTGTCGGAGCAAAAAAAAAAGAATCCAGCGCCTTTAAAGAGATTTGGAGACTAAGCAACCGGTATTGGATCTGTTGGAGAGAAAAATATCTCTAATTTCACTCGTTTGGATTTATCGTATTGGATGGACATCAAGGAGCGAAGCCGGCAGGTAAGTTGGCGCTGCAGTGCTGCGCGCCCACACTGAGGGTGTGGGGGGAGGGGTGGGAGGTCGGGATTGTGTGTGGGGGGTTTGGGGGAGGGGCCGGACTGGTGACGCGTCCTCAGCGCGCGTTGGGACGCCGTCTCGCGCTTTCAATGGGTTTGGTCTCTGGGTTTCCTTTAGCCCTGCATAGATCCCAGTTTCTCTCTCTCTCTATAACCGGCTCCTATGGTATGCAAGTGACTCAATGCAACTTTGCATACACTTTTCTAGAACTGCTTGTTAACTTGCATTTTTTTTAAATGTAGCAAGAGCACAGATCTGCAGAGTCTTCTGTAATTATTGTAGGGAGCTCGCTCCTATATTTGCAGAGTGTCTTTTTTTTCTGTCTTTCTCTCTATTGCTTTCTGTCCTTGAAGGTGGTCCTTTTTCATCATTATTTCACTCTGCATTTTAAGATCATGTTATTGCAGTGCATTATAGCAAACGTGGCGTTTACAGCGTGTGATTCCTCCCCCCATGTACGGCATTCCCAGAATTTGCTTAGCACCCTTCTACCTCCCCTGCACTAGCAATTCCCACTGCTTCTTGAACACAGTCAGTATTCTGTGCTGTTGGTGTTGGCAAAGTATCATCTGGGATGCGTTTTAATTATTACTCGGAAGAAAGGATAACAAGTGGGTTTTTAAAAACTAGATAAAATACGAGAGATTTTCTCCAGTGAAGATCATTGAATGGTTACAGCACGGAATAATGCCATTCGGTAGGGCATGTCTGTGCTGGTTTTGTGCAAGAGCAATTCACCAAGTCCCACTCCCTTGCCTTTTCCCTTTAGCCCTGCAAATTTTTTCTCTTCGGATAATTGTCCAATTTTCTTTCGAAAGACTCAATTGAATCTTCCGCCACACACTCTGGCGGTGCACTCCGGATCCTAACCACTCGCTGCATAGAAAAGTTTTTCCTCATGTCCATAATTAATTTCCCACCCCTCCAAGATATTTTTTTATAGAACTCCATTATTTTGATCTTTTGTCAGTTCACCTTGACCTTTACTGTTCTCTCAAGCTCTGTCAATTCTTTGTTATGTCTAGTAAAGTCTCATGTGGCCAATTTGGCCGAATGTTTCCAGAATTGCATGGCAAGCAGAAAGCAAATTGTCTTTGCAGGTTAAAAATTAGCAAATAACTCAAGTTTTAAATTTGTGGATGTGCTTTTCTTCTGATGTGTTCCATGGTGGGGCAGAGAGTTGCAGGTCTGTTTATCAACCAAATAAGCTTATTAAATTTTTCTAGAGGAAGGTGCTTTTACCACAAGAAAGGAAGTAAATTTGACTTGCACTGCTCTTGTGTAAATCTCTAGTGTTGACTTGGCATCAAAAGTTTGTGTTGCTGGTTAGGACTGTTACTTTCACAAGTGCTGAGTTTTTACATCTTTACATTGGCAGAGACTTCTTGCTCAATGTTGTACATCTGCATCTGTGAATCCCTTTTAAGCTGCTGATTTGTGTTTTTTCCCACCAGTTTCTAGAGCGTTTTGAGTGTCTGCTGCATCATTTTTGCTAAATAAAGAACTTTCGTTCCTACAATGCCTTATTGTGTCCTTGGGGGGTGGGGCTTGGAGGGGCGGGGCGGTGTTTCTCTGAGCAGTTCATTTCTGACTAGATTCTTTTTGAAATGTCATTGTCAATTGGTAAAATGTAGCTGCCAGTTTGGATACAGTGAGGTCCCACAAATGAGAAGTGAATAAGAACAGGAAGTATTCAGTAGGTCAGGAAGCATCTGTGGGGAGACGGTTAACGTTTCTGGTTGTTGACCTTTCATCAGAACTGGAAAATGGTAGTGAGGCATCGTTCTTAAACAAATAAAGGGGCAGGGCCTGATAGGAGTAACCTGTTTTTTGATGCTCTGGTTGAGGGAGAAATGATAGTCAAATTACAGGGTGGTCTACCTGTTTGAAGAGGCAGTTTGGGCCTCAGTTTAACTTTTAAAAACTGACGCCAAAAGTGTTGTGGTCCCAAGTGTCAGTTTAGATTATTAAAAACAGAAAGATTTACGGCCATGCCAGCCAAAAAAGAGCTATCTGCTCTAATCCCATCTTCCAACTCTGGATCTGTTGCCCTCCCTGTACATTCCTGCAGCTCAACTGCATATCCAAGTGTTTTTTAAATGGAATGAGGGTTCCTGCCTCTATCATCCTTTCAGGCAACGAGTTCCAGACCCCCACTGCTCCCTGGGTGAAAAAAAATTCTCAAATCTCCTCTAATCCTTCCACCGATTACTTTAAATCTATGCCTCCTGGTTATTGACTTCTCTGCTAAGGGAAATAGGTCCTTCCAATCCACTCTGTCTCTCCCCTCATAATTTTATACAGCTCAATGAAATCTCCCCTGAGCCTCCTGTAGTTCCAAAGAAAACAAGCCCAGCTTATTTTAATCTTTTCTCATAACTAAAATTCTCCATTCCTGGCAACATCCTCATAAATCGCCTTTGTAGTGAGATCACATTCTTCCCAGTAATGCTGTGATCAGAACTATATGCAATACTCTAGATACGGTCTAATTAGTGTTTTATACAGTCTTAGTTTAGTTTAGAGATACAGCACTGAAACAGGCCCTTCGGCCCACCGAGTCTGTGCCGACCATTAACCACCCTTTTATACTAATCCTACACTAATTCCATATTCCTACCACATCCCCACCTGTCGCTATATTTCCCTACCACCTACCTATACCAGGGGCAATTGCTAATGGCCAATTTACCTATCAACCTGCAAGTCTTTGGAGAGGAAACCGGAGCACCCGGAGAAAACCCACGCAGGCACAGGGAGAACTTGCAAACTCCACACAGGCAGTACCCAGAATTGAACCCTGGTCGCTGGAGCTGTGAGGCTGCAGTGCTAGCCACTGCGCCGCCCTTATCCCTAGACCCATTCCAGTAAATCTCCTCTGCACCCTCCCAAGGAGCCTTATATACTTCCTGAAGTGTGGGTAACCAGGACTGGATGCACTACTCCAGTTGGGGCCTAAATAGGGCTTTATAAAGGTTCAGCATAACTTCACTGCTTTTGTACTCTATGCCTCTATATATGAAGCCCAGGAACCCATATGCTTCGTTAACCAGTCTCTCAGTATGTCCTGCATCCGCAAAGATCAATGCACATGCAACCCCAGCTCCCTCTGTTCCTGCACACTTTCGAACTGTGCCATTAAGTATATATACTTCTGCCAAAATGCATCACCTCTCACTTGTCTTTTAAATTCCATCTGCCACCTGACTGCCCATTCTCCTTGCTCAAACACTAATAGCTGAAAGGAAAGGTAGACCACATACTTCTATGCCTGTCTTGTTGAATTGTCTGCCAGAAAGTACATGACAGGTCTTCAGTACGTATCTTTCTGCAGTACATGGCTGAGACTTGACAGTATGGTCATTGAATCTGTGCCTGTTGCTGCTGCAGTGAGCTGCTTTCATGTAATCTTTGAATATTGTGTACTTCAAATAGTGTTGTCTTAAAAAAATTGACTTGCTTATTTGAGGCTGCTAATTGCCTGTTTCGCTATACTGGTGTGCTAGAATACTGGCAACAGTCCTAGGATAACCTCCCTGCTCTTATACTCTAGGCCTTGGCCAAAAAATGAAAATATCCTATAAGCCGTCTTGACCACTTTGGCTACCTGTCCAGCCACCTTCAGGGATCTGTAGTAACTGTTATGAAAGTGCTTCCTTTTTTTTTTGAGGACTTGTGTTAAAATTGAAAAGATTCCATGGATTTTTTTTTTACCAAGTTCACCGAAAGGAGACTTGAGATGTTAGAAAACCACCTGTGATTTGGGCTCAGTAAACCACAGAACCCTTGGTGACTTTAAAAATGGTTACAGAGAAGCCACATGTGAAGGTTTCTGGAGGTCAGAACGCTCTGGGGTCTGGACATCGTTTTCAGTTGAGTTGGGGTGTGAACTGTTTGAAGACAATTGGTGTTTTTCTGCCAAGGAAAATAAAACCACCCAGCTCACCACCTCCTTTACCTCTTTGAAGAATTCCTGCAAACATCCAGTGTGGGTGAGCTAAAATCCCTGGTGCTGCAGTTCCTGAGAAGCTGAGAAAAATCCTGCGATTCAAGTGCCTGCTGGTGGAAAAACCCTGATGCCACATTTCTCCTGGAAAGCCTACTAGAATAATTCTCGACATCTCCAGAACGGACTGCTTCTGAAACTATGCCAGTGACCTGTCTCTATACCCGGATGCCAGATGGACAACTGACTTCCTTCCATATCGTATTTTTTTCCCATCAAGAATTAGCAAGTATTTGGCCAAAGTTGTCTTTTTCTGTCTTTTTTTTGTAACAAACCTCTGCAGAGAGAATTTCTGTATTTTTCCAGTGTCTGTGTGAGTAATTGGGGAATTTAAAAAGGGGACATTCATATTTTAATCTGTTAAAGCTTTGCTTCATTACTGGTTAAGTCTTGTTTTATAGTAAAATGATAATTTTGTTTATTAAAGAAACCTGGTTGGTGTATTTTATTCTGGGATTAAGAAATAGTGTATGACTGGCTGTACCAGTAACCAGGTAAACATTTAAATATATGTTGTGACCCGTGGAGAAGTGGAACTAGAAAAGACTGTGCAGTCTTCCGACCTCGGTCGTAGCAGTAGGCATACTCCTTAGGATTCTGTAGAGGAACAGAAGGACCATCACCTATTGTGTATTCCCTTGCCTTGTTTGCTCTTTCTAAATGTGTGACCTCACACTTCTCCAGATTGAATTCCATTTTCCACTTTTCTGCTCACCTGACCAGCCCTGATGTCTTCCTGCAGTCTACAGCTTTCTTCCTCGCTAACGACCACATGACCAATTTTCATGTCATCTGCAAACTTCTTAGTCGTGCCCCCTACATTTAAGTCTAAATCATTGAGATAAATATATACCACGAACATCAAGGGATCCATTACTGAGTCCTGCAGAACTCCCACTGTAAACAGTTTCTCAGCCACTCTCAAAAATCACCAGTCAACTATTACCCTTTGCTTCCTGCCACTGAGCCAATTTTGGATCTAAGTTGCCACTTTCCCTTGGATCCCATGAGCTTTTACTTTACCAAACAGACTACCCTGGGGACATTGTCAAAAACCGTGGCGATTTATCCACTTTCAAGGATTCTACACACGTTAATATTTCTTCCCTCACTGTTATTCCATCCAATATTTCATACTCCTTTTTAAGCACATTGTATGCTTTGTCCCCCTCTTTTTGTGAAAACAGGTGCATAGTATTCATTAAGAACTACATGTGTTAGCTTTTAGGTCTCTAATTGGCTCTATTGTTTTCTTGGTTATCCTCTGTTTATGGAGCATCTTTGAATTTTCCTTGCCAATATTTTTTTCATGCCCTTTCTTTGCTTTCCTAATTTCCTTTTTAATTTCACCCCTGCACTTTCTGTACTCCTCCTAGGCCTTCTGCAGTATTGAGCTCTTGACAACTGACATAAGCTTTTTTTGCCTCATTTTACTCTAAGCTACATCCGGTCTAGATGTGTAAGTCCCACCCTTTTTCTTTGTTGGAGCATATTTGTTCCGAACCCTCTTTATCTCCTTGAATGCCTCCCATTGATCTCACACTGATTTTACCTTCAAGTAGCTGTTTCAGTTCACTTTTGCCAAATCTTGGCTTCGTAAAATTGACCTTTCCCCAATTAAAAAATTTTTCTTCTTGGTTTATTTTTATCCTTTTTCATAACTACTCTAAATCTAACTGAAATATGATCACTGCTACTAAAATGCTCTCTCACTGATACCCCTTCCACGTGCCCAAATTCATTCCCTAATAAGTCCAGAGATGCTCCATCTCTTTTTGGGATTGCAACATACTGGCTAAAGTTCTTAATACATTTTAAGAATTCTGCGTCCTCTGTACTGGTAATTGAAATCCCCTACTATTACTGCCCCTTTTGTTTCTGCAGTTTTCAGCAATTATGCACTCATATCCTGGAATAAGGGATGAACTGGCAATCTCCTGATTTAAGCAGCCAGTTAAGCCAAACTTGCACCTAAATTTTGCTTTAATAACTTGTGTTTAATTGCAGCTAATTGTTTGGACTTTTACAATTTGATTTCCATTCTTAATGACAGCTACTTTGTACTTGCATGCCCAGTTGCAGTTGTAATAATTGTTGTAAAATGGTATTGTAGAAATGAGCAGAATGGCATGGCACTATGCTTGATGGGAAATGTAGCCAAGTTAGGAATAGTAGCTTTGCTGAGCTTTGATAGTATGATTTTAAGTTGCAGAAACCGCAATGAAATAGTTAAAAGTAAAGGCTGAAGGTGTGAAATTGTATAGATTAGCTAACGCCGGTAATTATAAGGACATCTGTTCCTTTATGGCATGATTGTGTAGCTCCCTGTGGTTTGGAGCAATGGACTCTTGTAAAACACATGCTGTCCATCCCTGTGTGATTGATGATAAGAAATGTAGGGCCCCTCTTATCAGTGTATACGACCGCTGCTTTGGGTAACTGCAGACTGCACGAAGCACTTAGGAATGCAAACTTGATAAAGATAACAGGATCAACTGTCACAAGGTAGAGACAGAACTCATGATAAATGTGGGGAGTGAGACCAGAATGTTTGTTGCTGACTTCTCTCCTTTTGCTAATTTATCTTGCTTGTCTGCTTTCTTTTATCTTGGTGCAAAACAATATTATGTTAGTAACAAGTATGTATTAAGAAAGGAGTGTATTGTTAACCTCAATAACAGATGTACTGCACGTTACCACGCGGTTGAAGTTGAATTGTACAGCACTGATTGGTTAAACAAGGAGGTGTAGCATGAATCTTAATGTATAAGCAGTAGTATCTGTATCACAAACGGACACTTATTCTGGTGGACCCGACAGACTCCGGTGGAGTCAGTGCCGCTGTATCAGAGTAAGTCCGCCGGCGACTGCGCAAATAAAGTAATTGATTTTACCTACACATCCGACTCGGTATATTTACTGAACCAGACTGAGGGCAAAAAGAACTCAGATTGTCAGTATCATTATGTAATGGAGCAGAATTTTTACAACAGGTGGGACCCAATCTTGGTTGAGCCAGAAGCAGGCTATCATCTAATTTATATACACTGTTTGCATTTATCTACGTGCCATTGTCATGGAATCTGCAGTTTGCGGGACCTGTGGGGGAGCATGCACGAGCTGTTGCCTGAACAGATGACTTGTCGAATGTCCTGTTAGGTGCACATACCCTGGTTGCAAAGCTTACTTTGTTTTTTTTTGGAGGCATACTGTGAGGTAATTCATGTTTATGTTGATTTTTACTTTGATAAAATAAAAGTGAAATCTTGGCCTGTTTTTTTTTATTGGAGTCATTTGGTAAATTTCAATTTTTTTTTGATTTGTTGGTCTCCACAGGGACCTTAATGCCATGGTTTGCAAATGCTACTATTGACGGTTTGTGGATAGCAATTTGACGACAAATGCGTGCTAACAGGCCAACAGCTGAACTTTGTTGTCAATCTGTTCTCTCCGCAGAAAATGATTATCTTAGCATTTTTTTCTTGAAGTGGAATGCAGTATTTGCAATGAAAATCATGTACATAAGCAAGGTGTTCATGCTAGCAATGGGAGATTCTTCACCTCTACTTTACATTCTCACTGGCACAGCTTTAAAAATAGTGTGATGTAAGAAATGTACAATGTAGGGATATAAGCAAAATTGTATCCTACACATGATTTTTCACTTATACCGTGAACTTTGTTACATAGGTCTCAGTTTCTGCTGAATAGATGCCCTTTTAATTGTTTTTGTCTGATTTGTATCTGGCTGACAGTTTAAGCATGTGGCACCCTCTAATGGACGCTGTAGCTTCTGCAACATTCCATTCACAGCTCGAAACTGGTCACAGCAGCGGGAGTATAAGAGAAGAGATTGTCTTTTTATATAACAATTTTGCTATAGAGCAGACATCAAAAGCTTTGTACAACAAAGCTATAGGTCTGGAAAGGCAATGATAAGTAAAAATATGAAAAGACATAAGGCCCCTCATCCTTATCTGGCTATCTGTTCGAGCAACTGGGGATCATAAAACACCAGACAGGATTGCAACCAGCAGACCATAAAGAAAATGGCACAAGATGCAATGCAATATTTTTACATTGTTGGGAAGACACTCAACTGGCTTAGGGAAACCATTTTCATGATTCCTTACCAAATCCTGTGCACATGAGTATTAAACGTAAAGCTGATGTTTTGTTTAATCTTAAAGCCCATACAGAGCAATGTTTGGCAACAGTAATAAGTTAATTACAACAACTTGCATTCATATAGTGCTTTTATATAGCACTTTTAACGTAGCAAAATTTCCCAAGGTACCTCAGAAGCTTTATCAAACAATTTGACACAGACCTATAAGGAGATATTGGGGCAGATGAACAACAGCTTGGTCAAAGGGGTTGGTTCTAAGGAGTGTCTTAAAGGAGAAGAGAGAGTTTAGGGAAGGAGTTCCAGAGTTTAGGGCCTCGGCAACTTGAAGGCAATGGCCATCAATGATGGAGTGATTGAAATTGGGAATGCTGAGGAGTGCAGAGATCTTGGCATCTGTTTAGTTTAGAGATACAGCACTGAAACAGGCCCTTCGGCCCACCGAGTCTGTGCCGACCATCAACCACCCATTTATACTAATCCTACACTAATTCCATATTCCTACCACATCCCCACCTGTCCCTATATTTCCCTGCCACCTACCTATACTAGGGGCAATTGCTAATGGCCAATTTGCCTATCAACCTGCAAGTCTTTGGCATGTGGGAGGAAACCGGAACACCCGGAGGAAACCCACGCAGACACAGGGAGAACTTGCAAACTCCACACAGGCAGGACCCAGAATTGAACCCGGGTCGCTGGAGCTGTGAGGCTGCGGTGCTAACCACTGTGCCGCCCTGTGTGATAATCAGACGAAGATTGACCGATTACCAAAAACCTGGTCAAACGTGGCGATATTGAGGAACTTCATACAGGAGGAGAGAGATGGAGAAGTTTAGGGAAGGAAATTTGGAGCTGGGGTGAACGGGACTTGGTGCAAGTTAGAATACAGACAGCAGAGTATTGAAAGGTTTTTGTGGAGGATGGAAGGCCAGCCAAGAGAGCATAGAATGACAGCACAGAAGGAGGCCATTCAGTCTATTTTGCCTGTGTCAGCATTTTGAAAGAGCTATCCATTAGTCTCACTTGCCTGCTCTTTCCCCACACCTCCGTAAATTTCCCCCTTCAAGTTTTTATCCAGTTCCTCTTTGAAAGTTATTATTGAATGTGCTTCCATCATCCTTTCAGATACTACAGTTTAGATTGGAATAAAGGTTAAAAACTAGATGCTGGAAATCTGAATTGAAAACGAAGGGCAGGTAGCTGCTCTGGATAGTGTTTTTCTTTTGTCAGAATTGAAATCAAGATTAGCAGGTTTTAGGCAAGTATAGAGCTGGGAGATTGGGGCTGGGAAAGAACAATGGGGAAAGTCTGTGATAGGGTGGCAGGCAGGAGTGATTAAGTACCAGATGCTGCAAGGCAAAAGCAAGTGTAATGGGACGTTAATGAAACAATGGTAGGCGTAAATGTTACAGAATAACATGAGGAGGGAGACATGGAAAATCTGGCGGAGGAAAAGGCTCTTGTGGCTAGAGAATATGGGTGAGCAAGGTAGGCAGAACTCAGGAATGCGGACCATCTCGCAGGCTGATCCCATGGGGATCCCCACACCACCTCCACTCGCAGTGGTGCTGGTACAGCCACTCTCCATCACCAACACCCATCTGAGAAAATGGTGGCTTAAGATCAAAATTTGTTGGAACTCAATGTTTAAGGCCGGAAGACTGTATATAGTTCCTAATAGAAAGATGGCGTTGTTCGTCCAGCTTGCTTCCTTGGAGCAGTCGCCTCTGGAGGTAACAAAAGTGTGGATCAGCAACAGATGGGTTGCAGCAGGGATGGTGAAGGGCAGTGTTGCCTGGATCTTTGCGATGGAGAGGATATGGAATTGGAAGCTCAGCTCAAGGTCAGATAGTACTCCAAGGTTGTGAACCGCCTGCTTCAGCATGAGCTGGAGGCCTGGGAGGGAGATGGAATCGGTGGTAAAAGAACAGAGTTTGTATCTTCGGTTTTCCAGATGTTTAATTTGGAAGACATTATGGCTCACCCAGAATTGCATATTGGTCAATACAGTAGTAGTGAGGTCGCTGTGGATGTCATTGCCTACGTGTAGAATCTGACTACTTCAGATGATGTTGCCAAGAGGCACAGTGTGGATGAGAAACAGAAGGGGGTCAAGAACTAATCCTTGGGAGAACTGAGGAAACCTTGTGGGGGTGGTTAAGAGAAACTTACGAGAAGGGAAATCTCGCAAGAGCAGAAGTTGATGAGGCAGTCCCACTGCTGAAGGATGAGTTGTAGTTAACTGTCAGTGGCTGCAGGCAGTTAAAACAAGTGTTGAAAGTCATTTTAAATGTTGTTTTATGACATCATTGACCCCTTCAGAGGGTAATTCTGCAGAGAAGAATTGCGATGTTTGCTGTTGATGAATGTGATGGAAATCTTACTTGGCTTCTGAACTGTATCATTTCAAATTGATCATGGATTTGAAAATTGAATTGTGACTTGATCTTGGGGCAGATTGGTTTGTTGATTTATTTCGCAGACTGTCATTTGATCAAAAAACTAGTTAGTTCCATTGTGATGAGTTGAATGCCCATTGTATGGATCAAAGTTTTTATCTTCGGTTGATGTCCTGTAAATTGATATTCTGTTTAGCATTATCTGCTGTTAATTGTGTTTATGTATGATATACAATATTGGGTTAAGGGCAGTCTGGGTTCCCAGTTGCATTAGTTTTGATTTTGTTTTTAAAAGCTTTTGCTTAGCACATCTGGAAATTCTCAGTTTTAAATTTTGAGCTGGAGTGGCAATGGGGCAGAATTGTCTGTCAAATTGATAGGCTTTTCAACTAACTTAGAAGCATTTATACTAAGGATAATATCAATGTATTATGGGCATTTTCATTGTGGTGTGCATAAATCAGACATTGGTAGCTATTGTGCTTCATATTGTGTAATTTTGCAAATTTACTGCAAATAGGGTGGTTATTGGCCTGTTGGGCATTTCCTAATTTCCTGTTAGGCAAATGACTACTGGCAACACCTATGCAGTTGTGTTCAACTGGCCTCCGACACCAGGAACATCAGAGGAATGTATGATGGCATTAAGAGAGCTTTTGGGCCAACCATCAAGAAGATCGCATCTCTTCCCCCCCCCCCAAGTCTAAATCAGGGGACACGATCACTCACCAACGCAAGCAAATGGACCGCTGGGTGGAGCACTGCCTAGAACTGTACTCCAGGGAAAATGTTGTCACTGAGACCGCCCTCCATGCAGCCCAGTCTCTGCCAGTCATGGATGAACTGGACATACAGCCAACAAAATCGTAACTCAGTGATGCCATTGATTCTCTAGCCAGTGGAGCAGCCCCTGGAAAGGATGGCATTACCCCTGAAATAATCAAGAGTGCCAAGCCTGCTATACTCTCAGCACTCCACGAACTGCTTTGCCTGTGCTGGGATGAGGGAGCAGTACCACAGGACATGCGTGATGCCAATATCATCACCCTCTAAGAACAAGGGTGACCATGGTGACTGCAACGACTACTGTGGAATCTCCCTGCTCAGCATAGTGGGGAAAGTCTTCGCTCGAGTTGCTTTAGACAGACTCCAGAAGCTGGTTGAGCGTGTCTACCCTGAGGCACAGTGCGGCTTTCGAACAGAGAGATCCACCATTGACATGCTGTTCTCACTTCGCCAGCTACAGGAGAAATGCCGTGAACAACAGATGCCCCTCTACGTTGCTTTCATTGATTTCACCAAAGCCTTCGACCTAGTCAGCAGACGTGGTCTCTTCAGACTACTAGCAAAGATCAGATGTCCACCAAAGCTACTAAGTATCATTACCTCATTCCATGACAATATGAAAAGCACAATTTAGCATAGCGGTGCCTCATCAGACCCCTTTCCTATCCTGAGTGGTGTGAAGCAGGGCTGTGTTCTCGCACCTACACTGTTTGGGATCTTCTCACTGCTTCTCTCAAATGCGTTCAAGTCTTCAGAAGAAGAAATTTTCCTCCATACAAGATCAGATGGCAGGTTGTTCAACCTTGCCCGTCTTAGAGCGAAGACCAAAGTATGGAAGGTCCTCATCATGGAACCCCTCTTTGCTAACAATGCTACATTAATGTCCCACACAGAAGAGTGTCTGCAGAGACTCATCGACAGGATTATGGCTGCCTCCAATGAATTTGGCCTAACTATCAGCCTCAAGAAAACAAACATCATGGGACAGTGCATCAGAAATGCTCATCAATATCGGCAACCACACTCTGGAAGCGGTTCAAGAGTTCACCTACCTAGGCTCAACTATCACCAGTAACCTGTCTCTCGATGCAGCAATCAACAAGCGCGTGGGAAAGGCATCCGCTGCTACGTCCAGACTGGCCAAGGGGGTGTGGGAAAATGGCGCATTGACACGGAACCTAAAAGTCAGAGTGTAAAGCCTGTGTCCTCAGTACCTTGCTCTACGGCAGCGAGGTCTGGACAATGTATGTCAGCCAAGAGCGACGTCTCAATTCATTCCATCTTCGCTGCCTCAGGAGAATCCTTGGCATCAGGTGGCAGGATCGTATCTCCAACGCAGAAGTCCTCTAGGCGGCCAACATCCCCAGCATATACACCCTACTGAGCCAGCGGCGCTTGAGATGGCTTGGCCACGTGAGCCGCATGGAAGATGGCAGGGTCCCCAAGGATGCATTGTACAGCCAGCTCGTCACTAGTGTCAGACCCACCGGCCGTCCATGTCTCTGCTTTAAGGACGTCTGCAAACGCGACATGAAGTCCTGTGACATTGACCACGAGTCGTGGGAATCAGTTGTCAGTGCTTGCTAGAGCTGGCGGACAACCATAAAGGCGGGGCTAAGGAGTGGCGAGTCGAAGAGATGTAACAGTTGGCAGGAAAAAAGACAAAAGCGCAA
Organism: Heterodontus francisci; assembly: GCF_036365525.1. Classification (NCBI taxonomy): domain Eukaryota; kingdom Metazoa; phylum Chordata; class Chondrichthyes; order Heterodontiformes; family Heterodontidae; genus Heterodontus; species Heterodontus francisci. Next base: position 40,554,676 of record NC_090405.1, on the reverse strand, counting down.
GACGAGAGCCAGCTGTGTAACAGCCCCGACAACCAATTTTATTTGCAGCGCCTGTGGAAGAGTCTGTCCCTCTAGAATTGGCCTTTATAACCACACCAGGCCCTGCTTCACAAACCACTGACCACCTCTAGGTGCTTACCCATTGTCTTTCGAGACAAGGAGGCCAAAGAAGAAGAGGCATTTCCTACAAGGGCGAGAACCGAAATGTTACAGCTTCTAAATTGTGGGGAACAGGGATCCACTTGGACAAATCACTATTAGACTATTGAGCAGAAAGATTTAAAAAATAATAATAAAATACTGCTGGATGCTTTAAAAACAGAAAATTCTGCAAGAGCACAGCAGGTCAGTTACCACCAGAACAAACAAAATTACATTTTGGTTGTGGACACTTGTTCAGAATTTCAGAGCTCACGTTCAGCATTCCTTCCTAATACCCAATTTATGTCTTGTCAGTTTAGCTCCGTTGCTGGCACCCTTAACTCCTGAGTCAGAAGGTTATGATGGAAGCCCCGCTCCAGACTTAATTGCCAGTATAGTATCTGCATTCAAGTGCTGTACAGAAGGGATGCCTCATTTTTGGAAGTGCCAAGGAGTGGAGGACAGGCTTGAGGAAAGGGAAGCCTGAAGGTCTAGCAAGGCGACCGAGGTTCCAGGAGCCTGGTAGAAGAAAATAGCGAACTATAGTTCTATATTTCTCTCTCTGGCAGCATGCTGCCAGTGTGGTATGAGTATGCCAGCATTTGCAGGAATGAGAAGAAAGTGGGTTTATCCATGGGGTGGGTTGAAACACTCTACTGGTGAAGTGATTTCTGTCTCCTCTCTGCTCTGCTTTCAGTTTTGCATGCTTGCCTATCCTCCAACCACGCAGTCAGGTATTCACACTGTGTCTGCTGTTTTTGAGATTTCTATCATTACAGTTCCCTCTCGTGCCATTTAACCATCTCCTGTTTTTCACCAAGCCACTTTAACAGGTCTTTCTATTTCTGTCTTGCCTGTGTTTGTTTGTTTTTTTTACTCACCACTTTCCCTTGTTCTGTGCCTTTTTTTAACAAAACTGTTCAATTTAATATCATCCAGTTCTGAAACGTTAATCCCTCTAGACAAATTCTGCTTGATCTGCGGGTTTCCAGTATTTTGTTTTTGTTTCACCATTTACTTTGTGTTTTAATTCCCTATATTGTAACAATTATACATAATCTTTAACAAGAAACTGATATTTAAAACATGCATTTTTTTCTCGCTACATGTATTGCATAGAGGTAATGACCTGAATGATTATAGTGCAAAAGAGGGCTTAGATATTGCAAATCGTGAGTAATGTCTGAGAAGTGTTTTCTTAACCCCAAGATGTAGTTGGATTAGAAATCTCTTCACAATTTTAATTTTAAAAAAAAATGTTGATGGATCAAATGAAATTCTTGCTATAAGTTTTTAGATCAAAGGTATCTGAAGTACAGTCAGTTCATATCTGGTCCCCAGCCTTTGATATCCAACCTAATGAAGCCCTGATGTATTTTTTTGCCATCAGTATTCCATATGCAGCTGTGATCTGCTCCATTTTGTGGATCTGGCAGTTTGGAAACATCTTCTCAGGATGTTCCTTCATTATTGACTAATCCTAAAGCCATCGATGAGAGAATGGTGTTATGAAGCCCTTGTAATCCACCCAAAATTTAAGTGGGAGGAACCAACAGAGCATGGAAGAAAAGCAGTCAGCATTAAGGAGAGCAGGAACCAGGATATTGGTGTGGTGGGGGAATAGGAATCATGATATCACTGTTGCAAGAAGAAGAATAAATTGGAGAGACAGTATATCTGGGACGGAGAGAAGATTGAGGCCAGTTGATTAGGAAGAGTGCAGATGAGGGCAAGCATGCTGGGTGGAAGGCTGATAACTTTATTACAGACAGTTTCTTTATCTTTCCTATTGGTAAGTAATTGAATGAAAACATAAATCTTCATTGAGTTCTGAAGGAAAAAAAGCTACTGCAAACCTTATTGCCAAAAAAGCAAATTAACATGACTGAGAAATTCAATTAAGGGAAGGCATTGGGTAAAATAAATTGGTCATGTAGAATCCTATTTTTAAAAAAAAAAATCAGTTCTGTTTTGAACTGCAGTGTTTCATGAGTTTTTGTGTTCTGTCGTGCCGTGTTTTTAGATACAGCCTGCAAGGTTCCGTGAAGTGCAGCTAAGTGACTTGCTAAGAGTAAAGCTTGGGCGCTCATGGTCTAGACCAGTGTTTGCAGGGCTTTCACTTATATATGGATTCACAATCCAGCTCAGTCCTTTTAGCTGTGCTTAGCTGCTTAAAATTGCAGTGAGTACTGATTAACACTGTCTTAGAGTTCTGGTTTAGGCCTGAAAACAGAACTGGAAAGAATAGCACATTGGATGTTTAGCCTTGCTTCACCGACCAGTCAACTGTTCATAGTATTGGTGAATGCTGTTTAGCAAGACCCCTTTTATTCAGTCAGTCTCGTATCCAAGTGCTAGCCAGGCCTGACTCTGCTTAACCTTTGAGATCAGGCATGTTCATAGTCTAGCCACAGGCTGTTTGACAGTGCAGTGCACATGAGGAATCACTAATATTGATCAATGCAGTTATAAAAATCATTTTGGTCAGTTGACTTAAGATGATTACTATGACCAGATTCCACTGCAAATGTGTTGGACAAAAGTGAGGAAAAGATTTCCAAACAATTGGAATGAAAGATTACCTCGAGCTTACTGGAAATATACCAAAGAAAAAGTGGGCTGTTTTGACATAGCAGTTAGAATGCTAACTAATCAATAAAGCAAAGAGGTTTCCATTTACAAGATTGTAAAATGGGTAGAAAACTATTTGGCACACTTCACTTTATCCATCCAGGAAGCCACCCTTTCCACATGTTGATTAGCCTTTCTTTGATGGAAGAATTTCCTGACTTTTCACCAATTTCATTTTGTGCTTCCTCGTCTTACTGTTTAATTTGAGGTTCTGTTCGGGATTCACCTCTTCCATATCATTTAATATTTGCTTGAGTCTTGGGCCCCTTCTTAGTCAGCTAATTGAACTGTAAACTGAAAACCTAAGTTACATAGCTCAGTCGTCTGAGGATTAGCCTCATGTCTGCTTCCAGGCCTTAACAGTCTTGTCCAGTTCTGCTCAATGAGACAGGTAGCAGTTAAGGTATGGTCGGAATAGAACACTACAGTTTAAACATTACTTCCTCTGTTTAAGGAATCGATAATTGTTTGCTGTTCTATTGCTTTATAAATTGCAAAAGGCTAATTCTGTGCATATATTCCAAGATCAGCATAAAAGTAGGTGTGATTTTGTCCTCCAGGTGTGCGAAGGAAGCAGCTATGGGCCGCTGCTTCCCACCTCCAGGTTTCCACCTTCATGGCAATTGTACTGTTGTACCATGTTAAATTGAACCCAACTAGGGCTGTGTTGCAATTCTGAAAGTGAGCTACGATTACTCTTGATAGTCATATTATCCTTTTACTTTGTGGAACTAGAAAAATCAATCTTGTTATTAGTAGCACATACTTATTTTGGGGTTGAGAATTTTGAGTTAAATATTATTTACCCAGTGCTGTACTTGGTCCCAACTAGTGACTTTTTAAAATTGGCTCTGTTTATATCTAACCTAAAGGATACTACGGATCACACAAACCCTAGAAACAGACACAAATTCTGACTTGTATCAAACAATTGGCTCATCTTGTAAATATCAGATTTAGGTAGGAGATTTACTGTTCTAATTATAGTCATGTTAAAAAGAAAAGTAATATTGCCAGCACAAAGATCACAAATAACAGTGCTAGAGTAGCACAATATTAGTTGAACTCAATCTAACGCTGTATAATAAACCAAAGCATGATTTCCATAAACACAATGAATTTTAGGCTGTCAAACTATTTCTACAAAATTGATGACTATTTAATTGAAGGTTAGCACAATGCATTCTGATGCTGACTGAGTCATCTCCAGTGCTTCAAGTCCGTGTTCTACAATTTTTTTTTCAACTAAATGCCAACTTAATTTGATGCTTTCGTGCTTTTCAGATCAGTTTTGGGGGGTGTTCATCTGTCTTTTTGATAGCATTCTTAACATGTTCTCAATGAACTAGCACACACACCGTGTAGGTTGTCATCAACTCTCCATGGAAGCACAGGACCCTTCACATTGCAGTCATGGCCCTAATCTGGTCTGATGCAGAATAGTGCTTTGCCTCATGGTCCTGCAGCTGAACACTGTCAGGGGAACTTAAGCCTACCTCCAACTGAGTGGCTCCTAGTCCTGTCCCACATTGTTGCGCCTGCCTTTCGCTGCAACGCTATGATGTTTAGTGAGCTGGAAGAAGTCATGAGCAACACTGACCTTCCCATTCACGAAAACTTGAAAACCCCACCATGAAAGTGCTTAAAATTGTGTCGGCCATTCTGGAAAACAGCAGCTAATGTTCATATAGCTGGTGTCAACCCACTATCCAAATGGGCAGAATCGTTGGACGCATGCAGCATTAAAAAAACCCCACCTCATCAGTGACGCAATAGCAAAGATCCCTGGCTTTGAACTCGCTCGAAGAAAGTGGATAGCACTCAACTAAATCAAACAAGTGGAAGATGAGGGACAACCCAAAGTGCGATTGTGGCCATGAGCCCCACACCATGTCAACCTGCCCACTAAGATGTGTTGTGGGAGGCACCTCATTTCTCCACTTGGCATCTCAGGAGGCTATTGAATAGATAGTCAAACTAGACATCATATTGCAAGCTTTTCCTGTCATATGAGTGACTTCATTTCTAGGACTTGGTGAGAAGAGAAGAATGGTGTTGCCTGTGGGGACAATGCCATATGATTAAAAATTATTGGGAGCAAATTCTTTCTGGGCTATGCTGTCTTCACTTACATTCTTGTTTGAAGAAATATTTTCTTCCCTCTTAAGCTTGTCCATTCCAGAAGATGATGGATATGGGTTTATTGGAAGCTAGTAGTCTTACAACAGTGACTACACTTTAAAAAGTACTTCATTGGCTGTAAAAGTGCTTTTGAGACATCTGATGGTCATGAAAGACACACTATAAATGGAAGGCTCTTTTTCTTTTTAATTCTACAGGGTGAGTATCAGCAGTTACAGGGCCACAATAAGCATACAGATATGAGAGGTTATTCATCCCAATTTGACTTCGTCCAAAAATAAAAATGTATAATCTTGCCATCACACTCTCAAACAGCTTTTAAAGTCATTTCTCCACTCCTGTAGAATTAAATCAGTTGTTGGTCATTATTTATGGTTTGAAAATGTTCACTTCAGCGGATGTATGACAACTGTCACTTGGCTGCATGTGCTATGTAATGTGTATTCAGAGCAATGACTTTAAGACGTTTAGAGTAATGTAGTGAAATAGTTTATATTAGGCTCTTTTTTTTTAATATCGAAAGGATACAAGTTATTAGTACAACAAGAGAAGGGGCGGTACGGGACCTAATCTTGGGGAACGAAGCCGGACAAGTGGTAGAAGCGTCAGTGGGGGAGCATTTCGGGATAGTGACCATATCCCTGAAATAATGAGAGTTCAGGGCCACTATGTTTCCGTAAAGGTGAAGGGTATGACCAATAAGTCTGGATATCATGGGATATAGAGGATTGAATAAGGAAACAAAAGGAGGGCTGAAAATGGCTGAGGCCTTAGAGGAGTATAGAAAGTGTAGTGGGGTACTTAAAATAAGTAATTAGGAGAGCGAAGAGGGGGCATGAAAAAACCGTGGCGGGCAAGATAAAGGAAATTCCCAAGGTGTTTTATCAGTATATTAAGGGCAAGAGGATAACCAGGGAAAGAGTAGGGCCCATTAAGGACCAAAGTGGCAATCTGTGTGGGGAGCCGGAGCACGTTGGTGAGGTTTCGAATGAACGCATTTTTCATCTGTGTTCACTAATGGAGAAGGACGATGTAGGTGTAGACATCAGGGAGGGGGATTGTGATTTACTTGAACAAAGCATTGAAAGGGAGGAGGTATTAGTGGTTTTAGCGGTCTTAAAAGTGGATAAATCCCCTGTTCCAGATGAGATGTATCCCAGGCTGCTATTTGAGGCAAGGGAGGAGATCGCAGGGGCTCTGGCGCACATTTTCAAATTCCTCTGGCCACAGGAGAAGTGCCAGAGGACTGGAGGACAGCAAATGTGGTACCATTTTTCAAGAAGGGTAGTAGGGATAAACCAGGTAATTACAGGCCAGTGAGTCTAATGTCAGTGATGGGGAAACTATTGGAAAAATTTCTGAGGAACAGGATTGATCAAGGATAGTCAGCATGGCTTTGTCAGGGGGAGATCATATCTAACAAATTCGATTGAATTTTTCGAGGAGTTGACTAGGTGTGTAGATGAGGATAACGCAGTTGATGTAGTCCACATGGACTTCAGTAAGACTTTTGATAAGGTCCTGCATGAAAGATTGGTCAAGAAGGTAAGAACCCATGGGATTCAGAGCAATTTGGCAAATTGGATCCAAAATTGGCTTAGTGGCAGAGAGTTATTTTTGCAATTGGAAGCCTGTGACCAATGGTGTTCCGCAAGGATCGGTGCTGGGACCCTTGCTGTTTGTAGTGTACATTAATGATTTAGACGTGAATACAGGAGGTATGATAAGTTCGCAGATGACACGAAAATTGGTGGTGTCGTAAATAGTGAGGAGGAAAGCCTTAGATTCCAGGACGATATAGATGGGCTGGTAATATGGGCAGAGCAGTGGCAAATGGAATTTAATCCTGTGTGAGGTGATGCATTTTGGGAGGACTAACAAGGCAAGGGAATATGCAATGAATGGTAGGACCATAGGAAGTACAGAGGGTTAGAGGGACCTTGGTGTACTTGTCCATAGATCACTGAAGGTAGTAGCACAGGTAGATAAGGTGATTAGGAAGGCATATAGGATACTTGCCTTTATCAGTCGAGGCATAGAATATAAGAGCAGGGAGGTTATGATGGAGCTGTACAAAACACTAGTTAGGCCACAGCTGGAGTACTGTGCAAAGTTCTGGTCACCAAACGAAAGGAAAGATGTGATTGCACTGGAGAGGGTGCAGAGGAGATTCAGCAGGATGTTGCTGGGCTGGAGCATTTCAGCTATGAAGGGAGACTGGATAAGCAAGGGTTGTTTTCCTTAGAGTAGAGAAGACTGAGGGGGGACCTGATTGAGGCATACAAAATTATGAGGGGCATAGATAGAGTAGATAGGAAGAAACTTTTTCCCTTTGTGGAGGTGTCAATAACCAGGGGGCATAGCTTTAAAGTAAGGGGCAGGAGGTTTAGAGGGGATTTGAGGAACATTTTTTTTTTCACCCAGAGTGTGGTTGGAATCTGGAACGCACTGCCTGAAGGGGTGGTAGCGGCAGGAACCCTCAACATTTAAGAAGTATTTAGATGAGCACTTGAAACACCATAGCATACAAGGCTATGGGCCAAGTTTTGGAAAATGGGATTAGAATCGATAGGTGCTTGATGGCTGGTGCGGACAGGGTGGGCCGAAGGGCCTGTTTCTGTGTTGTATAACTCTATGACCTCTGTGATGAAGTTCCCTAGTTATTTGATTTGTTACAAGTACTTCCATTTTTCTTTAAATTTTGAGGATTTGTTTTTTAAAACTGAAAAGAATCCATAGATTTTATTTTTATTTCGAGATACAGCACAGAAGCAGGCCCTTTGGCCCACCGAGTCTGTGCTGACCAACAACCACCCATTTATACTAAACTTACATTAATCCCATATTCCCTACCACATCCCCACCATTCTCCTACCACCTACCTGTACTAGGGTCAATTTACAATGGTCAATTTACCTATCAACCTGCAAGTCTTTGGCTGTGGGAGGAAACTGGAGCACCCGGCGGAAACCCACGCACATGGAGAACTTGCAAACTGCGCACGGGGTACCCAGAACTGAACCCGGGTCGCTGGAGCTGTGAAGCTGCAGTTCTAACCACTGTGCCACTCAAATGATGCTGGAACTTTGTGTTTTTTTTTTAAAAAAGAGGTCACCAGAAGGGCTTCGGACTGAGCTTGAAAACAAACCGTTACTAGAAGGCACCTGTATTCAAATAATTACCCAGCAGCAGTTGTTTTTGACTTGGGGAAAGAGGTTTACAAAGAAGTGACAGGTCACGATTTAGGGGTCAGGAGGCTTGACTCTTGCGACATTATTTTTGGTTTCGCTCTGGACAGTGAGTTGGGATATGGACAATGGTTTGAAAAGACCGTTGGTGAAAACTTGCCAAGGGAGCAAACCCTACCTCGGTCTGTTCCAGCTCTTTTTTTTAAAAAAAAGTCTGCCAGTTTTCCATCTCTTGAGAAGCAAGTGTAAGAAACTGCCTAAAATTCCTGTCACTGCATTTTCCCTGGAAAGCGTGCCTGATCTTCAATGTCGCCTGACAAGAACTGTTCTAGGAAGATCCCAGTGACAACCATCTATGCGTATTTAGGATGCCAAACCAGAAAAGGACTTCTGACATCTTTTCATATCTTTTTTTTTTCTTGAAGAATTAGCAAGTATTTTGAATAAGGTATTTTTTTGTAATAGAGCTCTAAAGAGTAAATCTTTTTTGGTTAACCGCATGTGTGGGGGCTTGGGTTAAAAGGGACCTTTTTCTATTTCAATCTAGGTTTATGCTTTGCTTCGTTACTGGTTTAGACTTATTTTATAATAAACTGATGATTTTGTTGTTAAAGAAACCTGGTTGGTGTGTTCTATTCTGGGATAAAAATAGAGTCTATGATTGACTGTATCGGTAAGTGGGGAAAAAATGTAAATATTTGTGACCTGTGGGGAAGTGGAACTAGAATAAACTGTGCACTCCTCCCACCTCAGTTGTAACAGATTTTTATTAAAATGCACTGAAATTCAAGACTTGTAGTTCATCAGTAGAGTGTGTTCGAAGCTTACAGTTGGAAATCATCATCATCATCATCTGGAACATTTTGGTTTGTCATGTATAACATTTGATTTGACCTGCACATAAAATTTTGAAAACCACAAATCATTTTTGTAGTCGAGGATTGTTAAATTACTGTGACGTGCTTTCTGCTTGCTTGGAAAAGCTACACCAAGAAAGATATGGCTTAAAAGTTCTCCAGAATGTGTGAAAATATTTTAACTGGTGGCAATTAAATACCCTCTCAGCTCCTATTGCCTTCCTTTCCAACTGATTTTGTGGCTTGGCACCTCTGAATGGATAGATATAGAGGTACATTTTACTGCTTTTGTCATGGTTCTGACGTCATTAGTTTGGGACTAAATGATTTAAAACAAATAGTCAGTGTGCCAGATTGGGGAACCTTGGCATTCAGCCTTGGGTTTCAATCCAAATTAAACACATTGTGTTGACTCAACCACATATGTGGTGCTTTTTTTCCCCTCTAATGAAAGCAGATTGTTTGAGTATTGGCATCAACAACAACATTGAATTCAGACATTTCAAATTTATTTTCTTTCCAAATAACTTGAACAATGAAGTGTCTTTTTAAAATTGAATTAGTAGGTTTCACTTTTTGTGGACCCTAGAAAAGTTGAGTATAAAAGAGGCAATGGTTGTCTGTGCTTTTTAAATTAAAAAGCCTTCTGTTTACCAAAAGTTTCATTTTAAAATCTGAGTTCAGGGTTTTACAGCTAAATATTGAAAGTGAAATGTAGTTTCACTGTTACACTGGAAAGAAAGCTATAGCTTCAGCTAAAAATACAAGCACAAAGAAACCGTAACCTTAAATAATTTTCTGGTTTGTTTATTCATAACTGCTATAGTTGAGGCAACCTTTGTAATTTAATTTAGATATACATTTGCATATCTTAATTTTAACCCTGCTTGGTGCATGATTGAAACACTGTAGTTAGATTAATAGTGAACAGTGGATAATAAATATTTGCAATCTCTGCCGATAGCTGTTCTTCAAAGAGCGTACTTGGCAGCTAGTTATTGGCTGATCCTGCAGTAATTGTCACGAGTCTGTTTTCCTTTGCCAAATAGGCAGCATGCAGCACCTAAAGGCTTTCCATTCGTTGTTGCTTCTGCTACAGAACAGGACATAGATTAAGTTTCTGAGCCGATTTTGTTTCTGCATGCCTTTTTAACTGTGGAATTAATGATGGACTATGTCAGTAAAGATCTATAGTGGTATGTATTATATTTGCACATTTTAATTATTTGTGCTGTTGTGACTTTTTATATGATGCAATAGCAGGTATGTGGTGACATATTTTGTAACGCTTGTCATCAGAAAAATCAAGCATATAAAAATACCTGTGAAATGTAATTTAAAAAAAAATCTAAATAGCTTGTACGCTCTATGTTGTGGTCGCAAGTTGAATAGTATATACTGGAGCATTTTTCTAAATGAGGAATATCATAATCCATTTAGAAACTTGGCTGAGAATGCATTGAGTGAGGGAAGATGCATCCTCATACTGATGCTTTAATATCGTAATAAGTATACATTTTTTTCTTGTGATTACACACCTTAATTGTTGGAAGTCAATGCTAAAAGTTGCTAACTGTAATGAGTCATCTTCAATTCAAACACAATTCCCTGAAAATCTTAAATCTTTGAGTAAGCTCTCTTAAAATTCCATTTTTTTTTCTCGGTGCAGTTTAAAACTAACAATCTGACCATCTTGGCAGTAAAGTGTGTTCGGTGCACGTGCCTTGATCGATTTTGTTCTATTGTGAAAAGACATCATAACAAGGCTTAGTAGAAATCTTGGTGTGTATGTGCCACTTAGTGGCAGTTTAGAAAAACTGCACTGTTTAAAATGGATAACCGTCATGGAAAACTTATCATTACATTTCAGAACAACTTGTATTATAAGTCATATGTTCAGTTGATTTTTTTTCCTTTTTATTAATGTTATAGTTTATCTTTGTACCACCGACTTGCATAACTACATGAAACACTTGCCTTTTAGAAGTATATATTCAAATGAAGTAGCAAATAATTTACTTGAAAGGCTGTATATCAGTCATTCAATTGAGAATATCAATGCACAGAGATCTCTTGAGCTTTAGCTGAACCCCTTAATTGGTAGTCTTGTAGCATATAGACACACAAGAGTTGTATGTAACCAAAACAGGTGGCTCACTAATGGGTTTGCATCACTATATCGCAACGTTTTTGGTTCCTGAATCATTCTTAAAACTTGAACATGGATGATAACCCAACTTTGTAGAAGCTTTTGACAATTTGTTTAACGATATCATTTTGTATTAGATCACAACCATAATCCTCAGAATCCAATCTTGACTGAGCATACTGCAAAGTAACAATTACATACACTGCATGTAACAATTACTGGTCATATGTATTTGAATAACCAAAGAGCTAGATTGGGAGAAAAAAGTTAGAATATTGAAGTGCTGCCTCATAGGTCTTTGGCATATTCTGTAAATGTACAAGTACAGTTCATATTTTCAGACTTGACCCCTGTTTTATTTTCTTAGAATGTCAGTTGTCCATTGGACATATGTCTGTGTAATGCTAATGAATAACTTTGATTAGTTTGAGATTACTTTAAGTCCAATTTTGAGGTACACTCCTTGCTGAGCACTTCTCTTCACATTGGCATGTAACACAGCTGAAATGTAAATGCTGCTTTCTCTTGTGCAAGCTACAAAACAGCTGGCATTGGAGCTCAAAGCTTTGAAAAGAAAAGGCATTCTTTAAAAAGCTGATGTGTTACGACCTCAGCAGAGACTGCTAACTTTAAAACAGGAGATATGAACTTCCCAGTGACCAATTAAAGAATCACATGACAAGATTTAACATTTAACATTTTTTTGCTATAACTAAACTCAATCTACATGAACTAAACAGTAATCAATAGGTAGCTAATTCTCTAAAATACAAAGAAGGTATTTCCAATTAACTTATTAACACACAAATCCCATACCACATTTATACGTTCTGGTGTTCTCAGCAGAAAAGGTATCCTTGAAATTTAAACACTCTCACTCCTCCCAGCTGCAATGGGTTAGATCTCCCAGTGTCCTTCTCAAAGCCAACGTCCTCTTCGCTCACTTCTTCCAAGCAGATTTCACTGGACTTCTGTTAATAAAGCAATCTCTGGTGATCCCGTTGGTCTTTTGGGAACATAGGAGCAGGAGTAAGCCATTCAGCTTGTTGAGCCTGCTCCATCATTCAGTTAGATCATGGCTGATCATCTACCTCATCGCCACTTTCCCATGCTATCCCAATATCTCAATGTCTTTAGTATCCAGATATCCATCGATCTTGAACATGCTTCATGATTGAGTTTCCACAGCCCTCTGGGGCAGAGAATTCCAAAGATTCACCACCCTCTGAGTGAAGAAATTCCTCTTCATCTCAGTCTTAAATGACCTACCTCTTATTCTGAGACTATATCCCCTAGTTCTAAACTCACCAGCCAGGGGAAACATCCTATCTACATCCACCCTGTCACACCCTGTAAGAATTTTGTAAGTTTCAATGAGATCACCTCTCATTCTTCGAAACTTGAGAAGACAGGCCCAGTTTCCTCAATCTCATTAGACAATCCTGCCATCCTAGGGATTAATCTGGTGAACCTCCGTTGCTCTCCCTCTATGGCAACTATATTCTTCCTTAGATGAGACCAAAACTGTACACAATATTCCTCACAAGTCTCTGAACTAGGTTAAATCTTAGCCTTTTCCTGTATCGGTGATTTGAGACCAGCTGTTTTCCCCAGAAACAGCCCACTGGTATGCATGTGCCTGTGTCGCTCAGTCGCTCGCATTTATCCAGATCAAAAGTCAATAGTCGTTTGCCTTTGTAAATTCTCGGAGACCATGAGTCTGGCCATAGCAAAACTACCTGGGCCTTCCTTTGTTTACAGGTGTTAAAAAATTGCAACTCATCTGCATTTTAAAGCCTCTTGCTCCGTGTTTACAGTCTGAGTATCTGGAAGAGCAAAACGCATTGTCCTTTAGGTGTCACAACCTTGCACCCTGCCTGCAAAAGGGTCTTTGATCGGAGTTCCTTGTTCTCATGATAACCAAGACCCTGGCTTGTCTCTGGGCAGATTTTTTTTTTTTGAGGTCACATGTTTCCTCAATGATCATGTTGCGCTGCATTAAGGATCACAGTTCTTCAAACACAACTGTACTACAAAGTCAGCATTCATAACTGATGTCCTATCATGGCATGAATGTAATTTTATATTCAAATATGCTGATTGTATTATTGGAAGTGATTCCCATAAAATTAGGTAGAAGGCATGCAATAGTCCTGCACTTTGTTTTGAATATTTCACAACAACTTGCAATTTTGAATGGTTTCCTTTTCCGCTGTATTTGTACTTCAGTACTGAATGAAACCTGGTAGGCAAATTTTTTTTAATTCATTCATGGGATGTGGGCGTCGCTGGCTATGCCAGCATTTATTGCCCATCCCTAATTGCCCTTGAGAAGATGGTAATGAGCTGCTGCCTTCAACCGTTGCAGTCCATGTGAGGTAGGCACACCCATAGTGCTGTTAGGAAGGGTGTTCCAGGATTTTGATTTTGACCCAGCGACAGTGAAGAAACGGCGATATAGTTCCAAGTCAGGATGGTGTATGACTTGGACGGGAACTTGCAGGTGGTGATGTTCCCATGCATCCTTCAAGGGGGTAGAGGTCGCGGGTTTGGAAGTTGCTGTCTAAGGAGCCTCTGTGTTGCTGCAGTGCATCTTTTAGATGGTACACACTGCTGCCACTGTGCGTCGGTGGTGGAGGGAGTGAATGTTTGTGGATGGTGTGCCAATCTAACGGGCTGGTTTGTTCTGGATGGTGTCGAGTTTCTTGAGTGTTTTTGGGCTGCACCCATCCAGGCAAGTGGAGAGTATTCCATCACACTCCTGACTTGTGCCTTGTAGACAGGCTTTGGGGAGTCAGAAGGTAAGTTACTCACTACAGGATTCCTAGCCTCTGACCTGCTCTTGTAGCCACGGTATTTATATGGCTACTCCAGTTCAGTTTCTGGTCAATGGTAGCCCCTGGGATTCAGTGATGGTAATGCCATTTGAATGTCAAGGGGAGATGGTTAGATTTTCTCTCTTGTTGGAGATGGTCATTGCCTGCCACTTGTGTGGCGCAAATGTTACTTGCCACTTGTCAACCCAAGCCTGGATATTGTCCAGGTCTTGCTGCATTTCTACACGGACTGCTTCAGTATTTCAGGAGTTGCGAATGGTGCTGAACATTGTGCAATCATCAGCGAACATCCCCACTTCTGACCTTATGATTGAAGGAAGGTCATTGATGAAGCGGCTGAAGATGGTTGGGCCTAGGACACTACCGTGAGGAACTCCTGCAGTGATGTCCTGGAGCTCAGATGATTGACCTCCAACAACCACAGCCATCTTCCTTGGCGCTCAGTATGACTCTAACCAGCAGAGAGTTTTCCCCCTGATTCCCATTGACTCCAGTTTTGCTAGGGCTCCTTGATGCCATACTCTGTCAAATGCTGCCTTCATGTCAAGGGCAGTCACTCTCACCTCACCTCTTGAGTTCAGCTCTTTTGTCCATGTTTGAACCAAGGCTGTAATGAGGTCAGGAGCTGAGTGGCCCTGGCGGAACCCAAACTGAGCGTCACTGAGCAGGTTATTGCTAAACAAGTGCTGCTTGATGGCACTGTTGACACCTTCCATCACTTTACTGATTGAGAGTAGACTGATGGGGCGGTAATTGGCCAGGTTGGACTTGTCCTGCTTTTTGTGTACAGGACATAACTGGGCAATTTTCCACATTGCCGGGTAGATGTCAGTGTTGTAGCTATACTGGAACAGCTTGGCTAGGGGTGCGGCAAGTTCTGGAGCACAAGTCTTCAGTACTATTGCCGGAATGTTGTCAGGACCCATAACCTTTGTAGTATCCAGTGCCTTCAGTCATTTTTTGATATCACGCGGAGTGAATCGAATTGGCTGAAGACTGGCATCTGTGATGCTGGGGACTTCAGGAGGGGGCCGAGATGGATTATCAACTCGGCAGTCCCCCATCATTGAGGATGAGGATATTTGTGGAACCACCTCCTCCAGTTAGTTGTTTAATTGTCCACCACCATTCACGACTGGATGTGGCAGGACTGCAGAGCTTAGATCTGATCCGTTGGTTATGGGATTGCTTAGCTCTGTCTATTGTATGCTGCTTATGCAGTTTGGCATGCAAGTAGTCCTGGGTTGTAGCTTCACCAAGTTGATACCTCATTTTGAGGTATGCCTGGTGCTGCTCCTGGCATACCCTCCTGCACACTTCATTGAACCAGGGTTGGTCTCCTGGCTTGATGGTAATGGTAGAGTGGGGGATATGCCAGGCCATGAGGTTACAGATTGTGGTTGAATACAATTCTGCTGCTGCTGATGGCCCACAGCGCCTCATGGATGCACAGTTTTGCATTGCTAGATCTGTTCGAAATCTATCCGATTTAGCACAGTGATGGTGCCACACAACACGGTGGACGGTATCCTCAGTGTGAAGGTGGGACTTCGTCTCCACAAGGACTGTGCGGTGGTCACTCCTACCAATACAGTCATGGACAGAAGCATCTGCAGCAGGCTGATTGGTGAGGACAAGGTCAAGCATATTTTTCCCTCGTGTTGGTTCCCCCACCACTTGCTGCAGACCCAGTCTAGCAGCTATGTCCTTTAGTACTCGGCCAGCTCGGTCAGTAGTAGTGCTACCGAGCCACTCTTGGTGATGGACATTGAAGTCCCCCACCCAGAGTACATTTTGTGCCCTTGCCACCTTTCAGTGCTTCCTCCAAGTGGTGGTCAACATGGAGTATTGACTCATCAGCTGAGGAAGGGTGGTATGTGGTAATCAGGTGGTTAACTTGCCCATGTTTGACCTGATGCCATGAGACTTCATGGGGTCCAGAGTCAATGTTGAGGACTCCCAGGGCAACTCCCTCCCTACTGTAGACCACTGTCCCGCCACCTCTGCTGGGTCTGTCCTGCCAGTGGGACAGGACATACCCAGGGATAGTGATTGCAGTGTCTGGGACATTGTAAGATATGATTCCATGACTATGACTATGTCAGGCTGTTGCTTGACTAGTCTGTGGGACAGCTCTCCAACTTTGGCACAAGCCCCCAGATGTTAGTAAGGAGGACTTTGCAGGGTCTACAGGGCTGGGTTTGCCATTGTCGTTTCTGGTGCCTTGGTCGATGCCGGGTGGTCCGTCCGGTTTCATTCCTTTTTATTGACTTCATAGTGGTTAGGTACAACTGAGTGGCTTGCTAGGCCATTTCAGAGGGCATGTAAGAGTTAACCACATTGCTGTGGGTCTGGAGTCACGTGTAGGCCAGACCAGGTAAGGACAACAGATTTCCTTCCCTAAAGGACATTAGTGAACCAGATGGTTTTTAACAAAAATTGACGATGGTTTCGTGGCCGTCATTAGCTTTTTAATTCCAGATTTATTAATTCAATTCAAATTCCACTTTCTGCTGTGGGATTCGAACCCATGTCTCCAAATCAATAACCAGAGTCTCTGGGTTACTAGTTCAGTGATAATACCACTGCGCCCCAGCCTACCATGTGGTGAGAATTACAATAGATTAGTAGTTAAACCAGGGCTATTTGTTATATGATCCAGTTGAACTGCTTTTGACTGGCCAGTAGGCAATGACTAATAGTGAGAGGTTCATAATGTAAATGATTCAAGTAACTGATCTTCATGAAGATTTTAAAAAAACTAGGAAGTGAGACAGTTATTCACTAGAAGATGAGCATGCCACAAATTGGGAACAGATAATTAGGATTTTCATTTACAGCTTGTAAATATTTTATATAATATTTTGATCATTTCAAGTCCTCACTCAACTATTCTAAATCATAAGAATTGATACTTTGCCCAGTAAAACTCATAGTTCATTGTAGTCCTGATGATTCAAATGAAACCTGCAAACTGCAAAGAGAATGGATGTGGCTGTTATCATTTGCTGGAGAGATTCAAGTACAACTAAATAGATAATGGGTCAGGACCCAAAGGAAAGCATGGTCTTTTGATTCACAATTTTATGGATCGTGCTGAGTAACTAAACCGTTTTGTGTGTTGCTATTAACAAATCTAAATCAATGTCTGTTCCAGTTCATTCTCACAGCACTGGTGTAGAATTGAGTCATCTGTTGCAACGCATTCTCTCCCTGTTGATTCCTAACAGCAGGATGGGTATGGCAGCAAACATGGTTCAAATAAATGAGCAGGAACAATGGTTGGCTGTCTTGAGTAAGCAGTCATTGAGAAAAATAGTGAAGAATGCATATGCACTATTGTCATGACTGGGTTTGGTTCTTTTAATTGTATTTTTTGATTGTCTAACACACTTCATTCTTGCTATTAGATGTTTCACTGCTGAAATGCATTGAAATTGCAAAAGAATTATGAAAATTACCCAATGCTGAAAAATTCTATATTTACATAGCCATTTTCCATAACACATAGGTGTAAATTATTGAGTACTTTCTGCAGTTGTTTTCACTGATAGTGTCACTTTTAAAATTTCACAAAAATCTGATTTAATTTTAATATTGTTCTATTTCTTCTGGTTACGGCTCTTTTCCTTTATTTGGTGCAGGAAATAGTTTGGAAGCATCATGATGGCCAATAAAAGAAACCTTGATCGTATGGATTCGCTTATTTGTAGCAAGATACCTCGACTGGAAAATGAACACAGTGGATTATCGGCAGGGCTTTGTAAACCAAGCCCCCTCCCTAGCTATGCTCCTGAAAATGCCCTTAAGTACACTGGATCTTATTTAGCGTATCATCTTCGAAATCGTGAAGGAACTGACCTATCAGGAGTCTGGAGCCAGCCACAACCTTCTATGCAGCATATGGGTAGTCCAACAATCCAGTCACAACCAAGTGATGCTTCACATCTCAGCAGCCGCTTATATCCGACAGAACCTGAAACTGGACCCCCACGATTTCAGCCATCTGTAAATGAGAATGATAAACTCGACTTAGTCAAAGATTTGATGAATATTCGGTCAAAATGGGTCACTTTTGTTGAACGGCAGAAGAACTTGAGAAATAGCCAGAATCTCCCAGCTGTGCTCTGTTCTTCTGCGGTTGGGAAACATAGTTTATTATCACCTACTGTTAATAACTGTGCAAATGTAGCATTTCCACAACCAGTATATAGAAATAGTGTCTGTTGTTCAGGGGCTGTTTGCTCTTTGGAAAATTCAACCGATCATTTTCGTAGAAGAGGTCAAGAAACTGAATGGAGAATGCCACCTCCTGTTAGTTCAAGTTTAATTGCAAATAATGATCAACTGATGCATAGTCAGCAATATGGTAATCCTCTTTTGAAAAATAACTTGCTGCATCATGGATCCAGCAATATACAAGTTAGCTCTGTGGGCAGAATCACCAAAGAAACTGGAAAACCACTTGGAGTGCGTTCACCTCTGTGTCGAGGATATGGAGCTTACAATAGGAATGTTCTACAAGATCCCAGATATTCTGCATTCTCGTACGAAAACTGTAATGGAAATGTACAGAGTCATAACAACATGTCTGCACACAACCTCCAAGACTTCCAGAAAGGTCCCTTGCATCCACTTGCAAGAACTGAAGGGCAACAAATGCAGCCACCTTTGTATTGTGATAAGCTGTCGCCACCAAAGTTTCCAATACCAATTCAGCCAAAGGTTTTACACTCTCGGAACACTATTTCAAACCAGCAAAACACAGGTACTTACTCATTATTGCATCCACATAGTTACAAACAACAGATGGGCAGCTGCCAGTATCCAGTTCCAGGTGCAGATGGGCAGATGCCAGTATCCAGCTCCAGTTTTGCAGGTCAGCTTAGTCCAGGGAATCTTTATGCACAGCCTTCAGAATCTCTTGGGTATCCTGCTTATCCTCCCCCTCCTTCACAGCAGAAAAGTGTCACCATGACTGGTCCTTTGCTTCATCCTATTTTACAGCCTGTAGTGCAACCAACAGAGTTTGAGTCACAAAGTCCCTCTAGAAACAAAGTGTCTCCATCTCACCAAGATCCAGCAAATGTAAAGCGTCCTACACCGGACATGTTGCACTTCAGGTCACATGTCATTGATGCACAAACCGCTGAAAGGTGCTACAAATCATTAAACTCGCTTTATAGTAAGGAATACGTTGGTCACCAACAGTTGATAAGTAAACACAGTGCCTTTCACCCTGTACTATCTGGAAAACACCTGAAGGGGACATTTGAGAGACCTGTTGGCTCCACTGTAGATCAAAGACTGAAGGACATTCATATGCAGGAACATATCCCAAGCATTCATAGTTCATCCAATGGTGATTGTGGTAGGTCTATATTCAGTAAAGAGACTGAAAATTTAAATAATAAACCAGTAGAAGCTAGACTGGAAAGCCCACCAAAAAGTTACACTATTAGTCCAACCAGAAAAACATCTGAGATTAATTTCTCTCCTGCTTCCTCCCCCGCTTCTAATGAAGGCAAGAGAGCAACTCCTCCTCCTTCCCCTCCCATGCCAGTCATAAACAATGTGTTCAGTTTGGCACCTTACAAAGCTTACCTGGAAGCCACAGGTCTGTTCTTTTCAAAATGTCTAAAATGTCAGTCAGATTGTGATAAATCTTGTTCATGCTCTTTAGAAAATAAAACTCAAAACTGCAGAAATGAAGGTGTCATAGATCCGGATTCAAATAAGCATAGCCCTAATAGGCTGCCAAAGGCCATCAATGAGTTGCAACCCAAGAATGTTGAATTGAGAAAAGACAACCCTTCTGAGTGTGTAGACTCCAGTAATGAAAAAGGTGCATTGGAAGATGATGGGCTAAATAAAACAGTAAGTGAGAAGAATTCTTTAGATATGCAGCGTCAAGTGATTAATCTTTCTCCAAACAACAGTCAGCTTAAAAATGGAACATTTCAAAGCAGTAATTGTAACGCAAGCTGTGCAGTTGACCACATGAATGGAAAGCTTGGGATGGACAAAATGGATGCTGATGGAGCCTTGGACCTAAGTATTAAGACAAAAAATCCACTTTTGGATGTCACTCAGCAAACTTCTCCAGTTTCTGGTGGGTCTGGAGAAGAATTGAAAAGGACTGAAGATCTGTCGAATGAAAAGAAAGAAATTACTGCCGAATCTATGAGTAATGCAGAGAAACATGAAAACAAAGGACTATCCAGAGAGCACAGAGAAAAGGCAGTTGTTACAACCTCTATTGAAACTAGCAGCATGAGTGACTGCCCTAGGATAGAAATGAAAAAATTTAAAATACTGAGACCTGCCCCTCTACAGGTTGGTGAAAATAATCCAATTCAGCCATCTGAAGCTAACAAATTTAGTTTAATTGGATCAATTGATCCTTCGACATTAATTCTGAGACCTCTGAAGTGCATATTACCTGATATGTCTAAATTAATTGAGAGTCCTGTTCCAGAAGCTAGAAAGTCACCTTGTGAAACAAAAGTCAGTATGCCCAGTAATGGTGAATTAACACAGAGTGAGAATGGCACCTACAATTACTTTGTGCATCTTCATCAGTCCCTATGTGACATGATTGCACAGTCTGTGGCTGAAACCTCTGAAGAAGTTTTGCGTGTGCGTTTGCAGGACATCAAAGGACAGGAAAATCCAAAATTGAGTTCTTCACTAAAGTTAAAGAATGGTACAAGAAACTTTGAGGCATTGAAAATGTCAAAATCAAAAGAAATTTGGCGTAACTATGGCCAAGTTCAACTGACACTGCAAAAACTGCTTTCTCACCTTGAGAGCTATATTTATTCCAGAAGATGCCCATTTCCCCATGTAATCAGGGCTGGCACCATTTTTATTCCAATATATTTAGTGAAGGAGAAACTGTTTTCCAGCCTCAAGGGCACAACAATTGATCAAGTTTTTCAGGAGCACAAAATTGAATTGCGACCAACTACCCTTTCAGAGGAGAAGAAACTGCAAAGTGATTTGCAGCTTCAAAGGTGTTCATCCAGACTAATCAAGCTGCTTTCCTTAAAGCAGTTACCTGAAATCTATCAAGACCTGCTGGATGTTCTGTGGCATTCTTGTGTAAAAATTCGTCTTGGTGAGTAATTTAATTTTTTGCACTTTTGTCTCTGGTAAGAGCGATTCTTCAGGCAAGTCAAATCTTTGGCAATGGTCTTTTTATATTCTTTGTAGCTTTTGGAATTTTAAAAACTTGAATATGCTGAAATAAAGGTCAAGTATTTATCACAGGGGTTCTTTTACTGTAATTTCATCAATAACCTTCTGTCTCTTTACATAATTGCACTGCATCTTAATATCGCTTCCCAAGCTACTCTAACTATTTAAATTTGCCTGCCACTTTTCACACACTTACCCCCAGTTATCCCTTATCTTCATTGCAAGGATTAACCTGTTAACTCTGCATGCTAATATATCTTTGCAACATTCACAATATGCATGTTTCCTATTCATCTAATAAAATGCTAATTGATGTTGGATCTTGTAGAATAAGAATATTAAACCCCAAAACACTAATTATAAAACTAATCTTGTTACTTTTCTTTTGGTGCAGAAATACTATAACAGTCGTCAAACAGTTAACTGTATGGAAACTGGAACTGACCAGCCTTCTGAAAAACATGCTATGTAGAAGTTTTCCACATATATAAACATATATATTGTACTTTAACAGCTTGTTTTACAAATACTATGCAGGTTATTTTTGAAGACACAGTATTAAAATTATCCCTGATTTTAGTATAGTTGATCCACTTTTGATCCTCTGGTTTTCAAAAGACTGGGAATTGATTTGGGTGTGTTAAATTAAAAAGCAATAATCTCAAAAATGCTTTTTACAGGAAGGAAAGAATGGATGATGGTTTTACTTGCAACTGTATTCAATTATTTGGTTGACAAATTTGACACAGTAAAGTTTACTTTCCCAATATGAAACATTGTCTTTTATTAGACATGAGGTGAGGCATGAAGTGAAGTGCGAGTTTGAATGTGATAAACCTAATTTTTGTTTTCAGATTTTGCTCCACTGAGTGTTTGTGAACCCCCACCCCACCCCCAGTGATTCAATTTACAATTTTGTTCATTGACTGGGCAGCCAAGAGGGCAGAAGACCCTGGAAGGTGCATTTCCCCATAGCCCCCTTTCCTTTCAGTAGGAGATGTCACCTGCTCAACTCTGCTCATGACAGGAGCTAAGCAGGTTAAACTCAAACTTGCATCCATTCCTGATTGATGGTGACATCACATTATTCAACTTTTTTTTCCTCTCTTCCTTATGCACAAGACTTATTAAATGCTACCAAAAGCTTGATTGGACTAGTTCCTGGGAATTAGAAAGTTAATTATATGAGTAGTTATCGCCAGGAAAAGTGAAGTGAGATTTGTTAATTTTCTCCTTGGTAAAACATTTTTTAAAGAAAAAGTGCTACATCATTTCCTAATATGACATTTGTGTTGCATGTTTTGTAAGTTCTGAAAATGACTACTGTTGTCAATACTGAAGATTAATCTTAAATTTTGGTGAGTCCCTGACACTGATTCAGTCTTCGTATCCTTGGATTTCTGGCATGCTGACCTCTTCCTCAGCAGTAAATACTGACGTAAAGTAATTATTCAACGTATCCACCATTTCTTTGGTTAGTGATATTGTCAATGAAAATAGTTTTCAAGGGACTCACATGGCTCCTAACCAACCTCTCTCTTTTCTAATATTGTAAAAGTTGATTTGACGCCCTTGCAAGTTTTTTTTTGCCTCATCCTTTTTGTAGTTCCTACTATCTCTGTTTTGTCACTTTTTGTACCTTTCCCATTCATCAGGATCAGTGCTATTTTTTGCATTTTTGTATACTTTGTTTTATAGGAGCACAGGAAATAGGAGCAGAAGTAGGCCATTTTGCCCCTCGAGCTTGCACTGCCATTCAACTAGATCACCATTTATCCGCACTATCCCTATACACCTTGATATCTTTATCTAGAAATCTATAGATCCCTGTCTTGTACTCCATGACTGAGCCTCCACAGCCCTCTGGGGTAGAGAATTCCAAAGATTCACCACCTTCTGAGTGAAGAAATTCCTCCTCATCTCAGTCCTAAATGGCCTACCTCCTCCTCTTAAACTGTGTACGTTGGTTTTAGACACTCCTCGCCCCCCCGCAAACCAAGCTAAACTCTAGAGAATACAGGCCCAGTCTCAGTCTCTCATCCATAGGATAATCCCGCCATCCCAGGGATAAGCTTGGCGAACCTTCGTTGCACTCCCTCTATAGCAAGTATATCCTTCCTTAGGCAAGGAGATCAAAGCTGTACATAATACTCCAGGTGTCGTCTCACCAAGGCTCTATACAACTGCAGAAAGACATCTTTACTCCTGTACTCAAATGCTCTTGCAATAAAATTATGTTGTCTCTTACCTTCTTAGTCATCCCTGGCTTGCTTTCTTTTTGGCAAGTAATGCTCTTGCCCCTTAGGGGTATAAACTGGTTCTGTATCATAAATTTATTTTTTGAACACCTCCCACTGATCATCTGTCATTTTGTCCATTAGCCGACTTGCCCAAATTTACTATGAACAGTCTCTGTCTCATTGCACTGTCAGCCTTACCTAGATCTAGAATCTTAGTTGCTGTTTTGTGTTTCTCCCTTTTCAGATGCTACATTAAGCTTGTTTATATTATGATTGCTATTAGATCAATATTATTACTATTATATCAATGTTCACATGTTGGGCTGTTAACCAAATGTGGCTCATTACTAAATCTAATATGGCATGTCCCTTTGGTTCTAGGATATATTGTTGCAGAAAACAATCCTGAGCACACAAGAAATTCACTAACTTTCTGATATGTGCTAGTCTGCTTGTATCAATCCATACAAAAGTTAAAATCCTCATTAAAACCACTCTGCCTTTGCTGCATCCTTGTCTAGTCTCTGTATTTATACATACAATCTACCACTTCACGGCTCCCATTAAGAGGCCTGTTCACAATCCCACTTAAGTCTTAAATCCTTTTTTCTATCTCCCCTGGCTGCTTACCTCTCATAATATCCTCTCATCATTGAAATTGTTTCTTCCATAGCCACTAAGACTACTACTCCCGCTCTACCATTTTCCCCATCTTTCCTGTAGACCTTTATAACCAGGTAGATTTAGTTCCCAGTTCTGACCATCATTCAGCCACCTCTCCGTTATGTCATGCCTTCCAAGTTGGATTTGTGCCTGCAATTCTTTTGTTCTTTATGCTCCGTGTGTTTGAATAACTAATGCTTATTTGTGCCTCGCACCCTAACTTGTCCTTCAGCTCTAATGTTTTACTCACATGTTCCTTATTTCTCTTGGTTTAATCACATTACATCTTCTCGTTTTCCCTTTACTTGTAGTGCCTAAAGCACAATTTCTGATTGTTAGCACAAATAATAGTTCACTATCTTTTCCACCTGAACCCTCTTTACCCTTACCCCACCCCCACTCCAAATACTAACTTAAAAGTCCTTTCCGCTCAAAGCCTGGTCATAACCCAGCTGAAATCGAGCCCATCCCAATGTACAGTTCCTTCCTGCCTCAATACTGGTGCCAGTTTCCACTGAAACGGAACCCCTCTTTCCTTCACCATTCCTTCAGCCACTTGCCTAATCTGCTTATCCCTATGCCAGTTTGCATGTGGCTGAAGAATAATCCAGAAATTATAACCCTCGAGGTCCCATTAATTGAGTTAGCCTGACATCTCTAGGGCTGCTAGTGTTTGTAGCATCATTTAAGAGGAAAGGACAGAAACTTGAGGGAATAATTCAGAGTTTAAAAACAAATGGACTTGAAAGTCACTTTGGAATTCTGACAACTTATTTCAAAATCCTAACAAAATTATGTTTGACTAATAGAAAACTGATACAGAATGTAAAAATGAAAACTTGGTATTTTTGAAATGTTGGAATATGTTGATCTTTGCCAAACAGCAATATCTATCACAATATACTGCTTGCAATCTTTGAAACTAGTCTTAGCTGAAAGTCATTGCTATGAACAAAAAAAGTTATCACCTGTTTCAGGGCAGAGCAGCTAGTTGTCCTGTTGACGTAAAAGCATTACTGAAAACAGTGACAAAATTAGAATATGAACATTTGCAATGTGAATTCCTTATTTGGCCATCTCTATAATGTGCTGAAATAAAAACAAAAAGTGCTGGAAAATACTCAGCAGGTCTGGCAGCATCTGTGGAGAGAGAAGCACAGCATGATGGGCTGTCCCGATTCTGGCCTCCATTTAGTCAGTGGCATTTTGATGGCTCCTTTGTCAGCTTTAGTTTTATTCAGCTCACCTCAAATGCTTTCATTTTACTGCAGTTTTTAAAATTTGTTTCCTATAAGTAGTTGAGAACTTTCTGCAGTTTTTTAGAATTTTTGTTTTAAATCTGTACTGAACTTTCCTCTCTGCTTTTTTTCCTTGAACTGCGATTTTTTTTTTAAACTCTAGCCCACCCTGTCACATGACTCTGATTCTATCACCACTCCAATGTGTTCCCAAACCTCTGCCCACCACCCCCGCCAATTTAATTGTTCCACCATAAAATTATTTTCATCCTGCTCCTAGCACTCTACATCACTGTCAAATTTTCCAGCTCTACACTAATTTTTTTTTTTTAGATCCAGTGTTGCACCTTACATCCAGACATGTCTTGTCTTACCAAGCCTCCTTTCATTTCATTTGTTTTTTCCTCCTCCCTTGTTATTAACATCCAATGCCCCAACCTATCCAAGACCTAGTCAGGGTTTTTTCTAATTGCTATGTTGGGCTTCTGTCTTTGGTGTTTCTGCTTGAATTCCTAACATACTCTTTTAGACCCCTAATTGTACCCCTCCCCCAAATTATCCAAATCAAACTCTCCTAATTGGCCATATTATTTTCCTTTATTTAGTTCCTGTCCTGCTAATTAATTAGTTTTTTTCTCTTCTCTCTAGCTATTTTAACCCCCAATTTCCCCATTTTAAAAAAATTCAGCCTACTGTGTAGCCCCCATTCCAACCCCCCCCCCCCCCCCCCCCAAAAAAAAAAATTATATATCCTTCTTTAATTAGCTCTTCAAGTGCCATGGGCAATACTATGGGAAATTTACTAGTTTTTGTTTTAAAAACACCTTAATGGGTGCAGTTCTAAACTTGTACAGCATTGCTGTTGTTGGTTTAGTTGTACACATTTCCTTCTGAGCAATAATGCTTATAACTGAATTCCACTGTGTTAGTTGTATAACACTCAATCATTTTTGTTTAAGGCAAAATTGGTGTCTTCAACCTGTAAGTTCTGAAATTTACATTTTGAAACACAATCCTTTTGGCTTCTACATATTGTGGATATAGTTTTTCTCATTTTGTTTCCAGCAATGCAAAACTTTCGTATTTCAGATACCCATTGTTGGCATGAAAAAATCCAACGTCCATTTTCACACAGCCAGTTCCTAGCCAAATAAGGTTGCCTCTACTGGATCAGTACAGCCTTCTATTTTTGACGTACATTATTCTTATGGGTTCAGTTTGCTAGTTGATGCCGATCATGCAGACACCCACCTGCCAAGAATGAGGCATATTAATTTTGGCATCTGAACATTTATTTTAAACTGTTGCTGGAGTGAAGAAATGACTTGTTTGAAGATCACCAGACACTGGGCTGGAAGGACATTTGCATACTAAGAGATGTTGCTTGTGGAGACAAAAGACTATTTCCTGCTCGAATTAACCCAAATGAAGGAAGCACATTTCAGATCCTGCTAAGATGATACAATCCACAGAGCCAGGACTGGTTAAACCAGCTGGTCGCATGACTAATTGGCTGGTCCAGTTTTCTGAACTAGCCAAAGGACAGTTTGAATTTAGAAGGCAGTTTTGCAACTGTAGCTGAAACAAGCAAGTCTCTCACCCGGCTCGCGCTCTCGCTTTCTCCCAAGCCATCAGACCCATGGAAGACACGTAAACCTTGAGAGAAAAGACTCTTGCATCGGAACCAGTTGAAATGTGAACTGGGCCCCAATGCATTGCAAGACTTACTGCCAACCAACGACTCCACGTTGAACCTAAAGGACTGTAACTACCAGATATTGCTTCAAACTTTTCCCCCTTTGTTCGTTCTTTTTCTGTCTCTATCTGCATGTGTTTATCGCGCATGCATGCTAGCGTGATTGCATCGCCTATTTGTAGTCATTAACCGGATTAGAGTTTAAGATTAACAAACTTCTATCTTTCTTTAAATCTAAGGAAACCTGTTTGATTCTTTGCCTTACAATTGGAGCAGTAAACAAGGATTCACTAAGGGGGAGCTAAAAAGGTTTTAAAATTAAACCCTGTTTTGGGAACCCCTAGACCCCTTGCACCTGGTCGTAACAGAAATTTTGGGGCTAGCGTCTGGGATTTTACCCACAGACAAATGAGAAATTGGAAGTGGGAAGCCAAATTGATCCCAAGCAAAAGAGGAAAGATTTCAATACAGATTTTCTTGTGGCTGTGTGTACTACAATACTAACATGTCTGCAACTGAAGCTAGTAGCTCCCCAAGCCAGGGTGAAGTCACTTGGGATTAGTTAAAAGCACTGTCTATGGAGGAGTTGAGGAAAATGGCTGAGCAGTGTGGGGTCACTGTACGTAGCAAGGCTAGGAAGTCTGAACTGCTATGACTAGTGGCCAACCATTTTTCCCTTGAATCAGAAGTAGTAGTAGATTCTGACGGGTTATTGCTAGCAAAGATACAATTAGAACAGAGGAAACTTGAATTCAACCAAAGCCCGCATAAGACAGCAGTTTGACTGGCCAAAACTCTACAGAGATGTGGTGGAGTACTGTAAGAGTTGCCACATGTTCCAGGTCGAGGGGAAATCCCAACCTACAGTGAAATCTGCACCCCTAAGTCCTGTATCAGTGTTTGGAGGACCCTCCAGCAGAGGGCTGGTGAACTGTAAGGGACCCTGGCTGAGAAGAAAAGGGGACAGGCAGGCACAAGGCTGGCATCAGGTTAGAAAGGAACGGAGAAAAAGGGACCAAGAGGGCAGATTAAAGGAAGTCTGGGAGAAATCCCAAATGGAAACCCCAACTGTCCGGTCAACCAACCCTGAAATATTTGAAAAGTTAGAACCCACATCCTCCTATGTAGATGCAGACACTAGAAGCACCCCACCAGAGTTGCTAACAGCATTTACAGGCACCTGCAAAGACAAAGAAAGACCTCAAGAGGGCAGAGAAACAGTGAGGGTAATGACTCACCTAGTCAAAGTGCCACAGGGAAATGCAGCAGAATCTCGACAAATACCTGCAAGCAGGAGTGTCCCAGAGGGCAAAGGGAAGATTAGCAAAGAATCCACCCCCACAGGCAGGACAAAAAGGAACCAGCCATCCCCTGTGAAAAGCCCTTGCATGACTCATCAAAGCACTGAGAGTTCAGAGTAGAACCGCCCACTGCCACTGCCCCTGAGCAGAACTCCCACCTAGAGCTAATTAGACCTAACCCTCCCCTTGCAGACCTCAAGAAGAACAAAGACCCCTTTGACCGTCATGCAAATGTGCAAACTGAAAAAACTTTCTCAAAAATCACGTTTATTGGGATGCCAAAAAGGGCAGTTTAAAGCAGCACCGCTGCCCAGAAAAGACAGGCTGTAACAATTGATAGGGCTATGAATGAATGAAAGAGATGCATGTTTTTTCCTGACCTTTATTTTCTCTGTAGTCTCTTTTAATGAAATGCTCTTTTTAAAAATTGCATTTCATTCCACTGGGTATGGAGGTGTCATGCAGATCCCACTTGCCAAGAATGAGGCATTGATTTTAAACTCTTGCTGGAATGAAGAAATTACTTGTTTGAAGATCACCAGACACTGGGCTGGAAGGACATTTACATAGTAAGAGACGCTGCTTGTGGAGACAAAGGACTATTCCCTGCTCCAATTAACCCAAATGAATTTTGGTCACGAGACATTGAAGGCAAAGAAGCGCATTCCAGGCCCTGGTAAGATGATGCAATCCACAGAGCAGGGACTGGTTAAACCAGCTGGTCGCATGATTAACTGGCTGGTCCAGGTTTTTTGAACTAGCCATAGGATAGTTTGAATTCAGAAGCCAGTTTTGCAACAGAAGCTGAAGCAAGCAAGTCTCTTGCCTGGCTCTCTCTCTCTCTCTCTCTTTCTCCCAAGCCACTGGACCCACAGAAGACACGTAAACCTCATGGGAAAAAGACTCCTATATCGGAACCAGTTGAAGCGTGAACTGGGCCCCAACCAATTGCAAGTCTTTTGGCAACCAAAGACTCCACATTGAACTTACAGGACTGTAACTACCAGATATTGCCTCAAACTTTTCCTCCTTTATTCCTCCTTTTTCTATCTCTATCTGCGTGTGTGTTTATTGCATATGCATGCTAGTGTGGTCGTGTCACCTATTTGTAGTCGTTAACTGGATTAGAGTTTAAGATTAATAAACTTCTACCTTTCTTGCTTAAATCTAAGGAAACCTGTTTGATTTCTAACAACACTGTTTTAAAATTAAACCCTGTTACGGTTAAACCAGGCAAAGGTTGAGAGGGAATGCCTAGACCCCTCTCTCCTGGTCATAACAATGCCACATTCGGGTAATTTTGTGTTCTGGGTCCATAAGGGTTGCACTGCAACTGTCCCAATTCACTTTGAGGAAGGTGCATAACTTAAGAGCCTTTGCTCACTATTTAATCAGGTGTGGCTACATTCAACTCTGACTAATTACGTATTAGACTTAACTGTTTTCTCCTACGTCCCCAATTCCCCCTTCACTCAGTGCCTGACCATTTTATTCTGTTGCTTTACTCTCTGCTTATTTCTGCGCTCATCCTAACCTGACAGGATTTCCCATTTCTAAGCCTTGCACAACACAATCGTGTCCTCATTGCTTTATTGCTATTGCCACTGTAAAATTGTAATATCACCTCCATTCCTGGGTTCATAGGAGTTGCAGTTTTGTCTGTACTGTCAGGTTGTTTTTCTCTCACCTCCTAGTTTTCTTTCTTCTTTTTCAAGACTGTGACTGGGGCTGGGACAATGTTCCATGGCTGTCTAAGGTAGTTCAGCATCTTACCCAAGTGGGTGTCATTCATGTTTTAGCCTAGACAGTTGAGCATTGGTGGGCTATTGGGAAGAGAGGATCATTGCCAATCCTGATTTCACCCTTCTCCAATATCCATGCATTTACTTTGCAGGGAGTTATTGGGTAAGAACCAGGTGCAGAAGCTCTCCAAGCTGCAGTTTGAGGCTAGCAATACTGCTGCCCTAGCTTAAGCCAATTGATTTGAGAGTTAAAGCTTTTCACTTAGAATGCTGTCTCGATGGTGGCTTCTGTCCTACCCTGGAGGTTCAGTGACTGGCATTGCTTTGTGACCAGCTAATCTTTGTCCGATGCCTCTGATTTAAACAATGTCTTGTTTTTATAGGCAAGGTAAAGGTCACTTTTGACTATTCCTGCCGTGCCCGGTGTAAGCAGCAGTGGGCCAGCCATCCGTTTTTCATCCCTCCAAATTTTTTCTAGTCAGTGGAAAAGGTAAAACCGGCGGCCGACCCACTGTTGCCTATTTCCTGCCCAGTGGGAACGGTTTAAACTGTTGGTATTGGTGCTGTAACTGCTTTAGTTCCTTTTCTCTCTCCTGTCCAGTTTCATGTAAATTTGTATTGGAGCATAGATTCTATGATTGGGCACTCCATGGACTAGTTCAACTAATAAAGACTGTTTATCATATCAACTTTCCTATCCTCTGCAAATCTTGTTCTAGATTAAGGAACTTTTGGTCTCGGGATGATTTTTTTTTAAAATGCATTAAATGTAAAAATCCAGTCCTGTCATAGGGATAGGCAGGTTAAGGTTTTTGGTGTCCAGGTAGCAATTTGGTTGCATTATTCCCCCTGTTCCAAAACCGCTCAGTGGGAAATTAAATGACTACTTTCTGTTACCTTCCCTTTGCGTTAGGAAAGTCACATTTGATTGGGGATGGCAAAGAGAGTTTGAAATCCTTGCTTTTCCCCCTTCCAGTGATGAGTGGATGATGGAAGTTTTGGAAAATACTCGGTTATGTAGAGCCTCTTATGTTTTTCCAAAGATTGAGGACCTCCGTACCTTGCATCTTATTACATTTTTGCATCCTTCTACCCAACCTTGAATCTAAATTAAAATTTGGAATTTGTTTTTGGTAGATTTTATGCCTATTAAAGTGAAAACCAGATATTCATATGTCCCTGTTTTGATATTTCAAATTGTCCCATGTCTCTTGGTTGATCTTACGATGGGTATGACCATTTTGCCCTCCTGAATATGAAATAAGTAATCCTGGAAAACTTGCAAAGGAGACAGTGGGAGAGGAAGGCAGAAGGATATTACTATCAGATAAGGATTGATAGTTTTTCCTTAAAAATCTTATGTCCCAGCAGTTTTGACACTTGAAAATATTTTCTAGGCAGCAAGTACGAGAAAGCAATGTTATCCTAGTTGGAATATATTAGACTTAAGTCTTAAATTAATAGTTACAGATCACTGTAAATAAATTTATTTTTTGCAGATCTACCTTCACATGTTGGTCTAGATGCTCCAGTGCAGGTATCTGTTAACCAAAGTGTTTTGAATCCTGTAGCACTTACTTTTTGTTTTCTTTCATAAACATTCGATTTGATTGTCTCCAATATTAATAGGATGCTATTTTTTTTTTAAGGTGAGCAAAATGATGAAAGCATGAAGGAGACGACTATCGCTCCAAATCCAGCAGACAAGAGTGCTAATAAAAATCAGCAAACACAGACCGGTGCTACAGAAATAAAAAACAAAACAGTAGCAAACACTTCTTGCTTGAAGGAGAAGCCGGACAATGGAATTGCCATAGCCAGGCGTGATGTAAAACTAAGAAAAAGACTAAGGAAAATAAAAAAAGCTTCAACGTCATTTGTAAATTCTAACCCTAAATGTAAGAATTCAAGTGATGATTCACTATCTTTACAGACAGTAAAGCCAGCATCAGTTTTCCGGTCAGAGAAAACATCCTGCGCAGAGCCTAATCAAGATGCTAATACAGTGCAGTCTGGTAAGGAATCCCAGCCAGGTCCTAGGAAGTTGCAAAAAAGAACAAAAGGAATTCTGGATGAAAAGGCTTTCATGAAAGGCAACTTTGAAAAGAAGGGCAGTACTTTGGTAGTTAGACTGAATCGAGTGGCCATCAATGAGGACAATAAAGGGACAGATGTTTCCTGCACTAGGAAGATCAAACAATCTCAAATGCCAGTAAAGAAAAAGAATAATGGTGCACTGAGGCCAACAAGAAGCACATCTAAAGTATTGCATCTTCGAAGCTCAATTGTGCGGTTAAAATTTCAGAAACCAGGGCAGACTGCTGCATGCAGAAACATAATGCTGAAATCAATTGTTGCTACAAGAAAGCCACTATTACCACATGCTTCCCGGCGACTGGATCAGAAGATGACCAAACCTCTATCCTACAGAAAACGTCAAAGGAAAGAATACCCAAATTTAGTCGGCAAAAGAATAAGACACCTATATGAGGAAAATGATAAATCTGAGTCCTGGTATAAAGGTGTAGTGGTCAGAGTGCATGAAAAGCACCAGGACCCTTTAGAGACTGTGTATGAAGTTAAATATGACACTGAACCTGATTGGCAGTACTACCTTGAACTCTTGCAGGATTATGAAAAAGGGTGGCTAAGAGTTGATGACTGACTTGTAAAACTAAATATTGTGCTGTAGTTTCTTTTTCCAATTTCTATAATGGTAAACACCTGCCCGTGACTGGCAAAAGTAAAATAGAATTGTAGATGATGTATATCTGGAGGAATCATCAGGTCGTCTTTTAGTTTACATTGTAGGGATAAAGACTGCTGCAAATCTAACATTCCCTCGTAATTATTTTTCTGGAGTGCGATTTATTGAAGTGAAGACCCCTTTACTTTGCGTGGCCATGCGCACATAATTTAAAAGAACTGACTTGTGTGCAGCCTGCTTGGAGACTTTTGGGTTGCTGAAATGGAATATTGTGCAGGCCTCAATTCCAAAGGCACATTTTATTTTGAGTTCTATGATTTCAGTAATGTCTAAAAATGCTGGAAGGAAATTGGAAGCCAATGATATTCCTATTGGTCAACTGGAGATAAAGGTATACTTGTTCAAAACATAATTTAATCCAACTTGTAATGTACCAAATCTCATACTATTG
Source organism: Heterodontus francisci (assembly GCF_036365525.1). Lineage (NCBI taxonomy): Eukaryota > Metazoa > Chordata > Chondrichthyes > Heterodontiformes > Heterodontidae > Heterodontus > Heterodontus francisci. The sequence continues at coordinate 40,521,493 of NC_090405.1, read as the reverse complement.
TAATTCCTGAGCCAAGTCTCTTTTTTTTATATATAAAATTGTATTGTGCACTGTATTTTCTCCACTGTCAAATCTAATCAAAGATGTTTTGTTTTAAATTTCTCTTGCAAGGTGCTGACTCTTGCTTTGGAGCACTGTCCATGCGCACCAGCAGCCTTCAGTCCTTGCCTAGGTAGTCATTCTTTGTGCGAGCCAAGACGATGAATATTGGTGGGATATTTGCTGAGTCCAGTTCAGTCCAGTTGCGGCTGGATGCCCATGCATGCACTTCCCAGTAGAAGTTGCTGGATAGCTATTCAGAATTGTAACCCTGGATCACCTTTTCTGTCCCCTAGCCTAGGCTACTGAGGTCAGTTGAGGCCCATCAACCACATCCCCAGCAGAAATGAGTTAACACTGGACTGAGAGATTTATAATTAACAGCAGGTGGTGCATAACAAAAACGTGTAATCATTTGTGTAAGTGTTTTTGCTATGTCAATTTGTACAGCCATTCAGGTCTTCAACAGTTCAGATCTGCAAATTTGATTAAACATAGAATTAATTTTAAACTTTCAATAGTACCAGCACAATGGTTCTCTTTCCTTCGTTCCTTCCTTCCTTCCCACCTTGCCTTTACTCTCAAGGTCGGTGTTGGATACAAGCAGAGTCCTGCAAATTATGTTCCAGTCCAAACAGCGCTGTTTGTTAGTCTGTGCTGGCAATGTATTTATCAAGAATTGATAACTACAGGAGGTTTCCTTTTAGTTTCAACATTTTATCAAGTTAAAACTAATTTTTGTTGGCAGCAGTTACAATTAGTTGTATTTTATTTTGTATTTTCAATGTACTTTTGATTCTTGCAGTACAGCCTGTCCTCATGCAAATAAAAGAAAACTTTTTTTAAAAAAAAATTCTCCCTTTCCCTTTTACCCAAAGAAATCTTGTATCCATCCTGCTATGTTCATATAAACCCTTGGGACAAGTGTTTTCTTCTCAGTTTGTTACTGTTGTACAGGCCAAGATAAATTGGGGCATTGATAACACAGCTGCATTAAGTAGTGTAGTTACACTTAGTGTTTTGTATGTACTTTTTTTAAAAAACTAGTTAAGTTTTCTATCATAAGTTAAATTGTTACCTTTTCATAAGAGTCATTGATATTGAAATATGATGCCTAAATGTGAAAATGGTCGGTCAAAAAACCAGTGTTGCAAACTCCTCTAACTGTGTATACTTTTGTATAAAAATTTGAAACCACTTGGAAATTTGTCTTTCATTCTTTTGTGAAATGTACGTGAACAATACATGAGAGAAGAGCATTGTTATGGTGTGATGCACTGTAGCCATGCCTTATGATAATGCAGGTGCTACTCTGCAGCCTACCGCCATCTTCCAGTCTTGTTTTAGATTCTTGGATAAATCTAATAGAGCCCTGCATATGGCCTGGTGCATGGCTCCATGAATCATTGCAGCATTCTGTGTACTAGCAAAATATGGCGAAGAAGAAAAGCTTGCTGCTTCTGGAAGCCAAAGGACCTCCCTCCCTTCAGCCAGAGATGCATGCACAGGTAGAAGAGAACAAAAATGATAGAGGATGCATTTTTACAGTGTATGTCACTGTCTTTAAAGTGCAGTCAGTGGTGTAGGAGATGTGGCAGCCAATTTGTGTCCAGCAAGTCCAACAAACAGATTATCTGTCTTGTGTGATGGGTGAGGGATAAATATTAGTCAACATATCAGGAAAACTCAACATCTCCTTTTCAAATTGTGCCATCTTTGAAGTCTACTTGAGCAGTCAGCTGGAGCCTCCGCTTAACATTTCAGCCAGAAAATAGCACTTCTGGCAATGCAACATTCTCCATCCTGCTTTACTCCTGAAAGACTTGAACCCACGACCCTGTGATTCTGAGGTGAGAGTGATACTGCTGCGCAGGAAAGACGCCGGAGGGGACATGGGAGAGGACAGGCAAGACTGGAGGAAAATACAACTAACAGCCCAGTATTTTCAATAAAGATTGATTTACCAGGTCATCATTTCATTTCTGCCTATTCTCTCTCTCTACCCTTGCAAAGACCTCACTGTCAAAGACTTCTGCCTAGTTTGTTCATGAGCCCTGCCAACCCTGAAACATTGAAAACATTCTATGTATGATCAAACCATGTTTATGTAACATTCTCCCAAAAGTGCCAAAATTTTTGATCATTGTATCTGCAACCATTTGTTAAGGCCTTCATTTTCATTCAGGATTTACTGCTTCACCTACTGGCACCCTTTCTGACTCGCTAGCTATTTCCTGAGTGTCTGAGCTGCTGCTTGCACAAGGTAAGGCACTAAACTGGAGGTTGTTGTGGATCAAGTGATTGGAGTTGCTGACCTCTTCCTGCAAGACCCTATCCGTGATATGAAGTACAGAAGTTGTGGACACAGTGACCTTTCTGCTTAATGCAATCATTGCATGTCAAGCTGAGAATATGTACAACGAAGCTTTACCAACCTTCTGTTGCCAGCTTTGTTTTCAACCTTGCTATTTCCCAGAGCCAGTCTCAGTCTATGATGTCTGGACTTTTCCTGCAGAGTTTTACGTAATGACACTGCTCTTGGTTGTGTTCTGCATGCCACGTTTCTCAGGTTTTTCTGGTGGTGGTGAAGAGAATGTTGAAAGGTATTTGCCCCTTATGAAGACATGCATCCCATGATGGTGAGTAGGTACGTTGTTCCTTGAGGTGAAGCAGCCTTGAATAGCCAGAGCTTAGTCAGCCAGCTATATGAATTAATGGTGTGGTTAATATGGTGCTTGATTATTTTCTTTCCAGAGATTTGCCCTTTTGCATAAGTTTCCTTGACATCGAGGTGCTGAAAGAAAAAGTGAATGCTGTTTATTAGCAACACTACCTAGATTTACCTTCACCACCCTTGTGAGGTCATTGAACATCTTCCAATATGGGTGGCAGTTTTTGGGACAATGGAGGTTGCACTGATTGCCTCGGATATTCCCTCCATGCAGGCTGAAGCCCTTGTAGGACTTCCTCCCTTCAATGCCCATAATCTTGGTCTTTTAGCCCTCACTTTCGTCAAGAGGACCTTTACAGATTCAGCTGCTGGAACCCCCTGAGGCTGCTACATATTTCGCTATTGCTCTGTAGAAAGATCTGTAGTCCTTTGAATTGCTGTTGCACTTTCAATCTGTCCAGTGATAGCAAACCGATCAGGAGTGGTATTAGCAGCTGACCAACTTTGCATACATACACAATGAGGGCCCTGTGAGGAAATTGAGGTGGTTAGCAATGAAGTTGCATAGTTGGAGTTTAGGCCGCTCCCACCAATGGGTGTAGGGTTCATGGTATCAAGATAATCTTTCCTAAAAATCCTTTGTTCTCTTTCCTCCACGCATCACTCCACTTGTTTCTACATCCCCAGAAAGAAAAAGATAGTTTTAGTGATTTTACCTTACAAGTTGAATTTTTGCTAAATTTCAAATAAAAATTTTAACAACTGAAGTTTATTGCAGTTTTCACAACTCCTCAAAATTTTGAAACTGCAGACCTCTACCATTGTCAGTCTTGTTTTGCTTAGCCCTACTCGACTCGTGCCTTTTGTTATCTGAGCCTGGTTTCAGTAATTTCTCTGAAAACTCAGCTAGATTAGGCGAGCATCTACTTTAGCAATTTCTTTATCGCCCCTTATCGAGCTATGCTGGCAGCAGACACCTACAACCTTTCATTCTTAATGCCTCCCTCTTGTCATAGTTTTGGAGCATATCGAGCCGTGTTGAAATTCCTTTCTGTAGGTATGAGCAGTATAACTGTTGATATCTAGACAAGCACACTGTTGTTCTGTTAGATACAAACAAAGCACAACGGAAAGCTACTGAACAATTGAATCAAAGTACACTTTACTATTGTGAGCACCAGCGTTCTTAATTCGCTTATGTCTGTGTGGACTGATCAGCTCACGCAAATATGTATTAATTGTTTAGAGAAAGGATATGAAAACACATTCTTTGCCAGGAAGATGGTATCTGAGTTTGAGATAACAGGAATGCATGAATGGGAATAGTGTTCTCCTTGAGCAAAGCCAGACCACAAGTGTAATAATTGAGTAAAGTATATCAGCCTTTGGCAAACCCTTAACACTTAATGGAGTTAAATATAAATATAGCTGGGTTAACCACCCAAGGACCTTGTGTACGAGGAGCTCCAGACCACAACACCTATGCTGTCTGGTTTAAGGTTTTATCTGTACCTAGTACTGTAAATAAATCTGTTGAAATAAATTGTCCTGAGCTCGTTCATTTCTAATGTCTAAAGTCACTGACTTATCTGACCAAGAACAAGTGTAGCCAACACAAAAAGATTGTGAAAATTAGGAGGATGGAATCCTCATCGCATAACTATTGTGTCAAAGAGTGAGCAGTTATGCTTGGCCAAAATGCTTTCTGGGCATTTGGATCTTAGACCTCTCAGAATCTCCTCCAAAATTTCTTGCTGAGGAGAAACCTTACCTTTGAATGGCATTGACTAACTCAGTGCCAGAAAATGGCACACGAGCAATTCCTTCAGCACTAGTCATGCAGTACTCAATGCCAATTGAAGCATTTATCACAACACTCCCTCCCATGTTCATAGCCTTTGACAGTGAGCCAAAAGCCACAAGTTTGTTGGTAGATCAGGTCTATTGATAATGCACACTTGAAGCAAGACTGAAAGGCCAATATATTACCAAAGAGCTATCCGTATATGACGTCACCAAAGAATTGATGGGACTGAAGTCCCTCTCTCAACCAATTGTACTGCTCAATGCCATCACAAGAAATGTCCTCCTGATGGTTTCTATTTCCTTTTTTTGGCATTGAGTCATGCTCGAGCCATTATAGATAGGAGCAGGAGTAGGCCATTCAGCCAGTTGAGCCTGCTCCATCATTCAATTAGATCACTCAATTCCACTTTCCCACACTATTCCCATATTCCTTGATGTCATTAGTTTCCAGATAGCTATCGATTTCTGTCTTGAACATGCTCAATGATTGAGCTTCCACAGCCGTCGGGCTAGAGAATTCCAAAGATTTACCACCCTCTGAGTGAAGAAATTCCTCTTTAGATGCTACTGATCAGGTGGAATGCTTCTTATGGCAACCCATTGATCATCTGGACCCCTCTGTCCTTCAGGTTGGAGCAGTCAGAGAATGACAGTACACTAATCAGTTATGTAAATAGGAGAAGAGGGAGTACTTGGTTCCCTCTCATTCCATGCAGATGAACTGCAAATCTGCCACTGATGCATACAGATCAATCAGATAGTCAGTGTAGCATGCTAAAGATGCTGCAAGATGACAATGGAGGCCTTTGGGAGAGCCCAGTCTGCACAAAATGGGTGTTCCACCACAAGACAGTCAAGACCATCTTTCACAGTGTAGTTAACTAGAGGAGAAACTTGTTTACCATTATATATGCATATTTATTATGAAACATTGGGCTATGCAAACTGAAATTAAGTTTCTCTTGAGAAAGGTTGGAATCGTGGAAAAGTTAAAGCACAGAAGGAGGCCATTGAGTCAATGCCAGCACTCTGCAAGAGCAATCCAGTTAGTCCCACTACCACGCCTACCACGCCCCACCCCCCTCCTACCACCTTCTGCATAGCCCTGCACATTTTTTTCACTCAAGTACTTCTCTAATTCCCTTTTCAGGAATGAGAAATTTCCGCCAAATGGCAGATTTCCGACATTCGCTTCTCCCTTTCTGACCTTAAAAGACTGGCTTTAAAACCTGATTTATTTTTCAAGCTGGCCAGCCATGAAGTTGCCTGAGTTGGATGGGGGTACAGTGTGTGTGTGGGGGGGGGGGGGGGTGTTGAATGGGGTACATTGTGTGTGTGGTTGGGGGCGGTGGGGGGGGGCATTGGAGTTGGATGGGGACACTAAGGGAGAACATCTGAAATTCAATCTGGAAGTCAGACAATTCCATACAGACAAACATGTACCCCATTCAACACCCCCACACACACACACTGTACCCCCATACAAACATGAAAGAAGGTCAAACTTATGGTGGGATGAGGTTCACAAGGGGGCAAGTACAAAACACTCAGCAGACTTGCAGTTGCTTTGATGAGCTGCTTCCATGGACCTATGGTTGAAGGTTCTTTCAGCACCATGGCTAATATCATTGACTCAGGGTCGACCCGGATGAATGCTTGCACATACAGTGCCATCCAAACTATGAAATATGCACTGACAGCAGAGGATAAGTCAAGTTTGGAGTACTTTGCAAGAAGACACAAGACTAGTGATCCTGTTAGTGGCAAACTGCTGAAGTTTATACAAGGTGTATTCTGAGGAAAAATATCAGGGAGAAAAGGGCTAGAAATCACACCAGAAACTGGCCACAAAATGCTCTGCCAATGATGGTTGCTGCTAAGAAAGCTAGAATGGCCCATGTTACAGCTCTGCATTCATCAGCTAAAGGGAAAACCTAACCAGCCAATTAGCAGTGTTTCTAAAACTACAGCACAGATTTCTGTGCAAAGCGGAGAACAACTTAAATTGTGTGCTGATATGAAGAAAACCTGTATAAAAGCCAAGAACAACTGGCTGAGTGAAAGAGCCAAAGAAGCAGAGGAAGCTTTCAAGAATGATAACATCAAGAAATTATATTCACTAGTCAAGGTCATAGCTGGAAAGAAATATGTAAACCCAGGAATAGGTATCGAGAATGAAAACGGAAACTTGTTATATGATGAGGACAAGCTCAGGCTGTGATGGCAAAATTATTGCAGGAAACTGTTTGAAGAAGAACCAAAGATAAACAACAAAGAAGAACTAGAACCTGAGGTACTGAAAGTTGAGATAAGAAAAGCTATAAAGAACATTGAATGGACAAGATCAAATACCAGTGGAAGCATTGAAAGCAGGAGGTGAAGCAGCAGTGAAAAATTATTGATGATATATGGACAACAGGTGAATGGGCTTGCAAGTGGACTATATCTGAGATGGTCACAATACTAAAGATAGCAGGGACACAGGACTGTCCAAAGCAGCAGACGCTAAATCTCATCAGTAATGCATCTAAAGTACTACTTGATCATCAGGCAGAGTTACCCCCACCATGCGAACACCGAAGTGGCAGAGGAGCAGTTTGGCTTCATTCCAGGAAAGGGTACAACTAACGCTATGCTCAGAAATCTCATGGAGAAATATGAAAACAAGCAGGAAGCCCAGCTTTGGCTCATGTTCCTAGACTATGCCAAAGTTTTCGACATTGTCCCACAGGAAAGTCTATGGAAGACATAGATTTTGGTGCACCCAAATATCTTGTGTGGCAAATACAAGAGCCACACAGAAATGCTTCACGAGTCATCAGAGTTGGTGATGAGCACACAAACCAATTCCAGTTTGAGAAGGGAGTCAGTCCGGAGTGTCTTCTGTCACCCATGCTGCTTAATGCTGTGGGAGAGAAGATAATGAGGATGGTGCAGGAACAGAGTTACCAGACAGATGTGGTTTCATCACAGGAGGTTGTAGTATATGGAAATCTCGGGTATGCAGGCAACACCACACCCAGTCAGAACAAAGGAAGAGCTAGAGACTACGGCAGGCTAGTCAAAAGACACAGTGAGTCTTTTGGACTGAACATAAATGAGGCAAAGACCAACAAAATGGCTCTAAATGGCAGTGGCAAATTCAAGATTAGAAGCACCGAGATAGAGGCAGTGGACAAATTCAAATACCTTGGCTCAATGATAAACACCAAAGTTACATCCAACAATGAAATCCAGGTTAGATTAGTTATGGCAAGAGGTGTGACCAGTGACTTAAGTAGCTTCTGGAAGTCCAAAAGCACCAGCATGAAGTTGAGAAAATTTCTGGTACAGTCACTAGTGTGGAGTGTTGCACTCTATGGATGTGAGAGTTGGACTCTGGAGAAAGAGGATGAGAGGATGGAGAATGCTCAGAATCAGCTGGATGGACAGAAAGACAAATGAGTGGGTTAGATAAAGAGTAGAATTTCAGGAATCAAAAGGGTTGGTTGCTAAGTACAGTTAGAGAGGAAGATAGCCAAGTATGGCCATCTGAGACTTAGACCCGACAGCTTTGTCTTGGCAACAATTGAAGGAGAAATGGAGGGGAAAACACAGTAGAGAAAGAGAAAAAATCAGATGGGTGAATGACATGGAGATGAGACTGAGGGAGGCTTGAAGAAAGCCAGAGAGGAAGCAAGACGATGCCAACGGCCCCACTAAGGCTACAGTAACAACGAACAAGCACAGATTTATGAACAAATTTTCAAGGTCATGTTCTGGTGTTAAAACTTACTTCATCCTTCATAATTACATGATGTACTAACTGTACTATATGCTGAAATGTTGGAATGCTGAGGTCACTTTGCTGATTTTATACAAATGCATTGGTCCACCATCTTGACAGTAATCGAAGGTGAACAATATTTCTACACATTTGACCTGGACGCATTCGCATGCATTCGAGATCATTAACAGCACCATAATTGCATGATTCATTGTTCAAAACAAATTTCAGACTTTTTTGTCTTTGGCCACTAATTTTCAGACCTTTTGGTCTTTGACCACTCTCACCCCTGCCTTTTGTAAGCCAAGGTTGTATCTGCCTCCACCACACTCTCAGGCAGTGCATCCCTGATCATAACCACTCGCTGCATAAAAAGTTTTTCCTCATGTCGCCTTTGGTTCTTTTGCCAACTACCTTAAATCTGTGTCCTCTGGTTCGTGGCACTTCCGCCAGTGGGAGCAGTTTTTATCCAAACGAATTTCTCTCGACACTTCATACTTTCGAACACCTCTATCAAATTTCCTCTCAACCTTCTCTACTCTAAGCAGATAAACCCAGCTTCTCCAATCTATCCACATAACTGGAACAACTCTGGTGAAATCCCAATGCCAACTAAAAAAATGCATGTGTGCACAATTCTAATGGCTCTAATGAGATAAGAAAAACAAATCAGAGTCATAGAATTATTTACGGCACAGAGGAGGCCATTCAGCCCATTCAGTCCATGCTGGCTCTCCACATAGCTTTGCAGTCAGTCCCACTGTGCAGCTCGATCCCCATAGCCCAGCAAGTCTATTTCTTGCAGGTGGCTATCCAGCTTCCTCTTGAAGTCATTGATCGTCTCCGCTTCCACACCCTTGTGGGCAGCAAGTTACAGGTCATTATCACCCGCTGCGTATAAAAGTGCTTCCCCATATTCCCCCTGCATCTTTTGCCCAAAACTTTCAATCTGCATCCCTTAGTCTTTGTACCATTTGTTAATGGGAACAGTTTCTCTTTGTCTAACTTATCTAAGCCTGTCATTATCTTGTGCACTTCTATTAAATCTCCCCTCAATCTTCTTTGTTCTAAGGAGAACAAACCCAACTTTTCCAACCTAACCTTGTAACTAAAATCCTCCATCCCTGAAACTATTCTGGTAAATCTCTTCTGCATCCTCTCAAGGAGACTTACTTTATTCCTGAAATATGGCGACCAGAACTGGACACAATTCTCCAGTTGGGGCCTAACCAGAGCTTCATAAAGGTTCAGCATAACTTCCCTGCTTTTGTACTCAATGCCTCTATTTATGAATCCTAAGATCCCATATGCTTTACCAACCACTTTCTCAATATGTCCTGCCACCTTCAAAGATCTATGCACATGCACCCCCAGGTCCCTATGTTCCTGCACACTCTTTAGAACTGTGCCATTAAGTATGTTTAGCTTCTACCTATTCCTTCTGCCAAAAAACATCACCTCACACTTGTCAGTATTAAATTTCATCTGCCACCTCTCTGCCCATTCTTTTAGCCTATCTATGTCCTGTTGCAGGCGGTTCATATCATCCACACTGCTCGCCGCACTTCCAAGTTTGGTGTCATCAGCAAATTTTGAGATTCTACTCTTTAATCCAAAATCCAAACAATGTACTTATGGAAAATAAGAAAAAAAAATCAGCTCCAAAGAGTTAAAAATAAGGAACATGAAAATTAATAAGCAAAAGAAACAAAGGGGGTCAGAAAATAAGGAAAAGAAGAAAATTGATCATAACTAGGTTGTAAAGGATCAAGGAAGGGAGATGGGATTGCTGTTATTGGATAAGAATCACTGGAAAAGAAACTCCAAGCCATCCTTCAGGAGTCAGAATCCACAGTGGCAGAGCACTGATGCTCAAGGGCGGCACAGTGGTTAGCACCGCAGCCTCACAGCTCCAGGGACCCAGGTTCGATCCTGGGTACTGCCTGTGTGGAGTTTGCAAGTTCTCCCTGTGACCACGTGGGTTTTCGCCGGGTGCTCCAGTTTCCTCCCACAGCCAAAGACTTGCAGGTGACAGGTAAATTGGCTGTTGTAAATTGCCCCTAGTGTCGGTTGGTGGTCTGTTTCAGTGCTGTATCTCTAAATAAAATAAATAATAAAAATAATACTATGTTATGATTGTAGAATCAACAAATAATCTAATAAATCCATCACCACAGTTAGCAAATTGCAATGTGGGTGGGGAAGACCTATCTCAACAATGAGACTCATTCTACTCAAATCGTTGTCACCTCAGCATAGGACAGATGGAAGGAGCCTTCATGTTTTTCCAAAGTACAGCTATGTTGAGCTTTTTGCCTCAAAGGTCAAGAATGATAGCGCTTTAAACTGTGTTAAATATGTAGGTTCACAGAGGTCTACTAATGTTTAGTATTACTATGGTGTACTTACTTTTATAGGGAAAAAAGGTAGATAATTACTCTTCATCATTTATTGAAAAAGTTGCCCTCATTTCTATGATTTGGCAAGGGTTGCTCATGCAGCTTTTTTGTTCATTTGGAATAAAATTTTATCCATATTGTCAATACTCGGTGTAGTTGTTATGTCTCATGATTTACTTCACATGGTATCTTTTTCAAATGATCACATTCTTAGAATTGTGGCATTGCTGGTAAGGTCGATATTTATCACCCATCACTAGAGAAGATGGTGGTGGGCCTTCATTGTTGAACAGATTACTAATTGGTTATCTTATGGAATGCAGTTAGACTAGAATAAATTGTTATTCCTGTAAGAATTCTGGGTTTCTATATATTTTTCCTAGTACTGCGAATTTTAGGCACTGTACTTTATAAATGTGGTGTGGGTTCTTTTAATAAGAAAAGGGTTAAACTGTTGGTATGTGGAAAGCATCATTGATTAAGTTTGGCGCACATAATGGATGTCATGTGATGGTTAAGGATAATATGTTGGATGAGACTAGGTGCTTATAGAAACAAAAGATGGGATGTTAGAACAATCCAGGAAGATTGAATGGAATGAGAGCAGTTTATCCCACTGTGGAGAACAATGCAAGCAATCAAGGTGTCTGCACGTTAACTCATCTAATATAATCCAGGAGATGGCCCCAATTATGCATATTGTCTGCCAACATAACTGTGAACAGGCTATTAATTAAAATTAATTATGGTATTGTTACAACCGGGTGAGAAAGGTGCCTAAGGACCCCTTTTTAGTCTTATTGTAACAGGGTTTAATTTTTAAACACATTGTGATTTGAGCTCCCCCTTAGTGAATACTTGTTCACTTTCCAATTATAAAGGCAAAGAAATGAGCAGAAACAGGCTTTCTTAGGTTTAAAGAAGAAAAGGGAAATTTATTAAATCTTAAACTCTAATTTGGTTAACACCTACGGATACACACCGCGCCCCATACTAGCATGCATACGCAATACACACATGCAAATAGGGACAGAAAAGAGCAGAAGAAAAAAAGTAAAAAAAGTTTGAGGCAATCTCTGAAGAGGGGTTTTTACTGTGCTTCGAGCTCACTGTAGTCCTTGATTGTATGTAGTCTTGCTTTTCATTGGGGCCCAGTATTCTTCCTAAACCTTGTTCGCTGTATTGAACTTTTCTCTCTCGAGGTTCATGTGTATTCAATGGGTCTTCAGTTCCGTGAGAAAGATGGGAGCAGGCAGGAAAAAGGTGTTCTCAGTCCACGAGAAAAGAGCTTTCTGCCTTTCAGACACTCTGTGGCAAGTTCGAATTCAAACAGCCAGTTAGTCATGTGACAAACTGGCCTGACCAGGTCTTCTATGTATTGGAGAAGCAGGTCCTTTGTTCCAACACTGTCTACTAGCATGCAAATATCTTTCCAGTGAGAGGCTTGGCAATTCCTTTTGATAGGCCCTCTTTTCTTCCCAGTCACAATTTTAAGTTTTAATGTTCATGTGGCGAAATAATGTGTGCCTCAGACTTGGCAGGTGGGGGCCTGCATGACAGTACGAATGGTGATTGATAAAAGTGATTAACTTTAACTAACACGATAGGTAGCATTCATGATTTCTCCCAACGAACCTAAAACCAAAAACGTAATGAATGAGGTCAGAGACTGACCAGAGACAGAATACACATTTACAACTGTATAAAAATCCCTGGAGCCTGTCTGAAGGTACTCTAGTTCCACTGAAGAAGCAGAAGAAGAGAAACAGAGAAGAGGAATATCGTCTAGAGATAGACGTTTGGGAAAAGCAAGGACCCGTGAACAGTCGTTGCTCACTGCCTATTGTTAAGTATACCTTAATAAATTCTGATTGGTTGACTATACTTTGACTGTTGTCTCTGTCTCACCAGATTGGTTGTCTTGTCCGAACTAAAGTAAAATAAAGGGATATTTCTCCCAACAAAATCCTGAGGATCTCTCTCTCTGGACCTTCTATAATTTAATCAGATTTGGGAGATAGGACAACAAAGCAGACAAATGTTCCTGAAAATGATATTCATCCCGGTGGAGGTATTTCAATTTGTACTTGATGTTAAACTTAGTTGCATATGACCGTATGGCTTCTTTCTTCCTCTATGTAATCTAAATACTGAATAATTGTATCCTATCTTCTCCTTTACCTCTTATGATTCACTGCAATTTAAAAAAAAGATTATAACAGTGACCACACTTCAAAAGTACTTCATTGGTTGTAAACTCTTTGGACAACCTGAGATTGTGAAAGGCTCTATATAAAACTCAACACTTTAAAGTCTCTTTTTTCAAGTCATCATGAACCAATGCAACGATAAGACCTGAACACACAGTTTGGATATCTTTCAGTATTAGGAACATTGGAACAGGAGTAGGCCATTCAGCCCTTCGTCCTGCTCAGCACAATCAATTAGATTATAGTCGATCTGTACCTCAAGTCCATTTTCTGACCTTTGCTCCATACCCCTTGATAACCTTACCTAAAAAATAGAACCATCTTAGACTTGAAAGCTCCAGTTGTCCTACCATCTACAATCTTTTGTGGAAGAGCTCCAAATTGCAGAACCGCAAGTGCTGAAGAGGGGATAGTAATGTAAACAAGAGCAGCATCTTCAAAAGCTCGATGGTATGTCATTTGCCATCTTCTCAACTAGTGCAATGTATGTGAATTGTCAAAAAAATGAACCACTCTTGTTCTTAGAGCTTTGGAATGAACATTTCTCAACCACAGTGGTATGGCTATTTTCATTGAATTTTAAAATCTAATGACTTAATTTTGTTGAATTTGTTTGCCCCGTGCACTACACGCTGTGAATGGTTGAGTCATTTTACTTTGGATTATTTTTGCAATGGTTTCACTTCCTTCCTCTATGGTTCAGTGGCTGTGAAACTAAGTTATATCCATCGCAGAAAAATATCTGGTTTGATCCCTGCCCTGCGCTGGGTTAGCTGGTCTTGGCTACTGCAGAGTGGGGTCTTTGCAAATCACTGAAATTTCACCTCCCCCACCACACCTCCTCCAGATTAAGAAGGTGGGGAGAAAACACTGTTACTAATGGTGATCACTATTAGTAATGCTTCCTGCAAAGTGCAAATGCAGAACTCAGATGAGTCAAATGTGATAGGCTGTGGTCTCCCCTGCTACTAGCCTGCTAATACTCATTAAGTAGGCATGAAGAATGAATACTTTGGTTATTGAAAGGCTGCTAACACCTGTGGAGGAAGGAAATCTAAAACAAAATTTGCACCATCCACAAGATCATTGATATTGTAATAAAAGCAAAATACTGCGGATGCTGGAAATCTGAAACAAAAACAAGAAATGCTGGATTCACTCAGCAGGTCTGGCAGCATCTGTGGAAAGAGAAGCAGAGTTAACGTTTCGGGTCAGTGACCCTTCTTCGGAACTGACAAATATTAGAAAAGTCACAGATTATAAACAAGTGAGGTGGGGGTTGGGCAAGAGATAACAAAGGAGAAGGTGCAGATTGGACCAGGCCACATAGCTGACCAGCTATGTGGCCTGGTCCAATCTGTACCTTCTCCTTTGTTATCTCTTGCCCAACCCCCACCTCACTTGTTTATAATCTGTGACTTTTCTAATATTTGTCAGTTTCAAAGAAGGGTCACTGACCCGAAACGTTAACTCTGCTTCTTTCCACAGATGCTGCCAGACCTGCTGAGTGAATCCAGCATTTCTTGTTTTTGTGTCATTGATATTGTAATTGTGTACTGCAGTTACCTTGACTAAAGGCCATCCAATACCCTTGTCCATATGCCTCCTATGTAGTACTGATCATTTGAAGTGCGAGACCTTTACGGTGACTGAAGACTAAACGTTTCTAAGACTCTAAAATAATTACATTGATCCAAGTTAATAGATTTCTTCACTTTGTTCCTTTCAGAATTGTTAGGTACTCTGGATGTTCTTCCATTGTTATGCTTGGACTTGCTTATAAAGGCTTCAGTGACCCCCCAGCAAGATACTAATCCTGCTTAGCTCCACTCTAAGAGGCTGCTGCAACCCTTTAAACACCTACAGCAATGCTCCCAAAGTCCAGCTGAAAGGAGAGGGCAAAGAAATGCAGCAAAAATTCAATGGAGAATAAACCTAATTTGCAGGCATGAATCATCAGACAAGTAATAGAGTTAAGAACATGGCCCTCTGTTTGATGGCTGCTGCAATAAAGCGACAAGAAGACATTGGCATGCTTTGTGCATGTCCAATTTCTTTAATTAGTTCTCAGGATAGGACCCTCACCCGAGGTGGTGGTAGCCCATCTTCATGGTAGCAATTTTCTTTTTGCAACCGAGTGACTTGCCTGGAGGACATTAAGAATCAGCCACTTAAGGTGGTTTAAAGTCACAAGAGGCTAAACCCATTCCCGGAAGGACATTAGTGAACCAGTTGGATTTTTGTGGAAATCTGGCAGTTTCCATGCTCATTTGTTTCCCTGTTTCCACAGACACTCAGATTCATTGAATTCAGTTCCACATCTTGAGATTTTAATTCATAACATCTGAAAACTTGGCCTATTATCACCACCACACAACTGTATCATATAAATTTTTGTCAAGTGATGAAAAAGGCTTCATTAACATGTTTGCCCATCTTTTAGCTTTTAGTTCTGAAGAAGGGCATGAGTCCAAAACATTGACCATCTGTTCTCTCCACAGGCTGACTTGTGCGTTTCCACATTTTTTGGCTGTTATTTCAGTTTCCTAAAAGTTCAAGCTTTTATTCTGACTGTTACAGACTAATTCGAACCCAGTGCATTTTTCTGAATCTGTAAGCCACAGTTTAGAAAACAGATCAGATTCATCCAAAATTACACGTGAAGCTTTTTGCAAATGCAAGTTTTCACTTCAAAGAACTAAATCAAAAGACTTGAAGTTCTAAACTATCTTTCAACCACTTAAATTATCTCAATTCTGAAGTTAAATCCAATACCCAAGCTAAATTTTTGACAGTTCTCCAAGTTCGTCCAACCATGTGACCAAATTAAGTAGAATGACGATTATACAGAGATGCTTTTTTTGTATTGGTAAGCAGAGTACTAATCTTTCAATCCTTCAATAGCTTATGGCTCACATATCACTGCAAACCACTGCTTTTAATCAAAAAAAACTTTGAAATTCCTTGCTGAATGAGTCAGTTGATTATATTTTTCAAAAGCATTCTTTCCTCAGAACAGTCCATTCATTTTTGGAACAATACCTCAGTGTATTTCTGATCAGTTTTGCAGCTCTTTGATAAATCTTTTTCAGATTTTCTTTTGTCACATCCTGTTTCTAAGACATGTCTATTTAACCTTCTGCCAGCTGTGAATTCATTCTCATTTTCTTTCATCTTCAGCTGGCCCCTGGAGTAGATTGGCCTAGAGCTCCTGTGCAGAAAGTCAGGCTTGGTCTCCATGCACTGGCTTTGTACTTGTCATATTTTCTGGTCGGCATTCGCTCTGGGTCCGGGAGGCTTCTGCTCTTCTGGGTCATAAGTTGTGGGTGTTTCCTTTGAGTTCATGCTGTTTGTGATGAAAGCACATTCCTGCACTCGAAGTCATTTTAAAATCTTTCTTCTCTACAGTTTAGGGGAGATTGATCAATAGAAAAATAGGGACACAGAAATAGGGGCAGGCCATTCAGGCCCTCAAGCCTGTTCTACCATTCAATTCAATCATGGCTGATCTATATTTCTAGTCTCAGTTCTTGGTTCATTTCTGGTTTATTTGCATTGTATTGTTACTTGTTTTTTTGGATCAGATCAATTTGGTCTATTTTGTTAGGTCTTACAGCCGCACCTCTATCACTGAAGACACTTGGTCTGATACGGGTTGTTCTCCCTTTCCCAATGGATATTAGCAGACTCCTTCCACACCTCACTCCAGAAAATGCATAGTTTCAAAGTTGGCTGCTAACAGAAAGTCCAGGTGCCATTTTAACTGTAGCTGCAACTGGGCATTTATGCTTCAGTCCAGGGAAATCCCTATCCCTCCTCTCTGCACTCACAGTCAATGCTGAGGTAGCTCGAACTGAAAACGGACAGTAGCACTGCTGGGATTGAGAGTTGATTGTCAAGCTAGGAACCCGTGATGAGAAAGCCCACAGCCCTGGCTGTGATTTTTATTTTCTTCATAAACTGGCAGATCAACTGTTTCTATTGGTGAGAGGGGTCAAATGACGATAAAATAGAAAAAAAAGAACTTGCATTCATATAGAACCTATCACGACCTCAGGACCTTCCAAAGCACTCGACAGCTCCTTTTGACGCACGTTCCCAGTTGTTGTGTAGAATATTGCAGCCAGGTCCCACAATCAGCAATGAGATAATGACCAGACAATCTGTATCAGTGATGTTGGTTAAGGGATAAAATTTGGACAGGACACCGGAAAGAACTTCGAAATGGTGCCACAAGATCTCTTACGCCCGCCTGAGAGGGCAGACGGGACCTCGGTTTAATATTTTATTCAGAAGACAGCACCTCTGAGAGTGTAGCACTGCCTCAGTGCTGCACTGGAATGACAGCCTACATTTGAGCTCAACTCTCTGAGGTGGGTCTGGAACCTACAACCTTCAGAGACGTGACTGCTAACACTGAGTCAAGGCTGACACATCTAAGAGCAGCTTGGCTAGTCATGAATAAAAGTCTGAAGCCATTCCAATAGTCAGGCTCTGCCTTTACCTTTATTCATTTTCACTATGGTGCAAATCAACTGGAACAGAATAAGATACAGCATCCAAGAACCGTACAATCAGTGCAGCAAACATTTCAGTGCCCACGTGGGTTTAGTATTAAGAAACAGTTGGAAATTGATTTTCCCTTTTAAAGTCACACACATTAAACTGTAACATGCAGAACTTCTCACTGCAATAAATGAAACCAAACAATAAAATCCAAATTTCTGATCCATTAACTAATGGTGGTGTGTATAGGATCAATTTTTTTTTTTTAATTAGCTCACTTGCGTCAGGATTAAATCATTACGCTATTTGGCTCCCAGTTGTCTCACTTGGGAAGATCCCAGATTCTACCCTTTGTTTACGCTGAGCTCGCAGTGCTGCAACTGGTCCCAATGGGTTAAGGAATAGTAAGATCAACCATTTGCAAATTCTATCTAGTGAGTCTCGGGTAAGGATGGGAATTTTGGTTCAGCTGTCATGTCTTTCACACAGAATTAAATAGAATGCACAGCACAGAAACAGACCATTTGGCCCAACCGGTCTATGCCCATATTTATACTCACTCGCCTCCTCCCACCCCTCTTCATCCAATCCTGGCAGCATATCTTTCTACTCCTTTCTGCCTCATGTCTAGCTTCCCCTTGATTACATCTATACTATCCATCTGAACCACACCATGTGGTAGCGAGTTCTGCATTCTCGCCACGCTTTGGATAAAGAGAGTAAAAAGCATCCTGCTGACACTCGCATTTAGCGTCACTCATGGTAGAATGTGTAAGGTACTTGTGGTTTGCAAGTTCCTGCTAATCCAAACCTCAGCACTGGCTTCAGGAGAGGAGGAGAGAAAATTGCAACAAAAAGGGATCTTTCAGAATTAACCGGCTGACTATTAAGTTATGTAATATGTATCGCTTTGATTTGCAAAGAAATTAAACTCTTGATGTGGTCCCTTCAATGCTTTGAGGACCTCAGTACCAACTCTACACCAAAATGAAGGGCGTGATTTTAACTTGACCCGTCCGGCGGAAACAGGACAGGTTTGGGTAGAACGCCTGTTTTAAGGTTCTATGAAAGTCAAAATCAATGTTGAGCTGTCTGTGCTTTATGACAGAGGTTGAAAGAGTGATGTAACCCGACCCCACTGCTCCTCCTGCGGCACACCTCCCACTCATCTTAGTCAAGATCTGAGGATTCATGGGGAAAACACTTGTCTTCACTGCCTGGAATCACCCACCCATTGTCAAACACGCCTGAAAGCTGGGCAGAGCCTACAATGGGCAGGAGATCCACCCCTGTCCCCCTCACCAGATTAACATCCAGACACTTTGACAGAAAACTGTACCCTGTCATGAGTCATTAGGGCACTGAAGGAGCCATTCGGCCCATTGAGTCCATGCCTGCTCTCGGTAGAGCAATCCAATCAGTCCCATTCCCCTGTTCGATCACTGTAAGTTTATTTCCCATCCAATTTCCTTTTGAAATCATTCATCATCTCCCCTTCCACCATCCTCAAAGTCAGGATACGCAAAGACGTTCTTCCTCACATCCCCCCCTGCATCTCTTGCCCAAAACGTTAAATCTGTGTCCACTAATCCTTGTACCATGAGCTAATGGGAACAGCTTTTGTCTACCTTATCTAAACCTGTCGTTATCTTGTAAACCTGCATCAAACATCAATTTCCTTTGTTCCAAGGAGAAGAAGCCCAGCATCTCCAAACTATCCTTGTAACTAAAATCCTTCATCCCTGGAACCATTCAGGTAAATCTCCTCTGCATCATCCCAAGGACCCTCACATCCTTCCTAATGTCTGGTGACCAGAACTGGACACAATATTCTAGTTATGGCCTAACCAGAGCTTTAAAACATTTCAGCATAATTTCTCTGCTTTTGTACTCAAGACCTCTATTTATAAAGCCCAAGATCCCATAAGCTTTGCTAACTATACTTCATATTGTCTGCCACCTTCAAAGATCTATGCACATGAACCCTCAAGTCCCTCATCCATGTATACGCTTTAGAACTGTTCTACTTTGCAAGTCACCCCAGGCCCACGCAAGGGTCCCATGCTCAGGGTTTCGAGCCATGGCCAGTGGTGGAACTAGCGAATTTTCGGTGGTGATGGCGGAAGAGCGAGAGCCTTGAGGGACAATGGCTGCTTACAGATGGAGGATCCTTTGGGAAGAGGACTTGTGTTTCCTTTAAAGCACACATGTGGAAGGCAATGGGAAACCACCTCAAATACTTCCCCCCCCCAGCGCCACCCCACACCCAGAGTCATATTGCTCATTTCTCATGAAAGTTAAAAAATGGGAGCCTCTTATGAACAGCTGAAGAGGAAAGCGCAGGACTGTGAGGCGTGGAGAAGTGAGCAGAGAACCTGCCCTTCGACAGAGCACCACTGTATTTAGTCTATATCTCCTCTCCCTATCCATTCTGCCAAAATGCATCACCTCACACTTCTCTGTATCTCTCCATCTGCCACTCGTCTGCTCACTTTGCTAGCCTATCTATGTCCTGTTGCAGTCAGTTGGTATCATCCTCACTGTTTGCCACACCTCCAAGTTGGTATCAGCAAATTTTGAAATTCTACACTTTATTACAAAATCCAAGTCATTTATATCGCAAAAAAGCAGTGGTCTTGGCACTAAACCTTGGGAACACCACTGTCTATCCTCCTCCAATCTGAAAAACTACCATTTACCATGACCTGCTGTTTTTTGTCCTTGAGCCAATTTTTTATCCAAGTAGACATTGGCCCTCCTATTCCATGGGCCTCAATTTTGTTAACTAGTCTTTTATGTGGTACTTTGTCAAACGCTTTCTTAAAATCCATATAGACAACATCCATCACATTCCCTTCATCAACCTTCTCTATTACTTCATTAAAAAATTCAATTAAATTAGTCAAGCATGATCTGTCTTTTACAAATCCATGCTGACTCTCCTTAATTAACTCAAACCTCTCCAAGGGCCTGTTGATTTTTTTCCCTGATTATTGTTTTGAAAACCTTACCCACCACTGATGTTAAACTAACTCACCTGTAGTTACTAGGAATATCCTTACCCCCTTTCCTGAATAACGGTGTCACATTTGCCACTCTCCAATTCTCTGGCACCTCCCCCAGATCCAGGGAAGATTGGAAAATTATGGCAAGCCCTTCCCCTATCACCATGCCCACTTCCTTTAGCAACCTGGGATGCAAACCATCCGGACCAGGTGACTAACCCACTCTAAGCATAGCCAGCCTTTCCAGTACATCCTGCCCATCAATTTTCTCCTCATCCATTGCCTCTACAACTCCGCTCCTACCGATATTTTGCTGGCATCCTCTTCCTTAATAAACTTGATACAAAGTATTCATTAAGTATTCTAGCCTTGCTCTGCATCCCTAAGCATATGTTACCCTCTTTGTCCCTAATAGGCGCCACCCCACCTCTTACTACCCTCGTCCTATTTCCATGCCAGTATGGGTTCCATTTTATGTTAACTCCCATTCTGTCTTCATATTCTCTGCCAGTCTTATTTTTCTCTTTACTGCCCCTCTCAACTTATTGTATTTAGCCTGGTTCTCACTTGAAGAATTCACCTGACATGCATCATACACCCTCTTTTTTTTGTTTCATCATGTTCTCCATCTCCCTGGTCATCCAAGGAGCCCTGGCTTTGGTTCCTTAACCTTTCACCTTTTTGAAATGTACCTAGGCTGCACCTGAAAAATCTCCTCCTTAAAGATTGTTCCATTACCATTTTTCCTGTCATCCCCAAGCATATGTTTCATCCCATTGAAGTTAGCCCTCTTCCAATTTAGATGTTAGACTATAGATTGTTCCTTGCTCTTTTCCACTACTAATCTAAACTTTATCATACGATGATCACTCTTACCCAAGTGTTACCCCATAGGCACTTGGCCCACCTCATTCCCCAGCACCTCAACACCAGATCCAGCAATGCCTCCTTCCTAGTTGGACCCAGCTGTGGACCCAAGCCCAGTTGCTTTGCCGTGAAACATGTCCAGTGCATGAACCCATTGAAACAGGAGTTACTTAGAACTAAGAAATGTTCTGTTGCTCTGTCCAGATGGTTATATGAAAGGATGGCTATTTATATTTCAAAAGCAGATACACACCTTCTTCCTCATGATCATTATCACATTCAATGTAAAATAACATTACATATTTGTCTGAATTTTAGTTTCACTATTTGATAGCCAAGTTTTACTACTGTAAAACAGTCTGAGTTTGGTGAAAGCAGTACTGTTGGACAAAAGGCAAACCACATTTTAAGACCGGTTCCTTAAAAGTACAGTTAGATATATCTAATATCTTCATTTATATCTACATGCCTTTAATGTAGTGAAACGTCCCACGGTGCTTCACACAAGCTTCACAAAATTTGACACAGAGCTACATATTAGGAGAGGTGACTAAAACTTTGTCAAAGAGGTAGGTTTGAAGGAGAGTCATAAAGGAGGAGAGCGGGATAGAGATGCGGAGAGGTTCAGGGAGGGAATTCCAGAGCTTAGGAGCTAGGCAGCTGAAGGCACAGCTATCAATGGTGGAGTGCAAGAGGCCAGAATTGGAGGAGCACCAAGATCTTGGAGGGTTGTAGGGCTGAGGGAGGTTACAGAGATAGCAAGCACCAAGGCCATGGAGGGATAGGAAAACAAGGAAAAGAATTTTCAAAGTGCAAACTAAATAACCGTGCTGAGTTATTACAGTGCATCTTGTAGATTGTACATATTATAGCCACAGTATGCAAGTGATGAACAGGATTGATATGGAGCCAGCTGAAAGGGAAACTAATCAAGTCAACTGCTCTGTTCTGGATAGTGTTGTGTAAATTGCTGCAGCGGCACTCATCCAGGTGAATTACTGAATATAGAATTGTTTTAAACTTTAATGTTTTTCATCAATCTTTGATTGAATCCTAAAACTTGTTCAGATAATAACTTTACAATGCATACCTCTGATTGCCTAGGTGTTCCAATGGAGAATACTTGCATCCAATATCACTCATGTCCAACAGGGATAGTTGTACTCAATTGCCTATGAGATGGTGTGGAAGTCTTCATCTATTATTTTTGCTCGTCTTCTAATTAGAAATGAAATCCCAAAGTTTCTGAAAACTCCATCCTTTGTTGTTGCTTCTCCGGTTTACGATTTTTAAACTTAGACAATTGCTAAAAGTTTACTTTTTTTCCATTTGTTACATTAATATCACATTAATTTATGGTTCTGTACACTGCTCATGTTCTGGCATATCAAAATATAACATATCCAAAGATGGTGATATGGTGATATCGGGAACTGTTTGCTGCACGAACCCTGCACCAAATTAGATCGTCCAAATGCAATATTTATTACTGTAAACAAATACTCCAATGGAATTTAGCCTTACATTTTCTTACCTTTTGCCTTATCTCTGTTGCAGGCCTTGTAAACATCAGTGTTAACTTAGAGATAACAGAACTAATTTAGGCACAAACTGTTTCAGTCTTCATTTGAGGAGTTTTTTGGACAAATGTGCAAATATGTGGGAACGTGTAGTTTCCAAGCAGGCCTGTGATTGATCCCTGCTGTTTTGGTAGGTTAACAAATCAGAGATCAGTCATAATTATCACAGCATAGCACCTTACAAGCGAGAAATGAGCCTTGCGTTTCCGAGAAGAAAAAGACTGTTGCAATGAAGATGTTTTGATAGGAAATAGTACATTTTAAGAAACGATCCAAAAGAGGCCATTTAATCATTCTGCAGCTGAAGTGTTGGAGACAAGAGTAGAATTGCTTGATCATGCACTGGCAGACTTATTGCCACTTTCACTATTTGCGGAACCTGTAAGGATATCAAGAAACATTTTCAGTATGTAGAGAGAGTAGAAAAGCTGGAATTGGTTTCTTTAAAGCAGAGAACGTTAAGGAGAGATTTAATAGAGGTGTTCAAAATTATGACAGGTTTTGATAAAATAGTTAGGGAGAAACAGCTAGGGTAGGGCCATTAACCAGAGGACTGAGATTTAAGATAAAGGCAAAAAAAAAGAGGGGAGACGGGGAGAATATTTTTTTATGCAGCGACTTGTTATAATCTAGAATGCACTGCCTGAAAGGGTGGTGGAAACAAATTCAATAGTAACTTTCACAAAGGATTTGGATATATACTTAAGAAGGAAAAATTGTAGGGCTATGGGGAAAGAGTAGGAAAGTGGGACAAACTGGAAAATGCCAGTACAGGCATAATGGGCCGAACGGCCCCCTTTGTTTCTACTATGATAGAGTTTACTTCTTAAATTCTAAACTTATTACAGTGGAGGCATATTTAGAAAATAGATACTAGACATTACTTGCCGTCTTTCTTGGTTAACTCTGGCTGGGCCCTCAAATTGTTGCATTGTGCTTTTCCTATTACAACAATGTGTCAGTAAATCTGAGTTGCAAATGCAAAGAAAGAAATCCTGGATCACATTAATGTAAAATCTGGCCCATTTCACCAGTGAAATGTGTCCTTAAAACAGTGATAATACTAGGTTAGTTTTTGCAACTGAAGTGCTCAGCCAAAATGCTAAATTAACCTCAGACTGGATGACTAGAACAAAATACAGTTGTGTTGGAGCCAACACGCTCCATTTTTTAGACAGAAAGATTTTCCTTCAAAATTGGTTTCGTGAAGGTGACATAC
Organism: Heterodontus francisci; assembly: GCF_036365525.1. Taxonomy (NCBI): domain Eukaryota; kingdom Metazoa; phylum Chordata; class Chondrichthyes; order Heterodontiformes; family Heterodontidae; genus Heterodontus; species Heterodontus francisci. Next base: position 40,497,425 of record NC_090405.1, on the reverse strand, counting down.
TTTGAAAGCTAAGATTCCAGATCAATATCAGTTGGCTCCAATCTACAAGAGACCTGGTTGGCGTCTACATGTGATTCAGAACAATGTTCCAAGGGTGAGCAAACTGTTCAGGACTGAGCTGCCAAGATCAGGTTCTTTGATGTCAAATGAAACAAGGGCCAGACTGTGTTGTGAAATAAATCATTAGCAGCTTTTAAAGATACCCCGCCACAAACTGACGGGGAAACTGAGTCACCTGTAAATAACTTTGAATGGATCTGCACCAAGTCCCTTGTACCATGTGAAAGCACAGAGCATGAGATAGATAATAAAATGTAGCACCTGTAATGACTGATGAGTTCCAGTCTGTCCACCCATGTAGGAGCCAGTACAAAGATATCCCTGGAGAGCATCAGCGACTAGATTTCTAGTAGAAAGTATATTTTCTAATTTTACTCTTCTGACTTCCAGCTCTCTCACCCATAGAACTAACCATGAAGAAAGAAAGAAGGAAAGAACCTACATTTCTATAGCTCCTCTCACAACCTCAGGACATTCTGAAGTGCTTCACAGCCAACTTTTGTAATCACTACTGTAGGAAACACAGCAGCCAATTGGCCCACAGCAATGTCCCACAAACAGCAATGTGATAATGGCCAGATTGTTTTTTCAATGATTTTGGTTGAGGGATAAATATTGACTGGGACACCAGGGAAAACTCCCTTGCTCTGGTTTGAAATAGTACCAAGGGATCTTTTACATCCACCTAAGAGGGCAGACGGGGCCTTGATTTAACATCTCATCCAAAAGACAGATTAAAAGTGAAGCCATTCAACAACCTGCTCTCAAAGCAAAAGGCTGTCATAAAGGGATTCTGAGTGCTACCAGGCAGGCAGCAAGTATTCCCACTTCAACTTCGCTCTTGCTGTGCAGATGAATTAAGAGAATGAATTATGGATTTGCAAGAATGTTTGATGCATTAAATGTCCCTTCTTTTCAATAAATGTTAGAAACTAGAAGAATAATTTCTCTCAATAAATAAATTGCAGTTCATAAACAATGAAAATGGCACTGGCAAATTATAACTTTAGAACTGAAATCATTAATGTTTAAACTATAGTGAACTCCATTACATGCACTAATTTGGATTCTCCTCCTTGTGTAAGAAAGTAGGGTGGGTGGTAATACCACACTTTAGAACACGGCTGGAAGCAAATATAGGGTTAATAAGTTTTGGTCGATACAACAGTAAGCTAGAATAGGTTTTGGGTGAAACTGGTGTGAGAGTGAGAGATCTGCATGATGCAACAGAAAACTGAAACTGGTTTTAAGCATGTTGTGCGAGATACTGATAAGAGGACTATTCGATCACATTGTTTGTGCTCTTGACCATTTTATCGCAGTATGAGGTCTACTGATCAAGGGAAGTAAAGGCTGATGGGCAAGATTACAATCTTGAAAGGCGAGTTTGCATTTTTAATGAAATGGGTTTGCATGCAAAGTTAAGTGAACAATAGAAGAACGGCATGGTAATGCAACCATAGATCTGGTCCAAAGGGTAACCAAATGACATGGGGGACGGAGTATAAACTGCAAAATGGAACTCAGTGTAGTGAATTGAAGGAAGAACACCAGGAAGAAGCAAAGGTCCAGGACTATGTGCTGAGGGACGCACTAAAGCGTGTGGCAGCTGCTGCAAAGGCTCAATGGGGAAAGGCCACTCCATAAGGTCTGATCCTGCCATAGTATACCAAGGGGCTGGAACCCATGTAAAACCCCTCGGGCTATATATACACCAGAGAACAGTTTTGGTATGTAATGCAAATATACATTTTAAATATAACCTGAAGTGGCAAGAGTGGTGAGGCACCTCATGTACTGCATTGAAAGAAACTAATCTGTATTACATTTTATGAAATGTCCAATTTGAATTGTTTTGTAATGGTTTTTTTTGACAAATTTTATGAATAAAGTAATTTTTGGGGGGAAAAAAAGGAAGTTGCAAGGTTTGCATCTATGCCCAAATGGGTGATACCATTTTGCTTAATTCAACAATAACATGCAATGTAGTAAAATGTCTCAAGGTGCTTCACAGGAACGTTATCAAGCAAAATTTGATACTGTTCCATGTAAGGAGATATTAATAGAGGTGAACAAAAGCTTGATTAAAGAGTTAGAGTTAGGCTTTGAGGAGCATCTTACAGGAGAGAAAGGCGGAGATATTTAGGGAGGGAATTGCAGAGCCTAGGGTCCAGGCAATTGAAGGTACATCCACCAATGGTGCAGCTAATAAACGCCACTGTACTATTGCTAAAGTTATTGTATTTTCTTTACTTATTCCAGATCAATAAACTCATTACACAACCAATATGGAGTCTCCCTGGAATGCTAACACACCCCTCCCCATCCCCTAACATTGCACAAATTCCTTTCCCTAGAAGAAATTTCCCATTCCAATGTATACTTAGCTATAAACTGTTTGCAGCATGAAATCTTCCTTTAAGTCTAAATTTTTGTTTATGACTAAGGGGAGCTTACAGCAAAATGTTGGCAAATAGCGAACGACCAAATACTCCATGCATTTCGAACAATGACTGTGATTATTCAGGAATATTGGATCTCCAAAGTTAGTTCTACATGGTTAATGTTTCAAAATGTCTTCATAAAAGGAGAGAAAGTTTATGGCAGATGATATCTTGTGAACTGAATGAAAATTGGCCAGTGAGTTATTAATACTGTAATTGATATAAAGCAAGTTTAGTCATTCACATACATTTGGGCAGAAGTCAACTATGGACTTAAAGGTATAGCTGTTCCCTAAAAATCCAAATGTTAAGCATAGGATCAGCAGAATTTTTTGCTGACCCTCACTTAGACACTAAGGGTAAACAGGTTATGCCACTGGTCCTATACTTGCCAGACATTCAGACATCATCAGTTTTTGGCAGGGCTCATTAAACACAGATCAATTGTCGCAACTGTTTTTCTGCCTATCTGGGAAGGAAATGCCGAGGCAAATTGTGGCATCGCACTGCATCCCAAATGAAATCAGCATGTGCACCCAAGACCACGATTTTTTATAGCGTCATATCACACAATGTAGTGTAATTTACCAACTGAGAATAAAGGTTTGGACAGGCCGTCAGAATGGGTCAAGAATCAACCACACATGCTCAAACAAATGAATGTTTGTTGAAAGTTTTCTGAGGAATGTACCTCCCACATGCTGATTGTAGATATATTGTTTCCACAATGATCTTTGGCTCAGCATTGAGTGCAAGGTTTATTAATAACTTTAGCCCTGATATAAATCAAGCTAAACAATTGAATTTAATCTGATCCAATGATACACCTCCAATGCACTTTCAGATGTGGGGCACAGAAAGGGAATTACTTCTGCCAGGGAAAATGTAACAACTATTTGATACACCGTTCCCTCCCCCATGAAATAATAGGTAAATAAATTGTTTCTTTGTGAAAAGACCTACAAGAGTCACAGATTTATATAGGATATAACCAAATCCTACCAAAAGGTAATGAGAGGAGGGAAAAGTTACCAATACAAAATGGAATAAAAGTAAAATACTGCAGATACTGGAAATCTGAAATAAAAACAGCAAATGCTGGAAATACTCAGCAGGTCAGGCAGCATCTGTGGGGAGTGAAACAGAGTTAACATTTCAGGTCTGTGACCTTTCAACAGAACTTGCAAAGGTTAGAAATGTATTAGGCTTTGAGCACATGAAAGGAGGGTGGAAAGGGGGAAAGAAGAACAGAAAGGAAGGTCTGTTATAGGGTTACAAAATGGATATTGATCGTAATGGATATGGTATCTAATACCCAAAGTGAAGAGTAAGTAATGGAAGTCTGCCTAACTAATACAATAAATATATTAGACATATCATTATTAGGTTAAAAAATGGTCAGGATATATATTTTGATTTATGGAAATTTGTTAGAATTATTTTAAAAGCTGCTTCCATTACCAATATGGTTTTTGAGGACTTGTGTTTAAAGGATTGAGGAAATTGATTTATTTGAAAGACTGTCGAGATTCCATAGATGATGAACTTGTTTTTTTTTTTTTAAAAAGGGTCACTGGAAGGACTCTGGATTTCTTTTAAAAACACTTACGGAAGAGACAATTAAGGCTAAGTAAACATAAGGAGTTTTGCTGGCTATTTGAGTTGTTTACAGAGAAGTCACATGTCAAGGTTTATGGTGGTCAGGAGTTTTGGACTGTTTTGAATGTCAGTTGGGGAGTAAGCTTGCTAAGAGAGGGAAGCCACCAACTCATCCTTTTCCACCTCTTTGAGAAACCCTGAGAATCCAGTGTGAGGACTGGAGAAACTGATGCAGCATTTCTCCTGAAAAGTCTGCCAAATCAGACTCGACATTGCCTGAATAGAACTACTCCAGAAAGATCCCAGTGACAGCCGTCGATGTGTATCTGGACACCAGAACAAAGGGCCATTTGGGAACGTTCCATACCTTACCCTTTTTCTTCAAGAATTATCAAGTATTTGGCCAAAGTATTATTTTTTTTGTCTTTTTTGTAAAGTGATCTCTGCAGAGAAAACTGCTTTATTTTTTTCTTTAACTGGTGTGTGTGTTAGGTTATTTTAGAAGAGTATATATTTATACTTTCATAGTTCAACCTGTGTGTTAATAAGTTTTGCATCATTATTGAATAAGTCATGTTTTATAATAAATTAATAATTTTATTGTCTATTAAAGAAACCTGGTTGTCGGATTTTATTCTGAAACTAAAATAGATCAAGTATATAATTGGCCATATTGGTAACTGGGTAAAACATTTAAATATATGTTGTGACCTGTGGGGAAGTGGAACTAGAGAAAGACAGTACACTCCTCCAGCCTCAGTCGTAACAATACATATATATGAGGAAAGTGTAGATGCCAAAAGGCTGTAATACAAGGCCATGGAGAGTATTCCATAATGTCATAGTGTTAAGGTGGGTACAAGTGGGCCTTTTTTGGGCTATGTGATACTTTACTTTCCAGCGGGTGCAGTGACATTAAGGAGGTGTCTACACAACAATTTTAGCTTCACACCAAAGCAGTCTCTATCCACTTCATCCTGCCACTAAAGTGGATTATAAATTAGGGATTTATCCAAGCCATGGGCTGCATTGTGGAAGTGAAACCCTCAGCAGCTGAAGGTTTCCCACCCAGAACACAGATGCCAAACCACAATGTAAATGCATCTTCTGCAATGTAGGTCAGAAGTTCAGAGTTGTAGTTGTAGTTTGCCTCGCCCATTGTACATGTGGTATGACATTTTTTTTAAAAAAAAATTCTCACTGTCAAACTAATTGGAATAAAGGCAAAAAAAACCCCAATATAATAATACAGTATTCACTGTAATTTAGCAATGTGATGACACCAAGAAATCAGAATATAAAAACCATTTGGAACACCAATTAAGAGCAAATTTGAAATAGCCAATGTAAATAGGCTCCTCAAACCCAAAGTCAACTTGAGAATGATTCACGCTGTTCAGTTTGCAGAGCAGTTGTACGAAGAAATAACTTTGTTCATTTCTTCAGCATCCATAACATTCTGCAAAAATATTCTTCAGTCCCACAGAGGTGCAAAAGAATATAGAATATAAGCAGTGAGATTAGCAAAAACTAACTGTTCACCAAATACCAGATTGAGGTGACATTCAACCGAAACGAAGAGAAATACAGCAACTTTGGCTAAAAACTACCACCAAATGTAAAAATAAAAGAGGAAATACAGAAATGTAATTTCAGATGATTTCTTGCCTCGGCTATATCTTTGTTACCTCTAGACTTGACTATTCCAGCACACACCTGGCAGGCCTCCCATATTGGGGTAGCACAGTGGTGCAGTGGTTAGCACTACAGCCTCATAGCTCCAGCGACCCGGGTTTGGTTCTGGGTACTGCCTGTGCAGAGTTTGCAGTTCTCCCTGTGACTGTGTGGGTTTCTCCTGGGTGCTCTGGTTTCCTCCCACAGCCAAAGACTTGCAGGTTGATAGGTAAATTGGCCATTGTAAATTGCCCCTAGTGTAGGTAGGAGAATGGTGGGGATGTAATAGGGAATATGGGATTATTGTAGGATTAGTATAAATGGGTGGTTGTTGGTCGGCACAGACTCGAAGGGCCTGTTTCAGTGCAGTATCTCTCTATGACTCTATTCTATCCTCTATAAACCTGAGATCATCCAATACTCTGCTGTCTGTCTCCTTACTCATGCCGTCCTGTTTAGCCATCACCCTTCTGCTCGCTGACCTACAATGGCTCCCAGTCAAGAAATACTTCAATCTTAAAATTCTCATCCTCCTTTTCAAATCCCTCCATGGCCTCACCCCTCCCAACCTCTGTAATCTCCCCAGCCCCACAACCCCTGCGATATCTGCGCTCATCTAATTCTGGCCTCCTGAGCCTTCCCCCATTTTAATTGCTCCACCATTGGTGGCCATGGCTTCAGCTGGCAAGGCCCCAAGCTATAAGATTTAACCTCCGTAAGGCTGCCTGTGCCTCTACCTCTCTTTTTTTCCTTTAAGGCACACCTTAAAACCTACCTCTATGACCAAGCTTTTGGCCATCTGACCCAATATCACCTTAAGAAACTTGGTATCATATTTTGCTTTATAACACTCCTGTGAAGTGCCTTGTGGCCTTTTATTAAGATAAAGGCACAAAATAAACATAAGTTGTTCTTGTTGATTCTTATTGTTTTTCTAGTTTCCATTCTTTGCCAGCTCTCCAACACAATCAAGCCAGTTCTGATGAAGGGTCACTGACCCCAAACTCTGCTTCTCTCTCCACAGATGCTGCCAGACCTGCTGAGTGTTTCCAGCATTTCTTATTTTTATTACAATCATGCCTGTAGCTGGTAAGATAGAATAATCTGAATCAAGGGCTTCTCAAAGACAATTCTCAATGTCATTCGGTGACTGACAACAGCAATTGAGTCGTCAATTTTTCTTAGTCACCACCAAGTACTTCAACTGGTAGATGGAAAAACTAACCGAATACAGCATATGGCAAGCAGCTCCAGGATTCTAACTCCGGTTAGGAGTTAAATGTTAACTCTTTGAAGCTCTGGCCTACACTATTCTCTGCACTCTGAACACTTTTCCTTACAGATGAGGGCGGGATGCCAATAGTGAGTAGATGAGACTAGATGTAGACGAGTCACGCGGCCTTCACGTTTTGCAACTAATTCACAGGACCCCAGTGTAACAAAAAAGCTTCAGTTGATTCTTTCTACCAGTCTAGTTTACAAAAAAAGAAGGCAGAGTTTCAAACAGAGCCTTGCAACATTTCAACGGACTAAATTTCAACTAGCCCGGGAGAAAAATGACCATTGCGGATCAGTCCAACTTACCAACAGCCCCTCCCTCCCTCCCACCGTCACCATCCCCACCCACCCCCCCACCGCCCCGCCAAACATCAAAGCAACTGCTTGTTTTTCATGGAAATGAAAATCAAATGATTTCTATAAAATGTTACAGCTCCACAACACCAGTTCTACCCGATCCCAGGGGCAAGGTAAAAATATACCCCATAGATTTGCATTTATAGTTTTATCAAAAGAGTGTGACAGCTGGGGCCATTTACTTTTACAACACAACATTAATTACTGCATTACCTTCTGCCACGAGGCAGAATACCATTGGACATTTTACCCATGGAAGATAGACTTGAGGGAGAGAATGGTTCATTAAGACAGTAAAATCAGGTGGGATTACCATTGTCATGACACCAGTGGAAAAAAGAATGTTTGGTGTTGCTCTCTGAGCAGAAATTACTCTTTACATGTCAGTCAGGTTATTACATTAGCCCTGCAATCAACATCATATATATTCAAATAAAATAAAGACTTTATATAGTGCCTTTCACAATACAAAGACATCCCAAAGCACTTTACAGCCAATTAAGTACTTTTGAAGTGTCTTCACTATTTTAATACAGGAAACATAGCAACCAGTATCAACCATTGTGCCCAGTGTGCTATCTAATTAATCTGGAAACTCAACCCGGGGAATAAATATTTTACTTGACAATGCTTCTTGTATTCATGTGATGAAAACTTAAAGCATCTCAGATAACCATAACCATTCTGCTTTTAATATGCAAGCACACCAAAACTATTTCATGTATAACTTGCTATGAATTACCTATTCATTAACACAAATGAGCGTTTAGCATAGGAGTAACTCTGACAATTAGTTTTATCCTTTTGCATCTGTTTCACAAGATTTCTCTCTCTCTCTCTACTGTTATATTTTGCCTCCTTGCTGTCAGTCCCTTTATGGTCTCTTTCTCTTTATTGTTGCTCTCCTCTCCCGAGGGACAGACACGTGCAAGGATAAGGGTGTTAAGTGCCCTCAAATACCTCACCAAGTTGACATTCCTTAGGCGTGAGCCGAGAGCAAGTGCTGGTAAGCCACTTGACCATGAGGGGCATCATAGAGAAGTGCAACCTTTATCCGCAACCTTTTATCAGTCATTTACCATCTACAAGACAACCTCTCAGACATCTCTTTTCTAGACTGGAAAGCCCAAATCTTTCTAATGGTCCTTTGTCATAGGCCCAATATTAGTGATCAGCCTCATACCTCTTCTCTGCATCCCTCCAGCCTCATTGAATGCTCCCCCTGTTTCTTGGTGAACAAAACAAGACACGATATTCAAGGTGTGGTCTGGTCTGAGCACTGTACAATTTGATCATGACTCCCTCCGATTAAAGTCAACTTTTCTGACTATAGAGTTTAGCATTCTGTTGGCTTTGTTGATTGCTTGGACATGTTGAGCGCAGAGTCTAAGTCACTTTCTACATCACCCTTAGCTACTTCAATGTCATTCATGGATGTGTGTGCTGTTTATTTTTCCACCCGGTATGCAGAGATTTGTAGTTAGCTGCAATGGTTTATTCTACAAACGTTGGCTACTTTTTATCTTTTACTTATGAAGTACCGTGGGTTAATGAAGTTGTGTTCCTGTTTCTGGATGAATTAACTACCCTGGAGACATTAAGAATCATCTACCTAGTGTTTGGCTGGACTTGCGTGTATGTCAGACTGGGTAGGGTGGGAGCTTCCCTTCCCTGAAGGACATTAGCAAAGCAGTCAGCTTTTCTTTATGACAATCCAACAGTTTTTACGGACATTTTTTTTTGGTGACGGTCCACAAATTACTAGATTTATTACATTTCACAATTTATCAAAGTGGGATTTTAACTCATGTGTTCATCGAACAGCATAACTATGAGTCTACTGTAAGCGTGCTCCTATTTATTCTAAAGTTTCACTCTGTCTGCACAAGATAGCTCCCTCACGCACATGCATGCACAACCAAATAAGGTTGTATGTTTTCCTTTAAAGATTAGTTGTTTTTAGGTGAGCATGGAAAAGTGTGAAGACATACAAGTGCAAAACCTTGCAGTAATCCTACATACAAAATAGGAGCAGGAGTAGACCATAAGGCCCCTTGAGCCTGCTCCACCATTCAACAAGATCGTCATTGATCTTGTGCCTCAATTCCAGTTTCCCGCCCGCTCCCCATATCCCTTGATTCCCTTATTGTCCAAAAGTCTATTAATCTCCGCCTTAATGGACTCAACAACTGAGCATCCACAACCCTCTGGGGTAGAGAATTCCAAAGATTCACAACGCCTTGAGTGAAGAAATTTCTCCTCATCTCAGTCCTAAATGGCTGACGCCTTATCTGATGGGTAATATTGTTGAGAAAGTGCAATGAAATTAATATTTGGTCAAATATCAAAAATTTGCATCAGGACGCAAGCTGTCAATTGTGGGAAATAGAAATACAAATACATTTTCTCTTTCACATGAACCTTTTCATAGTTTAAGGTTCGATTTAATTTGCTCTTTTGCCTGTGTTCTCCCCTCCTGTGCTGACAGTGCAGAATCTAGCTAGGGTACAGGTCCACAGGCATTAGCAGCCCTCTGGAAAGTCATCCAATCAGTTATTTGTGCAATTGACATGTGTTTGAGCAGTGAGTATCAGTAGGCTATTCAGCTGCAGAGGGCGTCAGTACTGAGCACAATCCTATCCACAAGCAATGTTCAGATTCATACACTTTTTGGCAGGGATTGGACAATAGCAGTCAAGAGTGAGACCTCTGACTGCTTTCCCCTCCCTTGGACAACATGAGCCTTGACTCTACAAGTACTGTTGAACACGACACAGCTCATAATGAGTAAAAGTCACCCATTATCATTGAGAAAATTGTCAAGAAAACATGATATGTTAAATGTGAAATTTTAATTCATCATTTGGAAACTTACATTAAACTTTTAATGGAAAAAATCCTACAGTTAACAATTAAAACCTGGCAGCCGAGATGGCTACTGCAATTTGCACCTGAAACACCTTTCACGTGCCAAGGCGTCCAACAGGAGATACAGGTCTGATGAGACTGGACCCAAAACAATGGCTTGCTCTAGTAACTGAGTTACCCAAGATGGAGTTCATTAGCACAACATTCAAGGCCATCCTGACACATTGACTTAGAAAGAGCAAACCCCTCCGTGTAAATATTGGCATCCTGAGGCCTGGGGAGATGGAATTTCCTAACACTGAATCTCATTTGAAGGTTCCAGAGAATACGCTGAAGCAGTCATGGGACCATCTGTCCCTCTCTGTGAAAGCTGGGAGTTTCCCTTAGACAAAGACAGACAAGCCAGTGACTGAAACTGTGCAGAAGCAGAAGGGCTGTGTCCCTCTCTCTCTCTAGATAACAGCGCAAGTTTGAAAACCGTCTTCCACTGTGGACCCTCCAAGCCTACAGAATGCTACAGAGAGAGACCCCTATAAGTCTGCCTCCAAGAAAACCCTGACTCAAGTGGGCCAGCCACAAAGTGTACTTTGGCCAGCCAAAAACTTCAAGAATACAACTTCGGCTGGAAGACAACAAAATCATCCAACCTTAGACTGTGTATTAATTTTTGTTTTTATTTATTCTGGACTCTAATCAAACCACAAATCTACTTCTCACTCTGTAATCTACGTGTGTGTGTGTGTGTGTGTGTGTGTGTGTGTGTGTGTGTGTGTGTGTGTGTGTGTGTGTGTGTGTGTGTGTGAGATTCTTGTGCGAGTGTGTGCATGAATATATAGCGTATTATTTTATTTAGATCGGGTTTAGACTAAGTATAATAAACTCACCGTTTTCTTGTTCAAACTCAAGAAAGCCTGTTCAATTGGTTCTTTCACTGTCACAGCAAAGGTAAAATACTCACTGAGGTGGTAAGCACATCCACTGTTTAAAAAGGAATAAACCCTGATGAGGTCAAATAAGAGGAAGGACAAGAGGGGGATTCTGTGACCCCTCCTCACCTGGCCATAACAAAATATTCAGTTTGTATAAATCCCATTCTGTGAGTGAATTCAGATCTAAATGATCTCACTCCACACTTAGCTTAATTTTTTTCATCTCTTTTTTTTGTTTCACGTATTCTCCTCTCAGTTACGTCTACCATTACAAAAGAGACTACCAAAGCAGAAAGTTTCTTCATAACTTCCTGCCCACAGGGCATGCAACAAATCACAAAGACAGAACAATATATGCAATCACAGTGGCAAATCATTGATGCCAAATTTCAAAAGTTCAGTATTACAAGATAGATGGCTTCTAATGCAGTGTCATTGAGTTTCTGTACTTAAATGACCTTGTAATATTTCTGTCAAATGTTCATCTATTTTCAAGAATTAAACTACCAACTTATGCGATTTTAATTACAAGGGTTATAATTTTGTCTTTTTTGTAATGGCCACTTGGGATCTTGTGATCACAGGTCAATATCTCAATGTCTTGCAGTTTTGAAAGCTCACAAGGCTTGGACATTTCTAAGCTTCTAGACATCCTCCTTTTTCAACTGTTTCTCATGTTTTTTTAGAAAGAAGCAAGGACAGTGGAAAGGGCTCAAAGAAGAGGAACAAAGGTTGGTTGTAGGCGTTGAATCAATGAAGAATTTGCTGTCATTGTAAAACCAGAGAATGCATATGATTTAATCTAAACTTTTAGAAGTGTGAAAGGACAAGACACACAGCGTATTTACACAGTGACATTTTTTGAGAAACTAGAATACAAGAATCAGGAGATATGGTAATAACTTAAGAAAACTATGAGGCAAATGAAACTTCACAAACATCTTTTCCACATTGATACACCATTTACTTTAGAACATTGCCTCTGATGGTAACAGCCTATAACTAAACCAACTCCAACAAAAAAACCAGCCAGCTCCTCGCAGCACATGCACGCAGTTTCCTATATTGAGTCTGGTCACAGGTGAACTGGCCTCTCAGTCTACCTACTTTGCAGACCAACCATGAGCCTTCACTGTTGGTGATCTCTATAGACCTTCCTGTGACATTGGGAAAGACACACACACATTGATGAAATCACAAATACAACTTTATACTTACTGCTCAAGTACAGTTGCTGGTGAGTCTACCAGCAGTATAAGTGGGCAAGTTGACAGCAAGGGAACTGGGCTACATAACAGAACAAGTGATATATTGAGAGTAATTGAAATTTGACATCTATGATTACACACTGACTTTTTAAAATTCATTCATGGGATGTGGGCATTGCTGGCTAGGTCAGCATTTATTGCCTTTCCTTAATTGCCCTTGAGAAGGTGGTGGTGAGCTGCCTTCTTGAACTGCTGCAGTCCATGTGGGGTAGGTACACTCACAGTGCTGTTAGGAAGGGAGTTCCAGGATTTTGATCCAGTGACAGTGAAGGAACTGCGATGTAGTTTCAAGTCAGGATGCTGTGTCACTTGGAGGGGAACTTGCAGGTGGTGGTGTTCCCATGCACTTGCTGCCCTTGTCCTTCTAGGTGGTAGAGGTCACGGGTTTGGAAGGTGCTGTCTAAGGAGCCTTGGTGCGTTGCTGCAGTGCATCTTGTAGATGGTACACACTGCTGCCACGGTGTGTCAGTGGTGGAGGGAGTGAATATTTGTAGATGGGGTGCCAATCAAGCGGGCTGCTTTGTCCTGGATGGTGTCAAGCTTCTTGAATGTTGTTGGAGCTGCACCCATCCAGGCAAGTGGAGAGTATTCCATCACACTCCTGACTTGTGCCTTGTAGATGGTGGACAGATTTGGGGAATCAGGAGGTGAGTTACTCGCCACAGGATTCCAAGTCTCTGACCTGCTCTTGGAGCCATGGTATTTATACGGCTGCTCCAGTTCAGTTTCTGGTCAATGGTAATCCCCAGGATGTTGATAGTCGGGGATTCAGTGATGGTAATGCCATTGAATGTCAAGGGGTGATGGTTAGATTCTCTCTTGTTGGTGATGGTCATTGCCTGGCACTTGTGTGGCATGAATGTTACTTGCCCCTTTCAGCCCAAGCTTGGATATTGTCCAGGTCTTGCTGCATTTCTACACGGACTGCTTCAATACCTGAGGCGTCGTGCATGGTGCTGAACATTGTGTAATCATCAGCAAACATCCCCAATTCTGACCTTATGATTGAAGGAAGGTCGTTGATGAAGCAGCTGAAGATGCTTGGGCCTAGGACACTACCCTGAGGAACATCTCCAGTGATGTCTATAACATTGTATGTTTTCAAGAAGGCAAGACCTTCCTCAATTTCCTCCTGGGACTACCCTCTCATCCCAGGAATGAAGCTACTGAACCTCTGTTACAATTCCTCCAAAGCAAGTATATCTTTTTTTCAGTAAGGACCCCAAAACTGTACACAATACTCCAGATATGGTCTTACCAAAACCCTGTATAACTGCAGCAAGAGTTAATTACTCCTTTACTCCAACCTCCTTGCAAAGAAGGCAAATAGACCATTTTCCTTCCCAATTGCTTGCTATACCTGTTCTTAACTTCAATACATGATGACTTATTAGTGGAAATACATGCGACAGCCGCTAAATTTTGTTACACGCCTTTTCAACATGGAAACACACAATCATGGAAAAATCAACTCTGCAGCAAAGTGCACTGTACATTTTTAAATAATCCTATTGCTTAATATGGAGTAAAAATTAATTCCAAATAGCACAGTCCATCTCCAGCCTGGAAACGGCCCATCAGTCAAAACCAACGAACCAATATCTCATCAGATAGTTGGATACCTGTAACAGCAAATCTTGATAGTGAGATACATTGGCGCAGGGAGGGGGTTTAGTGGCTGGAAGGGAATATATAATTTAGCAGTACACTCTCCAAGTAGCATCTGCACCACATACTCTGCAATAACCGATCAAATGGTGAGCAGAATAAGTTGATGAACAATCAATTGAGAGCAGCTGAGGCTTGTTGATGGGGATCACTGCGAGCTAGTTTCCAATCAGATGGACACAACGTCGTCAATTGACGTTTGTTACAATGGGAGCGAAGAATAAATGGCAGGAGGTTGAGTTTGCTCCCTTCACTATTTTCTATTTTCCAACTGCAGGGGAGTAACTTCTCATTGTACATGCTGTGATTCGCCCCTTCCCCCCCCTCTTGACTTATTGGTAAGCAAGTTTGTAATGGTAGCTAACTTTCTCAATTGAGAAGGACTTGATAGAGACTGGGCGCTTTTTGCAAAACATGAAACCGTGTTTTCGATTAATCGATGTTCTACCTCGCCCACCCCCGTCCCCCCCCAAAAAATCCTTAGTTTAACAAGTTCTAACTGTGAATTGGTTACTCTAAGTAAGGAACCATTGAAAGCCAGTCTAAATATACTAAGCGTATTGTAAGAGGTAACATACTTAAATAGTGTTTGAGTAAAGTTTCAATTTTAAATTTATTTCGTTTTTAAAGCAACTGCCCTTTTATATGGGGAAATATATCCTTGCATGTTTGTTCAATATTATAATAAAATGATTGCAGGACGTGTTGGTAATCAACCATGATGGTGGGTTATTGTAATAGTTATAGAATGGGCTTTCATTCGTGTCGCCCTCGGCTCATCATTTTTGTAAACTCTTCCTCGGTATGGCAGATTTTTTTCAAAACTGAACCTTTATTAAAATACGAAATATTTGAAAGCTGTTTTAATTCTGCTAGCCTTGTTTTCTCTTGCCGTTCCTGTTTTGTAGTAGTCCTAGTTTATCCAACTGTTCCTAATGTTTAAAAGCCAACTTGAGATTATCTTGGTTGCTATTTTCTATCTTTCGAGTTTGCAACAACTTTCGAAGTAATGGGTTTTCATCTGCTCTTAAAATACCTTTAAGTTTTTTTTTTGCCCTGAAATGTTTGACTGCAGTTTGTCACTCTTGTATCAATACAAAACTGGATGTATAGTTCAAGGGGACATGAGAGAGAAACTGAGGTTCAAGAGCCTCTAGGCAGTCGTTAAAATAGGTTGAATTCCTAATGAGAGCCTCTGACTTTTTAACCATGGCTAGAAGCTACACAATGTACAAGTATATTGGTCACACTTTAAATGTGCAATTGTTTTGGTGTTGGAAAAGTTTTAAAGTTACAGCTGCAAGACAATTGTTCCTTTTTGAGCATAAATGTCTGACCTGCAGCCTTAAGACCTGGCATTCAAGTAATTTGCTTCTATTTCTTACTTGCTGGCTCCTTGCGGTTGTTTGAGTTTTTGTTGGTAGTATTGCTTCCTGACTAGATAAGCTTGAGATCTAAACAGATTTGGACAAAACTTATTGGTATCAGCAACTTTGAGTTTATGAAAAATTTAAGTCTTGTATCGATTTTAAATTCCATACAGTACTCTCAGACCCCAAACTAAACACCTATGCAAATGACACTTTCACTGTCAGCATTGAGTCCAGATACATGATGTAGTAGATGTTCTTACCATTTTGGTTCAACAGAGGGTGGAGAACTTTGAATATTTGCATGTGATGTGCCACGATCTAGTTGGCCTTGTGACTTGCTACAGTAACTTGAGTAAACTGCTTGAGTGTGGTATTGGTATATCATAGCCCGGACAAGGTAAGAATGATTGGTTTCCTTCCCTAAAGGACATGTTGAACCAATTGGGCTTTTTACAACAATCTGACAGGCTTGGGATCACTTTCCTGATGCTAGTCTTTTTTAAGAAAGAGACTGCATTCAAATTCTTAAGTTGCCATGCTGGGCTATGAGCTTCTCCTGGACGTCCCAATCAAATGGGCACCCAACTAGAAGCAGAAATTAGGAGGGGTGATCGAGCTTGGTTGACATTTCTTATTGTGTTGACTCTTCAGATAAGTTTGTAGTTGAAATGAGAGAGAATTGATGGCAGCACAAGTTTTTGGATTGGGAGGCAAAGGCTTTGATCGTAACCTTCAATTGAGGAGCTGTAGCTCATCCAAAACTGGATGTCAAGCAAGTAATAATTACAGAAGGTGGTGGCTGTGAGATACAGCAGGTGATTGAGTTGGGTTTCCATGAGAATGCTGACATTTCTTTGGATGATTTAGCTGTGGGACAGCATTTAAATCAGCAATAGGAGAGGGGCAAGGATAGTTTGGAAGGACTGAGGGCTTAATGGTGAGTTCGTTGATCATGTTGGGGGGGGTGGTTGATCTCTCCTTTTTGAAAAGGAGAGGGATCCATTTAATGTCTATTAATAGCCAGGCCAGATAGGGCAATCTAGTTGTCTAATGGGAATAGGGCTTAAAACCGGAGTTGAGCTTTGCGCTAGAGGGGAGGTAGAGATGCAGATTAAGGGGTTGGGGAAGGGAAAAGTTTAGCTTGGGAAAAGTAGAAAGCACTTCCCATGATTTAGTGAGGCAAATTGTTATTGGGCAAGGGTTTGCTTTAAAGAAAAACTTCTGTAAAAGCAGTGGAGCTCTCTGAATAAACTACTCTTCTACCTTTTTTTTATTCAAAGGTCTACTGAGAATGATTTATATGGGTTGAACCAGACTTGAATAAAGCAAACATGAAGTGGCAGCACTGTCCGAAAGTGTATTTTCTTCTGATTTCTATATATTCCTTCAATGCAGGTAAGCATTTCACAACTTGCATGATTTGTGATCTAATTGATTTGGAGCTAGCGTCAAATAGCCTCCAGTGAGGCACGTTATGCTCACGAAAGTCTTCATAAAATGAATGCAGTTGGTTCACAGAATGGTTACCTTGAAGGAGGCCATTCAGTCCATCGTGTCTGCACTGACTCTGAAGGAGCAATTCACCCAGTGCTGCATCCCTGCCTTTCCCCATAGCCCTGCATGTTCTTTTCAGATAATACTCCAATTCCCTCTTGAAGGCCTTGATTGAATTTGACTCTGCACTCTAGATTATAGCCACTTGTGAATTTCTCCTCAAGTCACTGTTGCTGCTCTTGCCAATTACCTTCAAACTGTGTCCTTGTGCTCTCTATCTTTCCATCAATGGGAACAGTTTTCATTACCAACTGTCTCCAGACCCATCATGATTTTGAATGCCTCTTAAATCTTCCATCAACCTTCTCTCCTCCAAGGTAACCAGTCCCAACTTCTCCAATCTATCCAAGTAAGTGAAGTTCCTCATTCCTGGAACCATTCTAGTGAATGTTTTCCTCCCCCTCCCCCCCCCCCCCCCTTTCTCTTTTTTTTTCCCTCCCCCCCCCCCCCTTTCTCTTTTTTTTTTTCCCTCCCCCCCCCCCCCCCCCTTTCTCTCTTGCATTCACATATTTCCAAACATATGGTGCCCAGGACTGGATATAATACTCCAGTTGAGGCTGAACCAGTGTTCTTTATAAGTTGAACATAACTTCCTTGTTTTTCTACCCTATGCCCCTATTACTGAAGCCTGGGGTACTGTATAGCTTAACATATCCTGCCATCTTCAATGACTTGTGCACATATACACACAGGTCCCTCCTGAGTGAGTATTGTCCTTCTGAAAGTTATCCTGAACTTAATTCAAAATATTGATTGTGCTTTTTCATGCTTGCTAACTAAAAGCTAAATATTAACTAGCCCTAGTTAGTGTTCAAATTTGAGAATAAGGCTTCAATGTGAATTTTTTTACTTCAAAAGGCACTTAGCTTGGGCACTATTAGACCAGTAGCATATCTTGAGCCGTGGGTGTCAACCTTGGCTCAAGTGGCTGTCGTTTTCTCCCCCTTTCTCCCTCCCGGAGTGCTGTACTATTGAAGGTGCTGTCTTTTGAATGAGGCAATAAACAGAGGCCCAGACTGGCCTCAAGTGGACATATAAGTTTCCCTATTTGAAGAGCAGGGACTTCTCGCTTTGTGCTGGCCAATGTTGTCCCTCAACACCCAAAAGAAGATGCAAAAGCAAAATAATCAGCAGGTCTGGCAGCATCTGTAGAGAGAATGTTTAAGGTCTGATCTTTCATCAGAGTTCTGATAGGTCACAAACCTCAAATGTCAACACTGTTTCTCTCCTCAGATGCTGCCACACCTAAAATCAGATCTGATTATCACATTGCTTTTACAAACCTACAAACATGTGAATTAGGAGCAGAAGCAGGCCATTCAGCCTTGCTAGCTTGCTCCACCATTCAATAAGATCATGGCTGATCATCTTGTGTCAAGTTCCATATACTCATCTACCTGATAACATTTGATTTTATTGCCGAACCAGAATCTATCTCCCCCCACCCCCCCCCCCCACCCAACCTTAAAATTATTTAATTACCCTGCCTCCACCAACTTGAGGCAGAAAGTTCCAAAGTCACAGAATCCTCAGAAAACATTTCTCCTAATTTCTGTCTTAAAAGGGCAACTCACTAATTTTAAAACTGTGCCCCCAGTTCTGAACTAGCCCACAAGAGGAAACATCCTTTCCACATCCACTTTGTCAAGACTGTTCAGGATCTTGTCTAGAACAAAGAAAATTACAGCACAGGAACAGGCCCTTTGGCCCTCCAAGCCTACGCCGATCCAAATCCTCTATCTAAACATGTCGCCTATTTTCTAAGGGTCTGTATCTCTCTGCTTCCTGCCCATTCATGTATCTGTCTAGATACATCTTAAAAGACGCTATCGTGCCTGCGTCTACCACCTCCACTGGCAACGTGTTCCAGGCACCCACCACCCTCTGCGTAAAGAACTTTCCACGCATATCCCCCCTAAACTTTTCTCCCCTCACTTTTTGTACTCGTGACCCCTAGTAATTGAATCCCCCACTCTGGGGGGGGAAAAAGCTACTTGCTATCCACCCTGTCTATACCTCTCATGATTTTGTACACCTTAATCAGGTCCCCCCTCAACCTCTGTCTTTCTAATGAAAATAATCCTAATCTGCTCAACCTCCCTTCATAGCTTGCGCCCTCCAGACCAGGCAACATCCTGGTGAACCTCCTCTGCACCCTCTCCAAAGCATCTACATCCTTTTGGTAATGTGGCGACCAGAACTGCACGCAGTATTCCAAATGTGGCCGAACCAAAGTCTTATACAACTCTAACATGACCTGCCAACCCTTGTACTCAATACCCCGTCCGATGAAGGAAAGCATGCCGTATGCCTTCTTGACCACTCTATTGACCTGCGTTGCCACCTTCAGGGAACAATGGACCGGAACACCCAAATCTCTCTGTACATCAATTTTCCCCAGGACTTTTCCATTTACTGTATAGTTCACTCTTGAATTGGATCTTCCAAAATGCATCACCTCGCATTTGCCCTGATTGAACTCCATCTGCCATTTCTCTGCCCAACTCTCCAATCTATCTATATTCTGCTGTATTCTCTGACAGTCCCCTTCACTATCTACTACTCCACCAATCTTAGTGTTGTCTGCAAACCTGCTAATCAGACCACCTATACTTTCCTCCAATTCATTTATGTATATCACAAACAACAGTGGTCCCAGCACGGATCCCTGTGGAACACCACTGGTCACACGTCTCCATTTTGAGAAACTCCCTTCCACTGCTACTCTCTGTCTCCTGTTGCCCAGCCAGTTCTTTATCCATCTAGCTAGTACACCTTGGACCCCATGCGACTTCATTTTCTCCATCAGCCTACCATGGGGAACCTTATCAAACGCCTTACTGAAGTCCATGTATATGATATCTACAGCCCTTCCCTCATCAATCAACTTTGTCACTTCCTCAAAGAATTCTATTAAGTTGGTAAGACATGACCTTCCCTTCACAAAACCATGTTGCCTATCACTGAGCCCATTTTCTTCCAAATGGGAATAGATCCTATCCCTCTATCTTCTCCAGCAGCTTCCCTACCACTGACGTCAGGCTCACTGGTCTATAATTACCTGGATTTTCCCTGCTACCCTTCTTAAACAAGGGGACAACATTAGCAATTCTCCAGTCCTCCGGGACCTCACCCGTGTTTAAGGATGCTGCAAAGATATCTGTTAAGGCCCCAGCTATTTCCTCTCTCACTTCCCTCAGTAACCTGGGATAGATCCCATCTGGACCTGGGGACTTGTCCACCTGAATGCCTTTTAGAAGACCCAACACTTCCTCCCTCCTTATGCCGACTTGTATACTTCAATCAAGTCTCCCCTCACTCTTCTAAACTCCAGTGAAAACAAGCCCAGTCTGTCCAACCTTTCCGAATAAGACAACCAGTTCACTTCAGATATCAATCTAGTAAACGGATTCGCATCCTTCCTTTAAATGAGACCAAAACTGCACACAGTATTCAATGCTCTGTATAACTGAAGCATAATATCCTTATTTTTATTTTCAATTCCTTTCGTAATAAAGGTGGTTAACGGAATGCTATCCTTTATTACTTGTACCTGGATACAAACTTTTTGTGACTTGTGCACTAGAACACCTAGATCCCTCTGCACCTCTGAATTCTGCAGTCCTTCGTTTAAGTAATAGTCTGCTTTTTCATTCTTCCTACCAAAGTGAACAACTTCACATTTTCCCACATTATGCTCCATCTGCTAGATTTTTGCCCACTCACTCATTGTTCTGTATTGGTCTGCAAGCTCCTTGTGTCCTCTTCACAACATACTTTCTTTCCTAGCTTTGTGTCATCTGCAAATTTAGCTGCCATGTTTGTGTGACCTTGCTGTGGAGAAACAAGACTTTGCAGTTAGCACCTTTCATGGCCACCAGACTTGCGAAAGGTACTTTTTTTTTGAAGTGTAGTCACTCTTGTAATGTAGGAAGTGCAGCAGCCAATTTGCACACAGTAAGCTCCCACAAACAGCAATGTGATAATGACCAGATAATCTATTGATTTTACGGCTTACCAGGATGCTAGGGAAAAGTCCCTGCTCCTCTTTAAAGTAGTTCCGTGGGATCTTTTATGCCCACCTGACAAGGCAGGCGGGACCTTTGTTTTCTGTCGTCCAAACAGACAGCACCTGCAACAGTGCAGTACTTCCTCAGTACTGCACTGGAGTGTCATCCTTGATTTTTTTTTTTCTCTGCTCAAATCTTGGTGTGGGACTTGAACCTACAACTTTGTGACTCAAATAAGTGCTACCAACTGAACTGCAGAATTAGCTGTCATGTTTTCCAATATCAGTGATTGCACTTCAAAGGTACTTCATTGGCTGTAAGGTGTCTTGGAACATCCTGAGGCCACACATTATGCTATATAAACTTGTTTAAGTTCGAAAGTTATAAATTTGAGCATCTTGATGTATTAACATTCTTTTTTAACTTGGAAGGTAGGACAGTTATGAATACAAGTTTCAATAGAAGAACTTGTTGCTACTCAAGTTTCATCAAGGGGAAATTCTCAACAATGCTGTGCATTGAGATTCCTTTAACTTGAGCTTACTTTAAAAGTATACCTGCAATGAACTGATTGTTGGGGACTGTTCTACCAAAGGGTCTGTAAGTCTAATTAAAATTGCATAATCCTGTTTACTTGTTTAATGCTGCATTGTATCATTCCCTGTGCATCTTTCATTTACTGAAATGAAGCAGTGTTGCATCATAATTCGATACATCATAACTGGAGCTGGGAATACTGTTTTGTCATGGGTTGAAGAAAACTGCAGCCGTAACCAAGAAGCTCTTTTCAAAAAAAAAAATAAATAAATAAAAAATCCCTAGAACATATTTCTCAATCATTCCTTGCCAGCCCATGTATCCGGCACTGGGATTTGAATGTGCCTCTAAAAGCCCAGCAACACCATCTCTTACAATTGTGCAGATAGTATCCTAGAGAGGATATGGTAGGGAAGGCCCAACCCTGGGCTTAATTAAAAATGCAGCCCAATTACAAAATGTACTACACAACTTTGTTTTCCAAAAAAAAAAAAATCAGCTGATGACATGCTCTTGGGCTGCACGAGTGCCCTCTAGTCTGACTTTAATTGTAACCTGGCAGTGGATTCCACTGAAATAGTAAGAGACCCCCCCCTACACTTTGATTTTCTTTTCCTTCCTCATCACCCAGCCAGCTAATCTGGGTTGAAGCACTTTGAGGATGGCAGTTGAGAGAAGGAAAGGGGCTGGGATCAAGTGATGGAGCATATTTGAGAATTCCTGTTTGACCTGCCCAGCTGCTAGCAAACCAGTACAGATACCCATGCATGCAGTTCTCCTTGCATGTCTGAACAACATGTGAAAGTAACCAACAAAAAACTGTTGTAAATTATAAGCTGCTAAAACAACCAGCAAGAGCACCGATGTACCTAGCAAACTTTGCTGCCAGGGTTGTCTGTAGAGCACGCTTGTATCGACCATCACTGTTTAGTGCGAGCCTTGTGTAGTGCTGCAGCATATTAAGACCATTGTTTAATTTTAATTGTGAAGTAATCTTTTCTGATCTGTTATGCTGGTTCCCAATTATGCTCCACTACTGATCAATGACCTTTCATGTGCTGCTTTCTGCCTGCTTCCCATTGCTGACTCCACTTACCCCTGTGCTGGTTATATAGAATCTGTTGGAATTGGCTGCTACTTGCCTCTGGATCAAGTAATCCTGGCTGGTGGTTGGTTTCTCTTGCTTCTGCAGATCTCATCCAAGACTGCTAGAATGTGCCTACTGATAACTGGTCCTCAAACATGCTCTTGGTCTTGTCATTCACCCTCCATACCTGTTTCCAAATCTGAGCAATAGTTTGGTGCCCACCCTCTTAACTTCTCAGCATTGTCATCTGACTTTAAGCTGAACTCTCCCTTATCTGCATCCCATCCTGTTTCCAACTAGGGACATGCCTATCCAAACCTTTGCCATGCTTAAAAGCAAGTAGTTGCTACTCCAGACTCAGCACATTTTTCTTCTATCTACCGCTATGGGTTCTCTTCCTGTTGCCTCTCATGCCTCCTTTTCATTTTTCCACTTTTTCCCTTGCTCCCAACCCTTCTATTTTTTTTTTACCTTCCTACTCTCTTGCTACTGTCCAAGGCTTCACACTCCCCCTTTTAAGCCTATGGCTTTCCTTTGTGCCTCCATTTTTTTTTTTCAAGGGTTTATCAAGGCACACACTGCTTCCGAGCAGCAACTCTAACTATCTGACCTCCCACCCAGTGCTCTCACTGGGAACTTGTATTGTTTGACTTTCCCACAAGACTCCTTGAACTCCAGTGGATCAATAAACACTTACCCCTCTCGGCACCTCCAGAATGCCATTCCCTTGCCATCCATGACATTCATGAATATTTGCATTGACATTACTGTGACTAACTTGGCTCCTGGGTGATGACAACTTACCCCTTATTGAAGTCTCTGGCCATACCTTCCATCACCTGTCCCATTCAAACCACTGGTGGTGTGGTCAATCTCAATCTTGCAGTGCTGTCTGCACTAAGCAATGATTCATCCTCTAATTTCAATTTCCATCAACTCAACCTTTTAAATGCTCCCTTCATGAACTCGCCTACCCATATTCATGGTCACCCCACCACCTTGCCATTAAACTGGGCCTTTCTCTTCCCATGTTCTCAATCGCAGATAGATCTTACTTCCTTAGTTTCCTTACAATCCATCTCTCTTCAACCCCGTTTCCTTCAGCATCCATTTCCATGAGGGTGGGGGGCAGGTGAACCTCTTCCTCCAAGTCTTGCACAAAGATGCCTTCAAACTCTCAACTCTAGCTCCATTTATCACAATACATCTGTAGCTGTCCTTCAATCACTCCTTTTTTTTTTTTAAATATTTTTTCATGGGATGTGGGCATTTATTGCCCACCCTAAATGCCCTTGTGAAGGTGGTGAGTGATCTTCTTGAACCCCTGCAGTCCATGTGTGGTAGGTACACCCACAGTGCTGTTGGGGAGTTCCAGGATTTTGACCCAGTGACAGTGAAGGAACGGCTTATAGTTCAAGTCAGAATGGTGTGTGGCTTAGAGAACTTTCAGGTGGTGGTGTTCCCATGCATCTCTTGTCCTTCTAGGTGGTAGAAGTCATGGATTTGGGAGGTGCTGTGAAGGAGCCTTGGTGAGTTGCTGCAGTGCATCTTGTAGATGGCACACTGTTGCCAGTGTCAGTGATGGAGGGAGTGAATGTTAAAAGTTGTGTTGAGGATCATCCTTTGTCCTTATTTTCAGCAAAACCTACAAGGTTAGGGACCCAGTTAGTTCCTACATCAAATTCCCCCGATGGTCAGTTTGCAGCCTCAATATTAAGTGTTCCAACATTGTTGTCTTTTTTTGTTGACCAGTAAGTAGATTTTTTTTTTTTAAAGTCTTGAGGAAAGAACTTTAAAATTAAAGTCTGTCAGATTACTGCAGTCTTTTTTTTTTTTCCCTTTTAGGGGGTCTCCTTGGTGCACCAGTGGAAGAGGACATTCTGGATCAATTGCTACCAGTAGATACTCCAGTTAACACACACACACCTTTATCAGAGCAGCAGACATCGCTGTCTCTGAGGGCACCTTCATCTTCAGAACTGTCATTAACCAGATATCCAGCTGTAACTGAAAAGGCTGGCAAGCAAGAATTTGAATTTCCATTTCAAACTGCTGGCAAATCTCTAACCGCAGCTGTAGGTTTAAGTATTAATGACAGTGAAATGAATCACTTTTTGCAAAGTAGAGCATTGGAAAAGAACACTGCATCTGACACAGAAAAATCGTCCACTTCTAGCACACAGTTGCCAAATGTAATATCAAACTTGGTATCTGCACAGCCAATAGAAATGGTATCTAACCACTCTAAGCATATGGTTAACACAGGGGCCAGACCTTTAGAATTGGTATCTACAAAGTCTTTCCTACCTGGGTCATCACTGGAGACTTCAATTGCAGGTGAGAAACTAACTTGGCACAGAGAGGTGACCACTTCCATGATTACATTTTCAAACCAGCCTATGATCAAATCTGAGGGATCTCCATTACTGAATATAAAAGGCAATTTGCAAAATTTATCTGCACTTGACCATACACACCTTATTGATGAAATGGAGTCTCTCACTGTGCCTTCAGAAGGTGCTGAGTCTAGCACGTTCAAATTGACATCAGTTGACCAAACAAACAAAACTAGATCAGGATCCATATTGTCCACAACTGTACCAATTCTTCATGCATTTAGTTCTGAGTCAGACTTCACAGCACATTTGGAAACTGATGTAACCAGCTTGAACTCTCTATTTAAACAGCTGTCTACATCTTGGTCTGCTGGCTCTATTGGGTCACCCAGTAGCTCAGTGGACAACTGGCAATTACCAGATGTGTCTGAGGATGAATACTCTACAGCTGCTTCATCTGTTGGGACCAGCAGGCTGCCAGATGTGTCTGAGGATGAATACTCTACAGCGGCTTCATCTGTTGGGGCCAGCAGGCTGCCAGATGTGTCTGAGGATGAATACTCTACAGCGGCTTCATCTGTTGGGGCCAGCAGGCTGCCAGATGTGTCTGAAGATGAATACTCTACAGCGGCTTCATCTGTTGGGACCAGCAGGCTGCCAGATGTGTCTGAGGATGAATACTCTACAGCGGCTTCATCTGTTGGGGCCAGCAGGCTGCCAGATGTGTCTGAAGATGAATACTCTACAGCGGCTTCATCTGTTGGGACCAGCAGGCTGCCAGATGTGTCTGAGGATGAATACTCTACAGCGGCTTCATCTGTTGGGGCCAGCAGGCTGCCAGATGTGTCTGAAGATGAATACTCTACAGTTGCTTCATCTGTTGGGACCAGCAGGCTGCCAGATGTGTCTGAGGATGAATACTCTACAGTTGCTTCATCTGTTGGGGCCAGCAGGCTGCCAGATGTGTCTGAGGATGAATACTCTACAGCTGCTTCATCTGTTGGGACCAGCAGGCTGCCAGATGTTTTTGAGGGATACTCTAATGCACCTACCAATTGGCCATCTAGTAACTCTGAGGCAGAATTTTCCATGGTAGTGCCACATACGCAGTCAAGTATTTTAGAGGAAGAATTCACTACTAATGACCTGCCTAGTAGCTCTGAGGAGTATTTCTCCATAACTTCATCTCCCAGCTTTCAGCCTAGTGCTTCTGAGGCTTTGTCATCTACTCTCAGCAACTGGAAACCAAACTTTCTTGAGGAATCGGTCACTTCATTGCACAGTACAAACTACCAGGATCTCCTTACAAGTTCATCAGCTAATGGTATCATGGAACCCCATGTGTCTGAGGTGGAGGTTTTTACATCTACACTGAACACTGTTGGAACTAATCCTGAAGCCGCCAGTTTTACAATGGAGTCGTTAACTTTGCATTCCCATATCGAGCAGAGTACTTCAGTTATCCGCAGTCCCCTTCTATTGCAGTTTGGAATCCTGAATCGAGCCTACAGAGATTCTTTGAGTAATAGCTCGTCACAAGCCTATCAAGAGCTAAAGACTGTTGTGAAAGGAACTGTAAGTATGCTGGTTCTAAAATAAGTATCTGTTTCAAAACTGTTGAACTATAATCTTTAAGAAATGGCCTTTAGAAGGGTGCCACTTTTTTTCTTTTGAAGTCCCTGGGGGGGGAAACAAGTCACGTGCATTGCTACAATTTTATCAACTAACTGCAAAGGATAACGTACTCCCTCCACTTTCTCCCCACTGCATTAAGTGGCTTCTTGTCCATAAAATAGGACATTGAAGTCAGTAGTTACATTAGTTTTCCTCCAGGTTGAAGGTGCCTCTTTACTGGTAGCGTCTTTGTGAGCAAGCAATGAGACACTATGCTGCAGTGTACTGGGTGGCTATACTGCTCCCTGCAATATACATGTTCATGTTCTTGAACAGAATTAATACTTGATGGAAATAATTAAGGTTATTGGTGGAGTGGAACTAATCAGATGGCTCTTGCAAAATGTAAAGATGATGGGCAAAATGGTCTCCCAAGCTGTGATTCAAAGATGAATTTAACTGAGCCATAGATCAACTGTAGGTTCATGAGATTTGGAGGAACTGATGTTCCATCCGAATTGTATTCCAGCAACCAAGAAGTTATACTGTGAATTGTTCCAGAATTCTCTAAGGTGCATTAGGCAAGATGCCAATCTTTTTATTGATTTACACAGCTGACAACTATGGACTTGCTTATTTCAGCTGGACCCCATATTTCATGCTCGCTATGGTGACAGCTTTCTCCAAACCAAGATTCTTAGTTTTGCGTAAGTAGAAATTACTTTTTTTTTTTTTTGCAGTTTTCATCTAGTTGGACTCCAGCTGAATGTAAGACTTGTGACCGGATTGCTTAAAGACTCTGTACTTCTGTAAAGAGCAAGTTGATTTCATTCAATGATTCTTTTCAGCTAATTTTGATTTGTGCCCAATATAGAACCTTCTAATGTGTCCTGTGAAAACTAGATTTGCATTTAGTACAGAGCAGTGCCAATTGTCCTTCAGATGAAGTAAATGTTAGTCAAGTGAGGAAGGGTCGGAGGGCTTCTGTCTTCCCCCTCCTTGTTTGACTGCAACAGGTTTAATTAGTGAATGTACTGCCCAATTCAGTGGGTGTTTGGTTCTTATCAAAGCTTTCAAACTGGAATGGGGAGAGAGCGAGACCAGGATGCTTCTAGATGCAATCCCTATCCTGCCTTTAAGTGTATGATATCAGTTGCATGTCAGTTTTAGATCCATATCTACTAAAACTGGTGGGAAAGGTTGAGAAATCTCGTGCTGGTTTGCATCAAGTAAAGCTTGGTGTCAGCTGACACCATGTTAATGGTACTACAGTTGGCTGCCTAGGCTAAGGAGTGAAAACCAGTTAGAACTTGTTTGACTACCAAATATGATTTGAGCTTTATAGCTGACCCTGTCCAGGCCTTCATTCTCTGCCTGATGTTTCCTATCCAAGTTACTGTACAGTGGCCATTATTGGTTGGATAGTGAAAAACTCCCTCTTGGGGGGGAAAAATTATTGTGGCAGAAGGAAGGGGCACTATTAAGAGGCAACTTGAGTGCAAGTTTTATGAATTGCAGTGTTTTTTTTTTTTGTTCTATTTATTTCTACTCTAATGTAGTTGGGGTTTACTTGCAGAACTGAAATTACTAGCAATGATGGAAAAAAACAACATTTTGTTCGGTGGAATTGAAGAGGGATCATGTTAATTCTACCACTTGACAAAATGGGCCACCTGCTTGTTCACTGCTTAACTGTATTGATGTGATCTGAAGGGTGCATTTTGTTAAAGATCTATTTGTTATAGAATGGTAATTTGTATTGCCTTGAAGGCTTAATTTTGACCAGAACTGGAAATTTATTTGATCCCAAAAAATCAATGCTTTTAATACAAAGCCAAGTAGTAAAAATATTATGGATTCGAAACTCTCAATAGCTCTTTACCATGATGTGCAGGAATGGGTCAGTTAAAGTGGAGAGTGAAGTGGTGTTCCAGGACAATGCTGCCCTGCCCAGTAGTTCTGATATTGTTCGAACGGTGCTTACACATGTGTACCATAAAGACCTGGTTACAACTGACTTGGAGATCAATGCCAGCTCTGTTGTTTGCAATGGTGAGTGATTTCGACAACTATTTTCTTTTCATCCTTTTACATTTTAAAAGTTGATAATGTGGTGTCTGCTGTGTTGCCTTCTTATCCAGAAGGCTTGAACTTCAATCCAAATTAGTTAGTCCATCCATGGAGAAACTACTTTTTTTGAAGAAAAACAGGGAAGTGTTTCAGCCCATCACAAATAATTAGGGAGGAATGCTGTTTGGAGTAGCTTAAATTTCAAGGGCAGGTATGCCTAAAACCTAGTTAGTATAGTAAACTTAACACTCTCTCCATGTAGTCCACTAAACTGTCATTAAACTGCTGGGTGAAATTGGCTCTTGGGCTAGCAATAGGATTCAGAATTGCTGGCCTTTATTCTTGCAGACTCCAACAGTGAGTCTGCATGCAGTTGTGGTTATCTGTATATAATCAGAACTCTCAGTTGTAATAAAATCACAAGTGAATAGAGAAAACATCCTCGTCATTTTATGTCGACTTCCAGAAGTTGGATATTTTTCCGTTAAACTTGTGTTTGAAATTCTTTGCCAAAGCTAATGGGTTCCATCAATTTACATGAATGTTTCAATTGTGAAAGTATTGAAGAAAAGTGCTTGAGATTTCTGATCTGCAATATTGTCCACTTGCTTTAAGTTGCCCTGGGCCATTGGCACATTAGGTGAAAAACTTTAGCAATTCAGAACATGTGAAATGTTAACTGTCTTGTTCTTGGAAGATTGTGGAAGATGTGCTTTTTCAGTCCTAGGGAAGACTGTAGGAAAGTTCATAGTGTTGCACCATATCTGCACAGTAAGACACCAACATCTTAGCATATTTACCCTATTAAAAATGCAACACAATGCAATTTGTCAGGATTATTACACTAATTTGATGCATTGTGGTGCTACGTTCTTGGCAGTAACCTTCTATGCCATTGTATGACTCTTCTTGCTATAGAATAACATTAATTTGGCTGATCAGTCCTTGTTAATTTGAGCTTGCTGTTGCTTTTTCACTTTCTTTTTCAGGTTATAACCTAGCGAACTTGGAGCCTGAAAAAATGCTCATTGAATTCACTGCTTTGAGCACAGGGTTTGGTCCATGGTCTGCCGAGGTAGCGTTTTATCAAGAGCTGCTTCAACGTATTAGCAGTTGGGTATGTATTCTCTGCCAAATATCGCTGAGTAACTTGAAGTTTGGTATCTTATTTTTTAAAAAAAACTTCTGTTGGCTTATAGGGAGCTTAAAGTTTTCCCATTAGTACATTGGAAATAAGGACTTGTATCTGTAGTACCCCTCAATGCACATTATGTAAATTAATTCTGCTCAACTTGCATTTATATAAACCCTTGAACTTCAAATATCCCAAGCCAACTGCTCAATGAAAGTTTTTTTTTAAATTAATGTGGCAATTCCATTAATCACTGTCTAATCAACTCCATCTAAACTCTCTCCTTTTCAGGCATATTGTACAAATTGGCTAAGGAAGGATTTTTAGTATGACTTGATTCTCTCCCATAGTTTAATATCCTTGTTTTGCACTCTTGAGGATGTGGGTCTTGCTGGCAAGGCCAGCAATTATTGCTCATCCCTAATGCAACTGAAAAGGCTTATTGGGCCACTGCAGAAGTGTTGGGAGATGACCATTTTGGTTTGGGACTGGCATCACTCAAGCCAAACCAAGTAAGGATAGCAGGATTCATCCCCAAAGGGTATTAGTCAACCAGTTGGGTTTTTGACAATCCAATAGCTTTATTATAATACCAGTTTTTATAAATAGAATTCATATTCTCAAAACTCCAATAGTGGATTTGGAGTATATATTGTCAGATTGTTCATTCAGGCAATTGGATTACTGGTCTAGTGGCATAACTAGTATGCTATAAATATCCTCCTTTTCTCAATAAAGCACCTCTTTTGGTATTTTAAATATCAAATATAAACTGATCACGTCAAGCCTGGGTATGTGAAGGGAGTTGAATGTTGTCTGCAATTTTTAAGTTTATTCAAATAAGTAATCCCCTCCTATTCAACTTTCTTGCCTCAATTAAGCCCAAGTAAATAAAACTGCACAATACTTTTTTTTACACTCTTGTAGAATTCAAATTTTAAAGCTCTGTTGCAAATGGCACAGTAGAAATTTTTCTATAGTCTCAAATTTTTTGTCTTGCAAGGTTCTGGAAACCCTGGAGGAAAAGTATCTGGTCCAAGGGTTTAATATTGGAAGAGTCATGTGAGTATGTTTTCAATTGAGCAAGATGAATGGTTTTGAAGAATGCAGCCAAGGCTACAACTGTTCATGTAAAGTACCTTTAAAAGTTAGCTATATCACTGCTTTGACCAACTCAAAGCCCTGAAAGAGGGGCCCTTTTGGTGCATGCAATTGCCTGTAAATTTTTAAACTATTTTACTAACTAGTCAGCTGCCCTTCATAATGCAGATGTCAAACATTGCTTTACTCCCATTGAAACATTTCCTGAAATGCAATGTTATCAAGGAAGTATAGGATGAGGATAATGTAACTTGATCCAGGGCCTCCGATATGGCTGTGCAGTAGGGTGACTTCACAAAGGTTTAGAGCTTTAAAACTTTTAACCAATACTCTTTGTGCTGTCCACTTTTTATAATGAGCGCTAAGATTTGACTGTCAATGACTAAAGGAGCTGGTCCTTCATGAAAAAGGAAGGGAACTAACATTGGAAGTATTAAATATTGTCCAAAGAGATGTCTTTCTACTGAGATATTTATGGTTTGTTATAAAAGTTTTTAGGAATTTGTAAACTGTGCAGCTGAAGCCTTTTGCAGCCATCCTTGACATTTTTAAAATTTGTTTGTGGGATGTGGGTGTCGATGGCTAGGCCAGCATTTATTACCCTGGAAGGTGGTGGTGGGCTGCCTTGAACTGCTACAGTGCTTGATATAGGTACACCCACAGTGCTGTTGGGAGTTACAGGATGTTGACCCAGCAACAGTGGGAACAGCAATTCTAGTTCCAAGTCCAGATGGTGTCTTGGAGGGGAACCTGCAGGTGGTGGTGGTCCCATGCGTCTGCTGCCCTTGTCCTTCTAGGTAATCGAGGTCGTGGGTTTGGAAGATGCTGTCGCAGGAGCCTTGGTGTGTTGCTACAGTGCATTTTGTACAGGGAGGAACAAAACCTATTGTCTAAAGTCGCAAACAATGGAAACTCATAGGAAGGAAATGGATGGTGTAGGCTGAACTTGCAACCCACATGCAATTGACTGGCAACTGGAATGCATATCCAAGACTGTGCCCTTTTTTGATATAAAGAAAATCACTTGAAAGGTGTAGTATCAATGCTGAATGGCTAAGGGAGGTTTTCTAGCTTGGGAGTCAAAGTAGCATTGGTTCCACATGACTTTCAAAAATAGTGATCATATTTCATGGCAAATCTTGTTGCCATGAGCACCTTGAATGTAAAATATCTGCACCTAGTTATGCGCTGAATTTTTCAAAGCTGCAAATATTCTAGATGAATCACTGCATGGCTGAATAATCTTGCCAGGCAGTAATGAAATGTTCCTTCAATGATTACTCCAAGTTTAAATAGTCAGTTAAATGACTTAATGGCAAACTGTCTATTGTTGGTGATCATTCAACCAAATGGCCAATGCTGGGAGATTGTTCAATTACTCCACTGGACTGGAAACAAGTGTGCAAAAACTCCATTTGGTGTAACAATAGGCCACTTCAAAGCCCCCTCGTCTAATGCTTTTAAGAAACGGTGTTTTGAAGTATGTGATCATAAAACAATGTCCCAACCGATAACTAGCTCCTTGGTTTGTAAATAGCATAATGGTTGCTGAAGTTGGCTTGCTTGAAAAATAACTTGCTTCTGCATTCAAATGTATTGGAGTAAAATTGTTTTGAGCCTTCAAATCTTTTATGGTATCTAAATTGACCTGTAGTTGTATATGGTACAGTAATACATGGGTTGCCATATTAGGAACTTCCAAGTTTAGATCTTTAAAGATGACTGTTAATTGTATCAAACTAGATTGCTCCATTTGGGTAGGAAAAAATTAAGGTTGGAGCATTGGTAAGTCTGTAGATTTGGGGTTTGCCAGCTGTATTTAACTATTGTATGCTTGCAGACGTATCCAAGGAGATGTGAATATTCAGGGAACAGCACTCTTAACTACCCCTGTACATGTTGATGGTGCTGAGGCATTGCTGTTACTTAACAATCTTGGTAATAATTCTGTGGATCTGAGGTCTCTAAAAGTAAATGGTAAGTTTCATGAGTTAACATTTTGAGGCTTCACTGAGTTGCCTGTGATTCTTTATTATAAATGTACTTATCAAGTATTGGGGCAAGAATTGAACATTTCCATCAGTGCACAAAGTCCAGTATGATCAGGCTTCAAAAATTCTACTTGAAGATGAATGTAGGATATTAAGAGCTGGAAATACTCAGCTGGTCAGGCAGCATATGTGGAAACTGTTTCAGATTATTGACCTTTTCTCAGAACAGAACTGGCAAAGCTTAGATATGTAATGGGTTTTAAGCAAGAAAAAGGGGGAAGAGGTGAGGAAAGAAAGAGGGTCTCGGTGCAAGAAAGGGATGACGAAAGGCTAAAGGTGATACTGGGACAGTCAAGAAACAAGATAGGTCTAAAGGAGCTGTAAATGGCAACATGTGTTGGAGACTGAGAAACTGGGAGAATGGAATAGTCCTCAACAAGTTGGATGGGAAGAAGTGTAATTAAGGTAACTGGGAGCCAGTGGTCTTGTATAAGATTGCTGGATGTGTTCAACTGCTGGTTGCAATGTCCCTTGCAATGAGTCAACTGCTCTGACTCATAACCAAGATCATGTCTTACTTTAGTTGGCATCCTTCCATCCACAAAAGATGGACATGCAGCAGACAATCCATTTAGGTGAAGTGTCTACTCTTGGTGCACCTTTGATGGCTGAGAGGCTAGTACTGTGACAAAGTGCTGCACGTGAAGCTTCCAAATGACAAATGTTTTTGGCATTAGCTTGGCAACAGGTGCTGTAGCCACTGGTCATTGTGGCAGTGCCCACCACTTGACAGGATGTCACCATATCCCTCTGCCAACTAGTGACTGCAATAAAAACAAGAAATGCTGGAACCACTCGGCAGGTCTGGTGGCATCTGTGGAAAGAAGCAGAGTTAACGTTTCAGATCAGTGACCCTCCTTCGGAACTAGCAAATATTAGAAATGTCACTGCTTATAAGCAAGTGAGGTGGGGGTGGGGCAAGAGATAACAAAGGAGAAGGTGTAGATTGGACAAGGCTGCCTAGCTGACCAAAAGGTCATGGAGCAAAGGCCAACAATATGTTAATGGTGTGTTGAAAGACAAAGCATTAGTACAGATAAGGTGTTAATGGATTGAAGATCAAGTACAAACATGAAAAAAAAACAGTGGGTAAGCAAACTGAACAAACTAAGATGAAATGAAATAAACAAAAAAAAATGGAAAAAAGAAAAAATAACAAAATAAAAGTAAAATGGGGGCCCCGTCATGCTCTGAAATTATTGAACTCCATGCTCAGTCCAGAAGGCTGTAGTGTGCCTAATCCCCAATACCTCACTATAATGAAAGTCCTTTAGTATGTGACCATCTTCCATTCCGTGGACATGTCTGATCCACTGAAGCCACCTCTTTCTTTGATTAGTGTGAAGACAGTTGGGAGCTTTGTCCTGCCAAGATATACCATAATGTCTTGCTTATCGAAGTAATTAACTGGTCTGGTTATCAAATTGACTGGTTCAATTTCTGTGCCAACTGATGGCCAGTATTTCTAATTGCTGGAGTTGATTGGTTTTAAGGCACAACTGCAATTATTCATGTCACCACATCTGCAAACAGTGATTTACTGAATGCAAGGTTGACTATTTCAAATGGTAAATGGTTTTTGACCAAGCTCCTGAACAATACTACTAACACTCTTTAACATCTCATAAGCATCAATTGGAATGAATGCAATGCCTTTCATACTGACTAAATTTGATGATAGAAACATATCTTGCCCTCATTTGCAAGAATTGTATTTGACTATCTGTACATTCAAACTCTTCTGTATCTGAATTTGTTAACAGGCCATTGCTGATGCAATGACCTGGAGGAGGGTGTAGAAGGGTGGGTCAGTAAATTTGCAGATGACACTAAGGTCAGTGGAGTTGTGGATAGTGCCGAAGGATGTTGTAGGGTACAGAGGGACATAGATAGGCTGCAGAGCTGGGCTGAGAGATGGCAAATGGAGTTTAATGCGGAAAAGTGTGAGGTGATTCACTTTGGAAGGAGTAACAGGAATGCAGAGTACTGGGCTAATGGGAAGATTCTTGGTAGTGTAGATGAGCAGAGAGATCTTGGTGTCCAGGTGCATAAATCCCTGAAGGTTGCTAACCAGGTTAATAGGGCTGTTAAGAAGGCATATGGTGTGTTAGCTTTTATTAGTAGGGGGGTCGAGTTTCGGAGCCACGAGGTCATGCTGCAGCTGTACAAAACTCTGGTGAGACCGCACCTGGAGTATTGCGTGCAGTTCTGGTCACCGCATTATAGGAAGGATGTGGAAGCTATGGAAAGGGTGCAGAGGAGATTTACCAGGATGTTGCCTGGTATGGAGGGAAGGTCTTACGAGGAAAGGCTGGGAGACTTGAGGTTGTTTTCGTTGGAGAGAAGGAGGAGGAGAGGTGACTTAATAGAGACATATAAGATAATCAGAGGGTTAGATAGGGTGGATAGTGAGTGTCTTTTTCCTCGGATGGTGATGGCAAACACGAGGGGACATAGCTTCAAGTTGAGGGGTGATAGATATAGGACAGATGTGAGAGGTAGTTTCTTTACTCGGAGTAGTAAGGGTGTGGAACGCCCTGCCTGCAGCAGTAGTAGATTCGCCAACTTTAAGGGCATTTAAGTGGACATTGGATAGACATATGGATGAAAATGGAATAGTGTAGGTCAGATGGTTTCACAGGTCGGCGCAACATCGAGGGCCGAAGGGCCTGTACTGTGCTGTAATGTTCTAAATTCTAAATGCTAGCTCACTCATTTGAGTTGATATCTAACTGAAAGATGTGATGCAAATAAACAGTACATGGGAGCCATTTGTACCAGAAACTTGATTTATCTCTGGAAGCTTAGTCCAACCAATTACAATGAACATAATGGAGGGACTTGCTCTGAGGATATAAATGGATAACTGGCTCCTATATGCTGTGAACTTTTACATTTCCAAATTATCTTAGTCCCTACCAAATGCTGACCTATATAGCAATTAATGAACATGGCAAAATTGGCAACAGTTCTATGTAATGAGAATGGTTGGTTGACCTTTGGCTTCCATAAACCTTCCTGAAGACCTTTCCAACAGGTTAATACTGAAGGCCAACTTTTTAGCTTAAGAACTGGTAACATGTCAACCATTCTCCAAGCTTGTGGTTTCAGGTGCATAATTGGGTTGCTTCCTTTGTCAGAAACTGTGTCCTTGAGCATAAATGAGTAACCTGTCATTGGCCAGTGCTGGTCCCTTGTTTGAAGAAAATGGTGCTCTCTTCATATGTAGAAGTGAAAGTTGAACTGGTAACAGTAATCATGTGGGTTTGTTTTCCTTTAGAGTTAGGACTAACTTTTTATTGTAATTCAGTATCCTTGTATGCTTCAAATACATGGATCCCAACATCCTTTTAAAAGGTGGATAGCATCTAACTTGAGACCTGGAAGGTTTTTTCTATTATAAATTGCAATCGCATGCTTTTTTGACACTAATATTTATTCCTAGGGTCTGGTATGAACTTTGGAGTCCTTCCAGTTTCCTTTATAATCACCAACAGAGAATACAATACTACCCTGAGAGATTCACGATCTGCATATTTTTGCAGCCTTGGTAAAGCTGTGACCCAGGCAGTAAGTTCCAACAATTTTAATAGCTGGCTTCAAAGCCGACTTGCTGTGGATCCTTTCTTGCAGCTGTAATGTCTAGGACTCTTGCTTCCCTTCTGCTTCTGATGTACTATGACCATGACGTAGGTGAACTTGTTCTGCTTTTGCTAATCACTTCCCTGAATTGAAGTGATTTATGACTTTAACCCCTTATGACTAAACCAAATGAGGTGTTAATCCCTATTAATCTCAAGTTCAAACTAGACAAATTCCTATAGACGCTTATTTGGGTCCAAAGAATTGAACTAGTTTTCCATCAAAGGAAGAAAACTAACAGCATATTACCATCTTTTGGATAACCAGAATTAAAAAATAGGCTGTCATAAATATCCCAGACATTGGGGTCTGGGAAATGCTCTAATACATATCTCTCCAGCGAAAGAGAGAGGGGGTTCTTGTGGTTGTATACAGCATACTACGAGACAATTTATTAACATTTTTATATAAGAATTTAACATTCAGTACACAAGTGGATAAATATCGCTAACAAATATTACTAAGATGTAACACATAATCTTCTAACATAGAATCCAAAAATTTAACCTTGCTAATGTTACAGCAAAACATCTTTGAATATCCATCAAAATTTAAAGTGAACTTTTACCTTAAATTCCCCGAGTAAACCATAGGGCTTAGTGAGAAAGAGGAACTGAAAAAAATCAGTATTAGAGAAATGGCGTTGGGGGAAATTAATGGAATTGAAGGCCAAATAATCCACAGGGCCTGATGGTCTGCATCCCAGAGTACTTAAGGAAGTGGCCCTAGAAATAGTCTATGCATTGGTGGTCATCAAGATTCTATAGATTCTGGAACAGTTCCTACAGGTTGGAGGGTAGCTAATGTAACCCACTATTTAAAAAGGGGGGTAGAGAGAAAGCAGGGAATTATAGACCAGTCAGCCTGATGTCGGTAGTGGTGAAAATTCTAGAGTCCATTATCAAAGATTTTAAGGTAGAGCACTTAAAGAACAGTGGTAGAATCGGGCAGAGTCAGCATGGATTTACGAAAGGGAAATCATGCTTGACAAATCTACTAGAATTCTTTTTGAGGATGTAACTAGTAGAGTTGATGAGGGGGAGCCAGTGGATGTGGTTTATTTAGACTTTCAGAAGGCTTTGGACAAAATCCCACATAAGCAATTAGTGTGTAAAATTAAAGCGCATGGGATTGGGGGGAGTGTATTGTGATGGATAGAAAATTGGTTGGCGATCAGGAAACAATAGGGATAAATTGGTCTTTTTCCAAATGGCAGGCAGTGACTAGTGGGGTACTGCAGGGTTTGGTGCTAAGACCCCAGCTATTCAAATATATATATTAATGCTTTAGGTGAGGGAACTAAATGTAATATCTCCAAATTTGCAGATGACACAAAACTGGGTGGGAGGGTGAGTTATGAGGAGGATGCAGAGGGGCTTCAGGGTGATTTGGACAAGTTGAGTGGGCTAATGCATGGCAGATGCAGTGTGGAAAAATGTGAGGTTATCCATTTTGGTAGCAAAAACAGGAAGGCAGATTATTATCTGGATATAAACTGAGGGGAATATGTAGCAAGACCTGGGTGTTCTCGTACACAGGTTGCTGAAGGTAAGCATGCAGGTGCAACAAATGGTTAAAAAAAAAAAGGCAAATGGTATGATGGCCTTTATAGCGAGAGGATTAGGGTACAGAAGCGGGGATGTCGCTGCAAATATATAGGGCCTTGGTGAGGCCACACCTGGAATATTGTGTGCAGTTTTGGTCTCCTTTATCTGAGGAAGGATGTTCTTATGGAAAGAGTGCAGCGAAGGTTTACCAGACCGATTCCTGGGATGGCGGGACTGACATGAGAGATTGAGTCAGTTAGGATTATATTCACGAGTGAGGGGGGATCCCATAGAAACCTATAAAATTCTAACAGGACTTGACAGGGTAAATGCAGGAAGGATGTTTCTGATGGTGGGGGCCGGGGGGGGGGGGGGGGGGGGGGTTGGAGTGCAGAACTGGGGGTCATAGTCTAAGGATATGAGGTAAACCTTTCAAGACTGAGAAATTTCTGCCCCCCCAAACAGAGTGGTGAGCCTGTGGAATTCACTATCTCAAAGCAGTTGAGGCCAAAACATTGCATGTTTTCAAGAAGGAGTTAGATGTATCTCTTTGGTCTAAAGGGATCAAAGGGTTTGGGGCGAAAGCTGAAACCGGTTACTGAGTTGGATGATCAGCCATGATAATGAATGGCGGAGCAGGCTCAAAGGGCGGAATGGCCTCCTATTTTCTGTTTCTATTGAGGGTTCATAATCCTAATGTTTGCTTCAGAAGCTCATGTTTATACTGTTTCTAAGGTGTCATCTGAGCTTTTTAGCATATAGGTGTTGCCTTTGTTTTTCCTGCTCTTAAAATCCATATTTGGTAGTATCAACATCTCCACTTAATGTTTTGCTGGAATTCCCCTGCTCTTGAAGTTTTGAGCATTTATCTGGTCAGTGTTTCTAATTGGCTTTACTAGACCTCTTGTTTCTGTAATTACTATTCTATTTATTGTTTTATTATCTAGAATTGTCTTTTACGGTAGCTTGAACTGAGTCAATCTGTCTATTTTTGCCAACACTAAATTAAATTTTGTTGCTACCTCTTACTGATGTCAAGATATTTTAATGTTTATCCTCCAATTCCCTGGCAACAAACACTGAAATGGATTTCCCAACTTAAAAGCTGTTTCTGGTTCACATTCTATTGTAACAGGGACCTTGAAATTTCCAACTCTACCTTCTTAAAAGGGGATATCTGAGTCTTGAAAACTGACCATTTGTTCAATCTTTAAATATCTAAATTTTACCTAATTAAACCTATTATACCTATATTCCATCACAGAATGGTCTGCTTAAAGGACTGGCACAATTGCAACTGGATAACTGGTTGCAGTACTTGGTTTTACATGGGTGTTATCTTTTTATGTTGGGGAACGATGCACAAAAATGAATTGGTTAACTAAACATGTAAGTTGCAATACAATCAAAATGTTGCAACTATCTTGAGGTGGAGCAAGAACCAACTTCTATATTATATGGTTCTTTTATATTAAAAAAAAAACTTTAGAACCTTTCACTTCCTCAGGAAGTTCCAAAGCACTTTGCAGTTGATTTAAATTGGTGTAGTCACTGTTTTTTGTTGGCAAACTTGGCAGACAGTTTGATGTTTATGCAGTCCCTTTGCATACAATGCATTTTTAATGTGCATGTGTGCACATCTGAGCAATGGGTTGGACTAGACCTTGCAATATTTGTGTTGCTCTATCAACAATAGTTCATTACTTTCAGCTACAAGAATTGATGCATTCAAATTGCGCAGCACTTGGATCTAAGGCAGTCATATGCATTGGGTAGCACTATATGCGGTTTTGTTGTGTAGTGATCTGAATATGTGGGAGGGGAATGTGGGAATCTGTTTACTAGGTGTCACAAGGAAACAGTTTCCAGGATAGTGGGAGATTTGGATCCAATGATGAGTCAGAAACCTATCTGAATTTGTTAAAGCATATTGTATAGATGGCCAAATGCTGTACTGGGTGGAGTTTATAGTTTTGATCAAGCGTACAATTTTTTTCACCCAATGAAAAATTGGACTCCTCTCCTCCGCTGTCGCACCTGAGCATTTCCAATACCTTAATTTCCAGTATCTGTTTTGCTTTTTGAATTCTTCCACCCATCATTTTCTCACTGATGCTTTTTGATTCCTTTCTGTTGTACAGTTCCTTAACTACTAGATGTTCTGTTTTTTTGTTTTGTTTTTTATGAACCTAGATATGTTTAACTAGTAGCAGCATTATTTCAGCCGAGCTTAATCCTATCCAAGCATTCATGCTGGAGTATAATGAATGATGGGGGGGCGGGAACAGTGGAAATGGCTGACTTTTATCTCTGACTCCAGGACAGAGGCTGAATGTAACCTTTTACCACTGGACAACACAACAAACTTGGCACAGACTGGTCCTCTAATATAGAACCTTCCTACTCCACATGACTGGGTAATTGTGCCTTACCTATTGACTTAGTTAACCAAATCTCTCTGCACGTCAATCTGCTTTCCTTGACTTGGGGTAGTTTGTGTTGTAGGATCTGTAGATCCTATACTTTTTAGGGTGGAGTGGAGGCAGCAGGGGGGAAATAAGGCAGGAATAGAAAGTTCAGATTTTTATCATTGTAGCTGTGTGGCTTTTTAGATCACCTAAGGGCTTATGAGATGGAACATTGCATTTAATGCTTGGTTTGTCCCTCAAACTTCCAGACTGTCCCCTTAAGACCAGCTATTAAGATTTTTGCTTAGCTGCAAAAGTTTGCAAGTGTTTGATTCATGCATCTATTACTTTTAGTTGCGCACAATCCTGAAGCCAAAGTACAGCCACTTCATGCAAGCAGTGATCAAACAATTTGGGTAAGTGTTTTTTGTGGTTTTTCCAAACAGCTGTTCAATTCTTCTTTTTGCATAACTGTCTAATGGTTTCATAATGTGGTTTCATAATGTTGAAATGCAATGCCAGTTGGTTCTAATTTTGGTCTTGGTTCTCTAAGGGAGTTTACAGATCCTTCATCAACAGTTTTTAAATTTTGACTCGTTTTGAAGTGGGGAGGGGAAATTCAGTTCCATTTCTTCCTTCCCTTGAGTCAACAATGAGTTTGAGCATAAAAGTTAATATCATCGAAGTGGTGGACGAGCTTTGGTATCGCAGTGAAAATTACAGCTGAACAACTAATATAAGCCTACTCCCAATTTCAACTATTTGCACTTAAACGCACTACATGATAGGAATTTTGTTTAAAAATCAAATTTTAAGAGTTTGTGGACTTAGTTTTCTTTCAAAAGCAAGGCTAGCAGTCCTCGACTTTGTGACAATGCGCACAGGTCAACCCATCCGGCTAGATGCTGGTAAATTGTAGGCAGTTCCAGCAGCCTCTGCTGACCTCATGCTGTGTAGAGTGCTTTCATAAGAAGTTTTAGTCTTCAACTGGTATAAACTCAGCCAGCCTTGTAAGGGCAAATTTCTGATGTGCTATTTCCTACAGAAGAATACTTTCTTGGGTTCTGGAATTGCGTAGAACTTGCAGCACACATGGGGCATTCAGACCAACTGGTCTGCTTATGCTCCCCAGAAATTTCCTCTTGCCCTGTTTTCATCTAACTCTTTGTATATCCTTCTATTCCTTTCTCCCTCATGCTTATCTAGCTTGTCCCTCAAGACCTCTTATTCATGTGGTGGTGAGTTCCAACTGGGAAGTCTTTGTCTTCTAAACCTGATCTTTAATCGTATTAATTTACAGTATAAGTAGCTTGTCTAAACTACAAGTTTGTTCCAATATCAACTAGTGATTTAAGATTGACCCCTCTCAAACCAAAGGAGTGGGTCTGTGATTTCAACAGGTGATTTGGTATTCCTGAGCACTCCACCCACAAGGCACGAAGTGTTGAATGCATTATTCAACTCCATTGACTCGAAGGGCTTTTTGGCAGGGACAGATTTTGCAGTTGATGCTTACTCTTTCACTGTTGGAGGTAAGAGAATCTAAGCTAGTTAAGCACTTCAATTGTTTTGATTTAAAAGTGGAGTCAAAATAGCATCTAAACATTGACATTAATTTAAAGAATGGATTGTATGACCCCTGGGTTGGCATTTGTTGTCAGTTTTATTAGTTAACTTGGCATGTTCATATTGTGGGTTGACTTTATATGCTATAAAGACCTGTTCTAACTTGAGTTTTCTTCCACTTTTTTAAGGACCATCTTCATTGTACTCCCAGAATCCCATCACCCACTTTTTTTTTTGCCTTAGTATGCCACTTCCAATCCTGCCTCAGACTGGGTTTCTTGTCACTTCCCCTGTTACCAGCATGGTCCCTTTTTTTTTTGAATGGGTAGAATGTCACCTCCGTTACTTCTCAACTCATTGATTCAGACAGATTAGGTTGCTATGAAGTGCACTAAGGCAAACCTTGTCAAGTTCACAGATGAGCTGCCATGGCACAAAGATTGCATTGGCTTTCCTTTTTTTTTGTCTAGTTTTGTAGCCTTTGGAACAAGTAGGTGCCATCAATGGACAGCACTGCAAAAGAAATTACAATACTTGGTTTAAAACTTGCATTTACGATCCTGTTGGAGTGGGTAAATGGGAGAGCGTCTCATGTACTTGGAAGTTTTTCCTATAGCTCTAAAATAATAAATGAGCAAGACCATGGTACCTTTTTGGATGTAAATTATTGACGATCACCTGGATCATATTTGCTCTAAGATTTGCTGGCATGATGTTCAATGTGGTTTCAGGTGCAAGATGTTCCTGTTTGGGTACAGCATTATGTAAAGCTTTGTTCTTCATTCCATCTGAAATGGTTTTGGTCAGAATGGGTGAAATCTGTGCAGATGGAGCTTTCCAGTCGTTGGAAACTTTGTTTATAATATGACCATGTCGAACCATCAATTTTTATACTTTGCCTTACATTGGCAAACAAATTGGGTGCATACTAAAATGGAACATTGATTGTAATCAATACTTCCTTTTTTTTCTTGGCAAATTTTTATTCCTTTTCCGTTTCTACTGTGAAGGAATAGATTGTCCATTTCAAACGCCATTTGTCATGAGCCTAGAGATGTGTTGAGCTATCTAACTCATGGTGACATTGCGGTCAATTCTCTCCCCACAGGAATAACAA
This sequence comes from Heterodontus francisci, assembly GCF_036365525.1. Classification (NCBI taxonomy): domain Eukaryota; kingdom Metazoa; phylum Chordata; class Chondrichthyes; order Heterodontiformes; family Heterodontidae; genus Heterodontus; species Heterodontus francisci. Next base: position 40,454,135 of record NC_090405.1, on the reverse strand, counting down.
ACTAGAGGACTTTTTTTTCTATTTACCTGATTAAAACTGCTTTCTTACCCTGAGCAAGTTCCAGAAGCTAAATTTGACCTGTTTTAAGCTATACTGAGCACTCCTTCAGTTTATTTACTGCTACTCAATAGCAATATTAGGGAACAATGGCTTTGAATTGCTGGCTTTCTTGAGACAAAGTTAATGAGCCCCAGTAGATACTGCAGCTAATTAGTGTTTCAGCAGTGTTTGGGGCTTGGTCGAAGAAAGTTTTCCCCCCCCCCCCCCCCCAGGAACCTGCTAGTTCCATGGGACTAACTGCACTGCGCAGTCAACCTCTGTTGCCATGGTTTCATGCTTTTTCCACATGACCTTATTTTTGTAATATGATGAAATTCTCAGCTGTATAAATAAAATTTCCAACTGCCACTGTTGCAACTTTCTTCCTTCATGGGTGTCAAATTGCATGGTGTAACCTAAACTAAAGTATTCTTGTGCCTCATCCTTGTGTTGGAGTTCATTTGAACTGTTGCGAATTAAACTTTTCATTGCTCTAAAGCAGGATTTAAATGTAAAGGTTAAAGATGCATGAGAATGATTTTGTCTGCAGGTCAACACTGTGCCCTAGGGATTGCATATTGAGTTCTGATGAAAGGTCATCGACCTGAAAAGTTAACTGCTTTTCTCTGCCAGACCCAAATATTTCCAGAATTTTCTGTTACATTAATGTACATTCTTAGATTTGGTGTAGTAAGGGCCATGCATATTCTATCCATTTAACAGGTGGTTGCAAGATTCCAGGGAATATCTTTTTGTAATTTAAGTTTTTTTTTTGGCAGGAGTTACTTTCTACTTTTTAAAAACTTCTATACCCAGAATCGGCCCCAAAATTAATAAACTTTGTGCTAATTTGGATCCCTCCTAGTTGAGGCAGCTATTTTAGGATCTGATCTTTAAGCACCTGAGCACCAATATATGGTTGCAGCAAAACAATTGCTGTTTGTCACCTTGCACATGAAAATATGAAAGAACTCTGTTCAATAGACATAACTCTAGTTTGAGCCTTCCACAAAAGGTGGAAAATAAGTTTTCTTAAAGGAATCCTCAAGTTGAGAATTGCCATCTGGGGTTTGTGGTGCCTTCAAGTCTGACCATTCTACTTTAGGGACAACAGCTACCCTGAACAGTAACTGCTGTCTTGCATTACTAGGTTTTACCTAAGCTTTCCTTTTTTTTTTGTAGCTTCCTTACAGGATCAAATGTTGCTCCTGCCCTCTGAGCTGGTGTGTATAATGCTTGATTCCTCAGATTGCACGTACCCTGGTAGCCATACATTTGTTTTATTCTTTCATGGGGTGTGGGCATTGCTGGCAAGGCCAGCATTTTGTTGCCCATCCCTAATTGCTCTTGACAACTGAGTGAATTGACTCGGCCATTTCAGAGGACAGTTAAGAGTCAACCACATTGCTGTGGGTCTGGAGTCTCATGTTGGCCAGACCAGGCATGGATGTCCGATTTCCTTCCCTAAAGGATATTGGTGAATCATGGGATTTTACAACATTCTGATTTTCGTGGAACCATTACTGAGACTAGCTTTCAACTTTTCCAGATTTTTATTGATATTTAAATTCAATTGAGAAATTCAAACAGCTACCATGGTGGAATTTTACATTGTCCTTTTTTTCCCCACTCCCGAACAAGTAGGCTGGTTGGTGGTGGGGGGGGGGGGGGGTGTGCCGTTCCTGATGCCTTCCTGCCTCTGCCGCAACTTTATGCGGGGTGGCAGAGAAATGGCCCACCCACCCCAGGTCACTTAGGCAATTAAGTAGCCAATTAACTGCCACTTGAGGGCTGCATTGGCTGCTGGGACATTTGCCGTCTGGCTGCCATTAGTAAAATACCAAGAATGCTGGCAGGTATAATCTGGCAGTCGTCTTGCAGGATGTTGGGGTGGGGGTTGCCTCCTGAACGGGCACTCCATGCCCCATGGAGGGCTGCCCTAAACAACCCCAACGCACACCTCAGGAGGTGGAAGGCCTGTCTCAGGCCAATTTAAGGGCCTGGAAATCTAAAGGTCCAGCAGCTGGTGGGCGGGGCTTCCTGCCCAACATCAAATTCCAGCTCCTATCCCCTGAGCATTATCCTGGGCCTCTGGGTTGCTAGTGGAGTGACCTCACCACTGCCACCGTCTTTTCCCCCTTTAGCTGGGTAGGACTTGAAGATCTTGATTAGATTTCTTGTACTATAAACTACTGACCTATTTCTTTTAAATGCAATTACAAATTATTGCAGCCCTTCCACTTATTTCCTTACTCTATACTACACAGATAAAACTGTGGGCAAAAGATATGAATTGCTTTCCTGTGTCCTCTGGGGTATAGCTTCCAAAGGAAATTAAATGCCAATTTTTAAAAATTATACAGAATCATAGAATGTTTGTAGCTCAGCGGGCCACAACCTGGTAAGTAAAGTGCCCATCTAATGGGTTTTGGGTGTGAATCCACTTAGTACTTGGTTTCAACATAGTGATAAAATTAGTCAATGCATATCAATAGTCATTTATTGAAGATGAGTTTCCAGGAGCTAGATTGGCACTGCCAGTCACATTGTCCCATTAAATTATTTTTTGCTCATTGCCCATTTTGGGAACAATTCATGGATCCTGAGCGCTGTTTGCCTTGCCTCAGCTGTGCAATTCAGTGTCTCTGGTAAATAATAGTTCTCATTCTCTTACTAAGGAAAATCTTGTGTTGGTCATGTCTGTCTAATCACTGAAATGGAGACCAAGTCATTGCTCCCAACTATGCACCGATTGCATTGCCCATCCAACAAACGAAAACAAAATACTGTGGGTGCTGGAAATCGGAAATAAAAAAAGTGCTGGAAATAATCAGGTCTGGCAGCATCTAGAGAGAAGCAGAGTTAACGTTTCAGGTCTCTGACCCTTAGAATCAGAAAAGTTGGAAATGCGATAGGTTTTATGCAAGTGAAGTGGGGGTGGGGGGGGAAAGGAACAAAAGGGAAGGTGAGATAGGATAGAGGGCGGGAAGGATTAACTGACAAGGTGGTCATGGGGCAAAGGCAAAGAGTGTGTTAATGGTGTACTGAAAGACAAAATGTTAGTGCTGGGAGAGGGTCAATGAGGAAATGAGCAACTCTATCCAACAGCACAAACATGAAAGTTTAAAGCAGGCACGTGGTTTTTAAAAAAAATAAATAAATAAATAAAATGGTCAGTCATGCTCTGAAATTATTGAACACTATGTTCAGTCCGGAAGGCTGTCACGTGCCTAATGGGGGGAAAACAAGGTGCTGTTCCTCGAACTTGTGTTGATTTTCACTGGAACACTCCAGCAAGCCATCCAATCCTGACTTTTCTTGCCCCACATATTTGGTGGATTTGCCTCTGCCTCACCCTGACTGGAAAAGCTGCCCTATACCATTGTGCCTTAGCTGGTTGTCTAGTTGATTCTTCCACTGCATTTTCCTCTCCTTCCCCTGCCCATCAGAAGGTCAAAAGTCACTGTGGTGCACGAAAGCTTTGATTTTTTTTTAAATCTCCATTCGCCTTTATTGCATGATCAACTTTGTTCCAAGTCTTGCACTGAGCACATTAATTATTTTAAGAATGGCAAGTCTTGCACCGCTCCGAGATTCTGCACTCGTGTAGCATTCTTTTGCACATTGCTAATTTTGTGCATTGCAGAACCAGTGCACATCCACTCTCCAGTGACTGTTGTGACCATCACTCGGATTCTGAATTCAGCTGGGTGACTTTGGTGATCAGCAAGGGCAACTTCATGCTTTTGATCAAAACTATGGCCACACTTCCATTTTCTCAGCATCCTTTTGTTAATGTGACCAACTTAGCACTGGGTGTATCTACCCAACATGGACTACAGTGGTTCAAGAAGACAGCTCACTACCTTCTCGAGGCCAATTAGGGTTGGGTAATAAATGCTGGCCTAGCCAGTGATGCCCACATCCCAGGAACGAGCAAAGAAAAACTTTGAAATATTTTTAAGGGGGTGTTTTATCTACCTTGAGTACTACATGAACTTGAGGCAACGTTCATTCATGCAACTGTAAAGTGACAACTTTGAAAGCATGTTGCGACTTTGTTCTCATGAGGGATCTGCCTCCTGTCTGCATAAAGCAGCGATGTCTATCTTGCTGGCCTGAATGGGGAAAATCCAGTAAGAAAACAGTTCCTGCAGTTACGGCTTGAGGTATGCGATCAGCTTTTTATATTTATCTTCAGCCTTCTCAAAGCAAGGCTTGAATATAAACTGGATGTGGGTCACCAGTGCATGGTCCAACCCCCATGTTCAAACGTTCTTGTTTACAAAGTAGCTATAGCATACACTCTAAAGACCAAGAACTTTGAGATACTAAGCTAGTTGTCTTGAGCTGCTCATTTAGCTGCTACTGGCCTAACTTTGTTACATAACAAGAATGTGGTTCAACATTCAAAATGTTGAAATACATTGGCACATCAATTTTCAACATATGGCCAAGACTTCAAACAACTGGATGGCATTGTCCATACTCCTGACTATAGAGAAACAATGTCTGCAGCTCCAGGGCTACAACCTGGAGTGTCAAATGCCCATCTAATGGGTTTTGAACATAAATCCTGTGATGAAAACCACACCTGCCAAGAATGAGGCATCTATTAATTTCTTGAACATTAATTTGAAACTCTTGCTGGACTGAAAATGTGGCTGCAGCTGCATTCTAATAGGACAGTGGTGGGAAACATTTGCATTCTAAGACCATTGCCTGGGGAAGACGATGGAACTGCTCCCCGATTCAATTAACCAAATGTCTTTTGACCAAGAGAGTGTGCAGGTCAGCATTCCAGTCCAGTACTGAGGATATCTACTAAGATTGAAGGAATCCACAAAACCTCACTGGGCAGGTTGTCCTGGGAAAAAGGAGCTAGTAACATGACTAGCCTGCTGGCCTAGGTTTGGTTTGAATTGTGTTCACAACAGTTTGAAGTCAGACTGCAACTGAAGTTGGAGAAAGGCCCTCACCCCATCCAAACAAGTTTGAAAGTGTACTGGGCCCCAATGAGACTACAAGATCAAACTGCAATCAATGACTTTAAATCAAACTCAAAAGACAGTAAATGAACTCCAGCTATTGTTTCAAACCTTGCTCCTTTTCTGTCTTCTATTTGCATGTGTTCACTTATGCATGCTAGTGTGGTTGTGTATTTCTAGTAATTTAACAGTTAACATTTTAAGGTTAAACTTGCATCTTGTTTAAATTTAAGTACCTGTCTGTTTTTCTTTGTCATTACAATTAGAAAACGGTGAACAAGAATTCAGAGGGGAAGCTAACAACATGGTGTTTAAAAAAAAAAAAAAAATTAAACCCTGTTACAGCCAAACCAGGAAAAGGCTGAGGGAACCCCAGACCCCTTTCTCACCTGGTCATAACCATGTTTCAAAATCCATGTGATCAGAATGACTAAAATTGGATATACATTGTAATACCTTTTTTATAAAGATGGGTTTACAGGAGCTAGATTTGCATTGGGAGTCACGCCATTAAATATTATTTGCTGTGTGCATTTTGGGAGCAACTCATGGGTCCTGGGAGATTACTGTTGATCTTCAGCTTGTCTTGCCTCAATGGCAATTCAATAAATGCCAGTCTGCTTCTCTGGTTTAGTCACAAACCTTCTGCCCAACACCCCCCTGCCCAGTGACACTTTTTTTGTCTCTAACATCAGCTGGCAGCCACTGTTCTATTGCCACGTTACACTTGTGAGCTATTTTGGTTTGGCTTTTATTTCCCTCTGGGAGGTGACTCCCTCTTTTTCCAAGTGGGAACGCCTTGTGGGTTAAAATGAGCTGACTCAAGAGAATAGCTTCTGAAATCAGTGTAAAGGAAGATGTGCTGTTTTCTGATTGGCAGGCTGCATAACAATGGTGAATTCTCTGAAGCTGGTGTTGACATATTAGAAATTAAAAAAAAAAATTACACTTAGTCCTAGTGTTTTGAGTGCATAGCTAAAGTTAACCTTTTTTTCTGTGTATAAATGTATTACTACATGGTAGTAAATTAGTAGCTTCGTCCTAAATTTTATAGCCAATTTGGGCATTTTTGCAGCTCTAACTTTGCTCACTGATCACTTTTTTTAATTTTAACTGAATACAAAGGGCTTGCACTTGTACAGTGCCTTCTATCACCTCTGGTTATTCCAAAGGTGCTTTGCAGCCTTTGTGTTCTGCGTTGTAACCAGATTACACAAGGTCTCCAAAGAGCAATGAGGTAAATGATCAGATAATCTTCTCTACTGAGAGGGCTGAATATTGGTCGGGACACCAGGTTGACCACCTTGCAGTTTTGTAATTGTGATTGAACTGTAGTGAAGCTTGAGCTGCACTTGCTTAGTTAGCTTCCAGTTCCTGCTTTCATAGCATTAGGGCTGGGGTAGAGTGGCGGCTTGGTTGCAAATCAGTTTGGTCACGCCTAGAATCATAATTTACAACATGGAAGGGGGCTGTTTGGCCCATGTCCGCACCAGCCAACAAAGCCATCCACCCTAAATCTCACTTTCCAGCTCTTGGTCCGTAAGCTTTGTAGGTTATAGCACTTCAAGGGTTTGTGCCTCTATCTCTTGTAGTGAGTTCCAAATCCCCCCACAAACCTGACTGGAAAAGATCCCTCTTAAATCCCTTGCCTTAAATCTAACCTGTTATCCACCATCAACCAAGGGGAATGGGGTCTTTTCTATCCACTCTCTGGACCCCCTTAATTAAACACTTCAATTCTGTCTCCCCTCAGCCTCCTATTAGAGGTAACAAACAGCCCTAGCCTATCCCATCTTTCCTCCTAACTATAAAATTCTCCATTCCAAATAACATTCTCAAATCCTCTCTGCTGCAATCACAGCTTCCTCACGGTGTGATGTTTCATAGACTTGTGAAGGTGAGGGGTAAAGTATTCCATTGGACATCTTGGAGTGCCTTTGATTTTTTTTTTAGAAAGCTGGACCAGCTCAGCCAATGATGGAGCTGTCTGACCTGACGTTTCATTGCATATTCAATCCTGGAGCGCTCTACGTAACTAAGATTGTCACCACATGGGCTACAGCAGTTCAAGAAAGCTCATCACTTCAGAGCAACCAAGGATGGACAATAATGCCATCCTTGTCAGTGATCTTGATATTCAGGGAATGAGGAAAAAAACACTGGTTCTGCTGCACACACTGATTATTGCATATCTTTACTGAACTGTCTGTTATACAGCTGAGGTGGGCTCTGTAGGTTCTTCAGTCTTGCCTGCATTGGGAATAAACTTTCCAAAACCTTTTCGGCGTGCACAGGGCATGTGGGTAAATTGAAGATGTCCTACTGTAGAAATGGCTTTGTCAGTATAGGGCACCAGCTAAGGCTGTTTCTCTTCTCTCTTTCCCCACCCCCCACCCTTTTTAATACAACTCTCCTTTTCTCTAACATAATTTAGATACTGATGCTTTGGGCCACTTGGGTGAGGTTCCAGGTGGTGCTGTCTTAACTCTGAAACGGTTTGGTGTTGGCTTTTTTCCAACAGTACTGCACTTGGATCAGAAGGTTCTGGGTTCAAATCTCACTCTTTTGAACCTGTTCAGTGCAGCACACTGCACTTATCAGCTGCAATCTTTTAGATAAGATGTTAAACTAAAGCCTTGCCTGCCTTCACTTGGCTTAAAGATCTTTGTATAGGAACAGAGAGGCATTCTCCCCAGTGTTGTAATTCCTCGACCAGTATCTCTAGAAAAGATAATCTGCTCATTGCTTTGTGACATCCTGCTGTGCACAAATTGACTGTCTGCTTTCCCTTCATCACAACTGTGGATACTCTTAAGTAGTTTGAATAGGCTTTGAAGCACATTTGGATGTTGTGGGTCTGTGAAAGGTGCTACATAAATGCAAGTTTGTCCATTTTCTAAACTAAATCATGGTCTTGCTAGTCTAGATATTTCAGGACTCATCTTTCCACCTGGATAATCCAAGAGGACAAATGCTCTCCAGCTCCTCCTGAACAGCACTGACACAGCTCTGGAGTAAGGTCTGCCCCTCCACCCTTTAGCTCTGGATGGTGAATGACTTTCCCACCCTAGGGTGTCAAAGATGCTGTAGATACAAACTTCCAAAGTGACAGCTAATGGACAACAGCACCTGGCAGACTTGTGGAATAACTGCTCACATCTTGCAAGACATGACTACTTTCCTGTTTGTCACAACAGCAGCGAGTGTTTGGAGAATCCAAGATACTTCTATTGCAATGGTGGAATGGTATCACAGTGCCCTCTAATGGTCCTTGAGTTCATTACAATATTTTGCTTGCAGCAATTCACAGAAGGTCCAATGTGAGGGGAACAATCTATTAGCATGTAAAGAATTATAAATCTAATCGGTATGTTCAGGGTTTTATAAGTAAGGAGAAACTGTTTCTAAGTAGCAGGAGCTTGGACAAGTTCCGATTTAAGACAATTGGCAGATGAGCCAGTGGAGAGGTGAGAATGAGTTCTGGAATGCATTGCCTGAAATGTATTGGAAGCAGATTCAAAAGTAACTTTTCAATAAATTGGCAATGTACTTAAAGGGGAAAGAACAGGGGCATGGGACTAACTGGATTGATCATCTGCCACTCAATAGGCCAGAATACTTGTGCTGCACCTGTCTTCCCTACCAGAAGTTAGTTCTGCTGGATAATGCTGGAATGCATTAAACTGATCCCACCTTCCATTAATGCAGCAGGGGCTTTGTGTAGATAGAATAAAATAGTTTTCTTGATCTAATCTTTAGTAAGTGTCCTCAGATCTGTGAACCCTGCCCAGATGTGTTTCTTTTGACTTGTACAGAACATCCTATACTTTAGTGTAAGGCTGATCCATTGAGCTACAAAATATTCTTTTAGAGCATAGACCGGCCCAGCAGTTCTATACCAGTATGTACATTCCACACCTTGTCCTTCCTTCATCAACATGACCTGTTCCTTGCACCTTCATCTATCTTCCCCCTTTGATGCATCTATGCTATTCCATTACTACTTGTAGCATATTCCACTCTCTGGGTAATTTTTGTTTTTCCTTTACTGGATTTATTAGTGACCCTTATTTATGGCCCTTGTTTCTGGTCTTGCCCACAACTGGAGTCACCTCTGCATTTGCCCTATTCAACCTTTCATAATCTGTCATCCGGTCACCCCTAAGTTGTCTTTTTGGCCACTCTAGAAGAGGTTTGACCTGTTTAATCTTTCCTGGTGGGCATAACCCCTCAGTTCTGGTATCATTCTAGTTTTTTGCACCACCTCCAGTATATTATAACCAGTATATTTAAGCTTTGATGCAAGCTTACCATAAATTGATTTTTCAATCCTATCCCCCTCAATGAACCCCTGTGCTTACTGATCTTCTGAATCTCTGTACCCCAGACCTCTAAGTCCATTTAGACACTTGTTCTCCAAGAAGTACCTCTCTCAATGAACTAAATATAGATACATTTAGTTGCCTGCTAATTAACTAAATTGGAGTTCAACTTGTTAGTCAGTTTTATTTGGAACTTGATTTTATTTTTCAGATGCAAGACTAGACCGGCCATATGAACGCGTTCACTTCCCAGGATTTGGAATTGCAATCATCCTCCTATGTGGCCTGGCAGTCATCTCTCTCCCAGTGCTGGCTTTTCTGGTGAGTGCAAGTGAACAGTGGAGAGTTAATAAATTTCACATTGTGCTTCATTCACTTGCACAGAGCCCAAATGATGTATTTGCGTAGTTGCTAATTTTAAATACTATCTAAATTACAAGAATTTGGAAATGCTGCAGTTGCTCATCCTGACCATAACATGTTCACTTGACACTTGGTTTTCAACAATCTACATCTGTTACCTGAAGGGGCAATATTATAGGTCTTGCATCTTAGATGCTGCCACCCTCCAAACAAGGTATATAACCAATTCTACTGGAAAGGGAACTTTTTTGCTGCTTTTTGGATGTTCATGAAATATTTACAGCAGTGCTGGATTACACAAATCTAAGCATTACAGCTTGGCTATGAATAAGAATTGGGTTTTGTGCTCTAGTTTTGATATTTCCTTTTGTAGGAAATTACTTTTTTTTTTAAAAAAAAACTGTTAGTAGATTGCTTAATTTTTCTGATTTTTCATGGGATGAGTGTTGCTGGCAAAGCCAGCATCTGTTGCCCATCCCTAATTGCCCTTGACAACTGGCTTGTTTGCCCATGCAGAAGGCAGTTAAGAGTCAACCACATTGCTGTGGGTTTGGAGTCACCTGTAGGCCAGACCAGGTAAGGACAGTAGATTTCCTTCCCTAAAGGATGGTAGAGAACCAAATGGGTTTTTACAGCCCCTCAATTGTTTCATGGCACCACTACTGTGACTAGCTTTCAATTCCAGATTTTTATTGTATGTATTGAGTTGAAATTTTGTCAGTGGCCATGGTGGGATTGAGCCCATGTCCCCCAGGGCATTAGCCTGAGCCTCTGATTACTGACATTATCACGACATAACTGTCCCTCCTATTGGGTCCCAATTTTAGGCCTAATTGGGCCTAAGTTTTCCTTTGGGGGGGAAAAGCAGCAAAAGACTGCTAATTTTAGACTTTGTTGCAAGTAAGCAACCTATTTTGGCAAATACACTGACCAACACTGGCTGCTACTCAAAAATAATCCAGCCTGGAGGATGAGTGGCATATTTGGATTGCTGGAGGGAGACTTGAGACTTTTTTCGTCTTGTATGAAGCCTCTTGGTAAATGCTGTCTGGAGACCACCCTATATCGTTCATTCAGCCTCTTAATCAGATCTTCGGATTAGAATTTGTAGGCTTATAAATGATGTATTAGTGTATGCTTGACACCACACAGCCAGGTTGAGGTACTGCGTGTGTTCTTTCCGCCTATAATCTAATTAGTGTGGAGCAACTGGAATCACTAACTTATTTTCAGCTTGGGCCTCAAGCAAATTTACGATGACTTTCGCACTGTGCAAGTTGCCTGGGAGTGAAGCCTCCCTTTTACACTGAGGTGGTGTGTGGAGGAACTTGCTGTCCAGAAATAAAGGTTGGATTTGAATCCAGCATTTAGGGTTAAGTTTAGAACTGCAGGTAACTATTTTGGAACTGACTTCAAAAGCAGGTCACTGAATCTGATAAAGGTCACTTAAAAAGCGAATATATTGAAATGTGATTTCTTGCTTTGGGTTTAGTGCTGGAAATACAGATTCTGTGCTGCATGCCAGAAAAGTGTCTCGTTTGAAGCATGGGATGTTGAATGTGGCAATGCAAGTGTCCAGATACCACTGCCAGAGGTGAGCTTTTAAAACTCCTTCCACTCTACCAGAATCCAGTAAACTTAGCTGGCAACAGCATGACTTAATTAAAATCTGTGTAAATATGTTGAGATGTTTTGTTTGAGCAGAAAACACGAAGTATGCAAAGATCAGGCAGTGTTGACATGTACAGCAAAGGGCCTGAAACACTTTTTTTTTCTGTACAGTTACTGCCTGACCTGGAGTTTCCAGTTTTCCCTTTTCAGATTTAAAACCTCTGCCGTATGCTGTCAAACTTTTTTCTTTTCACCTTTGTCTCCCTGCCTTCCATCAAGATTCATTGCTACTGATTTTCGTCCATACATTTTCTCTGTAGAGCAACTCTGGCACTTTCTACCTGAAAGGAACTTAAAATGAAAATTGTTAGATATTTAAAAACTCAAATTGACTTTGGGCAAGAGAAGTTCCATTTTAGACTTGACTACCATTGCAGAAATAGGCATATTTTTGAATTAAACTCCTTTTTTTTTTGTGCCTGTTTGAATGCAGCACATTTTATCTTGTCAGCCTGAACTGAAGGCTGAGATATATTGACACCTTTATTCTATTTTAGAAGCTTGATTCTAGGAGGTTTGTGTTTACAGGCCACATTGCCTATCCTCCTGGATGTCCCAAAGTGCTCCAGTGGTTGTGAAGTGTTAACTTGTGCATAGCAAGATCCCATAAGCAGTGCAATAAATGACCAGGTCATCTGTTTACTGAATTGCAGGATAAATGTTGGCTAGGACACCAGGGGAAAAATACCCCTGCTCTTTGAAATCTTTGAGATCTTTGTGTCTGTCTGAGGGGGATGGGCAGGGTCTCCATTTAACATTTGAGTGTTCAGTTACTTCATCTGTTCCATTCCACTGGTGCAGGTTGCTGTTGTGATTTGGAGACCCCCATGCATTGCACTGTAGTCATGCCATTAGTATAAAAATACATTACCTTTTTCAAATAGTTAGATGCAGTGAACTTGCTTTAACTGGAATGTGTGGGTTCCACAATATCCCATTCACTAGATGCCTAGTAAAACTACATTTAAAAGCCAGCCTGGATTAATTCTTCCTCCAATAAATAGTTAACAATGCAAACTTACAATGTACAAAATTGTCAATGATGCGCGTGTTCAAACCAAACCTGACCAGTAATGAATTCTAGATTCATTGCAATTGTAACAGTATGAGGCTATTCGGCTTGTATCTGTGCCAGCTCTCGAACACCTCAACCAGTCCCAACCCCTTGCTCTTTCCCTTTGTAGCCCTGTAATTTTTTTCCTTCCAGATAATCCAATTCCCTTTTAGAAAGTTACAGTTGAATCTGCCTCCAGTGCATTTCCAATTCCCAAGTTTTTTTTTTTCTTCCGCTCACCTTTTTTAAAAATCTGTGTCCTCTGGTTCTCGACCCTTCCACTAATGGGAAGGAGCTGTGCTCTCTTGACTCTGTCCAGATCCCTCATGATTTTGGACACTTATCAAATCATCCCCTACCAAGGAGAACTGTCCCACTTCTCCAATCTAAGTCCCTCCCTGGAACCATTCTCCAATGTTTTCTGCACCCTACCTAGAGCCTTCACATCCATCCTAAAATTCTGGTGCCTAGAATTGGACACATACTCCAGTTGAGGCTGAACCAGTTTTATAAAAGCTCATTAACATTTAAAGGCCTATATCGTTGCTAAATACAAGCCCTGCATCTTTCACTGAACCATGGGTATAGTCACTTTTTGCCACTAGATGTCAGGCCAGTAATTCTTTAGCACTACACATTGGGGAGGAAAAAGTATGGTTATGATTTCTCCAAGTGGAAGAAAAATATACTTTGGCTAAAATATAGGACATATGTGCAGTTTTACAGTAGTAATGACAGCAAAATCAGTGTTCAGTTGTTCCTCAATCCAACAGGGCAGCGCAGTGGTTAGCACTGCAGCCTCACAGCTCCAGTGACCCGGGTTCAGTTCTCCGTACTGCCTGTGCGGAGTTTGCAAGTTCTCCCTGTGACTGCGTGGGTTTCTGCTGGGTGCTGCAGTTTCCTCCCACAGCCAAAGACTTGCAGGTTGATAGGTAAATTGCCCCTAGTGTAGGTAGGTGGTAGGAGAATTGAAGGAAGGTGGGGATGTAGTAGGGAATATGGGATTAATGTAGGATTAGTATAAATGGGTGCTTGATGGTCAGCACAGACTCGGTGGGCCGAAGGGCCTGTTTCAGTGCTGTATCTCTCTGTAACAGCAACTTGGACTCTGCAGTGTCTGTTAATGTGGATAACACAAACTGCTATTGGTCAACTACACACTTTCTGGAGAAAGTTTAAAGTCCCAGTTGCCCCCTCCCCCACTGCAGTCTGCAAACAATCAGAGCTACACTACCCAATCAAACAAATGAGGTGTAATTGTGTAATTGGTTTTTGAGCAGCTTACTAACTTTGCTACTGAACAACCTCTCAGACCCTGAAAATCTAACTTCAATTCTGTGGGATGTCAAATTTTAAAATTAAGTTTGATGTTTCCACTTCTACCTTTTAATCCCATTTTATTATCCGAAAATTAGCTGTGCAGGGTATCCCTGCTGTGGCCAAACTAATGAATAACTGACCCATTCATCACCTTGTATTTTATTTCATGTATCCCACCAGTTAAATGCTTGTTTGGTTTTTTTTTTCCATCCATGCACCACCTAAATTCTGTTGGTGCCAATGCACTTTGTTCTCACAATATTTCTATTTGGCTTACTTCATATGATCTGCAGAGTCAAATCTGTCCAACTTTCTGTTCAGTCTTGTTCTCCTGCAAGTTTTTGTCTCAAATGTAAGTTTGTCCACTTGCTGTAACAAACTACTTTGCTGTGATGCTAAAGATGGAATGACTCCTTTTGACCTCTTTAGACAACCAGTAGACGGGCTCCCTTTTTAAATGCAGTTATTAAATTAACTTCTCATTTATTGAGCAGAGGAGCAATAACTCATTTACCCCACTGCTTTTTTTTGTTGTCACCATGAAAGATACAGGAGACATTTCAACATCAAGGATTCTTTTTCCTTTGGGTTCATATCCATCTATGGGGAGATGTACATTTGAGCAACTGCCCTAGTTGTTGGAGTTCTGGATAGATTTGAGATCTGGGAAAATTCTCTTGCCAGGTTTTCACCCACTTTAAATGACGTTAAACACTCGCCCAGGATATACTTTTAACAAACTGTTTCAAAACTAACTTTTTTTTTGGAGTTAATAGTAAAATGTGCTTAAAACTGCAGACATTTAGCTGTGGTTTGAGTCTGATGCAAATATATTTCATATGTCTGGGCTTGATTTTTATTTGGAAAATTCTGTACTATTAGAAGGATACCACCTAGTGGTTATGTTTTTATATATTCAGGTAAATCGGGAGAGTTACAGACTCCATGAAGAATATGTCAATTATTCCTTCGCACCATGATGTTTTGAGCCGAGAAGATTCTGGAGCAGTGAACAGATGATGGAACTAATCCTAATTGGGTTTTGCTCCTCTATTGGAAGAGGAACATTTGTATTGCAGTCAACTCGGCTCAGCTTGATCAAACTATAAATTCTTTCCAAGTTTCTAGCTATCTGTTTCTATCCTATCTGGGTTTAGACTAGTCATGCAAGAACTTCTGGATCAGTCATGTGCATTTAAAAATGTGTAATTATTGATGGAGTATCCCTTTTTCAAATGGCTACCATTGACTTTTTGTTTCAGGAATGAGGCGCAGGCCAGCCAAGTTGGCATTTGGGATCATTGGTTGTATTGCTGCAATAAAATGGAATTATGTGAAAATGATTGCTTTCTCCTTGGTGATCTTGTGTCCAGATTAGTGTTTACCTTGTTAGCAGCAGCCAGTAGACTGGACCTTTTGTGGTTAGACTTCCTGAAGTGGGCAAACATCAAAATGTAACTAATTATGAACCATGTAGCTATAATAGGTCATGTGCAGTAATAGTACTTGTCTGCTGGGCTTTAGTTGCTGTTCTCTACTGAGGTGCCTATAACTCTATAACTGGCTTAGAAAAAGGGATACTGCCACTTGTACATGACTGAACCAAATTTTATAAGGTAGCTACACACACCTATCTAGAGTATTTATCTCTAATTCAAAATTCTTACCTGAAGGCACTGCAGAGATAGAAGTTGTATTTTGCATCAGATACAGTTCCAAACTGAAATATAAAATTCCAGACTCTTGTCAGAAACTGAAACCAGCAAAGGAATTTTCATTGCATGTGGTTCTTGTCAATAAACTGAGGTCAATATTTCTGTGACTGGTAGTGAACATGTGCAAGATTTGTCAATGGAATGATTCAGTTTACAAAAAGTATAATTAGCTCTGAGGATTTACTGATCTTTGCAGTTGAAGCTTTCCCCTGTGAACACTACAGCTTTCCAAAATATATACACGTGCACTGCACTTAATGTTAGAATTAAGGGCTGGGTTGAAAGAGGACTTAATTTGGTGCGCTATCCTCACACTATCATTTTTTTTTTAAGGCATGGTTCTCATTTGGACATTGCCCTTTGTCACTATGGCGCTCTTGATGGGATGGCTGGAGTAGCAAGTTTGTATATTCACTGGCAGTGTAAGGGTTGCTTTTGGGAAATGGTGTTGCAATGCAGAAAATATTAACTTGCATTTGAGCTGGGAATGCCCCATACTGACAGTGCTAGATGTCGATGGTGATTTAGTGTGAGCCAAATATGCACATCGCAATTTTAATTGAACAATTTTTAACTTTTACAGTGCAAAAATTGAAGACTGGTTTAGGGGTATGTTGGTGAATCACTTTGCTCTGACCAGCTGTATCTGTAATTGAGGCTCCCCCAAAAAAAGCATGAAATCTTGTACTGAGATGTGCATGTTTGAGATCAATATCAAAGTTTAACATGCAGTCATTCCAGCAATGGAAATATCTCAAACCTGTCAGCTTATTTCTATGAACTGTGAAATCCTGAGCAAATGAGTGGCACTGGACTTGCTGCTATAATCCAGGACAACTGAGAATGTGGGCCCTCTGCTTTAGAAAGATAACATTTCAAAGCTGCAACTAATGGCTATTACAAACTTTCTTCTGAGATACAAAAGGCATACATGCAACTGGCTAATTTCAGTCCTGTCATCCAATAATGCGTTGGCTTGAGATTGACTCTGGTAATATGCCATATCATATTGGAATGGCATTTATAACTGGCTTTAAGCCAGATGCAGTGACTTCTACAATGGGTTAAGTTGTACTGCTAAAACAAAGATGTACATGTAGAATATTTGACTCATTTGAGTTTCTTTGGGGGGGGGAAGGGAGGAGGAGAAAGAAATGATAGTCATAGGATATGAATGCAATTTGAATGAAATATTCTTTAGTTCTGTAACTAGACTGCATTTATGATTACATGCAATGGGACAATGGCTTCCAAAGTTGACCAGTTGGCACCAATTTAATGTGTAAAACACTGACCAGTTAAAATTTGTTTGAAGAATGAGTTTCAAGAAAAAGCAGATTGCTTATTCTTTATCTTGTGCCTCAGCCTGAGATGGCTGGTTTGCAATAGGTTAAATATTTTTTGTAAGTTTTTAATAAAATGTAAACTGTTGATTTGAGGTATCTCTTGGTTATAACTGTTCAAAGTCCTGTGCTGCACTGCACACACCTGCCACCTACACAGCATAAATCCAACTTTCAATGGAGCAACAAAGCTGCATTAAGTGCACAAAGTCCACGGTGTTCAACCTGCATTTATATATAACTTAATGAATAATATAAAGTTGCTCCAGAGGGGGCTAATTGGACATAAATGAACATTGAATCTTGGGAGGGTTGGGTTGGATGAAGGAGGGCCTTGAGGCAGAGAAGTTTTGTGGGGGGGGGGGGGGCAAAGATTTCACTTATGGGGCCAAGATGGCTGTCAGTGCAACTGGCAATGATGGGGAAAATTGGGGGTGGGGGGTGGGGGGGGGGGGGGTTGATGGGAGAGAAGAGGGTGAAGAGAAATGCATAAGAATTGGAGAACCAGTTCTGAAGGTTGCAGGGCTGGAGAAGGCTAGAGACTGGGAAGCCATGATGGGATTTTAAAATGAGACTTTCAAATTTTAAGGTGTTGGGAGGGGAAATCTGCACCTAATGTAGGTAAGCACGGCAATGAGTGAGCAGGACCGGTGTGGAAGAGGAATACAGCATTAGGAATTTTTGGGTGAGCCAAAGTTTACATAGAATGGGAGATCAACAGAACATCAATTGTAGTATTGGCCAGTGACCTAAAGAGTCGTTGAGGCTTTTAGCAGCAGATGGGCAGAGGTGGAAGTAGGAAGCTTTTGTAATGCAGAGCAAATGGCGTAAGATTTGCTACTCTGGTTTGGTTAGGGTACAGATTGTGAACTGTCTTAAGTGGCCAGATGGGCTTGAATCTGTGGTGAGGGACCAGAAGATAATGGCTTCAGTCTCCATGTTCGAATTGGAGGAAATAACTGTCACAACCAGGATTAGATGTCAGACAAGCCGTCTGGCAACTAAGGGCAATGTAGTCCTCAGTGAAGTTGTAGAGTTGTGGTAATCATGATACCAAGGGGCAGCATAGAGATGAGAAAGGGGACCTGGATGATTGCTTAGATGACTCCAGAGATGGCTTAATGTCTCCTCCAAAAGACAGCACCTGACCACGCAAGCAAAGCACTGATGTGCCAACCTAGATTGTCAAGATTTGGTGTAAATGACCCTCTATGCAGATATATGATTGCAATTTCTATCTCAGTGGGGGTGGATGAGAGGTTGTGTTGCAGTAAGACTGTCTGCTCTATACAATTTGGGCTTTATATATTCAGTGAAATGTGTAGTTTAATGCATTTGTTTAAATTCCTGAGTTCTAGTTCTTGTAGCCATTCTTCCAATGCTGTAATTTTGGGATCTAGTGTTTTCAAAGCTATCAATTGAAATGTTAAAAGTTCCCAGTTTGGGTACTATTAAACTACTCTCTCTAATGGGGAAAAAATACCTTTTTGTTGTAATCTACTTGATTTCCAACTAACTCCTTGTATGTTTTGCCCTTAACTGTTTATCTCCCAACTCTATTTTAATCTGTGCCTGAGACACACTGAAATGGTCTTGCAATACAACATACTATGAGCATGGTACATTACACCACTTCACCTCTGCATTCTTTGACAATCGACCATTCTTCACCTTGTTCAGTTCAATGGGACTGTTTACTTGGTCCCATTCTTGCCTATCTAATTTGTAAGATGAGTATCGAGGACGATCTCAGAATTGTTATAGTGCAGAAGGAGTCCATTTGGCCCATGTTTGCACTGGCTCTCCAAATGAGCATTTCACCTTGTGCCACTCCCTGCCTTCTCCATAAAAGTATCTCTAGCAATGGCTTCTTTTCAACCTTCCCACAGCATTACCTCCCAACACCCTCCAATGATCCATGCTTGACTCTGCACTTTTTTGACCTTGTATATAGCCATGACCTGCCTTGATGACTAGTGTCTCTGCTGCTTGAAATTCAGATGTAATTGATTTTTTTTTTCCCCACTCCAGTTAAATGTTGAATCCTCAGCCCCCATCATAAACTCCATACTAGCCACCACTTCATTTTCCCCCTTCCTGGCCACTCTTGGGCTGAATCACAATGGTCATCTATCCTATTGTGACAGCTGATTTACACCATGAGTACCTACTTTAACCTTCATTAACATTGCATGTCTCTGCCCTCACCTTCACCCATTTGCTTCTGAAACACTCCATCATTTTGGTCATCTCCAAGACTAACTATTCCAATGGTCTCCTGGCTGATTTTCACCCTTCATACCTGTGTGCCCCCCCCCCCCACCCCCCAAACCACTTTACCACCCTCCTAACATTCAGCTCACTCAGAACTCTGCCCATGGGTCCTCCTGTTATCCCTGTCCTATGTTAGCCTCTGGACATCCAATGCCTTCCATTTCAAATACTCATTTCCTAGATTTCATGGCTTTTTTTTGTCTTTTCTAGCCTTGCACCCTGACTGTGTTCCAACTAGTTTGTGCCTCTTCCCTTTTGCTCCATCATTGGCAGCTGTGCCTTCAGCTGATTAGGCCTCCACCCCATTCACCACCTTCAAAACTGACTTGACCAAACTATTGGTTAGCCCTCCTGATATCCTTGGCTCAGCATCTGTTCTGATTCAGCTGTGTGGGCTATTGGGTGTCTTCCTACATTTCAAGGTATTGTGTAAAAGGCAAGTTGTCATTAAAACTGGTTTTGGCTATATTATGCCTCAAGCAAGATGATTAGGGTGGAAAAGCTATAATTCTTCTTTTGCAGTTTTTGATGTCTTGCTGTCTGCAACGTAGCTGCACCTAGTTAATTACTGTGCAAGGTGTCTTGAGTAAATTATTCCACCCTTGTATGTTTGCATTTGCATTTTCTTTGGAGGGTTGTCAAAAATAAGTTAAATCTGTAACACAATAATATGGCTGCTTCGCTTAAACATCCTTCCAGCATCTCAACCTAAGGATATGATCAAATGGGATGAAACTCAGCACCTTATTTTGAAGTATTTATAGGTCTGGTCTCATTTATATATTTAAAAAAAAAATAAAAAACTGGAGATGTGCTAGAATGATACCAGGACAAAGATTAAGCATGCTGAGTCTCCTGTATAGAAGAGACTGAGGTGCAATCTGACAGAGGCCTTCAAGAATATAAAGGGTTTGTTGGGGTAGATGAAGATGTTTTCACTTGTAAACGACTAGAACTAGGGTCCATAAATTTATAGAAGTGACCAATAAATCCAATAGGGAATTTGAGAAACTACTTTACCTGATCCTGCTGTTACCTTTTGGTGTTGCCCAGGATCTGTCCTAGCCTTTATTATCTATATACTACCTCTCAGCAGCAACATCAGAACTCAGTTTCCACAGGCGCATTGAAGACATCCAACTCTACCATACCGCTGCAGCATCTCAGACTTTTGCTGTTTGTCCAACTGGATGAATAGAAATTTCCCCCAATTAACTTGGAAAGACTGAAGGCATTGTCTTTGATCCCTGCCACAAACTGAGCCTCCTAGTCACTGGCTCTTTCCCTCTTTCTGGCAACTGTGAGGGTAAACCAGACTGTTGTCAACCTTGGTGTTGTATTTAACTGAAGATTCCAGCCACTATAACCAAGATCCCCTACAACCACCTCTAACATTGCCTGTCTCTGCCTTACCTCTGCTCATCTGCTACAGCCATCATTCATGTCTTTACCTCAAGACTTGACTTCCAATGTACTGGCTGGCCCCCTACATTCTGCCCTCCATAAACTTGGTCATCTATAATCTCTGCCCATTTCCTAACTTGCAGTAAGTCATGTTCACCCATCACCCTGTGCTCCCTAATCTGCAGTGGATTCTAACTAAGTTATGCCTGATTTTTTTTTTTTCTTAAATTCTCATCAATGTTTTCAAATCTGTACCCTCTAATCTCTCAGCAATACAACCATCCCTGTGTCTGCACTCCTTTTTGATATAGGGGTGGTGTTGAAAAACTGAAGGATGGGTAACTGTTATATTCCTGTTCAGAAAGGGAGAGGATAACTATGGCAATTATATTCCAGTCAGCCTAACCTCTGGGACATCTTTTGAGACTACAATACAGGACAAAATTAAATGCCATTTACGTATGGGCTAATAAATGAGCATGGTTTTGTTTAAAGGCAAATCATGTTTGGCTAGCACCTTCTTTTGAAGTAATGGCAAGGGTTGATGTAGGTGTGGACTTTCAAAATGTGTTTAATGAAGTACCACAATAGACTAGTTAGCACAATTAAAGGACATTGGGTTAAAGGGACAGCGGCAGTATGGATACAAAATTTGGCTAAGGGATCAAAAGCAGAGAGCAGTGAACAGTTTTTCAGGCTGGAGTGAAGTGTGTAGTAGTGTCCCCCAAGGGCTACTATTAGAGCCATTGTTCCTTTTGATATATTAATGGGCTGGATTTGGGATATAGGGCATAACTTCAAAACTTGCATATAGGAGGTTATAGGTAGACTTGTAAAATGGGTGAAATAATACCATAGAACTGTAGATTACTTACAGCACATCCCTTCACTGCTGACCTGTTGTGTCAGCATATAGAAGATGCACTGCAGTAACTGTCTCCTTAGCCAGCACCTTCCAAAGCTGGGAACACCACAACCTGCAAGTTCCCCTCCAAGCCGCACACCAGCCTGACTTGGAACTATATCGTCATTCCTTCATCGTCACTGGGTCAAAATCCTACAACTCCCTCCCTAACAGCATTGTGGGTGTACCTACACCACAAACACTGCATGGTTTAAGATGGTTCACTGCTACCTTCTCGAGCACAGTTAGGGATGGGTAATAACTTCTGGCTTAGCCAACATTGCCCACAATCCACCAAAAAAAGCACAGGAGGCTATTGTTTCCATGTTGACTTTCTGCAAGAGCAACTCGGCTGGTCCTTTTTTCTGCCACCCCTGGGTTGCAAATTTTTTCTCCAGATAATTATCAGTTATTGTCTTTTTATTGAATTTGTAGCAGTTACGTGCAACTGAGTGGCTTGCTAGGCCATTTCAGAGGGCATGTAAGAGTTAACCACATTGCTGTGGATCTGGAGTCACATGTAGGCCAGACCAGGTAAGGACAACAGATTTCCTTCCCTAAAAGGCATTAGTAGCTCACCACCACTACCTCGAGGGCAATTAGGGATGGGCAATAAATGCTGGCATAGCCAGTGATTCCAACATCCCATGAATGAATTTTTAAAATAAAATGTCTGCTTTAGTTTTGCCAATTGCCTTTAAAGTGATGTGGTAGTCTGTGAGTAGTTTCTCTCTATCTGCTCTGTTTAGTCCCCTCGTGCTTTTGAACAGTTATAAAATCTCCTCTCCAGGCAAAACATGCCAGCTTCTCCAATCTACCCTCCTAACTGAAGTCCCTCATCCCTGGAACCATTTCCCTAAATCTTTTCTGCACAGTAATGACTTCCTAAAGTGTGGTGCCCACAATTGGACACAATACTCAGGTTGTAGCCAAACTAGAACCCGCAATGTGGCTAATATTTAAAGCAGTGAAATGATTCATTTTGGTAGGAAGAATGAGGCAGTTTGGAACAATTTTAAAGGGGTGCAGCAACACAAACTGGGGTGTATGTACACAAATTTATGAAGGTGGCAGACCAAGTTGAGAAAACTGTTCATCTTATGGGATCCTGCACAGAGTACAAAAGCAAGGAAGTTAAGTTTATAAAACACGAGTCAGACCTCAGTTGAAGTATTGCTAATTCTGGGCACATTTTATAAAGAATATCAAGGCCTTGGAGAGGGTGCAATACAGGTTTACTGGAATGATATCGGGGATGATGGGCTTCAAGTTACATGCAGAATGGGGGTTTGCTCAACGTAGAGGTGTTCAAAATCATGGTTTTGATCGACTAAATAAGGGAAAATTTCTTCAATGGCAGAAGTCAGTAACCATTTAAGTTGGTTGGCATAATAACCAGCCAGGACATTAAGTTTTTCTTTACACAGAATTGCGATCTGCAGTGCACTGCCTGAAAGGGTAATGGAACCAGAGATGATGATCAAAAGGGCATTGGATAAGTGAGCATAATTTTATAGGATTATGGGGAAAGAATAAGGGAATGGGTTTAATTGGTAAAGCTATCCAAAGAGCTGATGGGCACAATGGACTGAATGGCCACCTCCTGTGCTGTATCATTATTTCCTAAATGTTCCCCCCCACTCCAACTTGCTCTACATACCCCACTTTGATCTACAGAACCAGACCCACAACTCCTTGCTTGCTTCCTTGTTGAGCTGAAAACACACTGATCGCGGAGGTTCACTTCTACACAATTTAGGAAATGCTCTCCCTTCTTTGTCCTTTACATTATTTTCCCAGTCTATATACGGATGATTGAAATTTCCCATTATCGCTACTCTACACTTGAGCCTTTCCTTCACAGTATTTGATCTATAGTAAACACCCAGAAATGTAATTGCTTGTCTATTGCTCCTTAATTTGAACCAATAGATTGGCTTTGAATCCGCAAGTACATCATTCCTTTCCACTGACATATCTATTACAACTGCCCGCTCCAGTCAAAGCCCCCAATCAAAATATACAATTGTGTGGTGGGAGGAATGCACTGTAATTCAATCCTGGTCCCTCCACAGATCGCCTAACATATCATTTAAAACTTTCCAAATTAAAGAAAGACCGAGCCAAATTGTACCATTTATTAACCCTGAATGAGGCTAACCAAACTAGGTGTCTTTAAATCAACAAATTAACTATTTAATTGGAACTAAATTCTTAAATGCAACTGAACTATAAACATTTAAAATAGAAAAGATTGGAGTCCTTGCAAATTTACACTCCTGCCAGAGGTGAAAAAGTCCAAGATTGCTTGAAGTCTTTATAGCTGTCTGATGGGGGAAAAAAAGGTTCAACAGTAGAGCAGACCATCGTCTAATTCTAGCAGTAAGTGATGCTTTCCTTCTCCAGCGATGGCCCCAGTAGATCAACAACTTGCAACCACTTTCACTAGAATCAATCTGGCTTTAGAATTTTTGAGGGGTAAAGGATTATCAGTCTTCCTTCAGTTTAAATTAGCAGAAATCTCTGTTTTGGCTTGACTTTTTTTAGAATTTTGAGATATAATAAACACTTAATTCTCTTCCTTCAGTTTAAATGGTCTGTTTATCCTTTCAGGTGCTAACACACAGTTGCCTCTCTGTTTCTCCTGTTAGAATGGACTGTTTGCATTATAAGCCAGTTCAAAATTGAATTGTAACCAATGTATCTCTCTGCTCAGTCCAAGTGGCTGTATTCAAGGCAACGCGAATGCACTCTTTGACTCTGTTTGGAGCTTGCTGCCTTAAAGCAGTGCAGCACTTTTCCAACCTTTAAAGGCATACCGTATATTTCCCAGAGGGAAAAAAAAGACAGGATCACGACATATTGTTGATCACTCCTACCAATCTCACCATTTTTTCCCCTTTTCCTTTATTTCCTGGATATTTTATATCCAGGAATATGAAGTTCCCAACCCTCTTTTTAATCAGGTCTTCATTATTGCCACTATATCAGAACCCCTTATGGCAATTCGTGCCTACGGCTCACCAACCTTATTTACCGCACTTTATGCATTTGCACTCGTGCTCCAACTGCGTCCTAATCTGCGGTGCATTTTCCTCCACCCAATCCTTTCTATTTACGAACTAAGCTGTTTTCTCTTCCAGTCCTCTACTTTTTTTTTCTCCTCGCTAATTTTGAGGGTCTGCTATTGAGCTTCCCCTCTCATTCTTGAAACTCTGACTACAGGGCCCCACCATGGACCATGACTTTTGGCTATTCCCCCTCCCCACAGAATATTCTGCATCCATTGACTCATGGCCTTTGCTCTGGCATCAGCCAAGTGCCACGTGAGGCTCGTGACTGTATCTCCCTGACTACTGATTATTAAAGGTTCCCTATGACTCCTTGCTGAGCCCCCTCTGCAGTCACTTGCCCTACAGTGCTGTGGACGTCCTCTAGATCATCATGTCATTGCTGTCAGATATTCAGCACTGAAAATGGGTTTGAGTGTCACACTCAGAGGATTCTTGCACTGTCTTTCTCCTCTTGCCCTGCTGGAGTCCAGCAACTTACAATCCTGAACACTCTGGCTGTGGGGTGACCGCCTTCTGGAATGTACGGTTCAGGAAACTTTTAGCCTCCCATATATCCTGCAGTGATTCCAACCACTCTTCCAACTCTGACCACAAGCAACTGAGGCACCTGCCATGTAGTTATCCAGGACACATCATAGACATTGAAGAGCAGTGGATCCGGAAGTCAAGATAAAATGGAACAGGGTGGGTGGAGAGATTGATAAGAGTTGTAAAAGTCTAAGTGCTGGTGAGGTGTTCTAATTACTGTTGCTCCTAATCTATTTTCTAACTGCAGTTTTAAAGAAAAACCAGAAATGGCAGCAACCATTTAGCTTGTGAACAAAAAGTTTGTACAAAAGCAAATACGCAGAATGCAAGTTTAAGAGGGGAGGGGCAAGTCCTACTGGCAGTAGACTCACCAAGCTGGTAGCCATTTCTGGAGCAATTTGTCAATTGCTCAGAAGCAAAAACTATTTGTTTAAAAAAAAATCATTGTGTAAATACTGATAAGATGAGTGCCGAGGGTATCTGTGTGCTGAATCAGTCTGTGTTCAGAACAAGTTCCAGAATATCTGGTTAGTTTGCAATACTATAATTTATACAGCCAAACTGCACCCATCCCAGAAGTTAGCCAATTCATCAATGTAAAAGTATCACCATTGAGATCTGAGCTCTTGTGTAGCCTTTAGATACCACAATTATTTGTGGACAATCATGTTCAAACTACATAGGCATGATGCTTTAAATAGTAGTTATTATTGTAATTATCTCCACTTCATCATAATCCTAAGCCATTGCTTCATCCAAATTCAGGTTTTTCTCCTACAGTTTCAGCAACCTTTGCACCTCCTAGCTCACTGAAGAGACTTTGCTGTAAAATTGCAAAGTATTAAGGAAATTAACTGAGTTCCGCTCAAGAAACGTGAGAATGTTCTGTTCAAAAAAAAAAGGGGGAATTTTTCAGCCAGCATATTCATTTATTTATTCACTGTTTGTTTCCTCTTAAACTTAGTTACTTCTAGTTAGTGCTATTATATTACCACAACAGCCACTTGTACAGAACCTTTTAATGTAGGAAAATGTGCAAAGGTGCTTCACAGAAGTGCAAATCAGGCCAAAAAAAAATTATGCCAAAGAAGATGAGGAAGATGGATTAGAGGTAGGTTTTAAGGAGGGTCTTAAAGAAGGAGTGAATGTTGGAAGAGGTTTCAGCAGCACATTTCAGTGCTTTGAGGCTGAGGTGGTTGACGGCACCAACCTGGAGGAGGTGACAGAAATTGGGAGGAGCAAGGTTATGGAGGGGCTTAAACACACAAAAAACTTTTTAGTTTAAAATATTGGACCAATATCATGAGTAGAGATTGCAGAGATTAGATAATGGGTATGTTGCATTGCTCCTTTGCTTGACATTACTTTGGTATTGTTTTTTTTAAAGAAAAGAACAGAAAGCTGATCAAGTCAAGCAACTACTCCAAACATACTCAAAGATGATTTCAGTTTAAACATTTTGGTCCTAAGAAATTTGATCTTCCCTACAGCTAATGTAAAGCTGAATTAGAGGCTGAGAGTGAGTGCTGGAGCAAGAACTGAAAAACATAATATCTTGCCCGTGCCCCATTATATTGAACTCGAGGCAATTGAATCCAGAGTACCTATTTAGAATCCTGTCATAGTTTAAACCAATGACTGCTGCAAATGTGTTTGGAAGGAAGGCTGTGACCAAGGGTATGCTCTCCTGGCCAAAATTTTCACCTTGCATTAGGGGAAGAGTTGAGCTTCGTATGAAATTGTCAGGACTTCTGTTTGGAGTTGAGATTGATATAGTAGAACTGAAGAAGACAAACCAAACATTTTGCCAATGTGTAATGGGGGATTAGCACTCTGCAGAGACTTGCATCATACAGGGAAGGAGGCATTTCTTCCTTGCTGGTATAAAATAGAGTCCCTAGCCTTCCACATGGACATTTTTCATTGTAATAAATTACTGGACACGACTGTAGAACTTGCAGTTATATAATTCGCAACGTCTGGGTTTACAGCCAATTAAGTACTTCTGAAGTGTAGTCACTGTTATAAGGTAATAAATATTGCAACCAATTTGTGCACAGCACAAGAGTAGTAGTTAAGGTCTGGAATGCACAGTATATATTAATGATATAGATGAGGTAATTAAATGTATTATATCCAAGTTTGCAGACAACACAAAGCTGGGTGGGAGTGTGAGCTGTGAGGAGGATGCAGAGAAGCTCCAGTGTGATTTGGACAGGTTGAGTGAGTGGGCAAATACATGGCAGATGCAGTATAATGTGGATAAATGTGAGGTTATCCACTTTGGTGGCAAAAACAGAAAGGCAGATTATTATCTGAACGGCGATAGATTGGGAGGTGCAGCGAGACCTGGGTGTCCTTGTGCACCAGTCGCTGAAAGTAAGCATGCAGGTGCAGCAGGCAGTTAAGAAGGCAAATGTTATGTTGGCCTTCATAGCATAAGGATTCGAGTACAGGAGCAAGGATGTCTTGCTGCAATTATACAAGGCCTTGGTGAGACCTCATCTGAAGTATTGTGTGCAGTTTTTGTCTCCTTATCTGAGGAAGGATGTTCTTGCTATGGAGGGAGAGCAGCGAAGGTTCACCAGACTGATTCCTGGGACGGCAGGACTAACGTGTGAAAAGAAATTGGGTTGATTAGGCTTGTATTCGCTAGAGTTTAGAAGAATGAGAGGGGATCTCATAGAAACCTACAAAATTCTAACAGGACTGGACAGACTAGATACAGGAAGGATGTTCCTGATGGCAGGAGAGTCCAGGACCAGGGGTCACAGTCTAAGGATAAGGGGTAAGCCATTTAGGACTGAGATGAGGAAGGATTTCTTCACCCAGAGTGGTGAACCTGTGGAATTCTCTACCAGAGAAAGCAATTGAGGCCAAATCATTAAATATATTCAAAAAAGGGTTTGATATTGTTCTTAGGGCTAAAGGGATACAGGGAGAAAGTGGGAACAGGGTACTGAGTTTGTATGATCAACCATGATCGTATTGAATGGCGGTGCAGGCTCGAAGGGCCGAATGGCCTACTCCCGCTCCTATTTTCTATGTTTCTATGCACTGCTTGAGAGTACGGTGGAGTCCGGTTCAATTGAAGCATTCAAAAGGGAATTAGACTGTTATATGAAAAGGAAGAATGTGCAGGGTTATGGGGAGAAGGCGGGGGAATGGAACTGAGTGAGTTGCTCTTTCGGAGAACCAGTGCAGATACGATGGGCAGAATGGCCTCCTTCTGTGCTGTAACAATTCTGTGATTCTGTGTGACCCACAGAAGTAGAAATAAGATAAATTACTACATGATGATTTTATTTTAGTAGGGTTTGTTGAGGAACATAACAACAGGAGACGACCATTTAGTCCCTTGAGTCTGCTCCTTCATTCAATGATATCGTGACTGATTTGCAACACGCCTTAGCCCCGAATCCCTTAAAACATTTGGTGAACAAAAATCTATCAATTTCAGTTTTAAAATTAACAATTGGTTGCAGAAGAGAGTTCCAAACCTCTACCATCCTTTGTGTGGAGAAGTGTTTCTGAATTTCATTCCTGAAAGGTCCTAGAGTCCCCAGCCACTGGAAATGGGATAGAATGGGAGAAGCTGTCTGTTCCCCTTAATATCTTAAACTTCAAGCAAATTGCCTCTTAACCTTCTAAATTCAAGGAAATACAACTCTTATTTTTGTAATTGCTCTTTGGGGCTTAACCCTTGGAGTGCAAGTATCATTCTGGTAAATCTATGCTGTACTCCCTCCAAGAATGATGTATCCTTTCCTAAGGTGTGGTACCCAGAACTGCTCACTAACTCCAGGTGTTGTCTAACCAGTGCTTTGAATAGCTGAAGCATGACTTCGAACCCCTTGTATTCTATATTTCTAGATTTAAAAAAGTCAGCCTTCCATTAACCCTTATGATTATTTTCTTATTTTGGGAGAACTCCCCTGCTTTTCTCTGAACAGGAACATATAATTGTTTACATCCACAAGGCCAGACGGGGCCACTGTTTTAATATCTTGCCTGAAATGCAGCACTCCCTCAATGCTTCACTGAAGTCAGCCTGGATTATGTGCTCAAGTCTCGAGTGCTCTGAGCAAAGGCTGATGGCTTGAAATCGTCAGCAGGTCTGGCAGCATCTGTGGAGAGACACCGTTAATGTTTCAGCTCTGTAACCTTTCATCGGAACAGTGGGAACCACCCACATTGCACCATGTGGCCATAACAATATATAATAAATAAAACATGTGTTGAATTTATGTATCAATAGAAAAAAAATCAAATTTAAAATCAAACTAACTCTCTAAATTATTGCATTTTTGACTTTTTTTTAAACTATAATTTTGTTAGTATATTTATCTTTTTATTCTTTCACGGGATGTGGATGTCGCTGGCTTTACCATTTATTGCCCATCCCTAATTGCCCTTGAGAAGGTGATGGTGAGCTGCCTTCTTGAACCTTTGCAATCCCTGTGGTGGAAGTAGACCAAAAATGCTGTTCGGAAGGGACTTCCAGGGAGTTGACCCAGTGACCGTGAAGGAACAGTGATATTGTTCCAAGTCAGGGCGGTGTGTGGCTTGGAGGGGAACTTGCAGGTAGTGGTTTCCTATGCATCTGCTGCCCTTGGTCCTTCTAGGTGGTAGAGGTTGTGGGTTTAAAAGGTGCTGTCAAAGGAGCCTTGTTGAGTTGATGCAGTGCATCTTGTAGATGGTACACATTGCTACCACTGTGGGTCGGTGGTGAAGGGATGAATGCTTGTAGATGGGGTGCCAATCAAGTGGACTGCTTTGTCCTGGATGGTGTCGAGCTTCTTGAGTGTTGTTGGAGCTGCACCCATCCAGGCAAGTGGAGAGTATTCCATCACACTCCTGACTTGTGCCTTGTAGATGGTGAACAGGCTTTGGGGAGTCAGGAGGTGAGTTACTCGCCGCAGAGTTCCCACCCTCTGACCTGCTCTTAATAGCCATAGTACTTATCTGGCTACTCCAGTTCAGTTTCTGGTCAATGGTGACCTCCAGGATGTTGATGGTGGGGAATTCAGCGATTGTAATGCTGTTGAACGGCAAGGGTAGATGGTTAGATTCTCTCATTGGAGATGGTCATTGTCTGGCACCTGTGTGGCACAAATGTTACTTGCTACTTATCAGCCCAAGCCTTGATGTTGTCCAGGTCTTGCTGTATCTGGACACGGACTGCTTCAGTATATGAGGAGTCGCGAATGGTGCTGAGCATTGTGCAATCGTCAGCAAACATCCCTACTTCTGACCTTATGATGCAGGGAAGGTCCTTGATGAAGCAGCTGAAGGTGGTTGGGCCTAGGACACTACTCTGGGGAACTATTGCAGTGATGTCCTGGGACTGAGATGATTGACCTCCAACAATACAAACATCTAAATTTGTGTTAAGTATGACTTCAACCAGTGGAGAGATTTCCCCGAGTCCCATTGACTCCAGTTTTGCTTGGGCTCCTTGATGCCATACTCTGTCACACGCTGCCTTAATGTCAAGGGCAATCACTCTCACCTCACCTTTAAAACAAACTATAACTTAAGATGCGCAGAATTAAGACAATTTTTTCTGCTATTGATTCAGAATAATTTATTCTCTCAGCAATATTAGAAACAATAACAGTCACAACCATAAAACCTGTTGCATGAACTGGAGGTGTTATCTATAACCATGGTATAGCTAAACCACTGGAACAAGTTTATTTAGAGCACAATGATGTTTTTCATTAAAATTATAATTTGGAACCATGAAGTCTAACCTAATTAGTTTTTCATTTGCACAATAAAAATGTGGCCGCTACTTTTCTTGACTTACATTTTTTTTGGCTTTTTTCATGTTAATACGATCCATATGGAAAAGGTTGGGAGCCATGAACGAGATGTTAAAGAGACACATGTGGCTGCGGAGCTGCAGGCTGCCGACCCCTAGTTTAGTTCAAAGTAATATTCTGGGTTGTACATCACCTTTCCAGGCTGGAAAACTCTGAAACAATGGGGCCAATTGCCAACTGTGACCCAATGGGTTGTGAATCTTTGGAATTCTCTATCCCAGAGAGCTGCAGATGTTCAGTTGTTGAGTATCTTCAAGACAGAGGCTAATAGATTTTTGGATACTAAGGGAATGAAAGGATATGGTGATAGTGCAAGAAGGGGATTGAGGTCGACGATCTTGTTGAATGGCACAGCAGGTTCGAAGGGCCAAATGGCCTACTCAGTTCAATGTATAGGTGGACAACCTTGAGGACTCCTACAATCCCTCAGTTGGAAACTGAAGAAGTGTTGGCTGGGATTGGTCCCTTTTTTTTTCTCTCTGCATTCCCTGTATCCTGGAACCACTTGACACCATTTTTTTTTTTAGCAGCACAGGCTGAGGCAAGGAACTCCAAAAAGAGGAAGATTCAAACTACCTGCCCCTCTACGCATTGGGGAAGAATGTCAGCACTCTGTTCATTTCAAAGTGGGTAACGGGCTTTGATGCAGCAGGAACTGACATGAAAGTAACTCATTCAATTTTGGGAAATTAGCATTGCCCTGGTGACGGGGATGAGGGATTTCAGTTAAGTGGAGAGGCTGGAGAAGCTGGGATTGTTCTCCTCTAGAGCAGAGAAGGTTAAGGGGAGATTTAATAGAGGTGTTCAAAATGACGCAGGAATTTGTTCAAGTAAATCAGGAGAAACTGGCAGGAGGATGAGTAACTAGATGGTGCAAATTTAAGGTAATTGCCATAAAAAGAGGGTAGACAGGGAGATTTTTAACACAGCGAGTTATAATCTGAAATGCACTGCCTCAAAAGATGGTGGAATCAGATTCAGTAGTAATTTTTGAAAGGGAACTGGTTCTCTACTTAACAAGGGACAAACGTCTGGGGTTATGGGGAAAGAGTAGGGGAGATGGACTAATGGGTCATTCAGAGATCCAGGACAGGCATAATGGGCTGAATGGCCTCCTCCTGTGCTGTATGATTCTAGTTAGAGATTATTTTATTTTACACTAGGTTGAAATGGTCTAAGGCAATTGGCATTAAGGAATCTAAAGGCAATGCAGAATGACTTGCCTGCTGTACGTCAAGCATTTGAGATTAAGAATTCCAGCCATAGGCATGCTCCTTGGAAACAAAGTGACAGAATGTCATTACACCTGGAATAGGTCATCACAATATATAACCGCTGACCACACCCATAGGATGGCATTCAATATAACAATTGGTTGGTTAGTTGGTTGGCATCCTTCCATCTATGAAAGATGATGGACACACAGCAAACAACCTATTAAGGTGGGGTGTCTTCTCTTGGTGCACCTTTGCTGATGGCTGTGAAGGCCAATCCTTGAGAGGCAGGTTCTGCCACAAGTGCCGCATGTGAAGCTGCCAAGTGACGCTGTGAATTGCTGATTATGACGTTGGCTCCTCTTGCCAAGCTGCTGTAGCAACTGGTAATCATGGTAGTGCACACCAGTCCACAGGATGTGTTGCCGTTTCCCCTCTTTCACTGGCTAGTGACTCCCAGATAGTCGACATTTAGGACCTTCATGTCACGCTTGCAAGCACCCTTGAAGCGGAGCTTTGGGGGCCCACTGATCGTCCAGTCCCGGCTACCTCGCCATACAGAAGGTCCTTGGGTATGCAACCACCTTCCATCCTGCGGACATGTCCAATCCACTGAAGCCGCCTGTTTGATTAATGCCAATGCACTTGGGAGCTCTGCCGCATTTGTGGTTTTGTCCTGCCAGGATATACCCATAATGTGCCACAGACAGCGAATATGGAAATTATTGAGCTTCTTTCTCTGGTAGCTGTAAGTCCCCCATGTTTCACAGCCATACAGCAAAGTGCTGAGAACACAGGCCTTACAAACCATCAGCTTGGTCCAGAGGATCAGCTTGGTGTTATCCCATGCGCCTTTTGCGAGTCAGCCAAAGGTGGTAGCTGGTTTCCCTATGAGTGTATTGAACTGTGCATCAAGGGGCAGATTGTCTGTCACTGT
Source organism: Heterodontus francisci (assembly GCF_036365525.1). Lineage (NCBI taxonomy): Eukaryota > Metazoa > Chordata > Chondrichthyes > Heterodontiformes > Heterodontidae > Heterodontus > Heterodontus francisci. The sequence goes on along the minus strand of NC_090405.1, from coordinate 40,421,157 downwards.
GGACCCAAAGCAGAATTTGCTAACCACTTCCAGGGGTGTTATTTAGTGTGATCACGGGGTTGGGGGGGGGGGGGGGGGTGGGGGTATTGGGTAAGTGGTCTATCTCTCTGATGGAAAAGCAAGCAAATGACTTTGCAAAATGTTTTCATTCTAAATCACTGCAAAGCATTCAAAATGGAAATCAGCCCTCAAGCATTTAAACAACATGCAGAGATTTACACACTGTCAGACTGGAATATCCAGTTTTACGTTCTTCTGCCTTTTCTACCTGCCTCACCCCCACCTCCTCAGCTATTCAGGTGTCACTGGGCGGGTTCCTGAGGCTGCAGGCCCAAACAGATGGCCTACAGCTTTGGAAAGCCCCAACGGCAGAGGTGGGTGCTGCTGCTGTAGGAGGGGGGCGGGGGCGGGGGCGCCAGGGTGCCTAATGTTGAGCCACCCCCTGCAGAGATACTTCTTAAAACTTAGCTGTGGCCACAGCTACCTGGCCACCCCCTCCCCCACCCCGACCAGTTGCTGCCAAACCATCTCCAGCCACCTGCCGGGCTTCGTCCTCAGCGGGGGCCCTGTCTGTCACCAGGAAGATGCCAACTACGTCCTCAATCTGCCCCGAAGTGGGCCCTTAAATATGTAGCTTTGCTACCCGCTGCTGCTAGGCGAGCAGCCCCTGCCGGATTCACTCCAGCTCCGGCAAGATCGGCCGGAGGCGGGAACAAGTCAAACTGACGCCCTCAAGTCCTTCCTTCCTCCCAGTCCCCCCTTCAAAGCAGCCTCGGCGGAACAGGTAAGATTCCGCCTGTTTACTCTGTTTCTCTCTCAGCAGATGCTGCCCGACCTGCCGAGTGTTTTCAGTATTCCCGTATTCATTTCAGATTCCCAACATCTGTGGTATTTTATTTTTCTCTAGCTTTTCATTAAGCCTCCTACTGTCTCATTTTAATACCACTTCAGTCATTTAACGATCATGTTTTCCATTCGAACGCTTTGAGTAATACTGTACATGCATGTGTGTGAGTTTATATGTGTGTTCCCCCCCTTCTGCTTCTTCTGTTACTTTTGTGAATGCCCATTCATCTGCAACTTCTTCCAGTTCTGGCGAAGTGTTTACGCCTGTGATGTTAACTCCTCTGTTCTTCATACAAGTGCCGACTGATGCGGAGCGTTTTCAGCAATCTCTACTGTAGCCTGAGGACTATCACCCAGTGCTTTGGTGCACTTTTAGATGTTGCTGTACATCACAGAAACAGGCCATTCGGCCCAACAGATCTGTGCTGGTGTATATGCTCCACACAAGCCTCCTCCCATACTACTTCATCTAACCTTGCCAGCATCCTCTTCCATTCCTTTCACCCCCTAGCTCCCACTTAAATGTATCTGTGCTACTTTCCCCCACTAATGCTAACGGCTCTCTGGGTAAAGAAGATTCTCCTGGATCCCCCATTGGATTAATTAGTTGTTGGGAAAACATTTTTTTTTAAAATTAAGACTTCACTGCTGTCTATGCAACAAATCTCAAGTTTATAAGCGACTTTGACATTATTATATTATCGAGAACCAGAGGGCACTGATCTAAGGTAATTGGCAAAAGAACCAGAGGTGACATGAGAAAAAATTGTTTTCTGCAGTAAGTGGTTAGGATTTGGAATGCACTGCCTGTGCTGGAGGCAGATTCATTTATGGCTTTCAAAAGGGAATTGGATAATTATCTGAAGAGAAAAAATTACAAGCCAAGGGGAAAGGGCAAGGGAGCGGGACTAGCTGAGTTGCACTTAAAGAGAGCTAGCACAAGCATGACGGTCTGAATGGCCACCTTCTGTGCTGCAACCATTCTATAGTTCTGCATTCTGTTATGACCAGGTGAGGCAGGGGTCTAGGACTCCCCTCTCAGCCTTTGCCTGGTTTGGCCATAACAGAGTTTAATTTTTAAAACATCATGTTTTTCGCATTCCCTCCGTGAATCCTTGTTTACCGCTCTCTAATTGTAATGGCAAAGAAATCAACCAGACTGGTTTTCTTATATATAAGCAAGGAAGGTGTAACTTTATTAACCTTAAAGCTCTAATTCAGTTAAAACTACTAGCAATACGTGACGTGACCATGCTAGCATGCATACGTGATAAACACACATGCAAATAGAGACAGAAAAGGAGAAAGAATCAAGGGGAAAGGTTTGAAGCAATCGCTGGAGTTCCCTTACTGTTTGTGGATTGGATGTACAGTTTTTGATTGCAGTTAGGTCTTGCAGTTCTTGTTGGGGCCCAGTGCACACTTCCATGTGTTTGGCTGCAGAAGTCTTCTCTCTCTCGAGACTGGAGTGACTTGCGTGGGTCCCAGGAACTTTTCATGAGAGAGAGAGAAAGAAAGATAGGTGCTCTCTTCTTCAATAATATAAAAGCAAAATACTGCGGATGCTGGAAATCTGAAACAAAAACAAGAAATGCTGGATTCACTCAGCAGGTCTGGCAGCATCTGTGGAAAGAGAAGCAGAGTTAACGTTTCGGGTCAGTGACCCTTCTTCGGAACTGACAAATATTAGAAACAAGTGAGGTGGGGGTTGGGCAAGAGATAACAAAGGAGAAGGTGCAGATTGGACCAGGCCACATAGCTGACCAAAAGGTCACGGAGCAAAGGCAAACAATATGTTAATGGTGCGTTGACAGACAAAGCATTAGTACAGATTAGGTGTGAATATACTGAATATTGAACAGCAGCAAGTGCAAACCTGAAGAAAAACAACCTGTGGGATATGTCGAGCATTCTTTGTTCCAGTCCTACTCAGGCCCCCTCCCCCAACTCTTTTTCCGGTACATTGATGACTGTATCGGTGCCGTTTCCTGCTCCCGCCCCGAACTAGAAAACTTTATCAACTTTGCTTCCAATTTCCACCCTTCTCTCACCTTTACATGGTCCATCTCTGACACTTCCCTTCCCTTCCTCGACTTCTCTGTCTCCATCTCTGGGGATAGGTTGTCTACCAATATCCATTATAAGCCCACTGACTCCCACAGCTACCTCGACTACACTTCTTCACACCCTACCTCCTGTAAGGACTCCATTCCATTCTCCCAGTTTCTCCGTCTCCGACGCATCTGCTCTGATGATGCTACCTTCCATGACGGTGCTTCTGATATGACCTCCTTTTTCCTCAACCGAGGATTTCCCCCCACTGTGGTTGACAGGGCCCTCAACCGTGTCCGACCCATTCCCCGCACCTCTACCCTCACCCCTTCCCCTCCCTCCCAGAACCGTGACAGGGTTCCCCTTGTCCTCACTTTTCATCCCACCAGCCTCCATATCCAAAGGATCATCCTCCGCCATTTTCGCCACCTCCAGCGTGATGCCACTACCAGTCGCATCTTCCCCTCCCTTCCCCTGTCAGCATTCCGAAGGGATCGTACCCTCCGCGACACCCTGGTCCACTCCTCCATTACCCCCACCACCTCGTCCCCGTCCCAGGGCACCTTCCCTTGCAATCGCAGGAGGTGTAATACCTGCCCATTTACCTCCTCTCTCCTCACTATCCCAGGCCCCAAACACTCCTTTCAGGTGAAGCAGCGATTTACTTGTACTTCTTTCAATGTAGTATACTGTATTCGCTACTCACAGTGTGGTCTCCTCTACATTGGGGAGACCAAGCGCAGACTGGGTGACCGCTTTGCGGAACATCTCCGCTCAGTCCGCAAGCAGGACCCTGAGCTTCCGGTTGCTTGCCATTTCAACACTCCCCCCTGCTCTCATGCTCACATCTCTGTCCTGGGATTGCTGCAGTGTTCCAGTGAACATCAACGCAAGCTCGAGGAACAGCATCTCATCTACCGATTAGGCACATTACAGCCTGCCGGACTGAACATTGAGTTCAATAATTTCAGAGCATGACAGCCCCCCACTTTACTTTCATTTTTAGTCATTTTTAGTTATTTTTTCTTCCCTTTTTTTTTACATTCCTTTTTACATTTTTTACAATCTTTTTTTGCATTTATTTCATTTCATCTTAGTTTGTTCAGTTTGCTTACCCACTGTTTTTCAGGTTGTTTTTCTTCAGGTTTGCACTTGCTGCTGTTCAATATTCAGTATATTCACACCTAATCTGTACTAATGCTTTGTCTTTCAACGCACCATTAACATATTGTTTGCCTTTGCTCCGTGACCTTTTGGTCAGCTATGTGGCCTGGTCCAATCTACACCTTCTCCTTTGTTATCTCTTGCCCAACCCCCACCTCACTTGTTTATAATCTGTGACTTTTCTAATATTTGTCAGTTCCGAAGAAGGGTCACTGACCCGAAACGTTAACTCTGCTTCTCTTTCCACAGATGCTGCCAGACCTGCTCTCTTCTTCAAGTTCAGTTGCAGTCTCTTTGCAAACTGTTCTGAGTCAGGCACTATTCAAAAGAAACCTGGGCCAGCAGGTTCTTAGGGGGGGTTGCTGGACTTCAAAGCTTACTAGACACACTCGGTTAGGGGGGAGGGGAAGAGTGGAGTGCTGTCCCTTACACAGACAGGATGTGGATCATCACCGTTGCCCAGACCGATCTTATTAATTGAATCAGTGAGCAGTTCCATTCTCTCTCTTATTCAACTGTCTTTTAGAATGTAAATGTGCAGCCATATTTCCAGCCACTGTCCTTTAGAATGCAAATGTGCAGCCATGTTTTCAGCCACTGCTTTGGTCTCTTTAACCAAATTATTTCAGATTCAGTAACAGTTCAAAATTAATGTTCTATATGACAAAATTAATATGTCCCATTTTTTGGCAGGTATGGTTTCCGTCACAATTCTAATATCCCGGCATGAAAATATATCCCCGCCCCTTCACTGTCGCAGGGTCAAAATCCTGGAACTCCCTCTCTATAACAGTACTGTGGGAGTACATGCACCAAGTCGACTGTAGTTGATCAAGAAGAAAGCCCACCACTACCTTCTGAAGGACACGCAGGATGGTCAATAAATGCCAACCTTGCCAATGACGCCCGTGTCCCAAAAACGAATTAAAAAAATGGCACCCACAAATCCTTGCACAACAGCATTTAAAGCTGGCCAATACCTGTCTCTGATGAAGCAGGCAATGGTAATGAGGCAATAAAGATGATGCATAGGCCAAAAGTTAATGAGAGTGCATCGGAATGCGTGAGGTAATTAAACCACAGGAAAATTACCCAATCCATATTGGACATTATTTGGTTAAGTATTTAATGGAATCAATACTAAACATCCTCTCAGCTGAAAAGCGAAAGACATTAGCTGACTGAGTTAATAATACAGAAAGGTAAGATTAATATTTCAAAGAAAATGATGCATTGGAGCTAAAGATCAGGGCCGGAACTTAGACTTCAAAATACACCCATTCTGGATTGCATTCCACCCATGTCATGTTATGCTCAAATTTCCCACAAATCTCAGTACATGCTCTATTTTCATCATTCCAAAGGTTTCAGGTTGTGACATATGATCTAGATCTTGAGTTCTGATGAAAGATCAATAAGGGTGATGAAGGTTCACTGACCTGAAACATTAACTCTGTTTCTCTCTCCACTGATGCTGCCAGACCTGCTGAGTATTTCCAGCACTTTCAAGTTTTTATTATCTGGATCCTTAATCTTTTTGAAGTGTGTTGAAAATCCTTGCAGGCAAAAATTAAGTTTGATATTCTTAGGAGCTGTAGAGATTCAGATATTCATCCCTTGGAACAATGGGAGTAAGCCAGCAGTGTGAAATAGGCTTATAGCGAATAAGCAGTCGATTTTATTTTTCACGAAATCCGATCTTCTTTCCACTGCCGATCACAGAATGACGGTTCAAACTCTTTTTGGAGACTCGCTGCCCAGTTTCACTATCGCTTTGAGTTGGTTTGATGTTAAGCACCTGGGCAATATTTTCCAAGTCAATGGAAAATAAAAAAATTGTTGGGATGAAAAGTTTGCTGGCGACTCACCACGAGCCGGTTTTGCACTGCAGATTTCAACCAATTTCATCCCCAATGCCCATTAAGTTTGAGGGGCTAACTTGGGTGGTAATTGTTATTGCAGTTTCTTTGGGGGCACTAACCGTTGTGTTCAGGCTGTCTCCATGAGAGTGGGCCTTTGATTTAGTGGCAGCATTCCTACCTCAGAGTCAGAAGGGGCAGGAGATTGTATGGCTGGGGTGAGAGGGAGGAATTTTTGAAGAGGTTGGTTAGACAATGAGGGGGGATAGCTTGATAGACCAGCTGGTCTTCTCCTGACCTCTTTCATGTTGAATTAGGTATGGCAGTTTTTAGTGCAGCTAGCTAGTTTATCATTAATAATGTAGCTTGGCTGGTGGTGAGAAGGGCCCTCCCTGTCAGATTCTTCCTGCATGCCTGGAATCTCACTGTCTCCACACGTTGCCCTCGACGTGGCTGTGGTGAGGAAGAGACTGCTGCCCACCTCCTTCTGGAATGTGCCTTTGCAAAGCAGGTGTGGAAAGAGATGCAGCAGTTTTTGTCAAGGTTCATCCCAAGCAGCTCAGTAACACAGGACTCTGTGCTCTACGGGGTGTTCCCAGAGACGCAGACCGAGATAAACATCAACTGTTGCTGGAGGACCATCAACTCGGTGAAGGACGCACTTTATTCTGCCTGAATCTTGCTGGTCTTCCAGAACAAGGGATTATCCATGATCGGGTGTTGCAGACTGGCACATTCCAAGGTCCAGGAGTACGTGCTGAGGGATGCACTAAAGCTTGGGGCAGCCGCTGTAAAGTCTCAATGGGGAAAGGCCACTGTGTCCTCCCGCCATAGTATACCGAGCGTCTGGAACCCATGTAAAACCCCTTGGGCGGTATGCACCAAAATGTTTTTTGCTATGTAATGCCAATGTACATTGCATTTAAAATGGAATGGCAAGAATTGGGAGGCACTTCATGTTTTCTGTATTGGGGAAATCTGATCTTTATTATACTTGCCGAAATGTAAAAATTGAACTCTTTTGAACTGTTTTGTAATGTATTTTGCAAATTTTTATTAATAAAGTATATTTTTGGAAAAAAATGTATCATTAATCCTATAATAAAAGCAAAATACTGCAAACGCTGGAAATCTGAAATAAAAACAAGAAATGCTGGAAATACTCAGCAGGTCTGGCAGCATCTGTGGAGAGAGAAGCAGAGGTAACGTTTCAGGTCAGTGACCCTTCATCATTAATCCTGTCAGGGTGAAATATGGCTTGGGTAGTCAGACAAGTCATGTGATAGCAAATTGGCAGTCCGTTTTACACCCCAACAGTTTCTTTCGCATTGGCGATCTGACAGAGTGTAAAATGATCCATTTTGTATTTCTGCCCAATACCAATTTTAGCCCCAAAGCCTCATGTAAGCAACATTACAAGATGATTATGGATGAGGATGGTCATTCAACCCATCTTCATTCATCCAGAAAGATAAATGCATTGCTGCATTTAATTAATCCCTGAAGTACTTTGTACTCACCCCTCCCTCCATCCTAACATAGGAACAGGAGTAGGCCATTTGGCCCCTTGACACTGCTCTGCAATTCAGCTAGATTGTGGCTGATCTTCTACCTCAATGCCATTTTCCCGCACTATCCCCATATGCCTTAACATCTTTAATATCTAGAAATCTATCGATTCCTGTCTTGAACATACTCAATGACTGAGCCTCAGATTCACCACTCTCAGTAAAGAAAATCCTCCTCATCTCAGTCCTAAATGGCCTACCCCTTATTCTGAGACTGTGTCCCCTGGTTCTAGACTCACCAGCCAGGGGTAACATCCTTCCTGCATCTACCCTGTTGAGTGCTGTAAGAATGTTGTATGTTTCAATGAGATCACCTCTCATTCTTCTAAACTCTAGAATACAGGCCCAGTCTTCTCAATGTCTCCTCATAGGACAATCCCACCATCCCAGGAATCAATCTGGTGAACCTTCATTGCACTCCCTCTATGGCAAGCATATCCTTCCTTAGGTAAGGAGACCAAAACTGTACACAATACTCCAGGTGCGGTCTCAACAAGGCTCTATACAATTGCAGCAAGACTTCTTTACTCCTGTACTCAAAACCTCTTGTAATAAAGGCCAATATACCATTTGCCTTCCTGATTGCTTGCTGCACCTTTATGTTAGCTTTCAGTGACTTATGGAGCAAGGAACATAACATAACTCCTCTCAGAAGTGATCTATCCTTATTTACTAATGCTTTTTGAAATGCCAGTTCAATCCCCACTTTTCTCCTTGGCATTTAAAATGGCTTAAGGAGAAGCCTCTGAGGTAAATGTAGTTAAAGCCTTAGGGTGACTACAGGAAACCAGAAAGTAGGTTAGACTGACAATTTTAGACTTGGCATAAACAACAACTTGTGCTTTCACCAACTGAAGTTAGCGGGGTAGGTTTCCAACTTACCAGCATGGAAATAAAACTACTCGCTATTGAAACTGTCCCATCTTCCTTTCCATTGCTTCGGCCCAGGCAGCAAGCTGAAAATCCAAGTATCTGCTTAGAATCTAAAGCCAGAAATATGGATTATAAAAGGTCCATTTGGCCCATTCAGCATGCCTGGAGTCAAGACAAATAAAAGGTATTTTTACATCTTGAATGGAACTGAGAGACTCTTTGCTTCCATGAGCATTTAGCACACAAGTGGCACCCAAAGTTAATAGGAAAGCCCAGCCCAAACTAATGACGAATGGTTAGACAGTGACTAACTAAGCCACAGGTGAGCTTTAGATACACAATGACACACAAGCCTGATTGTTGGATGCAGTATGTTAATAAAAGTGAGCAGTGGGCTGTGCCTAGGAACCTTTTGTTAGAAAATCCCTTTTGTTTGAGACGCAAAAAGACACGATTCGCAATGAAGCCAAAGGATTATCCGTAAACGGCAGCAGTTCTGATTTGTAAGAAATATTTATTCAATAGTACAGAGCATTTATAAAAAAATACATGAAGTCAGAGAAACATATCTTTTGAGTTACACATTTGTTTACCATAAAGCACTTTATAGTCAATGCCCTGAACTCTGTTAAGTGTTTTTATAAAGAAACCTTGGCACATTTTGATTCCTCTTAATAGTGCTTCAAACAGTAAGAATAATTGAAAGTAAACACAAATATACCTTGCTCTGAAATAAACCCCTGAAAAGCTGACTCTTAAATTCAGTTTAGCATCATTGTCTCTGTAAATTTATTCATGACAGTAGACAACTATTTGGATCCACCAATTCAATGGTAAGATGTGGTGGTTCAAGTGTAATTTAGTCCATAGAGGATGCTGCCTTGAGGCTGTGACAAGTATATTGTACACATTTTATTGTCTCATTGCCACTCCAAAGTGTTTGCTGAGGCCTTTTCTCAGTCAACACATGGTAGATAGAGCCAACTTGTGTCACAATGAATTGATCCACAGTGTTGTCACATGACACCATTGTCATGAAAACAAAGGTTGGCTAGATTCCCCTTTAAGATGCAAAACTAAACCTATCTCACTGATAGAAATGTGCAAGTTCTGAGTGCATGACAACAGTACAAGAAGGGTTGGGCAAAAGCCCAAATACTTGGTTGGAACTCGTCAAACAGATATTCTATTGAACACAAGCTACACTCAGCAAAGTTAGTTTTAGCTTGTGTCAGCCTGTTTGATTTGAAAACTGGTCTCAACTAGTTCTAGACAGTCTTGTCCTGAGATTTGCGTGTGACTACAAGAGGATTTATTTTGTCAAGGGAACTGCAGATTTTGAGCAACTGAGATGTTGAAGAAGTCTTAAATATTTTCTAAAACGTTTTTCAAAATGTTTTAACGTGCTTATAATGAGGGCATCAGAAATATTTTGTAACCAGAAATGACTAGTTATATATTTTATTATAAGATATCCAAGAATACATACAAACTAAGATATCTAGGACAGCCCTGAGCACAGTGATTTCAAATCAGAGCAGCCGGGAATCCTTTTCTGATCAAGAGACAAAGGTCTCCATAAGATCACCATTGCAATGATACCCAGTCTGATCTGTAAAGCACTTCCACTGATAACATATACCCACATTAGAATCAGCCCTCTGATTCCTGAATGCTGACTGATCTTAATAGAGGTTTATAGTGACTAATAATGATACAAGTAAAAACACAAATCCTTAGATGTTAGCACAATTCATTACAAAACACAACACAATCTGCCTTATACTTTATATTATCGTTTTGTTGCAGATTAACAGCACTGACAATGTGAGTACGCCTCGTATCATTGGCGCAAACTTGCCGGACATCTGGGCCGTGCAGTTCTACTGGACCCCAAACGCTTAACACAAAGATGTGAAATTCCTCGCCTCGCTATTTTAACGGATGACCCCCCCGGCAGGGAGAGGAATTCCAGATGGATTCATTGAATGTTTGTATCCGAGTATCTCAGCCCTGGTGCTTCAGCAAAATTGCTCACTACATCTCTACAGGTAAGAGGCCTGGTGTCTAGGTATTTTTACAAACATTTCTGAGGGTCATTTTGATAATTCAGATAACATTGTGATGTAGAGTCCTACATTAGGTTGTACGTAAAGGTTGGCCATCCTCACATGCAGTATGTTTTGCTTTTTGCTGTACGCTGGGCTATGGAACGTCTACCATTGTGCCTTGTGACTAAAAGACTACATGATACAAAGGGTAAATTATAGAATTAAGATAACAATAACAGCAGTGTCATGTGCAAATATACATTTTCTGAGTATGAGAGAGAATGTGGTTGTATTTAAGATCTCAGCTGTCCTTTTGCTCAAGTTGTGTTCCATGCTTTAGGAACACCGCTTGAATCAGGACAACCAGCTTCTGGAAACAGTACATCTTTGACGAAACGATGCAGAATAGATCCCCTGATTGCTAATACTCTTGAAGACCGTGACACGCAGTTTCTGCTCTCATCCGCAAACGAGGGGAAAATTCCACCTCGCACAGACGTACATAAGCTCAAAGCCCTCATTTCACCCTGATGCTTGCAGCTATATTCAGCCACAGACTTGCCTTCAACTGCTGTATTTTTTTTCCAATTAGCGTCCTAGCCTTTCTGTCATTCAGTCACACTGCAAATTGTTCATAGGAGTCTGGTGATTTTGGCTTCGTCTCTGAAACAGTGCCATGCATAAGGTACTCCTTTAAATATAGCTATAATTTCATTGAGTGTGAGTTACCTTTTGATATAAATAGTTTATAATATAATTATAGAGGAGGGCAAAAGCCCATTAGCTACCAAATACAAATCCAGTGTGTGATTTTCCCAGAGTCTGTCACTAATTCATGAGAAACATCATTTACATAGACTCCATTTTTTGCCACAGAAACAGAGAGGAAGTAATTACTGGATGGGCCCTGCCCATATAGCCTTGCAAAGCATTTGTTTTCCACTGTGGTGAAAGTGTTCAATAGTTCCCCAAGTAACTACCAGCTTCCAAACAGCAGTCATCTTGAGGTAAAAAAGTAATTCTGGAGCAACATGATAATGATTCACTACACATGACTGCACGTGCGGTAAATTAATTTGAGCAGTCTGTTAGATGAGCTCTGTTGTTAATACCCTTCATATGTATTCTTCATAATCCATGTCAGTTCACTCCTCTCAATCCAAAGTACATGTTGTTACTCTCCTTGACTTTTCATTACTGGAAGTTGTATGATCGGCCCTAAAGTGAGACAAATGAACCAGTGTTACACTCTCGCACCTTCAATACATTGAAGCAATATGGTACAGGCTGGCTGACCATGCTTTCTCCACAGGAATCAACAGGGTTGATTTGGACATTTGGCTGGCGAAGATCTCGCTGTCGTTCTGAAGCCCCGGCCTCAGGCAAGCTGCAGACTCCAGACAGAGGTCCTGATGTAGCTCACTGCTCTTTGGGCTCAGGAATGTCAGCCAGTTGGTGCTCGGAGTTGGCGGTGGTGGGAAAGACGCAATGTCGAAGTGAGGCGAGGCCCCTCAATATTTTAGTAGAGCCAGTTGGAGGGCTCCTACTCCTACCGGGCTCCACAACAGCAACTAAAATTTTCTGTGACTATTTCCCGATCGGAACGCCAGTACACATGGTCAGAGTATTCGTGTGGCAAGCTCCACCTATGTGCACCATAATTGGGCTCCTAACTACGTCATTAAGACACCGATTTGCACGGGAAATGGGCCGCTGCTTATTTCAGGCAGGAAATTCAGCTGCCCAAGGCCTCTTTGAAGGCCGGTTGTCAAGGTTAACAGGGGCAGGAAGGCTAATTACCCTGCATTTAGGCCCCATTGACACTGATATTCCCCAATTGAAAATCATCCTCAATGACTGCTCTCAGCAAATGGGCGGGAGCACTTTGAAACTTCCTCGGCTTAAATTAGGACGGCTTAATTTTTTTTTAAAAAAAGAAGCAGAAATGCTTTCAGGAAAGTTCATTCATGAACAGTGCCTGAAACGACTCTGACGCCACAGATCTCAGAAATGGAAACGTGAAAAGCGACTTCCAATGTCTCAGCGAAAGTTTCTTTTAACAAGGCTGTCTGGATACCAAGAGATTGTGCCCAAAGTCACAGCAAAAAAGTAAAAGAACATGTACAGTGATAACGACACATGAATATTAAAACAGCTTTTCCCATATCGTATCGAGGCTATTCTATCATAAACAGGGCAGGATGTAAATTGCCTATGAAAGCACACTTCATTAACTCAAAATTGTAACTTAAAACGTTCAAGCCAAGTGTAATATACTCACTCCTGGGATGATACTCAGAATTGTGAGAACTCAGGGTTATAGGGTCGTGGCTTGGAGTGTGAAAATTAATCTTGATTCTCCATGCTTACTCGAGATAATAGAGGCCAGCACTACTTTGCAGGAAATTGCAATGTGCTCTATTTGGAATGTCCAATAAAATGAGGGAGTCTGAAGTGGACAGATGCTCTTCTCAAATCTGTCACCCTTCTTGGGCTCTGTCATTGGTCAATATTCACCAAAGTGCCAGACTTCTTCGCCACATTTATCCATTGACCATCCCCTGCTTCATAATCTTAATAAAAGCCAGTTGTCCAAAAGGTTTCAAAGTACAGTACCCCCATCAAAAAACAGATAAATTCACACTGTGAAACTCATCCTGGGCACTTGCTACAGAGAGGCATTGAACATAGTCCTAGAATTCTAATCCTAGAATGTCATCAACAATTGTTTCCTGTTCAGTAACGAAAGAAGCCATTCAGCCCATCATGCCTGTGCTGGTTCTGTGAAAGAGATATCCAATTAGTCCCAATCCTTTGCCCTTTCCCCACAGCCCTGAAATTTTCTCCCCTTCAAGTATTTTGAAATTTATTATTGAATCCACTCCCACCACCCTTTCAATCTTCCAGGATGACTTTCACAGTGTGAATTTAGCTTTTTATTTTGGTGGGAATACAGTGTCTTGAAAGCCATTGGACAATAGATCTTCTTTAATGATTGTAAAATGAAACACAAACCCAAAATGATCAGGTAACCTTGTTAATCTCATGTTCCTGCTAGGATGGACTTGCATCGAGTTAGAGGCAGGATTTGAGTGACCATGTATTGGATAGTTTTGAAGATCAAGGCAATAAGCTGAAGCAAGAGCAGGTATGGCCCAAGATGACACTTTTACGTACACAGGGCAGCAGTAATACTTAAGAGACATTTCCAGAATGGTTTTTCCTGAGTTTAGGCACAGCCGGATTGAATAGGGCAGAGCTGACACTTACCCCAAACATTGGAAGTTTCATATCCATATCATCGGGAGCTTCCAACCTGAAGGCATTCGCCACTTTGGAACAATAGCCAGTCTTAACAAACTAGAGGAAAACAAGTGGAAACACATTTAAATCCTCTGCGCGTTAATAAAGTGCTGCCGTGACAATCGCTTGCATGCATGGACCACTGACCAGTACAGAAGATTTCACAGACTCACCAGAACGATGAGGAATGGGAGGGCAATGATAGCCAATCCACACAAAACAATGATTGCAATAGCATATCCTGGGAAGGGCTTTCCTGGAGCTGGCTGGTTAACTGTGCTTCTGGTTGTGGTTGGGGTGGTAGCTGCAGTGGTGGCAGCAGCTGTGAATAAAAAGAGTTTTGTTTAATGTACCTCAGCAATTTTAATGTACTCGGTTCTCTCAAATTAATATTGTTGACATCTAACAGCACACAAGAAGTATTGTCCGCTTTGTATTTTACAAAGCCCATTTAAAACATGCAGACCGTGATGGCTCTGAGTCGCTTTCCCTTCTTAATATAGCTGAGGTTCGTGCACTACCTGAAACTTCACATTATTACGTCCAAGCCACCCACTGAAGGCATACACCGGGGCGGCACAGTGGCGCAGTGGTTAGCACCGCAGCCTCACAGCTCCAGCGACCTGGGTTCAATTCTGGGTACTGCCTGTGTGGAGTTTGCAAGTTCTCCCTGTGTCTGCGTGGGTTTCCTCCGGGTGCTCCGGTTTCCTCCCACAAGCCAAAAGACTTGCAGGTTGGTAGGTAAATTGGCCATTATAAATTGCCCCTAGTATAGGTAGGTGGTAGGGAAATATATAGGGACAGGTGGGGATGTGGTAGGAATATGGGGATTAGTGTAGGATTAGTATAAAATGGGAGGATGATGGTCGGCACAGACTCGGTGGGCCGAAGGGCCTGTTTCAGTGCTGTATCTCTAAAACAAAAACCGCACTGAGAAGCTCCAGACACAAAACGGGCGACTGCCAGATCAACTGCCCATTTTACACCCCCTCCTGCCCAATTGTCCTCTCTGTTGGCTTCAAGAATGGGATCAAGGGCAGTCAACCCTTGTTTTCTTACAGTAACGTTTCACAGTTTATTACTATGCAGAAAGAGAAGCTGTAAGTTTTAGAGGTAACGTACTTGTGTTGGTAAGGAAGTTGCTGTCTAAATCTAAATTTGCACTTTTGAATGCTGCTTCATTACTGACGAGTGCTTGAATAACATCAGGTCTGGTAGTTGAGTTTGGTGTGAAAACTACTGTTGTATCGCATATAACAGATCCATCCCTGGATAGCAAGAAAGAGAAAGAAAGGTGTTGACTACTATTTAACAAGACATACTTTTCTTCATCTATCAATGGAAACCATTTGCCTGGCCTTCATGCCCTGACCAGGAAGAAAAACATGCAAGCTTTAGTTATCTTTGCAGAGGTTAGGAAAAATATTGGCTATAATGATCTTAATCTAGCCTTCAAAATCTAGATGAGCCGACAGCACTGATAACCAACAGCTTGGGCTCCGCCAGACACAGACAATACCATTCACCCTATCCACAGTACTTAGATGAGACCTTGAAACGCCATAGCATACAAGGCTACGGGCCAAGTGCTGGAAAATGGGATTAGAACAGATAGGTGCTTGATGGCCGGCACAGACACGATAGGCCGAAGGGCCTGTTTCTGTGCTGTATAACTCTATGACTCTATAACAGTATGTTCAAACATTTGCTACGCTTCGCAATTTCCTTCTTTTCAAGTGATAAATAAGAATGGTACTCACCTAAACTTGTTAATTATGACTTCATTGAAGTTAGCATCGCTTTGAAAGATAGTGTTCATCTACAGCACAAAAGACAATATCAAAGGATTTAATACAGGCCCAAGTAAAGCATCAGTGGACAGAATACAAGTGAAGTAATTCAATCTCAATGGCTCAAATGATCAACCCTTGCACCTTACTCAAAACTTTAAATTCAATTTAATTTTCTGTCATCTTTTCAAAAGGTTAATCAAGGTCACGAGTGTTTTAAACTAAGGCACAAACCAGTCCTCCAAGAGGTTTAGCTTGAGGATAGTATGTACCGCTCATTCTGCCAAGGACTGTATGTGTTTAAAGGGGGAACTATGAATGCTTGCAGAGGTCATTGCATTGAGTTCTTTGACCATGAGCCACTGCCTCAGTATTTAAGGCGATTTATCGCTCATGACGTAGAGCTTTGTATGATGGGAGGGCACCTGGGGAATTCTGGGATTGGGTCAACCAGCACGACATTTGACGCATGAATTAAAAGATCACTTCAAATGGAACATGTTCACCTCTGTGTGGGAATACAGAAACATATGGAGAAATCTTGGGGCTCCCCAACCCGAGCACAAACACTTCCCCCTCCTATGTTCCATTACAACCCAAACATGTATGAAGAAATAGACCCAGACAATGGGGGCGGGAGAGGGGGAGGGGGAAGGGGTGGGCCTGCTGGCTCTATATTTGGCAGAGGCATTTGGGCCTGGCGCTCGTAATCCTGTGCCTGAATGCCCTCCTGAGCCTTCTCAGTAAGCACTCGTGCTGCTTAAAGCTTTGCACCATGAGAACTATCTTGCAAAGTTGTCCTCACGCAGTCTGGAGGGTTGCCTCTCCGACGTAGCAGCAAGCTAGTGCTTCTGTACCCTATTTTCATGTGCGCCCCTGTTGACAAGCCTTACACTCAAAGCACGACTCTCCTGAAATCATCAAGCTGCTTCCCACCATTTTCCACCCATTCATTGTAATAGATGGAGAATTACTCAGAGCATGTTCAAAAATTTCCTGATGGGTGCTCATGGTGAATAGGATTCCTAGTCAAGTGGGCAATTGGCCCTTACAGGTAATGTCACAATTGCAATGCATGAGGGTGAACAGACAATTGCATATAATCAGTTTAACACTTAAAAGCTTGACTATATCAACATTGACTGGCCTGGTACATATAGACCAGTTTTAATATTACATCTGTAAACCAACTGTCTTATCTTTATCCCTTACAAATCTGGGAGCATAATAACAGTAGCTTGAAATATTAAAACATTATTAATGCTAAAGCTTTAGAAAGTTAGCTTTATCGTCACACAGCGTGCAGGTCTGAATTCAGTACTTACCACATTGGTTATACTGGTGCTGAGGTTTTTGAACCGAGAAGTTGATCTGTCATTCAGAGCACTTCCAAATATTATGTTTGTGAACCGAATTGGCACTGAGAATCCCTTGGTTGCAACAGAAAATCCTGAGGAAAGAAAGATCACAATATATCAAGCCTAAAGGTACACTTACAGCTTAACTTCATTCCAAACAACAAAGATGGTCTTTTTTTAAATTACAAAGTCAATCAGTGCTTCAAGGTACTTGGGTGTGAACCATCCTGGGCAGGAGCACAAAAAGGACAATGAGGCATCAGTTTAATTTTTAATGAGTATCAACTGGGTTATTGATGTGCTACTGCTTGTTTTACACTGCTATGAGAGAGGCATTTCACCCGCCCATCTCCACACACACCGCCTTTAACCCTCTATGTTCTTTAAAGTAGATTATAATTCCGTTTATATAGTTAGTAAATTACCTGTGATCAATATACAAGATGGTCAATGAGATGAAAGAGAAACTTCAGAAACTTACTCCACAGAGCCACCTAATGGCCTGAGACTGCAATTGCATCGTGACTGTTGACATGACATAATCGAATAGAGACTATTGAGAGCAATCTACAATGGGAGGGACTGCTGATAGAAAAGCACAGGCAGAAATTGTGACAAGAGGAAGTGAAGGAAACGTATGCAAGATTTAAAACATCTTGGCGTCGTCAATAGTGAGAGGAAAGCCTTAGATTACAGGACGATATAGATGGGCTGGTAAGATGGGTAGAGCAGTGGCAAATGGAATTTAATCCTGAGAAGTGTGAGGTGATGCATTTTGGGAGGACTAACAAGGCAAGGGAATATACAATGGACGGTAGGACCCTAGGAAGTACAGAGGGTCAGAGGGACCTTGGTGTACTTGTCCATAGATCACTGAAGGCAGCAGCACAGGTAGATGAGGTGGCTAGGAAGGCATATGGGATACTTGCTTTTATTAGCCAAGGCACAGAATATACGAGCAGGGAGGTTATGATGGAGCTGTATTAAACGCTAGTTAGGCCACAGCTGGAGTACTGTGTACAGTTCTGGTCACCACACTATAGGATGTGATTGCACTGGAGAGGGTGCAGAGGAGATTCACCTGGATGTTACCTGGGCTGGAGTATTTCAGCTATGAAGAGAGACTGGATAGGCTAGGCTTGTTTTCCTTAGAGCAGAGAAGGCTGAGGGGGGACCTGACTGAGGTACACAAAGTTATGAGGGGCTTTGATAGGATAGATAGGAAGAAACGTTTTCCCTTAGCGGAGGGGTCAATAACCAGGGGACACAGATTT
Source organism: Heterodontus francisci (assembly GCF_036365525.1). Taxonomy (NCBI): domain Eukaryota; kingdom Metazoa; phylum Chordata; class Chondrichthyes; order Heterodontiformes; family Heterodontidae; genus Heterodontus; species Heterodontus francisci. The sequence continues at coordinate 40,403,019 of NC_090405.1, read as the reverse complement.
AAGGTAAGGGGCAGGAGGTTTAGAGGGGATTTGAGGAAAAATCTTTTCACCCAGAGGGTGTTGGAATCTGGAACACACTGCCTGAAGGGATGGTTGAGGGAGGAACCCTCACAATATTTAAGAAGTGTTTAGATGAGCACTTGAAATGCCACAGCATAGAAGGCTACGGGCCAAGTGCTGGAAAATGGGATGAGGATAGGTGCTTGATGGCCGGCACAGACACGATGGGCCGAAGGGCCTGTTTCTGTGCTGTATGACTCTATGACTCTGTATATTGAACGAGTATGAATCTTTAATAAAAAGCAAAATGCTGCAGCTATTGGAAATCTGAAATAAAAATAAGAAATGCTGGAAATACTCAGCAGGTCTAGCAGCATCTGTGGAGGGAGAAGCAGAGTTAACGTTACAGGTCGATAACCTTTCATCACATAGAGTATGAATCTATGCTGCACTTTTTGTGTTAAAAGGATGTCTGGTTGAAATTGGTGTTGTGCAATATTTTGTTCTAGCTGTCGTCCCAAAGGAATCTCTCTCCATTAGAGACAGGCTGTTGGTAATGTATAGCTTGAAGGACACCACTCCTCAAGCATGGGATTAAGTTGTAGAAGGACGCCTCTATGAACTACCATAGCCAATGCAGGGATTAAACCCGTGCTGTTGGCCTCTTTCTGCAACACATGCTAGCTGGCCAGCCAACTAATCTAAGTGACCCCACTGTGTAGTTTTCAGCTACAAAGGTTTAATATATTATTGTGAAATTCACTGGTCTATGTTTTATTGGAACAGGTAATTGAATATTGAGCATAAGGGACCTTCTGAGGAACATGATAAGCACTTGTACGCTAATGTCATCCAGCGTGACTTCACTCTAATCATGGTGCCTTCTGAAGGACCACTTATTGGATGTGTAACCTAGGAAGAGTATTAGTTGTTTGCTGCAGTGACTACACTTTAAACATACTTCATTGGCTGTAAAGCGCTTTAGGACAACCTGAGGTTGTGAAAAGGGCGATATAAATGCAAGTTCTTTCTTTTACAGTGTCAAGAAACAATTTTCAGCTTCACCTAAATGCAAACGAATGTACAAATTTTCTTACTGACAGAAAACAGTTCTGTGAATGGGGAAGTGTTTTGTCTGTGACTTATTCTCAATTATACATATAAAAACTGTCAGGTATCATTCCAATTTTCTCTTTTCCCTTACCTGAAAGTTAAATAAATTGAAAGAACACTATGGAGGCAGGGCTGTCCCAGCATTCATTGCGGCATTGAGAAGTCTCCACTAGAAAATGTTACAGATCTGACATTGGGTTGTCAGTGGTTCAACTGGATGTTAATAATAATTTGCACTTATATAGCTCCTAATCATAGCAAAACGTTCAAAGGCGCTTCACAAGAATGTTATAAGGAAATATTAGGACAGGTGAGGTCAGAGAAGTAGGTTTTAAGGAGGACAGAGAGGCGGAGAGGTTTAGTTGTGGGGGGGGAGGGGAATTTTATTTGAAATACAGAAGTTCTCCAGTGCCCTGGTCAACCTCCTAGTCAACTTATCTTGTTTGTCTTGGTTTCTCTTCATAATAGACTTAATAGATTGGACTTTAAACCAATTTTTTTTTGTAGCTGAAACTCTGAGATGTTTCTCAGCAATGTGATAAGGTGCTATATATAAATGCAAGTCAGCACTTACACAACCAGGCACCTACCATTTACTACAATGGAGGATTTGATGATGTCAAAACCCGAAGAGGTAACATTATTAAAGATCAGTGTCCGCAGGACTGGTTGGTTTTCTGCTTTGGTAGTGTTGATCCGGATACGGGCAGTCACTTGTACCATTGTTGAGTCATTGCTGAAATATAAGTAGAAACATAACTGTCAGTCTGTTGGCCGCTGCCTTTTGGGTGAGTCTTTAAACTCAGGGCTCATCTGCCCTCTCAGGTGGGCTTAAGGGATCCCCCGGCACTATTTTGAAGAAAAGCAGGGGAGTTCTCCACGATGAACTGGCCAAAATTTATCGCTCAATCAATGTCATAAACGCAGACTACCTGGTGATTATCACATTGCTGTTTGTGGGATCTTGCTGTGTGCAATTTTACTGCCGCATTTCCTACATTACAACAGTGACTATAGTTCGAAGGCACTTCATTGGCTGTAAAGTGCTTTTGGGCATCCTGTGATTGTGACAGGGACTATGTAAATCCAAGACTTTCTTTTCCGATACTATTAAAATGCATCAAAAGCTAAGGGTAGCTGACATTTTTATGTCATGGTCCAACAATTTGTTGATACTGTCAGGACTTTGATGCTGCAGGCAAAAATGGACCAAAATCTGGGATGTCATCAACTGTATAGATTGCTTCAGTCAGACTGCATTTGGGCCCTGTCCCGTCAGCGATCGCCGAGAAGAATTAGAAAAGACATTGGTGTCAAGTTTGACTCACCAAGACACCAAGGGAAGGCAACCAAGGGCTATAGTCTGTACAGGGAAGAGCCACCAGTTTGACCCTTGTTATATGAGTTCTGAGGAAAAGAACCATCTGAGAGGTGATCTCACAGTTAAGATAGTAACTGGCATGAAAAAGTAAATCTTCAAACTAAATCATGACAGCAGGACAATTGGTTCAAACGAATGAAAGACAAATTTAGGATTGATATCAGGAAATTCTTCTGCACATATCTGGGCTAATTTTAACTTCTGTCAGCAGTGAGAAATGGGAGAAATTGGACTGGCCATCCCTTTCACACTTCTCCCATTTTCCCGGCAAACTCTATTGCCAGATGTTGAAATGACCCCCAGAAGAGTGACCAAGATATGGAATGGACTTTCAGATAGACATGTGAAGGCCAGCACTGCTGGAAAATATTAAGAAACAGTTAGTCACCACCATGGAACTGTTGGGTTTTCCTCTTTGGATGAACTAAGGTGATGTCTAATCCTTATCAAGCGACAAGGGGATAGGGCAGGAAAGTGGAGTTGAGATCAAAGATCAGCCATGATCGGGTGCCTGCCTGGCCTACTCCTATTCCTGTTTCTTATGTTCCTTTGACCTTGTGATCAGGGGGAGATATTTCGACTCTTAGCTTGGCAGTTCTGAGATTAGCTGGTAACTTACGCTGAAATTAGCTGATTCAAACACCAAGTTATTCAGCTTCTAGTTGGTACTTACTCAAGGGAATGTACTGGGTCTGACCATGTGATTTGTGTTTATGTGCCGCAGTGGGGCTTCAATAATGCAACACATATGTCTGCTGATACATTAACCCCTAATCCACTTGGCTACACAACACCCCTGACCCATGCACATTTGGCCATCTTCAAAATTCTGAAAGTACTGGGGATTAAAGTGGACGTACCTGAACATAACTGTAGAATTAGGCAGCACATTTGGGTCAAATCCTGAAGTGAGAACCAATTCAAGCTGTTTAATGGAAAGAGAACGTCAATTGGACAAACCGTATATTTGATGTAGGCTGTTTGAGATTTCCAACTAGGCCCGACAAATTGAAATGAAAGTATTGGCAATTTGTTATTACATACCCAGGTAATAATTGAATTTCGCAGGCTTATAAATCCACTGGAAGCGTTGTTGGTGAGGCTTTCTGTGAAAGCTCTATCTTCTATCACAAAAGAAATAGTCAGAAGAAGCGGCTGCAGATTGTTCAAAGTGGTATCTAAAAAACAGATAATAGATATTAAAACACAGTCAGCTAATAAAGCAGATCCAGAAACACTATAGTTCCATGCTCCTGGTAGGGAGTCTCACCCAATAGGATTTCAAATAGGGGAATCTGTGGACCCAATCCGCACAGTTTTCTGTGCACTGATTTTTAATTGCAGGAAAAGATCATGGGACATATGCCAGCAAATTCCAAAATGTAGTTTCAGAAGGAGAGGCCCCTCTCGGGACATGCATTCATAAATTCAACCCTTCCATTCTCATTAACTTCAATGGCGTGGACTCAGTTGAGTAGGTATTGGGTTAGAATTGGCTTGCGAACAAGGTGGACAGGTCATTGCACCAAATTCTGTTCAAGGGGACGCAAAATAGCGGAGAGAAGGCGAGCCCAGCATAGTTGGTGCCAAATGCAGAATGAGGTTTTAATATATTGGGGTTGAATCCCTGATTGGGAAGGAACACAAAGGGGGCGATGGTTGAGAAGCAGCAAACCCACAGGCTCTGATTTTCATTTAAATTATGGGATGGAAAACCAAGGGTTGTGGAACTGGGATTTTCCAAACCAGCACTCCTGTGCAATGCCAAGAGTGGAGTGTCAGAGAATCACTCTCACTTGTGTCTCATCCCTATAAAGGGTGACCATTAGAAGTGCTTCCCATTGCATTCATATACACAAAACTTAGCCCCAACTCTTCTTGTATTCCTTAGTGAAGCACAGATTTTGATAAAATCTCTTGGAAGCACTCACGTTGACTTTGCTTAGAGATTTTAATACGCTGCATTAGCAAACAGGTCTGGATTTTATTGGAAAATGCGTGTTAAACAATTTAATATATAACCACAGCATAGAAGCACATTGCTTTTATAGCACAGAAATAGGCCATTCAGCCCAACCAATCTATGCCAGTGTTTACACGCCACATGAGCTTCCTCCCACTCTACTTCATCCCGACAGGCATTTCTTGCACTGGAAATGGTGTGGGAAAAGCTCTCTGCAAGAATCCGATCATTACAGCACACAGAAACTCCTCACTGTGACCTGGCCAGTTATAGAACTTCAGCTCTGCTAACTGTTGTGCCAGGCTCCACAGGTACCATTTGGGACCTCATCTACATTTTGAAGTGTGCTGCATATGTTCTAACATTTCATACTCACTAGCAGACTGGATGGACGCAGGATTAATTGTGAAGTTTCCTAAATTTGTGCCGTTCTGCAGGCTATTTGCCAACAGTTTTACTACTTCTGAGGCAGCTGGCTCAACAGAGTCATTGCGGAAAATCAGTGTACTAGATACTTGAATGGATCCACTCCTGAAAAAGAGATAAATTATATAAATCCTGTTATATATTCATTGGAATAGTCTTTTGATTTTACATCCAGCATTATTTTCAGAACTGTATTGCTGGATGAGAGAGTCGACCTTTCAAACAGCAAGTACTGGTATGCTTTAATGGCCAGTCTTGTTTCTATTTGTGCTTTACTTTGCACTCCCTCCAAGTCCCCATCGCAACACTCCAAACCATGTTCCCCCGCCCCCTGTAGTCCTAAAGAATATAGTTGAAAGTATAATTCGAGTGATTAGAGAATCAATGATTGATCACGATGATTATGTTCACTGGGCATTATGTCACTTCCTGTTTGAAAGTCCCGCCTTCCGATTTGCGAATTGAAGTTCCAAATCTTGTACATACCGCGCCATATTGCTTTTTGTGTGATCTGCATTAATCAGAAACAAAGCAGGACAATCTCTGCACCACCCTTCTCAGACTTTATTCTTAGCACTTCATGTGCCCATCGCCTACCTGAATGAGTCGATCCTTACTCGTTCAAAACTAGCAGGCAGAGCTGCACGGTATATCGGATTGAGCTTTAAAAGAAAGAAATATATTAGCATCTGATTGGAATCATTTTTATAACTAATCAATGGTATTAACACTCAGCAGATAGGTGTCAGCTAGTGGTACTCGTCACTGGGTCAAGAGGATGTGAGTTCAAGTCTCACTTCAGGGACATGAGCACCAAAGTGGGATCAGACACTCCATTGCAGAGCTCAGTGAGTGCAGCACTGTTAGAGGTGTTGGCTTTCATATGAGATGTTCAACTGAGACAATAATCTTTTTTTTAGGACTCTGTTGAGGGATAAGTGTTGCTGGCTCCTGGGGAGAACTCCCCTACTATTCTTCAAAGAATGGTACAGGATCTGTTATACCCATCTGAGGGAACACACGCGGTTTAATATCTCATCCAAAAGACGACACCTCAAACAGTGCAGTACTCCCTCGGTATTGCACTGAAGTGTCAGCTGGGGTTATGTGCTCAAGTAATAAAAGCAGAAAATACTGGAAATACTCAGCAGGTCAGGCAGTCTCCTACCTGCAGACATGCATAGTGTCACAAACATGGCAAGATAAAGAAAAACAGCTTTCTTTTACAATATCTACAAAAGCAAACAGCTGAAATTTAATGAGAAAGATAAGATCGAGTACATTAAAAGTCTACACTAGATACTGTAGGCATTTACTTTCTAGGGCATTAGAAAATAAAATTAATATCTCATACACAAATAATTGACCAAAGAACAAGAAACTTACTCCATTTTCTAGCCTTGCAGCAAGATTGCGGAACTGAGGTGTTGTGCGATCTGCTAACTCCGGTGTAAAAGTTTCCACTATACTGAACGCCAAGGGTGCCTGACGATTGGACACTGCTTGAGTGGTTATTTGTGCCGTTGTACCAGCAGCGACTGTGGTTGCTGCTGGTGTTGTTGCTGCGGGTGTTGTTGCTGCGGGTGTTGTTGCTGCTGGTGTTGTTGCTGCGGGTGTTGTTGCTGCGGGTGTTGTTGCTGCGGGTGTTGTTGCTGCGGGTGTAGTTGCTGCTGGTGTAGTTGCTGCTGGTGTTGTTGCTGCGGGTGTTGTTGCTGCTGGTGTAGTTGCTGCGGGTGTTGTTGCTGCGGGTGTTGTTGCTGCTGGTGTAGTTGCTGCGGGTGTAGTTGCTGCGGGTGTTGTTGCTGCGGGTGTTGTTGCTGCTGGTGTTGTTGCTGCGGGTGTTGTTGCTGCGGGTGTAGTTGCTGCGGGTGTTGTTGCTGCGGGTGTTGTTGCTGCTGGTGTAGTTGCTGTGGGTGTTGTTGCTGCGGGTGTAGTTGCTGGGGGTGTTGTTGCTGCGGGTGTTGTTGCTGCTGGTGTTGTTCCTGCGGGTGCTGTTTCTGCTGGTGTAGTTGCTGCTGGTGTAGTCGCTGCTGGTGTAGTTGCAGCTGGTGTTGTTGCTACGGGTGTAGTTGCTGCTGGTGTTGTTGCTGCGGGTGTTGTTGCTGCGGGTGTTGTTGCTGCTGGTGTTGTTGCTGCGGGTGTTGTTGCTGCGGGTGTTGTTGCTGCGGGTGTTGTTGCTGCTGGTGTTGTTGCTACGGGTGTTGTTGCTGCGGGTGTTGTTGCTGCTGGTGTTGTTGCTGCGGGTGTAGTTGCTGCTGGTGTTGTTGCTACGGGTGTAGTTGCTGCTGGTGTTGTTGCTGCGGGTGTTGTTGCTGCGGGTGTTGTTGCTGCTGGTGTTGTTGCTACGGGTGTTGTTGCTACGGGTGTTGTTGCTGCGGGTGTTGTTGCTGCGGGTGTTGTTACTGCTGGTGTTGTTGCTGCGGGTGTTGTTGCTGCTGGTGTTGTTGCTGCGGGTGTTGTTGCTGCTGGTGTTGTTCCTGCGGGTGCAGTTTCTGCTGGTGTAGTTGCTGCGGGTGTTGTTGCTGCTGGTGTTGTTGCTGCGGGTGTAGTTGCTGCTGGTGTTGTTGCTACGGGTGTAGTTGCTGCTGGTGTTGTTGCTACGGGTGTTGTTGCTGCGGGTGTTGTTGCTGCTGGTGTTGTTGCTACGGGTGTTGTTGCTACGGGTGTTGTTGCTGCGGGTGTTGTTGCTGCGGGTGTTGTTACTGCTGGTGTTGTTGCTGCGGGTGTTGTTGCTGCTGGTGTTGTTGCTGCGGGTGTTGTTGCTGCTGGTGTTGTTCCTGCAGGTGCAGTTTCTGCTGGTGTAGTTGCTGTGGGTGTTGTTGCTGCGGGTGTTGTTGCTGCTGGTGTTGTTGCTACGGGTGTTGTTGCTGTGGGTGTTGTTGCTGCTGGTGTAGTTGCTGTGGGTGTTGTTGCTGCGGGTGTTGTTGCTGCTGGTGTTGTTGCTGCTGGTGTAGTTGCTGCTGATGTAGTTGCTGCTGGTGTAGTTGCAGCTGGTGTTGTTGCTGCGGGTGTTGTTGCTGCTGGTGATGTTGCTGCGGGTGTTGTTGCTGCGGGTGTTGTTGCTGTGGGTGTTGTTGCTGCGGGTGTTGTTGCTGCTGGTGTTGTTGCTGCGGGTGTTGTTGCTGCTGGTGTTGTTGCTGCGGGTGTTGTTGCTGCGGGTGTTGTTGCTGCTGGTGTTGTTGCTGCGGGTGTTGTTGCTGCTGGTGTTGTTGCTGCTGGTGTTGTTGCTGCGGGTGTTGTTGCTGCTGGTGTTGTTGCTGCGGGTGTTGTTGCTGCTGGTGTTGTTGCTGCGGGTGTTGTTGCTGTGGGTGTTGTTGCTGCGGGTGTTGTTGCTGCGGGTGTTGTTGCTGCGGGTGTTGTTGCTGCTGGTGTTGTTGCTGCGGGTGTTGTTGCTGCGGGTGTTGTTGCTGTGGGTGTTGTTGCTGCGGGTGTTGTTGCTGCTGGTGTTGTTGCTGCGGGTGTAGTTGCAGCTGGTGTTGTTGCTGCGGGTGTTGTTGCTGCGGGTGTTGTTGCTGCGGGTGTTGTTGCTGCTGGTGTTGTTGCTACGGGTGTTGTTGCTGCGGGTGTTGTTGCTGCGGGTGTTGTTGCTGCGGGTGTTGTTACTGCTGGTGTTGTTGCTGCGGGTGTTGTTCCTGCGGGTGCAGTTTCTGCAGGTGTTGTTGCTGCGGGTGTTGTTGCTGCGGGTGTTGTTGCTGCTGGTGTTGTTGCTGCGGGTGTTGTTGCTGCTGGTGTTGTTGCTGCTGGTGTTGTTGCTGCGGGTGTTGTTGCTGCTGGTGTTGTTGCTGCGGGTGTTGTTCCTGCGGGTGTTGTTGCTACGGGTGTTGTTGCTGCGGGTGTTGTTGCTGCTGGTGTTGTTCCTGCGGGTGTTGTTGCTACGGGTGTTGTTGCTGCGGGTGTTGTTGCTGCGGGTGTTGTTACTGCTGGTGTTGTTGCTGCTGGTGTTGTTGCTGCTGGTGTTGTTCCTGCGGGTGTTGTTGCTGCGGGTGTTGTTGCTGCTGGTGTTGTTACTGCTGGTGTTGTTGCTGCGGGTGTTGTTGCTGCTGGTGTTGTTCCTGCGTGTGTTGTTGCTACGGGTGTTGTTGCTGCGGGTGTTGTTGCTGGGGGTGTTGTTGCTGCGGGTGTTGTTGCTGCTGGTGTTGTTCCTGCGGGTGTTGTTGCTGCGGGTGTTGTTGCTGCTGGTGTTGTTGATGCGGGTGTTGTTGCTGCGGGTGTTGTTGCTGCTGGTGTTGTTGCTGCGGGTGTTGTTGCTGCGGGTGTTGTTGCTGCGGGTGTTGTTGCTGCTGGTGTTGTTGCTGCGGGTGTTGTTGCTGGAGGTGTTGTTGCTGCGGGTGTTGTTGCTGCTGGTGTTGTTGCTGCGGGTGTTGTTGCTGCTGATGTAGTTGCTGCGGGTGTTGTTGCTGCTGGTGTTGTTGCTGCTGGTGTAGTTGCTGCTGGTGTTGTTGCTGCGGTTGTTGTTGCTGCGGGTGTTGTTGCTGCTGGTGTAGTTGCTGCGGGTGTTGTTGCTGCGGGTGTTGTTGCTGCGGGTGTTGTTGCTGCTGGTGTTGTTGCTGCTGGTGTAGTTGCTGCGGGTGTTGTTGCTGCGGGTGTTGTTGCTGCGGGTGTTGTTGCTGCGGGTGTTGTTGCTGCTGGTGTTGTTGTTGCGGGTGTTGTTGCTGCTGGTGATGTTGCTGCGGGTGTTGTTGCTGCGGGTGTTGTTGCTGCTGGTGTTGTTGCTGCGGGTGTTGTTGCTGCTGGTGATGTTGCTGCGGGTGTTGTTGCTGCGGGTGTTGTTGCTGCGGGTGTTGTTGCTGCTGGTGTTGTTGCTGCGGGTGTTGTTGCTGCTGGTGTTGTTGCTGCGGGTGTTGTTGCTGCTGGTGTTGTTGCTGCGGGTGTTGTTGCTGCGGGTGTTGTTGCTGCTGGTGTTGTTGCTGCGGGTGTTGTTGCTGCGGGTGTTGTTGTTGCGGGTGTTGTTGCTGCTGGTGATGTTGCTGCTGGTGTTGTTGCTGCGGGTGTTGTTGCTGCTGGTGTTGTTGCTGCGGGTGTTGTTGCTGCGGGTGTTGTTGCTGCTGGTGTTGTTGCTGCGGGTGTTGTTGCTGCGGGTGTTGTTGCTGTGGGTGTTGTTGCTGCTGGTGTTGTTGCTGCGGGTGTTGTTGCTGCGGGTGTTGTTGCTGTGGGTGTTGTTGCTGCTGGTGATGTTGCTACGGGTGTTGTTGCTGCGGGTGTTGTTGCTGCTGGTGTAGTTGCTGCAGGTGTAGTTGCTGCTGGTGTTGTTGCTGCGGGTGTCGTTGCTGCGGGTGTTGTTGCTGCTGGTGTTGTTGCTGCGGGTGTTGTTGCTGCTGGTGTAGTTGCTGCGGGTGTTGTTGCTGCTGGTGTAGTTGCTGCTGGTGTTGTTGCTGCTGGTGTTGTTGCTGCTGGTGTTGTTGCTGCGGGTGTTGTTGCTGCTGGTGTAGTTGCTGCGGGTGTTGTTGCTGCAGGTGTTGTTGCTGCAGGTGTTGTTGCTGCTGGTGTAGTTGCTGCGGGTGTAGTTGCTGCGGGTGTTGTTGCTGCGGGTGTTGTTGCTGCTGGTGTTGTTGCTGCTGGTGTAGTTGCTGCGGGTGTTGTTGCTGCTGGTGTAGTTGCTGCGGGTGTTGTTGCTGCGGGTGTTGTTGCTGCTGGTGTTGTTGCTGCGGGTGTTGTTGCTGCTGGTGTAGTTGCTGCGGGTGTTGTTGCTGCGGGTGTTGTTGCTGCTGGTGTTGTTGCTGCTGGTGTAGTTGCTGCGGGTGTTGTTGCTGCGGGTGTTGTTGCTGCGGGTGTTGTTGCTGCGGGTGTTGTTGCTGCTGGTGTAGTTGCTGCTGGTGTAGTTGCTGCTGGTGTAGTTGCTGCGGGTGTTGTTGCTGCGGGTGTTGTTGCTGCTGGTGTTGTTGCTGCGGGTGTTGTTGCTGCGGGTGTTGTTGCTGCTGGTGTTGTTGCTGCGGGTGTTGTTGCTGCTGGTGTTGTTGCTGCTGGTGTAGTTGCTGCTGGTGTAGTTGCTGCGGGTGTTGTTGCTGCGGGTGTTGTTGCTGCGGGTGTTGTTGCTGCTGGTGTAGTTGCTGCGGGTGTTGTTGCTGCGGGTGTTGTTGCTGCTGGTGTAGTTGCTGCGGGTGTTGTTGCTGCGGGTGTTGTTGCTGCTGGTGTTGTTGCTGCGGGTGTTGTTGCTGCTGGTGTTGTTGCTGCTGGTGTAGTTGCTGCTGGTGTAGTTGCTGCGGGTGTTGTTGCTGCGGGTGTTGTTGCTGCGGGTGTTGTTGCTGCGGGTGTTGTTGCTGCTGGTGTAGTTGCTGCTGGTGTAGTTGCTGCGGGTGTTGTTGCTGCGGGTGTTGTTGCTGCTGGTGTAGTTGCTGCGGGTGTTGTTGCTGCGGGTGTTGTTGCTGCTGGTGTTGTTGCTGCGGGTGTTGTTGCTGCTGGTGTTGTTGCTGCTGGTGTAGTTGCTGCTGGTGTAGTTGCTGCGGGTGTTGTTGCTGCGGGTGTTGTTGCTGCTGGTGTTGTTGCTGCGGGTGTTGTTGCCGCTGGTGTTGTTGCTGCTGGTGTAGTTGCTGCTGGTGTAGTTGCTGCGGGTGTTGTTGCTGCGGGTGTTGTTGCTGCGGGTGTTGTTGCTGCGGGTGTTGTTGCTGCTGGTGTAGTTGCTGCGGGTGTTGTTGCTGCTGGTGTTGTTGCTGCTGGTGTTGTTGCTGCGGGTGTTGTTGCTGCTGGTGTTGTTGCTGCTGGTGTTGTTGCTGGGGGTGTTGTTGCTGCGGGTGTTGTTGCTGCTGGTGTTGTTGCTGGGGGTGGTGTTGCTGCTGGTGTTGTTGCTGCTGGTGTTGTTGCTGCTGGTGTTGTTGCTGGGGGTGTTGTTGCTGGGGGTGTTGTTGCTGCTGGTGTTGTTGCTGGGGGTGTTGTTGCTGCTGGTGTTGTTGCTGCTGGTGTTGTTGCTGGGGGTGTTGTTGCTGCTGGTGTTGTTGCTGCGGGTGTTGTTGCTGCTGGTGTTGTTGCTGGGGGTGTTGTTGCTGCTGGTGTTGTTGCTGCGGGTGTTGTTGCTGCTGGTGTTGTTGCTGGGGGTGTTGTTGCTGCGGGTGTTGTTGCTGCTGGTGTTGTTGCTGGGGGTGGTGTTGCTGCTGGTGTTGTTGCTGCTGGTGTTGTTGCTGCTGGTGTTGTTGCTGGGGGTGTTGTTGCTGGGGGTGTTGTTGCTGCTGGTGTTGTTGCTGCTGGTGTTGTTGCTGCGGGTGTTGTTGCTGCTGGTGTTGTTGCTGGGGGTGTTGTTGCTGCTGGTGTTGTTGCTGCGGGTGTTGTTGCTGCTGGTGTTGTTGCTGGGGGTGTTGTTGCTGCGGGTGTTGTTGCTGCTGGTGTTGTTGCTGGGGGTGGTGTTGCTGCATTTGCTGTCGTACTTTCTGTAGTAATCTCTCGACATAGGAATGTACCTGTTGGAAAACCGTTCTGTACATTAATTTGACATTTGGAGCCTTCAACACAACCATTTGCAAACCAAATGTGACAGTATCCTCCTCACACTGTGACCTCTATTATTATACTGCTCCATTCAAGGCTGACAGGATGGCAGTCACTGACTAGCCACAGGGCCTCCTGGCTCAACCGCTCGCCCCTTTCAACACACATGCTGGGGTTCTATGATGTTCGTTTTCAGGTTCAGATCAGTCGAGTATGCGCAGTCCTGGCAGTGATGTGTTTTCAGCCTGAACAGGAGCCAGGAAGGGTTGGTTTCGATTTGTTTCACTGCGGAGCCTTGGGGGTCAGGGGATACTCCAATAAAACAGCCCCCCTCCCATGTAGCCCACTGTCCTCGTCTTCCGCCCACCTGTCTATTGTGAAGATGATGCCTGTCCCTCATTGTGAACCTGGCACTATCAGAAGCCTGGACAGCACTCTCTGCTGACTGCCTAAAGGACGCACTGGGGAAAAGTCTACCCTGTAGACATGACAACATGGAAACAGGCTATTCGGCCTAATCAATCCATGTTGGTGTTTATCCTTCAGATGAGCAGTATTCTGTTCTCAGTTTCCCTTTATCTTGCTTTCCCACCACCTATCTGTATAACTTGTTCTTAAACACTGGCATGGCATTTGCACCAATCACTAACTCCAAGGGCTGAATTTAGTGGCACCAGAGCGAAAAGGCGCGGGAAATCCCGCCTCAGCCATCTGGTGCCCCACTCCCCCAGAGCGATTCTAAGGCACCAGGCCAATTTACAGTGTGGCGCTGGTCTCCCTGTCCCTTTAATCTGCTCCAAGAGATGCCGGCCAATCACAGTAGTACCGGCAGTGGCACCTGGAGTGGTGGTCACTGCCGTTAATGCACTAGGCCTCGGATCCAAGCCTAGCTCTGGAGACCCAGGCCTGAGGTAAGTGAGGCGGGGTCACCGGGGCCAGTCCAGCAGGCCCCAGTGATGGGTGGGGGCGGAAGGGGGGGGGGGAGAGTGGACGTATGGGGGTGGGTCCAGGGAGGTGGGTTGTTTGCTGGCGGGTGCCCTCCTTGGGTCACGGTATGCCCGCGGAGGAGGTCCCTCCCCACCCCAAGCCATTAGCATGTGGTAAGCATCCTTGGTTTCGGAAGTGTGGTTTGTACCCTTTACTTAGGAAGATGAGGTTTTTAACCCTTTGAATACTCAGGTTAGATTCCTTCACACATTATCTACTCTTTCAGTAATGAATGAATCAGGCTCTATGTACATAAACTTCGCGAACTGCAGAATTCATTTGTTTTGCGTTCATGCATTTTATCGACGTATTATACAGAATGGTTCTCTTACTTGTGATAAGCAGCAGGAGGAATGGATTCAGTCGACCCATGGTGCAGTCTCTGGGTTACACGTGGGAATTCTAAAATGTAGCAAACAATATCATTTTTAATTCTTGCTGTGTACCTGTTTGTCAGCCATTATTACTACTTAACACCATCAATTTCACTCTGCTACCTACCATTTAACCAGCTGATTCCTTGCATATGAGCCCTAACCCTATCTGCCAGCATACACATATTGCACCTATCTGTTCAGCTCTTCATTTCATCATCTTCCTGGTAATGCATGTATATAAATTGTTAAATTGTTTAAGTTGGTAGTCAAGCATGTAAGTTGGACGCACACTTAATTGAAAGATCCATCAGGCTGATTTCTAGCATCAGAGGACTGCACGAGAAGATAGGAATGGAGGAACTTGACCTTTCCAGCATTAGAAGGGGGTGATTGAATCATTATCAGGCTATAGACAATAGCAAATAGAAGAGGTAGCCCGGGACATTATTTAAACTAAACCATGACAGTACATAGGAATAGGAGCAGGTCATTCAGCCCCTCGAGCCTATGTCGCCATTCAATTAGATCCCAGCTGATCTACACCTCAATTTCATTCACACATCTCATATCCCTTGAGACCCTTACCTAATTAAATCTGTCCATCTCAGTCTCGAATATTTCAATTGGCCCAACATTGACATCCTGCATTAATTCCTACATTGCCCAACCATATTTTTAGAAATATGCCCTCTTGTTCTGCCTAAGCATTAACTCAAATGAGTCAACACAATGGTTAAAATGCAAAGGAATTCCATTGTAATAGTGCAGATTAATAATGAATGAATAAGCCTACAGAATGGGAATCCTGACACGCTCATCCATTTCATGACACAAGCGAGTAAAACTAGATTTCAAAAAGATTGAATCCTAAATGTGTTGATCGTTGTTCTCACCAGTGTAACAAGTTTATCAGGCTGTGTCACAGCAAACAAGAAATGGTTACATGCGTGCCGTTCCCTCTTCTATTATACTCGCTTTGGCCAAATGCAGTCAACAGGGCAGAAGAGAAGGTTCTCTCAGCATTGCTGTGAATTACGCCCAAGGTAGTGCAAGGGAGTGGGCTGGTGATGGCTTCTGCTTTATATTTCCTTCTCCTATTGCAGTGAACCATCTGACCTCTATTCAACGCTTCCTCTTGGGACAATGGCTGAATAGAGGAACTCAATGCTACTTGGGGGCTTGTAATCACAAGCCAATGCCATACCACGCCATGTGCTGCTGTTCATCCATCACCCCTGTGCTCAGTGATCTACTTTGGCTCCTAGTCCAGCAACGCCACAATTTTGCAAATTCTGAAACGTGTTTTCAAATCCCTCCATAGCATTGCCCCTTCCTATCTCTGTAACCTTCTCTAGTTCTACAACTCCGAGATTCCTGCGCCCCTCTTGCGCATCTCCGATTTTAATCGGCCGTCCGTCCCTTCAGCTGCCTGGGCCCTAAGCTCTGGAATTCCCTCCCTAAACCTCTTTGCCTCTATATCTTTCTCCTCCTTTAAGATGCTCCTTAAAATCTCTCTCTTTGACCAAACTTGTAATTAACTGTCCTAATAGCTCCTGATGGGGCTTGAAGTCATATTTTTCTTGATAACACTCCTATGTAGTGCATTGGGACATTTTGCCATAATAAAGGCACAATATGTCATTCCAATCCACTGCACCAATTGTAATGCCTCTGTAACATTTGCTTGATATACATGAGGCACCTATATTTTTGTGAAGGTGACACTCTCCCCTATTTACCTTTGCTCTCACTGCCGTTTCTAAACCCCATATGTTCAGATCAGGTGCGAGCTCACAGAAGCCAGGCGAACGGGGCTTCCGAATGTTGCCATGCTTATGAAGGTGCCCAGATTCCTGAAGCATACCATCAACAGCAGGAAAACTAAGGTCTGGAATCAACAGCACTCATCCGAAAGTCAATAGATCTCAAACCACCGAAGAATGACAACAGCGATAAACAAGAAATTAGAAAATATTTTAAAAAAACAGGGCAATGCCCAACAATGTTTTCATTGACTTGTTTTAACTTAAAATCTGTCGAACTTGTGAAAATATTTTCTTTTTGCTAATTTGGGTGGAAAATTCCTACCTTTTGCTATTTGTGGGGAAATGTGTGAACGAGACTTTAAATGTGCTACAGACAGAGAAATCTTCATCTCTTGGCTCTCTGAAGGTTCAAGGTTGTATCTTGTGGATTTTGAGGCTGATTTAGATTGATAGTTTGACACACGACCTCTTGCTGACGGTACTGAACATTAATATGAAGGAATCAATCTCCGTACCAACGACTGTATCAAGGTCATAACTTTCCTAGGTTGAAACAGACCGTGCCCTCAGTGGGCCCAACAGAGTTGGGGCTGTAGACTGGTAAATGGAATAATAGAGAGAGCATCTATAGCATCTAGAGGGGAAAAGTTTAGGGGGGATATGCGTGGAAAGTTCTTTACGCAGAGGGTGGTGGGTGCCTGGAACGCGTTGCCAGCGGAGGTGGTAGACGCGGGCACGATAGCGTCTTTTAAGATGTATCTAGACAGATACATGAATGGGCAGGAAGCCCTTAGAAAATAGGCGACATGTTTAGATAGAGGATCTGGATCGGCGCAGGCTTGGAGGGCCGAAGGGCCTGTTCCTGTGCTGTAATTCTCTTTGTTCTTTGTTCTTTTATCACCTGGAGGCTTGCCAGTCTGCACAAAAAACACCTATCTGCCGGGCTCCCAGCATTGATATAAACCTGCCTAAAGAATTGAAATTCAGTCCAGAGAAAAATCAGATAACTCAGCTAGAATGACAGAGCTGGGCAACAGGTCAGAGAAGAAGAGAGCCAGGGACTTGGGGAGTGCTGCTGTAGGTGGTCGCTTACACTGCACCGGCAGCGATGCTATTTATTATTTTAATTTATTTAGATATTCAGCACTGAAACAGGCCCTTCGGCCCACTGAGTCTGTGCCAACCAACAACCACCCATTTATACTAATCCTACATTACCCCATTTTCCCTACCACGTCCCCACCATTCTCCTACCACCTACCTACCTACCTACACTAGAGGCAATTTACAATGCGCCAATTTACCTACCCACCTGCAAGTCTTTGGCTGTGGGAGGAAACAGGAGCACCCGGCAGAAACCTACGCGGTCACAGGGAGAACTTGCAAACTCCGCACGGGCAGTACCCAGAACTGAACCCAGGTCGCTGGAGCTGTGAGGCTGCGGTGCTAACTGTGTGCCAATGTGCTAGCTTTCAGATGAGATGTTACGCCAAGGCCCCTTCTGCCCTCTCAGGTGGATATAAAAGTTCCCAGAGCCTTATTCAAAGAAGAGTAGGGGGGTACTCCCTGGTGTCCTGGCCAATATTTATCCCTCAACCAACATCTAAAAGCAGATTACGTGGGTCACAGTGCTGTTTGTTGGAGCTTGCTGTGTATAGATTGGCTGTCATGCTTCCTATATTGTAACGCACTTTAAGACCTCCTGAAGTCCTGAATGGTACATGCCTTTGTTTAGCCAAATCCCAATACCAATTCATTATTCATATATATACTCTTTCCTATTTTGTAAATTGAGAGCATTTTCTAAATAGGTGTTTGACGGTGATTTTGTCTTGCTCCAAAAGTTCATTCGCCTGCTATATCTCCAACAAAGTTGTGTGTAAAATGATTCAGTTCTGATTTCTGTAGAAAGAGCAATTTTTAAAATTGAATCTTTACCTTTCTTTCAGTATCTCTTGAATGCCAGAATAGGTAACATCTAGTGTGAACGAATGCATTGACAATTTAGGGCAGTATTCATGCGCAGTAATCTCTCCTCCCTGGGACACTGAAACTGGCCAACCTGGGATCAAAACTAACTCAATTGCAGAATGGCAATCTGGCCTGGGATTCCAGACTGCACAGGTTTAGTGATATAGCAGGTGTGGCTCTCTTTAGCCTCAAGGTCATCGGTGCATCACGCCTGTTCTAATCTCTTAGTAAAACTGATTGATCCAGGTACAAATGGAATCACATGAGGCAAAGGTTTTTTTTCTCCTGCTGAGATTTAGGCAGTGCATTCAAGCATTTAATTGCACTAATAATCGCAGTTTTGGACTTTGAGAAACAGACTACACAGAGGTTTGCAGTAAATAATCTGCTCTGTATTAAATGCATTTCAGCTTTAGAATTCATTCACACAGCTTCCCACTTCCATAGGAGCGTGCAAATGCATTTTTAACAAAGAAATAATAAATTAAAATTTAAAAACTACTGCTTTTGAAATTCAACTTATTTTCTCAGAGCAGCAGATATAATGCCTCGATCCAGCGACAAATTTACTTGAACCATCCATTTTCAGCTTGATAAGGAATCTTGACCTGTGTAATAATGATTTACAGCTCCAGTCCTGCTCTACATAAGACAGCAACTGTGCACAATACACCTACATTTAGATAGCACCTGTTTCTAAATCTGCAGTGAAAGTTTACAATGGGAATACAAAATATTGAACTTACAAGCAGTCACACTATGAGCAGAATTAGGAATCATGGTTGTTAATACATTGATTTAATATACATTTGTCTTTAAGAGATATTAAAATTCTAATAATCAATCATTACATTGGCCATTTTCCCTGAATGAAAATGTACTCCGCCAATATTTGGTTGACTATTAAATCATCATTTACTTCAATTTATCCATTTCAAAAATTTCTTTTAAGTTTAAAAAGACTTGCCTTTAAAAAAAAATGTTAAAATAGTAATGAAAAAAAGGAAAAAAACTACCTCTTATATAAATAGGTTTAATCCTTTCTCGAAGCCCGATTCCGTTGAATGAAAAATAACTACAAGTTAAGAGGGGATCTCCAGAGCTGACTGTCTCTCCAAATGATACCCGTTTCTTTAGAGATAGGTTACTTATTATCTGTTGCCTGCTGTATTAGGAACAGGTCTTTCACTTGTTGGTGTCATGTTTCAAGTTTCATGACGCTTTCCTTTTTGTCTTTCTCTTTTGGGCCCTCTAGGTATAGAGCTGACTAAAAGCGATGGAATGCTAGTGAAACTGGTCCCACCACTCCTTGACATTGGCTGATAGCATTATTTTTAAGACCACTTTATTCTGTAAAAAAGTTATTTTCCCAGTCTCCTTATTCAGGTCTCCACCAGACTGTAGGTGGCTTCCCAACCCTCCTTCACCCTTCAGGGCATTAGAAGATGTGTGGAATGGATGGTAACCCTCCAATATCTGATCGCTCTGCTCGTGGCATTTTAAATAACTCCCAATGATTTCTTCTTGCCTCTATTACTTTGCTGGGTGGGTTATTCCAAATCAGTGGATACACAACCCTTACTTAAATGAAATAAAAGTAGAAACTGTAGTAAACTAAACTAAACTGCTGGAAATATTCAAGGAGTTCTATAGGGACTTTCAAACGGCTTTTAGATAGGTATATGGATAAAGGAGAATGATGGGGTATAGATTAAATTGTCCTTGACAGAGGACAAAGGATCGGCACAACATCGTGGGCCGAAGGGCCTGTTCTGTGCTGTATTTTCTATGTTCTATGAGTACCTGTAGAGAGAGGAATATAGGGCTAACAATTTACGTTGATGGCTTTTCATCTCAGCATCATCAACTGGAGAAATTCGTCCTCTTTCCTCACTCGTTGCCTGACCTGCTGAGTGTCTCCAGCACTTTCTGTTTTTATTTCAGATGTGCAGCATCTGTGGTATCTTGCCATTTACAAAGTGAACTTTTGTAGCTGTACTTGATGTATAATGGGAAAGAGAACAGGCAGTTTGCACACAGCAAGCTCCCACTAACAGCAGTGTGATAACGAACAGATAATCTGTTCCTGTGATCTGGGTTCAGGGATAAATATTGGCCAGGAGTGGGGTGGGTGGATCTCCCCTGATCTTCATTGAAATAGGGCCATAAGATCTTTTATGTCAAAATGAGAGGGCAGATGACACCTCAGTTTTAACATCTCATCTGAAAAGTGGCACTCTGACAATGCAGCACCTCCTCAGTATTGCACTGGAGTGTCCGCCTGGATTTTGTGCTTAGGTCTGCTGTATTGGGACTTGAACCTATAGCTAGCTGACACAGTAGGCACAAGTTTATCCATTGGATCAACCTCGATTATGATGCCCCTACAATTGAGTAGGGTGCCAGTGCTCACAGATGAAGAATGGCAACTAGTCAATGTATCGGAGAGCAGCCGCACCTGTGAGTTTTCCGAGAAAGGATTAACTCTGTTAAGAGGTGTAGGGGGAAAATTGGGGAAAGATAAAATGGTTAGGTTTCGTAGTGAGTGTTACAGATTAAGCTGAACCTTCATGTGTTTTCTTGAGTGATTAATTTTAAGAAAAAATG
The DNA here is from genome assembly GCF_036365525.1 of Heterodontus francisci. Taxonomy (NCBI): domain Eukaryota; kingdom Metazoa; phylum Chordata; class Chondrichthyes; order Heterodontiformes; family Heterodontidae; genus Heterodontus; species Heterodontus francisci. The sequence goes on along the minus strand of NC_090405.1, from coordinate 40,383,012 downwards.
CCATAGAGCAACGGTCACAGGAGTTTGAATCAGCGGTAGCTTAGAGCCTTGGAAGCTGAAGGCATGGCCACCAATGCTGGAGCGATTAAAATTGGGGGCATATGAGAGGCCAGATTTGGAGGAATGCAGAAATCTCAAAGGGTTGCACGGCTGGAGGACATTACAGAAACAGGGAGGCGGCAAGGACATAAAAAAAACAAGGATGAGAATTTTAAAATTGAGGCATTGCTGGACTGGGAGCTAGTGTAGATCAGCAAAAACAGGAGTGATGGGTGAATGGAACTTGCTACAGTAGTACCATAGTATTCAGTTCTGGTCACTGAACACATACACGTAGGCAGTGTAGAGAAGAGCCTCGTGGTTGATCTCTAGAGTCAGGAATCTGAGTTCAAAGAACCATGCACCACAGAAGGAGGCCATTCGGCCCATTGTCCCTGTGTTATGGCTCTTTAGTAGTGCTATCCAATTAGTCCCACTCCCCTGCTCTTTCCCCATAGTCCTGTCAGGTGTTATGAGGAAAGACTGGAATCATCTGAGAGATGAACTTCTAGGTGGATATAAGTGTTAAGAGAATGAGTAAGGTAAATCTCAAGTACTGTTTTAAATCAAATTGTGAGAGTAGGAGAAGGGTATACAGGTTCAAACTAACAATTTCATCCCGATACCAGGAAGTACTTCGTGCAAAGCACACGTTCAATGGTTTGGGGAACATCATGCATTCCTAAGAAACAATTGGATGCTGAAATGGGGGAAGTTTTGGAATGGATAAATTAAGAGTGCCCTTCTGTGTCTGTAACTATCTTAGGTCTTGTGATCACACTGAAAGCTTTATTTAACCCTTTATTAGGGTGTCAGTTAGTGTGTGAACTTCTCATAAGAAATTAGCCTGACAATTAAGGAGGCATTCTCTTACGCCATTCCTTCTTTCATTGTCTCCCTGTACTATTCCCCTTGATATCCATTATTTAGTGTTAGGATGTCAGTCATACTGATTCATGAACTGGGTAGAACTGGCCAAAAGTTAACAACGGATAGAAATAATCGTAGAAGATTATATTCAACAGTGCTTTTGAAATGCTAGCAGGTGAAACTGTATTCAAATCTGATTGCAGTAAACATTGCAAAATGAAATGGAATGCCTTGATTTGCTAATCCAGTTATTTTGATGACATTGTTTATTTGTACAAATTTTGAGCCAGCACTGGAAGCAAATGGACAACTAATACTCAGACAACAGATAAAAGTGTTCAAGCTCTGTGTTTGCACAAGTCCTTCTGGAACTGGTTTCATGTTATGCAAGATCTGTGTCTTGCAAGACCGTTCCTTAATTAGTTAATTTCTTATAAGCAGTTCACATTGTTGACACCCTAATACTGCAGCTTCCTAACACAGGGATCTCCAGCTGCAACCTGGAAGTAAACTTTCCGGGATTCTCTGAGGCCTGCAGCCGGGGAAGGACCCCCATTTTCCACAGGATAACCTTTGCTTTACTGTCGGCATGCGTGAGACCTGTGGGCCGGGATTTGGCAAAGCTAGCACAAACAACAACAACTCGCAGTTTCAACATAGCAAAATATCCCAAAGGAGATATTAAGACAGGTGGCCAAAAGCTTGGCCAGGGAGGTAGGTTTTGAGGAGAGGGAGACGGAGAGCGTTAGGGAGGAAATTCTAGAGTTTAGGGCCATGAGAGCTGAAGTCTGGGCCACCAATGGCAGAGCAAAGGAAATCAGGGAGGCGCCAGAGACCAGAATTGGAGGCGCGCAGAGATCTCCTCTGATGGATGTAGGAAGAGATAGGGAGGGCGAAGCCATGGAGGGACTTGAAAACAAAGATGAGAATTTTAAAATTGGGGCTTATTCCATCCAGGAGGCAATGTTGGTCAACGAGCATAGGGGTGATGGTGATGCCACCCAAAACAATTTTGAAAGTCTTGGAAGGATTCTTGACTTTTAGCAATAACAATAACTTGTTCTTGCACACATATATAAGAATGAACTAAGAAGCAACAGGTGGATGTTGAACAGAAGTTAGGAGAGCTACCAAAGGCATGGTCAAAGGAATATGACGGACTAAGGTAGACTCTGCAGTCTATCCGGTCAGAAGCTTTTATAGTCAGAAAGAATGGTCACAAGGTGATGTAGTTGTGGGCTGGGAATTCCATGGGGCACACACTTGAATTGTAGGAGAGGGCAGAGTATTGGGATTCAGTTTTTAATGCTCTCGCAGAGAGGCTTCACAAAGAAGAAGGGCTGAATGGCCTTCTTCTGTTCTGTAAAGTTCGACGGCTGGGCACAATCCATTAAAGATCCTCTTTCAATGTTAGAGCAGTGTGAACAGGGAACATGCATTAGTCTAGAATCAGAGGAGCAAATAATGGAAGTGGGGCTGAGTGTTTGAAGAAGATTGCCCCAAGGATGGGGTAATTCCATGGAGAGATTTGGAGGTGAAGGGAAAAAAAATCTTGAAATCCTTTGAGCTGTAGAATTTATGATATTGTGGTATTGATTCATTATGGCAAAGGGAGTCATTAGAATTGAGCAAGGATGGAGTTGATACCTCAGTTAATGACACTCTTGCCTCTGAGTCAGAACATTTGGGGTTCAAATCTCACTCATTCCAGTGACTTGACCACATAGCCCAGGCTAACACTCCAGTGCATTGCTGCACTGTCAGAGGTGGCATCTTTCAGATGAGGTGTTAAATTGTGGCCCTGTCTGCCCTCTTAGTTGGACAACCAAGATCCCATAACACTATTCAAAGATAAGCTGTGAGTTCTCCCATGAGTCCTAGCTAATATTTATCAATCAATAAACATACATTACTAAAAACAGATAATCTGCTCATTATCACATTTCTGTTTGTGGGAATTTGCTGTGTGTGAATTGACTGCTGTGTTTCCTACATTACAACAGTGGCTACACTTCAAAAGTGCTTTGGGAGGTTCTGAGGTTGTGAAAGGCGCTATATAAATACAAGCTTTTCTTTCTTTATGATGGGGAGACAGGTTTTTGTGTGGGACAGGATGGGGATGACTGGATGATGACAATGGAATTGGACAGACAGCAGAAAGCTCAATTTTAGGGTTGGGCCAGACACCAAGACTTCAATCCATCAGATGTTGATTGAGAGAGCAAGGGATTGAGGGAAGGGGGAGGGGTTGCTGTGTGGGGGCAGCAATGGGGTTGATACTGTCAAAGTTAGACAGCACATGGATGTTGGTGGGAATGACACACAATAGTCAGCTGTAGCATTGCCAAGATTGAGTTGAAGGAAACTGTGACCGATCCAAACAGTCAATGCTCGTGGCAGGGAAGCAAAATAGGGCATCATTGGCAGACATGTGGAAGCTTATGGAGATTTTACTGAGGGGGAGCATGTTGATGCTGAATGGGAAGAGTCCAGGATTAGAGCATTAAGGCAAACTGGAGTTGACTGAGCGCAGGAAGAAACTGTTAGTCCTTAGATCACATTGAGATCTCTGAGAACACTGCCGTTGTCTATCACTGTGTTGCAAAGTTTTTGTCTGCTCTCACTCCCAATTAGACCTTTGAATTGTGCTCTCAGAACCCGTGCATTATTAAAGAAACACGATATTGTCCTTGGCTAAAGCATACTGAGGCAGTGAAGTTACACACATTAGTCAGTAGGCAACTTTAGTGAGACCTTTTCGGAAGTTACAGGGAGGAGCTGACAAGAGTGGAAGATTGAGGAAACAGGGAGAAAGAACAATATTTCAAAGCAATAGGTAACAGGTTGGAAACTAGTCTTGTTATATTAGCGGATTCACCCTTGACACGTCTTTGCTCATTATTCTACAGCGGATATTAAACTATTTAAAGAGCAGATGGAGGAATGCAATAGAAAGAAAAAAATATCTAGCACCTTTCAGAGCATGATTTCTCCACTAAAATCAGAACAATAAGGTCCACAGCCAATCTTTCATATATCTATCTGCCTTAATGGAAATTCTTTTGCTGCCTTGTGCCTAATACATCTTAGTACTTCGAGCTTTACTGCTGAGGTACAGCACTTACTAGCACCAGCGACACACACTTGTCCTCTCCAGTACAATGAAACTTCACAATTGCAAATCCAGCCTGTTTCCCTTGCCAATTAAATCTATTAATATATATATATATATAAATGCTCAATGGCGATATTTGAATTTCGAGTACAATCTATTTCTAGTAAACATTTGAAGAAAATTAAATATTTTGAGTCATTTGCCCAACCTTTTATACTGTAGGTGAACATAACTGTCTTGCTGATTAATCCATACAAAATAAAGACTAAAGCTATCTTTTTCTCACTAGAATAAATGTTCGCAAATCAGCTTAGATCCAGCAAATGAAATGTAAAAATTACACGATCAGTAAAAATCCGTAAGTACCTCTGCAAATAAGGTCCAGTCGTTATTCCTGCGTTGGAGTCTGATTTGGTGCCTTTCCCTCTGCTATTTATTTGACGCCTTGTCTTGTGTGTTTCACTGTGATGGGGTGTCAGATTTCAAGTGACGTTTTCGTTTACGTACCTGCGGTTGTGCTTTGTCTTAGTGGAAATCTTCGCATTGTAAAGTTAAGCATTTCTCACCTCTTCATTCATTTATTCACTCCTTTATTCATTTTTATTTTTCATTCATTCCTTAAAGGGCATGTGCGCACGTTTTCAGAATGTTTCTCATGTAAAAAAAACACTTATTTACAAGTTTGAAGCCTATCCATGACCAATGAAAGTGCACTCACCACCAGTAGCTATTTCAAGGCGTTGTCGAAACAAACAAAGAAGCAACCAGTCCACTCTTAAGGTATGCTGCTGAACTGGAAATTCATTGCCCAAGCCAAATCCTTGCTTGGAGCTTCCCCACCCTCCCGAACTACTTGATCTACGCATCTGTGCATGAAAAGAACTCAACCAGGTGCATTTTTCTCAATTTTCTTTATCAAGCAACAGCGTAAATACAACAAGAGTACGTCCAAAGGAGTTCTATCCACATGTAAATAACCTAACTACAATTCTAGGCCAAACCTACCCATCTTTCCGTGAGACGTTAAACCGAGGTCCCGCCTGCCCTCTCTGATTGATGTAGAAGATCCCAATGCAACTATTTTGAAGAAGGCAAGTGGAGTTCTCCCTGGTGTCCTGGCCAATATTTATCACTCAATCAACATCACAAAGACACATGATCTGGTCCTTAGCACATTGCTATTTTTGAGAGCTTTCTGCGCACAATTTGGCTGCTGTGTTTTCTGCATTACAGTGACAGCATTTCAAAAGTAATTTATTAGTTGTAATGCACTTTGGGATGTCCTGTAGTCATGAAAGGACATAGAGGCACTGGAGAGAGTGCAGAGGATTTTCCAACGATTATACCAGAAACGAGCGAGTAAAGCCTGGCTCGAGTATAAAATTAAAGCCTGACCCTGGCCCGACCCGACAACAGCTAACCCAAACCCGACCCGGGCACGAGGTCCTTTAACTTTTTTAAATGCCCGATCCGACCCGAACCCGACACATGTAGTCAACTTTGGTCGGGTAGCCAGGATTCACTGCAGAGTGTGGACTGCACGTTTCCCGCCTTGACGTGCTGAATGTCCGGAATGCATGACCCGGAAGGGAGACCCAACCCAACCTGACCGAACCCGAACCCGAACCCGAACCCGACACGTGGCGTCAGGTTTGGTCGGGTAGCCTCGCTTTATGAGTGAGTATACAGGAAAGGGTGAACCGGCTGAGTCTCTTTTTTTCCTGAGAAAAGGTTGTAGATACATAGAAACATAGGAAATAGGAGCAGGAGTAGGCCATTCAGCCCCTCGAGCCTGCTCCGCCATTCAACTAGATCATGGCTGATCTGTTACCTCAGTGCCATTTTCCTGCACTATCCCTTGATATTTTAATATCTAAAATCTATCGATCTTAGTCTTGAATATACTTAACGACTGAGCCTCCACAGCCCTCTGGAGCAGAGAATTCCAAATATTCACCACCCTCTGAGTGAAGAAATTCCTCCTCATCTCAACCCTAAATGGCCTACCCCTTATTCTGAGACTGTGTCCACTGGTTCTAGACTCACCAGCCAGGGGAAACATCCTGCCTGCATTTACCCAGTCAAGCCCTCTAAGAATTTTGTATGTTTCAATGAGATCACCTCTCATTCTTCTAAGCTCTAGAGAACACAGGCCCAATTTCCTCAATCTCTCCTCGTAGGACATCCCAGGAATTAGTCTGGTGAGCCTTCATTGCAATCCCTCTATGGCAAGTATACCCTTCCTTAGGTAAGGAGAACATAATACACAATACCCTAGGTGCGGTCTCACCAAGGGTCTATACAATTGCAGCAAGCCATCTTTATTCCTGTATTCAAATCCTCTTGCAATAAAAGCTAGACAAGCATATGAGAGCGAAGGGAATAGAGGGTTACAATGATAGATGATGCAGGCCAGGTGAATTCTTCAAGTGAGAACCAGGCCATATAAAATAAATTGAGAGGGAAAATGAAGAGGAAAATTTTGACTGGCAAAGAGAGAATATGAGAATAGAATGGCAGTCAACATAAAATGGAGCTGAAAAATCTTCTAGCGTCATGTAAATAGTAAGCGGATGGTAAGAGCTGGAGTGGGGCGTATTTGGGACAAAGAGGGTAATATATGCTAAGAGGCGCAGGACAATACTTAATGAGTACTTTGTATCAGTGTTCACTAAGGAAATGGAGGCTGACAAAATATCAGTAGAAGCAGAGAGAGTAGAGGCAATGGATAGGGTAAAATTAAGAGGAAGGAGGTACTGAAAAGGCTGGCTATGCTTAGGGTCGATAAGTCGCCTGGTCCGGATGGCTTGCATCCCAGGTTGCTGGAGGAAGTGAGGTTGGAGATAGTGGGAGCGCTGGCCATAATCTTCCAATCTGCCCTGGATATGGGGGGAGGTGCCAGAGGATTGGAGAATGGCAAATATGACACCCTTATTCAAGAAAGGGTGTAAGGACAGTACTAGCAACAGGCCAGTTAGTTTACCATCTGTATTGGGTCAGGTTTTAGAAACAATAATCAGGGGGGAAAAATCAATGGACACTTGGAGAGGTTCAAGTTAATTAAGGCTATCCAGCATGGATTTATAAAAGGCAGATCATGCTTGACTAATCTAATTGAATTTTTTGATGATGTAACGGAGAAAGCTGATGAAGGGAATGCAGTGAATGTTGTTTATATAGATTTTAAGAAAGTGTTTGATAAGGTGAGACATACAAGGCTGGTTAACAAAATTGAGGCTCATGGAATAGTAGAGCCAGTGTCCAAAGAACAAAGAACAAAGAACAGTACAGCACAGGAACAGGCCATTCGGCTCTCCAAGCCTGCGCCGATCTTGATGCCTGCCTAAATTAAAACCTTCTGCACTTCCGGGGTCCGTATCCCTCTATTCCCATCCTATTCATGTATTTGTCAAGATGCCTCTTAAACGTCTCTATGGTACCTGCTTCCACCACCTCCCCCGGCAACATGTTCCAGGCACTCACCACCCTCTGTGTAAAGAACTTGCCTCGCACATCCCCTCTAAACTTTGCCCCTCTCACCTTAAACCTATGTCCCCTAGTAACTGACTCTTCCACCCTGGGAAAAAGCTTCTGACTATCCACTCTGTCCATGCCGCTTATAGCTTTGTAAACCTCTATCATGTCGCCCCTCCACCTCCGTCGTTCCAGTGAAAACAATCCGAGTTTATCCAACCTCTCCTCATAGCTAATGTTCTCCAGACCAGGCAACATCCTGGTAAACCTCTTCTGTACCCTCTCCAAAGCCTCCATGTCCTTCTGGTAGTGTGGCGACCAGAATTGCACAAAATATTCTAAGTGTGGCCAAACTAAAGTTCTGTACAGCTGCAACATGACTTGCCAATTTTTATACTCTATGCCCCGACCGATGAAGGCAAGCATGCCGTATGCCTTCTTGACTACCTTATCCACCTGCGTTGCCACTTTCAGTGACCTGTGGACCTGTACGCCCAGATCTCTCTGCCTGTCAATACTCTTAAGGGTTCTGCCATTTACTGTATACTTCCCACCTGCATTAGACCTTCCAAAATGCATTACCTCACATTTGTCCGGATTAAACTCCATCTGCCATTTCTCCGCCCAAGTCTCCAACTGATCTATATCCTGCTGTATCCTCTGACAATCCTCATCACTGTCCGCAACTCCACCAACCTTTGTGTCGTCCACAAACTTACTAATCAGACCAGCTATATTTTCCTCCAAATCATTTATATATACTACAAACAGCAAAGGTCCCAGCACTGATCCCTGTGGAACACCACTAGTCACAGCCCTCCATTCAGAAAAGCACCCTTCCACTGCTACCCTCTGTCTTCTATGACCGAGCCAGTTCTGTATCCATCTTGCCAGCTCCCCTCTGATCCCGTGTGACTTCACCTTTTATACCAGTCTGCCATGAGGGACCTTGTCAAAGGCTTTACTGAAGTCCATATAGATAACATCCACTGCCCTTCCTTCATCAATCATCTTCGTCACTTCCTCAAAAGACTCAATCAAATTAGTGAGACACGACCTCCCCTTCACAAAACCATGCTGCCTCTTGCTAATAAGTCCATTTGTTTCCAAATGGGAGTAAATCCTGTCCCGAAGAATCCTCTCTAATAATTTCCCTACCACTGACGTAAGGCTCACCGGCCTATAATTTCCTGGATTATCCTTGCTACCCTTCTTAAACAAAGGAACAACATTGGCTATTCTCCAGTCCTCTGGGACCTCACCTGTAGCCAATGAGGATGCAAAGATTTCTGTCAAGGCCCCAGCAATTTCTTCCCTTTCCTCCCTCAGTATTCTGGGGTAGATCCCATCAGGCCCTGGGGACTTATCTAGCTTAATGCTTTGCAAGACACGCAACACCACCTCCTTTTTGATAATGAGATGACTGAGACTATCTACACTCCCTTCCCTAGGCTCGTCATCCACCAAGTCCTTCTCCTTGGTGAATACTGATGCAAAGTACTCATTTAGTACCTCGCCCATTTCCTCTGGCTCCACACATAGATTCCCTTCTTTGTCCTTGAGTGGGCCAACCCTTTCCCTGGTTACCCTCTTGCTCTTTATATACGTATAAAAGCCTTGGGATTTTCCTTAATCCTGTTTGCCAATGACTTCTCATAACCCCTTTTAGCCCTCCTGACTCCTTGCTTAAATTCCTTCCTACTGTCTTTATATTCCTCAAGGGATTCGTCTGTTCCTAACCTTCCAGCCCTTATGAATGCTTCCTTTTTCTTTTTGACGAGGCTCACAATATCCCGCGTTATCCAAGGTTCCCGAAATTTGCCAAACTTATCCTTCTTCCTCACAGGAACATGCTGGTCCTGGATTCTAATCAACTGACCTTTGAAAGACTCCCACATGTTAGATGTTGATTTACCCTCAAACAGCCGCCCCCAATCTAAATTCTTCAGTTCCTGCCTAATATTGTTATAATTCGCCTTCCCCAATTTAGCACCTTCACCCGAGGACTACTATTATCCTTATCCACTAGTACCTTCAAACTTATGGAGTTATGGTCACTGTTCCCGAAATGCTCCCCTACTGAAACTTCGACCACCTGGCCGGGCTCATTCCCCAATACCAGGTCCAGTACGGCCCCATCCCTAGTTGGACTATTTACGTATTGTTTCAAGAAGCCCTCCTGGATGCTCCTTACAAATTCTGCCCCATAGAAGCCCCATAGAAACACTAAGTGAGTCCCAGTCAATATAGGGGAAGTTAAAATCACCCACCACTACAACCCTGTTACCTTTACTTCTTTCCAAAATCTGTCTACATATCTGCTCCTCTACCTCCTGCTGGCTGTTGGGAGGCCTGTAGTAAACCCCCAACATCATGACTGCACCTTTCCTATTCCTGAGCTCTACCCATATTGCCTCGCTGCATGACCCCTCCGAGGTGTCCCCCCGCAGTACAGCTGTGATATTCTCCTTAACCAGTAATGCAACTCCCCCACCCCTTTTACCTCCCCCTCTATCCCGCCTGAAGCTTCTAAATTCTGGAACATTTAGCTGCCAATCCTGTCCTTCCCTCAACCAAGTCTCTGTAATAGCAACAACATCATAGTTCCAAGTACTAATCCAAGCTCTAAGTTCATCTGCCTTACCTGTTATACTTCTTGCATTGAAACAAATGCACTTCAAAACACCAGTCCCGCTGTGCTGCGCAACATCTCCCTGCCTTCTCTTCCTCTTAGTCTTACTGGCCTTATTTACTAGTTCCCCCTCATTTATTTCACTTGCTGTCCTACTGCTCTGGTTCCAATTGGATAAAAAATTGGCTTAAGGACAGAAAACAGCGAGTTGCAATAAATGGTTGTTTTTTCAGACTGGAGGATGGTAAACAGTAAAATAAAAGCAAAATACTGCAGATGCTGGAAATCTGAAATAAAAATAAGAAATGCTGGAAATACTCAGCAGGTCTGGCAGCATCTGTGGAGAGAGAAGCAGAGTTATCATTTTAGGTCAGTGACCCTTCATCAGAACTGGCAAATATTAGAAATGTGAAAGGTTATAAGCAATTAAAGCGGGGGTGGGGCAAGAGATAACAAAGGAGAAGGTGTAGCTAGGACAAGGTCACAGAATAGCTGACCAGAAGGTCATGGAGCAAAGGCAAACAATATGTTAATGTTGTGTTGAAAGACAAAGCATTAGTACAGGTAGGGTGTTAACAGACTGAAAATTGAACAGCCGCAAGTACAAACATGCAAAGAAAAGTGGTTAAGCAAACTGAACAAACTAAGACGAAATAAAATAAAACAAACACAAAACATTAAATATATAAAAAAGAGAAAAAAGAAAAAGGAAAAAATAACTAAAAATAAAAGTAAAATGGGGGACCCGTCATGCTATGAAATTATTGAACTCAATGTTCAGTCCGGCAGGCTGTAGTGTGTCTAATCGGTAAATGAAATGCTGTTCCTCGAGCTTGCATTGATGTTCACTGGAACACTGCAGCAATCCCAGGACAGAGATGTGAGCATGAGAGCAGGAGGGAAGTGTTGAAATGGCCAGCAACTGGAAGCTCGGGGTCCTGCTTGCGGACTGAGCGGAGGTGTTCTGCGATGGTAGACAGTGGTGTTCCCCAAGGGTCAGTGCTGGGATTACTGCATTTTTTTCCTTATATATAAATGACTTGGTTCTTGGAATACAGAGTAGAATCTCAAAATTTGCTGATGTCACTGAACTTGGAGGTGTGGCAAACAGTGGGGATGATAACTGCCTATAATACGACATGGAGAGGCTAGCAGAATTGTAAGAGAGGTGACAGATGGAATTTAAGCAAATAAAGCCGGAGTTGGGGGCGGGGGGTGGTGTGGGGAAAGAGAACGAAAGGGAAAGCGTGTACTAGGGCAGAGGGCTGAAGGGAATAACTGACGAGGAGGCCGTGGGACAAAGGCAAAGAGATTGTACTAATGGTGTGGTGAAAGACAAAGTATTAGTGCAGAGGGAGTGTTAATGACAGAATAATGAGCAGCCATAAAGATAAATTCAAAGAAAAATAAAATACAAAGCCGGTCTCAGTGAGGATAATTTTTGAAATAAGTGCAGTGAAAAGACCAGAAAAATCTTTCCCGCTGTGTCTGAAAATCTGGTCACAGTGTTGAGCGACCACCTCCTACAACAAGCACAAAGTGGGGGGGATACATGCATTTGCAAGTCAGGGCCGTGCACAGTTTATGGGCAGAGATTCATTCAGATGGAGTGTTTGATTAATGGATATAAAAGATCGAAGAGACTCGCATGCATTGTAGTTACGCGAGTAACTCCCTTACACCCAAAATTCTGGGATCTTTTAAGCCATGTAATTGCTTCGTGCCGTGATTGCGGATGTCTCTGGGCGCAAGTGCGGAGGGAACTCCAGACCATTAAGTGGTAACTCCTTCACATGCTCGTTGTGAGATCTTGCATGTGCAAAATGACTGTGCTGTTTGATTGTGCGAAGCAGTTTGTGATAGGAAGCTTTCAGAATGTTTCTGAGAGCCATGACAAGTTGGTTTATAAATACAGGTATTTCAGCAATGAAATACTAAGTGCTTTAGTTGCTAAATGTACTACGCAGTGCATCAGAGAAACAACAAAAAGCAGAACTCATCTTGATTTGGTGTTTTAGAAAGCATCCCGATCATATACAGGAATAAATGTCATAGTATCATAAAATTTGACATACCTTAGGGAGTCAGAAATATTCAAAATCAGGAGCTGGATTTTTGTTACAGAGGCAGGAAACAGGAGCCAGGCCTGGTTTTGGGTCAGAACCCCACCTCTGGTGGGAAACTGATTCAGATTCAGATGGGGAAACCCTTAATTGGTATGGAGATGATTTTCCTGTCCACTTAGAGGCTGTCTCTTTCCAGGGCCTCACTGCCCTAAAGATCCACACCTCTCTGGAGGGCCATGTTATAGAGAGCTCTGCAGATCACCATAATGACCAAGACCCTTGCAAGAGAGAAATTGGAGGGTGCCACCAGACCTGTCCAGGCACTAGAATCGCTCCTTCAGAAGCCCAATGGCCTGCTCAATGGTTGGCCTGCTGAGCAGGTGGTTTTGGTTGTATCACCTCTCTCTGGGGATGCCATAGAGGGGATCCCGTAAAGGTCCATTGTCCTCTTGGAGGCTCCATGCACTTTGGGGAATAGAGTGAAGATCTGAGGCAGCCTGGACTGGTGGAAGATGAAGGAGTCATGGCAGCTGCCAGGAAAGTAAGTGTACACATGGAGGAAGCTCTTATGGTCACAGATTAGTTGGACGTTGATGGAGTGGAAGTCCTTCCTGCTGATGGATCGCACTGGCTGGTGGCTGGCTGCCTTGACAGCCACATGGATGCAATCGATAATACCGTGCATGTGGGGAAATCCAGCGATGGAGGCAAACCCACTACTCTATGTCTCTGCACACGCCCATCTATGTCAAAGTGGATGTAGTCACTCGCCCTCCTGAGTATGGCACCCATGACCTGCCTGATGGCCTGATGGGCTGCCAACTGCGAGATGCCATCTAGGCCCCCAGCTGATCCCTGGAACGAGGCCTCAGGTCATTGTGGATCAGGTTCAAGACCATCTGGCTGAATAGGCGCAGCCGCCTCCAGCACTGGCACTCTGTCATTTGTAGGTAGACCTGATGCCTTTTTCCCCTTGCAGCCTCCCACCCCCTGCTGTGCTCCTCTGGCCTCCTTCCTGTTGTCCAGGAAGGTGCATCTGCTGAAGCTCATCCTGGCTGCTGTGTCCAATGTCAGAATACCCTGTTTCTATCTGAACTCCCTCAAAATGAGGTGTCAACCTGGTGAAACTACAACCCAGGTCTACTTGCATGCCGAACAGCATAAGCGGCATGTGGTAGACAGTGCTGAGCGATCCGAAGCGACAACCAGTGGATCCGATCTAAGCTTTGCAGTCCTGCCATATCCAGTCGTGAATGGTGGTGGACAATTAAACAACTAACTAGAGGAGGTGTCTCCACAAATATCCCCATCCTCAATGATGGTGGAGCCCAGCACATCAGTACAAAAGACAAGGTTGAAGCATTTGCAACAATCTTCAGCAAGAAGTGTTGATTGGACAATCCATCTCAACCTCCTCCTGAAGCCCCCAACATCACAGATGCCAGTCTTCAGCCAATTCGATTCACTCCAGGTGATATCAAGAAATGGCTGAAGGTACTGAATACTGAAAAGGCTATGGACCCTGACAACATTCCGGCAATGGTACTGAAGACCTGTGCTCCAGACCTTACCGCACGCCTAGCCAAGCTGTTCCAGTATAGCTACAACACTGGCATCTACCCAGCAATGTAGAAAATTGCCCAGGTATGTCCTGTACACAAAAAGCAGGACAAATCCAACCCGGCCAATGACTACCCCATCAGTCTACTCGCAATCATCAATAAAGTGATGGAAAGTGTCGTCGATAGTGCTATCAAGCAGCACTTGCTTAGCGATAACCTGCTCAGTGACGCTCAGTTTGGGTTCCGCCAGGGCCACTCAGCTCCGGACCTCATTGCAGCCTTGGTTCAAATATGGACAAAAGAGTTGAGTCAAGAGGTGAGGTGAGAGTGACTGCCTTGACATCAAGGCAGCATTTGACCGAGTGTGGCATCAAGGAGCCCTAGCAAAACTGAAGTCAATGGGAATCAGGGGTAAAACCCTCCGCTAAAGAAGCAAAAGAAGGTGCTTGTGATTGTTGGAGGTCAATTATCTCAGCTCCAGGACATCACTTCAGGAGTTACTCAGGGTAGTGTCCTAGGCCCAACCATCTCCAGCTGCTTCATCAATGGCCTTCCTTCAATCATAAGGTCAGAAGTGGGGATGTTCGCTGATGATTGCACAATATTCAGCACCATTCACGACTTCTCAGATACTGAAGCAGTCCACGTCGAAATGCAGCAAGACCTGGACAATATCCAGGCTTGGGCTGATAAGTGGCAAGTAACATTCGCACCACACAAGTGCCAGGCAATGACCATCTCCAACAAGAGAGAATCTAACCATCTCTCCTTGATGTTCAATGGCATTATGATTGCTGAATGCCCCACTATCAACATCCTGGGGATTAGCATTTACCAGAAACTGAACTGGAGTAGCCATATAAATACCGTGGCTGCAAGAGCAGGTCAGAGGCTTGGAATCCTGTGGCGAGTAAGTCACCTCCTGACTCCCCAAGCCTGTCCACCATCTGCAAGGCACAAGTCAGGAGTGTGACAAATATCCTCCACTTGCCTGGATGGGTGCAGCTCCAACAACACTCAAGAAGCTCAACACCATCCAGGACAAAGCAGCCCACTTGATTGGCACCCCATCCACCACCTTCAACATTCACTCCTTCTGCCAGCGGCACACAGTGGCAGCAGTGTGTACCATCTACAAGATGCTCTGCAGCAACTCACCAAGGCTCCTTGGACAGCACCTTCCATTCCCGTGATCTCGACCACCTAGGTGGTGTAGTGGTAATGTCATTGTACTGATGATCCAGAGATCCAGACTAATGCCCTGGGGACAGGGGTTCAAATCCCACCATTGCAGCTGGTGGAAGTTAAGTTCAATTAATTAATTTTTAAAAAAGAATTGAAAGCTAGTCGCAGTAATGATGCCATGAAACTTTCATTGATTGTTGTAAAGGCATTTCTGATCCACAATGCCCTTTCAGGAAGGAAATCTGCTGTCCTTACCTGGTCTGGCCTACATGTAACTCCAGACCCACAGAAATGTGGTTGACTCTTAACTGCCCTCTGAGATGGCCTAGCAAGCCACTTAGTTCAAGGGTAATTAGGGATGGGCAACAAATGCAGGCATTGCCAGTGATGCCCACATCCCATGAAAGAATAATAAAAATAAATCCAGACCAAAAGGGCTCAGACTTGAGACATCCTCAACACTACTTCTGTGATTTGGATCCTCCCTTATGTCCTATTGAGTGTTCAAGTTGCAGTGTTACCATAACACACCAGTTTTAGCATAACATCCTTCAGATTGTACTCTGATGATTTAGCTATAGAGGTCAGCATATTATACATTTGATGAGTGCTACTTCATAGTGACTGGGCCTGCTAAACACCAAGTCTAATGCTCAAAGATCACAAAGTCATTGTGGTTGAGAAAGGCCATTTGGCCCTTCTTTGTTCATTTATCCAGAATGAAAAATCTTCACTGGCAACTGCCAAACCTATGACCTGTACTGCCTAGAAGAACAAGGAGAGCAGGCACATGGGAGCACCACCACCTGAAAGTTCCCCTCCGAGTCACACACCAGCCTGACTTGGAAATATATCACCGTTCCTTCATTGGCATTGAGCCAAAACCATGGAACTCCTGACCTCACAAGCACTGTGGGAGCACCTTTACCACACGGACTACAGCAGTTCAAAAAGGCAGGCTCACCACCTCCATCCTAGTGGTAATTAGGGATGGCCAATATATGCCTTGCCAGCAATGCTCACATTCCATGAAAATCTATGGGCATCCCAATAATGAAAAGATCCAAAAGTCACTCGACCGTAATATCCAATTTATTTTTTTCATGATTCCATCATTTTCACCCCACTCTTATATCTGGAAGTCCATTCCATGTTATTGATCATCCTTCCTGTGGACAAGCACTTACTGATATCAATGTTAAATTTGTTTTCTCCTCGAGTCATAGGACAGAATATTACAGCTCAGAAAGAGGCTATTCAGCCCATTGTGCCTCTGCCAGCTCTTTGGTAGAACATAAGAAATATGGGCTCAATCCTAGCAACTTCCTGAAGCAATGTCTACATAATCGAAATACAACTGTATCAGATACATGATACAAGCAGTTTACTGAAATAACGTAACTCCCCCCAACTGATAAAATATTTATAGTTAGTGCGATATGATAATATCACACACAGTAATTTCCCAGCTTTTATCATAAGAAATAGGAAGGAGTAGGCCATTTGACCCTTCAAACCTACTTTGCCATTCAATGCAATTATGTTTTAAGATTTAGCAGTGACAAGTTGCGTTACAAATTCAGATTTTGCATTAGATATTCTCTCTGGTACGGCTGTGTTAATCACTCTCAAACACAGCCTGAGCATCTTATACTTGGGTATGTGCCACTACTGTCCAACATCCAATTATACAATAGCATAGCAGCCCTTTGTAATCGAAACTGGGTAATCATGGTAATTGAATATGTCCCTTTATGTCTCTCCAAATGTTTCAAATCAAACCCAAGAAAATAAGATGAGGCCAGATACAAATCATTAAGCTTTTTATTTCACAGGAAATGAACAGACAAAGCAATGCTTATGTTCAGGCGACTTAATTCAATCGTTACATCTTGTCGTCATGTAATAAACTGGATCAGGTGCATCTCAGCATACTTAGGGACGTAAGGGTGGAAACTGAGGAGATACTGGGCAAAAACGTCCAATCCTCCTTAGATACAAGGCTGGTGCCAGAGGACTGGAGAATTGCAAATATTACACCTTTGTTCAAAAAAGGGGTGTAAGGATAAGCCCAGCAACTGCAGGCCTGTCAGTTTAACCTCGATAGTGGAAAAGCTTTTCGAAATGATAATCCAGGACAAAATTAACAGCCCCTGGACAATTAATTAAGGAAAGCCAGCACGAATTTGTTTAACCAACTTAATTCCGTTTTTTGATAAGGTAACAGACAGGGTTGGCGAGGGTAATGCAGTTGATGTGGTGTACATGGACTTCAAAAAGGCATTTGATAAAGTGCCACATATTAGGCTTGTCAGTAACAATGAAGCCCATGGACTAAAAAGGACGGTAGCAGCAGGGAGATGAAGTTAGCTTAATGATAGGAAACAGAGTCGTGGTGAAGGTTTGTTTCTTAGACTGGAGGAAGATATTGAGCTGGATTTTGAGCTGGATTTTGTGCTGGAGCTGGGGCTTCCAGTGCTGGACTGAAAGGGTGGGGGAAAGCCTGTCTTAGCCTTTTCGCGAACACCCCCCCGCCCCCAACGCCCCCAGAGCGATCGTTCGGTCCTTTTATATCAAAGTTTCAGGGGCCGGGATCCCTGTCCCTTTAAAGAGGGGGCTCCCGCCTTCAAAAGCTGCCAGTCAATCAGAGGGACAGCAGCTCAGCAATATCGGCAGCGCCACTGGGAGTGGTGGCCACTGTCAGTACTGCTGAGACCTCAGACCCAGGCCCAGTGCAGGAGGCCCAGGCCCAAGATGTGTGAGGTGAGATCACCAGCGTCAATCTAGAAGGCTCCAGTGAGGTAGAGTGGTTGTGCAGTCCAGGGGAGAGGAGGGTCCCAGGGGTAAACTCATTCCCGGGGTGGGTCCTCCATGGTCCATAGTGAGCCCATGGAGGAGCTACACCACCACCACCCCCCCCCCCACCAACCCCCAAGCCTACAGAGAGGACACTTTGTTTTAGGAGGTGTCTGCTGCATGTGGCGGAGGCCTAGCACCCCCCCCCCCCCCGACACTGGTAAAATCCTAGCAGCGGCAGGAAGAGGCCCTTATATGACCATTAATAGGCCACTTTTGGGCCTCAATTGGCCTCTGGGTGGGAAGGCCATCGTTGGCCTATCCCACTCCTGGGAAGATCGCTTGGCAACAGGGAGGCAATGGGCTGTCCTTCCCCTGCACCCCGCACCCCAACACCTATCGCGGTAGTCAATGCCCCCGGTCTCCAATCCCGCCTCGGGGGCCACACAGAATCCCGGCCATATAATGGGGTCGGTATTAAGGCCACTGCTTTTCTTGATCTATAATAATTTCAAAATTTGCAGATAATACAAAACTTGGAAATATTGTGAACTGTGACAAGGATAGTGATAGTCTTCAAGAGGACATGACAGGCTGGTGGAATGGGCGGACGTGTGACGGATGAAATTTAATGCAGAGAAGTGTGAAGTGATACATTTTGGTCAGAAGAATGAGGAAAGGCAATATAAAATAAAGGATATAATTCTAAAGGGGGTGCAAGAGCAAAGGGACTTGGGGTGTATGTGCTCAAATCATTGAACGTGGCAGGGCAGGTTGAGAAAGGTATACAGGATCCTGGGCATGGAGTACAAAAGCAAGGAAGTTATGGTGTACCTTTATATAACACTAGTTCAGCCTCAACTAGAGTATTGTGTTCAATTCTGGGCACCACACTGTAGGAAGGATTTGCCCGCATTGGAAAGGGTGCAGAACAGATTTACAAGAATTGTCTGGGAATGAAAGACTTCAGTTACGTAGGTTGGTTATTCTCCTTAGAGAAGAGAAGGTTGAGAGGAGATTTGAAAGAGGTCTTCATAAACATAAGGGGTCTGGACAGAATAGATGGGGAGACATTATTTCCATTGGTGGAAGGGTTGAGAACCAGGGGCCACCAATTTAAGGTATTTGGCAAAAGAACAAGAGGTGACGTGAGGAAAAATATTTTTACCCACTGAGTGGTTAGGATCTGGAATGCATTGTCTGAGAGTGTGGTGGAGGCAGATTCAATTGAGGCATTCAAGAGGGAATTGGATAATTATCTGAAGAGAAAAGATTTGCAGGCTACGGGGAAAAGGCGGGTGAGTGGGATTAGCTGAATTGCTCTCGGAGAGAGCTGGCATGGACACGTTGGGCCGACTAGCCACCTTTTGTGCTGTAACTATTCTATGATATTGAGTCTCTGAGACATGGATAATAGCCAATGTCAAGATGTCACAGGTCATGATATGTTAACTATTATTCCTCCTGCAGTGAAGCTACTTAGGCATGATGACACACCCAGCAAACATTAGTCCCATTGAAACTCATTACCTGATGGGCGTGATTTCAGGATCTATTATTTAATCAGTCATAGCTACGCCCCAATCTAGGGATTAACTTTTTCTCCCTGCCTTTTAAGGTCAAACTTGCAATGACCCAAATGTAATGGGTGCGGTAGCGTTAAGGTTATGTTATGGACTAGTAATCCAGGGGCCTGGACTAATGATCCAGAGACACGGGCCAGGAGTCTACCAGTCCCCGGGAGGCAGGCTGGCAAGCGATGGGGGGCGGGGGCTGGTAAAATCGCAGGGAGCTGCATCGGATTGGCTCCTCGACATGGTCCCGCTAACGGAACCTTTTCCCAGTGGCTGGATTAGATGCAGATTGGCAGCCCACTCTGAGGAGGCAGGCAACCAATTAGCATACTTAAAGGCCCAATTAGGGGCCATTTTATGTGACTGTCAGCATTTTTCCAATGGTGGGGCTGTAATGGAATATAGATATCGAAGAGTTTCCCAGACCCTTATACTATCTGGGATATTTATGACTTAGCCATAATTATTAAAAATAGACTATCTGAAAGATGGTAATATTCTCTGTTAGTTTTCTTCCTTTGAGGGAAAGCTAGTTATATTCTTTAGACCAAAATAAGTGTCTATAAGAATTTGTCTGGTTTAAACTTAATTAAAGGAGATTCTTAGGGATGTACTCCTGATTTGGTTTAGTGCCTAGAAGGGGTTAAAGTCATAAATCACTTCAGGGCGACAACCCTGCTGCATGGGGAGACCGCCAAATAAAAGGAGGCAGCCTCCCTGCGGCAGCCCAGGGAGTCATTGAAGTCGAAGGCTCCATGGTCCATAGAGGGGGCCACGGGCAGGGAAGGCAGCCTCTGCAGCTCCAACAATCTCCCTGGAGGGGTTTTCCCTCTGACCTTCAGCCCCTGACATTTTTAATTATTTCTCACCTAACTGGTTGATCTCCCGAGGTCTCCTGTATGCCTTAGCATTAACCACTTCACCCGGCTTCACAGCTGCCGGCCCTGAGATTCAGCCAGCAGCATGGACAGCATGGTCCCGATGCACGCAGCAAAGTTCAGGCCATGAATTATAATTCCACCACAACAGCTGGGGACTTTAAATTCAGTTAATTAAACAAAATCTGGAAGAAAAAGCTAGTATCAGTAATGGTGACCATGAAACTACCAGATTATCATAAAAACCCATCTGGTTCACTCATGTCCTTTAGTAAAGGAAATCTGCCATCCTTACCCGGTCTGGCCTAATATATGACTCCAGATCCTCTGTGGTTGACTCTTAACTGCCCTCTGAAATTGCCTAGAAAGCACTCAGTTGCAAATAAAGAAAAATTTTGATTTTAATAATGTCATATTTGTAGTATATGGGTCTGAAAGGGTTAATGTTTGAGACAGTGAGAATAACCCCTCCCACTGTAGTGATGATGGGCAGTAGACTTGGAAGGAGCTAGAAGCACCATGAGAAGTGCTAGCTAGAGATCCTAATGGAGAGTGTAAATAGAATGCAAATATAAATAAAGAGTTGATGTTAAGCCATCATAAGATTCTGAGACCTTTATGAAGAGCACTATAACTACGCTACCAACAACATACAATATAGTGACAGCGATACACAATATGGTGATCAGTGGTGGGTGTCGTACAACTTGGTAAACGGTGACTGCATACATAACAATAGTGAACACACTCAGAAGATTTGAGAAACCTAACTTGGTACAGTAGCGCCAAAAGATTGCAGATCTCGTGCAGAGGCTGTGAAGACCTCCAGAGCTGCTCCATAGACGACGAAAACACATGAAGAATCAGTGAATCAGCCGTGCGGTTATTCAGGCTGCACCACAGAAGCGTGGTGGTCTGTGAGAACAAACCGGGTCCAGTGATCAGGCTGCAAGTCACAGTACCAAGCAACAGTCAAGGATCGGGAGGAAAAAACCTTTAGAGATGTGCATCATTATTAACGGCGCACTGGGCAGGCAAGTCAGAAAAATGTGGAAAAAAGCAAGCAGTTGATCCCTTGTGAGGGCGAGTCCAGAGTTGGCGGCCATTACTTGAGCATGGAGGGAAAGCACAAAAACACCCAAAAAGAGTGGAAACCTCAGGAAAGCACTGGATAAGCTACACATTGATAAAGAGAAGGAATTAGATAGGCTGGCTGTACTTAAGGTTGGTAAGTCACCAGGACCAGATGACATGCATCCAACGATACTTGGGGAAGTAAGGATGGAAATTGTGGAAGCACTGGCCATAATCTTCCAATCCTCCATAGATACAGGGGTGGTGCCAGAGGACCGGAAATTTGCAAATGTTACACCCTTGTTCAAAAAAGGGTGTAAGGAATTGACCAGCAATTACGGACCAGTCAGTTTAACCTTGGTGGGGGAAAGCTTTTAGAAACGATAATTCGGGATAAAATTAATAGTCATTTGGACAAATGTGGATTGGTTAGGAAAGCCAGCATAGATTTGTTAAGGGCAAATCATGTTTAATTAACTTGCTTGAGTGTATTGATGAGGTAATAGAGAGGGTTGATGAGGGTAATGCGGTTGATGCGGTGTGCATGGTCTTACAAAAGGCATTTGATAAAGTGTCAGGCTTGTCAGCAAAGTTAGAGCCCATGGAATAAGAGGGACAGTAGCAGCATGGATACGAAATTGGCTGAGTGACAAGAAACAGAGAGTAGTTGTGAACTGTTATTTTTTTGGACTGGAGGAAGTATTTAGTGGGGTTCCCAGGAGTCAGTGTTGGGACCCCTGCTTTACTTGATATATATTAATGATCTAGGCTTGGGTGTACAGAACACAATTTCAAAATTTGTGAATGACAGGAAACTTGAAAGTATTGTGAACTCTGAGGGTAGTGATAAACTTCAATAGGACATAGACAGGCTAATGGAATGGATGGGCAAGTGGCAGATGAAATTTAATGCAGAAAAGTGTGAAGTGCTTCATTTTGGTAGGAAGAATAAGGAGAGGCAATATAAATTAAAGGTTACAATTCTAAAGGAAGTGTGGGAGCAGAGGGAGCTGGGGGTATATGTGCACAACTCATTGAAGGTTACAGGACAGGCTGAAAAAATGATTAATAAAGCAGTAGGATCCAGGGCTTTATAAATAGAGATATTGAGTACAAAAACAAGGAAGATATGATCAACCTGTATAAAACACTTGTTCGAACGCAACTGGAGTATTGTGTCCAGTTCTGAGCACCACACTTTCAGAGGGATGTTAGGGCATTAGCGAGGGTGCAGAAAAGATTCATGAGAATGGTTCCAGGGATGAGGAACTTTAGTTACGTGGATAGGTTGGAGAAGCTGGGGCTGTTCTCCTTGGAGAAGAGGAGATTAAGAGATTGATAGAGATGTTCAAAATCATGAGGGGTCTGGACAGAGTAGATGGAGAGAAACTGTTCCTATTGGCCAAAGGATCCAGCACCAGAGGACACTGATTTAAGGTGATTGGCAAAAGAAGCAACAGCGACTTGAGGAAAATCATTTTTACACAGCAAATGGTTAGAATCTGGAATGCACTGCCTGAGAGTGTGGTGGCAGCAGATTCAATTGAAGCTTTTATAGAAAAGTGCCATGGGAAGGGGCCAGGGTGTTGGAAGTGCTTGAGGAGTAGACTAGGGTGTCGCGGAGGGAATGGTCTCTTCGGAATGCTGAAAGGGGCGGGAAAGATGTGTTTGGTGGTGGCATCACGCTGGAGGTGGCAGAAATGCTGGAGGATAATCTGTTGACTGCAGAGGCTGGTGGGGTAGAAGGTGAGGACAAGAGGAACCCTATCATTATTCTGGGAGGGAGATGGAGGGCTGAGAGCAGAAGTGCAGGAAATGGGTTGGACACAGTCGAGGGCCTTGTCAATGATGGTGGGGAAATCCTCAGTCGAGGAAAAAAGCGGACATATCAGAACTGCAGGTGGAGAAGGTTGCATCATCAGAACAGATGGGAAAACTGGGAGAATGGAGTCGAGTCCTTATGGGGAGATGGGTGTGAGGAAGTGTAGTTGAGGTAACTATGGGGGTCAGTGGGTTTATAATGAACTGACTGATTTCCTTTATGAATTGGTCCAATGTTGTTGCATTATTCAGACTGACTTCAGTAACTCACTGTCAGTAATTCTCGCTGCTGTGAATGACTCCCACCCTTGACATTCTGCATGTGGTTTGCTGTAACTCCAACTGGAAACAGTTGAAAACCCACAAACACAGTGGAGGTTCAGTGTAGTTTCTGCTGTAATAAGAGCAGAAAATTCTGGAAATACTCAGCAGATCTGGCAGCATCTGTGGAGAGAGAAGCAGAGTTGACGTTGCAGGTCTGTGACCCATTGTCAGAACTGATCTGAGGCTTTTGTGTTGACCACGAGAACAAGCGTATTTGGAGAAAACCGGATCATGACAGTAAGGGAATTCTAGTCTTTACGTCATTTAGGGGATGTTTATTCCAAATATAAAACTAAGAAAATGTCAATGTATTTGTTTGGCTGGAAACAGTGATGGGAACGGACACAAATAATGGAGTTCAGACGTCACAGGTATTTGTTTTAGCATTTCCAAAATAGATGTGACCAACCCGTTAAATGACTGCCACACCTCATGTGTTACTGAGCTACAACTTCCTTGATTGCTGAACATATAGTCATTTTGGATTAATGCATTGCAGCTATCTCCATACATTTACAGCATAGTTCAAGACAATTATCATGTCAATTTTAAATTCCAAATTATTTTGTTTCTTTGTTTAGATGGAGAGGCAGACCATGCCTCTAGTTTTGTTGGTTTAAATTGCTAGCGAGCACATTAACATAAGTAACACGGAGTTTCCTGTCATCCGTTCAGCTTATTCTTTTGTCTATTTTGGTGGAGTTGGTAGCATGCTGGACTCTGAATCAGCTTGGTTTTGGTTCAAGTTCCACTGTATTTTTGAGAATATGATCCAAGCTGATACAGTGGGACAACTTTAACCTAGCTCTCCAGGTGGGACACCCATGGGATCAGGTGGAATGCTCATTTTACATTCTTCCCAATGGGAGCGATTTTAACCTATCCCACAGGCAGGAGGTTTATGGGATTGGGTGCAATGTTGGTTTTACACCCGGCCTTATTTTTACTCTCCATTAAAGTCAGAGTAATATTGGGTGGGTGTAAAATCAGCATTCCAGCAAGTGAGATTAAAATTTCACCCATTGATTCATTCAAATGCAAAATACATAGATTTATTTTAGCAGGTAATATTTTGGGGATATAGTTGTTAATTATATTAATTGAGTGTTTCATTGTGTTCAGCTGGTGGGCACTAACTGGGGATTCACTTGTGCTCCGATATAATGGAACAGACTGAAATAGTGGTTGGTGGATTGGAGATGCATTTTTGTAATGTGTGTCTCTGAAATTAGAAACTTATAAGTGTGCAACAACTAGGCTCCAATTCTATCCTAAAAGCAAAATACTGCGGATGCTGGAAATCTGAAATAAAAACAAGAAATGCTGGAACCACTCAGCAGGTCTGGCAGCATCAGGTTGGCACTTGCTGCTGTTCAATATTCAGTGTATTAACACCTAATCTGTACTAATGCTTTGTCTTTCAACACACCATTAACATATTGTTTGCCTTTGCTCCATGACCTTTTGGTCAGCTATGTGGCCTGGTCCAATCTAGACCTCAGTTATCTCTTGCCCCACCCCCACCTCACTTGCTTATAACCTGTGACTTTTCTAATATTTGTCACTTCCGAAGAAGGGCCACTGACCCGAAACGTTAACTCTGCTTCTCTTTTCACAGATGCTGCCAGACCTGCTGAGTGGTTCCAGCATTTCTTGTTTTTATTCCAATTCTATCCTTCTGGCTATCTTAATTGTAATACAGTATTTGACTAAGTTGAGATATGACACGTGGTAAGTGTAGGGAGAAACAGATGACTTTAAACTAATTAAAAGCTTTCCCTCAGTGGGGTACTATTTGCCTCTCGTATGGGTCTGTTATCGACTAATTGATAGAGATTCGTTACTATAATTAATCAATAACTCTATTATAACTGTATAATGAGGCTGCCAGGATGATAGAAGACAGACTAAATGGACCTTGGTCTTTTCTCATCCAGTAGTTCCTAAATTCTTATGATACTTCAGTACACGACAACAGAGGAAGTGCTAGATTTTGGATGAAATGTTAAACCAAAGCCCTATTTGCCTGTTTATGCGGGTATAAAAGATGCCACAGCAACTGCATTCTTCTTTTATTCATTTGTGGGATGTGAGTGACGATGGCAAAGCCAGGATTTATTGCCCATCCCTAATTGCCCTTGAGAAGGTGGTGGTGAGCCACCTTCCTCAACCAGTCCAGTCACACCCACATTGATGTTAGGAAGGGAGTTCCAGGATTTTAACCCAGCAACAATAAAGAATCAGCGATATATTTCCAAGTAAAGATAGAGGGGAACTTGCAGGTGGTGGTGTTCCCATGCATCTGCTGCCCTTATTCTTCTAGGTGGCACAGGTCGCGGGTTCAGAAGGTGTTGTCGAAGGAGCCTTGGTGAGTTGCTGCAGTACATCTTATATATAGTACACACTGCTGCCACTATGTGCTGGTGCTGAAGAGAGTGAATGTTGAGGTGGTGGATGGGGTGCCGACCAAATGGGCTGCTTTGTCCTGCATGGTGTCGAGCTTCTTGAGTGTTGTTGGAGCTGCACTCATTCAGGCAAGTGGAGTGTATTTGATGACACTGCTGACCTGCGCCTTGGAGATGGTGGACAGGCTTTGGGGAGTCAGGAGATGAGTTATTAATCACAGAATCTCTGGCCTCTGATTTGATTTCATAGTCACAGTATTTATGTGGCTGGTCCAGTTAAGTTTCTGGTCAATGGTGACCTCCAGGATGCTGATGGTGAGGGATTCAGCAATGCTAATGCCATTGAATGGCAAGGGGAGATGGTTAGATTCTCTCAGGTTTGAGATGATCATTGTCAGCACTCTGCGGCATTCGTCAGCCCAAGCCTAAATGTTGTCCAGGTCTTGCTGTATGTGGGCATGGATTGCTTCAGGGTGTGAGGAGTTGCGAATGGTACTGAACATTGTGCAATCATCAGCAAACATCCCCACTTCTGACCTTATGTTTAAGGGGAGGTCATTGATGAAGCAGTTAAAACCCTGAAGAACTCCTGCAGTGATGTCTTGGGGCTGAGATGATTGGCCTTCAACAACCACAACCATCTTCCTTCATGCTCGGTACGACTCTAACCAGTGGAATCACAATGAGATATGCTGAGGCCATGAAACCTACTATGTTACATATATAAATTCTTTCATGCTTTATCTGAAGTGCTTTTAGGTCTCTCAGCTAACATTCCTTAGGAATGTAGGAATAGGAGGAGGCCCCTTGAACCTATTCTGCAATTCAGTTAGCTCATGGCTGATCGTAATTCCATTTACCTATTTTGGTCCATTAACCAAAAGAGTGGAAGCACAGTAGGGGGTGATGTATAATCAAATATAAATGTAAAGCTAAGTCAGTCCAGAGGTCAGAGTAAATATAGATCTGTTAAGGCTCAGGCAAATAATGCAAGGCTGGATTGCATCTATTTTAATGCAAGGAGTCTTACTAGTAAGGCAGATGAATTGAGGGCGTTGATTAACACATGGGAATATGATATTATTGCTATTACTGAGACATGGTTGAGGGAAGGGCAGGACTGGCAGCTTAATATCCCAGGGTATAGAATCTTCAGACGTGATAGGGGAGGGGGTAAAAGAGGAGGTAACATTGCACTGTTGATTAAAGAGACAATTACTGCAGTAAGGAGGGATGATATCTTAGAAGGTTCCTCTAATGAGGCCATATGGGTAGAACTTAAAAACAAAAAGGGGGCAATCACTTGGCTGGGAGTGTACTACAGGCCTCCAGTCAGGCAGTGGTAGAGGAGCAGATATGTAGGCAAATCTCAGAGAGGTGCAATAATAATAGAGTAATAATAGTAGGGGATTTCAACTTCCCCTATGTTAGAGGGGATAGTATTAGTGCAAAAAGCTTAAAGATGGTTGAATTCTTCAAGTGCATTCAGGAGAGCTTTTTGAGCCAGCACGTAGAGACTCCTACAAGAGGAGGAGCGGTACTGGACATAATCCTAGGGAATGAAGCCGGAAAAGTGGTAGAAGTGTCAGTGGGGGAGCATTTCGGGGATAGTGACCATAACTCTGTAAAATTTAAGGTAGCTATGGAAAAGGACAAAGATCAGACCAGTGGGAGTCATTTAGAAGGGAAATTGTGAGGGTTCAGGTGCAGCATGTTCCTGTAAAGGTGAAGAGTAGGACCATCAGGTCAAGGGAACCCTGGATCTCAAGGGGTATAGAGGATTGGATCAGGGAAAAAAGGAGGCGTATGGCAGATTCAGAGTTCTGAAAACAGCAGAGGCCGTAGAGGAGTGTAGAAAGTGTAGGGGAGTACTTAAAAAAGTAATTAGGAGAGCGAAGAGGGGGCATGAAAAATCACTGGCAGACAAGATAAAGGAAAATCCTAAGGCATTTTATAAGTATGTTAGGGGTAAGAGGATAACCAGGGAAAAAGTGGGGCCCATTAGGGATCAAAGAGGCAATCTGTGTGTGGAGCCAGAGAACATAGGTAAGGTTTTGAATGATTACTTTTCATCTGAGTTCACTATGGAGAAGTACGATGTAGGTATAGTGATCAGGGAGGGGGATTGTGATATACTTGATCAAATTAGCATTGAAAAGGAGGAAGTATTAGCTGTATTAGAGGGCTTAAAAGTGGATAAATCCCCAGGCCCAGATGAGATGTATCCCAGGCTGTTATGTGAAGGAAGGGAGGCGATAGCAGGGGCTCTGCCACAAATTTTCAGATCCTCTCTGGCCACAGGAGAGGTACCAGAGGACTGGAGGACAGCGAATGTGGTACCATTATTCAAGAAGGGTAGCAGGGATAAACCAGGTAATTACAGGTCGGTGAGTCTAACATCAGTGGTAGGGAAATTATTGGAAAGAATTCTGAGAGACAGGATTAATCTCCACTTGGAGAGGCAGGGATTAATCAGGAATAGTCAGCATGGCTTTGTCAGGGGGAAATCGAGTCTAACTATCTTGACTGAATTTTTCGAGGAGGTGTGTAGAGGTGTAGATGAGGGTAAAGCAGTTGATGTAGTCTACATGGACTTCAGTAAGGCTTTTGATAAGGTCCTGCATGGGAGATTGGTTAAGAAGGTAATAGCCCATGGGATCCAGGGCAGTTTGGCAAATTGGATCCAAAATTGGCTTAGTGGTAAGAGGCAGAGGGTGATGGTCGAGGGTTGTTTCTGCGAGTGGAAACCTGTGACCAGTGGTGTACCGCAGGGATCGGTGCTGGGACCCTTACTGTTTGTAGTGTACATTAATGATTTAGATGTGAATATAGGAGGTATGATCAGTATGTTCGTAGACGACATGAAAATTGGTGGTGTCGTAAATAGTGAGGAGGAAAGCTTTAGATTACAGGACGATGTAGATGGGCTGGTAAGATGGGCAGAGCAGTGGCAAATGGAATTTAATCCTGAGAAGTGTGAGGTGATGCACTTTGGGAGGTCTAACAAAACAATGGAATATAAAATGGATTGTAGGACCCTAGGGAGTACAGAGGGTCAGAGGGACCTTGGCGTGCTTGTCCATAGATCACTGAAGGCAGCAGCACAGGTAGATAAGGTGATTAGGAAGGCATATGGGATACTTGCTTTTATTAGCCGAGGCATAGAATATAAGAGCAGGGAGGTTATGATGGAGCTGTATAAAAAGCTGGTTAGGTCACTGCTGGAGTACTGTGTACAGTTCTGGTCGCCACACTATAGGAAGGATGTGATTGCAATGGGGAGGGTGCAGAGGAGATTCACCAGGATGTTGCATGGGCTGGAGCATTTCAGTTATGAAGACAGACTAGATAGGCTGGGGTTGGTTTTCCTTGGAGCGGAGAAGGCTGAGGGGGGACCTGATTGAGGTATACAAAATTATGAGGGGCATCGATAGGATAGATAGGAAGAAACTTTTTCCCTTGGTGGGGAGGTCAATAACTAGGGGGCATAGATTTAAGGTAAGAGCAGGAGGTTTAGAGGGGAGTTGAGGAGGAATTTTTTCACCCAGAGGGTGGTTGGAATCTGGAGCACACTGCCTGAAGGGGTGGTAGAGTCAGGGACACTCACAACATTCAAGAAGTATTTAGATGAGCACTTGAAATTCCATAGCATACAAGGCTATGGGCCAAGAGCGGGGAAATGGGCTTAGTTAGGACGGGTGCTTGATGGTCGGCGCAGGCTCGTTGGGCCGAAGGACCTGTTTCTGTACTGTAAAACTCTATGACTCAATGACTCTAACCCTTAATACCCTTACAGCAAATCCTTACATTACAACAGTGACTACATTTGAAAAGCACCTCATTGGCTGTAAAGCATTTTGGGATGCTCTGAGGTCATAAAAGATGCTATATAAATGCAAGTCTTTCTTTTGCTAACAAAAGTCTATCAATCTTAATTTTTCAATTTCAATTGACCCCCTCACCTCCAACCCCAGGTTCAACAGCTTTTAGGGATGAAAGTTCCTGATTTTCATGACTCTTTGTGTGAAGAAGAGCTTCACCATTAAGGCGGGGCTAAAGAGTGGCAAGTTGAAGGGACTGAGCAGTTGGCAGGAAAAAAGTAAGAAGCGCAAGGACAGAGCCAACTGTGTAACAGCCCCGACAACCAATTTTATTTGCAGCACCTGTGGAAGAGTCTGTCACTCTAGAATTGGCCTTTATAGCCACTCCAGGAGCTGCTCCACAAACCACTGACCACCTCTAGGCGCTTACCCATTGTCTCTCGAGACAAGGAGGCCAAAGAAGATGGTGGTTAAGTGATTTGGGGAATCTTGAAGATGTGCAAGATGCTTCATTGAAGCAATTCCTTCCTTTCAAATAAGTGTTTGCAGACTAAAATTGATGCGTGTAATGAGATAGTGCAAAGCTTTGAACTCCATGCTTACCTGCATGTATATAAAGTTCTCTTTGTGTTTCTCCATACCCTTCATAATGTTATTCTTTCTCGTTGATCTGAAAATCCGACTTGAAAGAGATAAAAGAGTTAATGACATGTTTCTGAAGCAGGGCCAGAATCACTTCCGATATCTGGCATGTGGGCAGATGAAGTGTAATATTCTATTTCTATGTGTGGGTTATATTACAGAGAATCATAGAAAATTTATAGCACAGAACGAGGTCATTTGGCCCATTGTCTCTGTGCCAGCCAAGGAAGAGCTATCTGGCCTAATCCCACTTTCCAGCTCTTGGTACATAGTTTATGGTACTGTTTGTGCAAATCCAAGTACTTTTTAAATACACGGAGGGTTTCTCTGATCAAAGATCATCAACATGAAAAGTTAACTTTGTTTCTCTCTCCACAGATGCTGCCTGACCTGCTGAGTATTTCCCCACCCACCCCCAGATTTCTAGCATCCACAGTATTTGCTTTTGTTTCTTTCAGGTTGTGAGTTCCAGACTTCAAGCACTGTCTGGATGAAAAAAATTCTCCTTAACTCCTCTTTAATCCTTGTACCAATTATTTTAAATCTATGCCCCCTGGTTAATGACCTCTCTGCTCAGAGAAATCGGTCCTTCCTACCCACTCTACCTAGGCCCCTCATAATTTTACACACCTCAATTAAATTTCCTTTCAGCCGCCTCCATTCCAAAGAAAACAACCCCAGCCTATCCAATCTTTCTTATAGCTAAAATTCTTCATTCCTGGCAACATCCTTGTAATTCTCCTCTGTAACCTTGCTCGTGGGATCACACCCTTCCTGTAATGTGTGACCAGAACTGTAGACAGTGCTCTAGTCGTGACCTAACTAGTGTTTTATATAGTTCTCTGTTCTTATATTCTATACCTTGGCCAATAAAGGAACATCTCCCATATGCCTTCTTAACCACCTTATCTATCTGTCCTGCTACCTTCATGTGAACTTCAAGGTCCATCTGTTCCTTCTACACTTCTCAGTATCCTTCCATTTATTGAGTATCCCTTTGCCTTGTTTGTCTTCCCCAAATACAGTACTTTACACTTCCCTGGTTTGAATTCCATTTGCCACTTTTCTGTTCACCATCACATTACAAATCAAAAACATTAAGCCAACACCAAAAGTGCTAGAAAAGGATGAAAACAGATCGACCTTGCCGTTCAAAGACAAATTATTTTTCCAAGCATATCCTAATGGAGTTGATTTTCCTCTCCGGGAACGTTTATTTTCAAGGAATAAAGCAGAGACGCTGGGAATAATCCACAGATTAGGCAACACCTGGGGAGAGATAAAAATAGAGTTAACGCTTTAGGTCGATGACCTTTCATCAGAACTGGGAGAAGCTCGACACTGAATAAATAGATTTTAACCAAGTGCACAACCAGCTGATTTGGGGGGGGGGGGAATGGGGGGGAATGGTGGGGGGGGGGGGGGTTGGTTTGTGGGGCTAGGGGATGGAGAAAAATGGGGAAGGTCTATGACAGGGTGAAAGGCAGGCATGATTTAAATAATGATTAAGTAATAGAAGGGATGATGCTGTAAGGCCAAAGGGAGTGGTAATGGGACAAGTAAAGAAACAGGAAGATGTGTTGTGAGGAGGTGTAAGTAGTTCCAACAGAACCATTATCACAATTGCTATCTGAGAAAATGCAAGATTCTAAAGTTGATGAACTCAATATTGAGGCTGGAAGAGTGCAAAGTGCTTCATGGAAAGACCCATCTTTTGTTTAAAAGCAGTGAGAGACTTTTCCAGCATCTGAAGGGCATTGACAATTACCAAAATGAAACTTAAAAGAAAATGGGGCCATAGCTGGTTGCAAGTTTAAATTCACTGCCTTAACTTCTAGCACAGCTACAAGTGCTGCCTAACTGTGTCATTGAATTTTTAAAGTACTTGTCCCCCTAAAGAGAATACTTTAAAGTCAGGTTGCTGAGTCCTCACCTCATTGCAGTCAGAATAGATTGCAGTTTGCTTTAAAAGGCAGACCAAGTCGTGTCAGATGTGAGGTCGTTTCCTAAACTGGCCAAAATGAGGTCACTCAGGGTTCAGAACTCTTTCAAGCTCTCGGTCCAACCTTTTGCCTTGTAGGTCAGAAGTTGATCAGCGAGAAACATTGGAACAGGATTAGGCCATTCAGCCCCTCAAGCCTGCTCCGCCATTCAGTTACATCACGGCAGGTATGTATCTCAACTCCATTTACCCACCTTAGCTCCATATCACTTGGTGCCTAACCCAACAAAAATCCATTGCTCTTGCTGACATATAACGATTGATCAGCATTCCTGCACCTTTTAGCCAAACTGTACTGGTGCATGGATGTCACAGAGTGCGTTGTACCTGTTACTTTTTGCCAGTTAATTACAGGTTCTGTGTAATGTTAATTGATGCAACTTGATCTCTCTACAGGTGATACTGTTTGTGGGTGTGTTGTGTGCCCTTATGCAGAGAACACCAATAATTGAGATTTAAAATAAAATTCACAGGACAATGAGATGCTTTTGAATAGTAAAGAATAATAGTTGACATAACTGTGGATTCACAGGGAAAAAAAACACTGTCATTGACATGGTTGAATAACATCCAGATAGATTTGTTGCCTCTGTGTTACATTATCAGATGATCAGAAGAAAAGAGACCACATAAATCTGAAGCCAGTGCTGCACAGAATTTAAGCACAGAGAAATACCAAACACTTTGTAAAATGTTGTTACAATGTGAGGATTCACTTTTGTTGACAACATAATGGTATTATGAGGCTTATTAGGTATTTTATAAATTAGAACTGCCAGCAGAGAGCTTTTTGCATATTGGGAGCTCCCTCACAAAAATCAGTGTGCCTCAATGATCTCCTAACCCTGATAATGAAGACACGATGTTACAACCAAGGTGGGAGGAGTGCACTGTTTATTCTAGTTCCACTTCTCCAGGGTCACAACATATATACAAATTTTTCCCACTTACCAATACGGTCAATCATAGACTCTATTTTTATCTCAGAATAAAACACACCAACCAGGTTTCTTTAATAAACAATAAAATTATCAGTTTATTATAAAACAAGTCTTAGCCAGTAATGAAATAAAGCATAAACACACAAATTGAAATATTAAAGTTCCCTTTTTACCTTAGCTCCTCATGCTCACACACACATATTCTGGTTAACCAGAAAAATAAATGGATTTTTGTTTTTAGAGCTCTATTACAGACAAAAAAACCCACTTGGGCTGAATACTTGCTCATTCTTGAAGAAACAGCAGATGAGATATGTTGTGTTCCAAAGCTGGCATACAGTTTAGCAGACAGTCTGTCCTCCGCGTACACCAAGATGGGTCACTAGGATTTTATAGAACAGTTCTTTTCAGGCGGCGTTGAGAATTAATTTAGCAGGCTTTTCTTCAAAGATAGGAGATGAGATGAGTTGACACAGTAGACTGCTCAGGGTCTTTTAAAGAGGTGCTGGAAAGCTGAACTGGGTAGTGGTCTTCTCTCATTCCTTGGCAATTCTCTTCCCTCCTTGGCAATTCTCTTCTCTCCTTGGAAGTTCTCTTTTCTCCCTTTTTATACAGTTCAACCCTAACTCAAAACAATTCAAAAATGAAACCGACAACAGGAAGTCAACCTTTTGACCTCCATCAATCTTGACCTGTCACTTCTTTGTAAACAACTTCTTTTGGTGTCCAAAGTTCTCTGTTGTTTATCGAGATGGAAGTCAGGTGGTTTTTTGAAAAGGCTTGTTGTTGCTGGAAGTCGGGTGGTTTCCCAGAAAGGCTTGTTTTCAACACATGACCTCTCAGTGACCCTTTTAAAAAACATTTCCAGGGACTGTTTTTCGAAGTCAAGTGGCCCTTTACATGACCCCTTTGAAAACCCTAAAGTTTAACATTTCTTCAATCTTTCATAAATGAATCCTCAAAAAATATATTTAACAAAACATAGGACTTTCATAACAACAGAAAACCGTGGATGGTCCTTAATGCTCTGCTATGGACCCACTTGTGTATGCATGCACTCCCATCAAGTAGCATTCAATTCCTATAACACTTACCTGTCACACAAATATATTTAAAACTTCAGGAGGATGGGACAGAGTTGATAAAAACAGTAGTTGAAAGGTCCAGGACGAGGGGTCTATAGATATATGATTAAGAGATTTAGAACAGGGGCAGGAGAAACTTCACTTCTAACTTTAGTGATTGAGCAGAAAACCCCACGAAAATGCCGTTTATGTAATTTTGCAAGGGTTTCCATGGTTCCACCGTCAAGTTCTCATCTTAGTGTGGAAGCAAGATGGCAACCAAAAAGATTTTACAGAAATGCTTTGAGTGACATCCTTCTGTTTGCTTAATTGGTTATTGCTTGCTTTCTGCATAGTTTGATTGTCAAGGAAAGAACTTGCATTTGCATAGCACCTTCCACTTCCTCAGAATGTCCCAAGGTTATCACATCCAATGAATTAATATGAATTATAGTCGCAGTCTTGAATTCAAGTGCAGCAGCCAATTTTGCACATTAGACAGCAATGAGATAAACCATCTGATTTTGATGGTCTTTGTTCAGTGATGGTTGTCGACCATTTCTTATAAGTCCTGGTTGGTCATTTTCAGTCTTGCTTTTAATTAGCAGGTTCCCTATCTCAGTGGTTGTCAGACTGGGGTTCGCGGGCCCCTGGGGGTCCTAGGAGACCTTCCAGATGGTCCGCGAAATAATTGAGCAGCGGCCGGAGGCGGGTTTAGTGCGAGCGGGGAGCAGATTGCAGTCCCCATGTGTTCAGCGGGAAGTGGGCTGGGCATCTCACCTCAGAGGGGTATGCACATGGAAGAGCACTGAGGGCAGCACAGGTGAATCCACAGTTACCAAGCCTAGTGGCGGGCGCCAGGTGAGTTCAGCCTTGTTCAAGAGAGAGGATTTAAAAAAAATATTTAAGTACTACATACTGTGCAGTGATGAGCAGGCATAACCGTTTCGCTGATAACAGTGAGTAGATGCCTCTTTTCTTAAAAAACATTATTAAAATCTCTTTGCCTACAGCACTTCTATATTATGAGTGTTACGTAGTATTATAAGTTAGACGGGGTGGGGGGGGGGGGATGTTATGATTAATAATCCATTTGAAAAGAGGTCCTTCAAACAAAAAGGTTTGACAACCACTGCCTTATCTATTCATTTATGTTTTGTTGCTACTTTGTGCATCTGATATTGTGGCCACTCTGTCATATCAGATAAAACTCCATGTGCGCACATATAGTAACCCACGTGTGATGTCTAAATATGCAGTAGACGCAAGACTTTTATGCAGACACATGAACACGTACACCCACACATGCACTAGCAGGTCTCTTATGGCATTGCTCACGGTGAATTACCCTGATTTACGACAACAGGGGTACATTCAACAAAGTGTGATCAGGTTTAAGTCTGGGAATTTGATTCTTTGCCACATTTTGGCATTTGGGACCCACACATGTGGTTGCCATGGTACAAAACTAAGATCCATGCAGCTCTAGACAATGTTGGCTAACACTGCGGAGACCAATTTCCAACTAGTTATTTACAGCTACTCATCCCGGGGACTAACGCTCATTTACTTGCCAGAACGTAGCTGTTCAGAGGTCAGAAGACAGTTGTGTACAAACAAATCTCACCTGTGAGACTTGATAATAATTGTAAAAAAAAGTATTCCATTTAATCTACTTGCATACTGTTCTTGTGAAGTCATTGGAAAGTATGATTCATAATATGTTTCACATTCAGACTAGTATAACTACAGTAGGTTTCATGCTGTACACACATCCATTGCACAGTTGCCTTGCAGATGTGCACATCGATCTTCTCTTGAATGGAATACTACCAGTTAAAAATGCACCAGCTAAAGCTCTCCACTTTGTCGCCTGTGCTGCGCCTGCTCTTTCAGGGTTTCTCCAGCAAGATTCACTGATGCAGCCACAAAATCAGGATGTCAAGGGGAGCATCAGTCACATTGGTGTATAAGGAAGGGAAGATCGTGCCTCTGTAAAGACCCTTCCACATCTTCAGGCAGTCCCAGAGCACTTGGCAGCCAATGCATTACTTTTGAAGTGCAGTTTCTGTTGTTATGTGGGCAATCTACTCGTGCACATTAATGGATTAATTGGATTAATTAAAAAAAAGAACTTGCATTTATATAGCACCTTTCACGACTTCAATATGTCCCAAAGCACTTTTCAGCCAATGATGTATGTTTTGAAGTGTAGTCACCGCTGTAACGTAGGAAACATTGCAGTCAATCTGCGTACAGCAAGATCCCACAAACAGAAATGTGATAATGGCCAGATAATCTATTTTAGTGATGCGGATTGTGGGATAAATGTTGGCCAGAACACTGGGGAAATCTCCCCTGCTCTTCTTCAAAGTAGTGGAATGGGATCTTACACATCCACCTGAAAGGCGGACAGGGCTTCCCTTGATCTAATGTCAACCAAAAGACAGCACCTAGGCCTCCTCTCAGGAGACATCCATGCCACTGGGCCTATTAGGGGTTACTTGGGTGAAATTCCTAAGAAAGTCCTGGGAGTACCCCCTCCAAACTTCCGAAGCCTGTGCACATAATAACCTTGAGCAAAACTTCTCTCCCACCCCCGAGCAAATTTTGGCAAGTACATTACATGGGACGGGTAAATCCATTGTAGGCCCCAAATTGCAGCACCAAAATCTCTTGAAAGGCACCCCCAAAAGGCTAGGCTTCACACTTAAGGAGTGTGCAATCACGAAACTTACCCAGTTAGATATTAATGAAATTATATTGCAGGGTAATTTTCGAGCTTTTTCGATTTTGTATGTGCGGGTTGATTTAGGTATTTTAGCAGCAGTGAACTAAAATAAGCTGCCCGGACTGTTTCAGAGTTATTATCAACCACTGGAGTAAATTCCAATGTATCTGAGTACTTGTGAGAGGATCAATGACAGGGAATTATGGCATGCAAGCTAAAATATCACTGGGCGGAGTGATTCCTTAAAACTTGATCTGGCTTCACGTTCTTTTGATTTTCTCAAGAACCGACTCAGAACCTGCAATTAAAAACGGTTTTGTTGGTATATTGGAAATTAGTCAGGGCTGAAAAATCAGGTAATTTAACAAATAAAAGTAAGGGTGCTGTCATTTCACTGCAGACCTGTGAGTCCAACTCATCCTGTAAAAGGCAAATGTGCCGTGTTTCAGTTTCAGCCTCCTATTCCCACCTCTTCGAGTTCACCTGCTGTGTGTCAAGATTTCCAGACACCTGTTATGACACAGAGCAGAAGCTGCACCCATTTCCTGGAATGTGCGGGAGTAAATTACATCAGGGACCCAAGAGATATGAATGCTTCTTCCTGTTTTTTCATATTCCTCAGTGCTACAGCGGTCACACACGGTCACTAAAAACCTCAGATCACACTGACTCACGATGCAGGTTGAGAAATTCTCAGATGTATTTTTGGATGCCACTTTACGCAAAATGCACTGGGGAGGAATTTTCACTTCTGCGTCTTCAAAGGTCATTGATTGTGGCACAAAGATTCCAGAGCAGTTGCAGGTGCCAAATATCCAGACAGGTTGGCGTAGCAGATGAGTCGTATGTGAAGGGGATAGAAATAGCTAGTCCACGGGTTGATAGGAATGTGTGTTTTTACTCGGAGGGTGATAGCATTGCAGGTGCAAGGGAGCTCTAAACCAGAGTTGGTGGGGAGATTTTTAAACTGTTTCCACACTCTGGGATGCAAAGCTTGAATCAGGCGTGAAAAGTCATACAGGATTTTAGTGCGAAATTCAGACTAAGCTGCCTGATTTAAATCTCTGCACAAACACAGGATTGTGACTGGCACACAGGGCAGAGTGCCGTGGGAAAATGTTAAGTACATGGGGCATCTGCTTTGGTTCCCATCAGTTCAGGCAGTTTCAGATAAACTGTGCTACCTTTAGTTGTGTCTATGAGATGAAATGAAGTGCCAATAAGCCACCATAATTCATAAATCTGTGTCAATATAGTTGCTTTTGTTATCTTCGGATTCGAATACTCCAATGGCTCTCCTGGCCGTTCTCAGTCAATTTCAGCTCATCCCGCCTGTATCCCAACTCGCACCAAGTCCTCTTCACCCATTACTCCTGTGCTCGCTGATCTAAATTGGCAACACCTCAAATTTAAAATTCTCATTTTTGGGTTCAAATCCCTCCATGGCCTCACCCTTCCCTATCTCTATAAACTCCTCCAGCCATACAACCCTCCAAGATTGCAGAGCTCTGAAATGCAGAGGAATCTGGCTGGTCTAGTGTATGAATCACAAAAGGTACAGGTATGCAGGTACAGCAAGTAATTAGGAAAGTTAATATAATGTTTTCGTTTGTTGTGAGGGGAATTGAAAACAAAAGTAGGGAGGTTATGCTTCAGTTATACAGGGCATTGGTGAGACCACATCTGGGGTACTGTGTACAGTATTGATCTCCTTATTTAAGGAAGGATGTAAATGCGTTGGAGGCAGTTCAGAGAATGCTTGACTAATTAGAATTAGAATTAGAACATTACAGCGCAGTACAGGCCCTTCGGCCCTCGATGTTGCGCCGACCTGTGAAACCATCTGACCTACACTATTCCATTTTCATCCATATGTCTATCCAATGACCACTTAAATGCCCTTAAAGTTGGCGAGTCTACTACTGTTGCAGGCAGGGCATTCCACGCCCCTACTACTCTCTGGAATGGGTGAGTTGTCTTAGGAGGTAAGGTTGGACAAGACTTGTATCCGCTGGAGTTTAGAAGAGTAAGAGGCAACTTGATTGAAACATATAAAATTCTGAGGGGCCTTGAAGGGGTGGATGTGGAAAGGATGCTTCCTCTTGTGGAAGAATCTAGAACTAGGGGTCACTGTTTAAAAATAAGGGGTTGCCCATTTAAGACAAAGATGAGGAAAAATGTTTTCTCTCAGAGAGTGGTGAGTCTTTGGAATTCTCTTCCTCAAAAGCCGGTGGAAGCAGAGTCTTTGAATATTTTTTAAGGCAGAGGTAGATAAATTCTTGATAAGCAAGGGGGTTAAAGGTTATTGGCGGGAATGTGGAGTTGAGGTCACAATCAGATCAGCCATGATCTTGTTGAGTGGCGGAGCAAGCTCAAGGGGCCGAGTGGCCTGCTCTTGCTACTAATTCGTATGTTTGTATGTTCATATGATCGCTGCGCTCCTCCATCTCTGGCCTTTTGAGCATCCCCAATTTTAATTTCTCTACCATTGGTAGCCACTCCTTCAGCTGCCGAGGCTCCAATCTCTGGCATTCCCTCCCTGAACATCTAAGCCTCTCTCTACTCTAACACACTTCTTAACACCTAGCTCGTTGACCAAGTTTTTGATCACCTGTCCTAATATCTCGTCACATGATCGGTGTCAAATTTTGTCCGATAGCGCTCCTGTTACTTTTATCACGTCAGAGGTGCTATATAAATGCAAGTTGTCATTGTTGCTTTGGTAACTGGTTATTACTTATAGAATCTTGATCAACTTCTCTGTAATGCTAAACACCTTCGCAGTAAAATAATTGCCTTATTATTATTCTCCAACACATTTAGATACAATAGCCTGGAATTATGTGTCATTAATATTCGCAGATTAAGGCTTAATGTGTTCAGATGCTGCTCCTCTTAGCACATATGTTAGCACAATTAAAGTAATCTGATTATTGTCTGTGCAAACAGAGAGTGAGTATATGAATATGTTGGGGGTTGCAGGGGGGGCGGTGGATTTTATCCTGACAGGGCGGGTGGGTTTGTGAGTGGGAAGCAGGTTAAAAGGGATGAAGTTTGACACGTCAGGAAGCTGGCAGCAACTCACCAACGTTCACCTTTAACCTTGGCACAATGTGCAGTGTGCGGGAAACCCCTGTGAGTACAGGCGAGTTGGCAATTTAAATATGTTAAGCACTCATTATCAGCTTCTTTAACCCTGAATTCTGAATTTAACTGCGCGTGCACGTCTTTCCTGGGCTTCCAGGAACTGGCCTGAGAAGCCAAGGCGAAATGACAGTATGGTTTGAGGGGGCTGAACAATTTGACAGGCAAGAAATGCTTTAAATACTGAGATCTCTGCTTCCTGCCTAGGTGGAAGGCTATTACTCCCGGGTCTTGGTCTGAGAGTGTGCCTTCACTGCTTTGGAGATGATTTCCAACACTTAGGACCTTTGAACTTGGACCTTTGACAAGGAAGAAGAGGAGCAGTAGCAGCAAAACCAACAACAACAGCAGGGGCAGCCTTCTTCTCAACCAGCTGCCACGCCACAAGACAGAGGGTATGAGCACAGAGTTCCAGTTCCCAGGAGGCGATAGCCCTAACACAGGATTTACAGGCAGAGGAGAAGCTTCCTGGAGATGTTAAGCAGCAGTGCCTCAGGAGGCTTAGGGTATCGCTTCAGGAGGTCGCTGGCATTTGCAGACTCCTGGGAGAAGACCTCCTGCCAAGTGGACCAGGTGAGCACACATTGGCAGTGGCTGACAAACTCACCACTGCCTTTAATTTCTTCACCTCTGGCTTCTTCCGGGGAACAGCAGATGATCTTTGTAGAATCTCGCAGTCTTCTGCCCACCAGTGCATCTCACAGGTGACCGATACCAGGACCACCACTTACGTGCACTTCGCAACTGATGATGCCCATCAGAACGAGTGGGCACTCAGATTTGTGGCTCAGCTAGCTTTGCAGAGGTGCGGGGAGTCATCGACTGCACACACGTGGCAATCAAGGTGACCCCCGATTACCCTGCGCCAATCATGTCTCCCTGAGATAATCACACCTTGAAGCAGAGTTAGAAGAAAGCTCCTTGGAGACAGGGGCTACCCTTCGAGGACCTGGATAATGGCACCAGTGAGGAGCCCAGACAATGATGCCCAGGAAAGATACAATAGAACCAACCTGACTACTAGAGCTGTGATAGAGGAAGCAATCGGGATGATGAAGATACGCTTTAGGTGCCTCAACAGATCTGGGGGAGTGAATGTTGACGGTGGTGGATGGCGTGCCAGTCGAGTGGGTTACTTTGTGTCTTGGATGGTGTCAGGCTGCTTGAGTGTTGTTGGAGCTGCACCCATCAAGACAAGGGCGGCACAGTGGCGCAGTGGTTAGCACTGCAGCCTCACAGCTCCAGTGACCTGGGTTTGATTCTGGGTACTGCCTGTGCGGAGTTTGCAAGTTCTCCCTGTGACCGCATGGGTTTTTGCCGGGTGCTCCGGTTTCCTCCCACAGCCAAAGACTTGCAGGTTGTTAGGTAAATTGGCCATTATAAATTGCCCCTACTATAGGTCAGTGGTAGGGGAATTGAGGGGATGTGGTAGGAATATGGGATTAATGTAGGATTAGTATAAATGGGTGGTTGATGGTCGGCACAGACTCGGTGGGCTGAAGGGCTGTATCTCAAAATTAAATAAAATAAAAATAAAGTGGAGAGTATTCCTTCATGCTCGTGCCTTGTAGATGGTGGACAGGCTTTGGGGAGTCAGGAGGTGAGTTACCCACCACAGAATTCCCAGCCTCTGACCTGCTCTTGTAGCCAAATTATTAATATAGCTGATCCAATTAAGTTTCCAGTCAAAGGTAACCCCCCCCAGGATGTTGATGATGGGACAATTCAGTGATGGTAATGTTGCTGAATGTCAAGGGAAGATGGTTAGATTCTCTCTTGTCGGAGATCGTTATTGTCTGGCATTTGTGTGGCGTGAATGTTGCTTCCTACTTATCAGCCCAAGCCTGAATGTTGTCCAGGTCTTGCTGCATTTCTACATGGACTGCTTCAGTATCTGAGGAGTCGCTAATGGTGCTGAACATTGTCCAATCATCAGTGAACTTCCCAACGTCTGACCTTAAGAAGGAGGGAAGGTCAATGATGAAGCAGCAGAAGATGGTTGGGCCTAGGACTCCACCCTGAGGAACTCCTGCAATGATATCCTGGAGCTGAGATGATTGGCCTCCAACAACCACAACCATCTTTCTTTGTGCTTGGTATGACTCCAACCAGTGGAGAGTTTTCCTCCTGATTCCCATTAACTTCAATTTTGCTAGGGCTCCTTGATGCCATACTCAGTCAAATGCTGCTTTGATGTCAAGGGCAGTCACTCTCACCTCACCTCTGGAATTGAGCTCTTTCGTTCATGTTTGGACCAAGGCTGTAATGAGGTCAGGAGCTGAGTGGCCCTGGTGGAAATTGAAGGATTTTAAGTGCTTTTAACTTCCTGGTTTGTTGTGTGTGGATACTTCACCGTGATTGGTTCCCTACCTGTTTGCTGACATCACTGCCGCTGCAGGCCTGAAGATCTCCTTGACTTCATACCGGATTTAAACTGCTGTGGAGAAAGGGGAAATTCTCACCACAGAGAACTTTGTGGGCAGCTTTCTTCGAGGTCTTGCTTTGTTTGTCGCAGTTTCTACAACAGTGGCTACACTTAAAAAGTACTTTATCGGCTGTAAAGTGCTTTGGGATGGCCTGAGGTTGTGAAAGGCGCTACATAAATGCAAATCTTTCTTGCTGTCTTACTTTATGACTTCATGTAAAAAGTGGCTCATTAGCTCTATCTGTAAAGGAGTTCTTGTGTCATCACATTGGTGAAGCAGCCAACAAACAACACTGTCCTGAGACTATCCACGAGAAGCAAGTTGCCAACCAGATGCAGGCAACATGTGCACAGATTAGCAAGAGACAGAAATCTGAGCAATAGTCAATGTAGCTGGTTCTTTGACAGGTAATGTGTATTTTATTTGCAGACCAAAACAGACAGCCTGGGGGGAATTTTATGGGCCCTGCAGTAGCGGTTTTTGTGACGAGCAGGGTGACCTAATTAGGTGCGATTTGATATTTTGCATTCCCGACAGCGGGTTTTCTTTTAGATTAAGTCAGCAGTGCATTTGCATCAAGTGGGGGTTTACTCCCTCCGGTGATGGGTTCCAGCTTTCCATACATGTGCATCGCGTGAACACTCATTACCCTATAATTATTTCAAATTAAGTCCGACCTGCCAGATTAAGTCAGCGGCACGCGGAGACCTCGTGGCACCTGGTGCATGCTGTTTTAAAGGTGGCACGCCCCATGTCGGCTTTGTGCAGCTGTGTCTGAGGCCAGTGCTGCGGCACATGTGGAACGCTTTATAGCCCTGTCACTAATGGTGCTTTGCAGAGCGACGGTGGGATTCACCAATGGAAACCGTCCATGCCGTATGATCACAAGTGTGTCCCGTGCCCACTGCCAGAATATAAATTTGAATAGGCGATTGTGCGGGAACTGGTAAAAATGGCAGAAGCCGAAGGGCCGCCAATTTCCGGTTCCGCCATCGGAAACACCGCGAGATGCGCAAAGTAACGCCCCTCTAGTGTAGAACACTTGTGGTATAATCTGCCTCTTAAGGATTGGCCTTCGCAGCCATCAGCAAAGATGCACCAAGAGAAGACACCCCATCTAAATGGATTGTTTTCTGCGTGTCCATCATCTTTCGTAGATGGAAGGATGCCAGCCAGGTGTAGAACAGTTGGTCCACAGCCGAGAATGTGGCATCATTTCATCACTACATTTGAAGATTGTTCATCGAGTTACTGTT
The DNA here is from genome assembly GCF_036365525.1 of Heterodontus francisci. NCBI lineage: Eukaryota > Metazoa > Chordata > Chondrichthyes > Heterodontiformes > Heterodontidae > Heterodontus > Heterodontus francisci. The sequence goes on along the minus strand of NC_090405.1, from coordinate 40,339,170 downwards.
GAATTGCTGCCCCACCCATATTTAGGCCTAAATCAAACTAGATTATAGCATTTACTGTGTCTATGGTGTGGGAAACAACTGAAATAAGAGAAGTTCAGTAACATTTTATAAGTTTTGTTGAGCAATACTTCTCAGTGGTATTGGCTGTCTTGCCTGGTATTTAGCACTGATGATGAATAAACTGAGTTAGAGAATCCTTCTCTATTGCGGTCCTCTCTGTATTAGGCTTCTCATCCAAAAGGAGACATTATAGATAAAGGATATTCCCCCATGTTGCTTGCATAAAACTTCTTCTCAAATAGACCCTCTGTCGCTGGTAGTGTAGCCCATGCAATGTGCTGTCAGTGCTGCGTTTGTACCCCATGCCTTTATTGATAAAGCCCACTTTGTTTCCCCCAAAAATATACTTTATTCATAAAATTCTGTAAAAACCGCATTACCAAACAGTTCAAAACAGTACCAAGTTGACATTCCAAAAAGTGCAAAAGAAATCAGTTTTCTTCGATACAGGAGTGAGTTGCCTCACAACCCTTCTATTCCATTTTACAAGCTATGTACATTTTACAGCAAACCTATATTTTCTGGATACAGCCCGAGGGGTTCCCCATGGGTCCAGCCCCTCAGTTCACTTTGGTGGGAGGACCTTTCACAATGGTCTTTCCCCATTGAGCCTTCGCAGAGGCTGCCCCAAGCTTTAGTGCGTCCCTCAGCACGTAGTCCTGGCCCTTGGAACGTGCCAATCTGCAACACTCGGTCGTGGACAACTCTTTGCGCTGAAAGACCAACAAGTTTCGGGCAGACCGAAGAGTGTCTTTCATCGAACTGATAGTCCTCCAGCAGCAGTTGATGTTTATCTCGGTGTGTGTCCCTGGGAACAGCCCGTAGAGCACAGACTCTTGTGTTGCAGAGCTGCTTGGGAAGAACCTCGACAAAAACCACTGTATCTCTTTCTACACCTGCTTTGCAAACACACATTCCAGAAGGAGATGGGTAACCGTCTCTTCCCCACCACAGCCACCTTGAGGGCATTGTGCGGAGGGGGTGAGACACCGGGCATGCAGGAAGGATCTGACGGGGAGGGCCCTTCTTACCACCAGCCAATCTACGTCTTGGTGCTTGTTTGAAAGTTCTGGTGATGAGGCATTCTGCCAAATGACTTTGGCGATCTGCTCGGGGAATCATCCGACCAGATCCACCATCTCCTTTTCCCGTAGAACTTTGAGGACCTTCCGTGCAGACCTCTGCCTGATGGATTGGTGGTCAAAGGTGTTTTCCCACAGAAACTTTCCCACGAAGGATAGGTGGTACGGCACGGTCCAACTGGATGGAGCGTTCCGCGGCAATGTGACCAGACCCATCCTTCGTAACACCGGGGACAGACAGAACCTCAGCACGTAGTGACACTTGGTGTTTGAGAACTGGGACTCTACTCACAGCTTGAGTCAGCCGCACACAAAAGTGGTCATCAGGATGAGGGCGACGTTGGGTACATTTTTCCCACCCTTATCCAGAGGTTTGAACATCATGTCCCTCTGGACCCGGTCCATTTTAGATCTCCAGATAAAGCGTAAAATGGCTCAGGTGACCGCCACAGCGCAGGAGTGGGGTGTGGGCCAGACCTGCGCCACATACAGCAACAACGTGAGCGCCTCGCACCTGATGGCCAGGTTCTTACCCACAATGGAGAGAGATCGCTGCTCCCACATGCTCAGTTTATGCTGTACCCTGGCTACTCGCTCCTTCCAGGTTTTGGTGCACACCCCCGCCCTTCCAAACCGTATCCCTAGCACCTTCAAGTAGTCTGACCTGACGGTGAAGGGGACAAAAGAACATGGCCTCACTTTTGCCATGGTTAACTTTGGCTCCCGAGACCAGTTCGAACTGGTCGCAGATGCTCATCAGTCTGCGAACGGACAGCGGATCCGAGCAGAAAACGGCGACGTCGTCCGTGTACAGGGAGGCTTTTACCTGAGTGCCTCCGCTGCCTGGGATTGTCACCCCTCTTATGCTCGCATCCTTCCTAATGGACTCGGCAAAAGGTTCGATACAGCAAACAAACAAGACGGGGGAGAGAGGACAGCCCTGTCTGACTCCAGATTGGATCGGGAAACTTTCTGATTCCCACTGTGCTACTGAGACTGTGCTACTGATGTTTGTGTAGAGCAGTCTGATCCAGTTGCAGATTCCCTTTTCAAACCCCATTTTGGAGAGCAAGTCCATCATGTAGGTGTGCGATATTCTGTCAAAAGCCTTCTCCTGGTCCAAGCTGGTGAGGCAGGTAGCCACCCTCCTGTCCTGTGCATAGGCGATCGTATCCCTGAGTAGCGCGAGACTATCAGAGATCTTCCTGCCGGGTACAGTGCAGGTCTGGTCAGGGTGAATCACCAACCCCAGAGCAGACTTGACCCAACTGGCGATGACTTTGGACAGAATCTTGTAGTCAACATTAAGCAGTGAGATGGCCCGCCAATTTCTGATTTCCACCCTCTCCCCCTTTCCCTCTGTCTCTCTCTCGCCCTCTGAACACCTTTGAAGATAAAGAACCTCTTGATGTTCTCCTTGATCGCCTCCCACCAGTGAACTGGAGACTCAAAGAGGGGTTTCACGTTTCTCCAACCTTTGTAATTCCTTTTGAATTCCTTAACGTTCTCTGGGGTTAGCAGTGTAGCATTGAGCTTCCATGTCCCCCGGCCAACCCACTGGTCGTCCTGTAAGTGAAAGTCGGCCAGTAAGAGGCAATGGTGGGAGAAGAACACCGGCTTGAAGTCAGTGGATCTGACCGTGACAGCACGGGACACAAACAGGAAGTCAATCCTGGAACGGGCAGACCTGTCCGATCTTGACCAGGTGTATCTATGCTGTGCTCCATCTGCAGGTTTGCTGAAGACATCGTGTAGCTTGGCATCTTTTACTGTTTCCATTAGGAATCTGGACGTAGCGTCCAGTTTGCTGTCGTCACTACTGGATAGTCCAGCTGCATCGATGATGCAGTTGAAGACACTGACTAGGATGACCGGCCTGGACGTCGCCAGCAGCAGTTGGAGCTGCTGGAAGACGGTCAGCTGCTCGCTGCGTTGAACCAGGGCGTACACGTTGATCAACCGGAGCGGAGCATTGTTGTACATTACATCGGCTACGAGAAAGCAACCGCCCACCACCTCCTTAACTTCGGAGATGGTGAAGTTACCTCCCCGCAGCAGAATACCCAGGCTGGAGGAACGGGAATCATTACCCCCTGATCAGATCGATGGCCCATGGGCCCACCATCACAACCATTGCCTGTAGGTGCTGAGGTGAGGCATTCCACACTCCTGCAGAAACAGTAGGTTGGCTTTGACCTTGTCGAGGTAGTCCAAGGTTGAAACACATCGCATAGTGGATTTAATGCTACACACGTTAATTGAAGCAATCTTTATACCCATTTTTAAGTAAGTTGTTGCTTCCCACACCATTTGTCCTTGCTAGTCCCAGTCCTTCGGTATGTTCCTGCATACCCATAGTGTACACAAGCTGTTTCACATTCGTTGGGCTCAGAAACCTCTCCTGGTTTCTCATGCAGGGCTTGTTCCGCTGGGGTGACATTGGGGGTGGTTCTTGTAGGCAGCAAGGATTGGGCTGTCCTCTGCTGTTGGTGTCTTTCCCCTCTGTTCCTCCTGGAAGATGTCACTGCTCCCGGCTTCCCGGAGCTGGAGTGCGCCCAACTCTTCTTTGTTCTCGGTGTCCCGGAGCTGGGATGCACTGGGCATGTCGCTAGGTTCGGCGCTTTGGGTTTGGGGCACGTTGGGCCCATCACAGCTTCCAGTGCCCCAGAGCTGGGGGGCTTTATCTTCCAGCTCCTTTGAGTTCTGTCGCTTCTTTTGCAAGTGCCATTGTTCCGACACTTCCTCGTCCGGTGAGGAGGAGCTGCTATAGTCTGTCTGAGACGGTATCCTCCTCTTGCCACTGGTTTGGTTGGTGGCCTGTTCTGTTTTTGGAGGTTTTTTCTTTGTGGTTTTCCTTTGTACCACTTGCCACTGACCAGTTTGTCCATCTGCTGCCTCCTCCTCCATTGACTCTGTCTGTAGAGGAGGTGTTTCTGGGCACAGGGTAGGTGCTGGGTCACTGGTTTCAGCTGCCTCCCCTTTCTTCTCCTTCGCAGGTAGATTTTCCTTGCTGCAGAGAGGATTGCCTGTCTCCTTCCCAGCACCAGATGCATTCGCTGTTCCTTCTCCCGGCCTTTAGTGTTTGGGGCAGGTTTTGTAGAGGGGGCCTGCCTCACCGCACAGGTTGCAGCACTTACTCTGCCTACAGTCCTCGGTCTGATGGCCTTCCTTCTTGCAGTTCTTGCAGACGACTGTGCTGCAGTTGGCTGCCACGTGACCAGATTTGCCACAGGTGCGACAAACCCTGGGCTGCCCCGCATAGACCAAGAAGCCTCAACTTCCCCCGATAGCAAAGCTGGAGGGAGGATGGATGATGGCTCCGTTGGCATCGACCTTCAAGGTCACCTTGACCTGCCGCTTGCTGGTCCAAATCCCAAATGGGTCCTTGACATCAGTGCTGCTGCCGGCCACCTCGATGTACCTGACGAGGAAGGTGAGTACATCCACCACAGGAACATGGGGGTTGTAGAGGTGAATGGTCACCACCCGGTCACGTTGTGACAGCAGCGTGAAGCATGGCTCCACTGTGAGGATGGACAGCGACGCCTGGTTTCCCTTCTCCTTGAACAACTTCAGGTTCTTGATGCATCCCACCACGTTCTTGAAAGTCACGTTGAAATATCCACTATTAATATATTGATAAATTAATATATCAATATTTATTGATAAAGCCCACATCCCATTTCTAACAGCCTCAACAATGTCCCCTACCACCTGAATATGTGAATCTGTCTCTCTCTCTCTGCACCTCTTTTTAGTTTATATAGCCTCGCCTTGTTCTTTCTTAAATAATGAGCTGGATTTTACTGCAGGCTTCGGAAGGAAATGCAACAGGACCAGCTCGGTGATTTTTTACCACAAACAGCCTCCTAATTGCTGCCTGTGGGCCCACCGTCCAATTAACAAGGGCGAGCGGGCGGTGTCCTGAGGCTGCTGGCCCGATCACAGAGCCAGCAGCTCTGATGCCTCAGCAGCGCCATTGGGAGAGTTGGACACTGCTGAGGCAGGTAGGAGATCTCGGGGGCGCCTCAACATAGAAGCACCTTCATAGAGGCAAGTATAATGAAAATTCAAGATGGCCAAGGGCGGAAGGCCCCGCCAATTGGAGGGGAAATCCCTCCGGGTTGGTGGGAGAGGGAAATTGGTGGGGCCAAAGGGGCTGCCTTTCCTGTCCATGGCCCCACTCTGGGGAATGGAACTTCCAGCTGCAATGGCCCCCCCAGACAGCTACAGGGAAGCCTCCTCATGTGGCATGGGGCTGCCCCGCTGTCAGCAAAATACTGGCAGCCCTGTAAAATCACTCTTAGTAGTGCCTTTAATTCTACAAGTTAGCTGCCTGCCATCTTGAAGTGGGCAGCCAATCTGCCTCGCAGTCCGTCGTTGGGAAACCTCCTCTGTGGCGGGGCTGTGTGGGGGAGCCGTCTCGACGTGGCTCCCCACTATTTTACCAGCTGCCCCCCCTCTGTTCCTGTCATATTTGGCGCAATGAATCATTTCAAACTGCTCTTCATTAAATTGCATCTGCCATGTATTTGCCCATATAGGCAGTGCTCCCGAAGCTTGCTATTACCCTCCTCTGTTTATCACATCTCCACATTTTGTGTCATCTGCAAACTTTAAAATTATGCCCCCTGTACCCAAGTGGAAATTATATCGGGAGTCAGTATTTGGGAACACTCTGCCCAATTACCCAATTATAGATGGCTCGGAAAGTGAGATGGGAGATCCAGGAATGGCTCCTCCCCCTCATTTGAATACTGACTCTGGGCCTGTGCCTATTGCGTGTCTATATCCTGTTTGCTCCTGCTCTGAGTGTGACCTTTGGCCCCAGATGTGCACACCACATCTTCCTACCTAATTGTTGTTTTCAACCTATTTCAAATGCATTCAAAAAAACCTCTGCCCAGCTGGATTTCAAAACCTTCGTGGCAACAGGTGGAAAGAAATGACCACTTTGAATAATGAACTTTAAAATTGCTTCTATGTATACAGCACTCAACTTAAGAGTTGAGTTTATCTACTCTATATGGTAAACTCTTGACTGTCCCAAAGAATAAAGTGAACTATGGCCTCCACATCCCAGTGATGCTAGCGATATACTAATAGCAAGTAGAAAATACTTCGGATGCTTTACCTACTCTTCCTCCTACTGACAGAAGAGAAAGATGTTTTTCTCTGCGTTACGACCAGGTGAGCAATGTCTAGGGGTCTTTTGCTATTGTTACCTGGTCTTATTGTAACAAGGTTTAATTTTCAAACACACACTGTTTTGAGCTCCCCTTTGTGTGAATCCTTGTTCACAGTTTCCAATTATAAGGCAAAGAACTGAGCACAGACAGGCTTTCTTTGGTTTAAAGCAGAAAGATGAAATTTGTTAAATCTTAAACTTAAACTCTAATACGGTTCATACTTATGGATATATGACGTGCTCATGCTAGCATGCACATGCGATATAAACATGCAAAATAGGGACAGAAAAGAGCAGAAGAAAAGATAAGTAGAACAGTTTGAGGCAATATCTTGTTACTGTTTCTCGAGCTCACTGTAATCCTTGATTGAAGATATAGCCTTGCATTTCATTGGGGCCCAGTAATCTTCTTAAAACTTTGTTCACGTGACAAACCTTTCTCTCTTTGAGTTTCACGTGTTTTCACACGATTCAGTTCCGTGGGAAGAGATGAAGGCAGGCAGTCAGAAGAGCTGTAATTCTTGCTTCAGTTCCAGGAGAGGTGTTTACTCCATGAGCATATAGCTTTGTCTCTGAGTTCAAATCTCTTTGATGGGAGTTCAAATTTTAAAAAACTCCCAGGTTGTCCCGCAGGTTAGTCATGTGGCTAGTTCCTTATATGGAACAGTCTCTTCACATCCTTGGTTGGAGGTACCAATTTCTCTGTCACTGCCAGTTAGCCAAGTGACTAAAACTGGTCTGACCACTTCTGTGTAGTGGAGGAACAACTGCTGGATCCCCATTATTTCAACATTGTCTGTTACCATGGAAATGTCTTTCCAGTCAGAGATTGTAATTTTTAAAGTTTTAATGTTCATATAGTGAAATAATGTGTGCCTCAGTCTTGGTCGGTGGGGTTTGCCTGCCATCTGTGTGAATAATATGTTCTGGCACCGAGGGGAAGATTCGGTGCCAAGTTTTAACAACCCACTACGCTCTCAAATGTCCTCTCATTAAAACTCAAACACAATGGTTAACACAATCAGTGGTGTCACTACTCACCCACTGTAATGTGCATTATATTTAAGTCATTCACTAATCATGAATGAAAAGGCATGTTGTTACTATTTCAATAGAACTTAAGATGACAACTTGCACTGGAGAAAGTGGAACAGTGTGCAAGTTTATTGATGGTCCTTCTCAGGGAGAAGTTAATACTTGGCACACACAGTAGAAGCAACTTTCAATATCCTTCTTAATTCTTACCTTCCACCCGGCGGCAGCCTGGAGTGTGAAAGCATTTATTATGCCAAGTATTAACTTCTTCCTGAGGAGGGCCATCAACAAACTTGCACACTGTTTTACTTTCTCCAGTGCCACTTATCATCTTAAGATGCATTGAAATAGTAACACCATGCCTTTTCATTCATGATTGGTGAATGACCTAAATACATTGCACATTACATTGGGTGTCCTGGAGCTCAGATAATTGACCTCCAACAACCACAACCATCTTCCTTTGCATTAGCGGAGAGTTTTCCCCCTGATTCCCATTGACTCCAGTTTTGCTAGGACTCCTTGATGCCATACTCGGTCAAATGCTGCCTTGATGTCAAGGGCAGTCACTCTCACCTCACCTCTTGAGTTCAGCTCTTTTGTCCAAGGCTGTAATCAGGTCAGGAGCTGAGTGGCCCTGGCGGAACCAAACTGAGCGTCACTGAGCAGGTTATTGCTAAGCAAGTGCTGCTTGATGGCACTGTTGATGACACCTTCCATCACTTTACTGATGATTGAGAGTAGACTAATGGGGTGGTAATTGGCCGAGTCGGACTTGTCCTGCTTTTTGTGTACAGGACATACCTGGGCAATTTTCCACATTGCCGGCTAGATGCCAGTGTTGTAGCTGTACTAGAACAGTTTGGCTAGGGGCACGGCAAATTCTGGAGCACAGGTCTTCAGTACTATTGCTAGAATATTGTCAGGGCCCATAGCTTTTGCAGTATCCAGTGCCTTCAATCGTTTCTTGATGTCACGCGGAGTGAATCAAATTGGCTGAAGTCTGGCATCTGTGATGCTGGGGACTTCAGGAGGAGGCCATGTTGAATCATCAACTCTGCACTTCTGGCTGAAGATTGTTGCAAATGCTTCAGCCTTATCTTTCGCACTGATGTGCTGTGCTCTCGCATCATTGAGGATGGGGATATTTGTGGAGCCACCTCCTCCAGTTAGTTGTTTAATTGTCCACCACCATTCATGGCTGGATGTGGCAGGACTGCAGAGCTTAGATCTGATCTGTTGGTTGTGGGATTGCTTAGCTCTGTCTATCGCATGCTGCTTACGCAGTTTGACACGCAAGTCGTCCTGTGTTGTAACTTCACCAGGTTGACACTTCATTTTGAGATATGCCTGGTGCTGCTCCTGGCATGCCCTCCTGCACTTTTCATTGAACGAGGGTTGATCTCCTGGCTTGATGGTAATGGTAGAGTGGTGGATATACCGGGCTGTGAGGTTACAGATTGTGGTTGAGTACAATTCTGCTGCTGCTGATGGCCCACAGCACCTCATGGATGCCCAGTTTTGCATTGCTAGATCTGTTCGAAATCTATCCCATTTAGCACAGTGGTAGTGCCACCCAACACGATGGAGGGTATCCTCAATGTGAAGATGGGACTTGATCTCCACAAGGACTGTGCAGTGGTCACTCCTACCAACACTGTCATGGACAGATGCACCTGTGGCAGGCAGATTGGTGAGGACGAGATCAAGTACGTTTTTCCCTCTTGTTGGTTCCCTCACCACCTGCCGCATACCCAGTCTAGCAGCTATGTCCTTTAGGACTCAGCCAGCTCGGTTAGTAGTGGTGCTACTGAGCCACTCTTGGTGATGGACATTGAAGTTCCCCACCCAGAGTACCCCAAGCCACCCTCAGTGCTTCCTCCAAGTGGCGCTCAACATGGAGGAGTACTGACTCATCAGCTGAGGGAGGGTGGTAGGTGTTAATCAGCAGGAGGTGTCCTTGCCCATGTTTGATCTGATGCCATGAAACTTCATGGGGTCCAGAGTCGATGTTGAGGACTCCCAGGGCAACTCCCTCCCACCTGTATACCACTATGCCACCACCTCCGCCAGGTCTGTCCTGCCGGTGGGACAGGATATACCCAGGGATGGTGATGGCTGTGTCTGGGACATTATCTGTGAGGTATGCTTCGGTGAGTATGACTATGTCAAAGAGGAAGAATTGTCAATGCAACATGTGCAACTTACACTAATTCTGTTTCAATCCTAATGTTCCCTTTTTAGACCAATCTATATCTATATTAAAAAAATTGTGCCTGCACGTACCACCATTATAAAATGGCAAAGTCCACTTTTATAAAGGAAATGGTGTATTGTGTCAGCTGAACCTCATTTGATAGCACTCACCTCGTGGTCCTCAGCTATTTACAAACTATAACAATGAGTTAGATGAGGGGACTAAGTTTAATGTACCTATGTTTGCTGACGATGCAAAGCTGGGTGGGAAAATAGGTTGTGTGGAGAGTGCAACGAGGCTACAAAGGGATGCTGACAGGTTAAGTGAATGGCTAAGAACGTAGCAGATGGAATATAATGTGGAGAAATGTGAAGTTATCCACTTTGCTAGAAACAAATAGTGATAGAGTCATTTATGGCACAGAAAGAGGCCATTCGGCCCATTGAGTCCATGCCAGCTCCCCAGGGAGCTATTCAGTCAGTCAAACTCCCCCAGCTCAATCCTTGCAGCCCTGCAAGTCTATTTCCTTTAAGCAGCCATTCAATTTCCTTTTGAAAGGCAGATTATTTTTTTAAATGTTGGTATTCAGAGAGACCTGGCTGGCCTTGTACATGAAACACAGAAAGATAGCATACAACCACAGCAAACAATTTAAAAAAGCAAATGCAATTTCAGCCTTTATTACAAAGGGGTTGGAACCTAAGAGTAAAGAAGTCTTTCTGCAGTTGAGCCTTGGTGAGACCACACCTGGAGTACTCTGTACAGGTTTAGCCTCCTTGCCTAAGGAAGGATATTCTTCCCTTAGAGAGAAAGTGCAATGAAAGTTCACAAGACTGATTATTGGGATGAGGAGATTGACTTCTGAGGAGAAGTTCAAGAGACTGGGCCTGGAGTTTAGAAGAATGAGAGGTGATCTCATTGAAACATATAAAATTCTTAAGGAGCTTAACAAGGTAGATTTTGGGAGGATGTTTCTCCTGGCTGGAAGATTCTAGAACTAGAGATCAGTCTTCGAATAACAGGCTGGCCCACTTAGGACTGAGATGAGGAGAAATTTCTAAGGGTTGTTTATCTTTGGAATTATCTGCCCAAGAGGACTGGGAATGCTCAATTATTGAATATATTCAAAATATAGATCGATGGATTTTTGGACACTAAGGAAATCAAGGGATATGGGGATAGGGCGGGAAGGTGGAGTTGAAATAGATCAGCGTTGATCTTATTGAAAGATGGTGTAGGCTTGAATGGGCGAATTGCCTGCTCCTGCTCTTATTATATTATTTTAGTTTGATGATTCAAACGGAAACCACTATCGATAAAAAACACTTCTTTTTAATAAAAATTTTCCGCTTTTTTGATTTATGCACGGGAAGTGGGCATCATTGGCTAGGCCAGCATTTATTGCCCATCCCTTATCGCCCTTGACTATGGAGTGTCTTGCTAAGCATTTAAGAGTCAACCACATTGCTGTGGATCTGGAGTGACATGTAGGCCAGACCAGGTAAGGACAGCAGATTTCCTTCCCTAAAGGACATTAGTGAACCAGATGGGTTTTTACAACAATTGTCAATGGTTTCATGGTCACCATTAGACTAGCTTTTTAATTCCAGATTTATTAATTGAAGTCAAATTTCACCATCTGTCATGGCGGGATTCGAACACATCTCCCCAGAGCATTAGCCTAGGCCTCTGGATTACTAGTCTAGTGACATTATCACTACGCCACCACCTCCCCATTTACTACCTCACCACTTACTAAATAACAACCAAAGAGCAGCCACTGCATAAAAGTAACCTATCAAATCCCACAGGAAAAAACGTTGGACGTTTTTCTAAAGTTTTCCATTCCCCCTTCTCACCTAAACCAACCTCAATCATAGGAACAGCAGTAGTCCAGTCAGTCCCTTGAGCCTGCTTCAGCACTTAATTGGATCACGGCCGATCTGTGCCTTAACTCCATTTACCCGCCTTTGCCCTACAACCGTTCATACCCTTCGCCGTTTTGATTACTTTTTGTACCTGTGCACTAGGCTTTAGTGACTTGTACACCTGGACACCCAAATCCCTTTGCTCCTCCATTGTTTCTAGTGTCTCACCAGTTAGAAAATATTCTGATTTCTTCTTGGATTCAAAGCCTTACAATTTCCCATGTTAAACTCCATCTGCTACAGTTTTGTCCACTGGCTTAATCTGTCCCTTTCTAACTTCCTACTCCTACCTACACATCTTTACAGCTCTTCTTTACTTAGTCCCATCTGCAAACTAAGATGTACAATGCCTATTCCTTCATCATAGTCATTGATAAACATGGTGAGAAGCTGAGGACCAGTCCAGATCCTTGTGGAACACCACTTGTCACATGCCACCAGTGTACATCCCTTTTACCCCTACTTTCTGTCTCCAATATCCCAATCAATCTCTAACCCATGTCGTAAATTTGCCTCCAATTCCATGCACTCTCAGTTTTACTATTAATCTCTTGTGTGGAACTTTATCAAATGCCTTCTGGAAATCCATGTAGACAACATCCACAGACACTCCTTGTTCACCTGCTAATGACCTCCTCAAAACAATCAGACTAGTTAGAGCTGACCTACTCTTCACAAAAAGGAGCTCATATTTGTTCAAATATTGTCACCATAATAAATTCCAGTAACTTCCTGGACCTGATGTTAAACTGACAGGTCTGTAGCTTCCTGATTTCTCCCTCTGGTCTTAAATAATGGAGTGTCATTTGCACTTTCTCAATCCAAGGATGTAATTTCTCGGCTGCTAATATCACCTCGCCCTCACTGTCGGATCTCACACGTTCTCATTCCTATTCCTTGCTATTGTATATCTGACTATATGACACATCCTCCCTCTTGGGTCTGCTGCTGAGTTGATGAGTATTGATGTTTACTGAGCACTCATTTCCTTTCTTGTGATTCTTTCATGGGATGTGGGTGGCTCTGGCTAGGCCAACATTTATGGCCCATCCCTAATTCGCCTTGACAACTGAATGGCTTGCTAGGCCATTTCAGAGGGCAGTTAAGAGTCAATCACATTGCTGTGGGTCTGCAGTCACATGTAGGCCAGACCAAGTAAGGATGGCAGATTTCCTTCCCTAAAGGAAATTAGTGAACCAGATGTTTTCTTTTATGACATTCAATGATAGTTTCATGGCACCATTACTAAGACCAGCTTTCAGTTCCAGATTTTTAAAATTAATTAATTGAATTAAAATTCCGCCATCTGCCATGGATAGATTTCAACCAGTAGATAAAAACCTGGGCCTCTGGATTAGTGGTTCAATGACATTACCACTACACCACTGTCTCTCCTGATGGCTAAACCTGGCCTCTGCTGGCACACCACTAGCCTCATTTGGCATCAAAACTTCATTTGATGATGATAACAACAAAGTTGTAATTATTGTCAAGAAAACTCTATATGCCAAATGGGAAATATTAATTTAATTGGTGGAAACTTATCATAGACTTTTAATGGAAAAAAAACCCTACAAGTAACTTTTAAAAAGTGGCAGCCAGGATGGCCACTGCCATTTACATATGAAATACCAGGAGATTGGACTGGAGACAAAAAGGTCTAACAAGAAGCCCAGCCAGGACAATGGATTTCTAAGTGATTGAATTACCTTGAATGGCTTCATTCGCACTGCCACTCATTGACTTTGAAAGAGCCATAACCCTCCAAGTATGAATGGATATCCTGGGCATGTAGAACTTTGACTTGCCTTAGAAGATTCCAGAAAAACCTCATTAGAATCAAAGGGGATTGAGAAGAACCGTGTGACAACCTGTTCATCTCTGAAGAAGCAAGTTTTGTTACGCAGACAAGCAGACAGGCAGTAACTGAGTGTACAGCAGCACAGAAGGCTGCTGGTCCCTGTCTATCTCTCTCTCCAGAAAACATCAAGTGAAAACCTTCCAAGCCAACAGACTGCTACATCCAGTGTCAAGGGAAAGAGATCCAAATGCAATTCTGCCTTCAAGCAACCCTGAGCAAAGCAGGCCAATCAAAGTACACTTTGACCAGTGAGGATGTCAAGAATACAGCTTCAGCCAAGGACTACTGGATTTACAGACTATTTAAGTTCCATTTATTCTGGACTTTAATCCAAATACCAAATCTAGTTCCCCCCTGTAATCTATTTGTGTGTGTGTGTGAGATTCTAGTATGAATGTATGCGTGAATGTGTAGCGTTTTTTAAAATCGGGTTAGAGTGTTAAGTATAATAAATTTACCTCTTTCTTGTTTAAACTCAAGAAAATGTGTCTGATTGGTTCTTTTGCAATCACAGTAAAGGAAACGGGTAAAACACTCACAGAGGTGGTAAGCACAACCACAGTTTAAAAGAAATAAACCCTGTTGTGGTCAAACAAGAGGAAGGGGCAAGAGGGGAGCTTGAGACCCTCCCCCCCCCCCCCCCAACCACCTGACCATAACATTATGTAATGCCTTTAACGTGATAAAATGTCTCAAAGCAGGAGCATAAGACAAAATATTGAGACTAAGGCAAAGGAGATATTAGGATAGGTGTTTGTAAACTTGGACTAAGGGCTAGGTTTAGGGAGTGTTTTTTTTATTCATTCATGGGATGTGAGCATCGCTGGCAAGGCCAGCATTTGTTGCCCTTAAGTGCTTGAACTGCTGTAGTCAATTTGGTGTAGGTATATCCATTTCCTGAAACAGCTTGGCTTGGGACACAACTAGCTCTGGAGCACAAGTCTTCAGCACTACTGCCAGGATGTTCAGGGCCCACAGCCTTTGTTGCATTCAATCCCTTCAGCCTGTTCTTGATATCACGTGGAGTGAATCAAATTGGCATCTGTGATGGTGGGGACTTCAAGAGGAGGCCATGGTGGATCAACCACTGGGCACATCTGGCTGAAGGTCGTTGAAAATGTTCCAGCTTTGTCGTTTGCACTCACATGCTGGGCTTTGCTGTCATTTGAGGATGTGAACGTTTGTGGAGCCTGTTCCTCTGGTTAATTCTTTAATTGTCCACCACCATTCATTACTGGATGTGGCAGGACTGTGGAGCTTTGATCTGATCCATTGGTTTTGGGATTGCTTAGCTCTGTCTGTAGCATCCTGCTTCTGCTGCTAAGCATGCATGTGGCCGTATGTTGTAGCTTCACTAGGTTGGCACTTCATTTGTATGACGCTCCTGGCATGTTCTTCTACACTGGCACATAATTGCCTCAATGTAAGTATCTTAAGGACTTCATACCAATGGGCCTGTATTTTTATTTAAGATATAAATAATAAATTCTGAATGGGATTGATGAACATCTGTCACTGTATTGCAATTCCTTCCTTTCTTCCTCCTCTGCCTGAGTTGCTGAGTGTTTCCAACATCTTCTGTTTGCACTTTAAGTTAAAAGAAGTTGACCATCTTCTGATTCTGTTCTTCACAAAAACCATGCCTAAAAGAACACCATGTTCAATTATTAATGCTAATTTTAAAGCAGTGTTCTGGTTTTACTGGGGGAAGGGAATCTGGATATCTGGGCTCAGACACAAACACGAACAGATACTCACCTGTAGATATACGTGGAAAATATCCTGCAAATGACCTTGAACAAATGATGCCATTTTATAATAAATTATAAGAAACTCTTATTGTTAACTATAACTTGTATTTGTATCGTGCATTTAATGTAATATAACATTCCAAGGCACTTCATAGGAGCATTATAAAACAAAAAAGCACCAAAACACATAAGAAGACATAAGGTCAGATGACCAAATACTTGGTCAAAGAGGTAGGTTTTAAGGAATGTCTTAAAGGAAGAAAGTGAGTTAAAGAGGCTGAGAGGTGTAGAGGAGGTATTCCAGAGCTCAGGACCTAGGCAACTGAAGGTGTGGCTACCAATGGTGGAGCGATTCAAATCAGGCATGTTCAAGAGGGCAGAATTAAAGGAGTGCAGGTATCTTGGAGGGCTGTGGGGTTGGAGGAGATTACAGAGATAGGGAGGAGCGAGGTCATGGAGGGATTTGAAAACAAGGATAAGAATTTTTAAAATAAGATGTTCCTTGGCTGGGAGCCAATGCAGGTCAGTGAGCACTAGGGTGGATAGGTGAACTGGGCTTGTCGTGGGTTAAGACACAGACAGCAGAGCTTTGGATGACCTCAAATTTACTCCCACCCGTGACTTCTTCCCCTTGCTATTCCTTATTTCCACCCAAACTGATTCCACATCATGATCCATTGCACCTATTGACAGAGTGTGCTGATAGGCTACTTGACTGCAGGGGCATCACAGTCTGGCACAATCCTCACCTGAAATCAGCGCATTGATGCTTTCCAACAGGTAATCAACATCCTGGCTCATAACACCTAACCCAGGAAAGAATGGCAATGATCAAACCTGGCAACTTCTGGAGTCAGTTCCAGTGAAATAAACAACTGAGCCCCACTTCATCACACTAATTTATTGCACATCACGATGACCAAGCAGAATTGCTTTTCACGTGAATCCAACACGGCGTTAGATATGAATCCAACACGGTGTTAGATACGTATTACATGGAGCTTAGCATTAATTAAGGCAACACTATCCAAGTCAGTAAAGCGCATTGTCCCTAGTTGTAGTTTCTATTTTCAGTGCTCTGCCAACAAACAATTGCTCATTCATGTCTCAACACATGCAAAGGTTGTTTGATCTTTCACCAAGATGGGCCCAACCTACGCTCCAGGAATACATTGCTGCAGATTTAATCATCGCACAATCTTGAACAGGTCTTGCTAAATGTGATTGAAATGAACTTATAGGTTCCATGCTGATTCAGAAACTGTGTCAGATACCATGTGTTAATAATCCAAAGACATTTTTTTGTGTGAATAAAACACTGAATTATTCAAATAAATTGAATTAAGCAACATAAATGCAGAAAAGTTGGATTATTAAAAAAGATGAATTATAACTTGAAATCAGAATACTAGACTGCATATGAAAACAAAATGGTATTCTCGTACAACCTGATGGCCGTAGGGAATGAGAGTGATTTAGTTTCTGGAAGGCTAGTATTTTAAGATTGGGGAAATAAATACTCGTCCCTTAGCAAGGGTCTTCACTATTTGTTCTTTTACTGATAATTTCACTCTATACCCTCTCCAAAGCCTTGACATCGTCTTGTGATGGGGATTCTCTCGCATTTTTCTCACACTCCTGGGAAAGATACAAGAAAAATCACAAACAATCCCTTTTAGCTCTATCCTCCAATATCGCCCTTCCCACCACAATCGTTCCCCTCTCTCCATATTTTATTCATCCCTCTATGCTCATAGCTATCTTAACTTTCTCAGCTGCCACTCTGCTGTCCTACATAGTCTTCCTACCTATATCTTCACTGTATTGCTATGAAGACAGTTCACACAGTGCCCTACACTAATTCATTCTTTGCCAGGATCTCCAAACTATAAAGCTCCTGACCTCCTTCAATCATCCGTCCTACAGGACTAAAATTTCTGAAGCACCTAATGACCATTCCCAGATTAATTTCTTGATTAATCTGATCTTCTTTCACCCTCAGTTGGCCCAGTCTAACCTTCTTTGTGTGGGTAGTGGGACGGGGTGGAGTGGGGGGCAGTGTCTCAGTTTGCGCAAGCAGTAAGCTTGCACAAAAGGGCTGCAAGCCGCTTGAAGTGTCTCAGGATATGTTTCTAAGTTAAAGACGCTATTTAAATGCAGATTGTTGTAGAGGTTCTCCAATGGCTTCGAAAATCAACTTTAAATAAATGAACTCATTAAGATGAGAAAATTCCATGTCAGCTTAATAACAAACACCAAACAAAGCTACACAATTAGGGAGGAAGGAATAGAAGAATATGTTGAAGAGGGGTGGGAGGAGAGTCCTCTGGAACATAAACGCGGATATGAACCTGTTGGGCCAATTGGCTTGTTTCTGTGCTATCAACATTTCGTAAAGTTACATAAGGTGTATAATTTATTTAGAGATACAGCACTGAAACAGGCCCTTCGGCCCACCGAGTCTGTGCTGACCATCAACCACCCATTTATACTAATCCGACATTAATTCTTTTCTGATGAAAGGTCATCGATCCAAAATGTTAACTCTGTTTTTCGCTGCACAGATGCTGCCAGACATGCTGAGCATTTCCAGCATTTTCGGTTTTTATTTCATGCCAAAGGTTTCTTGAACCAAGATGGGCCCAACCTACGCTTTAGGAGTATATTGCTGCAGATTCAACAATTGCACATTGCTACCAAGCAATCTTGAACAAGTTTTACTCATCCTGATTGAAAAGCCTCAGACTGACTCAGAATGTGACAAATACCCAATGCCAAATACCAAACACCTAAAAATCCAATCTTTTTTTGTTAGTGCTAATAACAAACTGATTTATTCAAATAAATTGAATTAAGCAACATAAATGCAGAAAAGTTGGAATTTAATACGAAAAAAGATGAATTATAACTTGAAATCAGAATACTAGACTGCATATGAAAACAAAATGGTATTCTCGTACAACCTGATGGCCGTAGGGAATGAGAGTGATTTAGTCTCTGGAAACTGGATAGTTTCCAAACTATAAAGCTCCTGAACTCCTTCAACCTTCCCTCCTACAGAATTGAGATTTCTGAAGGCCAAGCTGGTCACCTAATGACCATTTCCTGATTAATTTCTTAGAATCATAGAAAGTTTTCGGCATAGAAAGAAGCCACTTGGCCCATCATGTCTGTGCCGCCCAAAAAAACGATCCACCCAGTCTAATCCCACCTTCCAGCATTTGGTCCGTAGCCCTGCAGATTACGGCACTTGAGATGCATATCCAGATACCTTTTAAATGAGTTGTGTGTTTCTGCCTCAACTACCCTTTCAGGCAGCGAGTTCCAGACCCCCACCACCCTCTGAGTGAAAAACCCTTTCCTCATCTCCCCTCTAATCTTTATACCAATCACTTTAAATTTATGCCCCCTAGTCACTGACCTCTCTGCTAAGGTGAATAGGCCCTTCACCTCCACTCTATCCAGGCCCCTCACAATTTTGTACATTTCAATCAGATCTCCCCTCAGCCTTCTCTGTTCCAAGGAGAACAACCCCAGCCTATCCAATCTTTCCTCATAGCTGCATTTTTCCAGTCCCGGCAACATCTTCATAAGTCCCCTCTGTACCATCTCTACTGCAATTACATCCTTTCTGTAATGAGATGACCAGAACTGCAAACAGTACTCAAGTTGTGGCCTAACCAATGATTTATAGAGTTCCAGAATAACCCCACTACTCTTATGTTCTATACTTCGGCTAATAAAGGAAAGGATTCCATATGCCTTCTTAACCACCTTATCAACCTGTCCTGCTACCTTCAGGGATCTGTGGACATTGACTCCAAGGTACACTTCCTCTACACTTCTCAGTATTCTCCCATTAATCATGTATTCCTTTGCCTTTATTGACCTCCCCAAATGCATCACCTCACACTTCTCCAGGTTTAATTCCATTTGCCATTTTTCTGTCCATTTACCAGACCATCAATATCTTCCTGCAGCCTCCAGATATCCTCCTCACTATCTACCACAAAGCCAATCTTTGTGTCATCTGCAAACTTCTTGATCATTCCCCCTACATTTGCGTCCAAATCATTAATATATACCACAAAAAGCAGGGAACCCAGTACTGAGCCCTGCGGAACAGCACCACTGGAAACAACCCTCCAGTCACAAAAACACCCATTTGAGTCCCATTTCAGAGACTTGAGCACAAAATCTAGGCTGACACTCCAAAAGCAATACTGAGGGAATGCTGTACTTTTGGAGGTGCTGTGTTTCAGATATGATGTTAAACCGAGACCTTATCTTCCCTATCAGACGGCTGTAAAAGATCTCATGGCACTATTTTGAAGAGGAGCAGGGGAGATCTCCTGGTATCCTGGCCAACATTTATCCTACCAAACTTGGTTATCTGGTCGCTATCACATTGCTGTGTGTGACGTCACTGAGGGCAAGTTGGCTGCTGCGTTTCCTACAACGGTGACTACACTTGGAAAAAGTACTCCATTGGCTGTAAAATGCTTTGAGACATCCTGAGGTTGTGAAAGGCTCTATGGAAATGCAAGTCTTTCTTTTATAACTTGCCATCCACATACTGCAATACAACTGATTGTTTCAAAGACGCCCTCGAAATCCTCAATGAAAGTACCCACAACCTATATATTTCAAGCCTTGTAATTTTTTAAATGTAACTCCATGGATTCTGTGAGCAGCTCTCTGAGGGGGTTGGGTGATCAGCAGTCCCTAAGTGCAAATTACATCAGTACCAATATGGTAGTGAATGAAGCTTTTTTTTTGAAAAGGCAAAGGTGCATTTATATATCATCTGTCATGAGCACAGGACATCCCAAAGTGCTTCATAAACAATGAAGTAGTTTTGAAGTGTAGTCACTGCTGTAATGCAGGAAATGCCACAGCCAATTTAAGCACAGCATGATCCCACAAACAGCAATGTGATAATGACCAGATCATCTGCATCTGTCTTTGTGATGTTGACTGAGGGATAACTTGCAGCCGGGACACCGGGGGGGGGAAACTCTACTGCTCTTCTTTCAAATAGCAATATGGAATATTTCCCAACCACTTGAGGGAAGAGGCGAGGCTCTCAGTTTAACATCTCGTCTGAAAGACAGCACTCTTACTGCAACAGTCCCTTCGTAACACGCTGGAGGGTCAGCCTTCATTTTTGTGCTCAACTCCTGGCATGGGACTTGAAGCCAAAAACCTCTGTCATAAAGGCAAGAGTACTAACAACTAATCCATGGTTGATAATTAAAATGCAATTAAAGTAAATTCTACATTTCAAATGTGCTTAAAATATATATTATAAACTAGACATTTAAAGTCAGCGGGAATCCTCTGAAACAACAATATAAGGATGCTGCAGAGCCCCTAAATAACTGATTCAATTACTGGAAGCATCTGTTAAACTGACTGAAACTACCTTCTTCAGCCCAGGCAATGAAAACGAATGTAATACAATGCCATCTAGAGACCAGTCCCTGACACAAACTTGACTCCAATAGTTTTAATTCCATGCAAGTTCTGCGACTTCCTTTAGTAGCAGGATTCCCGTGTAATGCAAGGTTTAAAGTCACAAGAATTTAAACATAGAAATTCTGGTGGAAATGTCACACTTTACTTTTTGCTATTCCAAAGAAACTCATTTTTCCCACTTTTAATTCCTGTTTGCAAGCCATTGGGGGGGGGGGGGGGGGGTGGGGAGAGAAATTAATTCGTAGTAGTTTGTCAAGTAATATGAGAGGTTAACAACAACTTGTATTTGTACAGCATCTTTAACATAATGTTCCAAGGATCTTCTCAGAACTGTTATCAAGCACAATTTGACACTGAGCTACATACGGAGATATTGGGGAAGACATATGGCCAAAAGCTGGGTCAAAGAGCTAGGTTTTAAGAAGCGTCTTAAAAAGAAAAGAGAGTTAGGGATGGAATAAAAGAGCTTAGATCTAGGCAGCTGGAGGCACAGCCACCAATGGTGGAGCAATTAAAATTAGGGATGTGCAACAGACCAGAATTGGAGGAGTGCAGAGATCTTGGAGGTCTGTGAGGTTGGAGGATGTTATAGTTCTAGGGAGGGGTGGGACCACGGAGAGATTTGAAAACAAGAATGAGAATTTTAAAATTGAGGCATTGCTTAACCAAGAGCCAATGTAGGTCAGCGAGCACAGCCATGATGGGTGAACAGGACTTGGTGCAAGTAAGATGATGGGTAGCAGAGTTTTGGATGACCTCAGGTTTAGGGAGGGTAGAATGTGGGAGGCCGGTTAGGAGTTCATTGGAATAGTCCAAGTCTAGAGGTGACAAAGGTATGGGTGAGGTTTTCAGCAGCAGATGAGCTGAGGCAGAGGCGAAGTCAGGTGATGTTACGAAGGTGGGAAAAGGTAGTTTTAGCAACGCCTTAGGAGACCTCAGCACATTTCAGCACAGTACGCACTGAGGGACTGCAGCACTGTCAAAGGTGCTATTTTTTGCATGAGACCTCAATCGGATACCGCAGCTACCCTCTCAGGTCAACATAAAAGATCCCATGACACAATTTCAAAGAGCAGAGGAGTTATCCTCAGTGTCCTGTTCAATATTTCTCCTTGATCCAACACGTAAAAACAGATTATCTGTTCATTATCACATTGCTGTTTGTGGGACCTTGCCATGCACAAATTGGCTGCAGAAACTACACTTTGCGTTCAGCTTTTTCAGAGCACGACTGCTGTTTCTTAAAAATTATTAAATTTTTAACTATGTGCCTGTCTTAAACTTGTTTTTCATGTTTTTGCTTTTGGACAGAGCTGTTCATTATTCTGTCATTAACCCTCTCTCTGGACTCATGCTTTGTCTTTCACTACAACTATTAGCACTCCCTTTGCCTTTAATTCTGTGACATGTGTTATTTAATCTCTCCTGCCCCCCACCCTATCACATACTTTCTCTTTTGTTCTTCTTCCCCCTTCCCCTCCCTTTTCACTTGTTCAAAGCCGATTACATTTCTAACTTTTGCCAGTTCTGATGAAAGGCTATGGGCCCTGACAACATCCCAGCAGTAGTACTGAAGACTTGTACTGTAGAACCAGCAGTACCCCTAGCCAAGCTGTTCCAGTACAGCTGCAACACTGGCATCTACCCAACAAAGCAAAAAGCTGCCCAAGTATATCCTGCCCATAAAAAAGGACAAATCTAACCCGGCCAATTACTGCCCCATCAGTCTACTCTTGATCATCAGCAAAGTGATGGAAGACGTCATCGACAGTGCTATCAAGCAGCACTTACACAGCAATAACCTGCTCACTGATGCTCAGTTTGTGTTCTGCCAGGGCCACTCGGCTCCTGACCTCATTACAGCCTTGGTCCAAATATATACTCTCCACTCGGCTGGATGAATGCAACTCCAACAACGCTCAAGAAGCTCAACACCATCGAGGACAAAACAGCCCAGTTGATTGGCACCCCATCCACCACATTCAACATTCACCCTCTCACCAACGTACAGTGGCTGCAGTATATACCAACTACAAGATACACTGTAGCAATTCACCAAGCCTCCTTTGGCAGCACCTTCCAAACCCACGACCTCTAACACCTAGAAAGACAAGGGCAGCAGATGCATGGGAACGCCACCATCTGCAAGCTCCCCTCCAAGCCGCACACCATCCTGACTTGGAACTACATCGCCTTGCCTTCACTGTCATTGGGTCAAAAACCAGGAACTCCCTTCCTCACAGCAGTGGGTGCACCTACACCCCAGGACTGCAGCGGTTCAAGAAGGCAGCTCACCACCACCTTCTCAAGGGCAATTAGGGATGGGCAACAAATGCTGTCCTAGCCAGCAACTCTCACATCCTAAGAAAGAATAAAAAAAAAATCTGATTGCTGTCTTTTGTACCCTTAACAATAGCTGCAATAATCTTTTCGTACTGCAGTGTGTTTTTTGCAGTGTAGGATAGTGTTGCAAACTGGTGCTCATCTTGAGCTGAAAGGATGACTTCGCTGGCAGCTTGTCTTTTAAAAAACAAATACAAATTCAGATCCCCAGCCAGTGGACCAAAGAAAATCATTCAACAAAACAAACTGTCATAACAACATACAGTGCATTTTTACTAAGTTTTGAATAGGCTACAAAACAAACCTGAAAACTTGCCCAACTTACTTAATAAAATTACAAGCCAGTGGAGTAACTCTGACTCCAGTTTAGGAGCTTGATGCAGAATTGTTCTGGATGCTGCATCAGCAGGAAAGAGAGAAAGACTTGCATTTATCTCGTGCCTTATTATGTCCCTCAGAGATATCTCAGAGTAGTTCAGTCTCAATGGAGTACATTACAGTGCAGTGACTGTTATGAGGAAGGCTTGATGGGCCATGTTAGAACTGCATATCAGGAAGGATATATTGGCCCTGGAAAGGGTGCAGTTCAGATTCATCAAATTGATACCAGGACTAAAAGGGTTAAATCTTAAGGAACAAGTTGCATAGAATAGGCTTGCATTTCCTCAAGTCTAGAAGATTAAGGGGTGATGTAATTGAGGTGTTTAAAGATGTTTAAAGGATTTGATAGGGTAAAGAGAGAGAAACTATTTCAAAAGTGACACGAGGAAAACAATTTTTCACGCAGCGAGTGGTTAAGGTCAGGAATGCGCTGCCTGAGATCATGGTGGAGGCAGGTTCAATTGAAGCATTCAAAAGGGAATTAGACTGTTATATGAAAAGGAAGAATGTGCAGGGTTATGGGGAGAAGGCAGGGGAATGGAACTGAGGGAATTGCTTTCGGAGAGCCAGTGCAGACACGATGGGATAAAATGGCCTCCTTCTGCGCTGTAATGATTCTGTGATTCTGAAAGGTCACAGACCTGAAACGTTAACTCTGTTTGTCTCTCCACAAATGCTGCCAGGACTGCTGAGTATTTCCAGCACTTTGTTTTTATCTCAAAAGTTCACTGGCTGTAAAATGTTTCTGGGACATCCTGAAATCATGAAAGGTGCTATGTAAGTGCAGTCTTTCTTTCACCTTGCAGTTTGTGTGGTTGAACACACTGGTGAGGAATGCATACCTGGGGAACAACAAAGGGATTTGTTTAGGATGATACATAGAAACATAGAAAAATAGGAGCAGTAGGCCATTCGGCCCTTCGCGCCCGCACCACAATTCAACACGATCATGGCTGATCATCCAGACTCAGTACCCTGTTCCCGTTTTCTCCTCGTATTCCTTTAGCCCCAAGAACTATATCCAACTCTTTCTTGAATATATTTAATGATTTGGCCTCAACTGCTTTCTGTGGTAGAGAACTCCATAGGTTCACCACTCTCTGGGTGAAGAAATCCCTCATCTCAGTCCTAAATGGCTTACCCCTTATCCTTAGACTGTGACCCCTGGTCCTGGACTCCCCCGCCATCAGGAACATCCTTCCTGCATCTAGTCTGTCCAGTCCTGTTAGAATTTTGTAGGTTTCTATGAGATCCCCTCATTCTTCTAAACTCTAGCAAATACTAGCCTAATCGACCCAATCTCCCTTCATACGTCAGTCCTGTCATCCCAGGAATCAGTCTGGTGAACCTTCGCTTCACTCCCTCCATAGCAAGAACATCCTTCCTGAGATCAGGAGGCCAAAACTGCACACAATACTCCAGATGTGGTCTCGCCAAGGCCTTGTATAATTGCAGCAAAACATCCTTGCTCCTGTACTCAAATCATGTCACTATGAAGGCCAACATACCGTTTGCCTTCTGAACTGCCTGCTGCACCTGCATGTTTACTTTCAGCGACTGCTGCACAAGGACACCCAGGTCTCGCTGCACCTCCCACTTTCCCAATCTGTCGCCATTCAGATAATAATCTGCATGTTTTTGCCACCAAAGTGGATAACCTCACATTTATCCACATTATACTGCATCAGCCATGTATTTGCCCACTCACTCAACCTGCCCAAATCACACTGGAGCTTCTCTGCATCCTCCTCACAGCTCACACTCCCACCCAGCTTTGTGTCATCTGCAAACTTGGATATATTACATTTAATTCCCTCATCTATATCATTAATATATATTGTGAATAACTGGGGTCCTAGCACTGATCCCTGCGGTATCCCACTGGCCACTGCCTGCCACTTGGAAAAAGATCCATTTATTCCTAATCTTTGTTTCCTGTCTGCCAACCAGTTCCCTATCCATGTCAGTACCGTACCCCCAATCCCATGTTCTTTAATTTTGCATGCTAATCTCTTATGTGGGACCTTATCGAAAGCCTTCTGAAAGTCCAAATGCACATCCACTGGTTCTCCCTTATCTATTCTACTAGTTACATCCTCAAAAAATTCCAGTGGATTTGTTAAGCATGATTTTCCTTTTGTAGATCCATGTTGACTTTGTCTAATCCTGTCATTGTTTTCCAAGTGCTCTGCTATTACATCTTTTAGAATGGACTCTAACATTTCCCCTACTACTGATGTCAGGCTAATTCCATTTACTCTCTACCTCCTTTTTAAATAGAGGAGTTACATTAGCTACCCTCAAATCCATTGGAATTGTTTCAGTCTACAGAATTTTGAAAAATTACCAGCAATGCATCTACTATTTCTAGGGCCACTTCCTTAAGCACTCTGGGATGTAGATTATCAGACCCTGGGGATTTATCAGCCTTCAATCCCATCAATTTCCCCACTAATACTGATTTCATACAGTTCCTCCTTCTCACTAGACCCTATGTTCCCCAACATTCTGGGAGGTAATTTGTACCCTCCTTTGTGAAGACAGAACCAATGTATGTATTTAATTGGTCTGCCAGTTCTTTGTTCCCCATTTCTGACTGTAAAGGATCCACATTTGTCTTCACTCATCTTTTTCTCTTCACATATCTATAGAAGCTTTTACAGTCAGTTTTTATTTTCTCTGCAAGCTTACTCTCATATTCTTATTTTCCCCTTCTTAGTTAATCCCTTTGCTGAATTCTAAACTGCTCCCAGTCCTCAGGTTTGCTGCTTGCTCTGACCATTTTATATTTCTCCTCCTTGGATCTAATACTATCCCTAATTTCTTTCATATACCACAGTTGAGCCATCGTTCCTGTTTTATTTTTGCGCCAGACAGGAATGAACAATTGTTGTAATTCATCCATGCGCTCTTTAAATGCTAGCCATTGCCTATCCACTGTCAACCCTTTAAGTCACGTTCCCCAATCTATCATAGCCAACTCGCGCCTCATACCTTCAGTTTTCTTTATTTAGATTCAGGACCCTAGTCTTGGAATCAACTCTCTCACTCTCCATCTTAATGAAGAATTTGATCATGTTATGGTCGCTCTTCCCCAAGATACCCCGCATAACAAAATTGTTAACTAATCCTTTCTCATTACTCAATACCAAGTCTAGGATGGCCTGTTCTCTAGTTGGTTTCTCAACGAATTGGTCCAAAAAACCATCACATACACACTCCAGGAATTCCTCCTCTACAGTATTATTGCTCATTTGGTTTGCCCAATCTATATGCAGATTAAAGAAACCCATAATTACATTCATAGGGTTGAGTCACTGCCCTGAGAAATGAATAAAATGAAGACAATTCACGTTAACTCATGGCCATACCATCAGTTGTCCCATTCTAACCTTTGCGGGGGGGGGGGGGGGGGGGGGGGAAGAGAAGAATGGGTAGGGGGCAGAGTTTGTGCAAGCAGTAAGCTTGCAAAAAAGGGCTGCAAGCCACTTTAAGTGCCTTAGGACATTTTTTCTAAGTTAAAGATGCATTTAAATGCGGATTGTTGTAGAGGCTCTCCAATTGTTTAAAAAATGTTGATTTTTGAAGATAAACTCAAATTAGGTTGAGAAAACTCCTTCTCACCTTAATAATGAACACCAAATAAAGCTACACTATTAGGGAGCAAGGAGTAGAAGAATATGTTTAAAAGAGGCAGGAGGAGGCTCCTGTGAAACATCGGCATGAACCTGTTGGGCCGTATAGCCTGTTTCTGTGCTTTAAATATTTTGTAAAGCTACATTAGGTGGATAATCAGTACAACCTCTCATTATAAACTTTACCTGAGTAATGTTTTTTGTATTTGTCCTTTATTTTTTCTTGAGACAATGCTGTAAAATTGACCACACAGATTAGCTGAATAGAAATGTCGCATTAACTTTGGCTGAATAGCACTGATGTATCCTGGGAAAAAGGGTACACTGCACAATCTGCATTCAACTTGTGTTTATATACCATCTTTAACATCTTAATACACAAGATATTTCACAAAATGAATATCAAACAAAATTTAACACCAAGCCAAATAAGGAGATACTAGGGCAAATGACCAAACGCTTGACCAGAGATAGTGCCTTAAAAGGAGGGGGGGTTTAGGAGAGAATTAGAGTTTAGGGTCAAGGAAGCTTAAAGTAGGGCCACAAATTGTGGAGCTATGAAAATAGATGATGCCCAAGAGGCCAGAATTGGAGGAGCACAGAGATCTCTGAAGGTTGTAGGGCTAGATGTAAAACAAAGGTGTGGATGAAGGCTTCAGCGGCAAATCAGCTGAGGCACAGGTGGAAGTAGGGGTCTTGATGATGACATGGATATGTTGTCACAAGTTGATCTCTGGATCAAATAGGGAACCAGGACAAGTGCATCACGACCAAACCCAGGCTTATGGTACAGGCTGAGGAGATTATAGAAATACGGAGGCGCAAAGCCAGAGAGATATTTGAAAACTAGGATGAGGATTTTAAAATAGACATTGCTGGACCAGGAGACAATGTAGGTCAGCAAAGCACAGGGATGATGGATGAACCAGACTTGTGCTGCGAGGTAGGATACAGGTAGCAGAGTTTTGGATGACCTCAAGTTTACGGAACGTGGGAGGCCAGCCAGAAGCTCACTGGAATATGTGAAAAAAGTCATGGATGAGAGTATCAGCAGCAAATGAGCTGAGGTAAAGTACGGGCGAGCAATGTTGCAGAGATGGAAGCAGGCCGACTTGGCGATGGCACAGAATGTGGTCCAAAGAGGATTTCAGGATCAAATAGGACACCAAGGCAAGCACTTCATGACCAAGCCCAGGCTTTTGGTAAAGGCCGAGACTTTCATGCAACACTTTCAATGAAGTCACACAAAGGACATTTCACTGGGTAACAATCAGACTTCAGTGAAATATGCATTTTTTAAACTTAAGTTTTTAAAAAAAACATAAGCATAATTTTCAGTTACTGAGGAAAAAGGACAATTTTTAGCCCAGAAAAGATAACAAGAACAATGCAATCGCTACAGGCCAGTGTTGTAATTTAAAACAGAAATTTGCATTCAAGAGTGCAACCTAATGATGGGACAATGTATACTACAGGAAAGTGTACACATTTCAACATTACAGTCCCCAAAGGAGATGCTTGCATAATACTTTTCAATGCAGCATGCGCCCTTTGAAATATTTTTTGATGTGATATAGATTAGTAAGCCCACATAATAGATTTGGCTCCAATTTAAACAGTGGGCCGTCAAGAACTGCACCGTTCCAACTGAAAGACGATTGTGGTTCAAGTGTGCTAATACTGAAGGCAAAAACAAGTATTTTCTTTTCTACTTTCTGCCATCCTGGTGACTAGGATGTTCCTGGCTGTTCCTCCTTCCAAAGTATAATCGAAAGACTAAGACTAAACTTTGTTTCCCCATCCCTCTTCAAAGAAACAAACACTCACACCCAGGAAAGATGATCTTGCTTTGATGTCGCATGTATGAAATTTGTGCAAGAGATCAGTTTAGGGCGTCTCCATTGTGCCTGATACAATCAGTTAATTCCAATTGCGCAAACTGACTACATCTTAATTTTGTCAGATTAATGAATAATGAAAACACTAGATTACTGAGAGGAGGTCATTAATCTGGAGCTCAGCCATCTTCATCTGTGTACTGGAAGAAAGTTTAATTAACTTTTTATTGAATAAAAACAGTATGTGAAAGTTCCAAAGAATTAAAACAGGATCAGCACTTAAATAAAATGGGTCAACATTCAGAGAGTGAACAGTGGGAAGAAATATGGTGATGAAACATAGAAAAAACTGACGGTAGATGTTACTCCATGTATTATGTACACCATTGCATCATAACTCTAGTTAAACTATGCTAGCCACTGAATGACGGTCTAATAAAATCGTCAGTGGTTCACTTTTGCACAACCAGGTAGACCGCCACTTGCAGTATATATCTGTTCATCTTATTGAGCATTTTATTGACTGGTTATATTAAAGAATATCGACAATTCATCTGATGACAGGACAGCAACTTAAAAGCTCCAATTGTTTCATTAGAATTTGAAGAAAGGATATAAATGAAGCTTAGAATATGACAAATAAAATTACACATTAGTAACACAATGCCTGGGCAATGTTATTAATGACATCCTTTATGACTTGTATTTGTGGACCTCTACTCCTTTACTGCAACCATCATTAGGTTGATACTGGGTTCCTAATAACCAGCATCAGGAGCAGTTTATCTTTCCTCGGAGATTTAGACACTCAAACACATCTGTGCCACAAAGCTGTAGTCCTTCTGGCCTACTCCTGCAATAAGCCCAGCAAGAGCCCAACAGAACAGCTGCAAATCAGGATCCCAGACTTCAGTGAGGCCTTACAAGGGAGTGAGCCTCCTGGCAATCCCAGTTGGTGCCAACGGCGTTGGGGGGAGCAATGCCGGCGAGGCACAGCTTTCAGTACTGGCCGGCCACAGTCCAATTTCCTGGGTCATGAAGATGGCTTCTGATGAATGAAAAACTGCAGACGGGTAAAGATAGGTTCACTAAAATGGTGGTGGTCCATAACCCTGTGAACTTTGGCAACATCAAGACAAAAGGTTAAGGGCAGACGCAGCCTGAAACTTATGCCGTGGGAAGTAAGTGTCAAGTTTTTTTTTTAATATTGATAATTAGCCTCTGGTTAATTACATCAATAACATTCTTGAATTTCTCTGCAGGCAAACAACTAACCTGCATAGCAAACTTCTCTGAAATGAGACACTGAATACTTTCCAATAGGCGGTTCCCCAGGACATTAATTAAAACATCGCGACTGCTTAACATTCTCAAACAACTTCACACAGAAGTAGCCAGTTTCAAATCCCTGTAATAGAAACACCTTCACATTGTTAATACGGGAGTATTGGACAGAACAGTATGTTTTCTACAATTTAAAATTACACACATATTTAAACATTGCTGCAGCAGAAGCACACTGCTCCTATGGATAAGCAAATGTTGATCAATTCCAAGACTAGTCAGTATTGATATAGTCATTCACATGACTATATATTCAAGTTTATTACAGCACCACTTGATTTAAAAGGTTGCAGCAGTTAGTTGTGTCTTATTATTTTAAATTTCCAATTAAGAAATATTAACTTTGTTGGACTAATTCAGGGAGACCACAAGGTTAATTGAGAGTTCTCAATTCAGTGGTTTCTGCACAGGACACATGCAAGTTTTGCAAATAATTGGCTGCAGTATCAACAAACTTAATTTTTCTAACCAACTCAATGCAGTTTAAGGGCTGGAAAGTGAACACTGACAGCGATGCACTTGAGACAATGGGAATGAGTGCACCACAGAATCATTGTGTAAATACCTTTATAACTGACTAATGCACATTTCTTTGTAAGTACGCATGTGCGTGCAGGCTGTACAGTTTAGTATCAATTTAATTACTGTGAATTACCCCACACCCCATGTAGGCTGATCAATCTAGATACTATGCCTGATCTTCTTGGAGTACAATAGAAAAATAAAGCACCTTCACGCGATACCTACGCACAATGGGCCAATACTCACTGCAAGTGAAGACAGTGTTGGTAGACTAATGGACCACAGGGGACACTGGATAGAAGTCAGAATTGGGAACCCTGGCTGATTTTCCCTTCATTCAGGCTATTAGACCAAATGTGGTGTCCAACTGTCACTGTGGCTAGGATGGGCAAACTCAACACAGACCGATAATCATATCTGGGTCCTTTCTGGTCTGTACAGTTCAGCAACTCACACAACAAAGTTACCATGCCATCAGGGAAGCTGTCCTCGATTATTTTAATATACAATTTGCGCACTTAAGACACTTGCAGTGTTTTACCAGAAAAGCGCAGGAGCTCTGCTTTTCTATGCTGCCAATCTAAATTTCACATTTTAGGTGGCTGGAACCTTATTGTAACCTATTCCAATGTAATCATTTTTCAATGCACCATCCCAGAAATTACTACATGCACAAAGACCAAGTAAATAAAAGGCCCATCAGCTAATTTCGCAGCCAGAAAAGAATTCAGCTATGTCTTTTCGACGATGGTCTAAAAGTTGGACAAATTGGATGGAACACTTAGAAAACATTACCTTTTTAAGCTTATCACAGGTAGTTTTTTTTTAAAGAGAAGGGAAAGAAGAAAAAGTTTAACCTTGTGGATGAAAGACACAAACAGCTGAGGTTTGTTTGCTGGTGAGGTTCTTAACCTTTAGCAGAATTTATAAGGTTAGCTCCCAAATCCTGAAATGTAAGGTTCACTTTGACATTAGTGTTTTTAAAAAGTGCTGGAATATATGCAGGTTATAAATGGACGTGCATGAGGTGTCAGAAGAGCATAAGAGCTTGCCTGTACGAGAGAGGAAATTGAAAAATAAAAATTATGGTCAAAACTTTTCACAAATGCAAAAAAGAAAACAAACACTTTGCACCTTAAAACACACTGAACTTATTTTAAATTAAACATAAAAGGGTGACAAACAATCTTTACTTTTGGAAGCTGTGTGCCAAAGATTACAATGGAACTCAAATCTATGTCATGAATTAGCGATGGAGCATTGTGTGCAGAACTTAAAAATGAAAACAGGTATGTGTGAGCTCTGCACGCCCATCATATTGTACATGGAAATCTGTTAGTCAGCTGGTTGTGATGATAGAGATGTCGTGGCAATGAGCTGAAATGTTGCTCTCTCTCTGCTAGCTGCTATCAGAGTCTTGATTAATTACATGTCCACAGTCGTCACACAGATTCAACCTCACCCCCCCAAAAGCGAGAGAGAAAAGGCAACCAGAGTGGAGGTTGATGTTTGCAGCAGTGGAAAAATTGAAGGGTGATTGAGACCAGGAATCATGGCAGCAAACATAAAACTATTGGGCACACTGGAATTCTATATATAATGGTGCAGGAATCAAAGTTTTCAATTAAGCTAGCAAGCAAACCCAAACACTTTGCAAGAAGCTGCAGCAGAAATTTTTCTGCCACCTCGGCCCTTCAGTGGGGAATTGGTGTGATCCTCATGCTCTGCGATGCAATAGCGTAGCTGACCATCGGCGTTGTGGCGTGGCTCATGGTGATGCCAGGGATTGGCTGCGTGATGGAGACGGTGACCGCCGCCATGGAAACGGGTGTGGCCATTCCCTGGGCAATTGTCTGGGCCAGGGCCAGCTCAGGGGTCAGGTGGGGCCCGGGGGGTGGGGGCGGGGCGGCGCTGGAGGGCGGCCCGGCACTGGCGGGCACCACCAGGTCCTGCCGCGGCTGCAGCGCCTGGCTGCTCAGCGAGTTGTGGGCCTGCACAATGCTGTGGTTGTAGGCGGTGACGGCGGCTACGGTGGGCGGTGCCACCAGCTGCTCGGCTGCTGTGGTCAGCGTCACCACCTTGGGTTGGTTGCGATAGTGGGCATTCTGCTCCAGGAGGATCTCGTTGGTGGCCATCAGATTCGACGCGTGCTTCTTCAGTTCCTCGACCCGCTTCCGCAGCATCAGGTTCTCCTCCTCCAGGTACCGGTAGTCGACTGGGAATGGGCGGGGAACACCGTAATCGTACGAGTCAAAGCGCATGCTCTCCATCCGCCTCCTCTTCAGCAGGTGACCGTACTCGTCGTAGACGTCAGCGTACGGGTCAAAGCGATGTACGGTGGGCGAGCGGACCTGCTCGCGGGGCACGCTGGCGCTCTCAGGCTCAAAGTGGCGGAATTTGCACCTGGCCCCACGCTGGCAATCACCGTTCAAATGGTCACGGCAGACGGGCACTTCCCCTTTGCCAACGGGCATCTCTTCAGATAAGGCGCCGAGCTCAGATGCTTCACTCACCTCAGGGTGATGGAACTTGCAGCGCTTGCCTCGCTTGCAGACGTTGCGCATGAAGTCTCGGCAGATGTCGCTCGAGCTGTGGCCAGCCTTGTCAGTGCTGCTGTTGAAGACATTATCTTTCTCTGGCATTCTGCTGAATAATTGTTGTAATTCTTCACAGAAAGGACAGTCTGAAAGAGAAACAAAAGTTTCATATTTTGTACAGAACTGCACGGTTCACAGCCGTGATAATGCTACTGATTAACTGAGATTATATCTGATAATGTGGTGGGGAATGCTGTCAATTCTCTCCTCCCCCCCCAGAGAGTCCACTCAAAACACAAACACCCAATTTTACAGAGAAAACAAGTACGGTACTTTAATCCTCTGTAGATATTTTGCTCAGATTATTAAACCATTTAAAGCCAGAACATTCTGAATTTAAATTGTGAATTTAAAGAAAGAGAGTCGAGTGAGGCGAGTTCAAATTACCACTGCCCATTTCCTACTGATACAGCTAATCAATGCCTACTTAGAGAAACTCAGTGCAGTAATCCACGGTGGTTATATGAATCATTACAGGTGCAGATTAGTGCAGTAACTTGCAAACATTTCTTCAGGAACTCCTTGCAAATAGTGACACTGGTACGTTCAGGAACCTGCTGCAAGCAGCAACAGACTTTCCTAACTTCCCCAAGACAATCGTCAGCTCCCAAGGAAAACCAGTCCTTTATTAATTAGGCGTGTGGAGCAACAAAAATAACTTTGATAGTTTGTCAAGAAATAAAACCAATACAATGAAATCTCAGTATCTTATGTTTGCAATGTAAACCGGTTTTTGGAATTCATTTTATTTCATACCCATTCTAAATGGGTTTTTTGAACGTTTGCAGCTTGTTTTCGAAGTTTGAGACATCTCCAGCCCTCCATCTTCCCAGGACTCCTTCCTCCCTCCATTCCCCCTCCCTTCCTTTCCTCCATCCATCCCTTCCCCCTCTCCCCCCTTCATCAACCCTTCCTTCCCCCTCTTTCCTTCCTTCATCCATCATTCCTTGACCCACTTCCGCAGCATCAGGTTCTCCTCTTCCAGGTACCAGTAGTTGACTGGGAACGGGCGGGGAACACTGTAATCGTACGAGTCAAAGCGCATGCTCTCCATCTGCCTCCTCTTCACCATCCCCCCTCCCTCCCACCCACCTCATTCCGTTCCTTCCCCCTCCCTCTCTTCCCATTCCCTTCAGCCCCCTCCCGCCCTCATTCTTCTCCTTCAACCCGCCCCTCTAACTCTCCTTCCCCCTCCCTCCCACCTATTCCTTTCCATCCCTCTCGATCCCTCCCACCCCCCTTCTTACTATCCCCCTCCCTCCAACCCCCATTTCCCTTCGCTCCCACCTCCTTCCCTTTCCCCATCCCTCCCTCCCTCCCACCCATTCCCCTTCCTCCCACACCGCCTTACCCCTCCCTCCCACCCACACCCCCTTCCCTTCCCGACTCTCACCCACCCCCCTTCCCCCTCCTGACCCCTTCACTTCCCCCTCTCACCCACACCCCCTTCCCCCTTCCTCTCACTCACAACCCCTACCTCCCTCCCACCCCCTCTGCCCCTCCCTCCCCCTCTTCCTCTTCCCCTCCCTCCCACCCACCCCCCCTCTTCCCCTCCCACCCCCTCCCTCCCATCCCCCTCTTCCCCTTACCCTCCCTCCCACCCCACCCCCCCCACCCACTCTTCCCCTTTCCCTCCCACCCCCTCCCCCCACTTCCCCTTCCACCCCCTCTTCCCCTTCCTCCACCACCCCCTTCCTCCCACCCACCCACCCCCCCTCTTCCCCTTCCTCCCACCCACCCCCCTCCCTCTTCCACCCACTCACCGTCCTCTTCCCCTCCCTCCCACCCACCCCCCTCTTTCCTTTCCCCTCCCACCCCCCTACCCCTTCCACCCACTCACCGTCCTCTTCCCCCTCCCACCCACCCTCATCTTTCCTTTCCCCTCCCACTCACCCCCCTCTTCCCCTCCTACCCAACCCCCTCTTTCCTTTCCCCTCCCACTCACCCCCCTCTTCCCCTCCCACCCAACCCCCCCCTTCCCCTCCCACCCAAACCACCCCCCCTTCCCCTCCCACCCAAACCACCCCCCCTTTTTCCC
Organism: Heterodontus francisci; assembly: GCF_036365525.1. Lineage (NCBI taxonomy): Eukaryota > Metazoa > Chordata > Chondrichthyes > Heterodontiformes > Heterodontidae > Heterodontus > Heterodontus francisci. The sequence goes on along the minus strand of NC_090405.1, from coordinate 40,303,892 downwards.
CCCCCACCCAAACCACCCCCCTCTTCCCCTCCCACCCAAACCCCCCCCCTTCCCCTCCCACCCATCTACCTCTTCCCCTCCCACTCACCCTCCTCTTCCTCACCCACCCCCCTTCCCCTCGCACTCACCCTCCTCCCCCTCCCACCCACCGCCCCCTCTTTCCCCTCCCCTTCTCCTCCCACCCACCCTCTTCCCCAACCCCTCTTTCCCTTCCCTTCCTCTCCGACCTACCCCCCCTTCCACTCCCGCCCCCCTCTTCCCCACCCACCCACTCTTCCTCTTCCTCACAGTGCTAGGGGCTTGGATGGGGCAGAATTTGTAAGGAGCATCCAGGAGGGCTTCTTGAAACAATATGTAGATAGTCCAACTAGGGATGGGGCCATTCTGGACCTGGTATTGGGGAATGAGCCCGGCCAGGTGGTCGAAGTTTCAGTAGGGGAGCATTTCGGGAACAGTGACCATAATTCCATAAGGTTTAAGGTACTTGTGGATAAGGATAAGAGTAGTCCTCAGGTGAAGGTGCTAAATTGGGGAAGGCGAATTATAACAATATTAGGCAGGAACTGAAGAATTTAGATTGGGGGCGGCTGTTTGAGGGTAAATCAACATCTGACATGTGGGAGTCTTTCAAAGGTCAGTTGATTAGAATCCAGGACCAGCATGTTCCTGTGAGGATGAAGGATAAGTTTGGCAAGTTTCAGGAACCTTGGATAACGCGGGATATTGTGAGCTTAATCAAAAAGAAAAAGGAAGCATTCGTCAGGGCTGGAAGGCTAGGAATATAAAGACAGTAGGAAGGAACTTAAGCAAGGAGTCAGGAGGGCTAAAAGGGGTCATGAAATGTCATTGGCAAACAGGATTAAGGAAAATCCCAAGGCTTTTTATACATATATAAAGAGCAAGAGGGTAACCAGGGAAAGGGTTGGCCCGCTCAAGGACAGAGAAGGGAATCTATGAGTGGAGCCAGAGGAAATGCACGAGCTACTAAATGAGTACTTTGCATCAGTATTCACCAAAGAGAAGGACTTGGTGGATGATGAGCCTAGGGAAGGGAGTGTAGATAGTCTCAGTCATCTCATTATCAAAAAGGAGGTGGTGTTGGGTGTCTTGCAAAGCATTAAGGTAGATAAGTCCCCAGGGCCTGATGGGATCTACCCTAGAATACTGAGGGAGGCAAGGGAAGAAATTGCTGGGGCCTTGACAGAAATCTTTGCATCCTCATTGGCTACAGGTGAGGTCCCAGAGGACTGGAGAATAGCCAATGTTGTTCCTTTGTTTAAGAAGGGTAGCAAGGATAATCCAGGAAATTATAGGCCGGTGAGCCTTACATCAGTGGTAGGGAAATTAGTAGAGAGGATTCTTCGGGACAGGATTTACTCCCATTTGGAAACAAACAAACTTTTAGCGAGGGGCAGCATGGTTTTGTGAAGGGGAGGTCATGTCTTACTAATTTGATGGAGTTTTTTGAGGAAGTGACGAAGATAATTGATGAAGGAAGGGCAGAGGATATTATTTATATGGACTTTAGTAAAGCCTTTGACAAGGTCCCTCATGGCAGACTGGTACAAAAGGTATCACATGGGATCAGAGGTGAGCTGGCAAGATGGATACAGAACTGGCTCTGTCATAGAAGACAGAGGGTAGCAGTGGAAGGGTGCTTTTCTGAATGGAGGGCTGTGACTAGTGGTGTTCCGCAGGGATCAGTGCTGGGACCTTTGCTCTTTGTAGTATATATAAATGATTTGGAGGAAAATGTAGTCGGTCTGATTAGTAAGTTTGTGGACGACACAAAGGTTGGTGGAGTTGCGGATAGTGATGAGGATTGTCAGAGGATACTGCAGGAGAAGATCGGTTGGAGACTCGGGCGGAGAAATGGCAGATGGAGTTTAATCCGGATAAATGTGAGGTAATGCATTTTGGAAGATCTAATGCAGGTGGGAAGTATACAGTAAATGGCAGAACCCTTAGGAGTATTGACAGGCAGAGAGATCTAGGCGTACAGGTCCACAGGTCACTGAAAGTGGCAACGCAGGTGGATAAGGTAGTCAAGAAGGCATACGGCATGCTTGCCTTCATTGGTCGGGGCATAGAATATAAAAATTGGCAAGTCATGTTGCAGCTGTACAGAACTTTAGTTAGGCCACACTTAGAATATTGCTTGCAATTCTGGTTGCCACACTACCAGAAGGACGTGGAAGCTTTGGAGAGGGTACAGAAGAGGTTTACCAGGATGTTGTCTGGTCTGGAGGGCATTAGCTATGAGGAGAGGCTGGATAAACTCGGATTGTTTTCACTGGAACGACAGAGGTGGAGGGGTGACATGATAGAGGTTTACAAAGTTATGAGCAGCATGGACAGAGTGGATAGTCAGAAGCTTTTTCCCAGGGTGGAAGAGTCAGTTACTAGGGGACATAGGTTTAAGGTGAGAGGGGCAAAGTTTAGAGGGGATGTGCAAGGCAAGTTCTTTACACAGAGGGTGGTGAGTGCCTGGAACTTGCTGCCGGGTGAGGTAGTGGAAGCAGGTACGATAATGACGTTTAAGAGGCAACTTGACAGGAATAGGATGGGAATAGAGGGATACGGACCCCGGAAGTGCAGAAGGGTTTAGTTTAGGCAGGCATCAAGATCGGCGCAGGCTTGGAGGGCCAAATGGCCTGTTCCTGTGCTGTGCTGTTCTTTGTTCCCTCCCACCCCCCCTCTTTCCCTTCCCTCCCCACCACCCCCTCTTTCCCTTCCCTCCCCACCACCCCCTCTTTCCCTTGCCACCCCTCTTCCACTTCCCCCCCTCTTCCCCGTTCCCCTTCCTCACCCTCCCTCCCACCTCCTCTTCCCCTTCCCCTCCCACCACCTCTTCCCTTCCCCTCCCACCACCTCTTCCCCATCCACCCTCCCAACCCACCCCCACGATCATCATACCCCCCCCTCCCACCCACTCTTCCCCTTGCCCACCCACCCCACTTCCCCCCCCCAATCACCCTCTTTTCCCATTCCCTCTGCCCCTTCCCCCCAACCACCTGCCACCCCCTCTTCCCCTCCCACACACCACCCCCTTTTCCCCTCTCTTCCCCTCCCAATCCTCCTCTTCCCCTCCCCCCTTACCCTTCCCCAGTCCCCCTTACCCACCCTCCTCCAGTAGGGTGCTGGGCTCCGCTGCCTCCCGACGACTTTCCCAACCTGGGAAGGTATTGATGAGCCGCCCCTTGTTCCTCCTCCCTTCGAGCGCTGCGGCCCAGCTCTCGATTACTCGGTTTAGCCCGGCGTTCGGACCCCTCCCGCAGCCGAATAGTGGCCCTCAAAAAAAAAGCCCTGCAAAGCGGCCCCGCGCCTACCTGCCCATCGACTCCTACAGCGCCAACGAGTTGTCTGTGGTCATCCGAGCCAAGCGTAACCAGCAACAGTCGCAAGGAACTCCACACCAAAGAGTACCAAGTTAGACCTCCCAGCCAAGAGGCACCTGACCTCCAAGAAAAGGGTTGTTGTTGTTGTTCCAGAAAATTGTTGCTCTGAGGCAGGGTGTTTTTGCAAACACTGCACTACTCGAATGGGTGGTGGAAGCTGATACGATAGTACTTTTCAAAAGGGAATTGGATAAATGCTCAAAGGAAACATTTATGGGGAAAGAGCAATTGAGCGAGATTAATTGGACAGCAGCTGAATAATGGGCCGAATGGCTGTCTTCATTCCGTGGTGGCACCTTTCGAACTCTGCTCTAACTTCCAAAAGACTGTCAGATACCCAAAGAAAAAATGTTATTAATGCAGGATGTAGTTTTTTAAAAAAAAACTAATATTCAGTCACAGAAATAACATCCCCAGTAAGTCAACAGTAACAGAAAAACTGGATAGAACACAGAATCGCTAAGGCTTGTGGTACCTGAGCATCTAAGGCCCAGAATGGCAGAAATCTGATTATCTCCCAGACCCTTTGAAGAAAAAAACACTTGTGTTTATATAGCGCCTTTCACAACCTCAGATTATCCCAAAGTGCTTTGCAGCCAGTGAGAGATTTTTGAACTGAAATCACTGTTGTAGGAAAAGCAGCAATCAAATTTTGCACAGCAAGCCCCCACAAACAGCAACATGATAGTGACCACTTGATCGGTTTTAGTGTTGTTGGCTGACAGATAAATAAATATTTGCATCCATTTGAGAGGGCAGGTGGAGTGTCCACCTAACACCTCATTCAAAAAGCAATAAATGAACAACGGCAACACCTGACCAAGAAAAACCTGAGCACGTGTCCTACAAAGGTGCAACTGAAGATAGGGCTGATGTGTCAGGCGTAGGGCAGCATGGTGGTTATGCAACTGGACGAATAGTCAGACGCCTGGACTAATGATCTGTAGACATAAGTTGAAATCTCACCATTATAATTGGAAAATTAAAATTTAGTTCATTAAGTAAACGTGGAATAAAAAGCTAGTGTCAGTAACGATAAATATAAAACACTATAATTGGGGAATTTAAATGTAATTAATTAAGTAAACCTGGAATAGAAAGCTAGTGTCAGTATTGACAAGTATGAAAAAATTCAGATGGTTGTTAACAGCCCATCTGGCCCTCTCAGGAAGGAAATCTGCCATCCTTACCTGGTCTGGCCTATATGTGACTCCAGACCCACAACAATGTGGTTGATTGTTAACTGCCCTCTGAAATAGCCCGGCAAGCTACTCAGTTGTCAAGGGGAGTTAGGGATGGGCAATAAGTGCTGGTCTTGCCACCAACACCCCACCCTGTAAAGGAGTATTTAAAAAATGTAGATCCCTGAGCGTTGTAAATTATGCTGCTTGTATGCACAACAGTTATACTGGAGGAAAGGAAACATATGTTCCTGAAAGGTTGATGTTGCAGTGCTAGGGGGCATCCCCCTGGAGTATTTTTAATTATTACGTTAAAATTTCTGGTTCATTTTGATCACTTTTATATTTCACAATTTTTTAACCTTGAAGGCAAAACATTTGGATTTTCAATCAGAACACTACTGCTCCAAAAATTACCTCAACAGTCACTCCAACCAGTTTTTTCAAGGGTGGTTCACAGAGGCATCCTCTAACCCCCACCCACCCTGGACCCCATCCAACTCTCCTTTCATGGCACACTTTTCCCCACAACTCTCCCAGTTAATACACTGTGCTCCTTCTCCCCCTCAATTGATACCGCCACTCGTTTCCCCTTGCAACCCAGTGCAAACTGAATGCTCACACTGCATTCATGCTGGTACTTTTCCCCCCTCCCATCAGTTATATTACCCACTGCATCACTGACCCCTCCCTCCCTCCCCACTCCCTGCTGTCACCCAGTCACTGCAGACAGCAGGCCCCGCTTAGCGGTGACCAGAAGTATGGGGGTGGGAGTGTACAGTCAGAGCGACAGAGAAGTGCTAGATGTGGGGCTAGGGTGAACAGTGACTAGAGGGCTGGGTATGGGAACTTAAGGAATGAGGGGGTGCGGTGGAGAGTGACAGCAGACTGGGGATGGGAAATGGCTCAATGGAAGAAGGGGAGGCGGGGTTCCGAGGATGCGGGAGTTGGGGAGGGGGGTTGTGTGGCAGACTGCAGATGTTGGGGGATAGAGGAAGACTGGGAAAATAGGTTCAAGAGAGAGAGCTCGGAGGAGAGAGGGAGTCTGGAGATTAAGGTTTGGAAGACTGGGGTTCAGGTGGGAAGGGCGAGGGAGACTGAGGGATTGAAGCTTGGGCCGGGTGGGGATCGGGGGGCGGGGGGTGCAGTGGAGGAGAGTGAGATTGGGAATTGGTTCAATGTGAAACTCAGCATTGCCTGCAGAGTCCAGAGCAGCAGCAGCAGCAACATGGTGCGGTACTGAGAAAGGAGCAATCAGTAAAGGGCCAAGTGAAACCCCCTTACTGTGGGCAAATAATGAAAGATTATTTCACTGGTGGGTAAGTGGACAATAAAGGGGACTGAAGATTCTCACTAGAAAAACCAAGGGAGAAGAAAGGTTTTTAAACAGGGTTATTACACCACAAGCAGCTACAGAGGCAGAGACTAGAACATCATTGAAAAGGGAATGCAATAAATATTTGAAAATAGAGAGATACAGCACTGAAACAGGCCCTTTGGCCCACCGAGTCTGTGCCAACCAACAATCACCCATTTATACTAATCCTACATTAATCCCATATTCCCTACCACATCCCCACCATTCTCCTACCATCTACACTAGGGGCAACTGACAATGGCCAATTTACCCATCAACCTGCAAGTCTTTGGCTGTGGGAAGAAACCGGAGCACCCAGTGGAAACCCACACGGTCACAGGGAGAACTTGCAAACTCTGCACAAACAGTACCCAGAACTGAACCCAGGTCGCGAGAGCTGTGAGGCTGCAGTGCTAACCACTGCACCACTGTGCTGCCCCTAAAAATGATGAATATAAAAGTATCTCAGGGGAATGTGGTTACAGGAGAGAAGGTCAGCACAGACCTGGAAGTGGCTTAGAAATGTTGGCGCTGAGCTGAATTTAGGACGATGTGCCCTGTGAAAAATGCCCCAAACACCAAGCCCACTGCCCTTTGTGCGATATCTTGTGGTTTAGTTCAGGTCAGTCTGTGAAGTGTGAAGCCCAAGTACAGATTGGCTCTGACTGAGGCTCCTAGTGAACTGTAGTTGAATGAATTAGTGACAGTTAAAACTAGGGTGCCTGACTGCACTTGTTCAGTGCAGGGGAGTTCTGGCTGTAGTTAAATGGGTTATAGGATTGCTACTCATTACAAGTAGGATATCGGCGCATTACCTATAGATTATCAGTGAGTTATAGTATTACAGTTGATTATGAGGGAACTCTTAGTTTTTTTATGCTTTCATGGGATTTGGGCATCACTGGCAAGGCCAGCATTTGTTGCCCGATACTAACTGCCCTTCACAACTGTCTGGCTTGCCAGGCCATTTCAGAGGGCAGCTATTGCTGTGGATCTGGAGTCACATGTAGGCCAGACCAGGTAAGGATGGCAGATTTCCTTCCCTAAAGGACCTGAGTGAACTTAGGTTTTTACAACAATCGATGATAATTTCACGGCACCATTACTAAGACTACCTTTCAATTCCAGATTTTTATTAATTAATTTTAAGTGAAATTTCTGAGAGTCGCCATTAGTTACCAGCAGAATCAAAGCTCCTCCAGCCTCTGGTTTCCTCTCCTGGGTGTCCTGCTGACAGGTGTTCTCTTGGTTCTTGGAACTTCTAGCACTTCAGTTAATGGCACAAAACTATGAGCAAAAATACCTAAACTAACAGGGAGGAACCAACATTTATTAAGTAAATGCAATTTCATCTGCAGTTGTCAAGTGACTGGACATCATGTGGTCAGATGTCACGTGATCGAACCTCCCAGAACATCTCCGATCAGACTTGCCAACCCTGCCAAATTCACCCAATACACCACTCTGGTTTTTGACTGCTTCCATTTGCCCTCCTGTTTTCCCCAACACTGCTCCAACCCAAGTCTTGCAGTTTTTGGAAAATATTCTGGCCACTGAAAACACTGTTGATTGGCATGCATACAAGAAGCATGGCAGCTACCTGACTCAGAGTTTGACAGCAGAAAGGGTGGAGATGGAATATCTATGAATAAGGGCAAATAAAACAATTACGTTCCAGTCTCAGTTCGTTACTCCATGACCGTAAACCCTTATTGGTTTCATGCATTTACAAATTCTCCAATAAATGACAAACGGGCTGCTTCACTTGTGGCCTGATTCACTATAGCAACCTCTTGACATGGCAGAGGCAAAACTGCAACTATCACGAAGTAGAAAAAACTCTGTTTGTGCATCATTTTACCTATGTTGGAATTCCCTCCTTCAACCTCTCTGCTTCTCTTTCCTCCTTTAAGACACTTCTTAAAATCTACTTCTTTGACCAAGGTTTTGGCCACCTACCCTAATAACTCCTTATGTGTCTTGGTGTCGAATATTGCTTTATAATGCTCCTGCGACGCATCTTTGCATGGTTTATTACATTAAGGGTGCCATATAAATGCAGGTTGTTGATGTTGGTTGGCTTTTAAAAAAAACTATTCTGCTGAATAGTTTCAGAGAAAGTTTAGGAAAACTTTCCCATGAAAAGCTCATAGTTGGCCAGCTGAGTGGTGATTCCCTTGGAAGGCTTGCAGTTGGCCAGTTGCAGCAGCAGTCAGGCTGAACTCAGCTGATTGACACACCAGGTTCCTGGTGGAAGTGCAGCCTGGAGTCACCATGGTGAGTGTTGCATTGCAGGGGATGGGCAGCAGCCAGGGGAAGCAGGGATGGTGCCTGGCCTTTACCTAGTTGCGAAGAGGGAGAAGGTAGAAGTGATCCTGACCCAATTATTGCTGCTCAGCTTTGTGCAGAGAAGCCCAAGTGGTAAAGGCTGAACCTCTCAGCAAAGTGACAGCTCTGCAGAAACCAGATTGGAAATCAAATGCCCTCTGTTCATTAGGGTGTGCTTGCATGACTGGGGCTCATTGCCCAACGGTGCAAAATTAGGCTGTATGGTTGGGGTGTGGGCAAGCCTGGATCGGGAACTGCTGCAGTTTAGCCTCTGAGTAGAGTAACCAGGTTGTCCCTGTTTTCCGAGAGACAGTCTCCAAATGAGGTACTGCGTCTCCAGTTCATGAAACGTGTCGCTGAATGAACTCCGTAACTATTAGCGGATTCAAATCAGGTTCCGCGGGTTCTGATTGGCGGGAGGGACGTTGGTCTCCTGCTTCCATCCAGTAGAAGGGGTGAATTCCCTGCGGGACTTCACGCGTGGGTCGCGCTCTGCAGCTGCAGTGCACGCCCGCTCCGCACCCCCGACATCGAAACCCCACATTGCGAGCAGTTTTCCTGTGAATTCGGTGAAGAGAAAACTGCCCCGGGCGCCGAAATGTCTGAGTAACTGGATGTGAATGTCCAGGGAACTGGATCAGAGGGCACTCCGCAGCCTCAGATGGTGTGGGTGCACGTCGGGTAGAGTGAGCCCAGATTCGCTTTATAAAATATTGTAGCCCTATCTTTGAGTTCAAATATATTAAATCCGATGTTCATGCTCCTAGTTTGTAACCTAACTATAGTTTATAAATGTTTCTGTGTGTTTGTATGTATAGTTATCCAGAATCTAGTTTTTAAAACATTGCCAAAATGTATTGCAACACCTTGCCTCTTTCCTGCTTGCAGAATTTAATTTTCTTTTTAACCCATCCACTTTGTCACTTTATGTAACTTTGAAAAAGGTAACTTGGAACTCTGAAGTTTAACTGCACTGGAGTCCATATAAGAGCCTGTACCAAAAACTTTTAAGTTCTGAGCAAGTTCACATGACATCAGATGTCAAGCTGCTACTGTAGCAAATGTCTTATGATTTTGAAATGCAGCCAGGATACACAAGCAGTAATCTTCAAAAGGGAATTGGATATATACTTGAAAAGTTTGCAGGGCTGTGGGGAAAGCACAGGGAAGTGGGACTAATTGGATAACTCTAAGAGGGGGCACAGGCACGATGGGCCGAGTGGTCTCCTCCTATGCTTGATGGATCACAGGTAAGCTGACCACTACCTCACCAGCAACAGTCACGGAGAACTATAGCCAGCCTCTCTCAATGCATGTGATGACTGGCCTTGAAAGAAAGACTTGCATTTCTATAACGTCTGCTTCAGAATGTCCTAAAGTGCTTTACAGCCTTTGAAATACTTTTGAAGTGTAGGCATTGTAGTAATGTAGGAAAAGCAGCAGCCAATCTACATACAGCAAGCTTCCATAAACAGAAATGGGATAATGACCACCACTGGGATACACTCCCCTGCACTCAAAATATTATCTTTTACATCCACCTGAGAGGGCAGGCAAGGGTCTCGGTTTAACATCTCATCCAAACGATGGCACCACCCACAGTGCAGCACATCCTCAGTGCTGCATTTTAGGCATTTTATCTATAACCCCTGTAGTAATCGTGCAGCTACAAAATATTAATTTAACATAGCTATTTGTACCTGAGCGATAAGAGATCAACTGAAGTTACTTGTAGATGTAGTAATTGTTGAAATGTAACTTTGTCAGTATTTGCTTGCAATGGTTATTGGATATATTTTAACAACCTTTTTTCACAGAAATAAGTAGCCTGTATTTTAAAGTTACTTGAACTATCATTGTTTTGATCTGTATAACATCAGCTGACTCGTCAGGTAAATAAATTACAAATTCTTAAAATAAGCAGTGATATTCATTAGAAAAGTACATTCAGCTCATTGGAACCCATTCTGAAGTAACTTAACTTCCCCATCAAGCTTTCAGCTGCACTTTAAGCATCTCAAATGTTTCTGCCTGTGCTGTGTCGGCTAGGCTTAGTTGGTAAATTCTGATTCAGACTCGAACACAAAATCTGCAGTACTGAAGGAGAGCTGCGGTGTCAAAGGTGCTCTCTTTTGGATGAGGCTTTAAAGCAAGGTTACGTCTCCCACTTCAGGTGGATGCAAAGAAACCCTGGCATTTTCCCAGAGCAGGCAAGGTCTCCCAGTGTCTTGGCCAACATTCGTCCTCCAGACAACAACACCTTGGGTGCGATTTAGATGTTGTCGATTTCTACACAACCATAGTGATAATGCTTCAGGAGCAATTCATCGGCTATGGAGAATTTTAGCATGTGAAAAGTGATAAATGAATGCAAATTCTTTTAGTAGCCTTGTCGCCATGAGATCAGCTAACTCTCAGTTGAACCTGGGATTTCCATGATCTTTATGGTTCATTGGATAAACTCATTGAACTATCAGGGCAGCCTGGTGTTATAAAATCAAATGGAGCTAGTCAGCGATGGTACACCAAAGGCCTTCTCTTCAGCAGCTGACATCAGTTGCACTTGCTATAATTGCGTGATTTTGATGATGGAAAGTTGTCTGTTGCTGGTTTGTACGTATGTCTCATGGGTGGTGGTTGCCACTGGCAAGGCCACATTTATTGACCATCCCTAGTTATGTTGAGAAGGTGATGGTGGGTCATCTTCTTCAACTACTGCTGCCCCCTTTTTAATGGCGTTAAGCATTGAATTCCAGAATTTTAACCTAGCACTGATGAAGATATGGTGGCATATGTATCAAATCAGCATGGCATGTGACTTGTGGGTGATGGGTCTTCTTATGATCTTCCTGTTTCTGTCCACCTTGATGGTGGAGTCATGAGCGTGGGAGGTGCCATTGGAGTCGGCTTTGTTGGGGGGGGGGGGGGGGGGGTGGGGGTGGAGGGAAAGAGTGCCAGGGTGAAAATTGACTCTGGTGTTTGAGCTGTTAATCAACTGGACTGCTTTGCCCTGGTAGGTTCCCCTTTTGAGAACTGTATCTTCATCTCTGATTTAATTGTTAATTTTCCTCTCATATCATAGAATGGTTACAGCACAGAAGGAGGCCATTCAGCCCATCATGTACCTGCTGGCTCTCTGCAAGAGCAACTTGGCTAGTCCCACGCCCCCACCCTTTCCTTGTATCCCTCTGTTGAATATTACATAGAATCTCGAGCACAAAAACAGGCCATTTGGCCCAACATGCCAGTATTTATGCTCCACACGTCTTCTCCTATCCTACTTCATCTAAGCATATCAGCATAACCTTTCTCCCTTGTATTTATCGAACTTCTCCTTAAATATTTATGCTATTTGCCTCATACTCCTTGTGGTAGCAAGTTTCACATTCTATCCACTCTCTGGGTAAAGAAATTCCTTCTGAATTCCCTATTGGATATATTAGTGACTGTCTTGTATTTATGGCTCCTGGTTTTGGTTTTCTCTACAAGTGGAAATATTTTCTCTATGTATACCCGATCAAACCCTTTCATAATCTTGTAAACCTCTATCATGTCACCCCTCGGCTTTCTCTTTTCTAGAGCAAAGAGCTCCAGCCTGTTCAATCTTTCCTGATGTGTATAAACTATAACATGTTTTTCTGTCATTTATATGCTGTCTGTTCAACATATTTTTGAATAATTACTATAAAATATTTTCATGTAGGTCTTTACATTTCAGATTCGTGCCTTTAGTTTTGTATTGTAACTTTCATGTTACTTAGAGAGGGAGATGTTGACACTGTGACCTTCTACCTTGCAGCGGTTCCGTTTCTGTGGTGATCTGGATTGCCCGGACTGGGTTCTGGCAGAGATCAGCACCTTGGCAAAAATAGTTGAGTATTCAACCTTCAGAATGTTTGAGTATTGTTATGCTGTGAGCTCTAACCTAGCAACTGTGCCAAAGGAAATAGTCTTTACACGAATGCAACTTATTCAGTAGTCGTCTAAGTTCTAATCGTGATTGGTTTAGCAAGTAGTTGATCTTTAGACATCATTTGCAATGTTTTGTCACAATCAATAACTTTACTGTCGGTTTGCTTCCAACAGGAGATTAGAGCTAGGTGCCAAAATTCAAACTTCCCTGTAGCGCTGCCTCCTTCTTTTGGAAACGTAAAGCAAAATCTCACAACCTCAGGATGTCACAAAGTGCTTCGCGACCAATGAAGTACTTTTTGAAGTGTACCACTGTTGTGATGTAGGAAACGCAGCAGCCAATTTGCGCACAGCAAGCTCCCCCAAACAGCAATGTGATGATGACCAGGCAGACTATTTTAGTTGTTGGTTGAGGAATAAATATTGGCCAGGACACCAGGGATATTTCGGCCCGCTGTTCTTCAAAATTGTGCCATGGGACCTTTTATGCCCACCTGAGAGGGGAGGCGGGGCTTCGGTTTAACACCTCATCCGAAAGGTGTCTATCTAAATCAGAGTTAAAGGAAAGACGTTGCCTCTGTGCGTTGTGTAGAGTGAAATTGTAGATTATATGGAAAGTACAACATGGGAACTGTCCTTTCAGTGCACCCAGTCTGCATTTTTTTTTTGTTTCCAGTAAGTTTGCAATTCATCCCAGTCCCACACCTTGTAATCTTCGTTCCAGCACGAATGTTCTATGGGTCTAACAGAAACTGCTGGATTGCACTAGCCATCCCACCACCAGCCCCCCCCTACCTCACCCGCCCTCATCCAGTTCTTCAGAAATCCCACGTTAATGCCCCTCTTTAGTTTCCGTTAGTCTTTCCCACATATCGTTTTTCCTGATTTTTAAGGAAACAGTGTTCCTTGATTCGTACATCTGTCTGCTGTTCCAGTGCCAGGAGGCCAAAGTATTAACAAAACACCCCTCCTGGTGAAGAACAGGGCAGCCTGTAACTATTTAGCAAGGACTCGCCATCAAGAAAAAAACAATTCTGGTGAACAATGACAAACAGTGTTGCAAACCAGTAAATGTGCAAGAGCTAGTCTGCATTTCCTGAGACCAACAAACATAAATCGACTTGGCAGCAACTTATCTTTCAGTTCATCAACAATAGGTCCTTTTCCTATTGCACAAGTGAACTAACATTATAGTGTAAGTCAGTACTATAACCTTATTGGACTGCCCTGTGTACACAAAAATACAGCCGCCGCCAATTAAAACATCCATGTTTGAAACCGGCAGACACGTACATCAGCGAAAATGAGCTGATCACCCACTTGACGATTATAGTGCCTGAAGTGTTATGTTTATTTTGGACAGAAGTGGCTGTGCTTTTTCTCTAGTTTGTAGCCCATTAAGGTGCATTGAATGAAAGAACAAGCATAAGTAAATCACATTCCCCATTCATTTAGATCAGTTCTGATGAAAGGTCACTGACCTGAAACATTAACTCTGCTTTTCTCTCCACAGTTGCTGCCAGACCTGCTGAGTATTTCCAGCACTTTCTGTTTTTATATAAATACATCGCACCTTGTTAATGTTCAATTAATTACCTTTTGTGCACCAAAGCTCTTGTCCAACACTGATTTGCTGCCATTATGCGAAATTTGCTTTGCAGTTCTTGCTTTAGTCCATGTACTTGTGTCACTTGCATATAAGGGAACAAGTTAAATGACTTTTTAATTAAACGGGTCATTAAGTGAAAACCATGCTTGCTGTATCTTCTGCATAAAGATATTTATTGGCAGGAATTTGTTTAACATAAGTCTTCATAAGTCTCCTGAGGGTTGGGCGCACAGTGTGATTAGCATGGAGAAAGTAATCTCACAGTCTCACTTGCAATATTACGTAGGATATTCGACACAGAAACAGGCCATTCGGCCCAACCAGTTCACGCTGGCGTTTATGCTCCACTCGAGCCTCCTCCCATCTTTCCTCATCTAAATCTATCATTATAACCCTCTGTTCTCTTCTTCCTTGATAGTCCATCTTAGTCAGTGATCTTAGTCATGTTCAAGCCCCACTCCAGGGAGTTGAGCAGGAGTAGTCCGTTCAGCCCCTTGAGCCGGTTCCCCATTCATTTAGATCATGGTTGATCTGTACCTCAACTCCATTTACCTGATTTTGAGCCACATCCCTTGATGCACTCACTGAATAAAAATCTATCAATCTTGGTCTTAAAAGTTTCAACTGACCAATCAACCACAGCCATGTTGGGGGAGAGATTTCTGCTGTTTGAAAGAAGTACTTCCTGTATTTCACAAAATACATTGGCTGTAATTTGCAGACTTGTACTGGATTCCTTCATCGGAGGAAATACTTTCTCTGTATTTGCCTTATTATTTTGAACATATCAATTAGATCATTCCTCAACCTTCTAAACTCACAGAAATACAAGCTAGGTTTATGCAACCTGTCCTTGGAATTCAATCCTGTAAACCTGGGTGCGGGTCCCAGAGCTGAACGTAGTACTCCAGACAGTGTCTGACCAAGGCTCTGTACAACTGAAGCACCCCTTCCTTCTCTTTGTATTCCAGACCTACTTCAAACTTAACATGATTCGTGGGGCAGACTACCAGTTAAAATGCGAACCATCCTGACAGTAATAGTATTGACAACTTCATATTGCTGGTATTTAATGGTCTGGCTCATTTCATTCCATATTTTCTGTGTCAAAGGATTTCTCATTCATGCTGGAATGGGCAATCTGTGCATGAGGCGAATACAAGATTGATTTTATGGTTGTGCTCCCCTTTCTTTTAATATCATTGATTTTTTTCTGCCAGTCTTCTGTGAAAATGAAGCTGCTGTGTGTCCAGGTACTGAAAGACCTGCTGGGAGATGGAATTGATGTAAGTAACATTTTTTTTTAAGTATTAATATAGGACCTGTGTAGGTAGCTCAGACCTTCAAGCAGCAGTGTGCCTCACCTTGGTATCACATGTGAGGGAAAGTTCCTTTTTTTTTTGCCATGATTTTCTGGCTTCTAAATACTTCCTTCTCTTGCCCCTCTTCTATGGCTATAAAACCTGTTGCATTACACCATAACCTTCTAACTCCATGGCCTCTACCACCTAGATGGACAAGGGCAGCAGGCGCATGGGAACACTACCACCTCCGAGTCACATTACACTGATGTGACATATATCACCATTCCTTCTTCATTGTACGGTCGAAATCATGAAACTCCAATCCAACAGCATTGCGGGAGTACTTGAGGACCTTCACCACGTGGATTGCAGAGGTTCAAGAAGGCAGCCCTTCTCGAGGGCAACTAGGAATGGACAATAAATGCTGGCCTTGCCAGCGTTGCCCACATTCTGAAATCATGGCCACTGACTGACTTTTATAGCGAAGGAAAGTAAAAAGAGCTGCAAGGGAGAAACTCATACTACACATTAAAAGTTTGAGGATAAGGTTCGGTATTACATTTCCCTTTAAAAATGTATCCTAGGATTTTGCCTGTAACAGCTATTGTGGCTGGGTCAAAAACCTGGGGTTCAATATCTAATGCAATTGACAATCTTTTAGATTTCAACATCTGATCCCATTTTCTCACGTTGCCCAAATTAATTGTTCCAGACGAAAGTGCAGAGTGGACCAAAGAACAAATCTTACTCGATTTGGATACTTCAACTCTATAAAAGACACCAACCTGCTCATGTTTGCTCCTTAGTTCTTGTTTATTTTCTGCACTGGTAATAATTTATCATTGAATTGCTTCAGTTTAATGGATGTGGGAAACCCATGCTTCGGGATGCAGATCAGTCAGTAACAATGGTTTCCACAACTCCAGCAAGCAGCAGGAAGGCAGGAATTTATAAAGGCCTGTAGTCCGTGTTTCTTTCAGGAAGTGCGTAAAATTCCCGCCGTTTACTCATCCTTAAGTATTTTGATTTATCCTTCAATAAAATGTGCAGTCAGCTGTTAGGCTGCAGTAACGCATCACGCCAGCATACTTCTACTGAATGTCAACACGTACTTGGTACATTCTCTGTGATCCTTCCCTGAGATGTGCTTGCTATGCTGTTATGTGGCTCTTATTTAGCAAAATCAACTCTTGGCCTGCAGCTGACGAACTCTCTCTACAATCACCCCCTTAAGGAAGGGAGGAACATTTGGATAAGTTCTGTTTCACTCCCGCTGACCCCCCGCCAGCCAGTTACAGAGTAGGCCACTTGCTGTAAGCATCCACATTATAGATTTACAAAGGTAAAGTGGTGGAGGTACGACTGCTGCCTGATCAGGGAGTACAATAATAGAAAAAGCAATCCCTCAAATGACTATAAAACAATATTCCAGTGCCTTGCAATCGCTCTCCTGCCAATAGTAAGCTTGGACATTGGTGCCTGGCTGACCACTTGGTAGCATCATGAAGGTGACAATTCAGGTGATGGGCAGCTAAATGCAGTGAGCAATGCAAATACAGTCTTTGAAAACACGGGCCTCGCTTTAGACTGTGTATTTGTTTCTGTAGTGTAGGAGGAACATCAACCGATTGGGTTTTTGAGAAGCTTCTTTGCATTAGCAACAAATCAGACTTTCGCTGCGCCAGCAATAATTTATTGCCTGTTGTCTCTCCGCTTTTAGTATGAGAAGATTACAAAACTCACTGCAGATGCCAAGTTTGGTAAGTTTATATAAAGCTTTTTCATGTATATTGTCTGATTAGTTTTGCAATGCTCAGATAAGTTTAAAAATGCTATGCACTTGCAACCATTCATTCAGTGCCATGTAACACAAATGATACCTTCATATATATTCATATTGGCCAGAGAATCTTATTACTTATATGCAGAATAAAAGACAGTCAGTTTGATATGAATATGCAAAAAGAATGGTGAGCAAAGACTATCAGGTCCACACCAAACCAACCGGAGGCCAACAACAGTGCAATCATGTACACCATTGACGAGCCTCCAACCTGTGCACCATTGATCCAGCTGCTAATCACGTAATATCCAATGAGACACTCTACCTGTGTCTGCACAGATAATGAAATTCAGTGATACACCCATAGGAAGAAACTGCCGTACCCAGCTACAGAAAAAACTGATATAAGTTGCAGTATCAACGTGGAAAAGTTTCTACTTGATGGTGGTGTCATCAGCATGCTTTCTGTAGAGTTTAAAACATTTCATTTCGTAACATTTTTCTTTAGCACTCTGAAGTCATAAAGTTAGTGTTTTTTTTTCCGCAATTGTTCTGTTACAAAATGAAAGTCTTTGTAAAGTTGCACAAAGGACATTCAGTACTCCTTAAAAAAAAAAAAATTAATCAGATCTTTTTCCATTTTTGAATTCCAGAAACCAGCGATATAAAGGCCACTATTGCGGTGCTAAACTTTATTTTATTAAGTGCTGCCAAATATGGCGTTGATGGTGAATCATTATCGAGTGAATTACAACAACTTGGTCTGCCAAAAGGTATTGTGGTTCCACCTGAATGAATAATAGTGATATTTTTGATTTGTTTAAAATCTGATTTAAGAAATTGCTAATAAATCTTATAGGAAATTCAGGAGAAACATCTTTACCCAGAGAGTGGTTGGAATGCAGGATTCACTGCCACATGGAGTAGTTGAGGCAAGTAGCATAGATGCATTTAAGAGATGTTAGATAACAAATGAGGGTGAAAGGAATAGAAGGATATGCTAATAGGATGAGATGAAGCGGGATGGGAGGAGGCTCATGTGCCGCATAGACAAGTTGGGCCAAATGGTCTGTTTCTCTGCTGGACATTCTGTGTAACACTGGATATGTACACGACTCGTCCTGTACAAAGTGGCACTAAAGGTCAGTGATAAAGCCATTCCTTTTGTTATGTGACCCAGTGCGCTGCTGTTTGTTTGTATTCCAGGCATAGTGTGTTCACCTGTTTAGGTCCCTAGATTTGCGATTGTATCTTTTTTTTACAAGATCTCCTCAAATGTTGCTCCTAGACAATCAAAGTATATGCTCTCTTGTAAGGACCCGCAGTGCTAAACCATGCACAAACAATCTAATATTCTCCTGCTAAGGTCGAGCTGCAGTCTGGCATGTCACTTTAAGGTAAATTGGCACATACAGGGGTCAGTTAGAGGCTAATTGCTAGGAAGTTTCTCCATAAGTTGGTGACTGCTTGTAAAATGGGGTACAGTAGCATAGCAGTAATGTTACTGGTATAGTAATCCAGAGGCCAAGACTAATGATCTGGAGACATGAGTTCAAATCTGACCGCAGCAGCTGGGGAATTTAAATTTAGTTGATTAAATAAACCTGGAATAAAAAAAAAGAGCTACTATCAGTAATGGTTATCATGAAAAGCCATCTGCTTCACTCATGTCTTTTTAGGAAATGTGTTGTCTTACCTGTGACTGCAGACTCACAATAACATGGTTGACTTTCAACTGCCCTCTGACATGGCCGAGCAAGCCACTCAGTTCTATTCAAGAAGGCGGCTTGCCACCACCTTCTCAAGGGCAATTAGGGATGGGCAATAAACGCTGGCCTTGCCAGTGATGCCAACATCCCATAAATGAATTTTTTAAAAATTCCCAAAATCAGAAGAAACCAGCAGAGGGATGGTACCAAAACTTAAAGAATACTCTGACCAGACAGATGAAAAGCGTTTGTGGTAATTAAACGGTCCCCGAGTAATTACTAAAATAAATTACTTTGAAGTTGCTGTCTATTTTTCCCTTCAAGTTACGAAACGTTGAGCCCATTGAGCTTTCAGTCTAACCAAAACAATTCACAAAGTAATTAGTTTTACTAATTGTGTTAATTTTAATATTGCTGTAAGTGCTTTCTCTTTCCTTATTTTTCCCTGTTTTTGATTGTATGAATCTCTTGTGCCTTTTTACCCCCATTATTTGTGCGTTCTTTTGTCCTTTTTTTATATACCTATGGCATAACATTGATGACTTTTTTATACAGTTAAGCAATTTGCAAATTATTCAACCTACTGATCATTCTCTAACATTAATTTCCAATGATTCTCTCACCTCCCCCTTGTGTTTTTTCAATTCCTCAGTATCTGTCAGTTTTCAGTTCTGATGAACAACAAAAGCAGCATCAACTTGCCTTCATTTAGTACCTTTAACATAGAAGTAGATCCTAAGGCTGAGGCATAATCAGACAAAAATGGACACTGGAGCCAAAAAAGATGCTAGGAAGAGTAACCAAAAGCTGGTGGGTTTAAAGAAGGGTCTTCAAGGACAAGAGGGAGGTGTGATGTTATAGGGAGGGAATTCCAGAGCTGGGGCTTAAACAGCTGAAGGTATGGCCGCAATGGTAGGATATAGGGAAAGAGAGCGATGCACAAGAGGAACAGAGAGAGGAGTTTTAAAGCTGGAGGAGATTATAGAGTTGTGGGAGGGATGAGGCCATGAAGGGATTTAAACACTAAGGTACAAATCTGAAGTATTATAATCTGCCTTTCCTCTTTACAGATTGCTAACAGACCCATTACTAACTTTCAGCATTTTCTATTTCACAGCCATTTTAAGTCATTATTGAAGAGCTATTTTAAATTTTGTGTCAATATGGCCTAGTTCTTATGAAAATAATTAAGAGTGTTTTGGGTTAGTGGACTGGTTTGCTTTGAACAGAGTGCTCTCATTATGAAGATTCCACTGTACTCCCTAAATGACCTTTGATAATATCTTTAATGCTGGGCCAAGAATCTCCTTAACGGCATCTCGTGCTTAACATTTCAGAACATGCTGCTGCACTCTGTAAATCTTATGAAGACAAACAGACTGCCCTTCAGGACAGATTAAAGGAGAGTAGCCTCAGGCGTAAGTGGCATTATCCTTTCTCGAGGTTTGTTGATACGTCGGTTATTTGGACTCGCTACAATTTAGTTCAATGTGAATGAGACGTTGCCAAGCACAGTAGAGATGTTGAAGTGTAGTAGGGAGCAGATAGGATTTTTTCTCCCCTTTTTAAACTGTGTGACCCTAACTATTCTTGTGGTATTTGATCTGTGTGCAGTGAACAAACTAGACTCCGTGTCATGGAGAGTGGACTACACACTGAGTTCCAGTGAGCTGAAGGAGGTGAACGAATCTATCATTCACCTGAAGATCAATGTTCGGAATGTAGACACGGGTGCTGTGGAGCCCACAGTCGTTTCAGTGACAGCCAACAAGTTCAGAGTCTTACTCGCTGGTAGGTCAGGCCTCGAACAAATGGTAGAGGGATAGGGGGTGGAGTCAGAAATTCGACTGGGCCCATTTTTGTGTTCTGTAAAATCTTATGTTGCACTTATTTCAACTGATTAAAGGCAAATTTCTTACCAATGTGCTGCTTTGCATCTCCTATTTCAGTCATAAGATATTCCGCAGAGGTTCAATGTCTGTCTTTAAAATTCTCATTCTCCTGTTCAAATCCTCTCATGGCCTTGCCTGCTCCCCATCTCCATAACCTTCTACAACCCTTTGAGAACTCTGCGTCCCTTCAACTCTGACCTCTTGGGCATTCCCTACTCCCTTTGTAATACAATTGGTGGCCGTGCCTTCAGCCGTCTAGGTCCTAAGCTGTGGAATTCCCTTCCTAAACCTCTTTGCCTCTCCACCTCTCAATATAAGAGACTCCTTGTAACCTACCTCTTTGACCAAGCTATAGGTCAGCTGCCTTAATGCCGCCGCCTTTAGCTCGGTGCCAATCTTTGACTGATTACACTCTTGCAAAGCAGCTTGGGATCCATGAAAGGTGCTATATAAATGCAAGTTGTTGGAGTAAATTGCATATTGATCATGACTGATAGCTACTCTTGTTGCTTCTTCCCTCAGAACTGAAGCAAGCACAAGCATTAATGAATGCCTTGAACTAAACAACTTTGTACAACAATGGTCAACCTTTCTGGTAGTCTTGAGCTTGCTGGATTTACAGGAGATTGGAAGGACAGAGGGCGGACATTCTGATACCTTTAAAAAAATAAATAATGACTCTTGTTGCTCTCTGTTGGAATGGTTAGTTGGGTTGTGGATCACAGAGCTTGAACATTCCATTTAGCACTTCATGCAAACATTGCAGAAGTATGTTTGTACTTTCAGAAGGTTAGAACCTGAATTCATATTTTGATGAAGCACTTTCTGGAGAATGATTTGAGTGTAATGATTTAGCTTCAGCACAGGAATATCTTGGGAATATAAATGGTACAAGCTGAATTGCCATCGAAAAATATCGATGAGAAATTAATGTCTCTGTGGCTGATTGAGTCTTGTTGGGTCAGTTTAAATGGCTAAGTCGACTGAACTAAGGTTTGGTGAGGTTAATCAGGTAGGTGCAGCGGATTAAAACATTTCCCATTCACTTCTGAGATCTTGATTCAAATCCAGCTAAGACAACACAGGTAAAGTCTCCTCTTGGCAGTGGTTGTTAAGAGCACTAAGTTAGACATCTTAATCCAGGTTGTATAATTGAGTGTGATTCCTTAATTTATGATGTCCAGAATTTAACAGTTTGACTTTGTGTCCACGAGGATGCAGGAACTGGTACGGGAAATGGAAGAGTCAGTTCATCTCATTAGTTGGCTGAGGGATTGGGACATAATTGGGACAATGGAGGTGGGCTCTTCGTTTAATGATGTGCATTACCTTTGAGAGCTTGACACTGATCAGGAGCACAGATAATTGTTTGCCAGAACTGTCATTCTTCTATTTGACCACATAACTGTCAGTATTTGATAAATGAAGAAGTTTTGAGGTTTGACCAAATATCTTTGTCCACTTTTACATTTGAATGAAGCTGGAGCTAATTGGATCATAAAACTGCTGAATCCAGGACATCAGTTCACTGCAATCTCCCAGGAATGTGTAGTTAGTTGGACAAATGAGGACCAGGGACAGTTTGATCTCCAGCTGATGTGTTTGTTGGATCTGGAAGGCTACCAAAGAATTGAGGCCAAGTAAATAAATAAATGAAATGTTAACCTCAGAGTCTGTGTACTTTCGAAGAGTCAGTTGGGTTTGTTCCTGGATATTATGCTCCTGGTGTGTGAATCAGCTGGGAGTATAGGAGCTTTGAAATGAACCTGGATGACCAGCCTTTGAGATAGTATCATCTCAGATCTAACCACTTTAGTAACTTGGAGGAAGCCAGCGCACAAAAAAGAGCGAAACAATAAATGTGATTCCTCTCATGGTTTTAAAAACGCTGGTGTCTGTTTAACCTCTGCTCTTCCCATTTATAACGATGGGTTACCACGTTGGCTTTTGAACCCTTGTGGTCTGGCGTCAGGAGCATCTAAGACTGATGGCTCCTCTGTCGCTTGGCAAAATTGGTTATCCAATTCAGAAAGGCTGCAGATCAACTGGTGTAGAAATGGGCATCTCCCTCTCGTGTTGTAGTGGGTGTCTTATGGGGCTGAGGGAACATAGCAGAGGGTGGAGTACAGAAGCTTTCCCTCTCAGCTTCTGTGAGAACATTTGACTCAGACAGTGGCTGCTTGGAACAACAAAATGTTCCCGTTCTCACCTTCACCTTGAAAAGCACAAGTATTCATCAGAATCCTTTTAAAGATTACGCTGTCTAAAATAAAATAAAATCCAGCTGGCATCATAAATTTGGGCTTGGTATGTTCTTGAGTTTTTCTTCCAGGCAGATTCCAATAGTCTGGGTGCTTTATTTTTGCTAACTTCCTACTTGCAAACTCTGACACCAGATGATAGGGTCTGCGTTGCATCGTAAATGGAGCAGAAAAATGGATCATTTTACAACCTGTTTTGAGGTTAGCCTGGAATCATTGGGCCCGCAACGTCAAAACTATTTAAAGTGGTCTGAAGCGGGGGACAATCAGAATAGGAGACTTGCCTACGAATTTCAGGAACAGTGCAACTGATAATTGGAGAATTGAGTTCTCAATGCCTATAGGATGTCGAGCAATTTGTAACCTTAACTTTGCCTTCACAGTCAGAAATGTTAATGAGAAACTAGGATGCGTGTTGTGGGTAATTGTTTACATATATATGTTGAATAGAGTTACAAAAAAGGTTTGGAAAAAAGTTAAATTTGAAGTATGTCATTTCATTTCAATTTTGTAATATTCATTATATTTTGCTTCTTGCAGAAACCCATGTTACTGTATAGCAAAGTGACATTGTACCGTTTTTTAAAATCAGGGACTATAAACAATTAAGTATTGTGACTGGGTACTATAACTATCCAGTTTTTGGAATGAGTGTGGTCACATCTGGTGACGGTTGAAGACCTTTCTGAATACTACAATTTACCAGTAGTTTTATATGCTATGTACAGATTTATTTTGGGTTTAAGCACTGAGACTAAAAAGTTTCTTTTGGGTTTTTGCATACAAGCTGGGGCAAAAGATAAGTACCGTTTAACTAATTAATTGCAGCATGTAAACTTGTGAAAATAAAGTTTAAAGTTTATCCGAACTGAGGATCTATCTTTTTATTAATCATTTCTTCGGTTCTTGTGTTAACGGCTGAAGCATTGGCCAATTAAAATATATAAGAAATAGGAGCAGGAGTGCGCCATACGTCCCCTTGAGCCTGCTCCATCATTCAATAATGTCATGGCCAATCCTTGGCCTCAACTTCACTTTCCCACCCAATCCCCATATCCTTTGATTCCTGTAGAGTCCAAAGGTCTGGCGATCTCAGCCTTAAATATTTTCAACGACTGAGCATAGTTTTAGACAAGAGTCCGATGCATGCCTTCAAAACTGGATTCCTCTCCCAACCCAGGGGCATTGACCAGTTGTACTGCCTTAGTGCTATTTGGAGTCGGCCTCAGCAGAAACAAGGGATTGAATCTGATCTCTACGGGTTAGTGCTGCGGGGTGAGAGGTTTTTTTTTTTAAAAACTCTGTTCTTCTCGGGTGGCCCAGCCAACATTTATCCCTCAACCAACAGCAGAACAGATTAACTGGTCATTCACTTCATTGCCGTTTGGAGGACTATGCTGTGTGCAGATTGGCTGCTGCACTTGCCTGTAAATCAAAAGTAGGCTCTCGGCTACTTACACACAGTTAACACGATTTACGCACTAAGTGATAGATGGTAAAACTAACTTCAACCTGCTGTAATCCCTGTGGACTCTCCTGGTCACTAGCATTCGTTCAGGATGCAGCTTCCACTCAGTTCCTATACTAGCTTGGAGAAGTGCCTTGAGGAAATACCAGCAGAGAATCGTGGAAGATGCATGTGGCTGAGAGAGAATTGTGGGAGGGAGACATAGCAGAGAGAGTGAATCTTGGGAGAGATGCCTGGCAGCACTGAGTCCTTAGAAATAAAACTTCAATACTACACATATGTAAATACAAGAGTTAAAGAGGAACTGCCTGAAATAACTGGCCTGTGTTTGGCAAAGTCACTTTTGCTTAAAAAAAAGCCTAGTCCATTCCTAATGAAAGCCCTAGTAAAGTTTCAAAATATCTTAAAGATATCTCTTGTGTCTCATTCCAGGCCCCTCCCTCTAAAGTGTCACACTTTGTTGCAGATGCAAAACAAAAGGAAAAGATGGTTCTAACTTCACAAGTAATTACAATTGATTGACCTCCAGTTTAGAAACAGTCACAATTACCTGCTATTTTGACCACTTTGCACAAGGAGTGCTTCAGCTAGAATATCGTTCAAAAGGAATTAGCATTAATTGTATTAATTATAATTATTGTATGTGTAGTCCAGATCCCAGCATATTGCTAAGCAATACTATGGAGACCCAGCTTCATAAGGGAAATGTCTCATGGGCAACCCAACCTTATGTCTGGCTGGTAAGCTGATGCTGTAAACCTCACATCTTCCTCTTAACTTTACGCCAGGTCCCAGTTATTACTCCTGTCCCTTCTCTGGGGCCTGAAGTCCTATTGCAGTTCCTGCAGTGTAAGCTTGTGCCCTCTGCTTCCTGCAGGCCCAAAGCTTTTGTCAGGCAACTGGTTCAAAGCTGCTTCCAGGTCCCAAACTCATCTCGGGGATAACGGTGATTTGGGCAACCTTGTGATGAAGATCGTACGGCCTGCTGATAGCTGCTGTAACGTGACTGTTCATTCTTGTCTGAACTGATTTTGCAGATAAATAAAATAGACATTAGTTATTAAAAGAGAAGAGCAAGGTGACTTTTGTCGAGATATCTAATTTATTTCACTAAATGGATGATAGAATGGTTCTCTGAGGATTATACAGCACTCCATGATCTCTGTGCTCCTCAAATTCTCGTTTCTCGTGCATCCCCAATTTTAATTGTTTCACCATTGTTGGCATGTTTTCAGCTGCCTGGATCCTAAGCTCAAATCCCACCCCCCCCCCCCCCCCAAACCTCTCCGCCTTTAAAATGCTCCTTAAAACCTACCTCTTTGACCAAGCTTTTGGCAACCAATTCTAACATCCCTTTATGTAGTGCGGTGTTAAATTTTCATTGATAACACTCCTGTGCAGCACCTTGTGACCCTTTACTATGTTAAGTTCCTATATAAATGCAAGTTGTTCACTGATTCATGCCAAAACTACAAAAAAGAATATATATTTTGCTCATAGAGTTGTTCAGTGGATATTATTGTATGTAGAAAAGAAATCTTTCCACAATGTGCCAAATGAGACTTTAAAATGGACATTTGCTGGAGAACATCTCTTCACTGTCTTGACACCCAGATGTAGAGTGTGCACCGTTCTAAAACTGCTTCTCCTACCATGATTCATTACTGCTGGGGTAAACATGCGCGAGTTTATGAAAAAGTGCCTTTCACTTCCTCAGGATGTTTCAAAAGCATTTTACAACCCATTAATTTCTTGTTGAAGTATAGTCGATTGTGTAATGTGGGCAAACATGGTAGCCATTTTTGCACACAGAAAGATCCCACAAACAGCATTGAGGTGATTGGCCATTTGGGATAAATGTTGGCCAAGACACCAGAATCTTGTCAAATAACGTCTTGTCTAGAGGGTGTTATCGCAATTGTTCTGAAGAACCCAGGGATTAAAGATCAAGTTCCCAGAAACTGCTGCAAGCAACCTTTTGTGATAATCTGTACGCTGCGCTCCTGGCACCATTGGTTCCCTGATGGTGAAACCTCACCCCTTACAGTTCAACAACTCGGCATGGAATCATAGCATGATACAGCAGAGAAGGAGGCCATTCAGTCCATCATGCCTGTGCTAATGCTTTGAAAGGACATGTTCTGCTTTTTTGCACTGTTAAACTGCAGAACGAGCGGGTGCCCAGGGACGGTCCCTGAGTCAAGGAGATTCCGAGTGCAGAGCTCTTGCCGGCACTCTGTCGGCCCACCTCACAGCGATGTGTGGTAGATTGAGTGATGGAGCTGATCGCATCCTGCTGCTTGTTGACTGGTGGGATTAGGCCCCTCATGTTCCTGATTCCCCGAGGCATGGCTCCTGGCGTCTTTTCCTGGCAAGTTTCTCATTGCGAAAAGTCATGTGACACAACATGCTGGAATACGTCCAAGGATTGTTGGCAACGCTGACACCCAACAGCATAGGCAGATAGTCTGGGGGAGGGGACGGTGGTTTAACATCTCAGCGGAAAGGCTTATGACAATCCAACACCTCCCTCCAAACTGCTCCAAATTATTAGCCTGGATTAAGTGCTCAAGTCCTGGCTTGAACTTTCTAACTCATAGTTCCAGCACTAAGCCAAGCTGACATGTAGGAACAGGAATAGACCAGTCTACCCTTTGGGCCAAATCTCCACTGAATTAGATCATGGCTAGGGTTGCCAACTCTGAATGTATTCCTGGAGGTTTCAACACATGACCTCCCACCTCAAACCACCCCGCCCCCGCAATCTTGCCATTGGTCCATCCTCCAGGCCAATTAGAAAAGGATCAGAGTCTTTGTTGCCCAATTGGATGATTCTTGACTGTTAGCCTTTTTCTCCATCTCCCAACATTTTTATAACCAATAAATAAAAGTCTTCAAAGAAATTTTTTTTAAAAAGCAAAATTTGGTTAATGCTGTAGAATTTTTCTCCAGAGTTGATCATAGCAGTGTCCTGGAGATCAATCTTCAGTCCTTGAGGGTTACAATGATAATTATGGGCTGATGTGTACTACAATTCCATCTTTCTTTGCTCCATATTCCGAGGTACCCTTGCTTCACAAAAATCTGTGCCTCAGTCTCGATAGCTCCAATTGATACAAAGTCCACAGGGAGAGAGAGAGTTCCAGATTCCAACCCTTTTTGTGGAAAAAGTGCATCACAGGAGCAGGAAAACTCAAAATCCTTTTTTTTTAAAAGGCGCATTTTGTTTTAATATTTAAATACTGTCAGCGGTGGTTCAGTTAGTCGCACTCTCACCTGAGTCACAAGGTTGTCCTACTCCAGTGACATGAATATAAAAATCAAGGCTTACACTCCAGCGACAGTACTGAGGGAGTGCTGCACTGTCAGAGGTGCTGTCTTTCAGTTGAGACATTAAACTGAGGCCCCATCTGCCGCCTCAGGTTGGTGTAAAAGATCCCATGGCGCGATTTTGAAAGAGAGCGGGGGAGTTATTCCCACCGTCCTGGCCAATATTTATCCCTCAATCAACATCATAAAAACAGATTATCCAGTCATAATGACATTGCTGTTTGTGGGAGCTTGCTGTGCACAAATTGGCTGCTGCATTTCCTACATTACAATACTTCAAAAGTACTTCACTGGCTGTAAAATGCTTTGGGATGTCCTGTGGTCATAAAAGGTGCTATATAAATGTAAGTCTTTTTTGTAACAAAAGCAGAAATAAAGTCTGCCCCTTTAAGACTGACGTCAGTACTGTGAGAGGACTACAGATCCCAGATTGCATCATTGAGAACGGTGAGGAAGTGAAACTCACATTGAACAGGCAAGAGGCAGTGATATTTTTCGGGGTTTGTCCATACTAAACTTTGCATTCCAAACTCAGCATTTAGTTTTAACTGTAGCAGTCTTTTCTCGTGTGTGTGTGTGTATATGCATGCTTTGTTCCTCATCATTCTGGTCTTGTTACAAAGCTTTGCACAATGCATTGAGTGGTTCCCAGTTGTTTTGTAACAGATTTGCTCACGTGTCGGACCCGACAATAAATCCCCATTTAATGAATGCACCGAGGAGCACTCGCTGCATTCCTGGCTGAGAAAGGAAACCGAATGAGATCTAAACAGTTTCACTTTCCAGCAGTCGTGTGTTCAATCCAACCCCTTGTTGTGAGGCACCACTGCATACGTAGGGTCACTGCCCTGCCTCCAACAGGCGAAGCAGTGCTGCGTTATTCTGTGTTCAGCATGATGTTTTGTGTAAATATATGTGGATAGATTAAGCACATCATAATATTGATACGTTGATGCCATATTTGCCAGGTATCAGCTGTAGCTCAATGGGTAGCACTCTCACCTAAGAGTCAGAAGCTTGTGGGTTTAAATGTTTGCTCCAGAGATTTGAGCGCACAATTTAGGCTGATACTCCGCGATACCGAGGGAGTGCAGCACTGTCAGAGGTTTCAGCCGAGATGTTAAACTGTTGTCCCGTCTGCTCTCTCATAAATGATCCCCAAACTCTATTTGAAGAAGAGCTCTGGCCAATATTTATCCCTGGACCAAGTCCATAAACAGATTGCTGACCTGCTGAGTATTTTCAGCGAACAGATAATCTGGTAATTTATCTCATTGCTGTTTGTTGGGCCATACAACCAGGCTGCCCTGTTTCATAAATTATAAGATTAGATTAGAGATACAGCACTGAAACAGGCCCTTCGGCCCACCGAGTCTGTGCCGAACATCAACCACCCATTTATACTAATCCTACACTAATCCTCAGTACCTCAGTACCTTGCTCTACGGCAGCGAGGCCTGGACAACGTATGCCAGCCAAGAGCGACGTCTCAATTCATTCCATCTTCGCTGCCTTCGGAGAATACTTGGCATCAGGTGGCAGGACTATATCTCCAACACAGAAGTCCTTGAAGCGGCCAACATCCCCAGCTTATACACACTACTGAGTCAGCGGCGCTTGAGATGGCTTGGCCATGTGAGCCGCATGGAAGATGGCAGGATCCCCAAAGACACATTGTACAGCGAGCTCGCCACTGGTATCAGACCCACCGGCCGTCCATGTCTCCGTTATAAAGACGTCTGCAAACGCGACATGAAATCCTGTGACATTGATCACAAGTCGTGGGAGTCAGTTGCCAGCATTCGCCAGAGCTGGCGGGCAGCCATAAAGACAGGGCTAAATTGTGGCGAGTCGAAGAGACTTAGTAGTTGGCAGGAAAAAAGACAGAGGCGCAAGGGGAGAGCCAACTGTGCAACAGCCCCAACAAACAAATTTCTCTGCAGCACCTGTGGAAGAGCCTGTCACTCCAGAATTGGCCTTTATAGCCACTCCAGGCGCTGCTTCACAAACCACTGACCACCTCCAGGCGCGTATCCATTGTCTCTCGAGATAAGGAGGCCCAAAAGAACACTAATCCCATATTCCTACCAAACATCCCCACCTGTCCCTATAACAGTGGGTTTACTTCAGAAAATAATTCTTTGGCTGTAAATTAATTGCTTTTGGACATCCTGAAGTTGTGAAATATATATGTAAATGCAAGCCCTTGTTTACGGACATAAATTTTCAACTTGGACTTAAAACTGTAATTGTGGATTATCCGCTAGTTATAAAAAACTGTCGAATTTTAATTTCCACTGATTTTTCGAAGTGAGAATGAGTCACCAGAGTTCAGGGGCTGAATGAGATCTGTAAGTGCATGTGAAATACCCTGCTGCATAATCCTTAACCATGTGCATTTATCTAGCACCTTTAACATGGTAAGTGTTACTTATTTAACTTTTCATGGTATCAGTTCCACAGCCACAGCTCCAGCGACCCGGGTTCAATTCTGGGTACTGCCTGTGCGGAGTTTGCAAGTTCTCCCTGTGACTGCGTGGGTTTTCGCCGGGTGCTCCGGTTTCCTCCCACAGCCAAAGACTTGCAGGTTGATAGGTAAATTTGCCATTGTAAATTGCCCCTAGTATAGGTAGGTGGTAGGGGAATTGAGGAAAGGTGGGGATGTGGTAGGAATATGGGATTAATTTCTCTTTGGCCTCCTTGTCTTGGGAGACAATGGGTAAGCGCCTGGAGGTGGTCAGTGGTTTGTGGAGCAGCGCCTGGAGTGGCTATAAAGGCCAGTACTAGAGTGACAGACTCTTCCACAGGTGCTGCAGGTAAAATTGGTTGTCGGGGCTGTTTCGCAGTTGGCTCTCCCTTTACGCTTCTGTCTTTTTCCTGCCAACTGCTAAGTCTCTTCGACTCGCCACACTTTAGCCCCGCCTTTATGGCTGCCCGCCAGCTCTGGCGATCACTGGCAACTGACTCCCACGACTTGTGATCAATGTCACAGGACTTCATGTCGCGTTTGCAGACGTCTTTAAAGCGGAGACATGGACGGCCAGTGGGTCTGATACCAGTGGCGAGCTCGCTGTACGATGTGTCCTTGGGGATCCTGCTTGGGGATTAATGTAGGATTCATATAAATGGGTGGTTGATGGTCAGCACAGACTTGGTGGGCCGAAGGGCCTGTTTCAGTGTTGTATCTCTAAAAATAAAAAAAATAAATTCACTGGGGGCTCCTATTACTGTATGGTGCACTGTTTTGCAGTTTCTGTGTTATATTGTGCCATTAGGTGGGCAGTGTATCCACAGTTACATACAATCTGAGAGGGACACCAAGTATATGTGACAAATGGGCAATATTTGGAGGCTGTTCCAAATGCAAGCTACCAGGGGGAGTTTTATTTGCTGACTGCATATATCGGAGATTAAGAAATTGTGATTGTTTTCCTTAGACCAGAGAATGTTAAGTGGAAATGTAATAAAGGAGTTCAAAAATTATGAATGGCAATCAAATAAGATGGATTTAAGATAATTGGCAAAAAAAAATCCAAGGGAGAAATATTTTTACGCAGTCAGATATGATCTGGAAAGCACTGCCTGAAAAAATAGTGGAAGCAGATTCAATAATAACTTTCAAAAGGGAATTGGATATATATGGTTTGAAAGAAATTTGCAGGGCTATGGGGAAAGAGCAGGGGAGTGGCAAAGGTACAATGGGCTGAATGGCCTCCTTCTGCGCTGCCTCATTCTCTGATCAGGGAATCACGGGCAGGGCAGCACGCCTGTGATTTCCCACATCTCCCGGTTCACCAGCGGATTTGGAAAATCGGTTCCATTGCCTCAAAATGTTCCCTGGCACCACGGTCGCGCACTGGACGTAGTTTGGAGCTGCCAACCAATCATCTACACCACCCATACCAAAAAAAGGTTTACGTTTAATTGTACTGTAATTTGAGAAACAATAATATGGAGCTGCGGTGACCGAAACTAGGATTAATATAGGTAACCGAAAATATAATAATCTTTCAAGAAACCTCGGAACGTTTCAGACATCTGGTAAATGGTGCGAATTGTATTGGGATTAGAGCATTGAAGAGTCTTGAATCACTTTCATATTCCAACGCCA
Source organism: Heterodontus francisci (assembly GCF_036365525.1). Lineage (NCBI taxonomy): Eukaryota > Metazoa > Chordata > Chondrichthyes > Heterodontiformes > Heterodontidae > Heterodontus > Heterodontus francisci. The sequence goes on along the minus strand of NC_090405.1, from coordinate 40,272,249 downwards.
TTCTTTGTAAAATCCAGAAAGTTATTTTGATGTGCTTCAGTTCTCCTATGTGCTGATTTTAGTGGCATCACAGTGACTTAGAGCAGCATGTTAGATTTTTTTTTTAAAAATTCAATGTATGTACATGCATCAGCTTTTTCTGTTGAAACCCTACTCTGTGCCTTTGTTGCCTCCTAGACTCGACTGTTACAGTGCTCTCCTGACGAGCCTTCCATCTTGTACCCTCCGTAAACTTTAGCTCGTACAAAACTCTGCTGCCCATGTCCTAAATCTCACCAGGTCCCGCTCACCCATCAGTCCCTGTGCTCGCTTGACTGATATTGGCCCCTAGTTCCTCATTGCCCCGATTTTAAAATTCTCACCCTTGTTTTCTAATTCGCCCATGTCCTCAGCCCTCCCTAACTCTAACCTCATTCAGCCCTACAATCTTCCGAGATCTCTGCACTCCTCCAATTCTGTTCTCTTGCGCACCCACCGTTGGCGGCCGCACCTTCAACTGCTGAGGCCCTAAGCTCTGGAATTCCTTCCCTAAGCCTTTCCGCCTCTAACGTCTCGCCTCTTTTTAAGACACTCCATGAAACGTACCTCTTTGACTAAGCGTTTGGTCACCTGACCTAATATCTCCTTATGTGGCTTGTTCTCAATTTTTAGCGGCCAATGCTCTTGTGAGGTGCCTTGGGATATTTTAACCGTGTTAAAGGCGCAATATAAATGTAAATTGTTTTTGTATGATTATATAAACAATAGACGCAAACAGATACATATACACTGAGGCAAGTTGATGTGAAACTCCCTTATCCCAGTTGTTGGTGTTGATGAACAGATCGAGAATATCTCTTGACTGTCAGTAAGAGATGTTCCATGCTTTTGGATATTTGGTTGAGTTGACTAACTAAAATCTGTCTATCTCAGTCTTGAGAGCTCCAGTTGTCTCAATATTCACAGCCTTTTTGGGACAAAGAATTCCAGATTTCCACTACCCATTGTGTGGAAAAGGTGCTTCCTGATTTCCCACGGAAATGGCCTAGCTATACTTTTAAGATTATGTCCAATGTTCCCGCTGTGCCTTTCAGGTTGCGCAAAAAAAACTTAAAGGGACTGCCCACTTAAATTGCCCTTGCACTCCAAAAAAAAAAAAAAATTTTAGAGGGTATGTTGATTATGTCTCTAAGTTCTTGATTTCCCCTCGGGTAGATGCAGAGAAACTACCAAATGCTTTCACCTCGATCAGATCAGCCCTCAATCTCCTATACTCAAAGGAATACAAGCCAAGTAGGCAAACTCTCCTCAGAATTATACCCGCTAAGCCCTGCTGTCTTTCTGGTGAATCCATGCTACACCCCCTCCAAGGCAATTATATCCTTCCTGAAGTGTGGCACCCAAAACTGAACGTAGCACCCCATTTGGGGTCTGACCGAAGCTCAGTACAACAACAATCATCACTTCCTCACTTTGTGTTCCTTTGTAATTTCATTGGAATGTATTGTCACTTCAATTATGCATGCCGCCATTGCAAGGAAAATGTTTCAGCTTGGCTCAGTTCTTGGCATTCCTAGCTCTGGGTCAAAGGTTATAGGTTCAAGTCCCACACCAGGCCTCAAGCTTATTATTTAGACACATGCCTCGAGTGTGAAGCTATGTTGCTGCTAAAAACAAGGCTGGGCCTTGTTAGAAGGTCAGATGAAGCATTCTTCAGAGGGACACGAAGTTCTGATGTAAAACAAGAAATGCTGGAAACACTCAGCAGGTCTGGCAGCATCTGTGGAGAGAGAGAAGCAGAGTTAACGTTTCAGGTCAGTGACCCTTCTTCAGAACTGACCTGAAACGTTAACTCTGATTCTCTCTCCACAGATGCTGCCAGACCTGCTGAGTATTTCCAGCATGTCTTGTTTTTATTTCAGATTTCCAGCATCCGCAGTATTTTGCTTTTATTTTAACGAAGTTCTGATGCCCTGGTCAACATTGTTTTCTGAGCCCCCCTCCCCGCAAAAAAAAAGCCCTGATCGCTTATCTTACTGCTGTTTGTAGAATGTGGCTGCCACTTTTGCCTAGTGACAGCAGTCACTGCTCTTCCAAAGTAATACATTTGAGAAGTTTTAACATGATACAGTGCCGAGTAAATGGAAGCAGCATTTTTGGAATAAAATAACCCAACAGCTTTGCATTGTAGGATTTGTTGGTGTCTTTTTTTTCGTAATGAGGCATAAAAATACTGGTTCAAAAATTATAAGCTGAACATGAAGTATTGGTATTTCTACTGATATTTGTTTAGAATGTGAAAAGAGGAGGTATAAATTTGTCTCCGCAATGAAGGCATGTGTATTTTAATCTGCCAGAAGCCTTTCTGAAAGAATGCCACTTCTTGGTAAACCGTGTGTGTTTGTGGAGATTCCGCTGTGCTTGCTGTTTCCACAGACAGTTGAGGCAGAAAGAGTCGATCTCGTCACAAGATAATTAGCGGGCTGTCACACGTTAAGAGCTTTCATTCTGCCTCTGATCTGGTCTCCTGAGAGTGCTTGAATACGTAAGCTACAAGCCACTTTAGTTTGCCAAATGTGGGAATGCCATAGTGCTGTTTGGCATAAATGATTCAGGACTTTTGTCAATTCTTCTTCATCCCTGAGGTGGAAACAGTGCTTCTTCAAGATTAGTTCCCAACCTGCCCGCAGTCCACTGTCATTTGTCCTGATCATTGTGTTTTTTAATTACTACTATTCTAGATTGCCGTCAAAAATGCCTGAAGGTCCCGAACTTCACTTGGCAAGCAGGTTTGTTAACCAGGTCTGCAGGGGCACTGTGTTTTCAGGGCACGTGGAAAAATCTGCAGTGAGCAAAAACTGTGACGTGCCTTTCAAGTGTGACGCCTACCTCATCTCTGCAGTGTCAAGAGGGAAAGAGGTCAAGCTGACTCTTGCCCCCATCAAAGAGGAAGATGGGAAGGAGGACATAAAGCCAAACACGGTGGAGCATCAGAATGAATTACCAGCTCCAATGGACATAATCTTCCGCTTTGGAATGTCTGGGTCCTTCAAACTGACTACTGAGGAAGAGGTCCCTAAACATGCTCATCTCAAGTTCTTTACCAAAGAGAAGCCCAAGCAGGTACTGTGCTTTGTGGACCCAAGGAGGTTCGGGAGTTGGGAGGTCAATGGGACCTGGCAGTTGGACAGAGGACCCTGTGTGATGTTTGAATACGAAAAGTTCAGGTATAAGTGTGCTTCCTCTTTTCTCATCTGCTTTCCAGTTTCTGTGAGAGGTGGGGGTGGGGTGTGGTTTTGGGAGTGGTGGGTGGCTTGGGGAGGCTGAACTCGTCCACTTGCTGTACCCTGTTGTCCAGCTGAACTGACATGGTTATCTGAGCTGATACCTTCTCCAGTTGTGATCTGTCGGCCGAGTGGGCCAACTTGAGCCTTGTTAGTTTTTGTAGCTTTGAGAGTGAAAGCTTCACTCTTGTGATTTGCACAGCAGCCCCGCTGAGTAGACTGTTTTTGACCAAAGGTAGGTAAATCAATAGGGAATTGGTCAAATGTATTCATTGAGAGCCTAGTACTCCGATCTAAATTGAGTAGGGCAATGCTTGAATTTACGGTGCCTGCTAAACAGACACCTGACAATATAAACTGCCCAGTACATCGCTGAACACGTTCTGTCCAATATTAGCCGACTGCATTATACTCCCCCGTGCAGGAAGCTTGGCACGGAGTGTCAGCCATGAGAGTCAGTCGGTAGCTCTTTCGCCACTAAGTCAGAAGGTTGAGAGTTGAAATCCTGCTCCAGAGATTTAAGTACAAAATTGAGCTTGACACTACAGTGCCGTACTGAGGGAATGCTGCACAGTTGGATGTGCAGTCTTTTGAAAGAGACGTTAAGTGGAGCTGGACGCACCAGATCCCATGGCACTGTTTTGAAGAAGAGCAGGGGAGTTCTCCCCGTTAAACTGACCAATATTCATCCTTCAACCGTCATCACTAAAATCAGATTATTTGACCATTTACTGATCTGATTGTGGGAGCTTGCTGTGTGCAAATTGGTTGCTGCATTTCCTCCATTACAACAGTGACTACACTTCAAAAAGTACTTCATTATCTGTAAAGTGCTTTGGGACATTCTAAGGTGCAATATAAAAGCAAGTCATTCTTTCTTGGCAATTTTCTCAATTTCCATCCTTTTCTGATGCATTAACTCTTTGTGGGGTTATAGTTACAGGCACAGTTTGCATGGGTGCTGGGCATTTATTCAGATGTGAGTTCTGACTGTGAATGTTGCAGACTATTATCAGTGTCAGACCCGCTCTTATCCACACACACACATGTCCAGTTCCACCCACGGAGCCCAGTACGTCATTTGTTCACTAAGGCAAAGTTGCTGAGGCTATTGAGTGAGTGTCCTGACTGAGATTAATTAACGCTGCACAGCCCAGAAATTTGAATCTGGGGCCATCATGGTCAGATGGCTCAGCTATTCGCTGGCTAAATCTGCTGAGACATGGGAGAGGGAGTCGGGGGAGGTATTAGGTGAGCTCTGTGCAACATTTTCTTTTGAGCTCCAGTGGAGCATAAACTCCGGGTGAACCAGTTGAGCTGAGTGGCCTGCTTCCGTGCTGTACAGTCTATGTAATATTGGTGGACCAGCCTCTTTCCTACAGGAACTAGGTGTAACATTTGGTCTTTATCTGGCTTTCACCTTGAGCTCTGTAAGCTCTGCTCTTTTGTTTTTTTTCTGTCCATTAATCCATTCCTGCATCAAGGAGAATTTGGACATAGGCCCAAAAGAGGTCCCCATAATCTTGGTTGTTGTGGGCTCCAAATTTACTGGTTCAAATCTTTTTATTTTCAGACCATTGTTTGATGATGTTGGACCAATATTTCCAGGGACATCTCTTTCTGCAATTGTCCATCCGCAATAGCCCACATGAGCTCTCCACCCCTGGCGTGAACTATATGGCTGAGCTATGTTCCTTTTTTAGTGCAGTTATTTTCCCTCTGTGGCAATGGGTAGAAATAAATGATGATCCTTGTGCCGTTAACTTTGCTGTCTTGTGATTCCCCTCCATCCCATTATTGGTCGCTGTGCCTTCAGGGCCTAGGTCCCAGTCTCTGGAATTCCCTCCCTAAATTCCTGTGCCCCCTCCATCTGCTCTTCAAAGACCATCTTTAATGAGCTGTTGGGAAGCCCTCCTCATCTCTTCTCCTTTTGGCTCAGCATCCATTTACCTTGCATCGAATGTACAGCGCAGAAACAGGCCATTCGGCTTAACAGGACCAAGCTGTTTATCTGCCACACGAGCCTCCTCCCATTCCCTCTTCATCCAACACTATCAGCAAAATCTGCTGTTCCTTTCTCCCATTGTGCTTAACTAGTTCTCATTAGATTACGTCTCTGAAGTGCCTTGGGGCATTTTTCAGTGCCAAAGGTCGTTGATATATGTAAGGTGCTGTTAGTGATGTTGGCTGTGATGTAACTACAAGTTTAATTTTTAACTTTGCATTTATCAGATTGAACGTGTTATCAAATCTGTCTGACAAAGCCTTTGACAAGCCAATCTGCGAGGTGCTGTTGAATCAAAAATATTTCAATGGCATTGGGAATTATCTCCGAGCAGAGATTCTATTCAGGTGAGGAAGATTTCATTCTATTTTAACTCTTCCCCAACACTGACTTGTGTCTTCACCAGGAGTGTTTGAGTGGGATAGTCTAGGCTTGTAGCTGTCTTTGTGGCCACTGGATAAACCCTGCCAGTGTCCCACCCTTGTGAGATGGGGGCACTCTCATCCCACCCTGTGTCATGCTTCAACTTGGCTCGCAAGTGCTTGGGTGGTGTTTGCACAAGGCTTAAAGTTCAACTGCTTATCCCCTGGTTCAAAGTTCAGCCGTTGAGTTCCGTATCTGATTTTTAAAAATGTGTTTGTTTATTTTTAAAGGCCAGCCGTGCTACAGAGGGAGATGTGGCTCAGTGCCATACTGCCTGTAAGGCTATCATCTTGGAAAGAGTACAGCGTAGAAGGCCAGGATGATTCATTGGTTTGAGAAGTTTGTTAGGAGGAAAAGTTTGAGGAAATTGGGCCTGTTTTGTTCGGAAGGAAGAAAATTTTGAGGTGGCCTAATTGAATTTTTTTCCAGAAGTAAGACAGGAATGAACCAATTAATCCAGATATTTACTACTTATGTTAAAGAGTTCATAACCCAGGACTGACCAATTTTTTAAAAAGGCTGCATTTGCTGACATTGCAACCATTAGGCGGTGCAGTATTTGCACATGCGCAAATGCAACCTCATGCACTGAAACATCACAGTCTGCGATGTTTTTGGCAGCTACCAGTGGTAAAGATGGTGCTGCTCAATTTATCACAAAAACAAATGAAACCCAAATGGCCACAATGGCTGCGATCGCCACCTCCATCCCATCCTCAACAGTACCCCGCTCCCTCCTGCCATCACGTTTCTCTTTGCCGCTGCCTCCCGCGCCCGTTTGCTTGCCACTTGCTCCCCGACTCACCACTTCTTCCCCCTCAGCCACTCGCACTCCGCTTCACGCCAGCCCCCACCTGTGGACCTCTCGCTCCCAGCCTCTCCGCTTCATCCCCTCTGCTCTGCCTCCGCTCCACGCTCCGGCCCGCTCGCAGTCTCCCTCCCATCTCCTGCCTATCTTGTCATTCTTACTCCCCTGCTTCCCCCATGCGGGGAAGAGAGGCAGCGCTCGCGGGAGGGAGCAGAAGTGGGATGGAGTGGGAAAGCAGAGGGGAGGAAGCGGCAAGGCCGGGAGCCAGTGGCCCTCGGGTAGCTGGGGACGGGGGACGTGGTAAAGCGGGGAGCGAGCGGCCGAGGGAGGAGAAGTGGCGAGGCGGAGAGCGAACAGCGAGCAGACGTTGCAGTACGCGATGATGTACTGGCAAGCCGGGTGCGGATGTAGGCTGCGCATGCGCAGCACCATACTGACAGCAAGAGTCCGTTCTGCGCGTGTGCGAAGTTGGGAGTGCTCTGATGACGTCGGCGCTGGGCTGCGTTGTCAGGAGTCACTTTGTTTAAAACAAAATCAGAAAGGTAGGAATGAGAAGGAAGCCAGTCAGCACGTTTTCAGCTAAACACTAATAGAGTTGGCAGTATTAATGGTTTCAAGAGGTAAGCAATGTTTTTGGAAAGAAGAGATCGAGGGATATGGTGAGATGGCACTTAAGTCGAGTAAATCATAGAATCACAGAATTGTTACAGCACAGAAGGAGGCCAATCAGCCCATCGTGCATCCACAAATCTCCACTCAGCCTTCTCTTCTCCAACAGTCCTAACTTCTAGAATCTATCTTCATAACTGAAGTTCCTCATCACCATTCTTGTGAATCTTTTCTGTACTCTCTCCAATGCCTTCGCGTCTTTCCTGAAGTGCGGCGCCCAGAATTGGACGCAATACTCCAGCTGAGGCTGAACTAGTGTCTTATATAAGTTCAGCATAACTTCCTTGCTCTTGTACTCTATGCCCCGATTAATAAAGCCCAGGATGCTTTATCAACTGATCTCTCAACCTGTCCTGCTACCTTCAATGACTTATGCACATATACACCCAGGACCCTCTGCTCCTGCATCCCCTTTAGAATTGTACCCTTTATTTTATATTGTATCGCCATGTTCTTCTTACCAAAATGAATCACTTCACATTTCTCTGCATTGAACTTCATCTGCCACCTGTCTGCCCATTCCACCAACTTGTCTATGTCCTTTTGAAGTTCTACATTATCCTCCTCACAGTTCACAATGCTTCCAAGTTTCATATCATCTGCAAACTTTGAAATTGTGCCCTGTACACTAATGTCCAGGTCATTTAATATATATCTGGAAAAGCAAGGGTCCCAACACTGAACCCTGGGGAACTCCACTACAAACCTTCCTCCAGCCTGAAAAACATCCATCGACCACTACTCTTTGTTTTCTGTCACTCAGCCAATTTCGTATCCATGTTGCTACCATCCCTTTTATTCCAGGAGCTACAAGTTTGCTCACAAGTCTGTTGTGTGGCACTGTATCAAATGCCTTTTGAAAGTCCATGTACACCACATCAACAGCATTGCCCTCATCGACCCTCTGTTACCTCCTCAAAAAACTCCAGCAAGTTAGTTAAACATGATTTTCCTTTAAGAAATCCATGCTGGCTTTCCTTAATTAACTCACATTTGTCCATGTGACTATTGATTTTGTCATGAATTATTTTTTCTAGCGGTTTTCCCACCACTGAAGTTAAACTGACTGGCTTCTAGTTGCTGGGCTTATCTTTACACCCTTTTTTTAACAAGGGTGTGACATTTGCAATTCTCCAGTCCTCTGGCACCAACCCCGAGTCCTCGGAAGAGTGAAAAATTATGGCCCGTGCCTCTGCGATTTCCACCCTCACTTCTCTCAGTATCCTTGGATGCATCTCATCTGGCCTTGGTGCCTTATCCACTTTAAATTCAGACAGCCTATCTAATACTTCCTCTTTATCAATTTTAAACCCCTCTAGGTCTGACCTACCGTCTCTTTCAACATTGCCTGGGTTGCATCTTCTTCCTTGGTAAAGACAGATGCAAAGTGTTCATTTAATACCTCAGCTATGCCCTCTGCCTCCATGTGTAAATCCCCTTTAGGGTCCCTCATTGGCCCCACTTCTCCTTTTACCACTCTTTTTTACTATTTATATGCCTATCGAAAACGTTGCAATTTCCTTTAATGCCAACTGCCAGTCTCTTTTCATGCTCTCTCTTTGCTTCTCTTATTTGCTTTTTCATTTCCCCTCTGGACCTTCTATATTCAGCCTTGTTCTCAATAGTATTTTCTACCTTGGCATCTGTCATAATCACACTTTTTCTTTATCTTAATCTCTGCCTCTTTTGTCATCCAGGGAGCTCTGGATTTGTTTCCCCTACGAGGGAACATATCTTGACTAGGCTTGAACTATCTCTTCTTTGAAGGTAGCCCATTGTTCATCTACTGGTTTTCCTGCCAGCTTTTGACTCCAATTCATTCGCCCCAGCTCCATTCTCACCCCATTGAAGTTGGCCTTTGCCCAGTTAATTATTCTTACCCTGGATTGCTCTTTGTCCTTTTCCATAGTCAGTCTAAACTTTATGATACAATGATCACTATCCCCTAAATGTTGTCTTACTGATACTTGATCCACTTCATTCCCAAGAACCAGGTCTAGCAGTGCCTCCTTTCACTTTGGACTAGCAACATACTGTTGTAGAAAATTTTCCTGAACACACTCTAGGAACTCTTGCCCCTCACTGCCCTTGACACTACTGTTATCCCAGTCTATGTTTGGATAATGAAAGTCCCCCATTATAACTACCCTATCATTTTTGTACCTCTCTGTAATTTCCTTGCAAATTTGTTCCTCCAGGTCCTTCCCACTAGTTGGTGGCCTATAGACAACACAGAGCAATGTAACTGCACCTTTTCTGTTCCTTAACTCTAGCCAAATTGATTTGGTCCTCAACCCCTCTGGGACATCCTTTTTCTCCAGCATCTCAATGCTGTCCTTAATCAATACTGTCACTTCTTCCCCCTTTTTTCCCTTTCCTATCTTTCCTGAACACCTTGTATCCAGGAATATTTAACATCCAGTTACACCCTTCTTTGAGCCAGGTCTCTGTTATAGCCACAACATCGTATTTCCACATGGCAATCTGTGCCTGTATCTCACCAGTCTTATTAACCACACTCTGTGCATTCATATGCATGCACATTAAACCCAATTCAGACTTTATTACTTTCAACCTTACTCTGACCCCACCTAATAACATACTATTCCCTACTCTTGTGCTATCTATCTCCCCAGTATTCTGTGCACCTTGGTATTCCTCACTGATACTTGCTTCTGGTTCCCACACCCCAGACAAGTTACCAGTTTTGCTCCCCTCCAATCTGAGCTCCCTCTAAGGTTCCCATCCACCTGACAATTTAATTTAAACCCTCCCCAACATCACTAGCAAATCTCCCTGCAAGGATACTCACCCCAGTCCTGCTAAGATGCAACCCGTCCATCTTGTACAGGTCCCACCTGCCCCAGAACCAGTCCCAATGTCTCAGAAATCTGCTGCCCTCCCTCCTACACCAGTTCTCTAGCCACGTGTTCAATCGCTGAATTTTCCTATTCCTATGCTCACTTGCATAGTGGGACTGGGAGTAATCCTGAGATTACTGCTTTTGAGGTCCTGCTTTTTAATCTCATTCCTAGCTCCCTAAAATCTGCTTTCAGGACCTCATTCTCCCTTCTTCCCTATGTCATTGGTACCAATGTGGACCATGACCTCTGGCTGTTCACCCTCCCCAGAAGAATGCCCTGCAGCCTTTCCGTGACATCCTTGACCCTGGCACCAAGGAGGAAACACACCATCCTGGAGTCATATTTACTGCCGCAGAAACGCCTGTCTGTTCCACGAACTGATGAATCCCCTATCACTATTGCTCTTCCGCTCTTCTTCCTCCCCTCCTGTGCAGCTGAGCCACCTGTGGTGCCATAAACTTGGCTCTGACTGCACTCCTCTGAGGAACCATCACTCTCACCAGTATCCAAAATGGAAAACCAATTAGCCTGGTTCTCTTAGACTGCCTGGCAGTCACCCATTCCCTATCTGCCTGCATGCTCCTAACCTGCGGTGTGACCACCTCCCTAAATGTGCTATCCACTTCAGCAAGTTAGTTAAACATGATTTTCCCTTGATGAATCCGTGCTGACTTTCCTTAATTAACCCGCATTTCTTCATGTGACTATTAATTTGGTCCCGAGTTATTGCTTCTAGAAGTTTCCCCACCACCAAAGTTAAACTGACTGGCCTGTGGTTGCTGGGCTTATCTTTACATCAGTTCTAAATGGCTGGGCTTGGTGAGTTTAATGCCCTTTTCCTGTTCTTAAAAGTTCTTAATCTATCTAAAGTGCTGAAAAGAACCCAGAAGTCAGGAAAAGACGCTCTGAAAAAATAACATGGCTTTCATTATTGAGTTCTGCCTTCTGTAGGGCTGCATCATTTCACGTATGCCGTTGTTTATTCTATGTGGGATGTTTGAACAGTAACTAAATACCTTTAAAAATATTCAAATCTTTAGAAGTAGAGAAGAAGACTGCATTTTCTTTTGAATGAAAAAAAACCTATTCTCATTGTTACTGATCGTGTTCCAGTATTTCACACAACTGTGCAAGTCTAGCACTGGCACCAGCCATTTAAGAATTGGTGTAATGTGTTCTCACAGCAACAGCAGGCTTCTATGTGAAAATCCGGCTCAGTAATGGCTTTGAAAGGTGGACAGACCAGGATGTTGAAAATATTTTCCATGCGCTGATGTGTCGTCTGCAGTCAGGCCGGTGGGATATTTAAGTCAGGACATATCCAGAGGGTTTTACCTCTGTGAGGTGGACATCACTGACCGATGCCTGGAGTGAGTAATCTCTCTCTCTCTCTCTCTCTTCCTCATTCTCTCTCACCATCTTTGCTTTAGGTTGAAAGTTCCCCCATTTGAGAAGGCGAGGACTGTGTTGGAACCTTTGCTGCACAAAGAAACGGTAAGATGAAAAATCTACCGCCAGGCGTTCACAGACACAAGGCTGGACTAGAGTGTCTGTAGCTCTGACCACTTGCACCATGCAATTAACTCCAAATAGGATCTGGCAAAGGCTCCATCTTAATTTTAATGAGCACACATCCATTAGGTTGTATGACTGCTGTGCATTCGATACAGTTTGTCCATGACCAATCCCTACTAGGCAAATAAAACCAGCAGGGTCTTTGTTATTTACTGGTAGTGTCTGCATGCCATTTACTAAGTCTCAGTCTTTGCATTAAACATCCCTAAACCATCTTCTGAAAGGACTATTGTGACAGGAAGGGTTAGAACATAGTCTGTTAACTCTGGGACCCTGGTTTTTCTTATATTTTGTGGCAACGATTTTTTTTTTTGCCTATCCCTCACTGCCCTGAGAAAGTGATTGGGGACCTTCTTGAACTGCTGGAGTCCTTGTGCTTCCCTCATGGTGTTAAGCAGGGGATTTCAGGATTTTGAACCAGTGCGGGACTTGGAGGAGAATCTGATGGTGATGGTATTCCCATGACATTGCTGTTCAAGTGGACTGCAGGCTGAATGCAATGAAAAGCCAGTCTCTTGATGGCAGCAAGGCCTGTACAAGAAGTGGCCATGCACAGCCCAGCCCTGTTGCTGATGGATGTGGGTTCACAGCCGTGAAACTGCTTGCCTCAAGAGAAACTCGCAAGGACACTGGAATGGACAGTGGCAATATCACATAGTGTCGATTCAATGTCTGCCGTCACAAATAAGGGTTTGTGAAACTCTCCTTTAACGGAGCAATTTTTTCCCCTTTATCTCTTGCAACAAAAATGAAGGGAGAAGTAGAATTAAGAAGGAAAGAAAAAATGGGAATAAAACATACTCCCAAAGAAAGATGTAATCATGAGGGTATCACACTAAATTGAAACTACTAAAATCTAGTGTTTCCAGTAGCAACAGTAAGTGTTGTTGGGCATTTGGGCAGAATGTGAAATATTTAATTTGACCGTTCTGATTCTGAAGCTTAAATATAACTCCGATTTACTGATTGGTGGGAAAACTAGGTGCAGTTTACAATTGTGTGGGCTGATTATGCTTTTTGCCTTTTGAAACTTAACTGCGCCTGTTTCGATTGGACCGTAAGGGTGACACATAGTTGTCCCTTTTTTTAAAAAAACGTCAACTTAATGATTTGAAAAAAAAATTCCACTACTTTGGAGCAAAGCCACACTTGCCGTCGGAGATTACAAAAACCACGGGATTACACTTCATGACCGAGCACTAGCTTTTATCTATCGGGAGGACTGACCAGTGTTTTAAAGGCTGCAGATTTCTGAACAGCAAAGCCAGTGCATTGAAGTGTTGATTCTGGATTATGGTGTTTACTCTCAGCAGCAGCTCATTTATATCAGCTCTGCATTAAAAGCCCGTATTCAGGAGCAGCTTCAATCAAAAAGGGACTTCAAAGGGGTACGCCATCTGCCATTTCTGCTTTCTGGCATATTTAACCCCTTTTGTGCCCGTGCTTTTTTCCACAGAATATTTTGTTGTGATGTTTCATTCTGTAACATCTCACTGTAGCATTGGATTCTATTTAGTTGCCTTTTAAATTTTTTATGTTTGCATCTATTATTGTAGAATTATGTGGTAATTAATGTCCCATTGCTCTGCGTTTTTTTTTGTGCAGTTCAGTGGCAGAAAGCGGGACCATTGTGAGAATTGTTTTGTTTTGTAATTGTCCTCAGGGGTGCCGTCGCAAACCGCTTACGTTACCGGATTAGTAAGCTGGAGCGCGTGAGTTCAAATCCCACCACGGCGGCTGGGGAATTTGAATTCAGTTTATTAAATAAAACCTGGAATAAAAACTTAGTAATGGTGGCCATGCAACTACTGGATTGTTCACTTTGGGGATGGAAATCTGCCATTCTTACCCGGTCTGGCCTGCATGTGACTCCAGTCCCACAGCAACGTGGTTGACTCTTAACTGCCCTCTGAAATGGCCTGACAAGGCAATCAGGTCTATTTTGAGAGGACTAACAAGGCAAGGGAATAGACAATGGATGGTAGGACCCTAGGAAGTACAGAAAGTCAGAGGGATCTTGGTGTAATTGTCCATAGATCACTGAAGGCAGCAGCACAGGTAGATAAGGTGGTTAGGAAGACATATGGGATACTTGCCTTTATTAGCCAAGACATAGAATATAAGAGCAGGGAGGTTATGATGGAGCTGTATAAAACGCTAGTTAGGCCACAGCTGGAGTACTGTGTACAGTTCTGGTTGCCACACTATAGGAAGGATGTGATTGCACTGGAGAGGGTGCAGAGGAGATTCACAAGGATGTTGCCTGGGCTGGAGCATTTCAGCTATGAAGAGAGAATGAAAAGGCTAGGGTTGTTTTCCTTAGAACAGAGAAGGCTGAGGGGTGGACATGATTAAGGTATACAAAATTATGAGGGGCACTGATAGCTTAGATAGGAAGCAACTTTTTTCCTTAGCGGAGGATTCAATAACAAGGGGGCATAGATTTAAGGTAAGGGGCAGGAGGTTTAGAGGGGATTTGAGGAAATTGTTTTTCACCTAGAGCGTGGTTGGAATCTGGAACGCACTGCCTGAAGGAGTGATAGAGGCAGGAACACTTACGACATTCAAGAAGTATTTAGATGAGCACTTGAAACACCATAACATACAAGGCTACGGGCCAAGTGCTGGAAAATGGGATTAGAATAATTAGCTGCTTGATGGCCGGCACGGACATGATTGGCCTGTTTCTGTGCTGTATAACTCTATGACTCTATTTAAGAAGGCATATCACAACTACCTTCTCAAGGGTAATTAGGGCCTTTCCAGTGGCACCCACATCACATAAATTAATTTTTTAAAAGTATGCCGTAGTAAAATGGGTTGGTATCTGAAGTGTGTTCTCATTTAAGAACATAAGAAAAAGGAGCAGGAGTAGGCCCTCAAGCCTGCCCTGCTATTCAATAAGATCATGGCTGATCTGCCAAGACCTCAACTCCTCTTCGTGCCAGTTCCTCATAGCCTTCAACTCCCCAATATTTCAAAAATCTATCTACCTCCTTTTTATTTTATTTTATTTATTTAGAGATACAGCACTGAAACAGGCCCTTCGGCCCACCGAGTCTGTGCCGACCAACAACCACCCATTTATACTAACCCTACACTACCCCCATATTTTCTACCACACCTCCACCATTCTCCTACCACCTACCTACACGAGGGGCAATTTATAATGGCCAATTTACCTATCAACCTGCAAGTCTTTGGCTGTGGGAGGAAACCAGAGCACCCGGCGGAAACCCACGCAGACACAGGGAGAACTTGCAAACTCCGCACAGGCAGTACCCAGAATCGAACCCGGGTCGCTGGAGCTGTGAGGCTGCGGTGCTAACCACTGCGCCACTGTGCCGCCCCCTTTAAATACTTTCAGTGATCTAACCTCCACAACTCTCTGGGGTAGAGAATTCCAGATATTCACTGCCCTCTGAGAGAAGAAATTCCTTCACATCTCAGTTTGAAATGGGTGTCCTCTTATTCTGTAACTACGTCCCCTAGTTTGAGATACCCCCACTAGTGGGAACATCTTCTCAACATCTACCCTGTCAAGCTCCCTCAGAATCTTGTACGTTTCAATAAGATCACCCCTCATTCTTCTAAACTCTCATGAATAAAGGCCTAACCTGTTTAGCCGTTCTTGATAAGTCAACCCCTTCATCCCAGGAACCAGCCTAGTGAATCTCTTTTGAACCAATGCCAGTATATCCTTTCTTAAACACGGGGACCAAAACTGTACACAGTACTCCAGGTGTGGCCTCACCAACACCCTGTACAGTTGTAAAATCCAACCCCCTCGCAATAAAGGCCAAAATTCCATTTGCCATCTTAATTACTTGCTGCACCTTTGTTTCTGGTTACGCACGCACATTGTCCTATTAATCCTCCTCTTCCTTGTGCCTGTTGTCATTTGTCTCCTTGTTGTTCTTTAGAAATGAGAAGAGAGAAAGGACAAGTAGATTGGAGTCGCGGGGCAAAGCTTTTTTTTAAAAAAGTGGAAAATCCTTATTGGGGTCTTGAAAGGAGGAAGCTAAATGGTGGGATTTTGGGAGGCAGTTCCAGAGGACAAGGGTACGTTGGCTGAAAGCATTCATTGGGATGGGAGGCAGACAGGTGACCTGATCTCATGCCCTCTGACCCTGTCCTGGAAGCAGCATGGTGGGGCCTCATTTTGGTTGCCCAGCTTTGTAAGTAGATGTCTAACTCCAGCTGACTCGAACCAAAAGCTATAGAATGGTAGGGGTGTGACTCAACTCCACCTTTGAACCTGAAGTATTTTACATGAAATCATTTCTGTCAATCCAACAAAAACGGTGGGTCAAAGAACGACAACTTGAATTTAAGTAGCGTTTTTTAAATCTAGAAGAATGTCCTGAGGCACCTTGCAAGAGTGTAAGCAGACAAAAATTGACCAGAAACATTATTGAACAGAAAATGGCCAATTCGCTTGCGTAACTAACCCCTGAAAAAAGTCGATATATTGTACAAATCGTTCCAGATTTGTGTAGGGTTGTCTAAAAATTTTAAATGATATTGCTCCATGTCATGAGTTTCTTTGTGTTATCTTAAGCAACACAATGAGGTCCGTGGATTCCAGTTCCTTGAAGATCTCTAGAAGGTTTGTTTACAGCTAAACTAATACACACAATACAGAGCAAACTATATACAGAACCTTTGTCCAGGGTGTACAGTGCAGTAAAGGCCTGCTACGCGACAGGATCCGATGACGTGTCAGGTTTGGTTTGGGTAGGGTTGCGCTTCCACGTCCGGCATTCGGGCTCGGGTCAGGTCGGGTCAGACGTGCTCTATCACAGGTAAGTAGCTCCAATGTTAATTTAATTTTTGGACTAGAAAGGTGGTTTTGTTATTTTAAGATTGTGCAGATCAGCAACAATGTGAAAAATGGAAGGTAAGTTAACTGATGATCGGGCACGGGAAAAAATGGAAGGACTCTCACTGGGTCGGGCTCGGGTCAGATGTGGTTCTGTTGGGCTGGGGCCAGGTTTTTTTTTTTGCAGACCCGAGCAGGCCTTTACAGCGCAGAGATACTATGTCTTCTAGTCATATGGCTACATCCTGGTACTTAGCTCATTAGTGTACTTAGTTCTTAAAGGGACATCACTCTTAAAGCGACATTCCATTGAAGTAACTGCAATGCGCAATGACTGCATACATCTTGTTAGTGCAGCAAAAATGTAAAGGCAAATCTTCCAATTTAGCAAAGCTTCATACCACAAGTGTGTATATCTGTGTAGTGCAGAGGAACTGTCTGCCCCAATCGGCAGCCCACACAGTTTCAGTTGTTTAAAATAATGGATAATTATCAAGTTTAAGGGAAGTGCTATTTGCTTTGTTCACTTCTTCGGATTGACCCAAAATGGTTCACTGCTAATGAATTACATTTGATGTGATGGCACTGTTGTTTTGTTGCAGTCAGATAAATACCCATTTGGCTTATTTTGGCGACTGACTCAGAAACCAGAATGCTACCAACTGAGCCAGGCAGATACAGTGCGCAGGATGTTTTAGCCCTTTAAGTGTTCCTTGCGCTGCAGTATTGTACCTTTTAGGGTCTGTATCATAAATTAACAACTAATGGGAGAGGGAGAAGTGTGGGAAAGGGAGTCAGCTAGTCTTGGGATGTATGACACGAGAGCAGGATGAGGTAAGATTGGGGCAGAAAATTGCTTGAGGGAGCAAGATGGCAACTGAGACAACTGGGAAATGGATCAAAGATTTTAGAGCACACAATGTTTATAAATCAGTAGATTCCTCCCAACACATTGTTGCTCCGGAACTAAGTCACTGTGCAGCTCTTAACAGTTTACCCACCTCTCTCTTTAAGACTGATGAGTTGACTCTGAGTAAGAAGATAAAGATGAAGCTGGAGAATCCCGATCTTCTTGAGCTTTGTCACATGCTACCTATGGAGGTCATAAATTTGGGTAAGTCAGTCACTTTGTCCTTCTGCACGGTGTCCAGTGCCATCCTTAACACAAATGAGGCCATTGTGCAGGCAACCCATGCAGATCCAATAATGCTACTTCCTAAATCAATTGCAATCTGCTTATCCCAATATCTGTTGGATTCAGCGCCTCTGAGGGAACGCTATTGTAACTTGCCATAACGCTATATAAATCCAAATTGTTGCAACTCCCTTAGTGACAGGAGGGCAAATGATACTAGTAGCGAGGCTGCAGGGATCTTGGAGGGTGGTAGGGCTGGAGGAGGTTACAGGGATTCGGGTGGGAGGTGCGGCTCCATGAAAGGATTTGAAAATTGAAGTAGACCATAAGACACAGTCAGTTGGTTATCTGAGTTATCAACTATCGCAACTCTGCTGTGGGGAGATTACATACCAAAGGCCGAATAGGGGTTACAGTAGCATTCCCTCACATGTAGTGTCTGGCCTACATGTGACTCCTGTCCCACTCTATATTGTTGTCTCTTCTTGAGATTGAGGTAAAGTTGGCCGTTTCCCTTCGCTATTAAGCGTTAGTGAACCAGTTTTAAAACAAACCAACTGTTTTCATGGTCATTTAGTCTGGTGCTGGCCACAATTTACTAGATTTATTGAATTCAGTTTTACAAATTGCCGCGGTGAAATCTGAACTCTTGATCTCTTGAGTTGTTAGACGAGTACCAGAACCACTACCCACATTGAGTGGCTACACATCTACAGATTTTAAGCAAGGGCATGGATGTTGATTTGATGGAATCATCCTTCCACTTTGCATCATGTAAAACTGATCCTTGCCAGCACGTGGAGAGACAAACAGAGTTAGCGTTTCAGTTCGATGACCTTTCACTCAAAACGTTAACTCTCCTCTCTGTCTCTGTCTCTGTAGATGCTATCTGACCTACTGAGCGTGTCCAGCACTGTCTGTCTTTATTGAAGAAACTGTAATCTGTGTCAAAGGAAAATAAAATGGTGGTTTCCTCTGCGTTAGTTGAACGGTTTAACGCTCGCTGTACCTCTTGCCCAACTACAGGCAGTGGCAAGGGTTACGATCCAGAGCATTCGGACGATTCCTCCGCTTTCGAAGCGTGGCTCCGCTGCTACTACGTTGCTGGGATGCAGTTGCTACGTGACAGTAACGGAAGAACCATTTGGTTCCAGGTAACTTGAGAAGCTTTACTGCGAGTTCACGAGCCCCCTGAGTGTCTCAGCGTGATGAGTTTTATATGATTTTGTGGCGAGGTGATGAGATTGTCTGCTGATTTTTATGTCAGAATTACTTAAAGTGGCTTAATTGAATCTTACAGCACAGAAGTAGGCCATTCAGCCCATCATGCCTGTGCCAGTGCTCTAGCTGTCCAATTAGTCCCAATCCCCCCTGCTCTTTCCCCGTGGCGCTGAAGATTTCTCCTTTTCGAGTAATCTAATTTTCTTTAGGAAGTTCCTATTGAAACTGTTTCCATCACCCTTACAGATTGTAACAACTCACTGAGCTGAATTTCTAGGCCTCATTGGGGCGAGCACGGATGCGGGCCGTAAGTGCGTAAATTCGCGCGGCTGGACAGCATGCCAGTTTCCTGGCACCATCCCACCCCTGGGCCATTTTCCTAGAGGTGGGATTGATGGGCGGTGATTCAGCTCGTTAAAGGCCTGTTAAGGCCTAATGTCGGAGGCCGACTGGAATTTTCCTCTCCACAATGGTGGCCAGGCTGCTGAAGACATTCTTTTATTGAACAGTTTAAAAGGTTGCAGAGAGGGTGCCTCCAGCTTGGGGCAGTCACTGTCTCACCTGAACAGGCAGCCTGCTGCTTCTTCAATGCTGAAGGGCCTCCTATTGGCCCTCCAGCCTTGAGAGCCCAACCGCTGTCCTTTAATTGGACGGCGGGCCTGCCCTCTGGCCATTAATTGGACAATTCGTGGAAAATCACAGCTGGATGAATGTTCTGCGTGCAGCCTCCAAGAGCTACCGGCCAATCACAGGGCCGGCAGCTCAGCAGTGCCAGCGGGAGCGGTGGCCACAGCTGGTAGTGCAGAGGCCTTGGACCCAGGCTCAGCGCTGGAACCCCAGAACTCGGGAAAGTGAGGGAGGGTCGCCGGGACCAGTTCAGAAGGCCCCAGTGGGGCCGGTGATGGGGGGTGTTTGGGAGGGTGGGTGTGTGACGTCCAGGGGTTCAGGAAGGTGGAGGTTTTGGTGGCGGGGGTCCTCCGTGGGTCTCAGATTGCACATGGAGGAGAGATCATACCCATTCCAACCCCCCCCCCCCCCACGTCCCCCGCAAACACGCAGAGAGGGCGTCTCATATCACAAGCCGCCCTCCAGACGTGGCGGAAGCATCCCCCATCACTGGTTCAATACCTGCAGCAGTGGGCAAGGGGGTGGGGGGTGGCAGCGAAGATCCCTTAAGGGGCGGTAATAGCCACTTAAGGTCCTCAATTGGCCTCTGGCCGGAAGGTGGGCCTATCCTGCCCCCCCACAAAATTGCTTGACGACAGGGCGGCAACGGCCCCCACCCCCCCCCACCTCCCCGGCCTCCTGTCGCAATTCTATGGGCCCCCCCCCTGCCTCCGACCCTGCCTTGGGGGGGGTGGGAGAGGCCCATAAAATTCAACCCACAGTGTGGGCTTCTGACCCTCATTTGACCATGACAGTCGGGCCTCAAAGCCTGTGGGGAAATCCTGCCCCACCGTAAAGAATTTTCCTTATCTTCCCTCTCTGGTTCTTTCACCAATTATCCTAAATGTTTTGAACAAAGCAATTATTTTCTGCTTTGTGACTTAGAGTGGATAGAGTTTGGATTCTCTCATTTTGTATTCTAATGAGAGCCGGCATCATGAGTGGCATGACCAGATAGTCCATGCATTTGTTTATCACCGAATCAATGGAATCCTTTCTGTGTAATTTTGATGTAAAATCGTTGACAATAGCGTGACTTCAAATCCTCTGCTCCCGATGTGTGACCTTAATCTAATATAGTTTTTTTTTGTTTGGAGAACCATGCATTTATATTGTTTACATATTTTTATTTTTCCTGCAAATTTTCAGTCCGTTTGTATCAGATTCAGAATGACACAGAAGGAGGCCATTCGGCCCATCACAGCCTCACCATGTTTCCACATGGATAGACTCAGGCAGATTTGAAGGCAGCTACACCACTCTACCCGTGATCCTAAAGTTCTTTTCTGAATAATAAATCTGCAGTATTATTGGTGCACTACACTTAGTGTAGAAAGAGGCCATTTGGCCTATCATGCCGATGCTAGCTCTCTGAAAGAGCGGTCGTGCTCAATCCCACACTTCTGCTTTTTAACCTTAACCATGTAACTTCCTCAGCTTCAAGTACGCGTCCAGCTCCCTTTTGAGATTATTTGTGGAATCAGCTTCCAGCGCCTTTTCAGGTACGGCATTTCAAATTGTTTAGTCTGTATTTGAAATGCACTTGCAGGTTCATCTTTCTCCCCTTATAAGGCAGAACATTTCTTCGTGGCACAATCATGAATCCTGCCACACTATACATTGAGTTAATCGCCACTCCATCAGACCCTGGCAGACTCTCCTCAACAATCCCCTCAAAATTGTGAATTTAAGGATGGCATTTTTTTCGACCAGTTTCTGAAGATCAATAAATTATAACATGTCATGGCAGACAAAAGGAACTTCAGTTTCTGAAGCTAGTAACTGGTAAAGGGATGACCGATATGTCTGTTACAATGGAATGATCACAATGTTGTAGCTGTGTTTAATGTTGCATAAATCCAACTAAAATAACACTCCTGATCTGGGAAGCTAAGCAGAGTCTGGCCTGGGTAATACTTGGATGGGAGACTGCCTGGGAACATCATGTGCAGCAAGCTTATAAACTAAAACCTACCTCTCCACACTTAGAAGCCCATATTTGCACTTGCTTCCGCATACCAATCGCCTTTCCCTTTCTGCGTCCTATATGTTCCTAGTTATCCCGAGCCAACTGCGTCCTAGCTTTTATACACAAACCCACAGCAACGCAAGGCAACGCTGCAATCAATAAGACCTGACGTCAAGCCTTCAATGGACAACTACTGCATTGCTCGGGTGCTTGAGTTGGTGTTTTAAGCAATGTTACTATTGTTACAGCCAGGTGAGGAGGGGGTCTCGGGCTCCCCTTTCGCCCCTTCTCTGGTTTGACCACCTGAGGGAGCGTTTGCTCCTGTTCCTCTAATGTAATTCCAAAAAATCCAAATCACACAGGTTTTCTTGAGTTAAACAAGAAAGATGTAAGTTTATTACACTTAACACTCCACCCCAGTTAAATTACTAAAATACGCTACATATTCACGCACATTCACATGAGAGTCACACACACACACACAAATGGATTACAGAGGGAAAACAGATTTGGTGGTTGGAGTAAAGTCCAGAATAAATGGAATTTAGATACAGTTTTAAGTCTCAAGTCCTCAGCTGAAATGGTATTCCTGAAGTCCTTGCTGGGCCATGAGTACGGTTGTGGGCTTGCTTCTCTCAGGGCTCCTGAATGCAGAAGAGGGGTTTGATTCTTGTCCCCTGGTTGCTGGCTATGGCCGTCTGTAGGCTGGAGGGACTTTACCAATTGCAGCCGGGTCTTCTCTTAATCTTTACTAGGGAGAGACAGACAGACAGACAGAGAGAGCTGGCTTTTCAGTTACTCCTGTCTGCTTTCTGGGTGACAAAGCAGGCAGACAGTCACGTGACATTATCAAGCCCCTTTATTGTTTTCATGAAGTCTTTCTGGAATCTTCTGTGAGATTCAAGGCGCTACACCTCAAGCTGTCCAATCACACTAGGAGGGCGTTGACTCTTTCAAAGTCAATGGGTGTAAATGGCCCTCTGACGACTGTGCTGATAAGGCCATTCCAGGTAATTTAATCACCAAGAGCACCCCATTGTTCTGGCTAGGTTGAGCCAGTTGTGTCGTCTCCAGTCTGATCTTTTGGTGTTTCAAGTGTAAATTGCAGTGGCCATCTTGGCTGCCAGTTTACTTTTTAAAAAGGTTACTTGTAAGAATTTCAAGTAAAAGTCTAATGCAAGGTTCCAACTGATGCAATTAATATTTCCGATTTGGCACATACTGTTTTCATGACACTATTGGAAAACCAGCTGACTGCTATTTTCACGCAGTGAGGAGAAACCTAGGGGCTGCCAAAAGGACCTTGTTAGATCCAACAGCAAGTGGTTCCCGATGTATATTGTACTGATACAGCAGCTCTGCCTGTTGTATTTTCCTTCATTCTATAAATACTTGCATTTATAATGCACTTTTCATGACCTCAGGACATCCCAAAGTGCTTTACACCCGATGAAGTAATTTTTGGAATGTGTAATGTAGGAAAATTACATATAGCAAGCTCCCACAAACAGCAACACAGTAATGACCAGATTTTTTTTTCTATGTGATGTAGATTGAGAGATACATATTGGCCAGAACACCAGGGAGAACTCCTGCTCCTCTTCCAAATAGTGCTGTGGGATCTTTTACGTTCACCTGAGAGGGCTTCAGTATTTTCCTCTGACAGTGCAACACTCCCACAGTACTGCACTGG
This sequence comes from Heterodontus francisci, assembly GCF_036365525.1. Lineage (NCBI taxonomy): Eukaryota > Metazoa > Chordata > Chondrichthyes > Heterodontiformes > Heterodontidae > Heterodontus > Heterodontus francisci. The sequence goes on along the minus strand of NC_090405.1, from coordinate 40,249,136 downwards.
GAGTATCAGCCAGGATTATGTGCTCAGGTTTCTGGCGTGGGTCTTGGACCCCCAGCCTTCTGACTCACAGCTGAGAGTGTTACCGACTGAGCCACCTTATAAAATGACTTGCCCAGTGTTGGATGTAAGGGAACAAGGAAACTTGTGTATCAAAAGCATTTCTGTAAAAGGCACTGGCTGTCTTCCTGAGATAATTTTGTGGAAAACCTGTATTTGGTTTGCAAGCTGAGCTTCTGGTTGCCAGTCATTTTAATTCTCCGTCCCAAGCCCACTCTGACCTCTCTGTCCTCTGTCTCCTACACTATTCTAATGAAGGTCGATGGAAGCTCGAGGAACAGCACCTCATCTTTCAATTTAGGCCCTTTACAGCCTTCTAGACTCAACATTGAGTTCAATAATTTCAAACAATAATCACTGCTCGCATTTCTTCAAACGGCTGCTGTTGGTGATAATTCCGCTGTTGGCATTTACACTGCTCTGGACCATCTTTCGTTCCTTTACTTGTCCCATTACCACTCCCTGCTGCTTTGCACCATCATCCCTCCTGTCATTTCATCTCTACTGACTGCCAACCTATCACACACCTCTTTACTCTCACCACTGCCACCCCTTTTCCCTGCCTCTATTTGCTTAAAACTTGTTGCATCTCGAACTTTTCCCAGTTCTGATGAAAGGTCATTGACCAGAAACGTTAACTCTGTTTCTCTCTCCACTGATGCTGCCTGACCTGCCGAGTATTTGCAGCATTTTCTGTTTATATTCCTGAGATTGTGTTACAATACACTATTGTTGTGGACAATGCATTTCAATATCACTTCTTTATAAGTGCTAGAAAGTCACAATTACAAACTAGTCAATGGAGCACCTACACTGCTTTGAAAAGAGCCTGCCACGGTTCCTGTGTCTCTACTGTTGTTTTCTGTTTTGAAGACCCTGCTTTGGTCACTGGGGTCTTGAGCTGGGAACAGAGGGATTATCAGCCAGGATTTCTGTGTCAGAATGGCTTTCATTGGTCACTGCGTACATGTATAGATGATGGGAAAGGTCAGAATAGGCTATAGCTAGGACACCCCCTGGAAGTTGCCCTTCACCCATCGACTCTGTGCTCGCTGACATTGGCTCCCGATCCAGCTATGCCTCAAATCTACAATTCTCATCCTCATGTTCAAATCCTTGCCTCACACCACTTCCCTACCCCTGTGACCCCCTTCCGGCACTGCATCCCTCTGACAGCTCTGTGCTCATTCCAGTTCTGGCCTCTTGCGCTCATGTATTCACCAAAGTGCTGCATCTCAAATGAAATCACTGGCACGTCCTCTACAGGGTATCCACGCCTGCATGGGTATTGTTACGACCGCGGCGGGAGTAATGCACTGTCAGTTCAGTCCCGTCACTCCACAGGTCACAGCATATTATGAATGTTTTCCCACCCAATTGGAAAAACAACCAAATTAAACACTCTAGTAACCCCCGGAATAAAACCGACCAAACCAGGTATCTTTAGTCAACAACAAATTAAGTATTTATTAAAACTAAGTCTTAAACGCTATTAAGATAAACCTATGTCTAAAGACCTTATAAATTCTTATTTTAACCTAACTTCCCCATTCTCACACACACACTCAAAAATAACAGTAGTTAATCATTTTTTAAAAGTGGTGTTTTTAAAATTAGCTGTTTCTTAAGAATAAATAAAGAAGTAAGTCTTTGTGGGTTACGTTACGATGGATGAGGTATTCTAATGTGGAAATAATCAAATGCTACTTGAAGTCTTCACTTGTATTTGATGAAGCAGTCTGTTTTGATAGGCAAACTCTTCAGCTGCAGCAGGCATCAAGAGTTCCTTCAGCAATACCAAATGGTCTCTTAAAATAAAAGGCTTTTTTCTTTCCTTAGGGAATTAACTTGACCTTTAGCTCCTTGTAGAATTTCTGCTGAGAGAGAATGAACAGCTCTTTTCTCTTCAGTATGCTTCACTGGTGAGTCCAGTTCAGACTGTTTTTTGCCAGTTTTACACACAGTCAAATTGAAACACTATACCATGTGGCCTCTCTTTCCTTCTGTTGCATAGGTAACAAAGTGCAGCTGTGGCACACTGTTCCCAGAAATCCAAAACTTCTCTCCCTGTCTTAAAGGCACACTGTTTTAATCCGAGTAGAAAATTAATACAAGTGGTGACCAATGTGCAGAGACTTTGACTGAGAGCATCTATATTGCTAGTAATTCTGTGCTAATGAGATGTGATTGCATCGTGTCCATGTAATGCTGCCAATTACTGGACTCGCTCAGATCAAACTAATTCTACACCACTCGCTCCTCGCGGACCATTTAAACAAAAATAACGCTGCGTATTTTCTTCCCCGCCAGCTTTAATATAAAAGCAGTCAAGATAAAAAGAGAGACTTCAAAGGGCTTGTCTCTCAGGGAAAAGTGAAATAAGACGAGACACTTTTCTGCTGCCTTTCTGATGCATATGACAGCTCATTCCCATGTCGTCTTGCTGATGGTGTCGTCATAGCAACTTCTTGGCAGTGCTGTTACACCTCTGATCTTGCAGGCGGCTGGACACCATGTTACGTTTCAGTTTGATTGTCTCCAAAGGCAGGTTTGAACAGGATTCTACCGAGGGATTTACTCTTTCTGCTTGGAGCCCTCGCTTTCTCTGTGTGAATTATGTAGGTGATGTCTTGTAGCTTTCATCCACGCTTTGCCACAGGCACAAGCACTTTATCATAGTAAGTCCTTACAAAAAGGATTCAGGCAGATCAGGCGTTGAAAACTGCTTCTGTAACAACTGCGGGGGACGTTACTCGTTACTGGTCAATACTGAGTGCAGAGCGACTGTTTTTAAAAACAAAGTGACTCCTGACAACGCAGCCCAGCACCAATGTCATCTGAACGCTCCCAGCTTCACACATGCGCAGAACGGACCCTGGTTGTCAGTATGGTGCTGCGCATGAGCAGCCTACATCAGCACCTGGCTAGCCAGGACTAATGCGCGCATGTGTGCGCAAACGATATTCGCGTACTGCAACATCTGCTCACCACTCGTTCCCTGTCTCGCCACTTCTCCCCCCTTGGCCACTCGCTCCCCGCTTCACCCCTCTCCACCTGCCTGTGGGCCACTTGCTTCCGGCCTCGCTGCTTCCTCTTTGCTCTGCCTCTGCTTGCTCCCACTTCTGCTCCCCTCTCCCTCCCGTGATTGCTGCTTTTCTTCCCCGCATAGGGGAAGCAGGGAGGGCAGGGGGGGGGTTGGGAGGGAGGAGAGAGAGATCAAGAGAGAGGGAGAAAGTGACAAGATAGGCGGGGGAGGGGAGGGAGACTGCAAGCGGGAGGGAGCGGGGAGGAAACAATGAGGCCCGGAATGAGTGGCCCACCGGTAGGGTGGGCTGTCGGTGGGGACTGGTGGAGCAGAGAACAAGTGGTCAAGGGAGGAGAAGTGGCGAGGCGGGGAGTGAGTGGCGAGCAGACGGACGCAGGAGACAGCAGTGAAGAGAAGCACAATGACAGAGGGAGCGGAGTACTGTTGGGGGTGGGATGGAGGCGGCAAGCGCAGCCATTGTGGGCATTTCGGTTTCATTTGTCTTTGTGATAAATTGAGCAGCGCCATCTTTATGACTGGCAGCTGCCAAAAACGTCGCAGACAGTGACGTTTCAGTGTATGAGGCTGCATTTGCGCATGTGCAAGTACTGCGCCACCTAGTGGTTGCGTTGTCAGCAAACGCAGCCTTTAAAAAAAAAATTGCATTCCTAAAGCGCCTTTCACATCCTCTAGATGTCCCAAAGCATTTTACAGCCAGCGAAATACTTCTTGAAGTGTAGCCAGTGTTGTACTGTAGGAAATGCAGCTAATTTGCACACAGCAATGTGGTAATGACTGGATAATCTATTTTAGTGATGCTAGTTGAAGGGTAAATATAGGCCAAGCCACTCTCCTGTTCTTCAAACTAGTGCCCTGGGATCTGAAAGGGCAGACAGGGCCTTGTTTTAACATCTCATCCGAAAGAAGGCACCTCCGACAGTGCAGCACTCCCTCAGTATTGCACGAGAGTGTTCGCTTAGATTAAGTGTTCATGTTCCTGAACTGGGTACTAAGACACACAGTCTTCTGACTTGGAGGCGTGAATGCTACCACCTGAACCACAGCAACTCGGAAGTATGAACACCTTCAGGTCGATGAGTGCTTGGCAGAGCAGCATGGGATTGCTAGGAAAAGCATGGAAGAGCTAATTGTTGAATCAGCCAACCATATCCACGGCTTGCAAGCATCCGTACAGAACAGGTCAGTGATAGAGCAACCATGGCCAGTCCTGAACACAACAGCAGGGTTCAGGACCCTGCTGTATAAAGATGTCTGGAGGGCCATCACAGGAGGTCCAACAGTTGACTGATGATCATAGAATGGTTACAGCACAGAAGATGGCCATTCGGCCGGTAGTGTCCATGCTGGCTCTCTGAAAATGTAACTCAGCTAGTCCGACTCCCCCGCCTTTTTCCCCGTAGCCCTGCAAATCTTTTCTCTTCAGATAATTATCCATATCCCTTTTGAAAACCCCTCATGATTTTGAACATCTCAAACAAATCTCTTTTCAACCACCTTTTCTCTAAGGAGAACAGCCCCAGCCTCTCCAATCTATCAACGTAACTGAAGTCTCACATCCCTCATGAATCCTTTCTGCATCCTCTCTAATGGCTTTGCATCCTCCTTAATGTCTGGTGCCCAGAATTGGACACATTATTCCAGGTGAGATTGAGTCAGTGTTTTATAAAGGTTCATCATAATTTCCTTGCTTTTGTACTCAATACCCCTATTTATAAAGCCCGGGATCCCATATACCCTTTAAACCACTTTCTCAACCTGCCCTGGCACCTTCAATGATTTGTGCACATATACCCCCAGGTCTCTCCCTTCCTTCATTCCTTTAGAATTGCATCCTTTATTTTATATTGCCCTTCCTCGTTTTTCCTTCCAAGATAAATCGCTTCACACTTCTCTGCATTATATTTCTTCTGCCACTTATCCATCTTTTCTACCAGCCTGTCTATGTCCTCTTGAAGTTTATCGATATCCTCCTCACTCTTCATAATACTTCCAAGTTTGGTGTCATTTGCAGATTTTGAAATACACCCAAGTCTAGGTCATTAATGTAGATTAACAAAAGCAGTGGTCCTAATACCAACCCCTAGGGAACTCCACCTTCCTCCAGTTCAAAAAAACAACCGTTCACCACTGCACTCTGTTTCGTATCACTCAGACAACTTCGTATTAGCCATCTTAAAGGGATTTAGTTCGCTGCCTGGCCAAGAGGAATATTGAAGGATTTGGAGGGTGAGCAGGAATTTGAGAACGAGACTAGGTGGGTCATGCAGAGTAAGATATCAGTAAATAGTTGATGGTTTGAATGACCTGTTTCTGTCCTGTCACATTCTTTTTAACAAACTTCAAGTTCATGTCTCTCGATTTTATTCCAGGGCAACCCAGGGCCAATGGCACCGAAAGGTGAGTATGACTTTATTTTTTAGTTTAGTCTTATTTCTGCTTCACGGCCATTATTTAAAAAAAATCATGATTCAAATCCCCTGAACTGGCATGGAGACGCTGCCAGTCATAGCCTTTTGTCGCACCTCACGACCCACACTTACAAGCCTCTTCCCCATGATTAGTCCTTATTGTGTGGGTACTTCATTTTTCCAATGTCACTAATCGGGATCTTGGGTGCCCGGTTTAGTACGTCCGTTTCACAGACGTCCTGATTTTCCAACCTTTGAAAAGACTAACACGCCCCAGAGAAAAGAACTTCAGTTATGTGGAGAGTCTAGAGAAGCTGGGACTTGCTCCCCTTACATCAGAGAAGGTTAAGGGGAAGTTTGATGGAGGCGTTATTCTGGCCTCGATTTTCATCGCTCCACCATTGGCAGCCATGTTGTCAGCTGCCTCGGCCCAAAGCTCTGGAAGTCCCTCCCTAAACCTCTCTGCCTCTCTAACCTCCTTTTAAGATGTTTCTTAAAAGCTACCACTTGGACCAAGCTGTTGGTCACCTCCCCTAATAACTCCTTATGTAGCTCGGTGTCAAATTTTATGTGATGTGGTGCAGATGGACTTCCAAAAAAGCATTTGATGAAGGGCCACGTAATTGGCTTGTCAGCAAAGTTGAAGCCCATGGAATAAAAGGGAGAGTAGCAACATGGATACGAAGTTGATTAAGTGACAGGAAACAAGAGAGTAGTGGTGAACAGCTGTTTTTTGGATTGGAGAACAGTATATAGTGGGGTTCCCCAGGGGTTGGTACTACGGGCCCCTGCTTTTCCATTCTAATGACCTAGACTTGGGTGTGCTGGGGACAACTTCAAAATTTGCTGATGAGGCCAAACTTGAAAGTGTAGTGAACTGCAATGAGGATAGTGGTAAACTCAGACTGGTGGAATGGGTGGACACTTGGTAGAGGAAATGTAATGCAGAGAATTGTGAAGTGATGCATTTTGCTCGGAAGATCATGCAGAGGCAAGATAAGGTAAAGGATGCAATTCTAGGGCAATGCTCCTGTGAAGCAATTTCGATGTTTCATGACGTTAAGGACGCTATATAAATGCAAGTTCTTGTTGATGTGGATTCTGAAGCACAAAATTAGGCAAAAGGTGACTTGAGAGAAGCATCCAAAATCAAGAGGTGGTTTCTTAGTCCCTATGAAGGTGTCAGCTATGGCTCGGTGGGTAGCACTCTGACCTCTGCGTTAGAAGGTCATGGAGTCAAGTTCAACACCAGAGACTTAAACCCATAATTTGCTGCAATGCAGTACTGAAGGAGTGCTGCACTGTCGAAGGTGCCGTATTTTGCATGAGACTGTAAACTGCTCTCTCGGGTGGATGTAAGTATATAGCACGACAGATAACAAGTGTTTTCAGGCCACCTTCCTCATGGTGTTCAGTTATAAACCCACAGAACTCTGTTCTCACCTCTTCTCACCTTTTGTGATGTCCTGAGTGAGATTGTGACAGCATTATTCTGCGGTGGGCTCTTTTTATTATCTCCACTCATGGCCCTCCTGCCTTGGGCACTATGGCGTTGGAAGGATGAATGAGAATGGGCAGAGACTGCTTGAGTTGTGTACCTATCATAACCTCTGCATCACCAACTCATTCTTTCACACTAAACCCTGTCACCAGGTTTCATGGAGGCACCCAAGATCGCGTCGTTGGAACCAGCTAGAGTTCATTGTCACAAGGCGAGCCTCCTTAAGCAGTGTTCAAATCACATGCAGCTTCCACAGTGCGGACTGCGACACCGACCACTCCCTGGTGTGCAGCAAGGTTAGACTCAGACCAAAGAAGCTGCATCATTCCAAGCAGAGGTGCCACCCGCGCATCAACACGAGCAGAATTTCTCATCCACAGCTGTTACAAAAATTTCTAATTTCACTTGTGTCAGCCCTTCAAAACACTCCCACGGGGATGCTGAGACCAAGTGGGCCCACATCAGGGACGCCATCTATGAGTCATCTTTGACCACCTACGGCAAACGTGCGAAGAGGAATGCAGACTGGTTTCAATCTCATACTGAGGAGCTGGAACCTGTCATAGCCGCTAAGCGCATTGCACTGTTGAACTACAAGAAAGCCCCCAGCGAGTTAACATCCGTAGCACTTAAAGCAGCCAGAAGCACTGCACAAAGAACAGCCAGGCACTGCGCAAATGACTACTGGCAACACCTATGCAGTCGTATTCAGCAGGCCTCAGACACTGGAAACATCAGAGGAATGTATGATGGCATTAAGAGAGCTTTTGGGCCAACCATCAAGAAGATCGCCCCCCCTCAAATCTAAATCGGGGGACATAATCACTGACCAACACAAGCAAATGGACCGCTGGGTTGAGCACTACCTAGAACTGTACTCCAGGGAGAATGTTGTCACTGAGACTGCCCTCAATGCAGCCCAGCCTCTACCAGTCATGGATGAGCTGGACATACAGCCAACAAAATCGGAACTCCGTGGTGCCATTGATTCTCTAGCCAGCGGAAAAGCCCCTGGGAAGGACAGCATTACCCCTGAAATAATCAAGAGTGCCAAGCCTGCTATACTCTCAGCACTACATGAACTGCTTTGCCTGTGCTGGGACAAGGGAGCAGTACCTCAGGACATGCGCGATGCCAATATCATCACCCTCTATAAAAACAAAGGTGACCGCGGTGACTGCAACAACTACCGTGGAATCTCCCTGCTCAGCATAGTGGGGAAAGTCTTTGCTCGAGTCGCTCTAAACAGGCTCCAGAAGCTGGCCGAGCGTGTCTACCCTGAGGCACAGTGTGGCTTTCGAGCAGAGAGATCGACTATTGACATGCTGTTCTCCCTTCGTCAGATACAGGAGAAATGCCGTGAGCAACAGATGCCCCTCTACATTGCTTTCATTGATCTCACCAAAGCCTTTGACCTCGTCAGCAGATGTCGTCTCTTCAGACGACTAGAAAAGATTGGATGTCCACCAAAGCTACAATATGAAAGGCACAATTCAACATAGCAGCACCTCATCAGACCCCTTTCCTATCCTGAGTGGCGTGAAACAGGGCTGTGTTCTCGCACCCACAATTTTTGGGATTTTTTTTCTCCCTGCTGCTCTAACATGCGTTCAAGTCTTCAGAAGAAGGAATTTTCCTCCACACAAGATCAGGGGGCAGGTTGTTCAACCTTGCCCGTCTAAGAGCGAAGTCCAAAGTACGGAAAGTCCTCATCAGGGAACTCCTCTTTGCTGACGATGCTGCTTTAACATCTCACACTGAAGAGTGTCTGCAGAGTCTCACCAACTGGTTTGCGGCTGCCTGCAATGAATTTGGCCTAACCATCAGCCTCAAGAAAACGAATATCATGGGGCAGGACGTCAGAAATGTTCCATCCATCAATATTGGCGACCACGCTCTGGAAGTGGTTCAAGAGTTCACCTACCTAGGCTCAACTATCACCAGTAACCTGTCCCTAGATGCAGAAATCAACAAGCGCATGGGAAAGGCTTCCACTGCTATGTCCAGACTGGCCAAGAGAGTGTGGGAAAATGGCGCACTGACACAGAACACAAAAGTCCGAGTGCATCAAGCCTGTGTCCTCAGTACCTTGCTCTATGGCAGCGAGGCCTGGACAATGTATGTCAGCCAAGAGCGACGTCTCAATTCATTCCATCTTCGCTGCCTCCGGAGAATACTTGGCATCAGGTGGCAGGACCATATCTCCAACACAGAAGTCCTCGAGACGGCCAACATCCCCAGCTTATACACACTACTGAGTCAGCGGCGCTTGAGATGGCTTGGCCATGTGAGCCGCATGGAAGATGGCAGGATCCCCAAAGACACATTGTACAGCGAGCTCGCCACTGGTATCAGACCCACTGGCTGTCCATGTCTCCGCTTTAAAGACGTCTGCAAACGCGACATGAAGTCCTGTGACATTGATCACAAGTCGTGGGAGTCAGTTGCCAGCGTTCGCCAGAGCTGGCGGGCAGCCATAAAGGCGGGGCTAAAGTGTGGCGAGTCGAAAAGACTTAGCAGTTGGCAGAAAAAAGACAGAAGCGCAAGGGGAGAGCCAACTGTGTAACAGCCCCGACAAACAAATTTTTCTGCAGCACCTGTGGAAGAGCCTGTCACTCTAGAATTGGCCTTTATAGCCACTCCAGGCGCTACTCCACAAACCACTGACCACCTCCAGGCGCTTACCCATTGTCTCTCAAGATAAGGAGGCCAAAGAAGAAGAAGAAGAAGACTCGAATCATCCACTGTAATTTTCCCAAGACTAAACCTCGCACAAGATATTAAAACTGCAGGCTTTATTTTTTTGTTGAGCATTTCACCAGTTCACGGTGAATAAAAAGGATTTTGTTTCTATTGTGATTCCCTGATTGTGAAACAGTTTGTGCAAAATGTGGGGTCACTCCATTATCTACCAATTTCTATCAGTCAGCTCCATGTGTATGGGGCTCACCCCTTTTTCTTATGGAAGGGAGTGGGACTCCGCGGTATTACAAATGTGAATTTATTTTTAAAACCAAATCTTCTCTCTCTCCTTAAAGGATCCAAAACTCCTAAACCCAAGTCCCGGAGAAGAAAGGAAGCAAATAAAAATGGAAACAAGGCATTAACACCCGAGGTGAGGTTCACTTTAAGATCAGAGGATGAGGGGGTATCACGAGCTCTGCCCTATAAATTTGATGGGTGGTTACATACATCGTCCTCTCTAGCTTGACCAGTTCCCCTCCAAGTCACACACCATCCTGACTTGGAACTACATCGCCGTTCCTTCACTGCCACTGGGTCAAAATCCCAGAACTCCCTCCCTAACAGCACTGTGGGTGTACCTAGCTCACATGGACTGCAGCGGTGCACCACCACCTTCTCAAGGGCAATTAGGGATGGGCAACAAATGCTGGCCTCGCGAGCGATGCCCATATTCCAGGAACAAATAAAAATAAAAGCTATCTACCAATCCAGGAAGGGGTCGGAGGGTGTGTGCTCCCCTCCATGAGGGAAGACACAGTGGGTTGCCCTGTAACAACTTCTTCCCTGCCCACCTTTCTTTTTGGGGCGGCACAGTGGCGCAGTGGTAGCACCGCAGCCTCACAGCTCCAGCGACACGGGTTCAATTCTGGGTACTGCCTGTGTGGAGTTTGCAAGTTCTCCCCGTGTCTGCGTGGGTTTCCTCCGGGTGCTCCGGTTTCCTCCCACATCCCAAAGACTTGCAGGTTGATAGGTTAATTGGCCATTATAAATTGACCCTAGTATAAGTAAATGGTAGGGAAATATAGGGACAGGTGGGGATGTGGTAGGATTATGGAATTAGTGTAGGATTAGTATAAATGGGTGGTTGATGGTCGGCACAGACTCGGTGGGCCGAAGGGTCTGTTTCAGTGCTGTATCACTAAACTAAACTAAAAGGCATTTTGAAGTGAAAGAGTCTATCATTTCCTTTCTTGCAGATTTCTTAGTTTTATTTCCCCTTCATCAGCCTGAGTTTTTTTTTAAATCAAGTTTCTCCTCTCCCTGCAGATGGCATGGCTTTAGGGTGAATAGATAGTGTAGATGCACAAAGCATCGCAACTGTTTGGACAAGCCAAATAGACCAATTTGACTTTTCCTGCTTGTCATTTTTCATCTGTTTGCCTGCTGTGCATTTCCAACATTTTCCGTTTTGCTTTTTTCCCACATTAAATGTGTGACCGCTGTACTTTTAAGAGGACCATTTTGTCTGGTAAGGCAGCATCTGGTATGACTTGTAGCTCTTGGAATGACCCCATGTCCTGACTCAGCTGTTTTATAGTTGTGTCAGCTGTGGCTCAGAGGATAGCACATTTGCCTCTGAGTCAGAAGGTCGTGGGTTCAAGTCCCCCTCCAGGGACTTGAGAGCTCTGCACTGTCAGAGGTGCCACTTATCAGATAAGACGTTAAGCCGAAGCCTCTGTGTGCCCTCTCAGGTGGATGTTACAGATCCCATGGCACTATTTCAAAGAGGATCAGGAATGTTCCCTGTTTCTCCCCCGCTCCCCAGCCCCACCCCAGTTCCTGGTCAATATTTATCCCTAGACCAACATCAATAGGTCAATTACCTCATTACTCTCTGTGGGATCTTGCTGTGTGAAAATTAATTGCCATATTTCCTACAATACAGCAGTTGACTACACTTCAAAAGTACTTCATTGGCTGTACAGCGCTTTGGGTTGTCCTGAGGTGGTGAAAAGCGCCATGGAAATGCAAGACTTTTTGTAAAAAAGAGATAGCTGTCAATAATAACAAACTTTGACTTTTAAATCTGAAGGAAAAGTGCGAGTTAATTGAGAGGCCCTTATACCGAACCCTATTAGTGTTCAGAGCCAAACCCCTGGCAAAGGGCGTCTCATTCATATATTTTTATTCCTCAATTTCAACACATCTTGTGTGTGTGGTGGATGGGTGACTTCACCTTATCCTTGAGGTTTCTGGTTTGTTTTTAAACAAATATTTCACGCCACTTTAACCAATCTTTTGAGGGATAATGGCTCCCAGACGCTGTTCAGATGCCGCCAGATTTATTAGCAAAACCAAGAGCTCCCACATGTTTGTAAGGCAAAAATGTACAAAATAATCCCCAGTGGCATTTAAATGTTTATTTGTCCTTTCGGTTTGTCTTGTGCTGATGAATTTTGATGTGGAGTGTCTTCTTACACAATGTGTATTTTTTAAAATTCATTCTTGGGTATCACTGGCAGGACTGGCATTTATTACCTAGCTTGTTAGCAATATTAAAGCCATATTAATGGGGGACAGTGGCAGTGTGGATATGAAATTGGCTAAGGGGCAGAGAAAGCAGGGAGTCATACTGAACAGTTGCTTTTCAGACTGCAGTGAGGTATACATTGGTGTTCCCAAGAAGTCAGTATTAGGACCACTGTTCTTTTCGGTACGTGTTAATGAACTGGACTTGGGCATTCACGCCATAATTTCAAAGTTTGCAGATGGCACGCAACTCGAAAATGTGGTGAACAGTGAGAAGCATAGAAACAGACTTTAAGAGGTCATAGACAAACTGAAATGGACAGACACAATTTTAAATGGGAGTGCAGGAACAGAGATACCTGGGGGTGTATGTGCACAAATCTTTGAAGGTGTTGGGACAAATTGAGAAGGCTGTTTGTTCAGCATTATTAATAGAGGGATAGAGTATAATAGCAAGGATGTTCTGCTAAACCTTTACAAAACACTGGTTAGGTCTCAGCTGGAGTAGTGTGTTCAGCACACTTTAGGAAGGATTGGCCTTAGAGAGAGTGCAGAAGAGATTTCCTAGAATGGTGCCAGGGATGAAGAAATTCAGTGATATAGAGAGACTGGAGAAGCTGGGATAAAAACAAAAAGTGCTGGAAATACCCAGCAGGTCTGACAGCATCTGTGGAGAGAGAAGCAGAGTTAACATTTCAGGCCCGTGACCCTTCATCAGAACTGGCAAAGGTTAGAAACATAATAGGTTTTAGGCAAATAAAGTGGGTTTGGGGGGGGCGGTGGGTAGAGAACAAAAGGGAAGTTGTTGATAGGACAGAGAGATTAAGTGACAAGGAGGTTATGGGGCAAAGGCAAGGAGAGTGCTAATGGTGTGGTGAAAGACAAAGCATTAGTGCAGAGAGGGTGTTAAATGACAGAATAATGAACAGCCCTAGTCAAAAGCACAAACATGAAAACAGTGGGCAGGCACATGGTAAAAAAAAATGATGAAACAAAATAAAATAAAGTAAAAATATAAAAAAAGGGGCCAGCCATGCTCTGAAATTATTGAACTCAATGTTCAGTCCAGTAGACTGTAGCGTACCTAATTGATAAATGACGTGCTGTTCCTCAAGCTTGCGTTGATTTTCACTGGAACACTGCAGCAATCCCATGACAGAGATGTGGGCATGAGAGCAGGGGGGTGTTGAAATGGTCAGCAACTGGAAGCTCGGGGTCATGTTTTCGGATTGAGCAGAGGTGTTCCGCAAGGGGTCATCCAATCTGCGTTTAGTCTCCCCAATATAGAGCAGACCCCCGCATTGTGAGTAGCGAATACAGAATACTAAATTGAAAGAAGTACAAGTAAACTGATGCTTCACCTGAAAGGAGTGTTTGGGGCCTTGGATGGTGAGGAGAGAGGAGGTGAAAGGGCAGGTATTACACCTCCTGTGATTGCATGGGAGGGTGCCGCGGGAGGGGGGCAGGATGTCAGGGGTAATGGAGGAGTGGACCAGGGTATCGCGGAGGGAACGATCCCTACGGAATGCTGATGGGAGGGGAGGGGAAGCTGCGTTTGGTGGTGGCATCACGCTGGAGGTGGCGTAAATGGTGGAGGATGATCCTTTGGATGTGGAGGCTGGTGGGGTGGAAAGTGAGGACAAGGGGAACCCCGTCGTGGTTCTGAGAGGGAGGGGAAAGGATGAGGGCAGAAGTGCGGGAAATGGGTTGGACACAGTTGAGAGCCCTGTCAACCACAGTGTGGGGGGGGCCGGGAAATCCTCGGTTGAGGAAAAATGAACATCTATCAGAGGCATTGTTGTTGAAGGTGGCATCATCAGAGCAGATGCAAGAAATTGGGAGAATGGAATGGAGTCCTTACAGGAGGCAGGGTGTGAAGAAGTGTATTCAAGGTAGCTGTGCCTCAGTTTACCTCATTTACCAATTATGCACACTGCAGCCTACCGGACTGAACATTGAGTTCAAGAATTTCAGAGCATGACTGGCCCTTTTTAAATTTTTTTTCTATTTTAACTTTATTTTGTTTTGTTTTTTTATAACCATGTGCCTGCCCACTGTTTTTTTTTCATGTTTGTGTTTTTGACTAGGGCTGTTCATTATTCTGTCATTAACACTCTCTCTGCACTAATGCTTTGTCTTTCACCACACCATTAGTACAATCTCTTTAACTGACAAGGAGGTCATGGGGCAAACGCAAAGGCAATCTCTCTGGCCCTCTGTCCTATCAACACCTTCCCTTTTGTTCTCTTTTTTTTCTCCCCCCCCACCCCTGCTTTATTTGCTTAAAACCTATTACGTTTCTAACCTTTGCCAGTTCTGATGAAAGGCCACAGACCTGAAACGTTAACTCTGCTTCTCTCTCCATAGATGCTGAGTATTTCCAGCACTTTCTGTTTTCATGTTAGAAAAGAGAACCTGTTTCCAGTGGCAGAGGGTTAGGTAACTATAGGACACAGATTTAAGATGATTGGCAAAAGAACCAGAGGCGACATGAGCAATCATATTTTACACAGTGAGTTGTTGTAACGTGGAATGCATTGCCTGAAAGGGCAGTCAAAGCAGATTCAGTATTAGCTTTCAAAAGAATACTGGATAAAGACTAGAAGGGAAAAAACGTTCAGGGCTTTGGGGTAAGAATGGGATTAATTGGACAGCTCTAGAAAAGGGCTGGCACAGGTGTGATGGGCCAAATGGCCGTCTCCTATGCCGTATCAGTCTATGATTCTATCCCTAGTTGCCTTTGAGTGGGCGCTAGTGGACCATTTCCTTGAACTGCTGCAGTCTGGGTGATGTAGGTAGATCCGTAGTGCTGTTAGGCCGAGAGTTCCCGGATTTTAATGCAGCGACGAGGAAGGAAGGGTACTGTTTGTTCACAGAATCACAGAATTGCTACAGCACAGAAGGAGGCCAATCGGCTCGTCGTGTCTGCACCGGTTCTCCCAATGACAAATTCACCTAATGCCATTCCCCCTCCTTCTCCCCGTAACCCTGCACATTCTCCCTTTTCAGATAACAGTGTAATTCCCTTTTGAAGGCCTCGATTGAACCTGCCTCCACCACACTCTCAGGCAGCACATTCCAGACCTTAACCACTTGCTGCGTGAAAAGGGTTTTCCTCGTGTCACTTTTTTGCTTCTTTTGCCAATTACTTTAAATCTGTGCCCTCTCATTTTTGATCTTTTCATGAGTGGGAGCAGTTTCTCTCTATCTATTCTGTCCAGGTTGCTCATGATTTTGAGTACCTCTATCAAATCACCTCTCAGCCTTCTCTACTCTACGGAAAACCGTCCTAACTTCTCCAATCTATTTTCATAATTAGTTCCATGGATGAGGAACTTCATTCGTGTGAATCTTTCCTGTACTTTCTCCAATGCTTTCCCATCTTTCCTGTGTAATCTTTGTGTACAAATTGGCTCCTGTGCTTCCTACGGTACGACAATGACTTCCAACAGCACTTAATTGGCTGTCAAATGCTTTGGGACATGCAAAGGACGTGAAGAGTGCTATGCAAATGCAAGTTATTTCTTGCCAATATGCTCCTGCCTTAAATGGTCACAACTGTACAATTTTCTTTTGTCACTAGAATTCCGAATCCAAGAAAGGGAAGAGGAAATCGGAGCCGCGGAAAACTCCAAAAATCCCAAAGGAGTCTTCCCAGAAGACGCCCCGGAGTGCCAAAGCAGTTGCAAAGCAAACTGCTGGGGCGTTGCAGAAGTGTGAGGAATCGAGGAGGACGTCTGTCCGCAACAGGAAGAAAATGGCAGCAGAGGTGTTGCCTCTTGCAGAAGCTCCAAAAGGTAACGGAACAGACTGTTAAAAGTCGGGCAAAAAGGCAACAAAGCCAGAAGGATAGCCAGAAGCAGCAGGTAACCTGTAAATACTTCAGTGGGCCAACGAGAGAGCTAAATCTTAACATTAACTTAAAGATCAAAAAAAAATCAAATTGTCCTAAAACGGATAATAATCTCTGAAAATGCCTTAGGTTTGAATGCACACAGTACCATAACACTTGCATTTGGAGCGGATCTCTCCTCCCGGCAGAAAGGATTGTTTGAAGTGAGCTTTCATTTAACATTTTGATTATTTAAAGTGCTTCTGACAAAGGTCCTTTATTGAACGAGATGACTGGGGAGCACAGCGGGTTAGTGCTGTGTACTTTCATCTCTGAGACTGAATGGGGTTGATTCCAGCCTGGGATGAAAGACTTCTCTCTGACACACTCGAGAAGGGAGTGAGATCTGTTTGATTGGTCTCCTGGCAGATTGCCGCTAAAAATATTTTGTACCAAAATACATGGAAGTCAGATGTGCCTTTTTTTTAAATCCTTTTTTTTGATCAATTGTCGGTATTATTTGTACTTGCAGCAGTGCCTAGTTCCAGATCACTAGAGAGCAGCCTATCACTCAGTGTTCAATGTCGCAGGTAGTTACTGAATCTATTTTACTTCAACCTGATCCTTTTGCAAAAGCTCTCTTCCCCTTCAGTGTGGCACTTTGAGTAAGTACTGTCACTTCAAAGTTATTTCGCCAAACTAGGCAGGGATGTTCCAAGGCCACCCTTTTAGAACAAGCTAGGCCGCATGTATGGTTGATATAAAGATTTGAGGTCTTCCAGGGCCTGTACTGTTTACTGTAGCACTTAAAATAAACCTCCTTCTAGTAACTAGGGAGCCAAGAATTAGCCATGAAAGTGTTGTGGCGAGGCTGGAGTAGCTGGGATTGTTCGACTGAGAGCACGGAAGGTTCAACGGAGATTTGATGGAGGTGTTCAAAATCATGAAGGGGTTTTGCTAGAGTAACTGAGGAGAAACCTCCAGAGGCAGGAAGGCCTGTAAACAGAGGACACCGATTTAAGGTGATTGGCGAAAGAACCAGAGGCAAAATGAGGAAACTTTTTTTTGTAGAACGAGTTGTTGTGATCTGTCTGAAAGGGTGGTGGAAGCAGTAACATTCAAAAGAGAGTTGGAGAAATACTTGGAGGGAAAACAATTTCAAGACTAAGGGGAAAGGGCAGGGGAGTGGGACTAATGGGATAGCTCTTTCAAAGAGCTAGCATAGTCACAATGGGCCGAATGGCCTCCTTCTGTATTGTATCATTCTAGGATTCTAAGTGACAACAGAATTTAATGCTTCCCAGTGAGCTGGAGTCCAGGACTGCAGTTCTGGCCCAGTCGGCAATAATGCAATCTTCACATTCAGGAGGTCAAGGAGGAAGTGGGGTCGTGGAAAATATAACCATGCAATGGTGGCACCTGCAGCTGGGAGAGAGCAGGGATGCTGTCAGGTCAGGCTAACATGAAGCCTAACTCCCTGTGCTCACTGAGCTACCTTGGCTCCCAATCCAGCAACACCTCGATTTCTAAGATTTTCATCCTTCTTTTCATCTCCCCCCCCCCCCCCCCACCAATGGCCTCGCCCCTCCTGATCACTGTTACTGTCTCCAGCCCCACAACCCTCTGAGATTTCTGCATCCCTCCAATTCTGGCCTCTTTGTGCACCTCTTGTTTTAATCGCTGCACCATTGATGGTCCTGCCTTCAGCTATCTAGGCCCAAAGCTCTGCAACTCCTCCCTAAACCACTCTGCCTCACTCTCTCTCTCCTTTCTAAAAGTGCTCCTCAAAACCTACCTCTATGGCCAAGCTTTTGATCATCTGTCCTAATAGTTCCTCAAATGGATTGGTGTCAAATGTGGTTTGTCAACGCTCCTCTGAAGCCCCTTGGGACTTATGTTAAAAGGTGCTAAATAAATGCAAATTGTTGTTGTAGATTCATTGCATGATCACCCTCGATGCCATGACCAGACGTGAGATCGATCTCCTCAACTGTTGGTCCCAGGGCTCTCAACACAAGACTATGATTTTAAACCAATTGCTATTGACTTGAGGTGTTGCCCTGTGGCACAGGTTAAAAGGAGTAACGGCTTTAGATGACAGACACAGGGCATTAATCTATCTTCTCCCCTTTCTTATCTCCCATGGTCTGATTTTATGAGTGTTCTCTCCAGCAAGACACAACAGGGATGTATTCGGGAGTCGAAGCTGTCCCAGTGTTCATGGTGGTAGTCAAAAGCCCTCTCTTAAAGCTGTAGCTGTATAACTTGAATTTTTGTAAAGTGCGTTAATGTCGGGCTAGCTGTGCTTCAGGCCAATAAGCTATTTTAAAATTGGTTGTGTTTGCTGACAATGCAACCACTAGGTGGTGCAGTACTGGCACACGTGCACATGCAGCCTCATCCACTGAAATGTCACTGTCTGCAACACCTCAGGCAACTGCAAGTAATAAAGATGCCACTGCTCAAATTAACACAAAAAAAGAATTGGACCCAAACCCCCTCACCCGTCAATGGCCACGATCGCCACCTCCACCAGCACCCCCCTCAACAGTACCCTCTCTCAATAGCTGCTTCCTCCCGCCGCTTCACACTGCTTGATGCTCCCACCTGCTCGCTGCTCCATTTCGTCGCCCCCAACTGGTCACCCCTCCATCCTGCCGCTCGCTTTCCGCCTTGCCACCCGGAGAAGCGGTAGATTGGGGTGGTGGGGGACGGGGAGCGAGCGGGGTGCTACTGGCGAGGCGGGAAGCGGGCAGCAGGATGGAGGGGTGACCAGTTGGGAGCGATGAAATGGAGCAGTGAGCAGGCGGGCATGGGAGAGAACGGCGGGAGGGAGTGGGGAAGAGAAGCCGCGATTGAGGCCACTTTCCAAAACTCGCGCTGGAGGCTGACGTCCCTTTGCGTGATGACGTATTCGTGCGCATGCGCGCATTAGTACTGGTAAGCTGGCTGCATTCTGCGCGTGCGCAAGGACGTATGCAGTCCACGATTGTGCGCAGTTCGGACCGCAGTGATGACGTCGCGCTTGGCTGTGTTGTCAGGAGGCACTCTGTCTTAAATTTCTTGTTATGTAGGCAAATATGGCTGCTTATTGTGCACAGCAAGATCCCACAAATGACAATGAAATAAATGACCAAATAATTTTACATTGGTGGTATTGGCTGAGGGACGATTATTGGCCAGGCGACTGGGAGACAGCTCTTATTTAAATAGCTCCATGAGGTAGTTTTAATTTGCTTGATCACCAGTCTGGTTTAATGCCCTGTCTAAAGGCTGGCATCTCTGAAATTACAGTCCTCCCTCAGTACTGAGTTTTCAGTCAGTCCTATGGCCTCTGACTCAGGCATTGGCTTGGACTGAGAGAAGCTGGCACCCTATCATTCAGGTCTTTCATTACTGCTGTGAATGCTGGGATAGGCTGGCCTCTATTGCATTCTCTCATGTTTTCAATTTCTACTGAGCTGAAGGGACAGCGTTTTCCAGCTCGCATCCTTATACATGTGAGATCGCAATCCTGCTGGGAGGACGTATTTCAGAGTCACTTCACGAGGTTAGGCCTCAGTTCCCCATCCCTACCTCACACTTTGTATAAATCTAATTGAGATGACTGAAGATCCTTTGCTTTGTTAGCAAGGCAGACTTGCTTTCGTTTCGACCCTTATCCCTTCTCTCAAAACGTGAATTCATCCCAATGAAGTCCAGCTGGCACAGCAGCTATTTTGTGCTCGGTAAGGTCTCATGAACTGCCACGTTTTAACTGGCCTGGACGCTTCTCTTTGGCGGCATTGGCTGAGGGAAGCGTTGGAAACAGTCGGGCAGCCGAGATGGCAAGAGGAGAATGTTGAACCCTGAGAGTAATCCCCGCTCTTCAAGAGGTTCTCTGGGATCTTGTATTTTTCAAAGAACAATCACTGGGCTTTAGCATCAATCCGTCCCGACTTCCATTTTTTGTTGGGGGCCAGAAGGCCAGTGGTATCTGATCAGCTGCCCATTACTCCATTCCAGAAAGGGAAGATCGGGTGGGGGTGGGGTGTCTAATGGGTGGCTGATTCAATACCCCTCCCCGACCTACATCAAAAATTACCTCCAGTGTGCCCAGGTCCTGGAATGGGAAGGGAATAAGCAGAGCAACTGAACCAGGCTGGAAAACATTTGGCTGATTTTAAATCGAGCATTAGGTGGGAAGGATGGAATTGGTTTGGTATCTTGATTGCGGGGCCCTTAGTCCAATACAGAGACAATGATTGCAGGAGCAGTCGACTTCTGCCCAGGCTGCTTTTTTCCCCTGCCCCTTAAACCCTACCCTCGCACACTGTTTGAATTCCCGTTACTTTATGGATGATGATGATGTGGGTGTATATGTGCATAAGTAATTGAAGATAGCAGGACAGGTTGAGAGAGCAGATAAAAAAGCATACAGTATCCTGAGCTTTATTAATAGGGGCATAGACTACAGGAGCAAGGAAGTTATGTTGAACTTGTATAAGACACTAGTTCGGCCTCAGCTGGAATATTACGTCCAGTTCTGGGCACCGCACTTTAGGAAAGACGTGAGGGCATTGGAGAGAGTACAGAAAAAATTCTTGAGAATGGTTCCAGGGATGAGGAACTTCAAATATGAAGTTAGATTGGAGAAGTTAGGACTATTTACCTTTAGAGAAGAGAAGGCTGAGAGGTGATTTGATCGAGGTATTCAAAATCATGAGGGGTCTGGACAAAGTCGATAGAGAGAAACTGTTCCCACTCGTGTGAGGATCGAGAATGAGAGGGCACAGACTTAAAGTAATTGGTAAGGGAAGCAAATGTGACATGAGGAAGCGAGTGGTTAAGGTCTGAAACGCGCTGCCTGAGAACGTGGCGGAGGCAGGTTCAATTGAAGCATTCAAAAGGGAATTAGACTGTTTTATGAAAAGGAAGAACATGCAGGTTTATGGGGAGAAGGCAGGGACGTGGCACTCGGTGAATTGCTCTTTTGGAGAGCTGGTGCAGACAAGATGGGCCGAATGGCCGCCTCCTGCGCTGTAACAGTTCTGTGATATGTGTTGCTTCTGATATTATATCTTTCTCTCACACTCTCTCTCTCTCTCTCTCTCTCTGTCTCTCCCGCAGAATCGGAAACCCCAAACAAACGACCTAGGAAATCCAGGACCAAATCGAGAAAGGAGCAGCAACCATCACTTTGAAGTCCGAGAACAGATCCGAGAGAATCTTCAGATTAACACAACTTTATTAAGCGTCAGGCATAAAAGAATCGGATAAAGATGGACAGCGAGGGGGAAAGGGTATCATCGAGCAGTGGAAGAGCTGCTGTGACTCCTCGTGACTGTTGCATTAGAACCCACGAGACGGCAACGCCTGAAAATTGGTTTCTGTTGCATCTTGCCAGTCGTCTCTTGGAATGCACGGAGAATAAGATGAATCTCATTATGTAACGGAAATGGGTTTTTTAAAGGTATTTTCTATTTTTTTAAACGTAGGCCTAGCATTTTTTTTTTACTGAAATAAAATCTGATCAACATTTTAATGAAAGAAATAGTCCTGTTTCTAATGTGAATGGGCTCACTGGTCAAAGACCTGCTCAGTTGAGGATGAGCAAAAGGTTTTGTCGTGAACCTTTAAGGGGAAATGTTCAGACATTGGGGTTACCACTGATTTTGAAGTAGGCTGAAGTGCAACTGGGCTCTGTTTACTTGGCCTCTCAGCCTAGCTACAATTGTAATTAAGGTGGAAGTTCCAAGGGTATTAGAGATTATTTCTTTAAATGAGGACTGCAATGTTTCGAAGAGAAGACCCAACACCACCTTTTCACGCACAGGTTAGAAGAAGATGGGGGGTTCTCTGCCCCAAAGGGCTGTGGATGCCCAAGAACAAGTTGGAGTTTTCAGGACCAAGCTCGGTAGACTTTTGTCAGGTGAGGATATCGAGGGATATAAAGATAAAGGGTCGGCGCTCTGGTTAGACTGCATTCTGTTCTGTAATTTGGTAAGGATATATCGATCTTTAGCACAGATACACCAGAATGATACTGGGGCTCAAAAGGGTTAAATTGGGAGGGCAGGTTACATAGACTAGGCTAGCATTCCCTTGAGTATGGAAGATTAAGAGCTGATCTAATTGAAGTAATTAAGATGATTAAAGAATTTGATACAGTAGATGGAGGGGAACTATTTCCTCTGGTGGATGAGTCAAGAACGAGTTAGGCCATTCAGGAGTGATGTCGAAGAGCACTTCTTCACACAAAGGGTAGCGGAAATCTTCCTTCCAAAAAGCTGTTGAGGCTGTGGGAGGGGGGAGGGGGCCAATTGAAAATTTCAAAACTGATCAGATTTCTGTCAGGGTACCGGGTATTTAAAGTTATTGAACGAAGGCGGGTAAGTCGTTAAAATACTATCTAATTGAATGGCGCAGCAGCTTGAAGGGCCGAATGGCCTACTGCTGCTCCTGTTTCTTGTGTAAATGTGACTGCCGGTCAGTCGTAGCGTGAGAACAAATTTAACCAAAAAAAAATTTAGGTCTGTTTCAAATTTTTAAAGCACACCTGCAACATACCAAGTGGAATGTATCACAATGTTGAAAAAAAGGAATAGTCAGAAAATATCTTCTAAATGAACCGAGAAATCTGCACCTAACTGACCTCTAAATGTCCCTGCATTCAGCCCTTGTGCCCTGAGCAGCAGAATAATACATGGCCACACATTCTTCCCCTCTGACTAAAGATTTGTGCTCTGAAAGTTGGCAAAGGATTTTAAGGTTGACTAGGTTCAGCCAGAAACATTGGATGCGCAAATGATTTGTTCAACAGTGCAACACATTACCTTTCACCAGCATTATCCCAAATTGCTCCTGCACTGAAGTCTCACCTACGATGTGATGTTTAATGAAGCTGAAAGAGTGCCAATGCGATCTTTTTACGTCCACCTAAGGGGGCAGACGGGATTTCAGTGTAATGTCTCATCCGAAAGATGGCACCTCCAACAGTGCAGCACTCCCTCAGTACTGCACTAGGAGTGTTGACCTAGATTTTGTGCTTAAGTCTCTCAAGTGGAACTTGAACCTGGAGTATTCTGAGTCAGAGGTGAGAGTGCTACCATCGAGTCAGGACTAATTCCACCCTGGTTAAACCCTAGCGGTACCCTGTGTAACTCGGGGGTTACCTGAAGTTTTGACTTTTGCCAATTTGTGCCTGAGGCTAGTGGACTTTGTTAAGATGAGCATGTCCCTGCAGGAAGGGCACATGCACTCTATATCAAACAGAAATTGCAATTATTCTCCGTAAAGATTTGGAGACTACAGGGAATGGGTTTGCACATGTGTCATGCATCCAGCTGACTCCGCCCCCCTCCCCCCCCTCCCAAATTAAATTGTCTGTAAACAGAATCTCGGGCAATGATGTGATGTGACTTAAAAAGAGAAGACAGCAATTTAAAAAAAAAAACTGCAAACATGAATTCAAAGTGATTGTACACAACTTCCGGAGATGAAACAATTCTTTTCTCTTGAGATATCTGTGGCTTAACTCAGTTTGTAGTTGGACACTTCAAAGATCTCAGTAGGACGGTGATTGCAATAGATCCTTTCAAATGCTAATACCTCATGAGTTTAATATATGGTGCCACTCAAATCATTGACTGCAGAAGGTAGATAACAGGATACGCAGTTTCCACTAATGATTTGGGATCTCAAAAGCAGAACAACACTTATTGCTGTGCAAAGCAGTAGGAAGCTTCATTACCCAGCTCTGCTTTTCTGCTCTTATAGCGAAACTCCTTATACGATGAAAGGTCACTCGACTGGAGTTAAATGTGGTTTTAAAGAATTATACAGAGCCTTTCCCGACCTCAGGATGTCCCAAAGCACTTTACAACCAATGAAGTATACTCACAGTTGCACTGCACAGCAAGATCCCACAACCCCCCCCCCCACCTTGTTTGAAATAGCGCCATGGGATCTTTTACATCCACCTGAGAGGATGGATGGAGTGTAGGGACTGCCTGCTGTGAGGGAAGCCTCAGTTAAACATCTCATGTGAAAGATGGCACCTCTGACCAGTGCTGGAGTGTCAGCCTGGATTTTGTGCTCAAGTCTCAAGTGGATTGGGACTGGAAACCTTCTGACTCCGAGGCAAGTGTGCTACCCACTGAACCCCAACTGACACTTGTGGTAAACGATTTCAAGAGCGATACCACAAGGTAACCATGATTGAGGGTGCTGACTTGGTCCATCTAGAAGAGCCTACAGTTCCTCAACCACCATGTCCAGGAGTTTCCTAAATACCTCCACTGCTCCACCTGAACGTCAGTTCCTACTGCCAATGAACAAGGACTTCCTAACATTAATAGCACGTTTATCTCTCACCAGTTTGAATCCACCTTCGTGGCAAATGAGTTCATCTAGTGTAAGGTTGCAGCAAGTAATATCAAAGGTTTTTGTGTTGTAATTTCTGAAGTAAAGAAGGAAAACTGGAGGCTTGGTAAATAAATAATCCCAGGTTCAATTCTATGCTCAGTTGGCTGATCTTAACCTTACCCCAGTGGTACCACAATAGGTCACCTTCATGTCTCAGATTGGAGAAAGTGGGCACCAACAGTTAAGGTTCCCCACTCCCGCCATCCATTAACCTGCTCCACACGTGTCCGTGGCCAAGCATAGCATGCAATTCCCCTCCACCTCATTGTTGAATCAATTGATCGTCTCAGTCCAGGACCATACACACAGGGTGGTGGTCCCCCAGCTTTTGAAAGCTATTCAGTGCCTTCCCCTTTGAAAGTGTCCCTGATAGAATTACCAACTTCAAAGTGACGCAAGCACGACAGGCTGAATGGTCGCCTTCTGTCTTGTATCATTCTAAGCTGCTGTGAGAGAATATGTGGGGCGGGGGAAGAAAGGGGGATTGGCTCTCCCTTGTTTCTAGGAAAAGATGAATGTGAGGACTTCCATCCAGAACTAGCGAGCACAAAAAAAAACCAGACCTGATTTTCTCCTGCACGCATACTTCATTAACAAAGTAAATGATCTAAAACTGTGACTAACAGTGTGCAGCTGGACACTTCGAATTGTGCTCCAGGAATATAATGAGGCTGTAATGGAAGAGTTCTTATTTATTCATGGGTTTAAATGAAACAGTGCAAGAGTGGAGGAAAAGTCCAGAGTTAAAGTGGAGGCAATGGGGAAGAGGTTGTTTTCAGTCTGATTTGGGTGAGGAGAGGGCCAAAGCGAGCTGAACGCATTCTGAAGGCCCGCAGTGCACCCGGAATTGATCCTCAGTCCTCCAATTTAATAATTGCGGCAAGTTGCTGGTGCACATCACACCTCTGGGGGCAGGTCACCTGTCACCATTGGAATAATATGGCTTGTCATGGGCGGAGTCACTCGGTTAAGTATTGAGAGGACAGGGTTGGGGAGAAAGACTAGTGCGTGCCAGCAGTGCCCTGTAGTACTGCAGGGGAGTTGGGAGGAGTACACCTGTTGCTGCCGGCTTCTTCACATGAGGCAAGTATAAAAAGGTTGGGGCCTCTAATGGGCCACTGGCTAGGCAGCACCTGGAAACGATAATCCTGAGCAGAGCAGAGCCTGATGGGTACTGGGCAGACGAACTTCTGGCAGGGATCCTCAAACTGGTGTAAGGCTCCTGGTTTGCAAGGGGCCCTAGTGCCTGTTTCAGGCAGGCGGCAGAGACACCTGTGACGTTGCCTTTACCAATATGGCGGCCAATCGGGCACGACGCGTTATGTCTCAAAATTGGTCCTCGTTGCCCCCCTTTTTCCACCTGAAAATGAATGCACTGAGGACTGATTCCTCTGTCTGTGAGACAGTACCCATCATGGTGCAGAATACTCAATCTCAGTATTTGAAAAGTGCCTTGGGATCTTTCATGCCCAACTGAGAGAGCAAATGGAAATTTGCTTCGTCGCAACATGCAGCGGAGAGATCCACTAAGGCGCAGGATGTGACTTGTCAACTGTGCTCAATCATTAGCAATTTCACCTGAAATGTTCATGGGCTCAAGCTCCATCTCTGGACTTAAGCTCCATCTCTGGACTTGACCCAGGCCGACCCTTCACTGCAGTACCGAGGGAGTGCTGCACTGTCGGAGCTGCTGTCCTTTGGATGCGATGTTCAACTGTGGAGTTCAGATGGTGTTAAAGATCTGAAAGAAGGAGGAGGAATTCTTCCAACATGCTGGCCTACTTTCCTTCCATCCAGAAACAGGTCATTGCTGATCTGGGACCTTGCTATGTACAAAATAGCAACTGCACTACATATGTGAAGTGTTCTGAGAGGCATAATAAGGAGTGACATAAATGCACATTTGTCTTTACCCCCGTTTATTTCTTTCAGTCTCTGTGTTATTCACTTCCTCTCCCTGTGCTATTTGCTTCCTGGTTACCAATCCATCTCCTTCCCATCTGTGCTCTCTGCTGTTGCCCATGTTCTGTGTGACATTCCGTTGGATGTAATCCAGTCCAAGGGTAATCCATGATCAGCCCGAGGATTCGTTCCTGCAGCCGGCTTCCTACGTTGCAGCTGGTCCATTAAGATGGTCACCTCCCTTCAATAAACACGGGTGGTAGTTGGATTATTTTATGAACTATATCTCGACTAGCACCCCTAAAACTCTCTGGAAAAGCACCATATGACCATATAGTATAGAAGGATAGAGTCTGCCCACTGAGTATGTCAGGGGAGGTGTGTGATTTGATTTCGAAAACAGCCAGTTACAAGTCCCTACACCTCTATAGGCGATGCCTAATCTCATCAGTATATGGAGAGGCAAAGTTAATCATGTAAAGTGGAACTTGCCTTTTTTCAGGCCAGTTTTGCGGTTCCATATTTTTGGTATCTTTTATCAGTTTTCTCAAATAGTTTCCAAGCATAGTATGGAAAATTAATTCAGTAATATGAGCACAATGTGTGATTATCAGTAGATATAGTACAGCTAAAGTATGTTTAGTTGATGAATGAAGTTAATCTCTTTTCCATCAGTATGCAAGGTAATCTTGCAGAAAGCCACTCATTGAAATCACGGCATTGTGTGTCAGTATATGAGACAAACACACGAGCCTAGGTTGTGAATGTTGGCAAACTAGTTGACTGAAAAGAAAGACTTGCATTTATTCGAAGAGCTTATACCTATCAGGAAAGACTGAACAGGCTGGAGCCCTTTCCTTTAGGAAAGAGGAAGCTGAGGGGTGACCTGATAGAGGTCTTTAAGATTATAGAAGGTCTTGTAAGGTAAACGTAGCGAAGATCTTTCCACATGTGGGGGAGTCCAGAACTAGGGGCCATAGGTATAAGATAGTCACCAATAAACCCAATAGGGAATTCAGGAGAAACCTCTTTACCCAGAGAGCAGAAAGAATGTGAAACTCACTACCAAAAGAAGTAGTTGAGGCGGGAAGGATAGATCTATTTAAGGGGAAGCTGGATAAGCACATGCAGGAGAAAAGAATAGAAGGGTATAATGATAGGGTTAGATGAAGAAGGGTGGGAGGAGGCTCGTGTGGAGCATAAACACTGGCATGGACCAGTTGGGCCGAATGGCCTGTTTCAATGCTATAAATACTTGCCAATATATAGCACCTTCCATGACCACAAGATGCTAAAAATTATTTACAGCCAATGAAGTAGTTTTGAAGTGTAGTCACTGTTGTTATGTCGGAAATGCTGCAGCCAATTTGCACACAGCGAGTTCCAATAACCAGCGATTAGCACCAGCACCACACAGATTGTAATATTTCAAGGAGAAGGCCCACCACCACCTTGTCAGGGTAAATAAGGATGGGCAATAAATGTGACCTTGCTAACATTATCCACAACTTGGAAACAAATGTCCATATTGTGGTGGAATCTGAGTGTGCAGACTGCTACCTGAACAGTTGACCTGTTGAATGTACTGCTTGGTGCTCTGACTTTGGATTCAAAACTTGTATTTTTTTCTGAGACAGTCCTTTACTGCAAAAGGAAACAGAAAGCTTCAGAATTCTGGGCAAGACGGAACTGGTTAGGACAGTTAAAACAAACAGTCATATGATCTGACAAGAGAGATGCGACTGGACCTCAGGTTTCAGTTTACAAGGTTGCTGAATTGAAACAAGCTGGGACTTGTGTTTCTGGGAACTGGCCCTTGGCAAATACAAGTTGCTACAGCTGTTTCAGTGACTTGGAGTTACTTAAAGTGTCACCGGTAGAACTATGCCATTACGTCTGTGATGAGCAGGACCGGGGATATTCAAGAGGTGACAAGACCGAAACATTGAAGGGAAGACTGCAATGCTCGCTATCGATGGGAAGGCCTCACTTCTTTGTCTACCTCTTGGAAGATGGGATCTGGAGATCAACCTGAGCAGTTAAGAGGTCGGAAGGACTTTGTGGCTGTAACTGGTGCCATCTTTGTGAAGAGGACTGCCCAAAAGACTTATGAGATCTACCTTTGGGAGGACCAACAAGGCAAGGGAATATACAATGAATGGTAGGACCCTAGGAAGTACAGAAAGTCAGAGGAATCTTGGTGTACTTGTCCATAGATCACTGAAGGCAGCAGCACAGGTAGATAAGGTGGTTAGGAAGGCATATGGGATACTTGCCTTTATCAGCCGAGGCATAGAATATAAGAGCAGGGAGGTTATGATGGAGCTGTATAAAATGCTAGTTAGGCCACAGCTGGAGTACTGTGTACAGTTCTGGGTACCACACTACAGGAAGGATGTGATTGCACTGGAGAGGGTGCAAAGGAGATTCACCAGGATGTTGCCTGGGCTGGAGCATTTCAGCAATGAAGAGAGACTGAAAAGGCTAGGGTTGTTTTCCTTAGAACAGAGAAGGCTGAGGGGAGACATGATTGAGGTATACAAAATTATGAGGGGCATTGATAGGTTAGATAGGAAGAGACTTTTTCCCTTAGTGGAGGGGTCAATAACCAGGGGGCATAGATTTAAGGTAAGGGGCAGGAGGTTTAGAGGGGATTTGAGGAAAAATCTTTACACCCAAAGGGTGGTTGGAATCTGGAACGCACTGCCTGAAGAGGTGGTAGAGGCAGGAACACTCACAACATTTCAGAAGTATTTAGAGGAGCACTTGAAACACCATAACATACAAGGCTATGGGCCAAGTGCTGGAAAATGGGATTAGAATAGGTAGGTGCTTGATGGCCGGCACGGACACGATGGGCCGAAGGGCCTGTTTCTGTGCTGTATAATTCTATGACTCTACCTTTGTTGCATTTGATAGTTGACGTATAATCTTTAAGCTATATATATTATATATATCGACTGTAATTTAACTGTTCATGTTTAATTTTTGTTGATTTTGGTTTTGAGTGTTAACATAAAATTTATAAAAGTGAAAGCTTGTCCGTTCGGATTTTCTTTCCCTAAATTGGGGTCGGTCGGTGGATTGGATTCTTTTGGTTTGTGATCGCCACAGGGATCATAATAATATATCTATATATGTATTAAAAATTGAATCATAATGTTATGGGTAAATGGAGGACACAAACTGGACTGCCTGAGTTTATTTGAGAAAATTCAGTATTCTAACATATATCGAGAAAGTGCATACATCTTGTGGGTCAGCGTGTGATGTTTGAACATGATATTAATATTGGGAATGGTCTCAGTTAATCTAAGGCCAGGGATGCCCCAACTATTGGCTAGCTGGGCGGCACAGTGGCGCAGTGGTTAGCACTGCAGCCTCACAGCTCCAGCGACCCGGGTTCAATTCTGGGTACTGCCTGTGTGGAGTTTGCAAGTTCTCCCTGTGTCTGCGTGGGTTTCCTCCGGGTGCTCTGGTTTCCTCCCACAAGCCAAAAGACTTGCAGGTTGGTAGGTAAATTGGCCATTATAAATTGCCCCTAGTATAGGTTGGTGGTAGGGAAATATAGGGACAGGTGGGGATGTGGTAGGAATATGGGATTAGTGTAGGATTAGTATAAATGAGTGGTTAATGGTCGGCACAGACTCGGTGGGCCAAAGGACCCGTTTCAGTGCTGTATCTCTAAACATAAACATAAACAAAGGCACATTCTGACACCCAGGAGATGTGGAGTTAAAAAAAATACAGGAAATGGCTTGACAGATCAGAACTTGGTACTATTTCTGGAGGAAATTGTTTACTCTTTAAGGCACAGAGAGAGAGAGAAAGACACAAGCTTTTAGGTTTTGGAAATCCTTGTTCTATTAGTGCTGGAAGAACCCTCAGAATCACTTGGAGTCTACAAAAGCAGCCCTAAGTAGTACACACAGTCCAAACCATTGTCAGCATTAGCTTCTCCCTGTTCCTTTCCCTCTCCTGACCTCACCCAAAACCTGCTCCAGGTACATCCATGGCCCAGTGGTAGCAGTAGAAAACAGTGGGTTCAAGCAGATGATCTAGGCTGGTATTTGGTAAGTACTGAGGGAGAAAACTGAGACCCTCACTCCCCCCAAGGGGGATATAAGGATCCCATGACACACTTCAAATAAGAGCAGGGGGAGTTCTCCCAGTGTCCTGCACAATATTAATCCCTCAACTAACATCACTAAAACACAGATTATCTGGTAATTTATCTCATGGGAGCTTGCTGTGTGCAAATTGGTTGCCATGTTTTCTTATGTTACAACAGTGACTATAGTTCAGATGTATTTCATTGTCTGCAATGCACTTTGGGATGTCTTGAGGTCACAAAAGGTGCTACCTAAATAGAAGCTCTTTGTTCAATTCATTACTGATCCCACTCGCTTTAATTTGCACCTGTTCTTCGAATGGCTTTCTTGGAGTGAATAAAGTTTTATTTCTTTG
This sequence comes from Heterodontus francisci, assembly GCF_036365525.1. Taxonomy (NCBI): domain Eukaryota; kingdom Metazoa; phylum Chordata; class Chondrichthyes; order Heterodontiformes; family Heterodontidae; genus Heterodontus; species Heterodontus francisci. The sequence goes on along the minus strand of NC_090405.1, from coordinate 40,218,303 downwards.
GTACTTGAATCTTTTATGAAGTCAGCTTTCTCTATACTCCTTCATCTGCTCCATATTATTTGAAGCTGCACGGAGCTCCAGTCAATTGCTTGTAGATTAATTAGTCCAGTTATAAACATATATATATATATTTTTTCATTCTTTCATGGGATGTGGGCGTCGCTGGCCAGGCCAGCATTTATTGCCCATCCCTAATTGCCCTTGAGAAGGTGGTGATGAGCTGCCTATTGAACCACTGCAGTCCATGTGAGGTAGGGACACCCATAGTGCTGTTAGGAAGGGAGTTCCAGGATTTTGACCCAGCGACAGTGAAGGAACGGAGATATAGCTCCAAGTCAGGATGGTGTGTAGATTGGAGGGGAACTTGCAGGTGGTGGTGTTCCCATGCATCTGCTGCCCTTGTCCTTCTAGGTGGTAGATGTCACGGGTTTGTAAGGTGCTGTCGAAGGAGCCTCAATGAGTTGCTGCAGTGCGTCTTGTAGATGGTACACACTGCTGCCACTGTGCGCCGGTGGTGGAGGGAGTGAGTGCTTAAGGTGGTGGATGGGATGCTGATCAAGTGGGCTGCTTTGTCCTGGTTGGTGTCGAGTTTCTTGAGTGTTTTGGAGCTGCACCCATCCAGGTAAGTGGAGAGTATTCCATCACACTCCTGACGTGCCTTGTAGATGGTGGACAGGCTTTGGAGAGTCAGGAGGTGAGTTACTTGCTGCAGGATTCCTAGTCTCTGACCTGCTCTTGTAACCACAGTATTTATGTGGGTGGTCCAGTTCAGTTTCTGGTCAATGGTAACCCCCAGGATGTCGATAGTGGGGGATTCAGTGATGGTAATGCCTTTGAATGTCAAGGGGAGATGGTTAGATTCTCTCTTGTTGGAGATGGTCATTGCCTGGCACTTGTGTGGCCCGAATGTTACTTGCCACTTATCAGCCCAAGCCTAGATGTTGTCCATGTCTCACTGCATAAGGATATGGACTACTTCAGTATCTGAGGAGTCGTGAATGGTGCTGAATTTCGTAAAATCAGTGAACATCCCCACTTCTGACCTTATAATGGAGGGAAAGTCATTGTTGAAGCAGCTGAAGATAGTTGGGCCTCGGACACTACCCTGAGGAACTCCTGCAGTGATGTCTATAACAAAGTAAAATATTGTATGAAGTGCACACTTCCCTTAATTCTTGCATTTACTTCCCGTATCACTTTATCAATCACACCTAAAACACACCTATTGTTATGCAGCTGCATACCCTCTGATGTACTGTGAGAAAAGCCGTGAGTAATCCCTAGTGATTTACAGGCCTTACATCTAACATTTGTGTTGTCTTGAGCATAACTACTACAAGAGACAAGAGATTCCCTGTAATAAACTTACAACAAGATTGAAAGGACAATTCTGGCCACACAGCAGATTCCACACAACAAATATCGCTGACCAAACCTTAGCTATCGGACGTCACACCAGATGTCACGCACTAGACGTCAGACGCCGGCTGTCAGACACTAAACATCACACACCAGGCATTACACACCTGGAATAACACATTAGACGTCAGACTCCACATTTCACATACCAGACGACATCACATCCGATGTCACACAGCAGACACCACACAGCAGACTCATACACCTAAATCATGCACCAGATGTCACCTCAAATGTCAGAGACCCAAACATTGGACACCAGACACCAGGCACCACACACCAGACAACATACTTTCTTTTTTACATCGGCAAAATAATCTTTTATGAAAGAGGAGAAAAGCGAGTCACTAAAACCTACAGCCTGAAATTTACAACCAGTTGCAACTCCTGTCTCCTGTTTGACCTCAGTAATTAATAAATAGCTACAATTCTATGGATTGACCTATGTAAAGCAGTGGACCTGATGCTTCAAGTCATATTGGTAAATAGAGATGAGAACTATGCTCCAGACCTGAGACTGCTAATGAGCATTATCACGGGTGATCCACCAACATAAAATCAACAATGGAGCATTGCTTCCAGTAGTATGAGGTAGAGGCCTGCTACCTGACCCAAACCCAATGGGACCCGACGACATGTGTTGGTTTCGGGTCGGGTCGGGCCCATCTTCAGGGTACGGCTTTCAGGTTCGGCTCGGGTCAGGCCGAATCCAGGTCGGGTCGGGCCGGACACACACGGTAAGTGCTCTGCTGGTAAGTACCCGAAATTAAAAAGCTTAACCAGAGCTGGGAGTTCGGGACAAAACTGAGTCTGTGCAGTGAGCGAGTGACGTCGCTATGACATCATCACGCATGCGCTGCAGCTTCATGTAGCTTCCCAGTTGGAAGGTAAGTAAAGGGATGGTCAGGTCGGGCTCGGGTCGGGTCAAGTCCGGGCGGGTTCGGGTCGGGTCAGGCTCAGGGCTAAACCAGAGGGACTCGGGCCGGGTCGGGCTTGGGTCCGCTGTGGTTCCGGTTAGGTTCTTTTTTCTCGACCTGTGCAGGCCTCTAGTATAAGGGCCTGAAAGGGTTAATATTTGAGACAGTGAGAGTAAACCCCTCCCATTGTGGTGATGATGATGTAATAGTCACATGGTATTAGGGCGGAGAAGAAGCTGGAAGCAGCACAAGGTGTGCTGGCTAGAGAGGCTTGTGGAGAGTGTAAATAGTTAATATCTGTTTCTGAAAAGGCGAGGGTTGTTTTCCTTAGAGCGGAGAAGGCTGAGGGGGGAACTGTTTGAGGTATACAAAATTATGAGGAGCATTGATAGGTTAGATAGGAAGAGACTTTTCCCATTAGCGGAGGGGTCAATAACCAAGAGGCATAGATTTAAGGTAAGGGGCAGAAGGTTTAGAGGGGATTTGAGGAAAAAAATTTTCACCAAGAGGGTGGTTGGAATCTGGAACACAGTGCCTGAAGGGGTGGTAGAGGCAGGAACCCTCGCAACATTCAAGAAGTATTTAGATGAGCACTTGAAACGTCATAGAATACAAGGATACGGGCCAAGTGCTGGAAAATGGGATGAGAATAGTTAGGTGCTTGATGGCCTGCACAGACATGATGGGCCGAAGGGCCTGTTTCTGTGCTGGATGACTGTATGACAATAAATGAGTTATTCTTTAGCCCTACGCTACAACAATACACAACACTTCCAGGCTCTAAAACATTATTGTGTGAAACATTCCACTCCCTACGTTCCATGATTGGCCTGAATAATGATCTCTTCTGTATAAAATGTAGCCAAGCACTAGCTTGTGATAATGTTGCAAATCTTTTTTCTGACCACTGACACAAACCAGATGGTCTGAGGTGGCTAAAGTCCAATCGCCAATGAGTAATCCACCAGAACTGAGTAGAGAGTAATGTAACTGGAGCTGGTGCCCAACACTGCAAAGCACAAGGCTTAGGACCAGACAGCCAAGCAATAGCCATCATTGTCCTTGCAATCTTCTTGTAAGTTTATTACAGGGAATTAGTTGACCAGCTGCAGCTAAAGCATGTTTCGTCTTTGCTTTCAAATTGGTGTGGTGTTGATTTTAATGCAATGATGAAACAATGTTCCTTTAACATTGATTTTTTTAAAGCATAATTGTATTGCCTTGATTGTCATTTACTCACCAATATGTGAAGCTTACAATATTCTATGAATACTTTCTGCATTTTCAGTCAATACCTTTTCAAAATTTCTTGAGAGCATTTTTTTCCCCAGAATTTAATCAGCCCACACAATCTTCTTCATTCAAAAGAGGTTGAATCATGTAGGAGAGGAAGAGGCCATTCAGCCCATTGTACCTCTGCCAGCTCTTTGGAAGAGCTATCCAATTAATCCTGCTTTTTCCCCAAAGCCCTGCGCATCTTTCCTTTTTCAGTATTTGCCTAGTTCCCTTTTGAAAATTACTATTGAATCTGCTTCCACCCATTCTTTCAGGCAGTGCAGTCCAGATCTTAGCAACCTGCTGAGTAAAATTATTTCCCTTCATCAAACCCTGGCCTATTTGCCAATTACCTCAAATCTGTGCCCTCTGGTTACTACCCCTTCTGCCACTGGAAACAGTTTCGCCCTATTTACCCTATCAAAACCTTTCACAATTTTGAATACTTTTATTGATTCTGCTCTTAACCTTCACTGCTCTAAGGGGAATATTCCCAGCTTCTCTAGACTGAATGAAGTCCCTCAGTCCTGGTACCACACTGGTAAATCTCTGTACTTTCTTCAAGGACTTTGACATCATTTCTAAAGTGAGGTGTTCATACTTCGGCATAATGGTCTAGTGGAGGTCTAACCAGTGATTTAGAGAGGTTTATAAAGATGGTCCATGCTCCATAGGCATCGCTATAGACATCTCCACAGGAACATTTGCTTCCAGTTGGATAATGCTCCTAAAGCTGCTTTTATTATACGGGGAAGGGTCTCTCAACAGCCATTTTCTTTCTCTCCCTTCCCACAACTAGGAAGAGACAGGTCCCCATGGGAAAACCAGATTCTGAAATTCATCCACAACTGGTGTGGCAGATATCTTGATGTCAAAGTATAGCTATTTTAGGGAAACTAGTACCAGTTTCTGGCTGGGACTGGTGTCTGGGTGGCACACTGGGTAGCATACTACTTGTGGTCTCTTTAAAATGGGTTTGAACCCAATAAAATTGCTTGAATGAAATTCTCCTCTTCAGGCCAACTGCACATTTTAGTTTGGGAAGGCTAAATCTGCCAAACAAAAACCCAGAAATTCACAGCCCAAAAGGTAAATGCCCACAATTTGGTTCCCATTGCTACTAAATAATGATCTCCGGGAAAAGCCAGAATATACAAACATATAAAATAAAAACAAGAAATGCTGGAACCACTCAGCAGGTCTGGCAGCATCTGTGGAAAGAGAAGCAGAGTTAACGTTTCGGGTCAGTGACCCTTCTTCGGAAGTGACAAATATTAGAAAAGTCGCAGGTTATAAGCAAGTGAGGTGGGGGTGGGGCAAGAGATAACAAAGGAGAAGGTGCAGATTGGACCAGGCCACGTAGCTGACCAAAAGGTCATGGAGCAAAGGCAAACAATATGTTAATGGTGTGTTGAAAGACAAAGCATTAGTACAGATTCGGTGTTAACGGACTGAATATTGAACAGCAGCAAGTGCAAACCTGAAAAAAAACAGTGGGTAAGCAAACTGAACAAACTAAGATGAAATGAAATAAATGCAAAAAAAAAGATTGTAAAAAAGAAAAAAAGAAAAATATAACTAAAAATGAAAGTAAAATGGGGGGCTGTCATGCTCTGAAATTATTGAACTCAATGTTCAGTCCGGCAGGCTGTAGTGTGCCTAATCGGTAGATGAGATGCTGTTCCTCGAGCTTGCGTTGATGTTCACTGGAACACTGCAGCAATCCCAGGACAGAGATGTGAGCATGAGAGCAGGGGGGAGTGTTGAAATACAAACATATAATGTTGACAAGCAGGAAAAGACCAGCTCCTAATGTTGTTCTGTGGCCTTGCCCATATTTCCTTATAGATTTTGTTTTGTTTCATTTGTAGAATATGGGCATCATTGGCAAGGCCACTATTTATTGAGCACCCCTAATGATCCTTGTGAAACTGGTGATAAGCCACCATCTTGAACCGCTGAAGTCTGTGTGCTGAAGGTACACACACAAAGATGTGTGTACACACACAAAGAGAGTTTCAGGATTTTGTCCCAGTGATGCTGAAGCAACATTAATATATTCCCAAATCAGTGTGTAGCTTGGATGAAAATTGGGAGGTGATGATGTTCCCATGTGACGACTGCCCTTGTCCTTCTAGGAAGTGGATGTCCCGGGTTTGGGAGGTGCTGTCGAAGAACTCTTGGCAAGATGTTGCAATGCCCCCCAAATGTTCTGGTGAGGCTCTGCTGAAGTGAGGGTGGGGAGGTGAGCGGTAGCAGAAACTCACAGGATTCTCTTTGATGACAGGTATACAGCAGGTGTACTGCACTTGCGAGGCACCCAGTAGCATCCAGAGAGGAAAATCAGCCCTGTATGCTGTGGGTGAGTAAGTTTCGTAGCCACTACATCGGATTAGATCATATGAGAAATAACACAACAGCTGGATGTGTTCTGGCTTCACGACTGTTTACAATTAAACGATACTTTGAAAAAAAATCAACTTTGGAGTGAGAAAAATAGCAACAAGACACCCATCTATCAGTGTCAGCTTAAACCAGCTGCAAATCAAATTGATTCAAATCAATATTGTGACTGTAATTTGTACTTTCCGCCTCAGTGCATAATACAGTGTGTAGGTAAGAATGCAGGCCTACACATTCTGACACATGTAATACTTAAAGGAGAATTTACATATACACATTCCAGGAGGACCAGGTTCAGCTTGCCTCAGGCTGAGTTTGGTCTCTTAGGAATGGAAGTGTCAACAAACACAATAACTTACATTTAGATAGTGCCGTTGATGTCGCAAGGCAGTACATGTCACACAAGAAATATTAGGACAGTGATCATTAGCTTGGTTCAAGAAGTAGGTTTTAAGGAGCATCTTAAAAAAGAGGAGCTGGGTGGAGAGGCAGAGAGCTTTAGGGAGGGTGTTTCAGATCTCAGTGTCCAGGCAACTGAAAGCACGGCCACCAATGGTGGAGCAGTGAAAATCAGAGATGGATAAGATGGAGTTCTTATCAGGTTGTAGAGCCGGAGGAGGTTACAGAGATGGGAGGGGGCGAGGCAATGGAGAGATTTGAGAACAGGGATGAGAATTTAAAACTTTGCAGTGCTGCTGCACTTGTAAAGAGATAGATTAGATTCAACCATCTGACTTTGCTGCAAGTAGACTCAACACTGTGATGTGTGCAATCCAAAGAGACCATTTTTTTTTTACAGAGTTGAATGATTCCTTCTAGCAAATTTAACAATCTTTGTACACAGCACAGGAACACAGGAACAGGAATAGGCCATTCAGCCTCTCGCGCTTGATCCTTCATTTAGTTAAATCACGGCGGATCTGTATCTTAATTTCATCTACCCACCTTGGTTCCACAATCCTTAATACCCTTGCCTGACAAAAATGAAGCAGTTCTGATGAAGAGTCACCGATCTGAAACGTTAACTCTGCTTCTCTGTCCACAGATGCTGCCAAACCCACGGAATATTGCCGACATTTTCTGTTTTTATTTCGGGTTTCCAGCAACTGCAGTACTTTGATCTTGCAAACATTAATCGGTCTCCGGTTTAAATTTTCAACTGAACCCCAGGCTCAGCAGCTTTTTTGGGGAAGGGATTTCCAGATTTCCACTTGTACTTTATGCCAGCACTCACCAGAGTTAGCTGAAACCTAAGGAGGTTATTTTCTTTCAGCCAGTGTTGGGTTCTGCAGTGATAACGGCGATAAAGAACAAAATATTTTCCCCATTTTTGTCACCTAGAGATCGGCATCAAGAACTCAGATCAGATACAGCATGGCTAGATGGTTAGGATGAGGCTGCCTCAACTCAGACCCCAACCTATACAGGGTACCTCCCACTGCACCAACGAGAGATTTCCAATTAAGTGGCAAGTTCTACAACTGTTTTATGAGTCCAATGGTGCAGGGACAGTGCTAAGACATTTCTTGGAAGATAATCACAGCAAGAAAAGACGACTTTGACCACATTAATCGGAGCCTCATTTCAATAGCATGTCAGATTTGAAATGAATAAGGAAAGACTTGCATTTATATAGCGCCTTTCACAACCTTACAACATCCCAGAGTGCTTTACAGCCAATGAAGTACTTTTTGAAGTGTTGTCAGTGTTGTAATGTAGGAAAACGCAGCAGCCAATTTAAGCACAGCAAGCTCCCACACACAGCAACGTGATAATGACCAGATCATCTGTTTTTAGAGATGTTGTTACGATCAAGGTGGGAGGAGTGCACTGTTAATTCAGTCCCACTTCTCCACAAGTCACAACATATTCTTTAAAGCTTTCTCACTTGCTGGAACAGTTAATCAGATATACTATTTCCCCCCAGAATAGAACACACTAAACCAGGTTTCTTTACTGCATAACAAAATTATTAGAAAACAACTCTTAACTATTAATGAAGTAAAACAATAGCACATAGGTCACATTTTTAAATATCCAACATTAAATTTTAAAAAGTCCTCTTTTCTACCTTAACCAATTTTTAAAGTCCCTATTTACCTTAGTCCCTTCACACTCACACTCACACGCGCATATGTATATATTCCTTTACATAAATCAGTTAACCAGAAAAAATGAAAAAGGATTTTTAGATCAGAGCTCTGTTACAAACAAAAAGAGCTTGGGTAGATTAATTGCTCATTTTTGAAGTAAATAGCAGATGAGATATGTTGTTCCAAACTGGCATACAGTCCAACCTTCTGAGCACACAAATCTTTAGGATCTTTAGAATCTTCCAGAAATTAGTTCTCTTCAGGTGGCATTGAAAGTAATTTAGCAGGCCTTCTTGAAATACAGGAAACAAGATGAATTCACAGTGAACTTCATAGGATCCTTCAGAGATTTTGGAAAACAAAGCTGGCTTGTGGTGTTCTGTTCTTTCTTGACTTCTCCAGGTTTGACGCACGCACTGACTGACAACCAAACAGCTTGGCAGGTTTGCCCACCCAGATGTTCTATGCCTGCTACTGGGCTTGTCCAATCAAAGAAGAGGTATCAATTCTCTGTCCCTGTTACCATGGCTTCTGCCCTAAGCCTAGCCCGAGCCAGATGACAAACAGTAACACTGTTGTCAATCCAGCCCTCATTGGCCTCTTGATTTAAAAATGTTTATTTAGCTTAATTATAAATTCCTTCAAAAAAAATTATTTTCAACAAAACAGAATCACTTTCATAACAAGTTGATTGAAATGTAGCATTCAAAGTGAAGACCATGGATGTACAAGTGCTGTTTGTGACCCCACGATGTGGAACTTTAGGCATTACCGACAGGAATTAACCTCCTAGAAGTTAGGCTCAAGCTATGATTTACAAATGGATTTTCCAATGATTCCAATCATACTGTGTCACCCTTTTGCATGAATGTTTGTGCTATTCTACGCGAGATTGTTTATGGGTCAGTGTCATTACTGACAGCAAAACTAGAACCAAATTCAATGACTAAATGATATCTGCTTCGGCTTAACGTTTGTCGCCATTATCAAAACAAAATGGGGCTTCAAACTAATATACATATCGAAAATTAATTAAAACTGGATTCAGAAATAAATTGTCATTATTGATCTCTCAAGGACTTTGGCTAAGGTCCTGACGAATAGTTTAATAGTGACAATACCACCATAACATCACAAGATAGACATCTATGGCGATAATACATTGCACCCATTTTAGTTCCGCCATTCACTCCCTTCATTGTGGCATCCATCTTTTAATTAGATAATTGCAGGGTGTTTGCCTCTGCTATATTACCTGGAACTCCATTCTATGCGTTGTTTATTTTGTACGAAGGACATCCTAATGCCAGTCCTGAATTTGCCTTTTACTAGGTTGAATCCATATCCCTTTGGTGTCCTCTAACAGTTTGAAGTAATTTTCCAGATTTACCATTTCGATAAAGTATCTCTCAGTCATCGCCTTTTAATGTGACATACCAAAGTTTCTCCAGTCTTTTCTCATCTCTCAGGTCTCTGACATTAAGGATTAACCGTGCCTCTGAATTTCTTTCAGTGCTTGGATGTCTCCTTTGTGTCTCTGGGCTCAGAACTCAAGGTGTGCTCTGACCAGAGAACTATAGGCTGGAATTTTCCTCATGGCGGACGGGAGCCGTCCACCGACTGAAAAGTCAGTGATGATCCTACCTCTGCCGGGCCTGGGGATCCAGACTGGATTTTACAATCCTCAGGCCCTTAATTGGTTATAGGCGAGATTTCCACCTCATTGAGGCAGGAAGTCCCACCTAATGGAGCTGCTGGCCAATCAGTGGGCTGCCAGCTCTTAGTCCCAGCAGTGCGACTGGGAGCTTCCACATGAAGAGGAACGATGGTTCTGGAAAAAGGTAGGTTTTTGGGTCCTCGCCGGGAGTGATTGGTCAGGCCCCAGTAAGGCAAGGGAGGGTTATTGGGCAGGTGGGGGGCATGCTGGGTGTTGGAGGTGGTTGGGGCATCAGGCGCAGCCCTCCGGGTGCCCGATCAGGAGGCACCCCCCCCCCCCCCCCCCCCCAGGCCGTCAGAAACCCGCCTACTTTTGTCAGGCAGCTTTTCTCAGGGCTGGGCCACCCGCCTGCCAATGGTAAAGTCCCCGTGGCAGTGGGCAGAGGCCCTTAAGTGGCAGTTAATTGGCCACTTAGGGGCCTTGATTGGCCTGGGTGGGTGGGCCATTTCCTGCCACTGCCGCCTCACGTAAAATGGCGGTGGAGGCGGGAGTGGGTCAGAAAGGGTACCCCGGGCCTCCCACTCCATTTTATGTCTCCCCCCCTCACCACACCACCAGCGTAAAATCCCGACCATAAAGTTTCAGTATGACTTTCTCTGACATGCATTCCACTCACTTAGCCCAGAACCATTAGGCATGTGGCTGCTGTGTTAGCCTCTAATATTTGAAAGACAGTCACAAACTCCCTCTCTGCCAGATCTTGGGTGGGCTTTGGCCAAGGTCAATTTATTTTGCATTTATTGCTGTTAAATCATTTTAAATTGAGCATATTTACCCTGGCATATTAACTGGCTAATGGGATGTTGGCCTTCATCTTAATGGGGTTGGTATTCAAAAGTGAGGAAGTAATGCTTCAAATTGTACAAAGCCTTGGTCAGAACCCATCTGGAGTATTGTGTTCAATTTTGAGTGTTGTGGGACAACCTTAAGAGCAGACCACCTCAAGAAGCTGTAAGTGAATTTCACAGGAGGAAGTAATGTCATGTCACACATGACCAGGGAGTTGTGGGTGTAGGCCGATAGAGTGAGATGTGTTTAGATGTGGCTTATGCAGTAACTGTTTGTATATATATATATATATATGTTCGAAGTAAAGTATAATAAAAACCCACGTTTTCTTTGGCTACTATTTGTTGTTCTTTGGATCTTACAATACACCAAAGGAACAAGTAATATTACATTGGGCACAGCACCACAAGAAGGATATATTGAATTTAGAAAGGGTACAGGGCAGACTCACCATAATGGTGCCTGGGCTTAAAGGGTTGAATTATGAGGACAGGTTGCATAAACTTGGCTTTGTGTTCCTTTGAGCCTGGAACATTGAGGGATGCTCTGATCAAATGATTAAGGGATTCAGTAGGGGAGTTACAGAGAAATTATTTCCTTTGGTTGGAAATCCAGAAAACGGAGACATAGCCTTACAATTAGAGCTAGGCCATTTATGAGCAAGTGCTTTTTCACACAAAGTGCAGTGGAAGTCTGCAACACATCACCCCCGCACCCCCCAAAATGCTGTGCCTGCTCGGTCATTTGAATTTTTTAAGACTTAGGTAAGGGTATCAGGTGAGTTGGAGCAAAGGTGAGTAAATGGAGTTGAGATACAGATTCAGCCATGATCTAATTGAATGGGCTGAATGGCCTGTTCCAGTTTATATGGCAAATGTTTTCCATAAATCGGCAAGGAGAGGAAGGTGGGACCAGAAGTGGATGGCGTTCCTGCTCCTATTCCCGATCTCACCAGAATCTCGCGCCAACCAGGCAATTAATGGCCAGCAGGCGGTGGGCGGTGGGGGGGGGAGGAGAGGGGGGAGTCGTGGTGAGGGTGGGAGGAAGACGGGGGGGTGGGGCGGGCGGTGTGCAGACCATTCACTGGCCAGAGGCAGGGACTGAGGCAGTGGCCGCGTCATCAGCTGACTAGGTCAGATATGCTAGTGGCATCTTTAAAAGGCCGCCAGCATCGGAACGCTGCTTTAGACTTCCTGATCCACCTGCCACAGACCTGCTTCAGACCTTCCCCTTCAAGACCTCCAGCTAGGAATGGATCCCTGCCACTGGGAGAAGGGGAAGAGGTCAACGAGGCAGCATAATGAGGGCCTGAGTGGACGATGCCCATGGCACTTGGGCACTGCCAGTCTGAAGGGCCACTCTGCCAGTTACTTCCTCAACACACCCCACCCCACTGCCCTCTCATCCCCCTCTCAATGGACCCACGTGCCAGCAGCTGGATGGCACATGAACTCCCCATCCTTGACACAAATCCCTCTGGCCATGCTGCACCAGCCTTTTTGTGAGGGCAAACTGCCTGACCCCATGGCTGCCAAATGCAGCAATAAGCTCAGCTGCCACCCCGTTTCCGCCCTTAAATACCTGCCGGGACTCTGATGCCCCGTGGTTCCCGTGCACTCTCTGTAAAATTCGAATCGGCATGTAAAGTACACTTAACTGGATGTTTAATCACCTTATCTAGCTCTCAATTGCGGGTTTTCCAGAAGTGGACAGCATTCGCACTTCACTTGCTAAACCGCCGCTGGTGAAGTATGGGCTCCATTCTGTTGCCACCCCACGTGATTTTACGCCTCCCCACCACCTCCAAGGCCATCTGCAATAGGACCCAGAAACATGTTTCTGTAACATCACGTAAGCACAAATGCAACACAGAAATGTAAGCATAATCCATAAATTATTAAAAATCTGGTGAACGGTGCACAGATCCTGTTCTAAAACGTTATTCCCATTGTCCTGATTTTTGGTTAAGATTTTTCTATCATCATTATCCATTGTCAGTTGCTATGTCAACATTTCCCAAGTGTCACAATGTAGTTGCAGGGTCTAGCCACTAGGGCATTCTGTGCACATATATAAACTCATCAGCTGACCACGAATGCTTTACTAGCGATGGTAATAGATGGCTCATTTTATCAGCAGGGAACATTCCAAACATTTTTCAACGTTGTTGTTTCTACTCAAAAAAGACCTCGGAAACTAAACAACATCACATCAACTCATTTGTGTTTGTAAAATGATCAGGAACAGCTGCATGGGGCCAGACAGGAATGGTGTGGGGACCATTGATTTACTGACTTGTGAGATGTGAAAATGCAGAAGTGAAAATGGCCAATGTTCAAGGGGTGTAAATGGGAAAAGCAAATATGTGTCTGGCTTCTCTCACACTTCCTTGGGGGAAGGGTATGTGTGAGAAGAGCTGTTAACAGCTGACGTAGGGGACGTTTTTGAACACTCCTAATTGATAATCAAACTGTTCCAAACTGAAGCGATCTTCGTAAATAGTCTCAGTAGGTTTGCTCCACTGTCACTGAAAACTAAGAATAAATCTCTCCAATTAGGGAAGGACTGTTCATGCTGGCTGCCATTCCCCTTGTGCATGAAACTAAACACTTTCCATAAATAAATATTGATTGATCATGTCATTGCAAATGGCTCTCCCACTAAATACAGAGCAAGGATAACATTAAAGTCAGGCCATTCAGGGGTGATGTCAGGAAGCATCAGAAAGCATTTCTTCACACAAAGTGTAGTGAAAAACTGAAACTCTCTTCCCCAAAAGCTGTTGAGGCTGGGGGTCAATTGAAAATATGAAAACTGAGATTGATAGATTGCTGTTAGGTAAGGGTATTAATGAATATGGAACTGAGGTGGGTAAATGGAGTTAAGATACAGATCAGCCACAATCTAATTGAGCTCGAAGGGCTCCTGTTCCTATCGTCATAGAATCATAGAAAGTTTAAGGCACAGAAAGAGGCCACTTGGCCCATCATGTCTGTACCAGCCGAGAAACGATCCACCTATTCTAATCCCATCTTCCAGCATTTGGTCCGTAGCCCTGCCGACTATGGCACTTGAGGTGCATATCCAGACTCCTTTTGAATGAGTTGAGGGTCTCTGCTTCAACTACCCTTTCAGGCAGTGAGTTCTAGACCCCCACCACCCTCTGGATGAAAAGGTTTTTCCTCATCTCCCCTCTAATTTTTCTACCAATCACTTTAAATCTATGCCTCCTCATCACTGACCTTTCTGCTAAGATGAATAGAACTCTTCACTTCCACTCTATCCAGGCCCCTCAAAATTTTGTACATCTCAATCAAATCTCCCCTCAGCCTTCTCTGTTCCAAGGAGAACAACCCCAGCCTATCCAATCTTTCCTCACAGCTACATTTTTCCAATCCTGGCAACATCCTCGCAAATCTCCTCTGTACCCTCTCTAGTGCAATTACATCCTTTCTGTAATGAGGTGACCAGAACTGCACACACTACTCAAGTTGTGGCCTAACGAATGAGTTATACAGTTCCAGCATAACCTCCCTGCTCTTGTATTTTATACCTCGACTAATAAAGGAAAGAATTCCATATGCCTTCTTAACCACCTTACCTACCTGTCCTACTACACTTCTCAGTATTTTCCCATTAATCATGTATTCCTTTGCCTTGCTTGACCTCCCCAAATGCATCACCTCACACTTCTCCAGGTTGAATTCCATTTGCCACTTTTTTGCCCATCTGACCAGACCATCAATCGCTGCCTGCATCCTACAGCTATTCTCCTCATTATCTACCACATGGCCAATCTTTGTGTCGTCTGCAAACTTCTTGATAATGCTCCCTACGTTTACATCCAAATTGTTAATATATACCACAAAAAGCAGGGGACCCAGTACTGAGCCCTGCTGAATGCCACTGGAAACAGCTCTCTAGTCGGTAATACACCTGTCAACAATTACCCTTTGTTTCATGTCACTGCGACAATTTTGTATCCATCTTGCTGCATTTCCCTGGATCCCATGGGATTTTATCTTTTTAACCAGTCTGCCACATGGGACCTTGTCAAAAGCCTTGCTAAAATCCATGTAGACCACATCAGCTGCACTACCCTCATCTATCTTCTTTGTTATTTCTTCAAAAATTCGATGAAGTTGGTCAAACAAGATCTTCCCTTAACAAATCCATGCTGACTATACTTGATTAACCTATGCCTTTCTAAGCGACAGTTTATCCTGGCTCTCAGAATTGATTCCAATAATTTGCCCACTACTGAGGTTAGACTGACTGGCCTGTAATTATTCGGTCTATCCTTCACTCCCTTTTTAAACAAAAGTACAATGTTAGCAGTTCTCCAATCCTCCGGCTCCACACCTGTATCCAGTGAGGACTGGAAAATGATGGTCAGACCCTCTGCGATTTCCTCTCTTGCTTCTTTTAACAGCCTAGGGTACATTTCATCTGGCCCTGGTGATTTATCAACTTTCAAGGATGCTAGTCCCATTAATACTTCTTCTCTCCCTATGTTTATCACATTAAATACTTCACACTCCTCTTTAATTACAATATCAGCATCGTTCCTATCATATTGACAAAGGCAAAGTCTCTCCCCTTTGCAAACAGTACTGTTAATGGGAGATTATCTTCATCAGCAAAAAAAAGCAATGTCAGATCTTTCTTTACAGTTTATTGTTCTTTGTTCAAAGTTGCTTGACACAAATGGATCATTACAATTTTTTAGTGGAAAGCATAGCTTTGAATGATCAGGGATAGACTGTACTCTCTTTGTAAACACATGATGACGTGAATTCTTATGTCATTTGTGTTTGACCTCAGCATTGATGAAATGGTGTAATGCCTCTTCTTAATCCGACCTCCCACCCAAACCCCAACCAGGCTTGCAAAGGAAAAAGTACAGAACTGTAAATGCTGACAATACTCAGCAGATCCACCTCCAGAGGGAAAAAAATGACAAGTTAATGTTTTTGGGAATGTGCTTTTCCTCTGACTCAGCCTCTTGTGCAACCCATTCCCTTCACTCCACCATTTGCAGCTGTCTTTCAGCCTCCAAAGCTTCACTCCAAAGCCTCCCTAAACCTCTCTGCCTCCCCATCTCCCTCTCCTTCCCTAAACCTCTCTGCCTCTCCATCTCCCTCTCCTCCCTAAACCTCTCTGCCTCCCCATCTCTCACTCCTCCCTAAACCTCTCTAAACCTCTCTGCCTCCCCATCTCCCTCTCCTCCCTAAACCTCTCTGCCTCCCCATCCCTCTCTGCCTCCCCATCTCCCTCTCCTCCCTAAACCTCTCGGCCTCCCCATCTCCCTCTCCTCCCTAAACCTCTCTAAACCTCTCTGCCTCCCCATCTCCCTCACCTTCCCTAAACCTCTCTGCCTCCCCGACTCCCTCATCTCCCTAAACCTCTCTGCCTCCCCATCTCCCTCTCCTTCCCTAAACCTCTGCCTCCCCATCTCCCATTCCTCCCTAAACCTCTCTAAACCTCTCTGCCTCCCCATCTCCCTCTCCTCCCTAAACCTCTCTGCCTCCCCATCTCCCTCTCCTTCCCTAAACCTCTCTGCCTCCCCATCTCCCTCTCCTCCCTAAACCTCTCTGCCTCCCCATCTCCCTCTCCTCCCTAAACCTCTCTGCCTCCCCATCCCTCTCTGCCTCCCCATCTCCCTCTCCTCCCGAAACCTCTCTGCCTCCCCATCTCCCTCTCCTCCCTAAACCTCTCTAAACCTCTCTGCCTCCCCATCTCCCTCTCCTTCCCTAAACCTCTCTGCCTCTCCATCTCCCTCTCCTCCCTAAACCTATCTGCCTCCCCATCTCCCTCTCCTCCCTAAACCTCTCTGCCTCCCCATCTCCCTCTCCTCCCTAAACCTCTCTAAACCTCTCTGACTCCCCATCTCCCTCTCCTCCCTAAACCTCTCTGCCTCCCCATCTCCCTCTCCTTCCCTAAACCTCTCTGCCTCCACATCTCCCTCTCCTCCCTAAACCTCTCTGCCTCCCCATCTCCCTCTCCTCCCGAAACGTCTCTAAACCTCTCTGCCTCCCCATCTCCCTCTCCTCCCTAAACCTCTCTACCTCCCCATCTCCCTCTCCTCCCTAAACCTCTCTAAACCTCTCTGCCTCCCCATCTCCCTCCCCTCCCTAAACCTCTCTGCCTCCCCATCTCCCTCTCCTTCCCAGAACCTCTCTGCCTCCCCATCTCCCTCTCCTCCCTAAACCTCTCTGCCTCCCCATCTCCCTCTCCTCCCTAAACCTCTCTGCCTCCCCATCTCCCTCTCCTACCCTAAACCTCTCTGCCTCCCCATCTCCCTCTCCTTCCCTAAACCTCTCTGCCTCCCCATCTCCCTCTCCTCCCTAAACCTCTCTAAACCTCTCTGCCTCCCCATCTCCCTCTCCTCCCTAAACCTCTCTGCCTCCCCATCTCCCTCTCCTTCCCTGAACCTCTCTGCCTCCCCATCTCCCTCTCCTCCCTAAACCTCTCTGCCTCCCCATCTCCCTCTCCTCCCTAAACCTCTCTGCCTCCCCATCTCCCTCTCCTCTGTCTCCTCCCTAAACCTCTCTGCCTCCCCGACTCTCTCTCCTCGCTAAACCTCTCTGCCTCCCCATCTCCCTCTCCTCCCTAAACCTCTGCCTCCCCATCCCCCTCTCCTCCCTAAACCTCTCTGCCTCCCCATCCTCCTCTCCTCCCTAAACCTCTCTGCCTCCCCATCTCCCTCTCCTCCCTAAACCTCTCTGCCTCCCCATATCCCTCTCCTCCCTAAACATCTCTGCCTCCCCATCTCCCTCTCCTTCCCTAAACCTCTCTGCCTCCCCGACTCCCTCTTCTCCCTAAACCTCTCTGCCTCCCCATCTCCCTCTCCTCCCTAAACCTCTCTGCCTCCCCATCTCCCTCTCCTCCCTAAACCTCTCTGCCTCCCCATCTCCCTCTCCTCCCTAAACCTCTCTGCCTCCCCATCTCCCTCTCCTCCCTAAACCTCTCTGACTCCCCATCCCCCTCTCCTCCCTAAACCTCTCTGCCTCCCCATCCTCCTCTCCTCCCTAAACCTCTGCCTCTCCATCCCCCTCTCCACCCTAAACGTCTCTGCCTCCCCATCCTCCTCTCCTCCCTAAACCTCTCTGCCTCCCCATCTCCCTCTCCTCCCTAAACCTCTCTGCCTCCCCATCTCCCTCTCCTCCCTAAACCTCTCTGCCTCCCCATCTCCCTCTCCTTCCCTAAACCTCTCTGCCTCCCCATCTCCCTCTCCTCCCTAAACCTCTCTAAATCTCTCTGCCTCCCCATCTCCCTCTCCACCCAAAACCTCTCTGCCTCCCCATCTCCCTCTCCTCCCTAAACCTCTCTAAACCTCTCTGCCTCCCCATCTCCCTCTCCTTCCCTAAACCTCTCTGCCTCTCCATCTCCCTCTCCTCCCTAAACCTATCTGCCTCCCCATCTCCCTCTCCTCCCTAAACCTCTCTGCCTCCCCATCTCCCTCTCCTCCCTAAACCTCTCTAAACCTCTCTGCCTCCCCATCTCCCTCTCCTTCCCTGAACCTCTCTGCCTCCCCATCTCCCTCTCCTCCCTAAACCTCTCTGCCTCCCCATCTACCTCTCCTCCCTGAACCTCTCTGCCTCCCCATCTCCCTCTCCTCTGTCTCCTCCCTAAACCTCTCTGCCTCCCCGACTCTCTCTCCTCCCTAAACCTCTGCCTCCCCATCCCCCTCTCCTCCCTAAACCTCTCTGCCTCCCGATCTCCCTCTCCCCCCTAAACCTCTCTGCCTCCCCATCTCCCTCTCCTACCCTAAACCTCTCTGCCTCCCCATCTCCCTCTCCTTCCCTAAACCTCTCTGCCTCCCCATCTCCCTCTCCTCCCTAAACCTCACTGCCTCCCCATCTCCCTCTCCTTCCCTGAACCTCTCTGCCTCCCCATCTCCCTCTCCTCCCTAAACCTCTCTGCCTCCCCATCTCCCTCTCCTCCCTAAACCTCTCTGCCTCCCCATCTCCCTCTCCTCTGTCTCCTCCCTAAACCTCTCTGCCTCCCCGACTCTCTCTCCTCCCTAAACCTCTCTGCCTCCCCATCTCCCTCTCCTCCCTAAACCTCTGCCTCCCCATCCCCCTCTCCTCCCTGAACCTCTCTGCCTCCCCATCCTCCTCTCCTCCCTAAACCTCTCTGCCTCCCCATATCCCTCTCCTCCCTAAACATCTCTGCCTCCCCATCCCCCTCTCCACCCTAAACGTCTCTGCCTCCCCATCCTCCTCTCCTCCCTAAACCTCTCTGCCTCCCCATCTCCCTCTCCTCCCTAAACCTCTCTGCCTCCCCATCTCCCTCTCCTCCCGAAACCTCTCTGCCTCCCCATCTCCCTCTCCTTCCCTAAACCTCTCTGCCTCCCCATCTCCCTCTCCTCCCTAAACCTCTCTAAATCTCTCTGCCTCCCCATCTCCCTCTCCACCCAAAACCTCTCTGCCTCCCCATCTCCCTCTCCTCCCTAAACCTCTCTAAACCTCTCTGCCTCCCCATCTCCCTCTCCTTCCCTAAACCTCTCTGCCTCTCCATCTCCCTCTCCTCCCTAAACCTATCTGCCTCCCCATCTCCCTCTCCTCCCTAAACCTCTCTGCCTCCCCATCTCCCTCTCCTCCCTAAACCTCTCTAAACCTCTCTGCCTCCCCATCTCCCTCTCCTTCCCTGAACCTCTCTGCCTCCCCATCTCCCTCTCCTCCCTAAACCTCTCTGCCTCCCCATCTACCTCTCCTCCCTGAACCTCTCTGCCTCCCCATCTCCCTCTCCTCTGTCTCCTCCCTAAACCTCTCTGCCTCCCCGACTCTCTCTCCTCCCTAAACCTCTGCCTCCCCATCCCCCTCTCCTCCCTAAACCTCTCTGCCTCCCGATCTCCCTCTCCCCCCTAAACCTCTCTGCCTCCCCATCTCCCTCTCCTACCCTAAACCTCTCTGCCTCCCCATCTCCCTCTCCTTCCCTAAACCTCTCTGCCTCCCCATCTCCCTCTCCTCCCTAAACCTCACTGCCTCCCCATCTCCCTCTCCTTCCCTGAACCTCTCTGCCTCCCCATCTCCCTCTCCTCCCTAAACCTCTCTGCCTCCCCATCTCCCTCTCCTCTGTCTCCTCCCTAAACCTCTCTGCCTCCCCGACTCTCTCTCCTCCCTAAACCTCTCTGCCTCCCCATCTCCCTCTCCTCCCTAAACCTCTGCCTCCCCATCCCCCTCTCCTCCCTGAACCTCTCTGCCTCCCCATCCTCCTCTCCTCCCTAAACCTCTCTGCCTCCCCATATCCCTCTCCTCCCTAAACATCTCTGCCTCCCCATCTCCCTATCCTTCCCTAAACCTCTCTGCCTCCCCGACTCCCTCTTCTCCCTAAACCTCTCTGCCTCCCCATCTCCCTCTCCTCCCTAAACCTCTCTGCCTCCCCATCCTCCACTCCTCCCTAAACCTCTCTGCCTCCCCATCTCCCTCTCCTCCCTAAACCTCTCTGCCTCCCCATCTCCCTCTCCTCCCTAAACCTCTCTGCCTCCCCATCTCCCTCTCCTCCCTAAACCTCTCTGCCTCCCCATCTCCCACTCCTCCCTAAACCTCTCTGCCTCCCCATCTCCCTCTCCTCCCTAAACCTCTCTGCCTCCCCATCCCCCTCTCCTCCCTAAACCTCTCTGCCTCCCCATCCTCCTCTCCTCCCTAAACCTCTGCCTCTCCATCCCCCTCTCCACCCTAAACCTCTCTGCCTCCCCATCCTCCACTCCTCCCTAAACCTCTCTGCCTCCCCATCTCCCTCTCCTCCCTAAACCTCTCTGCCTCCCCATCTCCCTCTCCTCCCTAAACCTCTCTGCCTCCCCATCTCCCTCTCCTTCCCTAAACCTCTCTGCCTCCCCATCCCCCTCTCCTCCCTAAACCTCTCTGCGTCCCCATCTCCCTCTCCTCCCTAAACCTCTCTGCCTCCCCATCTCCCTCTCCTCCCTAAACCTCTCTGCCTCCCCATCTCCGTCTCCTCCCTAAACCTCTCTGCCTCCCCATCTCCCTCTCCTCCCTAAACCTCTCTGCCTCCCCATCTCCCTCTCCTCCCTAAACCTCTCTGCTTCCCCATCTCCCTCTCCTCCCTAAACCTCTCTGCCTCCCCATCCCTCTCTGCCTCCCCATCTCCCTCTCCTTCCCTAAACCTCTCTGCCTCTCCATCTCCCTCTCCTCCCTAAACCTCTGCCTCCCCATCTCCCTCTCCTCCCTAAACCTCTCTAAACCTCTGCCTCCCCATCTCCCTCTCCTTCCCTAAACCTCTCTGCCTCTCCATCTCCCTCTACTCCCTAAACCTGTCTGCCTCCCCATCTCCCTCTCCTCCCTAAACCTCTCTGCCTCCCCATCTCCCTCTCCTCCCTAAACCTCTCTGCCTCCCCATCTCCCTCTCCTCCCTAAACCTCTCTGCCTCCCCATCCCCCTCTCCTCCCTAAACCTCTCTGCCTCCCCATCCTCCTCTCCTCCCTAAACCTCTGCCTCTCCATCCCCCTCTCCACCCTAAACCTCTCTGCCTCCCCATGCTCCTCTCCTCCCTAAACCTCTCTGCCTCCCCATCTCCCTCTCCTCCCTAAACCTCTCTGCCTCCCCATCTCCCTCTCCTCCCTAAACCTCTCTGCCTCCCCATCTCCCTCTCCTTCCCTAAACCTCTCTGCCTCCCCATCTCCCTCTCCTCCCTAAACCTCTCTAAATCTCTCTGCCTCCCCAGCTCCCTCTCCACCCTAAACCTCTCTGCCTCCCCATCTCCCTCTCCTTCCCTAAACCTCTCTGCCTCTCCATCTCCCTCTCCTCCCTAAACCTCTCTGCCTCCCCATCTCCCACTCCTCCCTAAACCTCTCTAAACCTCTCTGCCTCCCCATCTCCCTCTCCTCCCTAAACCTCTCTGCCTCCCCATCCCTCTCTGCCTCCCCATCTCCCTCTCCTCCCTAAACCTCTCTGCCTCCCCATCTCCCTCTCCTCCCTAAACCTCTCTAAACCTCTCTGCCTCCCCATCTCCCTCTCCTCCCTAAACCTCTCTGCCTCCCCATCTCCCTCTCCTTCCCTAAACCTCTCTGCCTCCACATCTCCCTCTCCTACCTAAACCTCTCTGCCTCCCCATCTCCCTCTCCTCCCGAAACGTCTCTAAACCTCTCTGCCTCCCCATCTCCCTCTCCTCCCTAGCCTCTCTGCCTCCCCATCTCCCTCTCCTCCCTAAACCTCTCTAAACCTCTCTGCCTCCCCATCTCCCTCTCCTCCCTAAACCTCTCTGCCTCCCCATCTCCCTCTCCTTCCCTGAAACTCTCTGCCTCCCCATCTCCCTCTCCTCCCTCAACCTCTCTGCCTCCCCATCTCCCTCTCCTCCCTAAACCTCTCTGCCTCCCCATCTCCCTCACCTCTGTCTCCTCCCTAAACCTCTCTGCCTCCCCGACTCTCTCTCCTCCCTAAACCTCTCTGCCTCCCCATCTCCCTCTCCTCCCTAAACCTCTCTGCCTCCCCATCTCACTCTCCTCCCTAAACCTCTCTGCCTCCCCATCTCCCTCTCCTTCCCTAAACCTCTCTGCCTCCCCATCTCCCTCTCCTCCCTAAACCTCTCTTAACCTCTCTGCCTCCCCATCTCCCTCTCCTCCCTAAACCTCTCTGCCTCCCCATCTCCCTCTCCTTCCCTGAACCTCTCTGCCTCCCCATCTCCCTCTCCTCCCTAAACCTCTCTGCCTCCCCTTCTCCCTCTCCTCCCTAAACCTCTCTGCCTCCCCATCTCCCTCTCCTCTCTCTCCTCCCTAAACCTCTCTGCCTCCCCGACTCTCTCTCCTCCCTAAACCTCTGCCTCCCCATCCCCCTCTCCTCCCTAAACCTCTCTGCCTCCCCATCTCCCTCTCCTCCCTAAACCTCTCTGCCTCCCCATCTCCCTCTCCTCCCTAAACCTCTCTGCCTCCCCATCTCCGTCTCCTCCCTAAACCTCTGCCTCCCCATCTCCCTCTCCTCCCTAAACCTCTCTGCCTCCCCATCTCCCTCTCCTCCCTAAACCTCTCTGCTTCCCCATCTCCCTCTCCTCCCTAAACCTCTCTGCCTCCCCATCCCTCTCTGCCTCCCCATCTCCCTCTCCTTCCCTAAACCTCTCTGCCTCCCCATCTCCCTCTCCTCCCTAAACCTCTGCCTCCCCATCTCCCTCTCCTCCCTAAACCTCTCTAAACCTCTGCCTCCCCATCTCCCTCTCCTTCCCTAAACCTCTCTGCCTCTCCATCTCCCTCTCCTCCCTAAACCTGTCTGCCTCCCCATCTCCCTCTCCTCCCTAAACCTCTCTGCCTCCCCATCTCCCTCTCCTCCCTAAACCTCTCTGCCTCCCCATCTCCCTCTCCTCCCTAAACCTCTCTGCCTCCCCATCCCCCTCTCCTCCCTAAACCTCTCTGCCTCCCCATCCTCCTCTCCTCCCTAAACCTCTGCCTCTCCATCCCCCTCTCCACCCTAAACCTCTCTGCCTCCCCATGCTCCTCTCCTCCCTAAACCTCTCTGCCTCCCCATCTCCCTCTCCTCCCGAAACCTCTCTGCCTCCCCATCTCCCTCTCCTCCCTAAACCTCTCTGCCTCCCCATCTCCCTCTCCTTCCCTAAACCTCTCTGCCTCCCCATCTCCCTCTCCTCCCTAAACCTCTCTAAATCTCTCTGCCTCCCCATCTCCCTCTCCACCCTAAACCTCTCTGCCTCTCCATCTCCCTCTCCTCCCTAAACCTCTCTGCCTCCCCATCTCCCACTCCTCCCTAAACCTCTCTAAACCTCTCTGCCTCCCCATCTCCCTCTCCTCCCTAAACCTCTCTGCCTCCCCATCCCTCTCTGCCTCCCCATCTCCCTCTCCTCCCTAAACCTCTCTGCCTCCCCATCTCCCTCTCCTCCCTAAACCTCTCTAAACCTCTCTGCCTCCCCATCTCCCTCTCCTCCCTAAACCTCTCTGCCTCCCCATCTCCCTCTCCTTCCCTAAACCTCTCTGCCTCCACATCTCCCTCTCCTCCCTAAACCTCTCTGCCTCCCGATCTCCCTCTCCTCCCGAAACGTCTCTAAACCTCTCTGCCTCCCCATCTCCCTCTCCTCCCTAAACCTCTCTGCCTCCCCATCTCCCTCTCCTCCCTAAACCTCTCTGCCTCCCCATCTCCCTCTCCTTCCCTAAACCTCTCTGCCTCCCCATCTCCCTCTCCTCCCTAAACCTCTCTAAATCTCTCTGCCTCCCCATCTCCCTCTCCACACTAAACCTCTCTGCCTCCCCATCTCCCTCTCCTTCCCTAAACCACTCTGCCTCTCCATCTCCCTCTCCTCCCTAAACCTCTCTGCCTCCCCATCTCCCACTCCTCCCTAAACCTCTCTAAACCTCTCTGCCTCCCCATCTCCCTCTCCTCCCTAAACCTCTCTGCCTCCCCATCCCTCTCTGCCTCCCCATCTCCCTCTCCTCCCTAAACCTCTCTAAACCTCTCTGCCTCCCCATCTCCCTCTCCTCCCTAAACCTCTCTGCCTCCCCATCCCTCTCTGCCTCCCTTTCTCCCTCTCCTCCCTAAACCTCTCTAAACCTCTCTGCCTCCCCATCTCCCTCTCCTCCCTAAACCTCTCTGCCTCCCCATCTCCCTCTCCTTCCCTAAACCTCTCTGCCTCCACATCTCCCTCTCCTACCTAAACCTCTCTGCCTCCCCATCTCCCTCTCCTCCCGAAACGTCTCTAAACCTCTCTGCCTCCCCATCTCCCTTTCCTCCCTAGCGTCTCTGCCTCCCCATCTCCCTCTCCTTCCCTGAACCTCTCTGCCTCCCCATCTCCCTCTCCTCCCTCAACCTCTCTGCCTCCCCATCTCCCTCTCCTCCCTAAACCTCTCTGCCTCCCCATCTCCCTCACCTCTGTCTCCTCCCTAAACCTCTCTGCCTCCCCGACTCTCTCTCCTCCCTAAACCTCTGCCTCCCCATCCCCCTCTCCTCCCTAAACCTCTCTGCCTCCCCATCTCCCTCTCCCCACTAAACCTCTCTGCCTCCCCATCTCCCTCTCCTACCCTAAACCTCTCTGCCTCCCCATCCCCCTCTCCTCCCTAAACCTCTCTGCCTCCCCACCTCCGTCTCCTCCCTAAACCTCTCTGCCTCCCCATCTCCCTCTCCTCCCTAAACCTCTCTGCCTCCCCATCTCCCTCTCCTCCCTAAACCTCTCTGCCTCCCCATCTCACTCTCCTCCCTAAACCTCTCTGCCTCCCCATCTCCCTCTCCTTCCCTAAACCTCTCTGCCTCCCCATCTCCCTCTCCTCCCTAAACCTCTCTAAACCTCTCTGCCTCCCCATCTCCCTCTCCTCCCTAAACCTCTCTGCCTCCCCATCTCCCTCTCCTTCCCTGAACCTCTCTGCCTCCCCATCTCCCTCTCCTCCCTAAACCTCTCTGCCTCCCCTTCTCCCTCTCCTCCCTAAACCTCTCTGCCTCCCCATCTCCCTCTCCTCTCTCTCCTCCCTAAACCTCTCTGCCTCCCCGACTCTCTCTCCTCCCTAAACCTCTGCCTCCCCATCTCCCTCTCCTTCCCTAAACCTCTCTGCCTCCCCATCTCCCTCTCCTCCCTAAACCTCTCTAAACCTCTCTGCCTCCCCATCTCCCTCTCCTCCCTAAACCTCTCTGCCTCCCCATCTCCCTCTCCTTCCCTGAACCTCTCTGCCTCCCCATCTCCCTCTCCTCCCTAAACCTCTCTGCCTCCCCTTCTCCCTCTCCTCCCTAAACCTCTCTGCCTCCCCATCTCCCTCTCCTCTCTCTCCTCCCTAAACCTCTCTGCCTCCCCGACTCTCTCTCCTCCCTAAACCTCTGCCTCCCCATCTCCCTCTCCTCCCTAAACCTCTCTGCTTCCCCATCTCCCTCTCCTCCCTAAACCTCTCTGCCTCCCCATCCCTCTCTGCCTCCCCATCTCCCTCTCCTTCCCTAAACCTCTCTGCCTCCCCATCTCCCTCTCCTCCCTAAACCTCTGCCTCCCCATCTCCCTCTCCTCCCTAAACCTCTCTAAACCTCTGCCTCCCCATCTCCCTCTCCTTCCCTAAACCTCTCTGCCTCTCCATCTCCCTCTCCTCCCTAAACCTGTCTGCCTCCCCATCTCCCTCTCCTCCCTAAACCTCTCTGCCTCCCCATCTCCCTCTCCTCCCTAAACCTCTCTGCCTCCCCATCTCCCTCTCCTCCCTAAACCTCTCTGCCTCCCCATCTCCCACTCCTCCCTAAACCTCTCTAAACCTCTCTGCCTCCCCATCTCCCTCTCCTCCCTAAACCTCTCTGCCTCCCCATCCCTCTCTGCCTCCCCATCTCCCTCTCCTCCCTAAACCTCTCTAAACCTCTCTGCCTCCCCATCTCCCTCTCCTCCCTAAACCTCTCTGCCTCCCCATCCCTCTCTGCCTCCCTTTCTCCCTCTCCTCCCTAAACCTCTCTAAACCTCTCTGCCTCCCCATCTCCCTCTCCTCCCTAAACCTCTCTGCCTCCCCATCTCCCTCTCCTTCCCTAAACCTCTCTGCCTCCACATCTCCCTCTCCTACCTAAACCTCTCTGCCTCCCCATCTCCCTCTCCTCCCGAAACGTCTCTAAACCTCTCTGCCTCCCCATCTCCCTTTCCTCCCTAGCGTCTCTGCCTCCCCATCTCCCTCTCCTTCCCTGAACCTCTCTGCCTCCCCATCTCCCTCTCCTCCCTCAACCTCTCTGCCTCCCCATCTCCCTCTCCTCCCTAAACCTCTCTGCCTCCCCATCTCCCTCACCTCTGTCTCCTCCCTAAACCTCTCTGCCTCCCCGACTCTCTCTCCTCCCTAAACCTCTGCCTCCCCATCCCCCTCTCCTCCCTAAACCTCTCTGCCTCCCCATCTCCCTCTCCCCACTAAACCTCTCTGCCTCCCCATCTCCCTCTCCTACCCTAAACCTCTCTGCCTCCCCATCCCCCTCTCCTCCCTAAACCTCTCTGCCTCCCCACCTCCGTCTCCTCCCTAAACCTCTCTGCCTCCCCATCTCCCTCTCCTCCCTAAACCTCTCTGCCTCCCCATCTCCCTCTCCTCCCTAAACCTCTCTGCCTCCCCATCTCACTCTCCTCCCTAAACCTCTCTGCCTCCCCATCTCCCTCTCCTTCCCTAAACCTCTCTGCCTCCCCATCTCCCTCTCCTCCCTAAACCTCTCTAAACCTCTCTGCCTCCCCATCTCCCTCTCCTCCCTAAACCTCTCTGCCTCCCCATCTCCCTCTCCTTCCCTGAACCTCTCTGCCTCCCCATCTCCCTCTCCTCCCTAAACCTCTCTGCCTCCCCTTCTCCCTCTCCTCCCTAAACCTCTCTGCCTCCCCATCTCCCTCTCCTCTCTCTCCTCCCTAAACCTCTCTGCCTCCCCGACTCTCTCTCCTCCCTAAACCTCTGCCTCCCCATCTCCCTCTCCTTCCCTAAACCTCTCTGCCTCCCCAGCTCCCTCTCCTCCCTAAACCTCTCTAAACCTCTCTGCCTCCCCATCTCCCTCTCCTCCCTAAACCTCTCTGCCTCCCCATCTCCCTCTCCTTCCCTGAACCTCTCTGCCTCCCCATCTCCCTCTCCTCCCTAAACCTCTCTGCCTCCCCTTCTCCCTCTCCTCCCTAAACCTCTCTGCCTCCCCATCTCCCTCTCCTCTCTCTCCTCCCTAAACCTCTCTGCCTCCCCGACTCTCTCTCCTCCCTAAACCTCTGCCTCCCCATCTCCCTCTCCTCCCTAAACCTCTCTGCTTCCCCATCTCCCTCTCCTCCCTAAACCTCTCTGCCTCCCCATCCCTCTCTGCCTCCCCATCTCCCTCTCCTTCCCTAAACCTCTCTGCCTCCCCATCTCCCTCTCCTCCCTAAACCTCTGCCTCCCCATCTCCCTCTCCTCCCTAAACCTCTCTAAACCTCTGCCTCCCCATCTCCCTCTCCTTCCCTAAACCTCTCTGCCTCTCCATCTCCCTCTCCTCCCTAAACCTGTCTGCCTCCCCATCTCCCTCTCCTCCCTAAACCTCTCTGCCTCCCCATCTCCCTCTCCTCCCTAAACCTCTCTGCCTCCCCATCTCCCTCTCCTCCCTAAACCTCTCTGCCTCCCCATCCCCCTCTTCTCCCTAAACCTCTCTGCCTCCCCATCCTCCTCTCCTCCCTAAACCTCTGCCTCTCCATCCCCCTCTCCACCCTAAACCTCTCTGCCTCCCCATGCTCCTCTCCTCCCTAAACCTCTCTGCCTCCCCATCTCCCTCTCCTCCCGAAACCTCTCTGCCTCCCCATCTCCCTCTCCTCCCTAAACCTCTCTGCCTCCCCATCTCCCTCTCCTTCCCTAAACCTCTCTGCCTCCCCATCTCCCTCTCCTCCCTAAACCTCTCTAAATCTCTCTGCCTCCCCATCTCCCTCTCCACCCTAAACCTCTCTGCCTCTCCATCTCCCTCTCCTCCCTAAACCTCTCTGCCTCCCCATCTCCCACTCCTCCCTAAACCTCTCTAAACCTCTCTGCCTCCCCATCTCCCTCTCCTCCCTAAACCTCTCTGCCTTCCCATCCCTCTCTGCCTCCCCATCTCCCTCTCCTCCCTAAACCTCTCTGCCTCCCCATCTCCCTCTCCTCCCTAAACCTCTCTAAACCTCTCTGCCTCCCCATCTCCCTCTCCTCCCTAAACCTCTCTGCCTCCCCATCTCCCTCTCCTTCCCTAAACCTCTCTGCCTCCACATCTCCCTCTCCTCCCTAAACCTCTCTGCCTCCCGATCTCCCTCTCCTCCCGAAACGTCTCTAAACCTCTCTGCCTCCCCATCTCCCTCTCCTCCCTAAACCTCTCTGCCTCCCCATCTCCCTCTCCTCCCTAAACCTCTCTGCCTCCCCATCTCCCTCTCCTTCCCTAAACCTCTCTGCCTCCCCATCTCCCTCTCCTCCCTAAACCTCTCTAAATCTCTCTGCCTCCCCATCTCCCTCTCCACCCTAAACCTCTCTGCCTCCCCATCTCCCTCTCCTTCCCTAAACCTCTCTGCCTCTCCATCTCCCTCTCCTCCCTAAACCTCTCTGCCTCCCCATCTCCCACTCCTCCCTAAACCTCTCTAAACCTCGCTGCCTCCCCATCTCCCTCTCCTCCCTAAACCTCTCTGCCTCCCCATCCCTCTCTGCCTCCCCATCTCCCTCTCCTCCCTAAACCTCTCTAAACCTCTCTGCCTCCCCATCTCCCTCTCCTCCCTAAACCTCTCTGCCTCCCCATCCCTCTCTGCCTCCCTTTCTCCCTCTCCTCCCTAAACCTCTCTAAACCTCTCTGCCTCCCCATCTCCCTCTCCTCCCTAAACCTCTCTGCCTCCCCATCTCCCTCTCCTTCCCTAAACCTCTCTGCCTCCACATCTCCCTCTCCTACCTAAACCTCTCTGCCTCCCCATCTCCCTCTCCTCCCGAAACGTCTCTAAACCTCTCTGCCTCCCCATCTCCCTCTCCTCCCTAGCCTCTCTGCCTCCCCATCTCCCTCTCCTTCCCTGAACCTCTCTGCCTCCCCATCTCCCTCTCCTCCCTCAACCTCTCTGCCTCCCCATCTCCCTCTCCTCCCTAAACCTCTCTGCCTCCCCATCTCGCTCACCTCTGTCTCCTCCCTAAACCTCTCTGCCTCCCCGACTCTCTCTCCTCCCTAAACCTCTGCCTCCCCATCCCCCTCTCCTCCCTAAACCTCTCTGCCTCCCCATCTCCCTCTCCCCACTAAACCTCTCTGCCTCCCCATCTCCCTCTCCTACCCTAAACCTCTCTGCCTCCCCATCCCCCTCTCCTCCCTAAACCTCTCTGCCTCCCCATCTCCGTCTCCTCCCTAAACCTCTCTGCCTCCCCATCTCCCTCTCCTCCCTAAACCTCTCTGCCTCCCCATCTCCCTCTCCTCCCTAAACCTCTCTGCCTCCCCATCTCACTCTCCTCCCTAAACCTCTCTGCCTCCCCATCTCCCTCTCCTTCCCTAAACCTCTCTGCCTCCCCATCTCCCTCTCCTCCCTAAACCTCTCTAAACCTCTCTGCCTCCCCATCTCCCTCTCCTCCCTAAACCTCTCTGCCTCCCCATCTCCCTCTCCTTCCCTGAACCTCTCTGCCTCCCCATCTCCCTCTCCTCCCTAAACCTCTCTGCCTCCCCTTCTCCCTCTCCTCCCTAAACCTCTCTGCCTCCCCATCTCCCTCTCCTCTCTCTCCTCCCTAAACCTCTCTGCCTCCCCGACTCTCTCTCCTCCCTAAACCTCTGCCTCCCCATCCCCCTCTCCTCCCTAAACCTCTCTGCCTCCCCATCTCCCTCTCCTCCCTAAACCTCTCTGCCTCCCCATCTCCCTCTCCTCCCTAAACCTCTCTGCCTCCCCATCTCCGTCTCATCCCTAAACCTCTGCCTCCCCATCTCCCTCTCCTCCCTAAACCTCTCTGCCTCCCCATCTCCCTCTCCTCCCTAAACCTCTCTGCTTCCCCATCTCCCTCTCCTCCCTAAACCTCTTTGCCTCCCCGACTCCCTCTCCTTCCCTAAACCTCTCTGCCTCCCCATCTCCCTCTCCTCCCTAAACCTCTCTGCCTCTCCATCTCCCTCTCCTCCCTAAACCTCTCTGCCTCCCCATCTCCCTCTCCTCCCTAAACCTCTCGGCCTCTCCATCTCCCTCTCCTCCCTAAACCTCTCTGCCTCTCCATCTCCCTCTCCTCCCTAAACCTCTCTGCCTCTCCATCTCCCTCTCCTCCCTAAACCTCTCTGCCTCCCCATCTCCCTCTGCTCCCTAAACCTCTCTGCCTCTCCATCTCCCTCTCCTCCCTAAACCTGTCTGCCTCCCCATCTCCCTCTCCTCCCTAAACCTCTCTGCCTCCCCATCCCTCTCTGCCTCCCCATCTCCCTCTCCTTCCCTAAACCTCTCTGCCTCCCCATCTCCCTCTCCTCCCTAAACCTCTGCCTCCCCATCTCCCTCTCCTCCCTAAACCTCTCTAAACCTCTGCCTCCCCATCTCCCTCTCCTTCCCTAAACCTCTCTGCCTCTCCATCTCCCTCTCCTCCCTAAACCTGTCTGCCTCCCCATCTCCCTCTCCTCCCTAAACCTCTCTGCCTCCCCATCTCCCTCTCCTCCCTAAACCTCTGCCTCCCCATCTCCCTCTCCTCCCTAAACCTCTCTGCCTCCCCATCCCCCTCTCCTCCCTAAACCTCTCTGCCTCCCCATCCTCCTCTCCTCCCTAAACCTCTGCCTCTCCATCCCCCTCTCCACCCTAAACCTCTCTGCCTCCCCATGCTCCTCTCCTCCCTAAACCTCTCTGCCTCCCCATCTCCCTCTCCTCCCTAAACCTCTCTGCCTCCCCATCTCCCTCTCCTCCCTAAACCTCTCTGCCTCCCCATCTCCCTCTCCTCCCTAAACCTCTCTAAATCTCTCTGCCTCCCCATCTCCCTCTCCACCCTAAACCTCTCTGCCTCCCCATCTCCCTCTCCTTCCCTAAACCTCTCTGCCTCTCCATCTCCCTCTCCTCCCTAAACCTCTCTGCCTCCCCATCTCCCACTCCTCCCTAAACCTCTCTAAACCTCTCTGCCTCCCCATCTCCCTCTCCTCCCTAAACCTCTCTGCCTCCCCATCCCTCTCTGCCTCCCCATCTCCCTCTCCTCCCTAAACCTCTCTGCCTCCCCATCTCCCTCTCCTCCCTAAACCTCTCTAAACCTCTCTGCCTCCCCATCTCCCTCTCCTCCCTAAACCTCTCTGCCTCCCCATCTCCCTCTCCTTCCCTAAACCTCTCTGCCTCCACATCTCCCTCTCCTCCCTAAACCTCTCTGCCTCCCCATCTCCCTCTCCTCCCGAAACGTCTCTAAACCTCTCTGCCTCCCCATCTCCCTCTCCTCCCTAAACCTCTCTGCCTCCCCATCTCCCTCTCCTCCCTAAACCTCTCTAAACCTCTCTGCCTCCCCATCTCCCTCTCCTCCCTAAACCTCTCTGCCTCCCCATCTCCCTCTCCTTCCCTGAACCTCTCTGCCTCCCCATCTCCCTCTCCTCCCTAAACCTCTCTGCCTCCCCATCTCCCTCTCCTCCCTAAACCTCTCTGCCTCCCCATCTCCCTCTCCTCTGTCTCCTCCCTAAACCTCTCTGCCTCCCCGACTCTCTCTCCTCCCTAAACCTCTGCCTCCCCATCCCCCTCTCCTCCCTAAACCTCTCTGCCTCCCCATCTCCCTCTCCCCACTAAACCTCTCTGCCTCCCCATCTCCCTCTCCTACCCTAAACCTCTCTGCCTCCCCATCCCCCTCTCCTCCCTAAACCTCTCTGCCTCCCCATCTCCGTCTCCTCCCTAAACCTCTCTGCCTCCCCATCTCCCTCTCCTCCCTAAACCTCTCTGCCTCCCCATCTCCCTCTCCTCCCTAAACCTCTCTGCCTCCCCATCTCACTCTCCTCCCTAAACCTCTCTGCCTCCCCATCTCCCTCTCCTTCCCTAAACCTCTCTGCCTCCCCATCTCCCTCTCCTCCCTAAACCTCTCTAAACCTCTCTGCCTCCCCATCTCCCTCTCCTCCCTAAACCTCTCTGCCTCCCCATCTCCCTCTCCTTCCCTGAACCTCTCTGCCTCCCCATCTCCCTCTCCTCCCTAAACCTCTCTGCCTCCCCTTCTCCCTCTCCTCCCTAAACCTCTCTGCCTCCCCATCTCCCTCTCCTCTCTCTCCTCCCTAAACCTCTCTGCCTCCCCGACTCTCTCTCCTCCCTAAACCTCTGCCTCCCCATCCCCCTCTCCTCCCTAAACCTCTCTGCCTCCCCATCTCCCTCTCCTCCCTAAACCTCTCTGCCTCCCCATCTCCGTCTCCTCCCTAAACCTCTCTGCCTCCCCATCTCCCTCTCCTCCCTAAACCTCTCTGCCTCCCCATCTCCCTCTCCTCCCTAAACCTCTCTGCTTCCCCATCTCCCTCTCCTCCCTAAACCTCTCTGCCTCCCCATCCCTCTCTGCCTCCCCATCTCCCTCTCCTTCCCTAAACCTCTCTGCCTCCCCATCTCCCTCTCCTCCCTAAGCCTCTGCCTCCCCATCTCCCTCTCCTCCCTAAACCTCTCTAAACCTCTGCCTCCCCATCTCCCTCTCCTTCCCTAAACCTCTCTGCCTCCCCATCTCCCTCTCCTCCCTAAACCTCTCTGCCTCCCCATCTCACACTCCTCCCTAAACCTCTCTGCCTCCCCATCTCCCTCTCCTTCCCTAAACCTCTCTGCCTCCCCATCTCCCTCTCCTCCCTAAACCTCTCTAAACCTCTCTGCCTCCCCATCTCCCTCTCCTCCCTAAACCTCTCTGCCTCCCCATCTCCCTCTCCTTCCCTGAACCTCTCTGCCTCCCCATCTCCCTCTCCTCCCTAAACCTCTCTGCCTCCCCTTCTCCCTCTCCTCCCTAAACCTCTCTGCCTCCCCATCTCCCTCTCCTCTCTCTCCTCCCTAAACCTCTCTGCCTCCCCGACTCTCTCTCCTCCCTAAACCTCTGCCTCCCCATCCCCCTCTCCTCCCTAAACCTCTCTGCCTCCCCATCTCCCTCTCCTCCCTAAACCTCTCTGCCTCCCCATCTCCCTCTCCTCCCTAAACCTCTCTGCCTCCCCATCTCCGTCTCCTCCCTAAACCTCTCTGCCTCCCCATCTCCCTCTCCTCCCTAAACCTCTGCCTCCCCATCTCCCTCTCCTCCCTAAACCTCTCTAAACCTCTGCCTCCCCATCTCCCTCTCCTTCCCTAAACCTCTCTGCCTCTCCATCTCCCTCTCCTCCCTAAACCTGTCTGCCTCCCCATCTCCCTCTCCTCCCTAAACCTCTCTGCCTCCCCATCTCCCTCTCCTCCCTAAACCTCTCTGCCTCCCCATCTCCCTCTCCTCCCTAAACCTCTCTGCCTCCCCATCCCCCTCTCCTCCCTAAACCTCTCTGCCTCCCCATCCTCCTCTCCTCCCTAAACCTCTGCCTCTCCATCCCCCTCTCCACCCTAAACCTCTCTGCCTCCCCGACTCTCTCTCCTCCCTAAACCTCTGCCTCCCCATCCCCCTCTCCTCCCTAAACCTCTCTGCCTCCCCATCTCCCTCTCCTCCCTAAACCTCTCTGCCTCCCCATCTCCCTCTCCTCCCTAAACCTCTCTGCCTCCCCATCTCCGTCTCCTCCCTAAACCTCTCTGCCTCCCCATCTCCCTCTCCTCCCTAAACCTCTCTGCCTCCCCATCTCCCTCTCCTCCCTAAACCTCTCTGCTTCTCCATCTCCCTCTCCTCCCTAAACCTCTCTGCCTCCCCATCCCTCTCTGCCTCCCCATCTCCCTCTCCTTCCCTAAACCTCTGTGCCTCCCCATCTCCCTCCCCTCCCTAAACCTCTGCCTCCCCATCTCCCTCTCCTCCCTAAACCTCTCTAAACCTCTGCCTCCCCATCTCCCTCTCCTTCCCTAAACCTCTCTGCCTCTCCATCTCCCTCTCCTCCCTAAACCTGTCTGCCTCCCCATCTCCCTCTCCTCCCTAAACCTCTCTGCCTCCCCATCTCCCTCTCCTCCCTAAACCTCTCTGCCTCCCCATCTCCCTCTCCTCCCTAAACCTCTCTGCCTCCCCATCCCCCTCTCCTCCCTAAACCTCTCTGCCTCCCCATCCTCCTCTCCTCCCTAAACCTCTGCCTCTCCATCCCCCTCTCCACCCTAAACCTCTCTGCCTCCCCATGCTCCTCTCCTCCCTAAACCTCTCTGCCTCCCCATCTCCCTCTCCTCCCTAAACCTCTCTGCCTCCCCATCTCCCTCTCCTCCCTAAACCTCTCTGCCTCCCCATCTCCCTCTCCTTCCCTAAACCTCTCTGCCTCCCCATCTCCCTCTCCTCCCTAAACCTCTCTAAATCTCTCTGCCTCCCCATCTCCCTCTCCACCCTAAACCTCTCTGCCTCCCCATCTCCCTCTCCTTCCCTAAACCTCTCTGCCTCTCCATCTCCCTCTCCTCCCTAAACCTCTCTGCCTCCCCATCTCCCACTCCTCCCTAAACCTCTCTAAACCTCTCTGCCTTCCCATCTCCCTCTCCTCCCTAAACCTCTCTGCCTCCCCATCTCCCTCTCCTCCCTAAACCTCTCTGCCTCCCCATCTCCCTCTCCTCCCTAAACCTCTCTGCCTCCCCATCTCCCTCTCCTCCCTAAACCTCTCTAAACCTCTCTGCCTCCCCATCTCCCTCACCTTCCCTAAACCTCTCTGCCTCCCCGACTCCCTCTTCTCCCTAAACCTCTCTGCCTCCCCATCTCCCTCTCCTTCCCTAAACCTCTCTGCCTCCCCATCTCCCTCTCCTCCCTAAACCTCTCTAAACCTCTCTGCCTCCCCATCTCCCTCTCCTCCCTAAACCTCTCTGCCTCCCCATCTCCCTCTCCTTCCCTAAACCTCTCTGCCTCCCCCTCTCCCTCTCCTCCCTAAACCTCTCTGCCTCCCCATCTCCCTCTCCTCCCTAAACCTCTCTGCCTCCCCATCCCTCTCTGCCTCCCCATCTCCCTCTCCTCCCTAAACCTCTCTGCCTCCCCATCTCCCTCTCCTCCCTAAACCTCTCCAAACCTCTCTGCCTCCCCATCTCCCTCTCCTTCCCTAAACCTCTCTGCCTCTCCATCTCCCTCTCCTCCCTAAACCTCTCTGCCTCCCCATCTCCCTCTCCTCCCTAAACCTCTCTGACTCCCCATCTCCCTCTCCTCCCTAAGCCTCTCTAAACCTCTCTGCCTCCCCATCTCCCTCTCCTCCCTAAACCTCTCTAAACCTCTCTGCCTCCCCATCTCCCTCTCCTTCCCTAAACCTCTCTGCCTCCACATCTCCCTCTCCTCCCTAAACCTCTCTGCCTCCCCATCTCCCTCTTCTCCCTAAACCTCTCTAAACCTCTCTGCCTCCCCATCTCCCTCTCCTCCCTAAACCTCTCTGCCTCCCCATCTCCCTCTCCTCCCTAAACCTCTGCTTCCCCATCTCCCTCTCCTCCCTAAACCTCTCTGCCTCCCCATCCCTCTCTGCCTCCCCATCTCCCTCTCCTTCCCTGAACCTCTCTGCCTCCCCATCTCCCTCTCCTCCCTAAACCTCTCTGCCTCCCCATCCTCCTCTCCTCCCTAAACCTCTCTGCCTCCCCATCTCCCTCTCCTTCCCTAAACCTCTCTGCCTCCCCGACTCCCTCTCCTCCCTAAACCTCTCTAAATCTCTCTGCTCCCCCATCTCTCTCTCCTTCCCTAAACCTCTCTGCCTCTCCATCTCCCTCTTCTCCCTAAACCTCTCTGCCTCCCCATCTCCCTCTCCTCCCTAAACCTCTCTGCCTCCCCATCTCCTTCTCCTTCCCTAAACCACTCTGCCTCCCCATCTCCCTCTCCTTCCCTAAACCTCTCTGCCTCCCCGACTCCCTCTCCTCCCTAAACCTTTCTAAATCTCTCTGCTCCCCCATCTCCCTCTCCTTCCCTAAACCTCTCTGCCTCTCCATCTCCCTCTCCTTCCCTAAACCTCTGCCTCCCCATCTCCCTCTCCTCCCTAAACCTCTCTGCCTCCCCATCTCCCTCTCCTTCCCTAAACCTCTCTGCCTCCCCATCTGCCTCTCCTCCCTAAACCTCTCTGCCTCCCCATCTCCCTCTCCTCCCTAAACCTCTCTGCCTCCCCATCTCCCTCTCCTACCCTAAACCTCTCTAAACCTCTCTGCCTCCCCATCTCCCTCTCCTCCCTAAACCTCTCTGCCTCCCCGACTCCCTCTCCTCTCTATACCTCTGCCTCCCCGACTCCCTCTCCTCTCTAAACCTCTCTAAATCTCTCTGCTCCCCCATCTCCCTCTCCTTCCCTAAACCTCTCTGCCTCTCCATCTCCCTCTCCTCCCTAAACCTCTCTGCCTCCCCATCTCCCTCTCCTCCCTAAACCTCTCTGCCTCCCCATCTCCCTCTCCTTCCCATACCTCTCTGCCTCCCCATCTCCCTCTCCTCCCTAAACCTCTGCCTCCCCATCTCCCTCTCCTACCCTAAACCTCTCTAAACCTCTCTGCCTCCCCATCTCCCTCTCCTCCCTAAACCTCTCTGCCTCCCCGACTCCCTCTCCTCTCTAAACCTCTGCCTCCCCGACTCCCTCTCCTCTCTAAACCTCTGCCTCCCCATCCCCCTCTCCTCCCTCAACCTCTCTGCCTCCCCATCTCCCTCTCCTTCGCTAAGACACTCCTTAACGAGCACCCAACCTTCTCTTATATCTTCTTATTTGGTTTGACAACCACTAATTTTAAATATGCCTCTGTGACGCATTTTTGGACATATTTCTGTATTAAATGTGCTGTGTAAATGTACGTTGTTAGTTCTAATGAAGAGGCTTTTGGGTAATTTTTCAACTTTATGCTCCAGACAGGAAAAGCATGCCCTCTGTTCGGTGCAATATTGGAATGTCACTTGTATAATCTATTCCCTGACTCCCCCACCATAGGAAATAGCTTTCTCTCAATCTACCCGATCAAATCCTTTAATCATCGTAAATACGTCCATGAAATCACTCCTTAAACTTCTATACTCGAAGGAATGTAAGCCTCGTCTAAGCAATCTCACCTCATAATTTAATTCTATTAGCTCCGCTATTATCCTGGTGAATCTACACTCCATCCCCTTCAAGGCCAGTACATCCTTCCCAAGGTGCAGTACCCAGAACTTAACCCAGTACTCCAGATGTAGTCTAACCAAAGCTTAATATAACGGTAGCATAACCCCTTTGTATTCCAACCCCCTTGAGATGAAGTCCAACATTCCATCAGCCTCTTTAATTTTTTTTTTGTGCCTGTCCACTGGTTTTAAGTAATTTCTGCACTTGGGTCCCTAAATCTGACTGCTGCTGCACAGTTCTTAGATTCTCTCCTTTAGAAATACTCTGATCGATTTTCTTCATTCCAAAGTGGGCGATCTCATACTTCCCGACTTTAAACTCCATCTGTCACAGTGTTTCCCACTCACTTAATCTATCAATGTCCCTTTGCAACTGTCTGCTCCCATCTACACCCCTTATTTTGCCACCTAACTTACTGTCATTAGCAAGCTTGGATATGTGGCTCTCTGTTCCTTCCTTAAAGTCATTTATAAATATAATACAAAGCTGAGGTCCCAGTACAGATCCTTGAGGGACATCACTAGTTACAAAATGCCAATTGGAGTGCAAACCCATTGGGCAGGATTTTCCAGGCCCCGGGCAAGGGCTGGGAGATGGAGGGTGCCGGGAAAATAGCGGGAAGCCGTGTTGGGATGGCGCCCAGCTTTGTGCAGGTGGCCTCCTTGTGGCTGTCCAGACGGTGGGGGAGGGGCCATTGGCGCTGGAGGCTACATATGCCAAAGAGAGGGCCACGGGCAAGGAAGGTTGACCCTGTGGCCGCAGTGGGCCATCCGGGGGAGTCTGCCTGCTTGGCCCCTGTTATTTTCGTTTTGTTTTACTTACCGCTGCACCCTCATGTTCTCCTAGCTGCCTCAGCAACGCCCCCCTCTCCTAGTGAGGCTGCCGAGGCTTTAGAGCTGCCAAGCCTCTGATTGGGCTAACAGCATCGGGAGCCCGCCTTGACTTATTTTTTATTTCTTTTTTTTGGGGTGTGGAGAAGGCCACGTTTATTGCCAATCTCTAGTGGTGCTAATGGGGGTGCTGGGTCTTCTTGAGCTGCGATAGTCCCAGGTATCAGTTGTGGCTCAATGGTGGAATATTTGTCTCAGAATCATGAAGGTTGTTGGTTTAAGACCCACTCCAGAGATTTTGGTACAAAATCCCAGTTAACAGTCAAGTGCATTACCGAGGGAGTGCTCCACTGTTGAAGGTGATGCCTTTCAGGTGAGGCATTAAACTGAGATTCCCCTGCAGGTTAATGTAAAAGATCCCCTGGGTACTGTTTTGAAGAATAGCAGGGGAGTTCTCCCTCGTGTTCAGACCAATATTTATTCCTCAACCAATGTCACTGAAAAATATTATCTAGCTATTATATCTAGCTAGATAATAGCTATTATCTCACTGCTGTTTGTGGGAGCTTGCTGTGCACAAATTGGCTGCCATATTTCCTACATTACAACAGTGACTACATTTCCAAAGCACTTCGCTGGCTATAAAGCACTTTAGGACATCCTAAGATTGTGAAAGGTGCTATATAAATGCAAGTCTTTCCTGATAAAAAGGATTTGCCAAACAGCTTTTCACAAAGACTGCTGTCCCTTTAACTGCCAGTTGTGGTTCACTACTGATGATTAGGGTAAATGGACAATTTCGTCAGTCTGTATTAAATGATGTTTTGCAGAGGCGGGAAGCAATGCTCTTTTTAGGCTATGAACTTTAAATGTTTGAATACAGAATTGCATTGAAATGATCTCAACAGAGCAAAACATTTACACATGACATTTAATGCTAAATTTTCCCAGTCTGTTAAGTGATGGTCTAGCCAGAGTGTAATAAAAAGGACATTGTGCTTTGTGGATGCACTACTTGAATGTTTTAAATTACAACTGGGGTAAACTGATCCCAAATTAAACTGTCTTCTTAATGAAAACCACATTTTGTTAGTCAAAAGCATCCATGTTTCACTCCAAGCCCAGTTCCTTTGCAACACACACACTCTGAGCTGGGTCTGTCATCTCTGGAGTGAAAGCCATCAATCATAGTCAGGGTGTTTGATGATAAATGTCAAAGTTCGCAGGGACCTCGGCTGCAGATTGAAATGTTAGATAAAAGGGTGAAGCTGCTGGGTTTTGTCTGCATGGGGTGAAAGTTCACCGTGATGTTTCCTGTCACAGTGTTTCTAAAAAAAAAATGTATTTCAGTGCTGCAGCTAAAAAGGGCTGGGTAGATAAAGGTCAAGCGGGATTAATTTCTGGGGTCAAAGGTCAACTTTCAATTTTGTTTAAAGCAAAGCTTGTCAGAAAGGCTAGAAGTTTCTGAAACGGAGTAGGAAATTTCGACTCGGTTGTTATTTCTGGGAGAGGTTGCTATTTCTAGGATTATTTGCAGACATCAATTTGTTTGTGTTTGCAGATAAAGCCTCAGCCTTGATTCAGCAGTAACGTTCTTCTCTTTAGGTCAGAGCGAGTGCTTTTAGCCCAAGCGGCTGGACTGGGCAGACAGACAGAGTTTGGATCGGACAACCATTTGAAATTTCGTCCAAATACTTTGCATTAAAGATAAAGGTATATACAGACTGTCTCCAGCTTCCCCCCCCCTGGCAGTTTAAGTTAAAATCAGGGTGGGGAGGTTGTGGGGTTTAGGCTAACACAGGGTAATTCAGGTGAATCTGTGCTGCAACGCTTCAAGGTCAAGATAACTTTCCTGAGGTTTAAAAACTGAGTGCAGTACACCAGCATCTGACCAGGGCACTATAAAATTGAAGAATCACTGCCTCAGTTCGGCACTCCAAACCCCTTGAGATAACGACCAATATTCCATTAGCTTTCCTGATTGCTTTTATACTTGCACACTTTGTACATGGACACCTAAATCCCTTTGCACCTTCTGAGCTCCTAGTCTCTCAACATTAAAAGAAATATATTGCGATTTGTCTTTCTCACATCCAAAGTGGATACCTCACACTTCCACAAATTGAACTCTATCTGCTATGCTTTTTCTCACTCATTTAGTCTGTCCATGCCACTCTGTAGCTTTCTGCTCCTTTCTACATAACTTACTGTGCCTCCTAATTTAGTACAAACTTTTCCTTCCTCCAAGTCATTAATGTATTCTGTGAAAAACTGATGACCTATGTAAATCTTTGGAGATCACCACTTGTCACATCCCAACAATTAGGGTATGTTCCCTTTGTCCCAACTCCTGTCTCTTATCTCCCAAGCAATTATCAACCCAAGCCATAGGATTATCTTCAATTCCATGCACTTTCATTCTTGCTAATAATCTCTTGTGTGAAATCTTATAAAATGCTTCTGGAGTCCATATTGACAACATCAATACATTACCCTATCCATCATTCCAGTGAATACCTTAAAAATTCAACTAAGTTACTCAGACATTATTTATCCTTCACTAATCCATGCTGACTGATCAATTTGTGCTTGTCCAAGTGCTCAGCCACTTTGTCCCTGATGATAGATTCCAGTAACTTCCGCAGAACTGGTGTTAAGTAATTACCTGGTTTCTCCATCTTAAACAATTTTAAATTTTCCAACTGATAGACACAATACCTGAATCTAGGGAACTTTGGAAAATTATGACTAACACATGTACAATTTCTTCCCTTATTTCTTTTAATATCTCAGGTGGAAACCATCAGGCCCTGGAGATTTTCCTATCTTAAGTCCCATTATTTTCTCCATTATCTTTTATACTTATATTAAATCAGTCAGTTCCTCCCCCTGACATTTTTAGGTTCCCTTCTGTTGCTAGCATTTTTTGTCTCTTTTTCCTGTAAAAACGAATACAAAGCATTCATTTAACAAGTCTGCAAGTTTCTTATCGTCCAGTTTAGTCCTGTCTAGCACAAGAAAAATGGAGAAAACACTTGGACCAAAATTAATCTTTTCCATGATTTCAGATGTCTCAATCATATCCACTTAACATTTACTGAGGTGCTATCTTTCCAATGAGACGTTATACAGAGGTGCAATCTCCCCTCTCCAGTGGATGTGCAAAAGATACCACTATTTCAAAGAAGAGCAGAGGAGTTCTCCCTGGTGTCCTGGACAAAATTAATCACTCTTCCAACATCAGCAAAACAGTTGATGTGGCCGTTTTCACACTGCTTTTGTGGGAGTTTGCTGTGCACAAATTGACTGCTGCGTTTCCTAGAGCACAAAAGTGACTGCACTTCAAAAAAGGAGTTCATTGGCTGTAAAGAGATTTGGGACATGCTGAAGTCATGAAAGACGCTATATAAATGCAAGACTTCTTGTATCTTTCTTGAGTAACTGAAAATTCCCACTTAAGAATTAAAAAAAAGATTTGAAAGCAATAACAACTTTGACTCCAGTTCGGAGCAACCTTCTTCAGAGTTTCCTTAAGGATTCCTACACTTTTTGAGCCATTCAGTGCAGTTACTAAAAACCTACTCATTTCTCATGCACACAGAGATCTGCAGGAAATCAACCGCAGATTATTTCTTGATAGATTTATGGTTA
Organism: Heterodontus francisci; assembly: GCF_036365525.1. Classification (NCBI taxonomy): domain Eukaryota; kingdom Metazoa; phylum Chordata; class Chondrichthyes; order Heterodontiformes; family Heterodontidae; genus Heterodontus; species Heterodontus francisci. The sequence continues at coordinate 40,176,774 of NC_090405.1, read as the reverse complement.
TCAAGATGCAGGCTTTAATTGTCAAATATGAATGTCCTCCTCAGATCGAGCACTGGGAGCACACTGACAATTGGCAGGCTATACTAAGTGCCGCTGAGTGCAGATCAGACCTCAAACCAAATAAAATCCCAAAGGAAATTAAAACCGTATATTTTATCATTTTAAAAATACAAGGAGTGATTTAGCTTGTAATCCAATCTTGTCGCTTCAGGTGACATTTATAAATCACTTGAAATGATGCCACATAAACCCCTCAAAATTAAGTTACTGCCCACACATCCATTGTTCTTTACTTGAATCTCATTCCATTTATTATCCGGTTGTAAAGTTTCAGTTACTCAATGCCTTGTACAGAGTCGTCTTATCAGACCACCATTGTTAGAGAAAATACTTTGAAGATAAAGCAATAAAAATTTGGCCACTTGTGCAAAGTTTCTGCAAGAGCTTCTCTCTTTTCTTTAATAACAATAGCTTGTATTTATATAGCCCATTTAACGTACCAAAACAACCCAAGGTGCTTCACAACAAAATCATTGACACCGAACCACCTAAGAAGATATTAAGACAGGCCAGATTTTCAATGCTTAGGGCCCTGGCAGCTGAATGGTGGTGCGATTAAAATTGGGGACGCTCAAGAGACTGGAATTAGATGAGCGCAGCTATCTGGTAGGGTTGTGAGACTGGGGAAGGTTACAGAGATAGGGAGGATCGAGGCCATGGAGGGATTTGAAAACAAGGATAAGAGTTTTAAAATCGAGGCATTGCTCAAGCAGGAGCTAATGTAGGTCAGCGAGTACAGGGGTGATGGGTGGACCGGACTTGGTGCGTGTTAGGACACAGGCAGCAGAGTTTTGAATGACCAAGTTTATGGAGGGTAGAATGTGGGAGACCAACCAGGAGTGTGTTGGAATAGTCAAATCTAGAGGTAACAAAGATGTAGATGAAGATTTCAGCACACATGAGCTGAGGCAGGGGAGAAGTTATGGAGGTGGCAGTCGGCAGTCTTCGTGATGGTGCAGGTATGTGGTCAAAAGCTTGTCTTGGGATCACATATGGCACCAAGGTTGTGAACAATCTAGCCTCTGATAGTGTGTGGGAGAGAGATGTCGTTGGTGGCTTAAAATACAATGATGTCTTCTGTATGATGACATGTCATACCATTGTTCAAACAAAAAACAAGGTCTATTATTCATCTGCGATTGGACAGCCCAATTTTTTGAGACGCTATAGGACAAGTTGCAAGTTGAGTGACTTACTTCCATTATTCCAATACATAAATCAGGCTGCCAAAACTCCTGTTTTTAAGACAGATGGCCTGTTTTCTAAGATCATTTCTGTCTGATTGCAGTTTATGTCATTTTGGGAATGTCCGGCTATCATGGTGTCACCCAGGAGACAGCTGAAAGTTTCACCTGATATGTGATGCCCTCTATAATCAACATTTGCACATTTGGAATTTGCGAGCTTTTAAACAATTCTTGTCGGCATCCAGTTATAGTCAGTGTCATTTATGGCACGGAACGAGGCCATTCGGCCCATCGACTCCTAACCAGTTCTCTGTCGAGAAATCCAGTCATTTCCCCGCTTTACCCCCGTTGCTCTGTAAGTTTCTTTCCCTCAAGTGCCCATTCAACTTCCTTCTGAAATCATTCATCGTCTCCACTTCCACCACCCTCACAGGCAGTGAGTTCTGGGTCATCACCACTCGCTGCACAAAAAGATTATCCCTCACATTCCCCCTGCATCTCTAGCCCAAAACCATAAGTCTGCATTCCCTAGTCCTTGTACGATCAGCCAATGGGAACAGTTTTGCTTTGTTTACCTTATCTAAACCCATCATAATCTTGTAAACTTCTATCAAATCTCCCCTCAGTCTCCTTTGCTCCAAGGAGAACAACCCCAGCTTTTCCAACCTAACCTTGTAGCTAAATTAAAAGTCCAGTATCTGCTGGGGCACCCCAATAACACAGTGTCGCAGAACATTATAGCATAGATACAGTAAAGTTGAAGCTAGATAAACGCATGAGGGAGAAAGGAATAGAAGGATATGTTGATAGGATTAGATGAAGTAGGATGGGGGAAGGCTCCTGTGGACCATTGACATTCTATGTAATTCTATACAAGGCAAAAACAATATGACATCATTCCCTCAGCCGAAACAGACAAACCTAGGAAAATGCCAGGCAGGAAAAGATGAGCTGGTCCATTAAGCATGCCCATTTGATAGAAAATCATGACAAGGCATTTCTAAAAAAAAAAGGAGAAAAACCAAGGCCAGTAAGGCAAAAAAATACTCTGGCAAATTCGTCTCAGGCAATCGAAACCAGGCCAGGAGATCACATGGGCAAAGCGTACCTGTAAAACCACTTCCTTTCTATATGATGCGATCTCTGCCCCAGTGAAGAATCCATCAAGTGCCCTCAAGGAATACATGCAGCCAGCTCTTACCACATCAACAGGCAATGTATTCTAGAGGCTTGCCACTTTCTGGGAAAAGGAGAACCATCCAGCAGTCAGTTTATTCCTAAGGACCCCGCCCCCCCACTTGGTCCTCCCCAATCTACCAAATTGTAATGATCTATCAATTGGCACACAATCCAGCCCTTTCATTATTTTAATAACCTCTAAGACTACAGTGCTCTAAAGCAAATGGTACAAACAGTGAGCATTCCCCCTTTAAAAAAAAAACTCCCTGGTTCAAATTCAAAATACTGCATCTTCTGATCCCGGCACCACATTGGCTCCTAATTGGTGCAAATCGTTTCTATGGAGGATCTTTCCAAAGGGTTTGTTCAATATGAAGCATTTTAAATCTGCCGCTGGACCACATCCTTGCTGGGAATTTTCTGCCCTCTCTCTGCCAATATTTTGGCAAAGCTAGGGTGAGCGGGGTTGGGAACTGCTTTGGGGGTACATTCCAAAGCATCCCTGCCTATTGTTATATTTGTGTCATTTTTCCATCAGCATAGAAGGCCATTCAACCCATCTAACCTGCTCTGCTATTCAATTAGATCATGGCTGATCTGTACCTCAACCTCATACAGATCATATCCCTTGATACCCTTAAGTAACCCTCTAAGCCCGGTATCATTCTGGTGAATCTGCGGCCAACATACCCTTCCAGTGCCCAGAACTGAACGCAGTATGGGATCTGACCAAGGCTGTGTACAACTAAAGCATCAGCTGGAATTTTATGCTCTCCCCTGCGGCAGGTTTGGAGGTGGGGAGAGCACAAAATCAGGTGGGATGGTGGCGGGTGGAGGCTCTACCACCATCCCGCCTCCGCCGAAATTTAGTTCGGGGCGGGAAGGCCTGTGAACGGCCTACCCGTCCCACTGCCAATTGAAGCCTTTAACTGGGTAATTAACCCCTATTTAAGGGCCTCTTCCCGCCATACCTGCAATGAGCCCACATGCAGGCAGCCCTGTCACCTCACGGGAAGCATGGCATTTAGTGCCTGATTGAGGGACCCGGCATTAGAGGAGGGATGGGCCTGCCGAGGGCCACCCTCCCGCCCTTGCTGCCGACCACCCCCCCCACCCCCCGCGATCCCCACCCCACGAGACCCTGCCCGCCCTGACCTACCTGAGGCCTAGCTCCAGCGACACTCGTCAGCCTCCAGTAGGTGCAGCTACAGCAATAGTCATGCCGATGGCAGGGTCCTAGGTTGTACGGAAGGCCCGCCACTGTCCAGTTAAGTGCCTGATTGGCGCTAAATCTGGTGGGCCTTCCCTACAAGAAGCGACGTGGGGATCTTGGTGTTGGTTTCCCCCGACGTTGAGACCCCTGCCATCAGCACAAAATGCCAACCATCATTTCCTCCCCTTTGTATTCCAGGCCACTGATACATTCCATTAGCCATTTTGATTGCTTTTTGTACCTGTCAAGGTAGGTTTAAATCCTTAACAATGTGACGTAGAATATTCTCGCCCGTATATGGTAATGATATTCAAATAATGGAAATAAGTCACCCAATGTATATTCTGTAATTTGCACCATAGCAACACCTGATGCCAAGGCAGGTCCAGCCATTCCTTTGTTGGTGGAGGGGTAGGTTATTTAAATTTTAAAATCCAGAACACCCTTGAAAACAATTGCTCAAGCTATTGTGCCAAGTTTGAAAATCTGAACATTTATTTCTGAACTTTTACAGAGACAGAGATCTCCAGTTGCTCCCAGGTCACAACCTCGGACCTACTTCAAAGGCAGACCTTCCCCAGTAGAGGCAGGGAACCTACAACAACAATACCTTGCAGTTATATAGCGCCTTTAACTTAGTAAAACATCCCAAAATGTTTCACAAGAGCATTGTCAGACAAAATCTGACGCTGAGCCAACATCAGGAGATGTTAAGACAAGTTATCAAAAGTTCGGTCAAAGAGGCAGGTTTTAAGGAGCAAGGAGAGAGAGGTAGATGTGGAGAGAGTGGTGGGAATCCCAAAGCTTAGGGTCGAGACAGCTGAAGACATGGCCACCAAAGTGGAGCAAAGGAAATTGGAGATCGACAAGACACCAGAGTTAGAGGAGTGCAGAGGGCTGTAGAGCTCGAGGAGGTTACAGAGATAGTGAGATCTGAAAACAAGGATGTAAATTTTAATATTGAGGCTTTGCCAGAGCCGGGGTCAACGTAGGTCAGTGAGCACTGGGGGTGACAGGTGAACGGGGTGATTTAGGACATAGGCAGCAGAGTTTTAGATGAGCTCAAGTTTATAGAAGGTGAAAGATGGGAGGCCTGCTGGGGAGCATTGGAATAGTCAAGTGTAGAACTAACAAAGACATGGATGAAGGTTGCAGCAGCAGATGGACTAAGGCAGGGGAGGGGAAAAGATGGCCAATGCTACTGAATGATATAAACAGACAAATCATACAAATAATTGAAAAATCAGCACAGGTTGGAGCCATATCAAGGCATCTCAATTCTAAAATAGCAGAAAGGGCGGGCCACATGTTCTTGAGAACAATTTATTCACTCTGCTCATTTTCGAACAGTAGGATGAAGCAAACATTTGTTTATTTGCTTTCCAGTCTTTAAGATGCTTTGTATTGAGTTCAGTGTATTTATCTGCACTAATTTGCATTTCCTGTATAAACAAGAGCTTGGAGACAGAACTTGCTATTAGACTTCAAAAGGTGCCACACATGACCATTTAGCGTCAATCTGTTTAACCTTCATTAACTGGGTAAGACTCATATTCATAAAGCAAGGCTTCTTAAATTTAATTAATTCATCTTTTATTTTGATGTGCCAAGCTATATCAAAACTTCCAAAAAAAAGAATTTATATCTGTCCTTTCAAAGTGACTTTATCTCCTCCCTCCCTATCTCTGTAAGCTCCTTCAGCCCTACAATCCTCGGAAATCTCTGCATTAGTTCTCTGTCTCCTGCTTCCTAACAGCATCTCATTATTGAGCTTAAAATGGAATTTGTCTAGAATGAAGTTGTCACTATTGGATTGTATCATTCATATATTCAAATGCTTCAAGATTCAAAAAACATTTAAGAACATAAGAAATAGGAGCAGGAGTAACCCAATCAGCCCTTCGAGCCTGCCCCGCCACTCAATGCGAACATGGCTGATCTTCTATTTCAAGACCATTTTCCTGCACTATCCCCGTATCCCTTGATGTTTTTAACATGTAGAAATCTATCGATCTCAGTCTTGAACATACTCAACGACTGAGCCTCCACAGCCCTCTGGGGCAGAGAATTCCAAAGATTCACCACCCTCTGAGTGAAGAAATTCCCCCTCATCTCAGTCCTAAATGGCCTGCCCCTTATTCTGAGACTGTGTCCCCTGGTTCTAGACTCTTCAGCCAGGGGAAACATCCTTCCTGCATCGACCCTGTCGAGCCCTGTAAGAGTTTTGTATGTTTGAATCTCACTCTTCTAAACTCCAGAGAATAAAGGCCCAGTCTATTGAATCTTTCCTCACAGGACAATCCCTCCATCCCAGGAATTAATTTGGTGAACCTTCATTGCACTCCCTCTATGACAAGTATATCATTCCTTGGGTAAGGAGACCAAAACTGCACACAATACTCCAGGTTTTCCACAGTATTACAAAAAGGGAAAGCTGGCAATTCAACTTCCAGCTCATCCCATAATTAGTATCAAATATTGACGTGGAACACTTTTTGTAAAGTGCCTGTTGAACGTGAGTTTACCTTAAGTGGTTTGACCTCGGAGCTCTTGAGTAAGCTGAGATCCTGAGAACATCATCGGGCCTGATCTGCATATTTGGAACAGGACTCCACTTCATTCCTGCAAGTATCCCGCTCACCTGCTCAAATGAGCGGGATCATACGGGGACATGGTGTGAAGGAAGTGGGATCAGAGGGATTAGCGACACACGTTATTTTATCTCCACATCCCCCCCCCCCCCTCCGATCCCACGCCCGTTTACCGCCAGGTGTGGGGTGGGGGGGGGGGGGGGGCGGGGGAAGTTAAAATCGGGACAATTAATTGTTCATATCGGAACGGAATTCCTAATTCTTCCCCTGGAACATTTTAACGGTAGGATATGTTTTCATTGCTTATACTTCCACTGCATTTTACTTTACCTCCAGTGGGAAAGCATTTCCCTCACAAAAGCCTGGGATTTGGGCCAAATTTACAGACAATTGTCTTTTAATGTCACCTCATAGATTCTGAGTTTAGTGACCGAAAGCGGGAGAAAATAAAATCTAACTGTGCTTTTGTTGAAAGTAGATTGATGAGTTAATATTAGTGAGCAGGGAGGTATTGGAGTCAGAATGGAATGTGCGCTTCTCTTCCCCCAGATATCTAATGTGAAGTTTCAACCATGTAGCTCCTTGGCATGAGCATCCGGAAAGTCCAAACTCTAAGCAACAACAAAATACTGAATAAAAACTTCAGTTTAATACCTTGCCGCACAATGAGGCGCAAATGCCCCCTTGACCTTTTCCCGACAAAATACAGCACAGATATTAATGACTTGTGCAGTGAAGGTGGTCGCGGGAGAGTTCTTCTGAATACCACACACTGAGCTTAAAGCAATGCAGGACTCATCAAAGCTTGGCAACGTTGCATAGTAACCAGCCACAGACTTTGCTCACATGACCTGACATCATCTGGTATGCCCGCCCCTCTGAAATCCAGAACTGGAAATGACTGTTAAACTGGTGGAATGTATCTCTGGATCTAATTGGCACGTTGCTGATCGGTTCTGAATTTCAAGCTCACACACCCATACAAGCAAAGAACATTAGTGTTTAAAACAAAGTTTGAGGTTAAAAAAATCTTTGGATTAGTGCACGAATAATTGTGCATCCCTGATTTTAATTGCTTCACCATTAGTGGCCGTGCCTTCAGCTGCCGGCTCCCGCAAACTCTGGAATTCCCTCCCTGAACCTCTCCGCCTCTCTACTTCGCTCTCTTCCTCGAAGGCACCCCTTAAAACCTAGTTCTCTGACCAAGCTTTTGGCCGCCTGCCCTAATATCTTCTTATGTGGCTGAGTGTCAAATTTTGTTTTACAATGCCAGCTCTCGCACCTTGCGACGTTTTATTACGCTAAAGGCGCTATATAAGTTGTTCTTGTTGAGGCTCACTTGCTGGCTTCGTAGATGTTCAGGAGGATGTAAAAATAAATCCCTTGACATGATTTGAAGAAGGACCCTCAGCAAGGGGCAACAGCTTCAGCAGCTAAGGGGAGGGAAGAAAATTGGAGAAACAATTTTATGTTGTCAGGTGGAAATGGCAAGAAATTGGTTCCTTTCGAAAAAAAAACTTGCTTGCGATTATATCCTCAGGACAGCCCAAAGACAGATGCACACCCAATGAATTATATTTTTTGAAGCATAACAGCAACCAAACTTATAATACATCTTTAACAGAGTAAAACATTCCAAGGTACTTTGCGGGAGTGTTATCAAACAAAATTTGACACTGGGCCACATAAGGTGATATTAGGATAGATGACCAAAAGCTTGGTCAAAGAAGTAGGTTTTAAGAATAGTCTTAAAAGAGGAAAGAGAGTTAAAAAGACATCCACTTATATATAGCACGATTTACAACCACAGGACGTCCCAAAGCGCTTCAAAGCCAATGAAATACTTTTGAAGTGTAGTTACCGTTGTACTGCAGGAAACTCGGCAGCCAATTTGCACACAGTAAGCTCCCACAAACAGCAATGTCATAATAACCAGATAATCTGTTTTGTGATTTTGATTGAGGGGTAAATATTGAGCAGGACACTGGGAATAATTCTCCTGTTATTCTTTGAAATAGTGCCATGGGATCTTTTTTGTCCACCTAAAAGGACAGATGGAGCCTTGGTTGAACGTCTCATCTGAAAGACAGCACCTCCCTCAGTACTGCACTGGAGTGCCAGCCTTGATTTGTTTTGCTCAAGTCCTGGAGTGGAACAGCGACCCACAACCTTCTGACTCAGGGGAGCCGGGGAGGTTTAGGGAGGGAATTCCAGAGATTAGGGCTTCGACAGCTGAAGGCACGGCCACCAATGCTGAAGCGATTAAAATCAGGGATGCGCAGGAAGCCAGAGTAAGAGGAGTGCAGTTATCCAGGAGGGTTGTGGGGCTGGAGGAGGTGACAGAGATAGGGGAGGGGCGAGGCCCTGGAGGGATTTGCAAACAAGGATGAGAATTTTAAAATCGTTGCCGAACGGGAAATCAGTGTAAGTCAGCAAGTACAGGGGCGATGGGGGAGCAGGACTTGGTGCGACTAAGGGTATGGGCAACAGAATTTTGGATGACCTTAAGTTTATGGAGCGCATCAGATGGGAGGTTGGCTAGGAGTACGTTGGAATAGACAAGTCTAGAGGCAAAAAGGAAATCATTCCAGGTTAGCTTAACGAAAATCTCATAAAAAATATAAAATGATCAGCCACATCACACGGTTTACGACCAAGGACTAGAACATTCTTTTTCCCAGATTAACAGTCTTAACCTGAAAATCTATCACTGAGCAGTGCCTCCACTCGCTAACCACTAACCTTTCTAGTTTCCTCAGCAACAGATTGCAGCCCCCTGTGCATTGAAAGTTTATGAGTTTAACAAAGAATGTTCCTGGTGTTACAGATAAAGCAGGCATATATCTTGCTCTTTGGGGTAGATATTTGCTCTTCCGACTTTCAGATGAGACGCTAAACCAATGTCCTGTCTGCCTTCTCGGGTGGATGTAAAAAACTCCGTGGCACTATTTTGAAGAAGAGCAGGGGAGTTCTGGCTGGTGTCTTGGCCAATGTTTCTCTTCAGTCAACATCACAAAACAGATTATCTGGTCATCATCAGTGGTTAGCACCGGAGCCTCACAGCTCCAGCGACCCGGGTTCAGTTCTGGGTACTGCCTGTGCGGAGTTTGCAAGTTCTCCCTGTGTCTGCGTGGGTTTCCTCCGGGTGCTCCGGTTTCCTCCCACAGCCAAAGACTTGCAGGTTGATAGGTAAATTGGCCATTGTAAATTGCCCCTAGTGTAGGTAGGTGGTAGGAGAATGGTGGGGATGTGGTAGAGAATATGGGATTAATGTAGGATTAGTGTAAATGGGTGGTTGATGGTCAGCACAGACTCGGTGGGCCGAAGGGCCTGTTTCAGTGCTGTATCTCTAAATAAAATAAATAAATCACATTGCTGTTTATGGGAGCTTGCTGTGTGCAAATTGGCTGTTGTGTCTTCTACATTAGAACAATGACAACACTGTCATTGGATGTAAAGCATTTCGGGATATCCTGAGGTTGTGAAAGACCCTATTATAAGTCTTCTGTTCTTTGATTTGCATCCAGTGAAGCACCCTGAAAAGGTGCAAATGATCAGCTTGACTTTCGGCAGAGTGGAATTCGCCTCAAGGTGGCTCCACTCTACCAGGCTGGCAAACATGGCCTCATCTTCTTCCCTTATTGCATTGATGTGGATTTGCTTTGCGCAAACAGCACACAGTGCACTTAATGCACACATGGGATATAGAATAAAACACATGCATAAATAATAGTAACAAAATTAGACACGTTCCTAATTCCAGAAGACAGCTGGCTCGTACTTGGGCCATTTGACCGTGATGGAACCTGACAGTTTGTGCAAAGTAACCGCACATATTTCATCAGGCATCTTAATTAGACAACCTTGTTCGAAAGGGAGGCTAAGAGTCAGCAAGCAGTGTTTCAGCTCCAGTGAGCAGGAATGTTTTTGAGTTGGAGAGGGCACTCAGTACCAGTCAGCACTCCATTAAAGTTGGGCGGTCATGCAATAAATATTGGAATGTTTAAATAATAATCAACCCCGAAAACATTTAATGATTAATTTTTGCTTGGATTGTCTGTGTCTGCATTTTGCTGCCCCTACACTGGTGTCTTTTAAACTATTGCCCTAGTGGTTTCGCATAAACATCCGAAATGGATAACAACCAGCTCCCTTTAAAAGTCGGCTTTTGGCAAGATTTATTTTTAAAGCTCGTGGCTCCTCATTAAGGATCATCTGTCAAGAAGGGTGACCATCCTGTGTAAGATTTTACTCAAAACTGCATTTGTGTTCGGGTTCAATGTCAGGTCTTCACAGAAGTGTCATTGAGTTGATATTGCCACAGGTGGAATTGTTCATGCTGTTGTGTAATTTATAATATATTAAATATCTTACCTGTTTGTGCAATTCCTGTTCACTTTCACCAATACAAATGTCTATTCTCACATTTATAATGAGAACTGGCTATGTAAACTTTCCATATTGCAATTACACCGTTTCCCCTAGTGGAGGCACTGCAGTTTATACAGGAATAGGACATAGGAATTCACAAGATAAATTTAAAAATAAGGACAGAATGCACGATTTTAAAGTGTCAACTAAATTACACCTGCGCCACTTAGTCCAAATATCCCTCTGTTTCAAACTCCTTGGCACCTGAAGATTATGTTTGATCTTGAATCCTTTTGTCTAATGCCATGGGTGATTGTCTAGTTTAATAGACAATTGAAGCAGACTTGGGTTCAGATATTATGCTGTATAAGGCACCTTTTACAGGGGTTATGTGGCCCATTAAGACCCCAAAATGGTGGGCACGGGGTGTGCACACACTTCCGGTGTGCTGACCACCATATTGGATCAGAGGTCTCCTATACCATGCATGAAATTGTGGTTGGGCTCTTTGCATATGCAAATAAGGAGACTAACAACTGTTGAGTTCCCCTCTTCAAGATTAGTTGGCTCTGAGGCAGCCAGGACCATCGGTGATTACACTCAGGGAAGCCAGCGAGCTCTAGGGATCTCCTGCAACAAAATAGGTAAGTAAGAGGGTAAGTACGCAAAGCCCCCCCTGACCGCTGGTCTCCGTCCTTGGCCTGACCCACGGCCCTGACCCCTGAGCCCCGACCCCTGATTCCTGACCTGACCTGCAGCCCTGACCCCCAAACTGACCAGCAGCCCTGCAAATTCGACCCCACCCACTCACCCATCCCTAATCTGACCCACTTACCTGAGTCTGATTTTTCTTTTCATTCCATTTAGCCATCCTTGGTTGGCATTTGTGGCATGATGCTTCTATTACAATCAGGTCCAAGATCCAATATCTTGGGGACCTTGAACCACATCATTCTGGCACAGGGTGTTTACCGTCTTGCCCCTCCTCCACAGTGAGTGCTCAAAAAATGGCCTCTCCTAAATTTCTAGGCCTTGATCTCTCCACTCTAAACACCAGTCAACACTAGAGAATCTACTAGCAAGTTTACATTCCTGATGTCTGTGAGTAAGTGTTTCTCATTTATTCATTAAATATTAGCAACTCCAGATATCCCTGGAAAAGGTCAAAAGCTTACTTACAATGGGCGCATGCCTGAGGGTGGCCTAACCGACACAACATTGTCCAGATTCAAAGTCAGATCGACATGTTACTGCATTTGACATTTGTGATGCTTTAGCTCAATGCTCCTGTTATTTTGCAATAACGTTTAATCTTTTGCTTAAAGTCTGTGAGGGCAGGCACTGATTGCACATTAACAGGGAATGGATTCAGCACATTCTAATATACCACTATAAAACTCTTCTTACTAGTTCTTTAACAACACGAATACTTAAACAAAAAGAAACTTGTTTCTTTTATCAGAAAGTTGCTCTCCACCAAAATCAACTGGCTGCTTAATTTACTCTTGCAAGGTGCTTTTAAGTAATTGGTAAAAGACAACGTATTGTTCCACACAATAAATGAAATGCTATCTGATCGACTTCAAATTAAACGTTAAACTGGTGAATTAATCTGGCACACAGTAATTGGCTTTTTTAAGAACAAGTTCTCGAACAATTTGGATTCCTTTGTAGCATGTGACTGCTGCTTGTTCCTTGGTGATTAGGGTGGAGCAAGTTAACAGGCGAAAATAGTCAGCTAGGTCACCTTTAAATCACATGTGTGTGCTTGAGCTGAAATTAAGAAGGAAAGGCATTTTAGTCTCAACAAACACAGCCATGCAATCAGGAAGATACATGCCAGAATTAAACTTGCTCTTAAAGGGACTTTGGGCCCTTCAATTTATTTTATCCTCCCCTTAGATTGAACAGGAAGATGAATTTGGCAGAGCACCCACAGACTGAAATTCAATCCAGTGTGTGTAAGATGGTTCAAATTTCTAAAGGTTGGCACTGTGCCTACACAAGTTAAGTACAGCTCGCATGGACCTTTCCCCGACACAGGTACTATTGTTACCCTCAGTTTCTGTAAATAGGCAGATGACAGACGAGTGATATGAATGGTATACCACTCATTCCAAACCCTCTACTAGGGGTCTGCGGAATGTCAACCACATCATGCCTCTCGATTGTGAACTCGAAGCACTGGCCACGGGCACCCCTATTTTGGGATATCCTTCCTTATCCTCTACCAGGTTAACACTGGTGTCTGTTTCATTTTGCATATCACATTGCAAATATGCTGTCGTTTATAAAATATCCCATTGTGATCTCACAGTGGAATGTCTCTTTAGATTACAATGAGCTACACAAAGTACGCTTGGGAGTGGATGCTTGTCTATTAGGTTGCATAAAAACATATTTACATCTAATTCAACCAGTAGAAAGATTAATTAGGGAATGTGATTTCGTCCTGCTCTATTTCCCATCGTCAGGTGTCTCGGGTTACTTTCCATTTCATCGCCCAGTTGGTAGCAGGAAGGACCCAGTTCCAGACAGCTTTCGGTGCCACTGTTGAGTTTCCCAACTGAGGATGGTTTAGACACAACCTGAGATAATTCACCAGCCAATCTTCCTCTCCTCTATCTGGAGAGGTATTTCCACCCGTTTCCTGAGATCAGGAATGCACCAGGACACACATCATTGCACTTTGCTGTGGTAGCATAGTGGTTATGTTAGTAGACTAGTAATCCAATAGGCCTGGCCTACTGATCAGGTGATTATAAGTTCATAATCCCACCACCACAGTAGCTGGGGAACCTAAATTCAATTCATTCAATAAAGCTGGCGTAGAAAGTGAGTATCAGTGAGCTGGTGACAGCTATGAAACGACCAGATGGTTGTAAAAACCCAATCTGCTTCACTAATGACCTTTCGGGAAGGAAATCTGCCCTCCTTACCTGGTCTGGCCTACATGTGATTTCAGACCCACAGCAATGTGGTTGGCTCTTAACTGCCCTCTGAAATGGCCTAGCAAGCCACTCAGTATACGAGAAGGCTGCTCACTGCCATCACCTTCTGGAGGGCAATTAGGGATGGGGAATAAATGCTGGCCTTGCTAGTGATCTTGTGAATGAATAAAAAGACACTCTAACACATAACACAAGCACATTCTGTTTCTATTTTTGTAAAGTCAAAACTGAAGTGAAGGCTGAAAATTGACAAGAGCTGGTTATGGACTGAGCATAGTTCCATGGTCACCATCACTGACAGTAGCTTTAAAAAAGTATAGCTTTATTTAAACAATTGAATTGTTAAACTCTTCAGCCACCATGGTGGGATTTGAACTCATGTCACTAGTCCAGGCCTCTGGATTACTAGTCTGGTAACATAATCACTGTAATACCATGCCCTATGTTGAAGGGCAGCGAATGATCTCCGATGGGTGGGATGTAACACGTGGTGTTCCCCAGGAATCTTTACTGGGGCCTTGGTTTTTAATCATATATCTCAAATACTTGGTAAGGAATGGAGAGATGTATATCTGAGTTTGCACATGACACCAAGTAGGAGGCAACAATAAGTTGTCGAGATGGGGGCAGGAAGTTTCAAAGGGACAATAGCAGATTAAATGAGTGGGCAAAATGGTAGCAGATGTTATTCCATGTTGGAAAGAAAATTGTAATATTTTCTATTTGGCAAGAGAATAGGAGATGTGGAGAAGCAAAGGGATTTGGGTGTCCATGTACACAAATCACTAAAAGCTAGCACACTGGGACAAAATATGTTCAAAAAGGCTCGTGAGATGTTGCTCATTATCTCAAGGGGACTGGAATAGCAAAGGGGAGGAATTGCTGCTTCAGGTTGTACAGAATTTTTATCAGACCCCATCTGGAGTGTTGCATTCAGTCTGGTCATCGCACCTCAGTGAGGATGTATTGGTCTTGGAAGGTGTACATTAGTGATACTGCGGCTTCAAGAGTTAATTTATGGGGATAAATTGAATAAACAAGAGTTTGAGTTTGGAAGGTTGTGGGGTGATCTAATTGTGATGCTTAAACGAATGAAGGGATTCTGGAGGGTAGATACAGAGGGGGGAATTTTATGCTCTCCCCCACGGCAGGTTTGGTGGCAGGGAGAGCATATAATTGGGTGGGATGGTTCCCGTCTCCACCCAAATTAAGTCCAGGGCGGGAATGCCTGTGAACAGTCTTCCCACCCTGCTGCCAATTGAGGTCCTTAAGTGGCCAATAACGCTCAGTTAAGGGCCTCATCCTGCCAGCACTGCAATTAGCCCAGGGGAAAGGGGGTGGGGGGCTTCATTAAAAGGCACTTAGTGCCTGAATGAGGGACCCGGTATTGGGAAGGGTGGCATGCTGAGACCCAGCCCCCTGCCCTTGCGTCCAACCTCCCTGCACCCCCTTCCTCTGCGACCCCACCCCACAGAGCCCCTCCTGCTGTGGCCTGGTTCCCGGGCCTTGGGTGAATGCTCTACCAGCAGCAGCCACTGCCTCCAGCCTCTGATTGGCCGTCAGCTCTCAGCAGGCGGGACTTTGGTGAGTGGGGTCCTTGATCCCGAGGAAGGCCTGCCGTTGCCCACTTAAGTGTCTAATTGGCACTTGTTATGGCGGACCTTTCCCAGAGGAAGCGACACAGAGCTCTTGCTGGAGCTTTCGCCAGTGGTCAAGACCCCCATCGACAAGACAAAATGGCGGCCAGAGAAAATATTTCCTCTGGTGGGGAAGTTTTTCCCACAAAGTGTAGTGGAAATTATTAATTCTCTTTGCCAAAAGGCTACGGATTCTGGGATTCAATTGAAATTTTCAAGACCGAGAGCATTAGCTTTTTGATGGGTAAGGTTATTAAGGGATTTGGAGCAAAGACGCGTAAATGGAGTTGAGGTAGCTTTGATGTGATTGAGTGGTAGAACAGGTTCGAGGAGCTGAACGGTCCTACTCCTATTCTAATGCAGATAATGTTACCTTTTGAAAGGTTGTACTGAGATTATAAAACAGACGGCAGTATCAAAGAATCTTTCATGAGTCATAGAAGCTTTTAGATCTCTCGTTCCTAATCAAGTACAATTTGGAATCATGGAAGCATAGAAAAAATAGCACATGACACCATTTGACCCATTGCAGCTGTAGCGATGGCTTGTTGGTAATTGCTTGTAAGACCCAACGTTGAGTAGATTATAGAATTCCTTAACTCAGAATAAGTTATCTTCAGTAGAGGTCAATGAGTGTCCACTAACCACAATAAATTTATTTAATTTGTAAAGTTCAATGCACATTTGAATTCCAGTTGTTTTCTTTCTCTAGATCACTAGGATAGGGGCATCCCATTATGACGCGTCAGTTCTCTCAATAATGCGTTTGTTTTTCAGGACCCTATGGGTTGAATTTTATCAGCCCCCGTGATATTACGCACGGGGGCTCATTTGAATGGAGGGGGTGGAGCTGCCGCCCCCAATGACGTAGAGGGGGCGGCCGCCGTACCCCTGGCAACGGCATCCGGCACCACCTCACCATTTCTAGAGGGCTTCAAGCCCTTCAGGATATATTAACATATTTAAAGGTGCTGGTGTGATTCAAAAAATTAATAAACATTTAATTTAACATCGAATCCCACTCCCCCCATCCCACCACCCCCCCCCCCCCCCCACTGAGTCCTCAACACATAAATTGACCTATTCCCCCAAAAATACATCGAGTCATAGAGTTATACAGCACAGAAACAGGCTCGTCTGTCCATTTTGAAATTCTGAACTCCCCCCCCCCAAACTTCAGCATCTTTGACCCTCTACCCCTTCCCACCATCCCCACAACCAATAGGAACAGTTTTCCCCGCTCCCCCCCCCCCACACCAATAATTTTATTCCTCGCCCCCTCCCCACCAGTGTCTCGCCTCGGAACTGAGTTCCGAAGGCACACGAGTTGCGGCTGGTTGGCCGTAAAATCGGCATGGGATGGCCGCCGCCGGCAGGTACGGTAGTTTGCATTTTAATTATCCTCATTTTAATATTTTAATGAAGGCTGTGCCACCAAGCGGCGGGGGTGATGGAGCACACTGAGGCCTTGCCACAGCTGCAAAGATCCGGCGGGGTCATCTCGGCGTAGTGGGTCACGGAGGGCCACTCCTGTTAGCATTTTACAGGTGTCCCCGCCACGACCCATGGCATCGAGGGGCTGGTAAAATTCAGCCCTAATGTTCCTGGAAGATAATTTCCTTTATTAACGAAAACGAACAGCAGGACTTCTGTTGCAATGGCTTTATATACAAGCTCTAACTCCGTGTACAAATCTCTTGGTCGACCCTAACTCACCTCTGCAGTCTCCTACCAATTTCTCTGCCTAATTGGACATCAATAGACTGAAGCCTGGTGGGCGGTGCAGATGGAACCGGCTTGCCTCCAACAACGACTTGCATTTATATAGCGCCATTAACACTCTGAAATGTTCCAAGGCGCTTCACAGGTTACAATTTGGAGTTGAGCCAAAGAAGGAGACATTAGGATAGGTGAGGAGATAGGCTCTAAGCAGCCTCTTAAAAGGAGGAGAGAGAGGTGGAGAGGTTGGGAGAGGGAATTCCAGAGCCTAGGGCTGAGACGGTTGAAAGGCACAGCCGCCAATAATGAGACAAAGGAAGTGGGCGATGCACAAGAGGCTAGAATTGGAGAGAATGTAGAGTTCTCGGAGGGGTGTAGAGCTGGATGAGGTTACAGTGATAGGAAGAGGTGAGGAGGGAGTTTCCATAGAAGAGAGGGCAGTTCATAACCTTAAGTCACATTGCAGTTAGAGAAGGACAAACTTGCTACATATTTATCGTTTGTCATTAACAGACAACAAGGCTAATCTTTGATGCAGTCAAAATGGACCAGTTAAAGTCATATGAAGTGAATATCCCCAGGCAGAACAGTGCCGGGAGAACTTGCACCTTGCTGTAGATCTGTGGACTGATGTTATAGGACTGTTTCCGTCAGCACTGGATAGTTCAGAAGGCAGTATTGCAAATTCTGGTGCTGATCCTTTCAAATCATAGAATCATAGATGAGATAACAGTGTTGGGGGTAATACATTGATAAAATGCCCCCCTGTTAGGCAGCTTTCTCAGCAATAGCTTAGGCTTTATTAATGGCAGCTTCAACCTATTACGTAATTGTTGTGACCTCTTCTCAAGGAGTAATCCTTCATGAATATGTAGACAGTGGCCTATAAATCATGTGAGCCATGTAGTTTTGTGAACATGAACCAGCCAACTAAACTCTCAATAAGATGGGTAGCAAGTGCGTGCGTAGTCGGAAGTGTGCGGCTCGCTATATAGATGTCTGCATCCCACGCCTGAAACAGCCGTTAAGATCTTTGTGTATGGAAAGAAGGTGAGGAAAGGGTCTAACCCCAATACAAGATTGGATTGCCCTGAGGGAGTTTGCACCAGTGTACTGGCTACACTTGGTAAAACCAGGCCTAGGGATCAACTGCAAAGGTCAATTTTGAAATTTACTCACCTGAACGTCAAACCAGATGATAGTGCTCCTGACCCCACGTTGAAAGTACGCAGATTGTCACTTTCCCTCCCAACCAGCGCCACTCCCCGATTCTCCCAGGCCTCCAAAGCTCTTTGCTCCCGGGCCTCCAATCCTCCTGACCTCCAGATTCACTGGCTGAACTTGATTTCCTCTTCACACTACACAATGAGGCCTGAGGCCCATTATCGGCAGCACCTCGGGCGTCAACATTCAGGCACAGGGAATGGACCCTGCATCCACCACCCCCCTATCATGTGCCCAAAAATGGGCATGCATTAGTTTTTACCCCATGTCTCTTCCACTGATTGATGGTTTAATTTGCCATGCTCCAAACTAGTTAGTTCATGCCCAAGGCCCAATCGACCCTCCAGTCTGACGTGTGTGTTGTCTGCAACAATACTGTTCAACCAGAACAATAAAGAATACTTCAAAAGCAGTCATTGTATCTGTGCTGTAATTATTCACCTGAATAATTCCTTAAACCTTCTCAATCTAGCCAATAGGTGAGCAAAGCATGTTTTGGTGCAGCATGCAATTTTAAAACATTTGCGTCCAGATTTTAAAAAGTAATTTATAGCACTACAAGGAAGTCATGGGTATTGGGTTTGTATCAGCGAATTTTATTATTGGCACTGTATTTACATACAATACAGTAAAGGAGAGAGCAGGGACCTCAATTCACACCAGCTTAATTCAACCCACTAGAAAAACAATTCATCATAGGCCCAATAGTCCTTATCTAGTGGATTAATTGGTATTAAGTAAAGAATTGCATTTATATAGTGCCCAAAGTGGTTTACAATGAATGAAATGCTTTTTTAAGTACAGTCATTGTCGGAATCGTGGAAGCTTTTAAAAAATTCATTCATGGGATTTGGGCATCGCTGGCTAGGCCAGCATTTATTGCCCATCCCTAATTGCCCTTGAGAAGGTGGTGGTGAGCTGCCTTCTTATGTGGGGTAGGTACACCCACAATGCTGTTAGGAAGGGAGTTCCAGGATTTTGACCCAGCAACAGTTGAGGAACGGTGATATAGTTCAAAGTCAGGATGGTGTGTGGCCTGGATGGGAACTTGCAGCTGGTGGTGTTCCCATGCTGTCACTGCCCTTGTCCTTCTAGGTGGTCGAGGTTGCGGGTTTGGAGGGTGCTGTATAAGGAGCCTTGGTGCATTGCTGCAGTGCATCTTGTAGATGGTACACACTGCTGCCACTGTGCGTTGGTGGTGGAGGGAGTGAATGTTTGTGGATGGTGTGCCAATCAAGCGGACTGTTTTGTCCAGGATGGTGTCAAGTTTCTTGAGTGTTGTTGGAGCTGCACCCATCCAGGCAAGTGGAGAGTATTCCATCACACTCCTGACTTGTGCCTTGTAGATGGTGGACAGGATTTGGGGAGTCAGAAGGTGAGTTATTCACCCCAGGATTCCCAGCTTCTGACCTGCTCTTGTAGCCATGGTATTTATATGGCTACTCCAGTTCAGTTTCTGGTCAATGGTAATGCCCAGGATGTTGACAGTGGGGAATTCAGTGATCGTAATGCCATTGAATGTCAAGGGGAGATGGTTAGATTCTCTCTTGTTGGAGATGGTCATTGCCTGGCACTTGTGTGGCACAAATGTTACTGGCACTTAGCAGCCCAAGTTTAGATATTGTCCAGGTCTTCCTGCATTTCTACACGGACTGCTTCAGTATCTGAGGAGTTGCGAATGGTGCTGAACATTTTGCAATCATTGGCGAATATCCCCACTTCTGACCTTATGATTCAAGGAAAGTTATTGATGAAGCAGCTGAAGGTGGTTGGGCCTAGGACACTACCCTGAGGAATGCCTGCAGTGATGTCATAGAGCTGAGATGATTGACCTCCAACAACCACAACCATCTTCCTTTGCTAGGTATGACTCCAATCAGCAGAGAGTTTTCCCCCTGATTCCCATTGACTCCAGTTTTGCTAGGACTCCTTGCTCCACACTCGGTAAAATGCTGCCTTGATGTCAAGGGCAGTCACTCCCACCTCACCTCTTGAGTTCAGCTCTTTTGTTCATGTTTGAACCAAGGCTGTAATGAGGTCAGGATCTGAGTGGCCCTGGCGGAACCCAAATTGAGCGTCACTAAGCAAGTTATTGCTAAGCAAGTGCCGCTTGATGGCACTGTCGATGACACCTTCCATCACTTTACTGATGATCGGGAGTAGACTGATGGGGCGGTAATTGGCCGGGTTGGACTTGTCCTGCTTTTTGTGTACAGAACATATCTGGGCAATTTTCCACATTGCCAGGTAGACGCCTGTGTTGTAGCTGTACTGGAACAACTTGGCTAGGGGCTTAGCAAGTTCTGGAGCACAGGTCTTCAGCACTATTGCTGGAATATTGTCACGGCCCATAGCCTTTGCAGTATCCAGTGCCTTCAGCTGTTTCTTGATATCACGCAGAGTGAATCGAATTGGCTGAAGACTGGCATCTGTGATGCTGGGGACTTCAGGAGGAGGCCGAGATGAATCATCAACTCGGCACTTCTGGCTGAAGAGGTCAACCTTTTGCCATCCATCAATCTTGACCTGTCACTTCTTCGTAAACAACTTCTCCAGGTGTCCAAATTTCTCTGTTGTTTATTGAGCTGGAAGTCAGGTGGTTTCCCTGAAAGGTTTGTTTTGCTGCTGCTGGAAGTCAGGTGATTTCCCGGAAAGGCTTGTTTTCCTCCTAAGACCTCTCAGTGCCCCTTTTAAAAAACATTTCCAGGGACTGTTTTTCAAAGTCAAGTGGCCTTTACATGACCCCCCCTTTGAAAACCCCAAAGTTTAACATTTCTTCATTCTTTCAAAAGTGAATCCTCAAAAAATATAGTTAACAAAACACTGAGGCACTTTTGTAATAAAATGCTAATCTTTCCTGGATCAGCTGTGTTTTTTTAAAAAAAAGACAGTAATCTTAAATCATTCGTTACAGCTTAACAATCCTGAAAATGAAATGAATTGGAATTCTGTCTTTTCCTTTTCATGACAATGGCAACCCATAGGATCTCTTACATGTTATCAGGATAATGGCAAACATATAACTGTAACTGTAATTAATCATGACTTGGGAATCAGGATCTCTCAAGACTTCCTGGAAGGAATAATGGATAAATTTGTAGTTCTTTATCACCAACATCAAAACTGAATCCAGAGCACTTTCTATCTCTGTCTCCAAGGGGGTTATTGTAACTTATAAATCTGGCAAGTATGTGCTTTTGCTGCTGCATTCTAGATCTGGAATTGCTTCCAGACTGTGTAAATACAGTAGCATCCTGCCCTTGAGGCTCAGAGTGTAAATTCACCGAGCCATGCAGAGCAGGTTTAGAGGGCAGCTAGAGTACTGCATTCAGCACTGCATTTCAGGAAGGTATATTGTCCTTGATGATTCACCAGAATGATACTGGGGCTAAAAGGGCTAATTTGGAGGATGGAGATTGCTTGTATTTCCACAAGTAGAAATGATTGAGGGGTGATTTAATTGAGGTTTTAAAGATTATTAAAGAATTGGATAAGGTAGATAGAGAGAGAAACTATTTTTTCTGCTGGGAGAGTCCAGAACAAGGGGGCCCGACATTAAATTTTGAGTTAGGCTGTTCAGGGGTGCACCTTTTCACCCAAAAGGTAGTTCAAATCTGGAACTCGCTTTCCCAAAAAGCTGTTGAGGCTGGGGGCCAACTGAAAATTTCAAACCTGAGATCGATAGATTGTTGCTGGATAAGGGTATCATGGGATACGAAGCAAAGGCGGGTAATTAGAGCTGGAATTCAGATCAGCCTTGATGGAATAGGCTCAAGGGGATGAATGGCCTCCTGCTGTGATCCTAGGTTTGCTGTGCTGTTGCCGAGCTCAGTTAAGATAGACCGGTAAAGGAGTTTCTGCGATTGGCTTCAGTAATCCTGGCTCAAGAAGAGAAAAATCAACCAGTGTTCAATCGCCCGAGGACCCTTTCTGTCAGATGATAGGATGAGGAGAGAGTCAAACCCAATTAGGACAGCTCCTCTGGAAAGGATATCTTGTCACCACTCGCTGTCTTGGGTTGCATCCAAAGAATGGTTATTTGGGTTCGGTGCTAGAGGGCTGTTGGTATAAAGGAAGCACAGAAGATTAGGAGTGGATGAATCCCTCACTCAAATTTGTTTTAACCATTTGCCAAGCAAGCTGAAGCTGGCCATGACTGCTTCATGGAGTTTGGACTCCACCGCAGGTCACAATATTGGACTGGCAATTCTGAAGGAAGAATAGAGGGAAAAGGTTTTTTTTTGTTCTCTTTTCAAGAGGGAAGTATAAATCACTGGAATTAACCACAACGTTAAAAATAAGCCCCTATAATCCATTTGGGAACTAGTTGGTCCATAAGATGGCAACAGTTCCTATGATGATGAGTGGGACATGATCCCATTTCCTGGGTTGAGTCAGAATTCAACATTCACTGGGATATTAATGCTCAGAATGAAATCTACCATCACTTTTGGGCAGGATGATTCCATGTCAATAAAACGAGCATTAAAAGGACAAAAAACATTATCCTTTTATATATTTTTTTAAAATGTCTGGCTTTAGCTCATTTTAAGAGGATTATTTTGTGGACAGCAGTTACTGAGAATTGTTAATGATTTGGGTTAGGTTCTCTTTTCAGTGAAATTCTTCATTGAGCCATAACCCACCCACTGGTAAATGAGAACTTGAATGGTGTGTCTGTTGGGAATCAGGCTACAACACCACTCCCTGTTCTTCAATCCTTCCTCCCTTTGAGTATGGGATCAGTGAAACTGGTCCTATCGAGGAAAGTAAGCCAGAGGTACACTAGATACTAACTGGAAGGGACAGGGGAAAGCCCAGACCATTACTCTGAATGGAGCCAGGAAATTAGGAGCAGCAGATTCAATTTCCAATCAGTGAGAAAAGAGTAGGACAGATTGAACTTGCATTTATATAGCACCTTTCACAACCTCAGGATGTCCCAAAGTGCTTTACAGTCAATGAAGTGCTTTTAAAGTGCGGTCACTGTTGTAATGTAGAAATGAGGCAGCCAAACTGCACACAACCAGCTCCCACACACAGCAATGTGATAATGAACAGATCATCTGTTTTAGTGACTTTGCTCGGGGGATAAATATTTACCAGGACCCTAGGGAGAGCTCCCTTGAGAATTTTTTTTAATACTGAAAGATTAATCTTTGGAATAATCTACTAGACAGAATTCTTTTGGGCCTCCTTATCTCGAGAGACAATGGATACGCGCCTGGAGGTGGTCAGTGGTTTGTGAAGCAGCGCCTGGAGTGGCTATAAAGGCCAATTCTGGAGTGACAGGCTCTTCCACAGGTGCTGCAGAGAAATTTGTTTGTTGGGGCTGTTGCACAGTTGGCTCTCCCCTTGCGCCTCTGTCTTTTTTCCTGCCAACTACTAAGTCTCTTCGACTCGCCACAATTTAGCCCTGTCTTTATGGCTGCCCGCCAGCTCTGGCGAATGCTGGCAACTGACTCCCACGACTTGTGATCAATGTCACACGATTTCATGTCGCGTTTGCAGACGTCTTTATAACGGAGACATGGACGGCCGGTGGGTCTGATACCAGTGGCGAGCTCGCTGTACAATGTGTCTTTGGGGATCCTGCCATCTTCCATGCGGCTCACATGGCCAAGCCATCTCAAGCGCCGCTGACTCAGTAGTGTGTATAAGCTGGGGATGTTGGCCGCTTCAAGGACTTCTGTGTTGGAGATATAGTCCTGCCACCTGATGCCAAGTATTCTCCGAAGGCAGCGAAGATGGAATGAATTGAGACGTCGCTCTTGGCTGGCATACGTTGTCCAGGCCTAGACAGAATAACAGGAAGAAAAGGTAGAGAGATGTTGAAGGTAAGGCTGAGGTACTGAAAGGATGAACTTTTATGGGTGAAACAGCCTTTTCTAATCACGGTGCTCCTTCTCGGTTCAGGTCAGTTTTGCTAACCATCCTTATTTAGTTGCTTATTATGGTCTGCTGGTCTGCAAATTCACAGTATACAAAGGAACACTGGCTCCGTTAAGACTTCAATATCGCCTAAGTATTTGTGGTGCCTTTTGTAACCTTATTAAACTGGGAAATGTCAGTGCAGGGAACACTTTTCTATTCACTTTCGACATTCCTTGGTTAGGTATCTCATGAGTTAGATATTGGTAGATCTATCTCAACAATGTGGGCTCTGTATGAAGCTGCCAATTCAGTATTGAATTAGTGCAGGTAATTTTGTACTATGGACTCATACCCACTGGAAGCAAATTGACATTGCTGCAAATTCCTTTCTTAGATTTGTGCAGTTATTGGAGAGAGGAGAGTTTCTTTCCCTTAGTTTGTGTTGGATTCAAACCAAGTCCTGAGAGATGAAAGGACAGTGGTAAAAATGTACAGCAATTCCAATTCACTCTCGCTGTCATAAAGTGAAATGAAAAGGCCTTAACTTTTTTTTGCAAGCATGGAAATTGACTTGGAAACACAAAATGTACTGTTAACCCCTCTCAACCCAACTCCTGAGCAATACTTTTCGGCGGCCATTTCTCACTGACACTAGCAGCTTTTTACTGATAGTGCTCTCTGTTCTAAATAGGCTGCCAGTCCAGCAATGTCTTGATTTTAAAATTCTCACCCTCGGCCCTCCCTATCTCTGTAACCTCCTCCCACCTTACAACCCTCCAAGATCTCAGGGCTGAACCAGTTCTACTGTCTTGCTCACCACGATTTTAATTGCTCCACCCTTGTCAGCCTCACCTTCTTCCACCTGAGCTCTAATGGCATTCCCTCCATAAAATTCTCTGTTTCTCTACCTCCCTTCTCCTTTAAGACGCTCTTTGTCCAGTCCTTTGGTCACTTGTCCTACTATCTCCTTATCGATTTTTGTAATGCTGCTGTGGAGCGCCTTGGGGCATTTTACTATGTTAAAGGTGCTACACAAAATGCAAGTTGTTGTTGTATCAGTGGATTTCCTTCTGCAGCAAGATTCAAAAGAGTTATCATATTGCTCCTTAAAAAGCATACCCTGGATCTCGCCATCCTCACCAACAGTGCCAACTCTCACACCATCCTTTCCTCTCTCAGGTATGTAAATGTGTAATTGACGCCTATCTTCATGGTCACTTCGTCCACTGCTCTCCGTTTGAAACCCTTTGGCCTGGTTTGCACCCTGTCCACAGGACCAAGGTCTCCACCGCCATTCTCTGTGTTGCATCTGTTGTGTGTTATGTCCCTTTGACCTCTGGACATGCTCAACGTCCATTCCTGCTCTCTCCCCTGCATGCATGGTCACTCTTCTCACATAGTTCCAATCCTCCCAATTCGTGCAACAGCCTCCTCCCACTCCCACCTTAGGAGTGCCGAGTTGCATCCCTTGCCTCTTCCTTTTTGTCTGCCCCGTTTGCGATATCACTTGGAGGTCGGCTTACACGCTTACGTTAACGAAACCCAAATCTACCTCTCCTGCACAGTCCCCAGTTCCACAACCACAAGAGTGCTGGCTAACTGCCGCGGGAGATCATTATCCTGAGGGACTTGATTGCCTCTAAGCAACACCAGGCACAGGGCAAGAGAAAATTCATCCTGATAATTCTAATGTACAATAAGGATGTGCATCCATCATACAAAAGGCCTGTTGAACTTGTTGTAAACCTTCCCAAGATATCAAGCCAAAAGTGAGCCCTCCTTATCTTTCTGTGCTTCCAAAGCTGCAATAGACAACCCTCAGATCTTGTTAAGACTTTGATGTTTCCCTTGGGTCGTCAGACACGGAAGTGCGCCTTTGATGTTCCTATGTGTCTCCAGGCAACAAAGGATGCTTGTCTGGTGA
Source organism: Heterodontus francisci (assembly GCF_036365525.1). Taxonomy (NCBI): domain Eukaryota; kingdom Metazoa; phylum Chordata; class Chondrichthyes; order Heterodontiformes; family Heterodontidae; genus Heterodontus; species Heterodontus francisci. The sequence continues at coordinate 40,150,844 of NC_090405.1, read as the reverse complement.
TTAGAAGTGGTTGTTCTATTGTCATTTTACTTTGCTGGCATGATGGGATTCAGCAGGACTGTAAAGCAATGGTTTTGGATTCAGTTCAATGCTGTTATAGACATTGGGGTAGAGGAAGGCCAAATACAGGGAACAAATGTGTTTAAAACCATAAGCAGATTTCATAGGGTAGATAGAGAGGTGGGCAAGTGAATCTGAAGTGCAGGTTAGCAATGATATAATTAAATGGGGGAATAGGTTTGAAGGACTGTTCCTATGTTCCTGGAATTCTGTGGCAGTGATATTAAACACTCTAATGCTTGACGTATCCAACCATTGATAGCTAGTCTATTCAACCAGCAGTACTCCCAGATTGTAGGACTAAGAGGTTTGCATCCAAGACCAATTACTATACTGCATGGACTGAGTTATGATTCTTGCTTTTTTGCTGATGTACTTTACTGTGCTTCTTTGACAGCACCTCCCAAATCCGTGACCTTTACCATCTAGAAAGACATGGGCAGAAGATCCATGGGAATACCATCACCTCCAAGTTCCCCTCCTGACTTGGATACATATCGCTGTTCCTTCATTGGTGCTGGGTCAAAATCCAGGTACTCCCTACCTAACAGCACCGTGGGAGCACCTTCACCACACAGACTGCAGTGGTTCAAGAAGAAGACCCACCACCACCTTCTCATGGTCAACTAGGGATGGGCAAAAACGCCAGCTTTGCTAACGATGCCCACATCCCAAAAAATAACAGTGGATGACTGCTTCAGGCCAGTGTGCTTGTATTCATGCTGTGTTATCTATCTTTAAAAAGATCTGCAGTCATTCTGGAGTTCATTGTAAACCTTACTATCTGTGTGAACGAGGCCTTCAGTTCCTTGTAGTGCCCACCAGTGGTGGAAGTCCCCAGGTATGCTGGCGGGCACAGCATGTTTGCTCTGCAAGGTCACCTGGGCACGGAGTAAACCCGCAAAAGAGACAGATGGCTGGAGTGACTCTACTCGTGAGTTGAGCCCATCCTGAACATGTGAGTGATCATCTTCCGCAGTCCCAGAAGCAGACACAGGATAAGGTGCTCTGACTTGACTGCCCTTTCCCCTGCCCCACCCCTGCCCAACTCCAAACCTGGTGGCCAAAGATCAAAACGTGTTGGGCTAAAATACAACCAAAGGAAATATGCTACAATTACAAAACACTATTTAAAGGGGCACTATCTTTGCTGGAACGTATTTGGCAATTATGTTTTTTTTTGGCAAATGCTACAATTCTTATCAAACAACCTTGCAAAACTGCCTCAAGTCCACGATTGATCTTGGTGATATTCGTAGACGTAGACTTACAATATTTCTTTGTCTTCTATTTGAACAGATATTATTGACTGCTTTCAAGACAGAGGACTTCCCCATTTATATAGCAACATCAACACAGGACAACATCTCAAGGCCCGTCGCAAGTGTTACGATTTGAGACCGAGCCACGTAAGGAGATGTTAGGGTAGATGACCGAAAGCTTGGTCAAAGAAGTAAATTTTAAGAGGTGTCTTAAAGGAGGAGAGAGAGAAAGGTATAGAGGCGGAGAGCGTTAGGGAGGGAATTCTTTAGCTTAAGGCCGAGACGACTGAAGGCAGAGGCGCCAATGGTTGGCGAAGGAAACCACGGATGCACAACAGGCTAGAATTGGAGGAATGCAGAGTTTGCAACGGGTTGTAGGCAATGCTCCCACAAAGCTGCATGCATGCGTGGTCACACGTAGGCCTTATTATTCCGGGTTAACTACCCGGGACTGCGTGGCCACACAAAAAAAATTTAAAGGCAACATGCATTGAAAAACTGGCTGCCTGCAACAACAAAATTCTACAAGTAACATTGGCTGTAAGGCTGGCAGAGATTACAGAGATAGGGAGGGACGAGGCCCTGGAGAGATTTGCAGACAAAACACAACAACAGTCATTTGTCAGCTATTATGCCAGCTGGGCTTGACTTCATTATGACAAAAATTAGGTTCTTCCAACTTCTCTCCCTCTTCATGATACATCACTTTAATTTAGTGTTGCCAGAAAGACTGGGCTGCAGGCAAGAAATTTCTTCTCGACATTGAGAAAATTCATAGATGGCAGCAACACAGAGCGGGCTGCAGAGTAACATCAATGATTGTTTTGGACAGATCGAGTGCACGACAACGCTCTTGATGGATAGTTCAATAGCAGGTATTGATATGGATGTTTTCTGACTGATCATGCTGCTGGAATACTTGCAACATTACGTCAGCCCCATTCTATCTGCTACTAGGCTGATGTTCATAAATCGACAAAACCTACTGATCTTAATTTCCTGCTTGGAAGTAAGATTTTCTTCTGACAAATCTCATACTTTGAAGGCATATGTTTGTATTATGCGCTTGTATTAAGCCTCGTGAAAGCCAAGTTTTAAATAGGGAAAGAGAAGGCAGAGTACAGACTGCTGTCCTGATGGCTGAATCTGGGGACTCGACTAGACAAAACATACAGGAGGCTGATGCTCTTCCGGCCATTTCATCTTGAAAGACTACCTCCAGTCGGGGTTGCCAACTCTAGTCAGATGTATTCCTGGAGATGCTGTCACATGACCTCCTGCCTGCAACTGCCCCGCCCCCACGCTTCCACCATTGTTTTCCCAACATGCTCGCACTTGTTGTGCTTCGCCTGCTCCACAGCCAACTGGAAAGCAAACAGACTCTTAGGGCAGGATTTTGCCCTTTGGGTCAGGATCCCGGCGTCAGGGTCAAATGGGGGTCACAATACAGAACTTTGTAGAAACAATCACCTGGCAGTGATTTTCCCTGAATTGGTCAGTTAGAGACCAGAGGTCATGCTCGCCATCCAATTAAGGACACCGAGCGGGGCTCTCAAAGCTGGAGGGCCAATAGGAGGCCTTACATCTCAGAAGCAGATGCAGCCTGCAGTTCAGGTAAGAGATTGAGAAAGAGTGTCTCCATTTCGAGCTGCCCTCTCTGCACATTTTAAAACTTCTAACTCAAAAAATGGACTCAGCAGCCAGGCTACAATTATGGAGGGAGAAGTCTTTCAGAGGGCGGCCTGCGGCTCCAGTTGTGTCCAGGCAGGTGGGGAAGGCCTCAAAGCCCCCCTGGAGTGCTGCTCCCCACCCCCACCCCCCCCCCCCCTCCACTCCAGTCTGCCACCAGGAGGCCGCCTCCAGGCTTCTGGCCTAGTTCCCAACACTAGGGGAGGCCCGCAGGCTGATGGACAATTCTTCTATTAATTGGCACCAATTGGCCATTTATTTACCTTGATTGGCCACCCACTGCTTGTAGGTGGGTAGCCCTTTCGCCCCTGATTCCACTTCCGGGGAAAATAGCCTGGGGGCAGGATGGTGCCAGCAAACTGGCACACCAGCCGGTGGGCATGAATTTTCGTGCTGGCCCACCTCCATGTTCACCCCATATGGGGGCAAAAGTCCAGCTCTTCGTTACCCGATTGGATGAGTTTTGACTGTCAGTCAAATAGCCTTTATTTTCCACTGTTTGATATTTTTATAATTAATCAAGTACAGTGTCTGTCCTGCTTAGGATTCTTCTGAGGCCCATGCAGTTGCCAACAAAATATAAGTCATTTAGTTTTTAAAAATGGACATTGTTGCCAGTGGGACAGGAGTGCAGGTGTGCTCTCCCGACAGCCCAGCACGCACAATTTATTATCCCTCCTATCTTCCTCACCATTCCACTTCCTCCTGGGAGTAGGATCAGGATGGAGCAAGGGGGAGTCCAGGGAGGAAAATCATGTCAACAGATGGGTTTCACTTCCCAGCCACCTACTCCCAGTTAGAGTGAACCAAACAGCAAAGGAGCCCTACCCAAGGCATATGGCACTGTTGGACTGTCATCGAGAGGAACATCTGGGTCTTAAAGGCATGATTTCACTGCCTGGACAAGTCAGGAGGGGCTCTGCAGTACGTGTGTCATGCATAGTTACTGCCTGCAGCACTTTGCTGTTCTAAAAGAGCTGGACTTTGACATTGCTGACAAGGAGGCCCTGGCTCCGTTGGGACCACAACCAAATGGAGGAAAGCGTCATGATGACCTGCACTCAGATCCCTTCCTTTCCCAATCGCCACCACTGTCACCACCCGCCCCCCCACCCTGGACTTACCTGCGGTCAATCGTGCAGTCCAAAAGTGGGTAGACTCTGACACACATGTTGCATCAGGGCTCCTCATTGGGTCCCGCAGCTCACCTGAATTATCACGGTGAGGCCCAGGAACTAACTTAGAACAGGCCTTGGGCCTGTCAGAAATGTCTGGCAAAAGGTCATTGACCTGAAACGTTAATTCTGCTTCTCTTTCCAAAGATGCTTCCAGTCCTGCTGAGTATTTCTAGCATTTTCTACTTTTATTTCAGATTTGCGGCTTCCACAGTATTTTGCATTTTTGTTATATTAACAGCCCCTAGTTTTGGATTCCCTCACATTTGGAAACATCCATTCTACAAACACCCTCATAACCAGAAAGACCTTTATTAGGTCACCCCTCAGCTTTAAGAGCCACAGCCTGTTCAGTCTTTCCTGATTGGATACAGTTGCTTGTAAACCTTTCTTGCATATTCCACAGTGCCTTTATATCGTTCGAATAATATGGAGACCCAGGGGCTTGATTTTCAATTTGGGATCGGGAACCCGATGCCTGGGTAATTTCCGGGTCCTGACCCCATGCCGCATCTCTGTCGCTCACGCGACGCAACCCTCAAATGTAAATGCTCTAATTGGGCTAGAGGCGAGCTCGGTGCCCAATCAATGACACCGAGCGTTACTAGGAGGCGGGAGCTGTCTGCAGAGCGTGAACGGCAAAGGCAGATGGCAGCCATGATGGGGCCTGCTACTACCGCACAGAAGAGAGGAGGCCGCACAGCAGGGGGGCCAGCAGCCTCACCGGGCACGAAGGTGGGCAAAAGGCCAACTGAAAGGCGCTGTGTCCAATCCGAAGCAGGATTCCCCCAGCTCCCAAAAGTTTAAGGAATAGAGAAAAGTCCTTCGTTTCTGCCCGCAATGAACCTGTCAGATGTGCACTAACGTGCACCAGACTGCTGGGCTTCGGCGATTTACAAATAGAAAAACCACCTTCTCGCCTTCCCCCGCCCGTTGACAACCTTCTCAAATAGCTTAACATGCTGTTAATTGTGGCAAGGGGGTTCCTGATTTACCTCCGCCCCTCTGTGCTCTCACTTTGAAAATTGGAGCATTGGAACTGACACACCATCCGCCAGCGCTTCTTTCAAAGCACGCCCACTCCCATTCCTGCACCCGTTGATGATTGAAAATGCCAGTCTATAACTGTGCACAGCTCTCAAGTGTGGTCTAACCAAGGTTCTATAAAGGACAATTTCTCTACTTTTCAATTCTATTCCTCTAGAAATGAATTACATTTTCGTGGCCTTATTAACCTGCTACTTTTAATCTGTGATCTGTGATCTAGATTCCTTTGCTCCTAAGTATGTGCTTCCTTATTCCTCCTACCAAAATGTATTACCTCACAGTTCCTTATCCTGTGACAGCGAGACATTAGTTATCAAGGTTATTAATATTTTCAATTAATTTTCAGCTTCAGCTCATAAGAAGTCATTTGGAATATTTTTTTTAATTGGTGCAGTTCATGTACAAATGTAACACGCGCATATTACATTCCCCTCTATCATTATGTCTCTGTATTAGAACTATCTTGTTTGCTAATTTTGTACTTATGACTGATAGCAACAACTCATAATGATCTCGTGCCTTTAACCAGTAGAAATAGAGGCATAGATTGCAAAAGCAATGAAGTTATTATGAACTTTTATAAAACACTGGTTCAGCCTCAACTACAGTGCTGCGTCCAATTCTGGGCACCACACTTTAGGAAGGATGTGAAGGCTTTAGAGAGGGGGCAGAAAAAAATTATGAAAATGGTTCCAGGGATGTGGGACTTCTGTTACTTGGATAGATTGGAGAAGCTGGGATAGTTCTCTTTAGAGAAGGTTGAGAAAAGGTTTGGTAGAGGTGTTGAAAATCATGTGGGGTCTGGACAGATAGGGAGAAGCTGTTCCCATTGGGAGAGGATCGAGAACCAGAGGACACTGATTTAAGGTGAATGGCAAAAGAACCAAAGGCGGCATGAGGAATTTTTTTTTTAACACAGCGAGTGGTTAGGATCTGGAATGCACTGTCTGACCTTGTGGTGGAGGCAGATTCAATCAGGGCTTTCAAAATGGAATTAAATTTGTGCTTGAAGGAAAGAAAATTGTAGGGCTATGGGAAAAATGCAGGGGCGTGGGACTAGCTGGATTGTTCTTGCAGCGAGCTAGTATGGACTCAGTAGGCTGAAGGGTCTCCTGTTCTGAAACCATTCTATGAATTATGGCCTGAATCTTCCGTCCCTGCCGCTGATGTTGGTAGCAGGTGAAAGAAATGGCGGCCCGCGCGTGTCGCGGAGCCGCCGCAATCTTCCCGTTTAGCGGCACATTTAAATAGCCAGGGTAGGCTGCCACCCCTGGCTCCCGCCCAATCACGTGGAGAGGGCAGGCTGTCCGTCCCCGGCAATGACACCATTTTTAAAGGGCTTTCAGCCCAACCGGGAAATTTAAATATTTAAAGGTGTCGTGAATCAAAAGAAATATAGGCACCACTTCTGCCCCTCTCCCACACCCCAAATAACAATAAAATTAATTATTTGCTCTCCCCCCCACCCCCAAAAAACACTTAACTTGTCCATCTGACCTGCAACCCCCCCAAAACTGCACAAACCGTAACCTCCAACCCTCCCCACCATCCCCGACACCCATGATGTTACTTTGACCCTGTTCCTCCCCTACCTCCCACACTGATAAACTTACCTCCTCCCCCCACTCCCCACCAGTATGGCACCTCGTTTCCCTGGACGGGGATCCGAAGGTGCGGGAGTGCCAGCCTCCCGGCTGAAGATCGCAGTGGGACATCAGGTGCCCACATAAGTATCATTAATTCATTCTCATGCAGTATAAGTTGTTGTTTTCCCTTACATTGGTTATTCTTGCGATTGTCCTGATGAGTGCAAGATGAAAAGCTTCGACGACATGTTTCTATTTTCAGCAATACTCACTCATTTAAATTAATTTAAATATTCAAATGGGGGGGTCAGGTCACCGAACGGCGGGGGAGTGCCACAAGGCCTCGCCGCTGCCAGTAATATCGAGCCGGGCCCTCCTGACGTCGGGGTACATTGCGGCCCTATCCTGGAGGCATCTTCATGCACCCCCCTCCCCACCCCGCCGTGAAACCCGATGCCTGGGGGAGAATAAAATCCACCCCTATGATTCTGAAGATCCCAAGGCGCCTCACAAACAATGGTAAGGAAAATGATGGCAAACTGGAGAGTGCTAGATTAGGAGAGGTCACAAAGATGGGTGTCAAGGGGTTTTTGAATGCGGAGAGGGAGGGAGGGAGGTTTGGGGGTAAGTTTCTTATAACCGGGCCCAAGATGGCTGAAGGTTGTGCAAACAACAATGAGGTGAAGAGGATGGGGGAGACGCATAGAGGGCCAAAGAACAGATTTTTAAGGGAGGTGGGGAGGCATATTGGGCACTAACAGTTTGCAGGGATAGGATAGGGCAAGGCTATGGGTGGTTTACACATTCGGAAAGTTATTTGAAATGAATTGGGGGGGGGGGTGCGGTAATGTAAACCTTTGTGCAATAGTGCAAAATGAGTGATAGTCATTCAGCAGCCAGTTTTACATCGCTCCCACTTTTTATTTCCACAGAAATGCACTGTCAATTCCATTGTCACCTAATTGCTATTCCTTAATTCCGTAGAATGATATAGCACAGAGGGAGGCCGTTCAACCCATCATGTCTGTGCTGGCTCTTTGAAAGAGCTATCCAATTAGCCCCACTCTCCTGGGACCTCCCCTTTTCTCCTAATCCTTTCAACCTTGTTGGGAGTCCTATGGTTCAGTACTTGGTTCGTCAGCTGAGGTTCCACAAACAAACAAAAACACCACATAGTTGTGACATAAACCACATCTGTCAAATGGAAGCATATTAATTTCAGCATATGGAACACTATTTGAACGTTTACTGGACATTGAACATAACTTGTTTAAAAGGACCACAGAGCAGTGGTTGAAAACATGGCTGCACATTTGCATTCTGAGAGACAGTTGCATAGAGAGACAATGGAAGTGCCCCTGATTCAATTAGCCAGATGGGTTTTGCCAATAGTGATGAACAAAAGATATTGAGAGTATTGTCTGCGAAAGTGCCAGCATTCCACACCCCACCCTCCTCCACCAACTGAGTGTGTCTAGTAAACTTTGAAGAATCAACAATCCTCACAGGCGATGCTGTGCCAAACAAAGAGCTGGTCACATGACTAACCTGTTGGCCGACTTGGGAATTGTTTGGATTGAGGATCACGGAAAAGTTTTGAGACAGACTGCAATTTTGAAGACCAAAGAGAAGCAAGGTCTCTCTCTCTCTCTGTCTCTCTCTCACACAAAGTTCCAGGGACCCACGGAGGTAACTTAAGCCTCAATACAGAAGACCCCTGCAGCTTTCTGGTGCCAGCGAAACAAGTTTGAAAGTGTGCACTGGGCCCCAACGAGAACTGCAAGACTTAACTTCAATCAAAGGCTTCACAGAAAAACTAAAAAACAGTAAATGAATTCCATCTACTACTTCAAACCTTCCCCCTTTAATTCTTTCTCCTCCTCTGTATCTATTTGTGTGTGCGTTTATCGCATATGCACGCCAGCATGGTTGCGTCGCGCATTTTTAGTAGTTTTAACTGAGTTTGAGTGTTAAGGTTCATAAACAAACACCTTGCTTGCTTAAACCTGAGAAAGCCTGTCTGATTGATTCCCTTACAATTACAATTAGAGAGCAGTGAACAAGGACTCACTGAGGGGAAACTAAAAACAGTGTTTTTAAAAGTTAAACCCTGTTACGGCCAAACCAGGAAAGGGGCCAGAGGGGAGCCCGAGACCCTTTCCTCAACTGGTCGTAACATAGTATTTACAGTACAGAAACAGAAGCATTCGGCCCAATAGATCTCTGCCAGTGTTTATGCCTCACATGAGCCCCTTCTCACACTAAGCTTCTACAGCACTGTCATTTGATGCAAACTGTTCTGTGATACTGAGTCAGTTTTAACTGCTCCGTAAACCAGGTAATGAATAGAAAAGATTATGAGAAACAGGTAATGGATTTCCAGGGTAGCAAGCGAACATTGTGCTGCTTGGTACCTTGCACGAAGAGGTGGATAAACATCTGGCTAGGAATAAGATTGAGGATAATTACAGTAAATACAGGTTAAGAGGATTGACAATCATATAGAACATGATGGTTCCTTAGCTACTGGAGGTGTAGAAATATGATATAAAGGAAGCAAACAATCCAAGAGGAATGGTATAGAACAGGTAAGATAACTAGATATTCTAGAGCTTTGTGTTCTTGAGGCACAAGGAAGAAACCTTGCAAAACCTTTCCTTAGGAGTCACTTGAAATTTCCAAGACTACCTGCACTATATTTTTAACGGGCGAAGGAGTCACCGGCATCAAAAATGAGTAAATGGAGTTGAGGTACAGTCCTCCCATGATCTAATTAAATGGCAGAACAGACTTGATGGGCTGAATGTCCCATCACCTTTCCTATGCTCAACAACAACTTGCATTTATATAGCACCTTTAATGTAGTAAAATGCCCCTAGGCACTACACTGCAATGTCATCAGACACAATTTGACAACCGAGCCACATAAGGAGATATAGGGCAGGAGATGGTATTCTGGCTGGCTTCTTTGATATTGCAGGATAAACAATGTTGACCCCAGAAAGAGGAGGAATACGCTGGATGGTCTATTATTCCCTCATTGTGTTCCCTCTGACTGCTGAGTCTACTATGAAGTAAACTGATGATAACAACACTATGATTTGCATTGTTTGCATCAAGCTCAATAAGTTCCAGATCAAACAGACTGCCAAAACACTCTATGATATTGATATAGCTAAAGCCAGTTCTCTTATTAGGCTTGACAGTGAGAAGAAAGCTTATGTCCTTCCAGCCCCAGACTATGATGCATTGGCTGTTGCTAATAAGATTGGCACCATTTAAAGTGGCTTTAGGAAGAACTGTATAAATATTGCACATCAAAGGCTACAAACACCGTCACACTATGTTTTCATTAAGTGCTTCTGCAGCCGTGTGAGAGAGGGGGAGGGTGTGCCTAGGAAGATGTAGCAAATGACTTATGGTCCAGTTGGGCATTTTTTTTTCATTCATGGGATGTTCAAGGGAGTTCCAGAATTTTGACCCAGCGATTGTGAATGAACGGCGATATAGTTCCAAGTCAGGATGGTGTGTGGCTTGGAGGGGAATTACTATGAAGTAAATTGACGATCACAACACTATGATTTGCATTGTTTGCAAGGGTGGTGTTCTCATGCATCTGCTGCCCTTGCCCTTCTCGGTGGTAGAGGTCGCAGGTTTGGAAGGTGCTGTCTGAGGAGCCTTGGTGAGTTTCTGCAATGCATCTTGTAGATGGTACACACTGCTGCCACTGTGCATCAGTGGTAGAGGGAGTGAATGTTTGTGAATGGGGTGCCAGCCAAGCGGGCTGCTTTGTCCTGGATGGTGTCGAGCTTCTTGAGTGTTTTGGAGCTGTACCCATCCAGGCAAGTGGAGAGTGTTCCATCACACTCCTGACTTGTGCTTTGTAGATGGTGGACAGGATTTGGGGAGTCAGGAGGTGAGTTATTCACTGCAGGATTCCTAGCCTCTGACCTGCTCTTGTAGCCACGGTATTTATATGGCTACTCCAGTTCAGTTTCTGGTCAATGGTAATGCCCAGGATGTTGACAGTGGGGAATTCAGTGATCGTAATGCCATTGAATGTCAAGGGGAGATGGTTAGATTCTCTCTTGTTTGAGATGGTCATTGCCTGGCACTTGTCTTGCGTGAATGTTATTTACCACTTATCAGCCCAAACCTGGATATTGTCCAGGTCTTGCTGCATTTCCACATGGACTGCTTCAGTATCTGACAAGTCGCGAATGGTGCTGAACATTTTGCAATCATCAGCGAATTTCTGTATCTAAAGATTAACTAAGTACTGCAAGTGCACTGAACACAGCTGTAATCACTCACAAAATGCACCTAACCCTGATTTTGCTGTGAGCTTTGATGGATATATTTTCTTGTTGAATTGAAATTGTGATAAATAAAGACACAAGCCAGGCCCTGACCCCAGACCTGCCAAAAACAGGGCCTGTAGGATGGGGATGGGAGTTAAAATATCATCAACCGAGCCTAGCTGAACGTACACCCAGTGCCATTTTAACAGGCGCGGTTTGGATCCCATGCGAGATAGGTGGGGGCCTCATTGACATTCAGAAGTCGGGGTCCAAAGCTATCATTTCATCGCCAGGGAAATTAAAGATCAGCAGTCCCAGGAGAGGGCTGAGAAGGTAAAGTTATTTTATTCTTTAAAGGTTTCCTTGGGGCTGTAATCTTTTTATGTTGTCTGATGCAACATAAATGAAATGCGTGGAGTTCAGTTGATTGAAGATCTCAAACAGGTTTATTAACAGCTCTTTACAAGTATATACAGTGCAGAGCTACCTATTTACAGGACTTGCCTCTTGGTGTTACAGTTACAGAGTGAGCCTAGCATGTAGTCACATGACTGCATACTGGTACTCAGCATACTAGGATCTTAAAGGGATATCACTCTTGAAGGCAATCACACATCTGGGGTCAAGAGGAATTCCTATGATTTCCTGGGATATCATCCCCCGCCACACTCGCCAACGCTCCTCACACGAACCGCAGTTGCCAGGAACCATTCCCGCAAGTACCAGGCTGCAGCCTCCTGCTACGCTCGCCCATCTCCCACCAGTGGATCTGACATCCTTACTTTGGGATCAGGCGGGAGTCGGACCTTGTCTGCTTAAATGAGGCCTATGTGTTAAAATTGCTTGGACGTCACGCTAGCAAGCCGGGGCAAGAGTAGGGTTGTCAATTATGGTTGCACAGATTCCTGGAGGTATCATTTCATAACTCCTACCTCCAACTACCCCAAGTCACTCGACTAGCCCCTCCCCCACCCCCCCCCCGCCCCTCCCCTTCCCACCCCACCCCCCACCTCCCCCATCTATTTTATGACAAAGAAATGGAGCTGTTGAAAGAAATTGAAAAAAGAACACACACTTTTTGAAAAAAATTGCCGGAAAGGTTGGCAACATTAGGTGAGCGTCAAGCTCCTTCCCGCAGCCCCACACTTTCCCCAGGCACCACAACCACTCCCTCCCCCCAACCCCGCCCCCCCTCCCCCAACCAGTTAAAATCGGGGCTTCAGTTTCTCTCTTGCCGAAATTTTAGTTTACCCTATTTCCTGCTTTTGAGATTTTGTTCAATGTGGTGAGCTGCATTACTTCCAATGGCACTGCTGTAATTCGGGGAGACCTCGTTCAATCCGTGAATGCTTATCTTTAGAGGCTTAATGAATCAACTGATGAGACATCTGAGATCAGGAGGTCCTTGTTTGTAAGATGCTCGCAGCCTTCTTCCCTTCTTCGTATTCATACCAGGGACCTCTGTCTACAAATAAGCTCAATACTGCAACATAAACAGAGGCTTAAGACTTGCCAAGCTTGGTTTCTTTTACCTTAAAGTTTGCGGTGGTCTGCAGACATAGATTGATCACTGGCTTCCACCATTTACTTAGCCTCTTAGTACAGGAGACCATGGTAAATGATTCAGTGAGTGAGAGACTGGCCGAGACAAGATAATGTTTGAATCAGGCTTAGTGAATGCTCTCCCGCAGCACATTGCCATGGTGACTAACCTTTAAAGCAAGTGAGTTTTAAAGGTTAGTCACACTTTAAAACAAACCTCAATTTTGAAATTTTTAACCTCGTGTTCAAATCCCTCCACAGTCTCACCGCTCCACCTCTGTAACCTTCTCCAGCCCTACAACCCTCTGAGATCTCCGCATTCCTTTGCTAATGATTCAAAGCTAGGTGGGAATGTGAACTGTCACAAAGAGGCTGCAAATAGACACTGACGGGTTAAGTGAGTGGACAACAGGTGGCAGATGGAGTATATTGTGGGGAAGTGGGTTATTCACTTTGAGTCGTAAGAACAGAAAAGCAGAATATTTTTTAAAAGGCATGAAACTTCTAAATGTTGTTGTTCGGAGAGACTTGGCGATACTCGTACAAGGAATACAGAAAGTTATCTTGTAGGTACTGCAAAAAATTAGGAAGACAAATGGCATGTTGGCTTTAATTGAACGGGTACTGAAGTACAACAATAAGGAAGTCTTGCTACAATTGTATAGGGCTTTGGTGAGACTGCATCTGGAGTACTGTGTGCAGTTTTTGGTCTCCATATTTAAGGAAGGATATACTTGCCTTGGAGGTAGTACAGAGAAGGTTCACTAGATTGGTGCCTGGGATGAGAGGGTTGTCCTATGATGAGAGGATGATTAAGTTGGGCCTATACTCTCTGGAGTTTACAGGAATGAGAGATGATCTCATTGAAACATATGAGATTCTGAAGGGGATTGACAAGGCAGACAGTGAGAGGTTGTTTCCCCTGGCTGGGGAATCTAGAACACAGGGACACAGTCTCCAAATAAGGGGCCGATCGTTTAGGACTGAGATGAGAAGAAATTTTTTCACTGAAAGGATTGTGAATCTTTGGATTGCTCATCCCCAGAGGGTTGTGAATGTTCCATTGTTGAATATACTTAAGGGTGAGATAGATAGATTTTTGATCTTGCAGGGAATCAAGGGATATGGGGAGTAGGGCGGGAAAGTGGAATTGAGGCAGAGGATCAGCCATGATTGTATTGAATGACGCAGCAGGCTTGAGGAACCGTATGATCTACTCCTGCTCCTATTTCTTATGTTATTAGGTTAACTCTGGCCTCTTGTGTATCCCCAACGTCCTTTGCCCCTGTTATTGGCAGCCTTCAGCGTCTAGGCCCAAAGCTATGCAATTCCCTCCCTAACCCTCTTTGGTTCTCTGTCTCTACTCTTTCAAACTTACCTTTGTGATCAAACTTTTGGTCATCTGTCCTAATGTCTCCTTCATTGGCTCGATGCCAATTCTCATCTGCTAACACTCCTGTGAAGCACTCTGGGATGCTTTACTATGTTAACGGCGCTATATAAATACAAAAACAAAAGCAAAATACTGCAGATGCTGGAAATCTGAAACAAAAACGAAAAGTGCTGGAAATACTCAGCAGGTCTGGCAGCATCTGTGGAGAGAGAAGCAAAGTTAACGTTTCAGGTCTGTGACCTTTCATCGGTTCTGAAATGTTAACTTTGCTTCTCTTTTCACAGATGCTGCCAGACCTGTTGAGTATTTCCAGCACTTCTTGTTTTTGTGTTGTATATAAATACAAGCTGTTCACGTTGGGATGTCAGAATGTTTAGCCTGTGCTTTTTCTCAAAGGAGGCATGAAATATTGATCAGGATCCGTAGCATTAATAAAACAGGACACTGTTCAGATGCAGGCAGTGTACAAGGTTAATTAAGAACATTTCTTGGCAATGCAGCCTGTGATATCAAGTTGTCATTCTTAAAAGGCAGCATTCTGCCATTCCATGCATTTAGTGGGGAAAGCAGGGAGCTGCACGGGAGCATCAAGTCACTCCAAGTCACACACCAACATTCTTCTTTTGGGCCTCCTTATCTCGAGAGACAATGGATACGCGCCTGGAGGTGGTCAGTGGTTTGTGAAGCAGCGCCTGGAGTGGCTATAAAGGCCAATTCTGGAGTGACAGGCTCTTCCACAGGTGCTGCAGAGAAATTTGTTTGTTGGGGCTGTTGCACAGTTGGCTCTCCCCTTGCGCCTCTGTCTTTTTTCCTGCCAACTACTAAGTCTCTTCGACTCGCCACAATTTAGCCCTGTCTTTATGGCTGCCCGCCAGCTCTGGCGAATGCTGGCAACTGACTCCCACGACTTGTGATCAATGTCACACGATTTCATGTCGCGTTTGCAGACGTCTTTATAACGGAGACATGGACGGCCGGTGGGTCTGATACCAGTGGCGAGCTCGCTGTACAATGTGTCTTTGGGGATCCTGCCATCTTCCATGCGGCTCACATGACCAAGCCATCTCAAGCGCCGCTGACTCAGTAGTGTGTATAAGCTGGGGATGTTGGCCGCTTCAAGGACTTCTGTGTTGGAGATATAGTCCTGCCACCTGATGCCAAGTATTCTCCGAAGGCAGCGAAGATGGAATGAATTGAGACGTCGCTCTTGGCTGGCATACGTTGTCCAGGCCTCGCTGCCGTAGAGCAAGGTACTGAGGACACAGGCCTGATACACTCGGACTTTTGTGTTCCGTGTCAGTGCGCCATTTTCCCACACTCTCTTGGCCAGTCTGAACATAGCAGTGGAAGCCTTACCCATGCGCTTGTTGATTTCTGCATCTAGAGACAGGTTACTGGTGATAGTTGAGCCTAGGTAGGTGAACTCTTGAACCACTTCCAGAGCGTGGTCGCCAATATTGATGGATGGAGCATTTCTGACATCCTGCCCCATGATGTTCGTTTTCTTGAGGCTGATGGTTAGGCCAAATTCATTGCAGGCAGACGCAAACCTGTCGATGAGACTCTGCAGGCATTCTTCAGTGTGAGATGTTAAAGCAGCATCGTCAGCAAAGAGGAGTTCTCTGATGAGGACTTTCCGTACTTTGGACTTCGCTCTTAGACGGGCAAGGTTGAACAACCTGCCCCCTGATCTTGTGTGGAGGAAAATTCCTTCTTCAGAGGATTTGAACGCATGTGAAAGCAGCAGGGAGAAGAAAAGTGCTGGAAATACTCAGCAGGTCTGGCAGCATCTGTGGAGAGAGAAGCAAAGTTAACGTTTCAGGTCTGTGACCTTTCATCGGTTCTGAAATGTTAACTTTGCTTCTCTTTTCACAGATGCTGCCAGACCTGTTGAGTATTTCCAGCACTTCTTGTTTTTGTGTTGTATATAAATACAAGCTGTTCACGTTGGGATGTCAGAATGTTTAGCCTGTGCTTTTTCTCAAAGGAGGCATGAAATATTGATCAGGATCCGTAGCATTAATAAAACAGGACACTGTTCAGATGCAGGCAGTGTACAAGGTTAATTAAGAACATTTCTTGGCAATGCAGCCTGTGATATCAAGTTGTCATTCTTAAAAGGCAGCATTCTGCCATTCCATGCATTTAGTGGGGAAAGCAGGGAGCTGCACGGGAGCATCAAGTCACTCCAAGTCACACACCAACATTACATGGACATATATCAACCATTCTTGTATTATCACTGGGTCAAAATCCTGGCACTCCCTAACAGCACTGCGGGTGTACCTACACCACACTGACTGCAGCAGTTCATGAAGGCAGTCCAGCACCACCTTCTCAAGGGCAACTAGAGATGAAAATGCCAGCCTTGCCAATGTTGCCCACAGCATGAGAATTTAATTTTGTAAAAGAGTAGATCAGAGGTAGGGCTGCCCTGCTTCTCGGATCCATGCTCCCTGTGATCGCGGATGCATGCTGGCAGTGCGGGATTGAGACATCACGTGGGAAGTCTTTTAAACAAGACAAATTTTCTGGCGGTAATTCATGAGGACTGGGGCACCCTTTCACTTCCTGCTGCTGACAGTGCAGCTGTAAATGCATTCCTCATATGCGTGTTTATGATTCTCACTACAAATAGTGAACAGAGGAATTCCCCCTCCTGAAGGTTCACAGTTCAATGCTACAAGGGTCTGTGCGCTGAGTAACTCTCTGCAGTGAGATAAATATTGATGCCAGACTCTATTCACATGAAGCTGCACAAGCAACAGTTTACTGGATTATGTGATTCAGGACAGAAGATGGTTCATTAGTAACAACAGCATATATTTGTATAGAACATCTAACATGGTAAAATGTTCGAAGGCACTTCGCAGAAGCGATTACTGTATTTACTTGTGTAAAAGTCAATTTCGTGTATAAGTTGACCCATGACTTTAGGCCAAAAAATCTTGAATTTTTCCTATATCTCATGTAAAGGTTAAGCTTAACTTTCAGAGCGCAGACAGAACATTCTAATCACGCACTGATATAGATACCTGATTGTTCAGCGGGGACCCCCACATTTTTTCAATATGGCACCAAGGAAGAACAACAAATGCACAGCGCAGTTTAAACTAAAAGTCGTTGCGCGGGCAGAGAAGGTGAATAAGTGTGCGGCAGCAAGAGAATTCAAAGTATCAGAGAAGAGTGTCAGAGATTGGAGAAAGCTTTGTACACAGCTCACGAAGATGCCAGAGCATAAAAATGCCATTGGGGGAAAGCCTAGCAAGTGGTTGCAATGAGGTGGTGAAGTTGCAGAGTGGATCAGTGAACCTCACCAGAACAGAAACATAGTTTCCTGCACATCCATCCGACTCTCCCTGTCTCCATGGTGGCTATTAATGTGTTAATAAAGGTTTGAAAATATGACTCGTGTAAAAGTCAACTCCCCCAAATTTTAGCCTCAAAACATTGGTCTCAAAAATTCAGCTTTTACTCGGCCATCAAAATTTGACCGTACCTTTACCATCAAAGAATGATTGAAATCATAGTTCAGATTTATTGACAAATATGCAGTCATTAGGTGAAGACTTTAGTTGTAGTGAAAGATGGAAGTGGTGGAGATTGATTCTTGCGGCAGGGTCAAGCGATTTGCTCTGCGCTGGATGGTGTTGAGTTTCTTGAGTGCTGTTTTTTTTTGATGCACATCCATCCGTAAGAGTGGAAAGTATTCCATCAAACTTCTAATTCGAGCCTTGTTAACACTGGAGCAGCTTTGAGGGGCCAGGATGTGGTTCAGTCATCGCAGAGTATCCAGCATCTGCCGTACGCTTACCCCCACAGTGTTGACATGACGGGTCCAGTTAGGTTTTTGGTTATTTGTAACTCCCAAGATATTGATGGTGGCGACTCAGCAAGGAGGGTGATTTGAAGGGGCTGAGCTTCCTCCTGTTTGAGATGGTGTTTGTAACTGGAATTTCAGTCAAATGTACAAAGCAAGTCCTGGCTGATACTTACCCCGCAATCAATATCACTAAAACTATCTGGTCATTTGCTGTTTGTGGGAGATTGCTGTGTGCAAACTGGCTGCAAAATTTCTCGACATTACAACAGTGACTGCACTTCAAAAATAATTCATTGGTTGTAAATAGCAATGTGCAGCCTGAGATTGCGAAAGGCGCTAGCCAAATGTGGCTTTGTTTGTTACTATTTTATTTATTTGGAGAGACGATGGTGTAATGGTAATGTTGCTGAACTAGGAATCCAGAGGCCCAGGCTAATCCCCCGGGAACATGGGTTCAAACGCCACCATGGCAGCTGGGGGAATGTAAATTCAATTAATTCATAAAGATCTGGCATTGAAAGCTAGTCTCAGTAATGGTGCCATGAAACTATCATCAATTGTTGTAAAAAACCCATCTGGTTCACTAATGTCCTTTAGGGAAGGAAATCTGCCCTCCTTACCTGGTCTGGCCTACATACGACTCCAGACCCACAGCAATGCGATTGATTCTTAACTCCCCTCTAAAATGGCCGAGCAAGCCACTCAGTTGTCAAGGGCAATCAGGGATGGTCAATTTGCCAGCGACGCCCACATCTCATGAAATGAATATAAAAAAAGTTTCTTTCTTTCTCATTCACGCCTCATGCTACCCGCCACTCGTCCACTGAGCCTATTGTGGACTGGCACAGTCTAATTCATTATCGATGGAGCTCAACATGGACTCAACACTGAACAGGCCTCCTCTTGATGTTATGATGGAGGGAAGGTTACTGATGAACTAGCTGAAGGCGGTTAGGTCAAGGATGCTTCCCAAGGAACACCTGCAGCAACACTTTGAGGCAAAAAGCCTCTAACAAACACAACCACCTCCCTTTGTGTCGTGTATGACTCCATCCACTGGAACATTCCCTCATCAACTTTTCCCCACTGACACCAGCTTTGTAAGGACTCCATAGTCAAATGCTGCCCTGATGTCAAAGGCAGCTACACTCATTGCTCTTTTAGCATTTGGCTCTTGGGTCTATGTCTGAATCGACATAGAGCAACATATTATCAAAGCACATTGCAAGAAGGGACGTAATGGGTAGAATTTGCTGGAGCAGGATATCTCACAGTGTACTTAGACACTTTTCTGCACCTTTCAGCGTAGCATGCAAGAAGTAAGCTGTTCACAGCAGGCTGAGGGAAATGAGCATTTAGAACCTCAGCGAATGACCCAACCAACATTCTATCTCCCAAACCAATGAGATTCAAGGACTGAGAGATAACAAGAGGAAGGAGGGTGAATTGGAGTCAAATCGGGTACAGAGAGCGAAATAAAGAGAGGGAAAAATGATTGGAGACAGAGAGAAAAAAGAGACGGAAAGGAAAAATAAAATATTTGTGAAGATTCACAATACATGGAGTATCTCTTCCCTGCCATAAGATGCTGCCACATAATGACATGCGTCATTCACATGCTGTTATTTTAGCAGAACATTCTGCCCAATATTACTAATAATCCAAGCCATAGTGGAGCAAAAGCAGTGTTGTAATGTGTCCTGGTTCACAGACAGCACTTGGCAAAGCATTTGTTTATGAGTAAGTTATTAAAAGTGACAAACACAGCAAGGAATGAAGGTCTGTTAAAGGCGACATAAACAATCATTCATGTGACAAACTAATTTAGTCATTTACCATACAGAAATTTAAATTCTACCTAAAAAGAAATTACTTCATGCAATGCTCTTGTTGCTTATTATCTACTGACCTTATGGACAACATATAGTTTGGTCCATGACAAGGTCAGGAGTTAAGCAATTCACTGGTGATTCCACACAGAAATCTCTGCGCTCCTCCAATTCCGGCCTCTTGTGCATCCCTGACTTTTCATCGCTCCACCATTGGCGGCTGTGCCTTCAGTGACCTGGACCCTAAGCCCTGGAATTCTCTCCCTCAACCTCTCAGCCTTTTTACTTCTCTCTCCTCCTTTAAGGTGAGCCGAGGTGTCCTAATACCTCCATTTGCAGCTCGGTGTCAAATGTTGTTTGATAACTCTCCTGTGACCCGTCTTGGGACACTTAAAATTGTTAAAGGGCGCTATATAAATTCGAGTTGTTGTTGTTACTTAACTCCATTCACAACTCCTCTGATAATTAAACAGCCATGAGACCTTGAGACTTCATTAAGCGTGGTCAATGAGTGGCTCAAAATGGAATGTGTTGGTAGAATGTGGTTATTTATCCATGACCTTTTAATCAAGGATACAGCCATCTGATCCTGGGCTACACTGTCCAGTTTTTGAGTGGGTTTTTATTGAAAGTGTGAACCAGGCACTAAAGGTCTGGTTTTGTTTTAAATAAAAGTCTGTCTTTTCACCTTATGAAATAGAGACATGGGTTATCAAGGCTATTAATGATTTTAATCGAACTTCGCCAGCAGAAAATATAAGATTGGTTTGTATAATTCTTTTCTTTGCTCTTTGGGATGCAGGGAACATTGGCGAGGCTGCATTTCTTGTCCATTTCTAGTTCCCCAGGCAAGGTGGTTGTGGACTGCCTCCATCAACCGCTGCAGTGCTCATCATCATATCACTCCCACAGTACCAATAGCGAGGGAGTTCTGAGATTTTGACTCAGTGACGATAAAGGAACGGGGATACACCTTAAAGATACAGCATCCGCGACAGTGGGCGATTAATTGCCTGCTCGCCATGGAATGGCTTTGGCAGTCTGATGGAGGGTCAGAGCAGGGTCTTCAGAATAAAATGTGACCCACAGAGTCATTATGAGACAGAAGGAGGCCATTCAGCCCCTCAGATCCTTGCAGCTCTCTGTAGAGCAATCCAGTCAGCCCCATTCCCCCGCTCTATCCCAGTAGCCCTGTAAGTTTATTTCCCTCAACGGCTCATACAATTTCCTGCTGAAATCATTCATCATTTATGCAATGCAAACTTTGAACGCCAATTCCCTAGTTGGGCCGGAGGCGAGCTCGGCGCCTAACTAAAGGCCGAGTGCCTCCAAGAGGTGGGAGCTGCCGGCCTGGTGCCAGCGGCTGCTGCGTTGTCGAGGAGAGCAGTCAGCTCGTGAAAGGGCCAGGTCACTAACGACGGTGGAATGTGGCCATGGATGCCAAGTGGAGGTACAGCGCTCAACCTACCCTAGTTGGCGCTTTAAATTTAATCTCACGGCACATAGAAACAAACCTGCTTTTGCCCCATGGTGACCCCGGCAGCTGTGCCCGTCATTGCCCTTACCCAGGTGTAATGAGCCCATTTCTCCTGCAGTGCCAAAAGAAAGTGAGATAAGGTGCTGCTGTCTACGCCCAATGGCATCGGCCCTTATCCATTTGAAGTTGCGTACCTCAGTGTGGGCAGGTAGTCAGCAGCACTATGGCTCTGAGCCATTCTGAGGGGTGACTGCATGGCTTGGGCACAGACTCCACCCATGTTGAGGAGCAACATGTGCCCTGAGGATCTTCCACTGGAGGGTACAAGCCCTGAGACCTGACCTGAGGGCCGTGTAGCACTCACCTTGCCTGAGTGTATCAGGTTGTTGACCATCTTACAGAGCTGGAGCCACATTCTTCTATTAATGCTGACAGCAATCTCTACCCAGGCCGGTTTTGTGTGGGTGGGTGGCTCCTCCTGACACCGCCCGGGAAAATGACCTCCCTCCTCTCCCTCATGGTCTCAAGCATCACCTCCAGGTCATTATATGAATACAGAGGGGAGCTTCCCTGCCTCAGGTGCCAGATCTCCGGCTGTCCAATGCCATGTTTCCACATTTCAGCTCGATCCAATCCTCTCACATTGTCTCCTCCCTCCTCCCTTCAGATTGAAATGGTATCCATGGTAATGGTTGCCGTGGGGATTTAAATCAGGCCCGCACTTTACCTGGCCGCCTCTGTTCCCGCCCCCACGGCCTATAATTGGCCACCAAACCTAACTCCAATCCAATGAGGGGAGGGGGGCGGGGGGGGGTGGGGAGGGGGTTCCCCCACGATAATCATGACTTTATTCTACTGCCCTTTGGAGGAGGGTTCGGGACTTGGAAGCAGTTCCAACCCATTTCCTGCTTCTGTTGTGAAAATTTACCCAAGGGCAAAAAAAAAAACGGCCAGTAGCTGTGCTGCGGTGAGACTGGCAAAGGAGCAGGAAGTGCAGAGTGTCTATCGACACCAATGAGTTGGAGACAAGGCACCATTTATCACAGGTCTCACAGCAAACAGAATCTATTCAGTCAGCAAATTGAATCTATTTAAACAGCGCACCACAGCAAAAAGTCTACAGAGTCCACTTAAAAAAGAGTCTACGAACTACAGCAAATAGAACTCATGACTGGAACTGTAGCAATGTTTCCTAATAAGAATGGAATTTCTCCAGCAATGTGCAATGAATGGAGGATAATTACATAAAAAATTATATGCAGGAAATTAATCCCAGTCACTTACAGAACTGCGGTCTCCAGGTTTGATTGAAATGGGAATTACCCAATCATGTCCAATCTGACTGGGAATAGTGGAGTCACTATATGCAGCCTATGGAATGAACTGACCCTTCCATATAAGATAGAGCTGGCCAGATTCAGACAAAGGACAGGCCGGAGCAAGGAAATACATGGCCATTTACAAGAACTGTGTAATAGGTTTTGTTATTTTCCAAACTAGGCAGGAGTTCATTGCAATTAAGTTGCAGTGAGATGAGATTTTCTAATACTCTATATTAAACAGTGACTTACTTGACAATAAAATAGAGATACTCCAGACCATTTAC
This sequence comes from Heterodontus francisci, assembly GCF_036365525.1. Lineage (NCBI taxonomy): Eukaryota > Metazoa > Chordata > Chondrichthyes > Heterodontiformes > Heterodontidae > Heterodontus > Heterodontus francisci. The sequence goes on along the minus strand of NC_090405.1, from coordinate 40,128,054 downwards.
ATCTGGTTTTCCTCACGAAGGTGCTAATCAATCCACCTTTCTGAAGATTGGAGAAGCCCTCATGGTTTTATGTGCAAGATTAAGATGTTCAGTTCATATAACATGGGGCTTTCAATGTTCTGGCCTCTAGGTCATGCTATGACTAACGATTGGATAGTAAAGATAAACTCCTAATCGAAGGGAATGCAGGGTTTGTTTATAGAAGAGACCAGTAATGCTAAATCCAAGAATAAATCTGGAGCAGACCTGAAATGTGTAGCAATGTTCATCGTGAGCTGAAGTGGGTAGCACTACACAGGAGGGGAGCAGCATGCGAAGGTGGCAGAGGAATAGGCAGGAACCTAGCATACGAGGCTACGGGCCAAGTGCTGGAACATGGGATTTGAATAGATAGGCTTGATGGCTGGCACGGACACGATGGGCCGATGGGCCTATTTCTGTGCTGTATAACTCTTTGACTCTATAACCTAAGGATCAGTTGGGAAATGGCTGCCAGGAACAACACATCTGCTGTGGGAAATACAGGGAATAGTGGATAGATATCGCAAGCATGTAGTCACTACTCTGTTGACCATGTGACTGATGTATCGGTCATCTGCTCATTTTGGTATGGGCAGCACATTGGCCGATACTGCATTTGATCTCTGTGCTATTCTGGAAAGAAGAAGGGGTAGAAAAGACACGATCTGGTCACTTACCACATTGCTGTGTGTGGGGGCTTGCTGTGTGAAAATTTGCTGCTGTGTTTCCTACATTATAACAATGACAGCTCTTCAAAAGTACTTCATTGGTTGTAAAGCACTTTGGGATGTCCTGATGTGTTGAAAGGTGCTATATAAATGCAAGCCCTTTCCCACTCCTTTATTATTAATATGGATTAATAAGACATACCTGTGGTTAAATGGATAATTATGAAACGTCTGTCAGCTATAAACTGATGAATCATCACCCATCGATCAAACCTGGCACCTGATCAATGATTTAGGTACATCTTGCCCTTGACTACATCAGCCCTCTGTGGCTGTCATTTAAGATGCAGCTGAAACTAGGCAGCATTGTTCCGTGAGCTCACTGGTAACACTTTTAATTTTGATTGAGTCCTAATTTGTGAAGGGTTCCGCATTAATGAAGGGGTAGGATAATTATGATGTGATGAAGGATAAAGAGAAGTTACAACAGAACAGCTGGCCCCATCTCCAGTATAGAAAAAGGTGAATCTGAATGAATGTGCATTTCCCTTTGGGATGCAGAGAAGGGCATCAGATCCTGGTGCGAAAGGACAACACACAAGGTCATAGTGTTGGAGCAGCTCTCTTATGCTGCTGTTTGTAATTCTATGAAGTTACTGTAAGGTGAAACATCTTTCATACTATTATTTCTCAGAAGCAGAGAAATTACCATTTCTGACTTTAGCAGATGGGCACTGCAGCTCTCCAATAATACAGCACAGAAGGAGCCCAGCGTGTCTGTGTCAGCGCTCTGAAAGACTTACCCAATTAGCCCTGCTCCCCTGCTCATTCCCCATAGCCCCGCAAATTTTTCCTTTTTAATTATTTATTTATCCAATTTTCTTTCAAACATTACTGTTGAATTGCTTCTATCACCCTTTCGGGGAGTACGTTCCAGATTATGACATCTCTGAGCAAAAACAGTTCTCCTCATCTCCCCCCATGGCTTTTTTGCCAATTACCTTAAATCTGCGCCTACCGATTACCAACCGTCCAGCCCGGTGGAAACAATTCCTCCTTATTTAACTCAGCCAAAACCCTTCCTAATTTTGAACATCACCCCTTAGTTGCTTTGCTCTAAGGAGAACAATTAATTCTGCTACAGTCTCCCTCAACCCTAATTGTATAACTTCTTTGTCCACTAAGCTTTACAATAAATTGATTAACTCCTGCGTGAAAACAGCAAAGGAATGTCAAACAAAATGCATTAAACATTCTAGATTGAACATCAAACATATTATAAAGAGGATATAGAGGCACAGGAGAGGGGGTAAAATGATTTACAAGGAGGATACCAGTACTATGAGGTACCTATTCAGGAAAGGATGAACAGGTTGGGTCTCCTTTCTCTTGAAAAGAGAAGGCAGAGGGGCGACCTAATAGAGGTCTTTAAAATTGGGAAAGGCAGGCACAGAAAGTGTGCTTCCAACTGTGGGGAAGAGCAAAACTAGAGTCCCTAAATATCAAATAGAGAATGCAGAAGAAACTTCTTTCCCCAGAGAGTGACAGAATGTGGAACTCGGTACCACAGCGAGTGGTTCAGGCGAATAGCGCCGATGCATTTAAGGGAAAGATAGATAGGTATATTAGGGAGAAGGGGATAAAGCGTAATGCTGATAGGATTAGATGAGAAAGGATGGGAGGAGGCTCCAGCATGGACGAGGTGGGCCAAGTGGCCTGTTTCTGTGCTGTATATTCTAACTAAAACAGAAATAGAAATATATGATATGACAAAGAGGCTCAAAAATGTTTAGTGCAAGAAGCAACTTGAAATGAGAGCCAAGAAGCAAGTGTTCATATTTTGGAAGGAAAAGCCTGTCCCAATACACATAATGCAGCTCTATAGTTATTCCTCCCAGCTTAGACACCCAGAATATATTTAGAAATTAATACATGGGGCAAAATATACCAAATGGCTGGTAAAATTTAAAATGTTGTAATGGTTATGTCACCAGACCCACCAGGAACATAAATGTATAATGCACACAACACACACATTTTAAAATTATTGCTCTGTCAACTGTCACAACTTTATCTATGGTGGTGTTGAGATTGTGTTACTGAACTAATCCAGAGAACATGGGTTCAAATCCTGCCATGGCAGTTTGGGAATTTCAATTCAGTTTTTTTAATTTTCAGGTGTTTGGAAAAAGAACCAGAGGTAACATGAATCTTTTTTTAGGCAGCATCAGAGTTGTTATGGTCTGGAATGCATTGCCTGCAAGTGCGGTGGAAGCAGATTCAATAATAACTCTCAAAGGGAGAATTGGATAAATACTTGAAGGAGAAAAAATTGCAGGGCTATGGGGAAGAGCAGGAGAGCGGGACTAATTGGATAGATCTTTCAATGAGCTAGCATAGGCATGGGGCTGAATGGCCTCTTTCTTCCTTCTCTGCTGCATCATTCAATGATTCCAACTCCCTACTGGCGCTGAAAAACTGGAGTTAATTCATCGATGCCTACAGTGACCAGATTTCAGAAGTACTTCATTGTCTGTAAAGAGCTTTGGGATGTCTTGAGGTTATGAAAGGTGCTATATAAATGAAAGATTTTGTTTTCTTTTTTAATATGGCAGGCAACATAATTCCCTCAAAACTTAACCCACACAGACACTGATTTATACTTTGTAATAAAAATCCACCAAATATTGGCGAAATCATATGGCAAATTATTATCCCATAAGCAGATAATGTTAGGCAATAAAATTATATCTAATTCTGTTGAACATTTTGACCATTTAGAGTCCTCTTAATGTTTGGCTTTCACATAGCATTTCCTTGGAAACATCAGTTCTTTGAGGAGCTGCTTTAGTGTATTCATAGTCTAGATTAAACCTGTTGAGGGTTGTGGTCATTCCTCTTGCTTTATGTCATCAGCAGCTGCTTAGAGATCTGTTTGGTTTTCTTATTTAATTAACTAGACTGTAAAAACCTTATTTCAACTGTAGTCATATAGCTGGCTTGTGCTACTGACTATGGCTGAGGAGAGAAAACACATCACAGTAGGGTAGCCAGCTATAAGGGAAGTGGTGGCATCGTGGTAATGTTACTGGACTAGTAATGCAGATTGTTAGCCTAGCCATCTGGAATACTAGTCCAGTGACATGGGTTTGAAACCCACCATGGTAGCTGGTGGAATTTAAATTCAATTAATTCATAAAGATCTGGAATTGAAAGCTAGTCTCAGTAATGATGCTGTGAAACAATCATAAAAACCCATTTGATTCTCTAATGTCCTTTAGGGAAGGAAATCTGCTGTCCTTACATAGCCTGGCCTACATGTGACTCGAGACCCACAGCAGTGTTGTTGACTCTTAACTTCCCTCTGAAGTGGCCTAGCAAGTCACTCAGTTGCCAAGGGCAATTAGGGATAGGCAACAAATGCTGGCATTGCCAGTGACACCCGCATCCCATGAAAGAATAAAAAAAAAACTTTGCTTGGATGTTTTCTGGGAGGTTTCATCATATTGTTACAAGTGCTTCCATTTTTCAGTTAAATTTTGATGATTTGTGGTTTAAAACTGAAAAGCAGTCCATGATGTTTTTTTTTCAAGGGTGACTGAAAGGTCTGAACTGTAAACAGTTATTGGAAGGCAACTGTCTTCAAATAATTACCCAGCAGGGATTGTTTTTGACTTGGGAAGATATTTACAGAGAAGTGACAGGTCAAGATTTATAGAGGTCAGAAGGCTTGACTTCTGGAATGTTTTTGGTTTCACTTGGATTGTTACAAAAGGCAGCTGGGGATGAACAGTGGTTTGAAAAAGGAGTTGGAGAAAACTTTCCAAGAAGAACAACCCACCCCAAAACAGTCTGTTCCAGCAGTTTGAAAAAGACTGCTAGTTTTCCACCTCTCGAGAAGCTGCAAAACAAATGTAAGAAGCAGACTGAAACTGTTGCCACTTTTCTGCTGTAAGACCTGTCTGAAACCTATGTTGCTGCATTTCCTGGAAAGCCTGCTCAAACTGATCTTCAACATCACCTTAAAAGAACTGTGCTAGGAAGATCCCAATGACAGCCATCTAAACGCATTTGGGACACTAACCAAAACAAAGGACATCTTTCCATAGTTCTCTTTTTTCTTCAAGAATGAGCAAGTATTCAGGCCAAGTGTTTCTTTTCTGGGTTATTTTTGTAATAGAGCTCTAAAACAAAAATCCCTTTATTTTTCCAGTTAACCAGTGTATGTGTGTATGTAAGGGGCTAAGGTAAAAAGGGAACTTTAATATTTTCATCTGTGTGTTTATGCTTTGCTACGTTACTGTTTAAGATTTGATTTATAATAAACTGACAATTTTGTTGTTTATTAAAGAAACCTAGTTGGTGTGTTTTATTCTGGGATAAAAATAGATTATATCATTGTATCAGTAAGTGGGAAAAATTTAAATATATGTTGTGGCCTGTGGAGAAGTGGAACTAAAATAAACAGTGCACTCCTCCCACTTCAGTCGTATCAATATGACCTCTAACCTCCAACCACCGCGCCCCACACTCCTGCGATTGGTCACTCAACATGTCCATCCTTGCGGCACAGCGCCTCTCCAGGCCAATTGGAAAGTGAAGAGAGTCATTGGCTGATTCGTGGCTCCCAGTCAAACAGCCTTTCTTGCGTCCTTCTTCAATATTATTAAAACTACTAAACAATAATCAAAGAAAATGAAAAAAAAATACACATTTTTAATGATCCTTTGATTTTTCTCCTGCTGAGATTAATCTTAATTTTTGGAGGCTCCAGGACAGTCATGGAGGGTTGGCAACTCTACATCAGGGATTGATCTGTTGAAGCAATGTAAGATCCTTCAGGTGCTCATGAAGTTTATCAAAGTAATTTATTCCTTAGATTCTTGATAAATCTTGGTATTATGGACAGGTGATAAATGGTGTGGGTGACTTCTACTTCTCACTACCCAACTGACTGCAATAGTGTTTTGATAAAAGTGGTGTGTTCATCTCTGAGTGTTTTAGGATCAAATAAACAGGCAAACAACAGGTTTTCTCATAGGTTTAAAAAACACATTTTAACAGCAAAACGCGAATTGTTCGCAACCTTCACCCCCTCTTGCATTCACACACACATGCATACACAAGAATAGATAGATAGAGAGAAAAAGGGTAGGATGCAATTAAAGTCCAAAGTGATGTAAGAGCTCATGGTTTACTGAAACCTGTTGAATCTTCTCAGGAGGAAAATTCTTTTCAAAGGTGCAGGCCTGGATGTTTGCAGTCGTGGAGTTGCTGAGGTGTTGTAGATTTCAGGTGGTCAAAACGTCATCCCAGAGGCGGTGGTCACTTTAAGTTCTCTGCTGCAGCAAGCTGAAGTTTAGAATCAGCAGCAGGGATTCTTCCTTGTGCTGGAATGGTCTCACAGCCTTTGGTCTGGAACTGGCTTTCAATGATCTTTTCTTGATCTCTCCTCTCTCTCCAGATGGCTACTTTTTTAAGGTAGAAATCCATCACATTTGAGTCTCTATCAGGTGACACAGGGCCCTCTCCCCTGGTATGAACACACATTGGTCCAGGATATTGCTATCTTGGCATCTGTATGGGGATCATTCTGTTACAGTGGTGCTACTTCACACTGCATTTATCTGGATTTGGGCTGTGGAGTCAGTCTGTCTTACAGAACTTTTGTTAGTCCCATTCCTGTGGGTAGGAGTCATTAACATGTAATGGGTTCCTTTCAATTTCAATGGGTTTCCCCAGAGCTAATTCAGGCAGAGTTAATAAGTTTCATCTTTGAAGATAGGCTTGTTGATTGCCAGCACAGGAGGGGGTCACCTGATGTCTATTCCATTTTGTCTGTGGTACAGATGTGCCCATTTTCTTGTGGTTCAGTATACCAGTTGACTTTTTATTGTCATAACTCCTCCACTTCATTGTTTATTTCATTACAGCTTCTTCCAAGTATGACAATAGTTTTTCAAAATAAACACATTTTCCACCGTTTATTGATTTTAGACATGAGTGTTGGCTTGCTTTCTCATTATATATTTGCATCTACTTAAGTTAAGATGAAAAAGCAACACGAGACAGATTGTTAGTTTTAGGTTTTAATGGATGTGACCATCTCTGTCCTACCCATCACATTCAGATCAATCTGTGATATGGATATTCGGTTTTATTCTCTTTTTTCCCCCCAATCTGAAGCAGAAATGTGAGGGATCGTTTTTGCTTTCTTTGGCTACAAACCCAGCACAAAGTGATGTAAATTGTATCAAAATGCAGCATTGGCCACTTCAAAATAACATCCTCGTGACCAAAAGGTTTCTTCACTCTCTTCAACGTAAACAGAGGGTTGCCACCTTTTTCATGAACCGGGTGCCCTTTTAATGTTGCATGTGTGAGTGTGTTTCTGTGCATGCAATGGGCGTGTATTTCTACTTGTGCCCAGCGTGTTTGTGCGTGTTAATGTCTAATGTGTAAGCATGATTCTGTGAGTACAAAGTATTACAATGTATTTACAGCACAAAAATAGGCCACTCGGCCGAACAGATCCATGCCGGTGTTTATGCTCCACACCAACCTCCTCCCACCTTTCTTTATCTAACCCGATGAACACATCCTTCCATTCCTTTCTCCCTCATGTACTTATCTGACTTCCTCTAGAATACATCTATGCTATTCGCCTCAACTTCTCCCTGTGGTAATCTATGCTTGTGCCTATGCGTTTGTAATGTGTGCATGTGTGCGTGCATGATCCAACGCTTTCTGTTTTCTTGTACGGAATCCAAAAAGAAGGGCAGATTGAAGTTGGATCTTCAAAAGGTGGCGATGGTTAGGGAGATGAAATGGTTAAATTTATAGCATCGAACACTGAGGGTTCAGCTCTCAGTTGTAATCCAAATTCAGACCCTGAGCCAACCACACTAAACACCATTTATTTATTTTGCCTCTAGCTTGGTTAGCCAGAAGGTAATTGTTAATTGATGCTTAAAGTCACTAAATTTCACCAAAGACAACATCTTCTGTTGGGAAAACTCCCGCTAGCCACTTTGGAGGGCTCCCTGTCAGGGTGGGATACAAGTCCTGTTGCAGTCTTGCAGGCTTATCTCAGTCAGTTTAAACAAACACCTGCAGATTTATGCATCTATGGTCTTCTATTCATGGCTATTCTCCTTATCTGTCTTATTCGTTTGTAATAAAGTTCTGTCAGACATGACTTGTCATTGTTTTGCTCTTACTTAGAGCAGTCATTTATAGGGTAATTTTCAGAGTTTCAACAATGGGACTCACTTTAACCCAGACATTCGTAAGCGATCTGTCTCTCTTCCTTGTTAGCCTTTCTCAAGGTTCCTTTAATTGAATTTATAGCTTTTTCTATGTTAATTAGTTTATTTTCTCCCAGGTTGTTTCTGCAACTTTTCCATCTCAGATATGCCAGTTTTCATGGATTCGCGTCTGGCAGTAGAAAGGTACAGCTGATATGCTTTGGAAGGTAAGAGTGAGTCACTCCATTACAAATGATCGAACACAAGCGTACAAGCATTTGTTCCTGCAGTTTGCAACTAGCATTACATTGCATGGTACAATTATATTAAGCAAATACAGAAAACTTAAGGCGATGAGCAAATATGGTCTAAAATATAATTATGCATCACAACAAGTACTGTTGAAGTACATTTGAAAGAACAACTTGCATTTGGCATCTTTCATGAACTCAGGACATTCCAAACAGATTTATAGCCAATGAAATACTTTTGAAGTGTAGTCACTGTTGTAATGTAGGAAACCTCTAAGTTCTGGTATCATACTTGTAAATCTTTTCTGCACCTTCTCCAGTGCCTTTATATCCTTTTTGTAATATGGTGACCAGAACAGTGCACAGTACTTCAGGTGTAGTCTAACCCAGGTTTGATAAAAGTTTATGATAACTTTTCTGTTGTTCAATTCTATCTCTCTAGAAATGAACCCCAATGCTTTGTTTGAATTTTTATTGTCTCATTAACCTCCAGAGCATCCAGTGAGATGAGTACTTCTGTCTACATAAATGGATGTAGGCCTCGCTGGTGGGACAGAGGCCTGGTCTAGACCATCTGAAGAAAACATTAATCGAAAATACATTTTAAGATCAGTCCTCTGGTTGGAGGGGTCAGCAGGAATGTGACCAGGGTTGAGAAGGGCCCTTGGCAATCCTGCCAAGTGTCACGCTGATGCCGGTGTTTCTAGAGGTGCCCATAGTGTGGCACTTGCATCCACCCACTCGTCCCATGCTAAAGGGGTGCCTTCCCACTGATTCTGTAACTCCAACCTGAGAAATGTGAACTCTTAATGTGAAGAAATGTCCCGAGAAACATCACAAGGGTGTGAGGGGTATGGGTGCTGAGCCAAAGAAGGAAAGGTTAGGAGGCGTGAAAAAAAACCTTGTCAAAGAAGTAAGTTCTGAAGACAGTCTTAAAGGTGAAGAGGGAGGTGCAGAAGTGGAGGGGCTTAGAGAGGGAATTCCTGACAGGAAATCTAGAGAAGGAATGGGCAGAAGCACGGCAGCACAGAGTCAGAGAAATGGAGAGGTTGCGGGGGTAAGTTGTAGGAGGATACGGAAGTAGGGAGGAATGAGGCCAGGAATGAATTTAAAGGGCAAGAATTTTAAATACGGATCTTTGGAGGACCACAAGCCAGCGTAGATTGGTGATGGGTGAGTGGGACTTAGTGCAAGAGGGAATGTGGGAAGAAGAGATTTGAACGAGCTTGAGTGGAAGTTGAGAGGCTGGGCAGCAATGCATTGGATAGTTGAGTGTGGAAATAGCGAGTGCACATTTTAGCAGTGGATGTGCTGAGGTGGGGAAGGAGGAGGTGATGATGTGGAGGTAGTAGTCGGCCTTTTATATGATGGATAGGATGTGGAGTTAGAAGCTCAGCTCAGGGTCACACAAGGCACTTAGGGTTCAGAATAGCCTGGCTCAGCGTTAGACAGTGACTAGGGAGCAGGGCACAGTCAGTGAGAAAGAAGTTTGTAGCAGGGACCTCCACCTGGAGAAAATTAAGACTCATTCAACACTGGATGTTGGACAAGCATTCTGACCGCATAGAAACAATGGAAGGGCTGAGAGAGGCCAGGGAGAGGTGAAGCGGTGATCATTGGTATGAAAATTGACCCCGTGTGGTCGGATGGTATCCATTTGTTCCTCCTACCCGATGAACCTATAATGCATCTATCCCTCCCACTCTACCTAAAGTGTGTTCATTCCCTCGACTCACAGTAGACCTTACCTACAAGATACACTCCAAGAAAGAAGAAAGAACATAGTCACTTATGGTGCACTTGCTATGCTCCACCTTAATTCCTAACCTAACAAGTCACAATCATAAAATATTACAGGAGAATAAATCAGGGCTATTTGCTGACAATTTTGCATCTCCATTCATTCATGCTCCTAGGGGAAAGAATCTTGTTTGAATGAAAGCATTTCTCCGTGAGTATATTGCAGCTCTGTTGAATTTATATCCCATTGCAATAAAAACTCAATGGCATGTGCAACAATATTTATGTATGGATTTCCCTCCCTTCCTTCCTTTTGCTCCATAATTTATGAACCCCAGCCGGGAAGCTCTTGTGTTGCTAAGTACTTCTTACTTAAAAAAATATATAAATTACATTGACAAGGACCACACACATATCAAAACGTCCTTCTTTGCTAACGTGACCCTTCGATTGAGCAACGATGGTGGCAGCTGGTGGCTTGTGAAATAAAGCTAGGTTTTAAAAATGAGTGCCTGATCCCTCTATTTGCACCATTTATAATGAATTGGATGTAGGACATCACAGTAGAGTTTTACCACTATAGTAAACATGAGCAGTTAAAGTCATTAGCTACTTGGCCTTCATATCTCCTGAAAGGACGTTGATTGATAAATAAGGTCTCATCAGTTAGCTCCAATTTTAGTCCAGTTGTGATGGGACAGAACTGACTTTTCACCATTGTTTCTGTGCTGCAAATAATCCCGTATTCACCCTTCAATATGCCAAACAATGCCAACATCAACTTGCATTTGTATAGCGCCTTTAATGTAGTAAAATGTCCCAGGGTCCCAGGCGGTGGAAGCAGAGTCTTTGAATATTTTTAAGGCAGAGGTAGATAGATTCTTGATAAGCAAGGGGGTGGAAGGTTATCGGGGGTAGATGGAAATGTGGAGTAATCAGTTCAGCCATGAACTTATTGAATGGCGGAGCAGGCTCGAAGGGCCGAGTGGCCTACTCCTGCTCCTAATTCGTATGTTCGTGTGCTCACAGGAGTGTTATCAAATAAAATTTGACACTGAGCCACATAAGGAGATATTAGGGCAGGAGATCAAAAGTTTCGTCGAAGAGGTGGATTTTAAGGAGCATCTTAAAGGAGGAGAGGTAGAGGGGCAGAGGGCCTTAGGGAGGGAATTCCAGAGCGTCAGGGATTTGGCAGCTGAAGACATGGCCACTAATGGTGGAGTGATAAAAAATGGGAATGCTGAAGAGGCCAGAATTAAAGGAGAACAGAATTCTCAGAGGGTTATCCTATACAGCCGTGACAAAGGTAAACTATCCCTGTTTTTCCTTCTCGACTCGACTGCAACCTTTGACGTGGCTGATCACGCCATCCTCCTCCAATGTCTCCCCACTGTTGTCCAGCTGGGTGGAACTGCTTTACTGGCCCTTCAGTCCTGGCAGTCTAACTCACAAAGCTCAGGCAACTCAGTCTGTGCTTATGCGCCGTACACTGGCTTATCTAGCTTGAATTTCACGGACGTGGAGTTTTGAAAGGTTATTTCTTACACTCTTTCCTCATTGATGAAAGATCTGTTAGTATCGGCAATTTGAGATGTATGCAAATTAACTTACACCTCTCCACCTCACTTTCTTTACGATGTTCCATAAAACTTAACTCTTGGACCAAGTCGTTTATCACCTGCCCTAATATCTCCTTTGCTCCAATACCAATTTTTGTCCTAGAATGCTTTTGCGGAGTGCCTTGGGACATTTTCCTTTGTTAAAGGCGCTATATAAATGCAACTTGCTTGTACAGGAATTATGGATTAAAAGTGAACACCCATGAACATGCTGCTGCCCTCAAGGGTGAGCGGACTGAGCTGGTTTCACTCAATGGTGCTTTATTTTTCTGAAAACCACTGATTTCTGTTATGTGTTTTTATTGGATTTCACAGTGACAAAATTTATTGCTATTTATTACTATTTATGTAAGAGAGGGATAATTCATGTAAAACATCTTCGCACATAGCATTTCCTGCCAGTCCAATACTTCCTTCCTGTCGTGCGTTTTAGTCATATTTTCAGTCATCCTTCTGCCACTCTTAATAGTTCACTTTATTATAAACTGCCAAGGTTTCTTGTACCACACTGGATTTGTTTATTCTCATCCCATGACTGAATTCCAGCCCTATTTCTCCCAGTCCTCACTTCCCCTTTCACAACTATTGCCGCAGAGCATGGAGAAGTACATTAAGCAAAGGGAAAAGAATTTCAGTCTATGTACTAGTAAAGGAAAATTGAGACTTTTAAAAGCACGCAACAAACTCAATCCTCTTCATCACAAGATACAAAGCCTCCTCAAAATACACTACAGCAAGAAGTTAAAAAGAACAAGAAAGGCTAGCATTTAAACAGTGCCACAGGACACTCCTAAGTGCTTTGGAGACAATGAAGTACTTTTGAAATGTAGTCATTGCTGCAATGTAGGAAACATGGCAACCAATTTACACACAGCAAGCTCCCATAGGCAGCAACATGATAATGACCAGATCATCTGTTTTTGTGATGTTGATTGAGGGATACATATTGGCCAAGACACTGGGGAGAACTCCCCTGCTTTTATTCAAAATACTGCCCGATGAGATTTTCTACGCTTACCTGAGAGGGCAGATGGGACCCCAGTTTAGTTAATGTCTTGTCTAAAAGATGGCACCTCCATGAGTACAGCACTCCCTGTTCTGGAGTATCAGCTTTGATTTTTGTATTCAGGTCCAGGAGGTGGCACAGTGGCGCAGTGGTTAGCACTGCAGCCTCACAGCTGCAGTGACCCGGGTTCAGTTCTGGGTACTGCCTGTGCGGAGTTTGCAAGTTCTCCCTGTGACTGTGTGGGGTTTCCGCTGGGTGCTCTGGTTTCCTCCCACAGCCAAAGACTTGCAGGTTGATAGGTAAATTGCCCCTAGTGTCGGTAGGGTGGTAGGAGAATGGTGTGGATGTAGTAGGGAACATGGGATTAATGAAGGATTGGTATAAATGGGTGGCTGTTGGTCAGCACAGACTTGGTGGGCCGAAAGGCCTGTTTCAGTGCTGTATCTCTAAATAAATAAAATAAAAAGGAGTGGAACTTGAGTTCACAACCTTCTAATGCAGAGGCAAGGGAGCTATCAGCTGAGTCACAGCTGACCTTCAGCTAGCTCTAATGTAAAGAGAGATTGGTCTACGAATGGCAGAGCAGTGGGAAGGGAACTGTGCAGTAGATCAGGGTTGAGATGTAGAACTATAGGAGCCTGCATGTGTAGAATGAGACAAGGCCATGGAGAGATCTGAAGGTGAACATGAGGGTTTAGAACTGAAACTGAGGGCCAGGAACTCAGTGGCGATCAGCAAGGGTATTTGAATTACTGTGGAAACTCAGGCGGGCTCTTTTCTAATCATAATTTTTCGATATTCATTGTACCCAGGCCTTCTAGTGCATGTGGACATAGAACTGAGAAAATCCCACTGAAATTCTTTTTCCTAATATGTGATTGGACGCTGCTTGCAAATTTACGGAGCCTTATCAGAAAATGGGACTTAACGCCATCTCTGAACCAATCAGAAAGGTTTCAGACATGGGCCAATCACTTCACACAAATATTGTCACGTGGATAGTGAGAAAAGTGGCAAAGATTTACTAATATAACTGGTGTGAAATATTGACGAAAGGAGGATGATTTACGGGGTCAAGCTACTGGGTTTGAACGTACGTGGATCACATAGAGCACAATTGTGAGAGTCTAGAGAGTCCAAATTTTGTAAACAATTACCACAAAATGGAGCGTACAGGATTTAGAAAGGAATGTTAGCCCATCTGTCTCTGAAAAAGCACTTTACACAGCTCACTGCATGTATGCCTGAAATGAACAAACCAAAATTCTGTCTATGTGTGTGGTTGCATATAATTTACGGCCCCAGGGTTATGTTTTTACTCTCTGATTCTGACTGAGATTTGGGCCATAACTTTCTTTCGTGTATTTCTGGGCTGCAAAGACAGGTTGGAAATGGCCTCTTTACCCTTCTTGCTTTGTCTGAGGCCATTTCCTTCTCAGCCTGGTGACATGATCTCAAGGTGCCAGTGAGAAAGTGAACTAGAAGCAGCTTTCAGTACGGTCAGCAATATTAATTGGCCAGCACTCTGCTTTGTGCCCATACTTTGTAACATCTCACGCAGATTGAACCTAGCTGCCCCAGAAACATATTCAGTTCAATTTTGACTCAAAACAGTTAACTATTCCTCCCAGCCGTTCTGGGTTACATTGCAGACTAATTGGCTGAGATTACACTGTGGCCCCAGGAACTGTTTGTTATGTTTCAGCTTCCATAGTGATGATATCATCAGAGAAAAACAAATTGCTCATGGCTCTGATATCTGTTTATCTGCTGTTTATAGGTTAATGAGGCTTTGTCTGACAATGGTATGATAATTACCATCTGGTACTTGAAAGCTGCCTTCAATTCCTTACATTTCGTTTACACTACATTCCAGAGTCTCTCAGCTGTGCAACAAAGCACTGCCGTGTAGCGTACTGGGGTCCACTTAAGATTCTGTAAAAGTTGCCATCTTTAGTACCCCAGGATCAATTTGAGCGAGCCTTTGGTTTAGTGGGTAGCATTCCCACCTCTGAGTCAGAAGGAGCAAGGTTTACACCCCACTTCAGACAGTTCCCAGCAAATGGAGACCGGAGGTCCGTTCTCTGAATTCTGGGTTGGCATTCAATGGGATACTCATGCCCCTTGGGTGTGGGTACACCCCGCCTGAGCTCATTTCGTGGATGGTATAGGACTGGTATAACAATGGTTTCGGCCGTGGAAGGAGCATTCACATCATGGCCTGTCAGACTCTTAATGGCCCGTGAATCATAGAGCACAAAAGGAGGCCATTCGACCCATTGTGCCTGTGCCGTCTCTTTGACCAATGCAACACGCCCCACACCCCTACTCTTTCTCCGTGTCGCAGCAAATTTCTCCTTTGTGTTGCTTTTCAAGAATAGGAAGATATAATAAACAGATTTCTTCAAGATGAGGATTTATAACAAAGGAACTCCCTTGCTTTAAGTGTTCTATTTGGGCCTCAGCTACAAAGTTTTAGTTCCACAACTGGGAGGATGGGGGGGGGGGGGGTGGGGGCGGCGGGGTCAATATGAGGTTATATCTGGCTTGTGCATGTATAACCCCTAACCTTTAAACTTTGTTCCTCACTTTCAATTCAATCACGGAGCCAGGGGCCTCACAAAACCAAAAGCCTTGATGTTAACCTGGAGTTGGAATTGGACAGGGGTTGGATTGGGTGGTGAGTGAGGTTCGCGCCAAAGCCCTCAATCTCAGCAGCATGAGGCCTGGGCGATTTTAACTTCCAGCTCGTCTGCATGGCCCTTGATGGACTGCCCACTCAAAATGGGCAAGAGGCAACAGCAGGGCGATTGGACGGGAGTGGAATTTTGGGCAGTGGGAGGTCACCAGCACTCAGGTAAGCCGCTGGGAGATGGGGGTTTCGGAAGGGTCTGTCATTCAGGAAGTTTTGGCAACCTGGGATAAGATAGGCCTAAACCTTTCTTCAGGGCCCGGAGAAGCAGTAATAAAAACCTGTCTGTTTGGGCCTCTTCTGGTCCTAGATCCCCTTCCTGCTCCCTTCACCCAGTTGCAAAGTCACAATGACTTCCCTGCTCAGACCAGCAGTTAAAATTGCAGTGTGATGACGTAATTGGGCTCTGATCAATATTTGAAGAGCAGGTTAAAATTCAAGATCGGCGTGGGACACTGCTGTAATGAGTTCTTTATGTTGTCTGATGCAACATGATGAGATGTATGGAGTCTAGTTCGTTGAAAAGCTCAAACAGGTTTATTAACAGCTAAACTATTATATATAGTACAGAGCAAACTATTTACAGAACCTTTGTCTGGGTGTTACAGTTGCAGAGTGACTATGGCTTGTAGTCACATGACTATATCCTGGTACTTAGCTCATTAGCATACTGAGTTCTTAAAAGGACATTACTCTTAAGGCAATTGTACAACAACTGCTGGGTAGGGTCACATGACCAAAATGGCCCCCTAGAGTGGGCAGTCCAAACATTTTACAGACTTTGTTTGATAAACTTCGTCAAATAGTAGAATTCATGCCAGATCCACATTGGCAATAACCTGACAGCAGGAATAGAAACTTGGTCAATGTGTTGTGGACCGTTTTCAAAGTGTGCTGAAGACATTTGCTAAATATAATGGATCCTGTACCAAGGTTTTGTCTCCCTCAAAGCCAATCTCTATAGGAATTATTGGCAGTTAATGGCTACACTTTGAGGATGAATCATTAAAATTAAGTAAGAGACACTGAGATTTCCTTTTCTAAGGACCACCATAACTTGCTCTGTACTTTCAGATCACAATCTGGTGGACGGAAACTTGGACATTTTCATTGTTCGCCACTGCACTGGTCTAAATGTCCATGTGTAATGCTTATTCCTTCTGTAAATTTTAAACTTGTCAGTCTGTCAAAGGACTGAGAAAGGTAGAGGACAGGATTTTCCCTTCAGGTTTCTGAAACCCTGAAATGGGGGTTAGAAGCCCATGGGAAACAGTCACTCACCTGTGATTTTCCCCAGAGTGGCCAATTAATGGCCAGAAGCTGGGCTTGCTGTCTAAGGATTAAGGATGGCGGGTGGGTTCTCGAAGCTGGAGGGCCAATCAGAGGCTCTGCAGCTTGAAAACAGTGTCAGGACACCATGGCAGGTGGGCGCCCCAAAATGGAGGCACCCTCTCTTCACTTTTTCAAAACTAAAGTAAAAGATAGATTCAGTAGGCTGGCCACTATTGTGGGTGGGGGAGGGGGTCCCGATCATAGGGCAGTCTGCGGCTGCTGCTGAACCCAGGCAGCGGGGAGGGCTTCTATGTCTGCATGGAGCATTGACCTCCGCGTCTGCTGCTGGGAGGCTCCCTCCAGGCAGCTAAACTATAGGGCGGCACAGTGGCGCAGTGGTTAGCACCGCAGCCTCATAGCTCCAGGGACCCGGGTTCGATTCCGGGTACTGCCTGTGTGGAGTTTGCAAGTTCTCCCTGTGTCTGCGTGGGTTTTCTCCAGGTGCTCCGGTTTCCTCCCACAAGCCAAAAGACTTGCAGGTTGATAGGTAAATTGGCCATTATAAATTGTCACTAGTATAGGTAGGTGGTAGGGAAATATAGGGATAGGTGGGGATGTTTGGTAGGAATATGGGATTAGTGTAGGATTAGTATAAATGGGTGGTTGATGTTCGGCACAGACTCGGTGGGCCGAAGGGCCTGTTTCAGTGCTGTATCTCTAATCTAATCTATACCCACGAAGCCTGAGGGGACCCGAAGGCCAACTGGAAATTCCCAGCTGGCCTCCAACAATTGTGGCAATTAATGAGCTGAATTGGCTACCAGCCGCATGCCAGCAGGTGGGGCTATTTTTAGTACCCGTCTGCCTCGATTCCCGGACACAGCAGGACCTAAAAGTCCTCCCCAGGGTGTCTGATACTCCAGGCTAGCAGTAAAGTAACATTTTATTATTTCACTATAAATAATTATAACAAGTCAAAATGTCAACAAGAACACAAGAAATAGGAGCAGAAGTAGACCATATGACCCATCGAGCCTGCTCTGCCATTCAATACGATCATGGCTGATCTTGAGTTTCAATTCCTCTTTCCTGCCCACTCCCCATATCTCTTGATTCCCTGCGAGACCAAAAATCTATCAATCCCAGCCTTAAATGTATTCAATGATGGAGCACCCACAACCCTTTGGGGTAGAGAATTCCAAAGATTCACAACCCTTTGAGTGAAGCTATTTCTCCTCATCTCAGTCCTGAATGACCCCTTATCCTCGTGTCCCCGTGCTCTAGATTCCCCGACCTGTGAGAACAATTAAAAAAAAATTTTTTTTATTCATTCATGGGATGTGGGCATTGCTGGCTAGGCCAGCATTTATTGCCCATCCCTAATTGCCCTTGAGAAGGTGGTGGTGAGCTGCCTTCTTGAACTGCTGCAGTCCATGTGGGTTAGGTACACTCTCAGCTTCTACCCTATCAAGCCCTTTCAGAATCCTGTATGTCTCAATTAGATCACCTCTCATTCTTCTAAACTCCAATTTACTCAGCCTCTCATCATAAGAAAACCCCCTCATCCTCGGGACCAATTTAGTAAATCTTCGCTGCACTTCCTCCAGTGCAAGTATATCCTTTCTTAAATGTGGAGACCAAAACTGCACACAGTATTCCAGGTTTGGTCTCACCAAAGCCCTGTACAGTTTCAGTAAGACTTCTTTATTCCTGTACTCCAATCCCTTGCAATAAAGGCCAACATGCTATTTACCTTCCTAATAGCCTACTGCACCTGTATGTTAACTTTGTGCATTCCTTGTAGGAGTACCCAGAAGTCTCTCTGAACATCAACATTTAATAATTTCACACCTTTTAAATAATATTCTGCTTTTCTATTTTTATGACCAAAATGAATAACTTCACATACCCCTACATTATACTCTATTTGCCATCTTTTTGCCCACTCACTTAACCTGCCTATATCTCTTTGTAGCCTCTCTACATCCTCCTTGCAGCTTACCTTTCCACCGAGCTTTGTATCATTAGCAAACTTAGATACATTACTCTCTGTCTCTTCATCCAATTCATTAATATAGAGTGTAAATAGCTGAGGCCCCAGCACTGATCCTTGCGGCACCCCACTATTCACTGCCTGCCAACTTGAAAATGCCCCACTTATACTCACTATCTGCTTCCTGTCTCTTAACCAGTCCTCTATCCACACTAGTATATTACCCGAACACCATGAGCCCTTATCTTGCCTATTAATCTTTTGTGTGGCACCTTAACGAATGCCTTTTGGAAATCCAGGTATATTACATCTACTGGTTCCCCTTTATCTACCCTTCCAGCTACATCCTCAAAAAACTGTAAGAAATTTTTTCAAACTGGATGTCCCTTTAGTAAAACCATGCTGACTTGTTCGATTCATACTATGCTTTTCCAAGTGCAATGTTAAGATTTCTTTAATTATAGTTCCCAGCATCTTCCCAATGACTGATGTCACGCTAACTGGCCTATAGATCCCTGTTTTCTCTCTACCTCCTTTCTTGAAAAGCGGCGTAACATTTGCCAACTTCCAATCTGATGGGACCATTCCTAAATCTAAGGAATTCTGGAAAATCATAGCCAGTGCATCCACTATCTCTGCAACTATCTCTTTTAGAACCCTAGGATGTAGGCCATCTGGTTCTGGGGACTTGTCAGATTTTAGTCCCTTAAGTTTCTCCAATACTCGACTGATATCAATATCCTTAATTTCCTCACTCTTTTTAGCCCCTAGGTTACTCCCTATTTCTGGTATGGACCTTATGTCTTCTACTGTGAAGACAGACACAAAATATTTGTTCAATGCCTCTGCCATTTCCTCATTCCCCATGATGATTTCTCCTGTCTCTGCCTCTAAGGGACCAACGTTTACTTTGGCTACTCTCTTCCTTTTTATTTACTTAGAAAAGCTCTTACAATCTGTTTATATATTGCTGGCTAGTTTACTCTCATATTCTATTTTTTCCCTTTTTATCAACTGTTTGGTGGCCCTTTGCTGGTTTCTAAAATACTCCCAATCCTCAGACTTGCTATTATTTTTTGCAAAATTGTAAGCTTCTTCTTTTAGTCTAGTACTCCCCTTAACTTCCAGTGTGAGCCATGGATGAGTATTTCTGGGCGAGTTTTTGTTTTTGAACAGAATGTACATTTGATGAACCCTTTGAATTGATTCTTTAAATGTTTCCCACTGTTCATTTACTGCCATACCTTCCAGTCTATTTACCCAATTAACCTTAGCATGTTCTCCCCTCATACCTTCGTAATTGGCTTTGTTTAAGTTTAAGATTCTCGTGTGTGATTGAAATGTGTCACTTTCAAACTTAACATGAAATCCAATGGTATTATGATCACTATTTCCCAGTGGATCTTTTACTATGACATTGCTTATAAACACTGCTTCATTACACAATACGAGATCTAAGATAGATTTATCCCTGGTTAGTTCTACAGCTCATTGCTCCAAGAACTGTCACGAAAGCATTCTTCAAATTTATCTTCTAGAACATTGTTGACAATTTGATTGTCTCAGTCTATATGCAGATTAAAGTCCCCCACAATTAATACATTAACTTTTTTGCAGGTTCCATGTCATATAATAGTGACAGAATTTATGACATAAAAGTGAAAACTGAATTACCTCTGCATGCCCTGGACCCAATTATCACCTTCCCACTGCTTCACTTGGAGACTACACTTAGGCCTACCAGCCAATAAGTCAGGAGCGATCCCGCCTCCGCCGGGCCTGGGGAGCCACGCCAGGATGTTACGCGTCTCAGCCGTTAATTGGCTTTGGGCGGACTTTCACCTCTCTGAGGCAGGAGGTCCTGCCTAATGGAGCTGCCGACCAATAAACGGGGCAGTAGCGCCACCAGGAATGGTGGCCACTTCTAGGACTACACCCAGCCAACAGCAGGATTGTAGACATCGGCCCCGGAAGAGAGATAAATTTTGGGACCTCACCGGGGTCAATTGGCTGGGCCCCGGCGAGGCAAGGGGGGATGGTTGGGGTGGGGGGGTGGGTGGGGGGACTTTATTTCAGTGGGGCAGTTGGGGCTTTGCGGGGGGTGGGGGGCGGCCTCCGTGGTGCACAGGGTGCCTGATTAGGAGGGAAGCCCCACCCCCCACAGCTGGCAAGGAGGCCGCCAGGTTTTACTTGGTGACCTCCTGGGGGATCTGGGCGGGCTGTTTCTCGCTGCCGCCACCCCTGGTAAAATCGCAGCGGGGACGGGAAGGCATCGGGACTGGCAACCCCTGCACCACCCACCCCTCCCCCCAACCCACCTCTGTGGGGAGGTGTAAAGTTCTGGCCTTGGTCCTGATGTTTCCTCCCCAGAACATTTTGCATTTATATAGCACCTTTAGTGTAGTAAAATGTCCCAAGTTGTTTCACAGGAGCCAAATCAGACAAAATATGACACCGAGCCACATAAGGAGATAATAGACAGGTGACCAAAAAGATTGATCAAAGTGGTAGGTTTTAAGGAGGAACTTGAAGGTGGAAAGAGAGGTAGAGAGAGAATGGAACCATCCTTAAGACCACTTACTTCCACCTCCATAATATCGCCTGACTTCTGCCCCTGTCTCAGTTCATCTGCTGCTGAAACCCTCATTCATGCCTCTCTTACCTCTAGACTTGACTGTTCCAATGCACTCTTGCCTGGTCTCCCACATTGTGCCCTCCGTAAACTTGAGGTCATCCAAAACTCTGCTGCCCGTGTTTTAACTCGCACCATGTTCTGTTCACCCATCACTCCTGTGCTCACTGACCCACATTGGCTCCTGGTTAAGCAACATTTCGATTTTAAAATTCCCATGCTTGTTTTACAATCCCTCCATGGCCTCACTCCTCCCTATTTCTGTAATCTCCTCCAGCCCCACAATCCTCCAAGATACCTGTGCTCATCTAATTCTGGACTCTTGAGCATCCCGGATTTTGGTTGCCCCTCCTTTGATGGCATGCCTTCAGTTGCCTGGGCCCGAAGCTCTGGAATTCCCTCCCTACACCTCCCTGCCTCTCTACCTCACTTTCCTTCTTTAAATCACTCCTTAAAATCTACCTCTTTGATGACATTTTTGACCACCTGCCTTAATATCACCACAATGTAGCTCAGTGTTAAATTTTGCTTTATAACCCTCCAGTGATACCTGTTAAAGGTGCTATATAAATGCAAGCTGTTGTTGAGAAATGGAAAGATTTAGGGAGAGAATTCCAGCGCTTTGGAACTAGGCAGCTGAGAACACCAATGGCAGGGCGAAGACAATAGGAGATGTGCGAGAACATAGTGGAAGGTTGATTAGTGTTAGTACAGGAAATGCAGAGAATGGGGAGCACACATGTAACTGGAGGTGCCTTAATTGCAAAGGGTTAAGTGGCGTGGGAATGCTCAGCTTGTAAGCCAATGATCAGATGTAGCGCAGGATAAACTTCAGCTCACTAATTGGGTCGAACCAGGGTGAACATCAAAGTTGGGTTAGTTGAGGTTTTTTTTTCCATCTTAATTATTATCTTCCAACAGGCCGTACAGTGCCATTTGGCACATATACAAACAAGAGCAATTAGGGTTTATAACGAACACACGGCAATTTTCCACAACAGATTACAGTAGCAGCCACTCCTGGGAAGCTGCTGCAAAATGCTTCATGTATTTCGGTATGAGTAAGGGGTTTGTGAAAGTGATAGATAAATCTATTTTTCACTATCTCTTGTGGGCTACAGCTCATCTGAAGCTTATCATCAAGAAGTTACCTCTTAAATTCTCATTCCAATTACAGATAGGATTTTTATATTTAAATGGTCACTGCCATCACATCAATAAAAATATCATGCATTTCTGTGGTACTATTAATGTCGTAAAATGTTCCAAGATACTTCACAGCAGTGTTATCAGACAAAATCTGACTCTGAGTCACCTGGCCTCGATTTTAACTCAGGGACAGTTTTGAGCAGTGGGTAGTGGGATGAGTGCAAAACGCACCCGCTGCCCCAGCGAGAAAAGGCCTGGGCTATTTTTTAACAACTAGGTCTCATCAGAATCTCACCTGAGGGGTTGGTCACAGCATTTGATGATCACTGGGAAACCTGTCCACTTCCAGAGAGCGTGACTTCTGGCAAGCCCCCAGATTATCCTGAACTTGACCACTCACCTGCCCTGTTGCTGTCGGGTGGCCAGGGTTAAAATTGGGCTAGGACGGGTGAAGAGCTAGGTTCAAAGGAGCATCTTAAAGGAAGAGAGCTCGGTGGAGAGGCAGAGAGGTTTAGAGAGGGAATGCCAGAGCTTGGGACCTTGGCAGCTGAAGGCACGGCGCCAATGACAGAGTGAAGGAAGATACACAAACTGCAAACTCTCGTCAGGTTCACTGATAGGCCAAAGACCCCAATTATACAGTCACTGTGTCAATGATAGAAGAAGATGGTCATCATGGTCGGAGATCCAGAAAGAAACTCAAAGTTCCTGATAACAGTGCGCCTTTATTGAGAAGACAGTTCATCAACATCTTCTCAAGGGCAACTAGCGGTGGGTGATAAATGCTGGCCTTACCAGCAACGCCCACATCCCGAGAGTGAATTTAAAAAAAATGAATCAATAAATGCAAGGTTTAAAAAATAAACCATGGAAAAGATTCTCATTTACCCTGTGTTTGAAATGCACTTCAACTCGCTGCAGAAAACATTGGCTGTTCGATAAAAATCAATGGTGAGACCATTATTGTACATAGCATCTTGGTATATTATAAGCTTCACAGCATGAAGCACAATCTCTCCGTTCTTTCAGATTAGGACCAACAAGTTGCTCCATTGAGGTTTCAGTTGACAGCGTAAGCTGCTCTTATAACTAAGGGTTTTATTCTCAGGTGACCCTGTCTTTCACTTGCTCCTTTCAGCCATTGCCAGCGAACTCTCCTGGAAAATTCTTGACGTGTTTCTCGGCCTACTTTCCCTGCAGCTTTCCGAAACTGATGTATTTGACCCTGTTCTTAGTCAGGGGATAGAGAGGAATTAAAAACGTTTGGAGATGTTGCTCGACACAAAAGGAAAATATAAGGGAGTTGTTGAGATGGAAAATAAATTAAAATATATATATATATTTAAATATCCTTTCTGGCTTTTACAACTTGATATGAGTTCTACCTAAGCTGAAGTTGACAAATAATGTGTGGACCTACTGAATGCACATGGTTCAGTCTTTTCTTCTCATTTGATGGATGATTAATATTAGGCACTGGAACACTTTCCCCCTTTATAGCATCAAGTGGCATTATCGATAACTCCCTGATTCCTGCCATATCCAACTCTCCATTTAAAGTGACAGCTGGGGCTCGGCAGGTACTGCTCTCGTCTCTGAAGGTTGTGGGTTCAAGCCCCATTCTAGGGACTTGAGCACCTAACTCCTTGGCCCTAGGCCATATCCAGCTCTTCATTTACCGTATTACCACTGCAGCTTCTGCTGACTGAGGTCGTCAACATAATGCCAATCAAAGTCAATTGTGTAAGAGAAATTGTGAATGTGTGTGTGTGCAGAACTAGGCTGAAATCCATCTTATTGAGAACCTTCAAGCTTTCCACTTTCAAAAAATGACTGTTATCCTTTGTTCATTGCAAATCTAGGTCCCTGGTCCAGCGCTGTGGCTCAGTTGGTAGCACTCTCAGCTCTGCATTTGAAGGTTGGTGGTTCTAGACCCATTGCAGAGGCTTGAGCACATAAATCTAGGTTGACTTTCCAGTATAGTATTGGGGAGAGCCACACTGTATAGAGGCTCCTACTTTCAGATAAAACATTAAGCCAAGGCCTCTGCTTGGCATCGCATCTGAAAGACAGCACCTTTGACAGTGCAGCACTCCCTCAGTCCTGCACTAGGAGTGTCAGCTCGGATTAAAGTCTCAAGTCACTACAGTGGGGCTTGAACCCACTGCCTCCTGACTCGGAGGCAAGACTACTACCTGCTGAGACAAGGCAGACACCCTAACTGCAGCCCTGACTCGCACTGCTGAATTAAAAATCAGAGGCCTCCTTGGCAGGGGCGATGTTTGCACGTGTAAACAGAGATTGCACGGAACATGACAGAGGAGTGGAAAGCAGAAAGAAATTCGTCTCCATTCTATTTGGCATTTCAGTCATCATAAAAAAGGGGGGAAAAAATCAGCAGCGGCAAATAAACAGGGAACGGTGAATAGTAGAAAAAAACAAAGGAAAATTAATTGGACAATGTTACATTCAGAATCATTATGGTTTGGATATCTAAGAAGGAAGTCTGTTTCATATTTTATGTGTCATTCGAAATTTGGTCACATATTTACAGCCAATGCTTCCTGCAGTCGGAAGATAACATTCACTCTCATTGACAAATGCAATCAGACAAGGGTGTAATTGTCCTTTTATGAGGCATTTCATGTAGAAGAAATGTAGCTGGCCTGCATAAATTGGCTGGGCCTGTTAGGAATCTTTGACCCTTGGGGGTTGGATTGTGAAGGAGTACCTTTGCTACTCGCTGGAAGACAAGGTCAAAGAGGACAGGAGCAAGGAAGTTGTTTACAATCTGCATGTAAACTTTATGGAACCGTACTTGCGAGCAAGTCGTTCAGTTAAAAAGTGCTCTTGCAGCTGAGATTAATACCACGTTGGTGAGAAAGAATTTCATCATTTCTGTTGGCTCTGTTGTGCAAATTGTGCTGCTCAATCAAAGTATTGCATCTTATTGAGAACCTTCGGCCATTCGGCCCATCGTGTCTGTGCCAGCTCTTTGAAAGAGCCACTGCCCCTGCTCTTTCTCCATGTTATAGATTTATCTGTTTAGGAAATGACTAATTTTGATAGCTTATTCACAAGCAATACCCTGTGCTTCTGCATTGTGGGTACGTCCAGTTTGCATCATTGTGATTGGTCGCTGCCAGGATGTCGACTAATGTGTTCCTTTCCCACCATGCATTGTGGGTAGAATGAAGTTTGTACCAGAATAATGGATTTTCTTTTGACTCGGATGTATACATTTGCCAGTCGGGGTAACTGAATAGCTGATAGGAGGATAGTACTCATGCAAATGGCGAAGTGGAGGAGATCCGGCCACACCTGGATGGTTACAGCATGCCTCCGGGGCACTGGTTCTGTCCAGCAACAGGGGAAGGGATTTCAGGGAAAACACCAGAGAAATCACTCCCAAAGACTTTGGTCAATTTTGCAGAGGTAAATGTTATATGTTGTTTTCATCCCATCTTATTTATATACCTCTGACCTGGAACTCGCTGCCCACGAGGTGGAAGCAGAAACAATCAATGATTTCAGAAGGAACATGGATGGGCGCTTGAAGGAAATAAACTTGCAGGGCAATGGGGATCGAGCGGGGGAGTGGGACGAACTGGATTGCTCTGCATGGACTCGATGGATCGAATGGCCTCCTGCTGTGCTGTAAATGACTCTATGACTCTCTCGCTGGCAATAGTTTGACTAAATGGGAATTTGTACAACCAATTTTCCAGTTCAAAGCCCCTGTTATTAGAACCCATTTAATGTCATTATGCAGTAAGACTCCTCTGATAC